>NC_046284.1:89826515-91060384 GCF_004115265.2 Rhinolophus ferrumequinum | reverse complement strand
TAAATCTTGTGTCCAGTTTTGTCTCTCACATCTCATGTCTTTAGTAGAACTATGGAGACTTAGAACATATATTGTATCTTATCTTAACTATTTTAATTTTTTCTTTTACTTTGATTTTCTTATTTGTTTCTTATTAATTGCTTTTTATCTCCTATTATTAAATGTATTTATGTAAGCTACTTTAAAATTAGTCTGCAACAATGTGGACATAAATAATTTTAAAACTACGTTAAGTAATTAAAAAATAATAAAACACCTAAAGCACATCTCCCTTTAAAGCATTGTTAATTATATGATATTTCTGCACAGGTCTTCTGCCAGCAAGCTGGGACATCATTTAATGAGAAAAGATCCAAGTTTCATTAATAAAACCTTAGACATTCTCAACTTAGAAAAAATTTTAAAAAGAGCCTCATTTCCTTTCCTCTTACTTTTTTCCTTTTTCCCTTTTGCACCATGACTATTGTTCATTTAAGACTACAAAGGTTCTCTGAGGCTTCCAGTTCTTTCTTATTCATGTAGGTTTAGTCAAACTACACATGATAAAGATGACAAAGGCCTTCCTAATCTGCTGTGCTTTCTGCTCCTGGGAGAACTGGTTTTGTGTTCTTTCCCTTTCAGGAGTCAGCACTTGGCTCATTCAAAGCTATGGGGCCCCAACTCAGACTGCTAGAAATAATAAGCATGGAGAGAGAGAGAACAACAGCCCATATTTTACATTTGGAGAAGAGCCCTGCTCTTCAGAAGGCAGAACAACTGTGTTGTTAATACAATTCAGAAAAGAAGGACTGGGGGGTTCCAAGGAAATGAAAAAAACAGTGTCTCTACAATCCCACTTAACTTAATTGTGACACTAAACTCTGGAATAGAATAATACCTACCAAGATAAAGAGATATCCAAGAGATTTAGGTAAGGCTATTTTACCTACCTAGGGCTGAATACCCTTATATTCTTATTCCCCAAAGAAAAGTTCTTCTGGTTGTTTGCTGATTAAGTGATAGAATCTGGATAAGTCTATATTAACTCTGATAATCTTCTTTTTTTCATATTTTTTCCAGCCCTGGTTAGCATACGAGGTCTGACAATCAAGTTTGAGAACTTGCCTCCATGCACTTACATTGGCAGCACTGTACAAACTGCTCGGTTAGGTGTCATAATCTTGGTATATCAGTGTCTCACAGCTGTGTTCTTGTCGACATGTGGTGGTGTCTTGCTGAGTTGCATTCATTATTGTTGTTGCGTGCTTTTGTGTGCCATCCTTAGAATGTCTGAGCTTGAATTAAAGCAATGAACAAACATTAAATTTCTTGTTAAACTTGGCAAGAGTGGAAGTGAAATCAGGGACACGTTAGTCCAAGTTTATGGGGATAATGCCATGAAGAAAATGGCAGTGTACAAATGGATCAAACATTTTTCTGAGAGGAGAGAACACATCACCAATGAAGAGAGGTCGGGGAGGACAGTAACAAGCAGAACTGATGAAAACATTGCAAAAATTCATCAAATTGTGTGTCAAAGTCATAGGCTGATTGTGAGAAGCATATCAGACCAAGTAAACATCGATAGAGAAACAGGAAAATCTTAACTGAAAATCTTGGCATGAGAAAGGTGTGCAAAAATGGTCCTGAAGGAGCTCACAGATGAAGAAAAGCAAAGGACAGTCGAAGTTTGCCAAGACCTTTTGGAGAGGCAAGATGATATTTTGGGCCGTGTTATCACTGGTGATGAAACATGGGTGTACCAATACAACCCTGAAACAAAGTGTCAAAGTGCACAATGGAAGTCAGCCAATTCTCCACAACCCAAAATTTCCATCAGTCCAAATCAAGAATCAAAATGATGTTCCTAACCATTTTTGATATCAGAGGGATTATTCATTATGAATTTGTACCAACTAGACAAACAGTTAACCAAGTTTACTATTTGGAAGTGCTGAAAATGCTATGTGAAAAAGTTAGATGAAAACAACTGAACTTTTCGCCAACAATTCATGGTTCTTGCCTCACGACAATGCACCAGCTCACACAGCACTGTCTGTGAGGGACTTTTAAGTCAGTAAACAGATAACTGTATTGGAATACCCTCCCTACTCACATGATCTGGACCCCAATGACTTCTTTCTTTTCCCAAAGATAAAAGAAATATGGAAAGGAAGACATTTTGATGACACTCACGACACCAAGGATAATGCGAGGACAGCTCTGGTGGCCATTCCAGTAAAAGAGTTCCAAAATTGCTTTGAAGGGTGGACTAGGTGCTGACGTCAGTGCATAGCTTCCCAAGAGGAGTGCTTCTAAGGTGTTCAAAGATGACCGTGGTGATATTCAGCAATGAGTTTTATAGCACTTTTTCTATGATGGGTCCCTGACCATAATTGTCAGACCTCATAGTCTCTAGTTATAACTCTTCATATGATTTTTCGATTATTTTCAACTACGAAGTAATCTGGTGATTTTTTTCATTACCATCATTCCTAAAATCTCTTGCCCCCCTCAATATGGCCAAATTTTAGGTGCATATCTAAATTAGATTCCTCTATTTATTTATGACCTGGTGCCTACCTGATTTCAAGTTCAGGTAATTATGTCTTATCTCAGAATTTATGAATCAATTTTCTATTCCACATCTCTCTGATTGCCAAAATTCTTATGATCTTGATATGGCATTCATTTATTTACTTCCCCCAGGCTTACAATCCATCTTATACACCATCTTTCACCTCATGATTTACTGTCTATGTCCTGTCCACGGGCCATTCACAGGAACACTTCAGATCAATGTTCCCCTTGTGACCGTATGGAAATTATAGTCCCATTTTTGTGACAATCTCTGCCCACTCTGTGTCTATTCATGATGGCTCCTTGTCTGCCTTTTCCTGAGCTGCTTTAGAGTTCCTCTTAGGTCACATCCTATTTTGAATGGTAAGTAAATGACATTGAGGCCCCAACACAAACCATCTAAAGTAAATGAGCAACTCTCAACAAAAACATCCATCAGAGAGGACATGACATTTGTAGTGAATAAAAATGATTCAGATTGATTGCGAATGGCTGTCTACACAAGGTGGTGTGTGTGTGTGTGTGTGTGTGTGTGTGTGTGTGTGCATGTGTGTAGGTGAGTTGGATAATATTTTTTGATTGAAAAGGAATGGAGGCAGTACCTCACAGTGTAGAGGCTGACCTGAACCCCCAATGGGAAGAGATGAGAGTGATGTTACCGAGGCCCTATTTACTTCAGTTGCCTGGGAGGTGGAGGCATGACTCCTGTACTATAGCATACACCCACTTGGCACCTTGGATGCTGGCTTTCTCTGATAAGGAGAGAATGCTAGAGAGTCTTTGTACTTGATGCTCTTTACTTGTTAGTAGGTAACAAGGAAGATTACACATCTTGCCACCATGCCATGTCCTAGAGGGGGGCCATCTGCCACCCCATTTCTATCTAATATCAACCTTTCTGAACACAAGCAAGTCAAGCGCTCCATGAACACTTAATTTCAATGAACTGGCAAGACTAATTGTTTTACTTAGAGTAGTTTTACTGCTCCATGTTTGATTCATTAAATGCATTTACATGATAATCACTAAATCAGAATCCTTTCCATTTGGTGGCTCTGTTGTAAGGTTTTCGAAGTTACGTGCACTGTATGTAAATCATGATGTACCTGCATTTTCTTTCTTTACCCCAACTCCCATCTCTCAAGGCAACACATTAACAAAAGCACCCCAAAAATGAGTTCAAGAAAAATATTACACATAATTTGGTCAATAAAGACCATACTATACAGTCAAAGTTACATTAAACAAAACAGTAGCAATACTAAACATGTTGAGAACTTACAAGGTGCCAGGCACGTACAAAAGTGCAAAGCAATTTGCATGTAGTTTAGCTAATACTAATAACCCTGAAAAGTGGATATTGTAGAAATACAGGAAAGTAGTTCTTATTCTCTACTCAAAGAGGAAAAGGCCACCTGACTGGCTCCTAGAGGAATTCACTACCTTAGTGAATTTCAGCCTGAATCTCAGGTTCACAGGCCTAAAAACTTGATTATATTGGCTCAGTGAATGTGGAGTCATCTCTCAGGGGTAAATCATAAGCCAAAGAGAAATCACCATCAGACAAATAAAATACTCAAAGCAACATGCTTAGCATATGTATCTGTCAGGGGCTCAACAAAAGACAGATGGCATGCTGAAATTAGGATAATTGGGGGAGAGTTTTACAAAAGTGTGGGCAGGAGTAGGAAACCCATATAGGAAAGTACAGAACTGGAGGCTAGTAAAAATTGCTTTACTTCCACCTCTAGACCTGAAAGGATGAAAAAATTTTGGAGAAGGGCCCACATTTACAGGAGCTGCAATCTTCAATCAAGGGACTTGGCCTGCCAAAAGCAATCTTACAGGGAAGTAGCTGTGAGAATAAATGCCCTGAAATCATTCTCCTTTCCTCTAGTCTCCAGGTAGGCTCCCCATTGGTGAAGCCCAATAAGAAGTCACAAAGCAAGATTGCTCCTTGAGGCAATCTGTACAGGTCAATTTCCTGGAGTAAATAGCAGGGTAAAGAAGGGTGGAAAGCAAATGTTTAGAGACATAGCATATCTTCTCCTTAAGCCAGACCCTGGTCTGAACCCACTTAATTAATTTATCATGAATAATAGCCATATGAGGGGCTAGGAATCCTTGGAGTTCATGTTGTCAGACCATTGCCCTATTTTCAGACTATGTGAGAGGCCAGATCATGATTAGAAATTGGTTGGTGAATATGGACTCAGAGTAAAGGAAGCCAGGGGAATTGATGATATCAATGCAAGATTGCCTGATATATCCATATTACAGAAGGAGTGACCTCACCCCTGTGACTGGAATACTGGAAGCTAAAAAACAAACAAAACAACAAATACCTGGTATCTATTGCTGCATAACAAAGCATCCCAAAACTAGTGACTTAAAAGAACAAACAATTGTTTTTCGTAATTCTGAGGTTTAGCTAGGTGGTTCTCCCGAACTGGCAACTAGTTTACAGCAGGATAGTCTAGGATGGCCTCACTCACATGTATGGGGCCTCAGCTAAAATGGCTGAAATGGCTAGATAGCTAAGTCCTCTCTATAGGTAGGCTCTCATTCTCTAGGAGCTTAGCTCTGGTTTGTTCATATGATGGGGAAAAAGTTCCCAGCAGTAAGAGAAAACAAACCCCACTTATGTAAAAAGTGTTCAAACCTCTGCTTTATTTGCCATTGTCCCGTTGGCCAAAGCAAGTCACATGGACAAACCCAGGTTCAAGTGTAGAAGAACAGACTACCTCTTGATGGGAGGAGGTTTCAATCCACTACACCTGTATTTCCATGTTAGGCATGGTCTATCACATTGGACAGGAAACACTCAAAGTTTGTTGGCTTATATTCTACCTTCTTTTCCCAATGTTTGGACAATTGTGTTTGTGATGTTCTGTTATGGTTCTATGGCTAAGTGCAACCCATATTCTGATTGTAGTTGCTACCACGTCTTACAGCAATTCTGTCTTTTAGGGTTATTGGGCAATGAATTATTGTGTTGATGTTTAAACTTAATTCTTAGACACAATTTTATTTTCCTTGTTTCCTATTTTTAGGGAGTTCTGAAATTTAGTCCCTAAGCTTTGGCAATATGCATTATTATTCCCATTTTCAGATGATCGAATTGAGAATGCAGATAGTAGAGGTTAGATTTGAACTCAGGTCTAACAGAATCCGTAGACTGTTCGCTCTTTCATTTATATTCAGCTACTTTTCTAACTTTATGTGAAAACACTTTCTAAACCACAGAGTGGTACTGAAATATAAAGGACAATCATCATCATCTTTATTATTATTATAATTGTCAGCATTTTTCAAAGCAGAGTCCTAGTTTACAGTGAGGTAACAGTGTTCCAACAATTTTTATCCCTCCATTTTCTCTAGAGCCAACATTTATTACTTCATAAGACTTAGATAAGAATCAGTCTTTATTAGAAGGTTCTGAGTTTAATGGTTTTCCATTCTATTAAATAGCCATTTATTCTTTTAAATTAGCTGTCATTCCAATAAGGAAGCCAACTGGTTGAACAATTGAGCTACAAGGTGTACAAGTTAAACTGTCTGTGGAACAAGTTTGTCTTCATGCTCTCATTATACTCTACATTAGGGACAAGAATAACATCACAGTTTGATGAACACTCAGTCCCTACATTCAGGAAAATTGCTGTCCAATTGAGGGCCATCAACTAATATTTAATTATGACTTACATATGTCAATGTTCCCGTATATTCAAATAGATTAAAGGTCTCGTAGTGCCAAAGTTGTGATTTATACTTCTTTTGTGTAGCACTTAGCACACAACACACATAATAAGTGTCTGGGAATATTTTAATTGATGAATTGATTGAAGATTTAAAGAAGTTAATGAGCAAGTGTTGAGGAGGAATAGTGGCTCCTTCTATAAAATACTATTAGCTAAACATTAATAGTTTGGATCAGTAAAGAATTCAATTTGACTGCAATAATAAAAACCCAAGTAAGAATAGCATATCAAAAATAAGTGGTTTATTTTTCTTTCAGATAACATTAAATATTAGACCTCGGAAAAAAGAGGTATCGTAGTTTTGTGTCATTGGTGACATCATCTTCTTGGATTTTTATTCTGTAACCTGTCAAGCACAAACATTTACATTATGCATTAACAATTTGTCAGCATCTCACAACACATATTTTGGGAAATGCTACTCTACATAAATCCTTTATTTATTTTTTTAATTAAAGTTTATTGGGGTGACAATTGTTAGTAAAGATACATAGATTTCAGGTGTACAATTCTGTATTACATTATCTATAAATCCCATTGTGTATTCACTTCCCAGAGTCAGTTTTCCTTCCATCACCATATTTGACCACTTTACCCTCATCTACGACGCCCCTACTACCTTACCCTCTGGTAACCAGTAAACTATTGTGTGTCTATGAGTTTTTGTTTCTCATTTGTTTGTCTTGTTCTTTTGTTGTTTTTGGTTTATATACCACATATCAGTGAAATCATATGGTTCTCTGCTTTTCTTGTCTGACGTATTTTGGTTAGCATTATACTCACAAGATCCATCCATGTTGTCACAAATTGTCCTATTTCATCTTTTTTACCGCTGAATAGTATTCCATTGTGTATATATACCAAAACTTCTTTATCCATTCATCTATCGAAGGACATTTTGCTTGTTTCAATGTCTTGGCCACCGTAAATAAAGCTGCAATGAATATTGGAGCACACGTGTCTTATGGATAAATATTCTCAGACTTTTTGGATAGATACCCAGGACAGGGATTGCTGGGTCATACGGTAATTCTACTTCTAATTTTTTGAGGATCTCCACACTGCCTTCCATAGTGGCTGCACCAGTCTGCATTCCCACCAACAGTGTATGAGGGTTTCTTTTTCTCTACAGCCTCTCCAACACTTGTTACTATTTGTCTTGTTGATGACAGTCATTCTGACTGGGGTGAGGTGATATCTCATTGTGGTTTTTATTTGCATTTCTCTGATGATTAGTGATGTTGAGCATTTTTTCATGTCTATTTGCCATTTGTATGTCCTCTTTGGAGAAATGTCTCTTCGGGTCCTCTGCCCATTTTTCAATTGGGTTTTTTGTTTTTTTGTTGTTGAGTTTCATGAGTTCCTTGTATATTTTGGATATTAGCCCCTTATCAGAGGCACTGTTTGCAAACATCTTCTCCCATTCAGTTGGTTGTCTCTTTATTTTGTCGATGGTTTCTTTTGCTGTGCAGAAGCTTTTAAGTTTGATATAGTCCCACTCATTTATTTTAACTTTTACATCCCTTGCCTTTGGAGTCAAATTCATAAAATGCTGTTTGAATCCAAGTTCCATAAATTTAGTACCTATGTTTTCTTCCATGCAGTTTATTGTTTCAGGTCTTATGCTTAAGTATTTCATCCATTTTGAATTAATTTTGACATGGTGACAGATAGCAGTCCGGTTTCATTCCTTTGCACGTGGCTGTCCAATTTTCCCAGCACCATTTATTGAAGAGGCTGTATTTACTCCATTGTATGTTTTTTGCTACTTTGTCAAAAATTATCTGTCCATATTTATGTGGTTTTACTTCTGGGTTCTCAATTCTATTCCATTGGTCTATGTGTTAGTTTTTCTGTCAATACCATACTATTTTGATTATTGCAGCCTTGTAGTACAAGCTAAAGTCAGGGAGTGGGATACCTCCAGTATTGTTCTTTTTTCTTAAGATTGCTTTTTCTGTTTGGGGTCTTTCTGGTTCCAAACAAATCTGATGATTTTTTTGTTCTATTTCTTCAAAAAATGCCATTGGGATTTTGATGGGGATTGCATTAAATTTGTATATTGCTTCGGGTAATATAGCCATTTTAACTATGTTGACTCTTCCAATCCATGGGCACGGAATGTCTTTCCATTTCCTTGTGTCTTCTTCAATTTCTTTTAAAAATTCCTCATAGTTTTCAGCATATAGGTCTTTCACATCCTTGGTTAAGTTTATTCCTCGGTATTTTATTCTTTTTGCTGCAATTGCAAAAGGGATTATTTTTTCATTTCTTTCTCTAAATTTCACTGTTGGTATATAAGAATAAATGGACTTTTGTACATTGATTTCGTAGCCGGCAACTTTTCTGTATTCGTTGATTGTTTCTAATAGCTTTTTGGTGAGTCTTCAGGCTTTTCGATATATAGC
Source organism: Rhinolophus ferrumequinum (assembly GCF_004115265.2). NCBI lineage: Eukaryota > Metazoa > Chordata > Mammalia > Chiroptera > Rhinolophidae > Rhinolophus > Rhinolophus ferrumequinum. The sequence goes on along the minus strand of NC_046284.1, from coordinate 91,051,656 downwards.
ATCATGTCATCTGCAAATAGTGACAATTTAACTTCTTCATTGACAATTTGGATGCCTTTTATTTCTTTCTCTTGCCTGATTGCTCTGGCAAGGACTTCCAACACTATGTTGAAAAACAGAGGTGATAGGGGACAGCCCTGTCGTGTTCCTAAACGTAGAACAAAGGCCTTCAGTTTTTCGTTGTTCATTATGAAATTAGCTAAGGATTTGTCATATATGGCCTTTATTATGTTAAGGTATTTTCCTTCTATACCTGTTTTATTAAGTGTTTTAAACATAAATGGATGTTGTATCTTGTCAAATGCTTTTTCTGCATCAATTGATATAATCATATGATTTTTGTCCTTTATTTTGTTTATGTCATGTATCACATTGATGGATTTGCAGGTGTTGAACCATCCTTGTTCCCCTGGGATGAACCCGACTTGGTCATGATGAATAAACTTTTTAGTGCATTGTTGTATTCGATTTGTTAGAATTTTGTTTAGGATTTTTGCATCTGTATTCATCAGAGATATTGGTCTGTAGTTTTCTTTTTTTGTGTTGTCCTTACCAGGTTTTGGTATCAGGGTAATGTTGGCCTCATAAAATGAGTTAGGAAGTATTGTCTCTTCTTCAATTTTTTGGAAGAGTTTGAGCAGGATTGGTACTAGATCCTCTTTAAAGGTTTGGTAGAATTCACTAGTGAACCCATCTTGTCCCAGACTTTGGTTTTGGGAAGGTTTTGGATGACTGATTCCATTTCCTTACTGGTGATCGGTCTGTTTAGATTTTCCAATTCTTCATGGTTCAGCGTTGGAAAGCTATATGTTTCTAAGAACTTGTCCATTTCTTCTAGGTTATTGAATTTGGTGGCATATAGTCCTTCATAGTATTCTTGGATGATCCTTTGTATTTCTGTTTCATCCGTGATAACTTCCCCTTTTTTATTTCTGATTTTAATTAGTGTCTTCTCACTTTTCATCTTAGTGAGTCTAGCCAAGGGTTTGTCAATTTTGTTAATCTTTTCAAAGAACCGGCTCTTTGTCACATTAATTTTTTCTATTGTCTTTTTGTTTTCTATTTCATTTAGTTCTCCTCTGATTTTTGTTATTTCCTTTCTTCTGCTGACCTTGGCTTTCATTTGTTCTTCTTTTTCTAGTTCTTTAAGGTGCATCATAAGGTTATTTATTTGGGATTTTTCTTGTTTCTTGAGATAGGCATGTAATGATATAAATTTGCCTCTTAAAACTGCTTTCACTGCATCACCTAAATTTTGGTAGGATGTATTTTAATTGTCATTTGTTTCTATGTGTCATTTGATCTCTCCTCTAATTTCTTCTTTGACCCGGTACTTCTTTAAAAGTATGTTGTTTAATCACCATGTATTTGTGTTTTTCCCTACTTTCTTTTTGCAGTTGATATCCAATTTCAAAGCCTTGTGATCAGAGAATATGCTTGGTATGATTTCAATCTTCTTAAACTTGCTGAGTATAGTTTTATGTATCAATATATGGTCTATCATTGAGAATGTTCCATGTACACCAGAAAAAAATGTATACTCTGATATTCTAGGATGAAGTCCTCTATAAATGTCGATTATGTCCATTTCATCTAATGTGTCATTTAGGGCTGCTATTTCATTATTGATTTTCTGTTTGTATGATCTATCCACAGCTGTCAATGATGTATTTAGGTTTCCTAGTATAATTGTGTTTTGGTCAATTTCTCTCTTTCGTTCTGTTAGTAGTTGCTTGGTATATTTCAGTACTCCTGATTGGGGCATAAATATTGATGAGTGTTATGTCTTCTTGTTGTATAGTCCCCTTTACCATTATGAAAAGTCCATCTTTGTCTCTTATTACATTTTTCACCCTGAAGTCTGTTTTATATGATATAAGTAGAGCTATACCTGATTTTCTCTGGATGTCATTTGCTTGGAGTGTCAATTTCCACCCTTTCACTTTGAGTCTATATTTGTCCTTGTAGTTGAGATGCGTCTCTTAGAGACAGCATATGGTTCAGTTTATTTGTTTGATCCAACCTGCTACTCTGTACCTTTTTATTGGTGAGTTCAGTCCATTTACATTTAGGGTGATTATTGATATGTGAGGATTTCCTATCGTTTTATCTTTAGTTTTCTGGTAAGACTGTGTCTCCACTATTTCTTTGACTTTTTGTTGTTTTTTATTATTTCTATATGGTGATATTCTATGATGCTTTCCTCTGTCTTCTTTTATTATAGTATATATTTCTGTTCTGGATTTTTTTGAGTGGTTACCCTTAAGTTTATGTAAAAGAAAGTTTGATATTTAGGGTATTCCATTTTCTTCAGCATGTCTACTTTCTCCATTCCCATATTTTGCTTCAGGCCTTACTCTCCCTCTTTTTATGTTTCAGTTGCACAAATTGTCCCTGTTGATGGTGGTCGAATAGCCTCCTTCAGTATTTCTTGTAGTGTAGGTCGTGTATTAGAAAATTCCCTCAGCTTCTGTATGTCTGGAAAGGTCTTTTTTCCTCCTTTATATCTAAAGGATATCTTTGCTGGGTATATTATTCTTGGCTTATAATTTCTCTCTTTCAATAGTTTGAATATTTGGTTCCACTCCCTCCTGGCTTGTAGAGTTTCTGCTGAGAAATCTGATGATAATCTAATGGGCTTTCCTTTGTAGGTTACCATCTTCTTTTCCCTGGCTGCCTTAAGGATTCTTTCTTTGTCGTTGATTTTAGACACCTTCAATACAATGTGCCTTGGAGAAAGCCTGTTGAGGTTGAAGTAATTAGGTTTTCTATTTGCTTCTTGCATTGGAGGATCCAGTTCTTTCCACAAGTTTGGGAAGTTCTCATCGACTAGTTGTTTGAATATACTCTCAGTTCCTTTCTCTCTTACTTCTCCTTTTGGTATGCCTATTATTCTTGTATTGCTCTTTTGGATGGAGTCAAAAAATTCTTGTAGAGTTCTTTCATTTCTTTGAAATCTCAAGTCTCTTTCTTCTTCCATCTGTGTTTCTATCTTCGATGTCACTGATTGTTGCCTCCATCTGGTTAACTCTACTACCTAAGTTGGCTATTTCATTCTTAATTTCTTCTACTGAGTTCTCAATCTCCAGAAATTCTATTTGTTTTTTCTTTAAAATTTCAATCTCTTTTGTAAAATGTTCATGTTGTTCTTTGATTGTGTTTCTGAGTTCATTAAATTGCCTTTCTGTGTTTTCTTGTATCTCGTTGAGTTTTTTCAGAACTGCAATTTTAAATTCTCTGTCATTTAAGTCACATATTTCCATATCTTTAAGTTCCTTTTCTGGAGACTTTTCACTTTCTTTCTGAGCTGTCGTGTTGCCTTGGTTATTCATGGCAATTACTGATTTATTATTTCTCTTCTTAGACATTTGCAGGAGTGGGTTCTGCAACAGGTTGATAGGAAGAGGTCTTTTTTTTGTTTTCAAGTACGTGTTTGTAGAATGTTTTATTTTCTCTCCGAATGCAGCCTTTTATTCTGTCTCTCACTGTAGTGTTATGTTTTCTCTGCACTATTCCAGCTTCTCACACAATGGGGGGATTCCCTGGAAGACGGACCTCTCCTCTGTTAATATTTCACCTGGGTCATAGTGCACCGTGTCCCTGTGGGGATGTGGAGAGGTTTTGAAGTTCCAAAGCTCTTCCTGAACCAGATTCAGAGCCCGTGTGTTTCAGCAGTTCTGTTTACTCCATCAGGAATCTGCCCAGATAGGTGGGGACAGGGGCGCAGTGAGTTGTGAGAATTGGCCCAGAGCAATGGCGGCGACCACCACCACATCTAGTTCTGCCTTCACAGCTCCCTTCCCTTTGCCGGGATTAGTTGGGCTGTGAATCTCTGTCTGCGGACCACAGTTCTCAGAACTGTAAATATTATGTTCTTTTGATCTGACACTGCTACAGTTCTGCTTCCAGCACTGGGCCAGTGCGGGCAGGGCGAGCTCTTGGAGGGTTGGGAGGGGGCAGCTATTCTCAGTGGCTAAGGCTTCCGTTCTCTGTGTCAGTGAGGTCTCAAACCACTGTTTTCAGCCTTCTTCCCTCAGTCTTTGCTCTGAGGTCTGTCTCTTGAGCATTGGATTCAGCCGTGTCATATGCTGTACCCTTAGCCCTGTGGGCCATAAACGGAGCCCTAGCAGTCCGATTTCTTCCCTCTCCCGCAGCTGTGGTACTTCCAGGATGCAGCAAGCTCGGAACACTGATCTAGGTTTGTGTCTGACCCCACACAGCCCCGTCTCTGCACTTTTCCTTTCCCTCCTCTCTTGCTCGCACAATTTGGCCAACTTTAGGTGAATTTCGAAGTGGGACTCTTCATCTTGCTTGTCTGCTGTGCAGGGAGTCCTTTGTGGAATTATTGGTTTTCAATTTGTTGTAAATTCGAGGGGAGATTTCCAGAGGCTTACCTAACCTGGGCATTTTGATGATGTCTCAACAAAATCCTTTATTTTAAAGATCCAACAGAATTTTATTCAACAAATATTTATTGAGCAGACACTATATGCCAAAAACTAATTTTGAAGCTCTAGAATAGGACAGATAAAGAAATCAAGATCCAAAGAGGTGAAGCAAATTTAAGTTGACATGTCAAGTAAGTAGCTTGAGCTGAGGCTAGAGCCTGAACTCTTCAACTGCCATGTTCTCTTCCTTTGAAAAACATGACTAAGTCTCACCAATCATTATATATGTCAGGCATTATTGTAATAATTCTCCTTTTCCAGATCAGTAAATGTGGCTCACGTTCAAACAATAACTTGCCCAAGATCATCGAACTAACAAAATATTGAACAATAGGTGTGCCCTGACCTGTCTGACTCCAGATTCTTTACTCTTCTGCTGTATCATATTTATTGTTTTCTTATTATGTCTTTGATATGGCAAAAGATAGGAATGGCTTCAGGTTCAGGAATTGTTAGGATGTAAGTAGTTCAAGGCTTGAGCTTAGGTTTAGTTCCTTGTTGTAGAGGGACCTGTTGCGGGAACATGGAAACATGGGCTTAGGCCTTCCTGATGCCAGTGATCTGGCCATCTTTGATGGGTGTTAGTCAACACACCAGACTATTCTGCCCATTTGAGGTCACTGAAGACACCAAGCGTGTTACTGTCAGACTACTCCAACACTCCTATTGGGAATAGAGAGTCTTCAGTACATCATCCAGACAGCATTGTCTCAAGTTCTGGGCAGGGTTGAACTTACCACCAAGTCCTTTCTAAGGTTTCTTCCTTAGGTAAGTATTTCGAAGTGTTTTCTTTATCTTTTCCATTGCCAGTCTTCAGTGCTGCATCTTTGGATTATTGTCATGGAGAGACCAAATAAGAGACTGTCACCAGTCTCTCCCATTCCACAGCTTCTTGCCCTATGCTTCCAGAAAAACTTCCTTAAACCATATGCCATCTCTATGTTCACAATGCATATACAATACCTAGCATACGAATAATGTTTTTTGCCAAATGTGACAGACATGCCTAATGGCTTATCTATGTTTCTTCTCTTATTACCTAATAGCAGAGCTCAAGTTTTATTCAGCGTAGCAAGATGCCTAGTGATAAAACTACATTTGCAAGCCTTTCTTGAAAATATGGATGACCTATTCATTGCAATAAGGAGAAAGCACTAGATAGGTCTCTAGAAGAAAATACTAACTGGGAGCCTATTTCCCATTATCTTTTTAAAAAGTGGTTTAAATATCAATCTAAACTAGCTCATCAATTTCTTAAAACATAACTAAAACACAGTCAAATGCCAACATATAAGTAACAACAAATTGTGTTAAAATGTAAAATGCAAAAGCTATTACTTCACAACATACAATTAATGTGGTTGCTAACAAACAATTGGACTTCTACTTCCAGCAAAAATGAACTAACAGGCACCAAATTTATCTACCTAACAGAAACAACTCAAAATTGGACAAAACATATGAAACAAATTTTAACACACTGGACACAAGGTGATAAAACACAATAATTCTTCAGAAATGAAAAATAAATGAGGTAAGCCCCATTTACTGACTTGCCAGAATTTCCAAGCTAAAGTGTAGAGAAAAGGAATTGAAGCAGAGCTAAAGAGTCCCTGAGTTGAGATGTGCATGAGGGTTCAAAAAGAAGAATATGGCTAGAGTTTTTAAGACAAGATATCAGCAAGAAGATACTTGCACAGAAGAAAGAACTTTGGTGATTTGCAGGGGGTCACTCTGAGTACTCAACAGAGTATTGATAAGTGCTGACAAATATGGAAAATGCTGAAGCTGAAGAAAAAAACACCCAGAAAGAGTATAAATAATAATGCATGGTGGACACACTGAGTTGGAAATAATCCCACTAGTTAGACTGGAAAATCTCACGATTCATGAAGCATCAGACAGAGTACACAGAAAGGTCTTATCTCAGTATTGGGGAATAATTAATACTAGACAGCGCTGTTTCAGTCTCACGTAATGAATTTTAAAAAGCAAAACTTAGAATATCTAGCATTTAATAAAAAATTACAAGGCATGCAAAAAGCCAGAAAACATGACTAATAATGGTAAATATAGTTCCACAATTAAAACTGACTCAGGACTTGTTAGAATAAGTAAACAATGACATTAAAAAAGTTACTGTAACTGCATTCCATATGTTCAAAAAGTTAAGTAGAGATATGGAAGATATAACAGAAGACCTAAATCAAAATTCTATAAATAAAAACTCTAATGTCAGAGATGCAAAATACAATGGATAATGACAGATAAGTCATTGCAGAAGAAACAATTAGCAAATTTGAAAACATAACAAAAGAAATGATGCAAAATAAAACACACAGAGAAAAGTAATTTTAAATGAAAAGAGTACAAATGAGTTGTGGAACAGCAGTAAGTGTACTCATATGTATGTAATTGGAGTTCCTGAAAGAAAAGTGGGGGAATTAAAAAAAAAAAAAAAAAAAAAAAACAACAACACTGAAGGAATAATGGCCCCCAAATTTTATGAAAAATATAGTCCCAGGGACTCAAGAAATTCAACATACCCCGAGGACAAGAAATACGAAAGCAACTACACCAAGATACATTATAATAAATTTACACAAAATCAGTGATAAAGAGAAAATTGTAAAAACAGTGAGAGAAAAAATATATGTTACATACAGAGAAACAAAGATATGGATAACAGCAGATTTCTTGTGGGAAATGATCAAGTGAGAAGACAATAAATCAACATCTTTAAAACACCAGAAGAAAAACAAGTCAATCTAGAATTCTGTACCTAATAAAAACACCTTTCAAAAATGAAGAAAAAATAAAAACCTTTCAAAGATACAAAGGTTGACAAAATGTATCACCAGTATACATGTACTGTAAGAAATATTAAATGAAGGAAAATTATACCAGAAGGCAATAGAAATCTATATAAAGGAATGAAACAACTTGGAAATGCAAATTACGAGGTCTGACAATTAAATTCGTGAACTTGTTGCAATGATGTTGCTAACCTTTTTGGATATCAGAGGGATTATTCATTATGAATTTTTATGAATTGGACAAACGTTTAACCAAGTTTACTATTTGGAAGTGCTGAAAAGGCTGAATGAAAAAGTTAGATGACCTGAACTTTTCGCCAACAGTTTGTGTCTCTTGCATCACAACAATGCACCAGCTCACACAGCACTATCTGTGAGGCAGTTTTTAGCCAGTTAACAAATAACTGTATTACAATACCCTCCCTACTCCTCTGGCCCCCAAGGTCTTCTTTCTTTACCTGAAGATAAAGGAAATATGGAAAAGAAGACATTGTGATGACATTCAGGACATCAAGGATAATACGAGGACAGCTCTGATGGCCATTCCAGAAAAAGAGTTCCAAAATTGCTTTGAAGGGTGGACTAGGTGCTGACGTCGGTGCATAGCTTCCCAAGGGGAGTAGTTTAAAGGTGTTCAAAGGTGACTGTACTGATATTCAGTAATGAGGCATGTTGCATATTTTCTAGGATGAGTTCACAAACTTGTCTGACTCGTGTGTGTGTGTGTGTGTGTGTGTGTGTATTTGTGCGGGTAATCCATGGCAGCTTTTTAAAAAATGGCCTCAAACTGTAAAACTATAAATAACCCGGATGTCCATCAGCTGGTGAATGAATTAATAAACAAATTGTGATGCATTTATTCAATGTGATACTACTCAGCAATAAAATGGAATGAACTATTAATATACATTGCAACATAGATGAATTTCAAAATAATTCTGCTGAGTAATAGAAGCTGGACAAAAAAGTATATATATATATTGCATAACTCCATTTATGTAAAATTCTAGAAAATACAATTTATGGTGACAGATAATAGATCTTAGGTTTCCCCGGAAAGGGAGATTGGAGCAGGGAGAAGAATGGGGGAAGCATTCCAAAAGGACACAAGGAAACTTTGAGAGTGACTGATATGTTTATTATTTTGATTATGGTCTCATGTATGTATACATATGTCAAAAATTATAAACAGCATTCTTTAAATACAGATAGTTTGTTGCATGTCAATCACCCTCAATAAAACTGTTTAGAAAGCAATTATTTTATTTGTAGTTACCTAGCTTTCCTTAGCACCAGTAGCATGCCAACTTCACATCCCCTTTCTTGTCCTTTTTCAAAATGTTTTCTTCACATATTATGACATTCTACTGATTGTATTTGGAATGTAATTTAAGACTTCTCCCACACAGTATTTTGTTTTAAAATGTTACAAAAGTGTTTAAATGTTAAAAAGTGTTTTAAATATATTTTTTACTATAGAAATATAAGCCAAAAAAAATGATCCATTGCAAGGTACCTACATTTGTAACATAGGTTTAGCAGAAAGCAGAGCCTGAGGCTCCTGAAGCTTATGTGCTTGTATTCTATCAGGCATACTATTCCAGGGAGAAGGAGAGAAACAAAAAGAGTGAAGGAGCTAAAGGAGAACAAATATAAAACTGTTTTGTTGAGCTTGCTGTTGCTAAGTGCAACAGAATGCTAGATTTGTGGCATTCAGCCCCCAAAAGCTATCTCTATAAAACGCACTCAAGGACTTCACTGGGGACAGTGTGTGGATAAAAAGTAAAAGACATATCCACTGGTTCCTGTCCCATTAGCCAATGTTTTACTCCACAGGATATTGACTTGTCTACACTTCTAGTTTATGCAGGCCAGGGTGATGGTGTAGGACAGAGTACCAAGGAGAGAGGCTTAGGTGCAGGCAGGAGGCGAGGCACTCTCTGGTTGGGACTCTAGGAAGAAAGAGCTCTTTTGGAGCTTCCTGTCATTACAAGAACTGAAAATAAAATAAAACAAAATAAAACAAAAGACATGAAGCCAAGAGGATCTGAAATGGTGCATCAGAAATGTGTGACACAACTGTGTTCTATGGTTATTAATAACTACTAAACAAAACATTTTTTTGTTCTATGTCCTAGCTGATATGTAACCTACAGCTAATCTTCTTGACATATGTAAAATATTGCTTTGCTTCACATGAATACACTCTTTAAATCAGTCTTTTGACACTCATCCCTGATGTAGACTATATTTTCCTTGAGTGCTTTCTTCTGGGCTTCTGCTCCCACCAATTGAAACAGAACACCTAGGCTGGGCCTGGGTACAGTATTTTTTTTTTTAAGTTTCTGCATGATTCTAATGTGTAACCAAGGTAGAAAACCTTGAATCACTCAGTCTCCTCACTGTATCCTGCACTTTTCATGCTTGTTGCCATCTCCAAATAATATTCATGCCTTCACTAAGTAATGGAATGCTTTCTTCATGTCTAAATACTCTCCATTATTCAAAGTACATTCTAAGTCCTACCTCACCAACATATCTTTACCTAACCATTTTATCCTTCATGGTCTTTCCCTTCTTCGATTATCATCTGTATTAGCAAAGCATCTTCCACACCTCTCTTAGTACTCTATAGTGAAACCCTTTTTAAAATTTTTTTCCACACTTAAATGATTTTGTCTTTCTACCCACCCTTGAGTTCCTGGGTTTTAATTTATGTATGTTCTTAACATCACGGGATTCTTCCCCTGAAAATTCTGTTTCATTTATTTTGAAAAAGGTCAGTATGGCAAACAAATTTTATGGTAACTCCAATAACCTCCCCCTCCTCATGTTCAAATCCTTTTCCTTGGAATGTGTGTGAAACCTGTAACTTGTTTCTGATCAATAGCATATGGCAAAAGTGATGGATGTCATTCCTATGATTATGTTACATTATATAAGACTCCATCTTGCTAATAGTCTCCTCTCTCTCTCTCTCTCTCTCTCTCTCTCTCTCTCTCTCTCTCTTTAAAGAAGCAAGCTTCCAAGAATTTTACAACAATGAGGAAATTAATTATTCGGACAGCATGAAGGATCTTGGAAGTAAATCATTCCTCCCTCAAGCCTCTGAGTCCCGGCTGATACTTTAATTCCAGGTTTGTGAAACTTTAAACGAAAGACCAGGTTAAAAAATACTTTAACTTTTGACCTACAAAAACTCAGATAACAAATGTGTGTGGTTTTAAGCTGCTAATTTTTTGGTAATTTGTTATGCAGTAATAGAAAACATATTTGGTAGCAGCAGTGGGATACTGCTATAACAGATACTTACACATGTGGGAGTGGCTTTGGAACTGAGCAGTAGGTGGACTCTAAGAATTTGAAGAAAAATTATAGAGACAGCCTAAATTGCCTTGAGCAGACTGTTAGTAGAAATGTGGAGTTGGAGGATACTACTGGGGAGGGCTCAGAAGAAATGAGGGATATGCTGTTGAAAACTGAAGGAAGGAATCCTTGTTAGAGGCAGAGGGCTCAGAAAAATTATTTCCTGCTGTTACATGGAAAGTAAAACTTGTAAATGATGAACTTGGTTATCTAGCAAGGATAATTACAAGTGACGTGTTGAAAGTATTGCTTGGTTTCTTTTTATTGCTTATAGTAAAATGTGAAAGGAGAGAGAAAAACTCAGAGAAGAACAAAAAGAAATGAAGATTTGATTATTGCGAAAACCCACAGTCTTTTCAGATGATAAAAGATGCTAAAATTAAGACAGCTTGGTCTAGAGAAAAAATTGAAGGGTGTAACTATACAACTGTTTGCTAAAATCTCAGAAAGGTCAAAAATTGAAAGTATTCAGTCACACAAAGGGCCCTTTCAAGAGATTAAGAGTGTGTCTCAGAGATCTTCTCAATCAAACCATAAGCCTTCTAGGAAGCTTCTAAACCCTCTCAGCAAGAGGCCCAGATAGAAAGGGGATTATTTTGAAGAAAAAAAATCTGTGGATGTGGCTTTTGTCTAATTGAATAGACCTACTGAAATCCATGGGACAACCACAAAGTTTCTGAGAAACTTATTTCATAAGAAATACTGCCAGACTGAACTTAAGGGGATGAAGTGAGTACGAAATGAAGGGAGTCTTTTGGATCTCCAAAAGTACACTGGCAGGAAGTATGTTGATAAAACTAAAGAGCTATACACACATGCTACCTTTCATGAAAAAGCCAGGATGATTAACTGTTGTGCGGGGGACCCTGCCCACTCCGCCATTAGTCATGTGAGGCGGCCTGTGGAGCCTCTAGTCCTGCTCCCCACATAAGAACACAGGAAATGGCTAGGCCAAAAAGGAACACCCACGGAGCCAGAGATAGGGGAGCCATACCACTATAGTCTCACTGGCGGCACTATAGTCTCACTGGAGGCTGGAACCACATGATCCGCAACCTGCTGTCCACTTCTCTGCCTGCCAACCCACCAACTCGACTCTCGACTCTCGACTCCACTCCCTGACTCGACTCCCCAGTGCAGCCGTGGCAGTTATATCTGTGTTTAATTGGCTAACTGGTAACAGCTGATGGTCAATTAGCCACAGCTGACGGCCATCTATTACCGGAGCCAGCACCTTTCCACGTGAGGCCGAGAGCCTGGAAACTGCTCCCTGGGACTCTGTCCCCACATTAACATTGAACCAAAACTCCAGAAGGTGCAGCTGAGAGCCATGAAGAATGATTCCCAGTCTTTGGGATCTAATCAAGTAAATCCTTTTATTTGCTTGGCTGGATTTCAGAACTGCTTTGGACCATTGGTTCCTTTTTACTTTGCATTTTACTTTTTAAAACTGGAATGTCTATATCTGTTATGTTGTGCTTTTCTCACCATTATATGTTGGATATGTTGGGAGTTGATAATGTGTCTCTTTAGTTTCATAAGTCTGCAGATGGAGAGCAATAGTGGCCCAGCAGCTGTACTTAAAAGATTACACCCAGGAGCCTCCTCCACACATGTACCTGATTTAGATTATGAGATTTTGGACTTTGAGCAGATGCTATAATGGGAGGAGACTTTTGGGAACCTTTGGATGTGGGTAAATGCGTTTTCCATGTGAGAGACACATAAATATTCATTGGGGGCCAGAGGGTAGACTATGGAAGACTTTAAGGTGTCTCCTATGATTGTTACCTCCTTATATTCACATGCTTGTATAATACCCTCCCCTCTGCTTCAGTGTATGTGAAACCTGTGACTTACTTCTAACTAGTAGAATATGGCAAGATGATGGGTTGTCACTCCCATGATTGTGTTGTGTTATGTAAAAGTTAATTTAGCTAGCTCTCTCTCTCTCTCTCTCTCTCTCTCTCTCTCTCTCCCCCCATTGCTGGCTTTGAAAAAGCAAGTGTGGGGACAGAGCCCCAGAGAGCAGATTCCAGGCTCTCAGCCTCACATGGGGGAGGGCTGACTTGGGTGGTGGATGGTCATTAACTGCGGCAGGTCGGCCATCGGCTGTGGCTGGTTAGCAAATTGGCCACTGATATAAGTGCCACGGCTGCGCTGGTTGGGGACTCGGTTGGGTGGCAGGCAGAAAAGCGGACAGCAGGTCACACGTCGTGTGAATCCAGCCTCCAGTGAGACTATAGTGGTATGACTCCCCTACCTATGGCTCCATGGGTGTTCCTTTTTGGCCTCACCATATCCTGTGTTCTTGTGTAGGGAGCAGGAGCTGAGACCCCGCATGACACCCCGCGTGACACATGGCGCAGCAAGCAGGGTATGGTGCCGGCTGAAACTCACCGAAGGATGGTGGAGCAGTTTATGTGCAAAAAAGTTCACCTTCGGGAGGCCCGCGAGGAGCGACGCCGGGAGCAGGAGGCATGGTCTGCCTGGGAGACTCAAGCCTCCAGATGGCACACCTCCCTCTTGGCCATGGAAGGCGTTGTCCTCCTTTTGTTGATCTGCTTCTGCTGTAGGCTCCGAGGATTGTGGACATTATACACCGAGGCCACCACCCACCCAGACACCTGGCACGGCGAGCAGGTTTCCGACCAGGTAGGAATGGAGTCTGACTCTGGGCAGGAGAACAGGTGGCCCCCACACAGTGTGTGGTGCCCGGTGGCCACTGTTCTCAGGAGTTGGATCCCCAAGGAGGGGTGGGAGGACATAGATGGCTCTCCAGCCAGCGTGGAGAGGGCCCTGCAGGCTCTGGCTGAGCGGTTGCTGGAGGAGGCGAAGGCTACAGCCGGCTGCGTGGACTGGATGTTCCTCACGGCCTTGAGTCTCAACACGGAAAGTGCGCTTAATGAAATGGCCCAGGTGCCGGACCAGGTGTCCCGGTTGGAAGCGCTGGAAGCTCGGGTCCGCCTGTTAGGAGAGGGGCCCCACAGTGGAGACTCTGAGACAGAGGCGGAGGAAGCGAGTGGAGACAATGTAGCTCCCAACCCCCAAGCCCAGCCAATCTTGAAGCAAAGGGTAAAACGTGAGCAACTTTTGGGTCCCGGGGGCGTTGCTGCCGGCAACCCAGCTGTGACTGAGTTCACGTCCTACATCCCTTACACTCCCACTGAGTTGCAGGAGCTGGGGAGGTGGTACCGACAGCTCACTGGAGAGCCAGACTCGGCTTGGCTACTACGCTTATGGGATGAGGGAACAGACAACATTCTCTGCTCCCCAGGTGAGATGGAAAAACTAGCCTTATTGACAGTGCATCCATCCCTGTGACAAACGTTACAGAACTGCCATAGGTTGGCCCACAACCAGGGCAATCACAATCTAATAGAGTGACTCACTGCTGTGGTACGCACAGTATGGGGACAAGCTGGCGAGCTGGCAGACACTGAGTAAATGGCAGTCATATATGGAACTTACTCAAATCATCCGTGAAATGGGTATGAGACATGCTATTTTCAACCCTAATATGCGGGGGCCGGATGATGAGCTTTTTACAGCCAGCATGAGAGATCTGGTTTTGGATACTGCACCTGCGAGTGCTTTTGGATCCTTGGTTGCCATTCTTACACTCTATGTGCAGCGACAGATCCATGAAGTTACAACTGCCATGGCCACCCTAGGGGATGTTGAAAGCCAGAGGCGAAGGAAGTTAAGACAGGAGGTCCGCACAGTTGAGACCTGAAAGTCCAAATCAAAAGTAAAGGGGCGAGGTCGCGGGCCTCAGAGAGTAACATGCGCACAGATGTGGCGTGATCTCGTAGCAGCAGGGGTCGATCTGGAGAAAATAGACTGACAACCCAATGCACTCCTGCTGGAACTTTGGAAACAGTTGCGTCCGGAACAGAAATTCCGGAGAAGCCTGAAGGAGAAGTGTGGGAAAGCGCGACCCGTGTCCCTCCAGGACTTCATGCAGCTGCTGGAGGCCGACTCCTTTCAGCTTGATTAGGGGTGGGGCCAAGGTACACGGTCAGAGGGGATGAGCAGGGACCGGAGGCCCTACGTGGAACTGTCCATACATTGGTCCGCTTCTAATGTGCAGAGGGTTTTGGCACTAGTTGACACTGGCGCAGACTGCAGTCTCGTTTATGGGAACCCAGAACTGTTCCCCGGACCAGCAATCGGCATTGATGGCTACGGGGGAAAGACTGTGACTGTGAAAGCTGTTTCCGTACCACTGGATATAGGAAGGCTTCCCCCTCGTACCTACAAGGTTTATGTCTCCCCCATTCCGGAGTATATTCTAGGGGTGGACGTGCTACATGGCCTCAGCTTACAGACGTCGGTAAGAGAGTTCCGTCTCCATATCCGGGTGGTGAAAGCGGTGACACACGGGTATGCTCACCACCCTCCTCAAGTGTTGCTGCAGCCCTGGTGGGTGGTTACAGTGTGACAGTACCGCCTGCCAGGAGGGCAGGAGGAAATTGGTCGTATAACATTGGAATTAGAGAAGGCACATACTGTGAGGCCAACGCATGGTCCCTTTAACTCCCCAGTATGGCCTGTCAAGAAGCCAGGTGGGTCCTGGTGAATGACTGTGGATTATAGGGAGTTAAATAAGGTGACACCACCCTTGCACGCTGCAGTGCCTTCAATTCACGATTTGATGGATCATCTGACTGTCTGCCAGGGAACATATCACTATGTAGTGGACTTGGCCAATGCTTTTTTCTCCATTGACATTTCACCCGAGTGTCGAGCAGTTTGCTTTTACTTGGGACAGGCAGCTGTGGACTTTTCAAGTCCTTCCGCAAGGATACTTGCACAGCCCCACTATCTGCCACGGGTTCGTGGCCCAGGATTTGGCACAGTGGATCACCCATCCTCTGTGGCCTTGTTTCATTGTGTCGATGATATTTTATTAACATCAGATTATCTCTGATTTAGAGAAAGCAGCTCCCTCTCTTCTCTGCCACCTGAAGTCACGCGGCTGGGCGGTGAATGAGGAAAAGGTCCAAGGCCCTGGCTTATCCGTCAAGTTTTGGGGTGTTGTGTGGTCGGGTAAGACAAAGGTCATACCTGAAGCGATTATTGACAAAATACAAGCTTTTCCCTGGCCGACCAAGGTCTCCCAACTGCAGACGTATTTGGGTCTGCTAGGATATTGGCAGGCGTTTGTACCCCATTTAGCACAAATGGCAAGGCCCTTGTACAACATGATAAAAAAGGGGGCCTCATGGGATTGGACAGAGGCTATAGAGCAAGGCTTCGTTGCCACAAAACGGGCAGTGCAGCAGGCACAGGCTCTGCAAGTAGTGGACCCCGGCCGCCCATTTGAACTTGATGTTCACGTACCCCAAGAGGGGTACGGATGGGGCCTCTGGCAAGGGCAGGAGCGTCTCCAGTTGCCAGTGGGATTTTGGTCCCAATTACGGAAAGGAGTGGAAGTCCGCTACTCTCTAATGGAGAAACAGCTGGCTGCTGTGTATGCAGTCCTAGTGGCCACAGTAGCCATCACAGGAACGTCACGGGTGTTGGTTCGAACAACCTATCCCGGCCAGGCGTGGGTCCGTTTGCGGACACAGGGACCCAAAACGGGAGTGGCACAGACCACCACCCTCGCCAAGTGGGGTGCCTACTTGGAGCAACATAGCACCCTTAGTTCAAGCCCTTTGAGCACAGAGCTCCAACAGGTCCTGGGGCCTGTGGAGCTTGTAGCCCAGGCTGAGCCAAGCGCTCTGCCCAGAGGGGAGGACTTGGAGCCCTTGCCCTACAAAGGACAGTCCCCAGTACCTGAGGATGCCTGGTTTACCGATGGTTCTAGCCGAGGGGCTGCAGCTGTTTGGATGGCTATTGGTGTGCAGCCCAAAACAGACACCATTTGGCTTGAAACTGGGATGGGCCAGAGTAGCCAGAGGACTGAATTATGGGCTGTGTGGATGATAATAAGCCACGAGCCTGGGCCCCTAGTTATTTGTACTGACAGCTGGGCAGTGTTCCGGGGCCTAACGTTGTGGCTCCCTATGTGGAAACACCAAAACTGGTTGGTAGGACACCGTCCACTGTGGGGTCAAGCCATGTGGCAGGACCTCTGGGTCCTAGGGCAGAGAAAGGAGGTGACCCTAATGCATGTCACAGGTCACTCTCCCTTAATGTCCCCAGGTAATGATGAAGCAGATGCCCTAGCACGGGTCCGATGGTTAGAACGGGCTCCTGCCACTGATGTGGCCCATTGGCTGCATATGAAATTGCAGCACGCTGGAAACCGAACCATGTGGCAGGTGAGCAGACACTGGGGTCTGCCTTTGAAATGGCAGGAGATAGCAGATGCCTGCTATGACTGTGCCGTCTGTGCCCAGGACAGCCCCCAAAGGCGGAGGCTCCCCTGGGAGACACAGCAGATTACACGAGGGAGGGTGCCCCTCACTCGCTGGCAAGTGGATTACATTGGACCCCTGCCTAAGTCCCGCAATGCAATATACGCGTTTACAGCAGTGGACACTGCTACAGCGTTGATGTTTGCTTGGCCGTGTCCAGCTGCAGATCAGCGGCATACAGTGGTCGCTCTTACACGGCTGTGTGCCCTCTATGGGTGCCCCCAAGTCATTGAAAGTGACAGGGGTACCCATTTTACGGGGCAAGAAGTGCAGCGCTGGGCTGCCAGGATGGACGTGCAATGGTTGTTTCATACCCCGTATAACCCACAAGCAGCTGGCATGATTGAACACTATAAGGGCCTTTTGAAGCAAGGCCTCTGGGTGTCAAAACACCCTCCCACGGATCGTGACTGGGCCTCACGTCTATGGGATATCTTGAGAATCCTGAATGAGAGACCACGGAAGGGAGAGCCCGCACCAGTAGAAGCTCTGCTACATCGGATGGCCGCTCCTATTCAATTATAAGTTACCACAAGTGAGACTCTGTTAAAGCCAGGCTATGGCAGGAATGGAAACATTTTGCTGCCAGCACCCACATGCTTGAAAGCAGGGGAACGGCAGCAATGGACATGGCCCTGGCAGGTCAAAAGCCCCCACTGTGGATGGTTGGGCCTGATAGCCCCATGGGGGGCTGGTTTGAGTCATGATTTGCAAGTGACGCAAGGGCTGGTGACTGAGTGGCCACTGCGAGTGACTGTAGTATATGGAGGTCCCGATACCGGGATGATTTTCCGGGAAATCTATGTGCTCTCACTATGGCCTATTATGGGGTCCCCTGTTCTGTTACATGTTGAAACTACGCAGGGGCCCCCAAGCACTGCCATAAAGTTCTGGTACCACAAATCGGGAAAGGTGCCAGTGACAGCGACCCTCCTTTCCCAGGACAAAAAGCTAGCATGTATCCTCCCAGATGGAATGGATTTGCCATTGTTGGTTCCTAAGACTACTGTTTCTTTCTGTCTGTAGGTGCCTGTAGGCTAATATGGCATAGGGAACCTCGCGGAACACGTTTGTTGCATAGGTTGTGAGGCGAGACCCTGTAGGGGTGGAGTGTGGTGACAGAGCCCCAGGGAGCAGTTTCCAGGCTGTTGGCCTCACGTGGGGGAGTGCTGGCTCGGGTGGTGGATGGCCATCAGTTGCGGCTGGTCAGCCGTCGGCTGTGGCCGGTTAGCCAATTGGCCACTGATATAACTGCCACAGCTGCGCTGGTTGGGGAGTCGGTTGTGTGGCAGGCAGAAAAGTGGACAGTAGTTTGCAGGTCGTGTGGCTCTAGCCTCCAGTGGGACTATAGTACCACCAGTGAGACTATAGTGGTATGACTCCCCTACCTATGGCTCTGTGGGTGTTCCTTTTTGGCCTAGCCATATCCTGTGTTCTTACCTGGGGAGCAGGACTAGAGATCCCACAAGCCGCCTCGCATGACAGCAAGCATCCATGAATTCTACTGCCATAAGCAAATGAGTTCTGCTAACAACTTGAGGGAGCTTGAAAGCAGATCCTTCTCTAGTCAAGCCTTTGATGGGAACCCAGTCCTGGCCAACACCTTGATTGCAACTTTGTGAGACACTAAGTAGGGCATCTAGTTAAGTCATGCCCAGACTTGTGACCCACAGAAACTGAGATAATGAATGTGTGTTGTTTTGAACTACTAAATTGTGGTATTTTGTCATGCAGAAATTAAAACAAAACAAAACAAAATAAAAACTAATATAGTCAGGCTTCCCATTGCAGTATTTTAGTCACCATTACCATTCAGGTACACCAGAGGGAAATGAGATCATGTTTGCCTTCTGTTTTTAAACTTTTAATTTCTTTGTTACCCACAGTCTGCATATTTGGAGACTGGGAGTTTAAGCAGAATTTCCTGACCCTTAGAACAGTGGTCTTCAAATTTTAGTGTGTATCGGAATCACCTGGAGGTCTTGTTAAAACACAAAATTCCTGATTCAGTAGGTCATGAGTGGTGCTCAAGAGTCTACATCTCTAATAATTTCCCAGTGATGTTAATGCTGCTGGTCCAGGGCCAATACTTAGAGAATAACTTCTATATACTGTCTTTACTATACTTCTTCTTTATGTGGACTCTATGATATACATTCCTTGTAGTTTGCTCTGACTCCTTTTCTCATGGTGATCGATATTATAAGCAGTAGGAATTTCCAGTTTCTGGCTGGCAGTTGCTATGGCAACACACACAGTGTTGCTCTGTGCTCAAGGACCTGAATGAAGATGGCATCAGGTGAATCACTGGCATAAGTCTCTTGTAAGTGGCACAGACATTTCTTCTGAGTTGTCCATTTCTTTCTGTGACCTTATTCCTGGTTCTTTCCTTTTTCGGTAATGTGCCCCTTGAGTGTCACCCAAGATTCTTCTACATAATATGATAATAACAAAACCTCAGATTTATGTTGTTCTTCACATTTATGAAACAATCAACATATTTTCTAGCACAAAACTAAATTTTATTAATGTAACAATCCTATGAGGCATGCTGCATAGGCATTATTATTCTCATTAACAGATAATGAATATAAGGCTCAAAGACACTCAGAGATAACTAAGATCCAAAGTCACACAATGTAGAAAGTGGCAGAAGCAAGTCTGGAACCCAGAACTCCTGATATCTACATTAGTGCTGTTATTGAACAAGGCCCTGGCAGGAAACATATAGTATGGTCAAAAGGATAACTGAAAAGAGCTTAACGGAGAGACGTCATCAAAATGGCGGCATGAGGTGAGCCTCTGGAAATCTCCCCTGGAATTTATAACAAATTAAACAGCCATAACTCTACAAAGGACTCCCTGCACAGCAGACAGATAACATGAAGAGGCTCACTACGGAATTCACCTAAAGGTGGGAAAATTGAGCAAGCAGGAGAGGAGGTAAGGGAGAAGTGCAGAGACGGAGCCGGATGGGCACAGGAAGCATACCTAGCTTGGTGCTCCAAGCTCACTGCATCCCAGAGCTACCACAGCTGCGGGACAGGGAGGAACTCGGACTGCTAGGTCTCCTTTTATGGCCCACAGGGCAAAGGGGATAACACGGCTGAACCCAACACTCATGGCAGAGACCTCGGAGCAAAGACTGAGGGAAGAAGGCTGTAAACGGTGGTTTAAGCCCTCACTGACCAGTAGAGAATGGAAGCCGAAGGCACTGAGACTAGCCAACCCCTCCCTACCCTCGCAGAGCTCACCCCGCCCCCACTGGCCCAGTGCTAGAAGCGGAACAGTAGCAGTGTCAGATCAAAAGAACAGAATATTTGCAGTTCTGAGAACTGTGGTCCACAGACACACATTCAAAGCCCAACTAGTTCTGGCAAAGGGGAGGGAGCTTTGGAAGCAGAATTGGCTGTGGTGGTGGTCGCTGCCATTGCTTTGGGCCACCTCTCACAACTCACCACACCCCTGTCCCCACCTATCTGGGCAGATCCCTGCAGGAGTAAACAGAATTGCTGAAACACACGGACTCTGAATCTGGTGCAAGAAGAGCTTTGGAACATCAAAAGCTCTCCAAATCCCCACAAGGATGTAGCATGCTGTGACACAGGCGAACTGTTAACAGAGGAGAAGCCAACCTTCCAGGGAATCCCCCCATAGTGTGAGAAGGTGGAATAGTGCAGAGAAAACAACACTACAGTGTGAGAGAGAAACAAAGGTTGCAGTCGGACAAAAAATAAAACATTCTACCAACAAGTACTGGAAAACAGAAGAAAGACCTCCTCCTATCAACCTGTTACAGAATCCACTCCTGTAGAAGTCTAGGAAGAGAAATAATAAATCAGTAATTGCTATGAATAACTAAGGCAACAAGACAGCTCAGAAAGAAAGTGAAAAGTATCCAGAAAATAAAGTTAAAGATACGGGTATATGTGACTCAAATGACAGAGAATTCAAGATTGCAATTCAAAAAAAACTTGTGATGCAAGAAAACACAGAAAGGCAGTTTAATGAACTCAGAAACACAATCAAAGAACAACATGAACATTTTACCAAAAAGATTGAAATTTTAAAAAAGAATCAAATAGAATTTCTGGAGATTAAGAACTCTATAGAAGAAATTAAGAATGAAATAGACAGCTTAGGAAGTAGAGTTCACTAGATGGACGAAAGAAAAAGTGACATCGAAGATAGAAACCTGGTAATGACATGGATGGAAGAAGAAAGAGACTTGAGAATTAAAAGAAATGAAAGAACTCTACAAGAACTTTATGACTCCATCAGAAAGAGCAATATAAGGATAATGGGCATACAAGAAGGAGATGAAAGAGAGAAGAGAACAGAGAGTATATTCAAACAAATAGTCGATGAAAACTTCCCAAACTTGTGGAAAGAACTGGATCCTCGAATCCAAGAAGCAAATAGAAAACCTAATTTCCTCAACCCCAGGAGGCCTTCTCCAAGGCACATTGTGTTGAAGCTGTCTAAAATCAACGACAAAAAAAGAATCTTCAAGGCAGCCAGGGAAAAGAAGATGGTAACCTACAAAGGAAAGCCCATTAGATTATCATCGGATTTCTCAGCAGAAACTCTACAAGCCAGGAGGGAGTGGAACCAAATATTCAAACTATTGAAAGAGAGAAATTATGAGCCAAGAATAATATACCCAGCAAAGATATCCTTTAGATATGAAGAAGGAAAAAAGACCTTTCCAGACATACAGAAGCTGAAGGAATTTTCTAATACACGACGTGCACTACAAGAAACACTAAAGGAGGCATTTAGACCACCATCAACAGGGACACTTGGTGGCAACCAAAACATAAAAAGTCGGAGAGTAAAGACCTGAACCGGAATATGGGAATGGAGAAAGTAAGCGTGCTGAAGAAAATGGAATACTCCAAATATCAAACTTTCCTTTACATAAACTTAAGAGTAACGACTCAAAAAAAAAAAAAAAATCCAGAACTGAAATATAAACTATAATGAAAGAAGAAACAGAGGCAAACATCATAGAATACCACTACACAGAAATAATAGACAACAACAAAAAGTCAAAGAAACATTGGAGACACAGTCTTACCAGAAAACTAAAGATAGAATGACAGGAAATCCTCACATATCAATAATCATCCTAAATGTAAATAGACTGAACTCACCAGTCAAAAGGCACAGAGTAAGTAGCAGATTGAATCAAAAAACTAAACCCAACCATATGCTGTCTCCAAGAGACACATCTCAGCTACAAGGACAAGCATAGGCTCAAAGTGAAAGGGTGGAAATTGACACCCCAAACAAATGGTATCCAGAGAAAATCAGGTGTAGCCATAATGATATCAGATGAAACAGACTTCAGGGTGAAAATGGTATCAAGAGACAAAGATGGACATTACATAATGGTGAAGGGGACTATACAACAAGAAGACATAAAAGTCATCAACGTTTATGCACCCAATCAGGGAGCACCGAAATATATCAAGCAACTACTAACAGAACTAAAGGAAGAAATTGATCAAAACACAACTATAATAGGGGACATAAATACATCACTGACAGCTATGGATAGATCATACAAACAGAAAATCAATAATGAAATAGCAACCCTTAATGACACATTAGATGAAATGGACATAATTGACATTTATAGAGCTCTTCATCATAGAACATCAGACTATACTTTTTTTTTCTAGTGTACATAGAATATTCTCAAGGACAGACCATATATCGGGACATAAAACTAACCTCAGCAAATTTAGGAAGATTAAAATCATACCAAACATATTCTATGATCACAATGCTTTGAAATTGGATATCAATTGCAAAAAGAAAGCTGGAAAAACCACAAATACATGGAGATTAAATACCTTACTTTTAAAGAATGACTGGGTCAAAGAAGAAATTAGAGGAGAGAACAAAAGATACATAGAAACAAATGACAATGAAAATACATACTACCAAAATTTTTGGGATGCAGCGAAAACAGTTTTAAGAGGGAAATTTATATCATTACAGGCCTATCTCAAGAAACAAGAAAAATCCCAAATAAATAACCTCACCTTACACCCTAAAGAACTAGAAAAAGAAGAACAAATGAAACCTGAGGTCAGCAGAAGAAAGGAAATAACAAAAATCTGAGGATAACTAAATGAAACAGAGAACAAAAAGGAGAAAAAATTAATGTGACAAAGAGCTGGTTCTTTGAAAAAATTAACAAAATTGGGAAACCCTTGGCTAGGCTCACTAAGATAAAAAGAGAATAGACACTAATAAAGAAAATCAGAAATGAAAAAGCAGAAGTTATCACGGATGAAACGGAAATACAAAGGATCATCCAAGAATACTATAAAGGACTATATGCCACCAAATTCAATAATCTGGAAGAAATGAAGAAGTTCTTAGAAACATATAGCCTTCCTAGGCTGAACCATGAAGAACTGGAAAATCTAAACAGACCGATCACCAGTAAGGAAATTGAATCAGTCATCCAATACCTTCCCAAAACCAAAGTCTAGGACCAATGGCTTCACTAGTGAATTCTACCAAACCTTCAAAGAGGATATACTACCAATCCTGCTCAAACTCTTCCAAAAAATTGAAGAAGAGACAGTACTCCCTAACTCATTTTATGAGGCCAACATTACCCTGATACCAAAACCTGGCAAGGACAATGCAAAAAAAGAGAGCTACAGACTAATATCTCTGATGAATACAGATGCAAAAATCCTAAACAAATTTCTAGCAAATCGAATACAACAATGCATTAAAAAGATCATTCACCACGACCAAGTGGGGTTCATCCCAGGGACACAAGGATGGTTCAAACTACGCAAATCCATCAATGTGATACATCACAAAAACCAAATAAAGCATAAAAATCATATGACTATATCAATTGATGCAGAAAAAGCATTTGACAAGATACAACATCCATTTATTATTAAAACACTTAATAAAGTAGGTATGGAAGGAAAATACCTTAACATAATAATGGCCATATATGACAAGCCCTCAGCTAATCTCATAATTAATGGTGAAAAACTGAAGCCCTTTGCTCTGTGTTCAGGAACACGACAGGGCTGTTCCCTATCACCTCTGCTTTTCAACATAGTGTTGGAAGTCCTCGCCAGAGCGATCAGGCAAGAGAAAGAAATAAAAGGCATCCAAATTGGGAATGAAGAAATTAAATTGTCATTCTTTGCAGATGACATGATGCTGTATATAGAAAACCCTAAAGAGTCCACCAAAAAGGTTATTAGAAACAATCAACGAATAAAGGAACGGGGCCAGCTACAAAATCAACGTAAAAATGTCCATTGCATTCCTATATACTAACAATGAAATCTCAGAAAAGAAATACAAAAAACAATTCCTTTTGCAATTGCAGCAAAAAGAATAAAATACCTAGGAATAACCTTAACCAAGGTTGTGAAAGACCTATATGCTAAAAACTACAAGACATTTTTAAAAGAAATTGAAGAAGACACAAAGAAATGAAAAGACATTACGTGCTCATGAATTGGAAGAATCAACATAGTTAAAAAGGCCATATTACCCAAAGCAATATACAGATTTAATGGAATCCTCATCAATATCCCAATGGCATTTTTTTAAAGAAATAGAACCAAAAAATCATCAGATTTGTTTGGAACCACAAAAGACCCCGAATAGCCAAAGCAATCTTAAGAAAAAAGAACAATACTGGAGGTATCACACTCCCTGACTTTAGCTTGTACTACAGGGCTACAATGATCAAAACAGCATGGTATTGGCAGAAAAACAGACACATAGACCAATGGAATAGAATTGAGAACCCAGAAATAAAACCACATAAATATGGACAGATAATTTTTGACAAAGAAGCTAAAAACATACAATGGAGGACAGACAGCCTCTTCAATAAATGGTGCTGGGGAATTGGAAAGTCACGTGCAAAAGAATGAAACTGGACTGCTATCTGTCACCATGTACCAAAATTAATTCAAAATGTATCAAAGACTTAAGCATAAGACCCGACACAATAAATTGCATAGAAGAAAACATAGGTACTAAACTTATGGACCTTGGGTTCAAAGAGCATTTTATGAATTTGACTCCAAAGGCAATGAAAGTAAAAGCTAAAATAAACAAATGGGACTCTATGAAACTTAAAAGCTTCTGCACAGCCAAAGAAACCATCGACAAAATAAAGAGGCAACCGACTGAATGGGAGAAGATTTTTGCAAACAGTGCCTCCGATAAGGGGCTAATATCCAAAATATACAAGGAACTCATGAAACTCAACAACAAAAAAGCAAACAACCCAATTGAAAATAGGCAGAGGCCGTGAAGAGACATTTCTCCAAAGAGGACATACAAATGGCAAATAGACATATGAAAAAATGATCAATATCACTAATCATCAGAGAAATGGAAATAAAAACCACAATGAGATGTCACCTCACCCCAGTCAGAATGGCTATCATCAACAAGACAAATAGTAACAAGTGTTGGAGAGGCTGTGGAGAAGAAGAAACCCTCATACACTTTTGGTGGGAATGCAGATTGGTGCAGCCGTTATGGAAGGCAGTGTGGAGGTTCCTCAAAAAATTACGAATAGAATTACCATATGACCCAGCAGTTCCTCTCCTGGGTGTCTACCCAAAAAAATCTGAAAACATTTATACATAAAGACACGTGTGCTCCAATGTTCATTGCAGCTTTGTTTACGGTGAACAAGACATGGTCACAACCAAAATGTCCTTCGACAATGAATGGATGAAGAAGTTTTGGTACATATACACAATGGAATATTATTCGGCGATAAGAAAAGGTGATATAGGACCACTTGTGACAACATGGATGGATCTTGAGAGTATGATGCTAAGTGAAATAAGTCAGACAGAAAAAGCAGAGAACCATATGATTTCACTGATATGTGGTATATAAACCAAAAACAACAGAAGAATAAGAGAAACAAATGAGAAACAAGAACTCATAGACACAGACAATAGTTTAGTGGTTACCAGAGGGTAAGGAGGGTGGTGGGTGGGAGATGAGGGTAAGGGGGATCAAATATATATTGATGGAAAGAGAACTGACTCCGGGTGGTGAACACACAATGGGATTTATAGATGATGTAATACAGAATTGTACACCTGAAATCTATGTAATTTTAGTAACAATTGTTACCCCAATAAATTAAAAAAAAACAGAAAACAAACAAACAAAAAACCAAAAAAAATAAATAAAAGAAAAAGCAGAGAATCATATGATTTCACTGATATATGGTATATAAACCAAAAACAGCAAAAGAACAAGACAAATAAATGAGAAACAAAAACTCATAGACACAGACAATAGTTTAGTGGTTATCAGAGGGTAACGGGAGAAGGGGGTGGCAGATGTGGATAAAGGGGATCAGATATATGGTGATGGAAATAGAACTGACTCTGGGTGGTGAGCACACAATGGGGTTTATAGATGATGTAATACAGAATTTTACACCTGAAATATATGTAACTTTACTAACAATTGTTACCCCAATAAACTTTAATTAAAAAAATAAAAGAAGATGAGAACTTAACACAAAGAACTAATTAATGCTAGTGAAGTACCCCAGGATGAGCTATTAGCCTGGTTCGTCAGGAGGAGAAAGTAGTTAACATTATCTGGAAATAGAGATGTATCTACAGCTATAGCTATAGGCGGCATCGAATAGGACCTGCAGCCTTTCGTGCAGGAATGCAGCCACTGCCAACCCATGAACCAGCAGGAAGTGTGCTGGGGGCAATAAACAACCCAACTTCTCTCCCCAGATCATGAAATAAGCTTAAGATGAGGCAGACATTTTGCCTCATTGCTGTGTGATTACAGGTTTCTGAACAGAAAGCAATACATGAAAATGGGATTTTAGGAGAATTGGCCTGGCAGTATGATACAGGGTAGATTGGAGGGAGGAGAAGTTTGAGGCACAGAGATCAGTTAAAAGGATGCTGTAGAACTTAGAACATCTTCCATTTCTGTCCACACTGCAGTGGTCCTGAACAGAGTGGGCAAGGAAAGACACATGAGATTTGTAGAGGGGTATAACCCCTCCATCCCTAGGACATGTTTTGTTTAAAAGATTTATCCTACTATACCTGGATACTTGATACTAAGCTTGAAGTCTTTTTCAGATTTTAGGTGGGATATAACTGGTCTTTTGGTCTTGGTTTGGATTCCTGAAAAACAGACACAGAGAAAGAAGGATTTGAGTGTAAGTAGTTTATTAAAAAGATCGAGAGAAAAGCAGCAGGGAAATAGTGAAGTGATGGAGGGAAACCGAGAAAAGAGGTATTATCAATCCAACTATCACGGTGAGTGACTGGCACTTAATTCCATGGGTAGATTCTGGGAACTAGTATAATGCACACATCTCAGAAGCATCCACTTGAGTCAAAGGACTTAGAATGTTTTATACCAATCTATGAGCATCACTGGTTGAATGTTGTTCTTGGGGAGTATTACCGTGTTTCCCTGAAAATAAGACCTAGCCAGACAATCAGCTCTAATGTGTCTTTTGGAGCAAAACCTAATATAAGACCCGGTCTTATTTTACTATAATATAAGACTGGGTCTTATGTAATATAATATAAGACCGGTTCTTATATTAATTTTTTCTCCAAAAGATGTATTAGAGCTGATGGTCTGGCTAGGTCTTAATTTTTGGGAAACAGGGTAATTCCTGATACTTCCAACCTGCCACACGTACAGGCAAAATGACAATCCATGGTTCTGAAAATGGCCTCTTAACCCAGAGATGCAGGTGCTCGCTGTTGGAAGTCATTTTTAGCACAATGAACTGGATATGAGTGTGGCATTGACAACACCTGCTACATTGTCATTTGCAGGTGCCTAGTGTCAGCTCTGTGGTCTCTACTTCTTTAATGTATTGCCCTAAACTGCCATGACCAAATGGAATTCTACATGGTCATGCAGAAAATCAAGACAGCATGGTTTTTTGAAGGTTATAGTATTGTTGGACAAATACCATATTGGGCAGTAGAATTTGTAGTTAAACACAGGAGGTAAACTTTGGTATTTTTTTTTTAAGGTTACAGGGGGGAAAAGACATATTACCAAATGGGTAAGGGATCATTGTAGCTAACATATCAGTTGATAGTTAACAAATGATTTGTACCCAGGACTTTGAGCTGTCAGTCCAAAAGCAAGAGGAACAAAATAGGCAAGGAAAGTAGCCAGGAAGATCTCATCCTGCTTTGCGTAGTATGTCTGTTTATTGCTCTAAACTGGCTACAAAAGCTACTTAATAGCTCTGACTCCATTGACAAACAAAAGCTTCAAAGTGTTCTCATTTTTCACCGAGTTTCAGAACAGCCAATCATCTCGTGACTTACACCTCACTGAGTTTGTATCTCCCAATTCAGGCAGGACATCTACCCTGATCTACATCAGAGCACTCAGCATGATCTTGAATCCACACAGGCACAAGTTTTTTTTAAAAAAAAGGAGGCAGAGGGAAACATTTTCTGTGCCACACTGTGCTGAATTATTTACTCCCAGCCTGGGATTCAGAGAACTAGCACTTTCTGAGCCTTGAATTTTACTGCAATACAAAGAAATAAAATAAGTAAATAAGGAGAGAGAGAGACTAAATCCTTCAGAGACCTACAGGCATATGAAGTATCTTTTGAAATGGAGCCTGACACTGGAATAATTGTGACATTTTAGAATGCAATACTAATATGCTCACAAGTATGGCTAAATGCTGGAGCAAAGCACAATTTTGTAGCAATAATTTGTGGCCATTGGATTAAGCAGAAAAAATGAACCTAAAATTTACATGTTTATTTAAACATTTCAAAATTTAGAAATTGACTCCAAAATAATGTCTTCAAGCATTATGCCAAAATAATAAGTATAAGTAATAGAAATGAGGGTGTCTCCATTTTTTTCTGACATCAAGGTGAGGAAAAGGGATACAATATATGTTGGGAGGTATTAATAAGGCCATGAAAGAGAGTAATCTGCCTCTTTTCAGATATGTGTCACTGAGGGGATCATGAACATTCCCAATATATTCTAAAATGGCTGTAATCATATAATTACATAAACATGAGGTAAATATTTTTGTCTCCCATTACTCCTTTACATTTATTCTTTTTTTATTTTATTTTTCTTCTTCTCTTGTTTAATAATGAAAGTATTTAAGGGTATAATGAAAGCATCTCATGCATACATTTAAAGTTTGTTAAGTTAACTTGGAATCTTTACATGGACATTCTTTTTTTTTAATTTATTGGGGTGACAATTGTTAGTAAAATTACATAGATTTCAGGTGTGCAATTCTGTATCACATCATCCATAAATCACACTGTGTGTTCACCACCCAGAGTCAGCTCCCCTTCCATCACCATACATTTGATCCCCCTCACCCTCATCCCCACCCCCCAACTCCTTTACCCTCTGGTAACCACCAAATTACGTTCCCCAGATTAATTTTCAAACCCGTGGCCATCCTGTGGTCACCGACTGCCCTCCAATCCCCTCACCCTCCCCCCCACCCCCCACCCCTCCCGCCCATCTAGCAACCCTCAGTTTTTCCTCATTGTCTCCAAAACTGTTTCTGATTAGTTCATTCACTTATTATTTTCTTTAGAATCCGCAAATAAGTGAGATCATATGGTACTTATCTTTCTCTGTCTGACTTATTTCACTTAACATAATGTTCTCTAGATCCATCCATGTTGTTGCAAATGGTAAGATTTCTTTCTTTTTTATGGCTGCATAATACTCCATTGTATAAATGTACCACAGTTTCTTTTTTTTTTTTTAAATGGCTAGTTCCTTTTTTTATTTTTATTTTTATTTTTTTTTCCAGAATATATTTATTTATTTATTTATTTTTATTTTTATTTTTAAATTTATTTTTAATTTATTGGGGTGACAATTGTTAGTAGAATTACATAGATTTCAGTTGTGCAATTCTGTATCACATCATCCATAAATCACACTGTGTGTTCACCACCCAGAGTCAGCTCCCCTTCCATCACCATACATTTGATCCCCCTCACCCTCATCCCCACCCCCCAACCCCCTTACGCTCTGGTAACCACCAAATTACGTTCCCCAGATTAATTTTCAAACCCCGTGGCCATCCTGTGGTCACCGACTGCCCTCCAATCTCCTCACCCTCCCCTCCACCCCCCACCCCTCCCGCCCATCTAGCAACCCTCAGTTTTTCCTCATTGTCTCCCAAACTGTTTCTGATTAGTTCATTCACTTATTCTTTTCTTTAGAATCCGCAAATAAGTGAGATCATATGGTACTTATCTTTCTCTGTCTGACTTATTTCACTTAACATAATGTTCTCTAGATCCATCCATGTTGTTGCAAATGGTAAGATTTCTTTCTTCTTTATGGCTGCATAATACTCCATTGTATAAATGTACCACAGTTTCTTAATCCAGTCATCTACCGATGGGCATTTTGGTTGTTTCCATGTCTTAGCTGTTTACATTTATTCTTAAGGGTAACTCCTTCTCAGTCCCTAGACAAATGCCCCATTTCTTTTCTGGAGTGTTCAGACAATGAAAATTCCTGTCGTCACTTTAAATGTAAAACCTATTCTCTTTTTAGTTATCATCAGGAACTGTAATTTCCAAGTCCATGTAATGTTCAAAACTTTGAACATGACTAGATGCTGATAGGAAGCCTGGAGCAGGATAGGGTGAGGAGAGAGGTGGTCACTTTTTTTTTTTTAACCTGAAGGAGAAAATATAGTACTTCTTTGTTTACTTCCCCAAGCCTGCTCACCCCTTTTGCTTTGGTGTGTGGGGAAGAAGTAGTCACAGAGAAAGATAGCCCTGTTGTAACTGGAACACTTATGATCCCTTTCCACTATGGGTCAGATCGTACGAAATGCTGACTCTTCCTCCTGGATGCTGTTGTGGGGTTTTGGAGATCCCTTCTGCCACCAAAGCTGGGCATCTCTCACCTGCAGTTCTCTTGCCCCAGGTAATAGACTTTCTCCTGTCCTCTGCTGTTTTCTCAGTTTCTGGCTATCCTCTTGGATTTATTGTTAGCTTTATTATTCAGAGATCCTTTCACTCCAACTGGGCACTGCTGGATAGATCCTAAATTGATCTTCTGCTGCTTGTTAGTTCTGTCTCTGTCTCTTTATCTCTCTCTCTCTCTCTCTCTCTCTCTCTCTCTCTCTCTCTCTCTCTCTCTCTCTCTCTCTCTCTCTCTCTCTCTCTCTCTCTCTCTCTCTCTCTCTCTCTCTCTCTCTCCCTTTCACACACACACATACATAAACACACGGGTACAAATCTGTTTCACGGAAAACACTTATGCATCCTTTTCTCCAGCAGTATTGGTCAATCCCAATGCAGCCACTCACCATCAATTCATTCCAGGTGTGAGGTAGACATTAATCCACTGTGTCTCCCCCTCAAACATTAGGCAACACATATTACCTGTCCAAATAGTCCCCTTAAATCCCCTCTCTCTTGACTTGAGGTAAAGAATGATGCACTTTCCATCCGTTTTGACTAGAAAAAGTTTTCTTAAATAAATTATATCTAAAAAAATCTTCCTCTGAACTCTACCCCTCAACCCTTTCCCCCCATGCTGTGGCTGAGAGTCAAAAAACTCATAAAGTTGTTTTTTGTGGGGTTTTTTGCCATTTCTTTTTGCAAATCCTATAAAAAAGTCTATTTCACAAGTCATTCTGGTATCTGGTATCTATTAGTCTCAGCAGAAATTTCTACTTTAACATCCAATTGTAAAATAAAAAGTTTTAGTAGGTTATTTTTTCCCTCAGCCAACTCTTGAAAGTACCCACAGACTCAACAATAGGGAACTCTTGGTTGGTATTTTTGGATTTGCAGATGGCTTCTGAATAACTTTTTACTGAAGGCTAGTATGCCAATAGCGTTTTTTTTTTTTTTTTTGGGAAACCACCATGTGCTGTCAAGATAGCTATGATGTGTAAAATGCCATTTCTCTTTTTCTCCCAAAAAATGAACTAGAAATATAAAAAAAAAAAAAATGAAGTGGCTTTAAAGAGTTGCAGGAAGTTGAGAATGAATTCTATTACTATGTGATCAGCCAACTGACTAAGCCTGTTTATAAATGTGACAGAATTTAATCTAATAATTTCTTTTTGTCCCACAGCATAGGCTGAGGTTGATCTGAAAGATAGGACTAACTATCTGTTACCCAGGATCACAAGAGTCAAAGAAAGTCTAGAAATTTCATCCTTGGAGCAGAAAGTAAAAGCCTTCAAGAGCCTGAAGTAGTACCAAAGCTGGAGGGCAAGAGGAGGTTGGATTAAATTATACTGGCAGACAGGACTTCAGAAGAATGAGTGTACCAGTGACAAGAAGAACTTGAAGTTAGAGCAAAATTTTCTCATCTTAGAGGATTGTTTCGTACTCCTTTCTCAAAGATGAACTGCTCTCATGAAGAGGAGATCCACCTTGGAGATGACCATAACTTCCCCCTCTCTGCAGATCTCAGAAGCCTAATGGGGAGCCTACCTGCATAGCTTTCTGATTCCCAACTTATATTTGTCTTGCTCCAGATGAACCCTTCCATGCCTAAAGCTACACACACACACACACACACACACACACACACACACACACACACATTATGACAGAAACATGACAATTACTTATTAAACCTTTTTCCTTGTCTTCTTGAGCACACAGCTAGACCACATTTTCAAGCATCTCTTCAGGTTAGGTTTGGCTGTGTCTCAGTCTTAACCAATAGAATATAATTGAGAATTTATGTGTGCCAATTGCATATCTGGCCCATTAAAAACCTCCCACATGCTACCCCCATGTTGTTTTCCTTTCTACTGAGTTGATGCAAATGAGCCCAGCAAGCTTGGAAGCTACATGCTGAAGACGTGTCTAACATCACGGAAGAAGCCTGAGTCCCTGATTCACTATTTAGAGGATTGCTGCCCACTAATAAGACCACCCATTTTGGACTTAAAATGAGCAAGAAATAAATTTATATTGTGTTTGAAGCATTATATATGTTTGGATTTGTATGTTGCAGCATCGAAGTTTATCTTACTCAACACAGACACCCAGAGAAAATTTTTTGGACCAATACACATATCTGCTTGGGTTTCCATTGAGAAGTTTAGAATAAATATTATAAATATGACTTTGAGTTCCTTTAGGGCAGAGTTTAT
This sequence comes from Rhinolophus ferrumequinum, assembly GCF_004115265.2. Taxonomy (NCBI): domain Eukaryota; kingdom Metazoa; phylum Chordata; class Mammalia; order Chiroptera; family Rhinolophidae; genus Rhinolophus; species Rhinolophus ferrumequinum. Next base: position 91,018,469 of record NC_046284.1, on the reverse strand, counting down.
ATTCTAGTTGCCTTTGTATCCTAATAATAGTTCTTGAAACACTATCACATATATTAGGTTGGTGCAAAAGTAATTGCGGTTTTTGTGATTAGTTTTAACCTTTTAAACTGCAATTACTTTTGCACCAACCTAATAGTAGGGATTCAACAGCTATTTGTTTAAAATTGCTCAAACGTTCAAGTCTTAAGCAAAAGTATTGGCTGTGAAAAAGTTGTAAAGCCCTTATTGGGCTAAATGAAGGTGCATTGACTAAATGAATGAATAAGTGAATAATAATATTGTTTGGTGGAAATAAGTCCTACCTGAGGAATTAGAGAAATTTGCTTATCTGTAAAATGAAGATTATAATACCTTCTTTCTATTATCAAATCAGAAAATATACTACCAGACCTTTAACTTCTAAATTAGTAAGTGTTGCATATGTATAAGCTCACTAATATAATTTGGATAGGTTATTTTACGTTTTGGTATTTTATTTGCAATATTTGATAATAGGGTTGAAGCTCAAGGGAGGAAAATCAGCTGTGAAACACTTCTAAACATCTTGGGGGAAAAAAGTTGTATGGATGTCCTCGAGATGTTAGAGTTCTCCAAATTCTGAATCTCTAATTTCCAGACAAAATCATGCCCACCATTTTACATTGGAGTCAAGAGAATATCTTTGTATCAACAGCTCTTTGCAATCATAAGCAGACATATGCCTTCTGTACCTCTCTGGGGAGTACCTGCCACTTCTTAGGTGCCTACTTGGTGATTAGAGTCAGAAAAGAACTAAGCAACACAGCTGTGCAAAATACTATGAAAGTTCATTCAGCCATATTACATGATTGAAATGTCAGTGTTTGAACACTTTCATCCACATCAAAATCCATTTGGAAATATTTGTAACAAAGTTGGCAGAGGACAACCACAAGGGATGTTTCTATAAAATGGATAAGATCTGATGATTGAGGGAATGGTTCTGTGTTGACTTTTGGTCAGAAGCCTAAGAGTGGGGATTAGGCAAAAGTGGCTGCCCACTGTACTAATGGTAATGACAACCCCTCATCAGCTGAGGTTGGGAGATATATGCAGCAAGCTTCAATGGCTGCCCTCATTACTTTGAGAATATTTCTTGTACTAGCTGGGCAAGTGGCCATCACCAGGGGTCAAGACGTTTCCTGTGAGCTCAGTGTAAGATCACTCCTCCTTTAGTCCCCAGTCTTTCATTAGAAAAAAGAAGTCTACATGCTAGGAGAAGGGTTTCCTTTATTCAGGCTCCATCCTCCACCAGTAGGAGTCAAGCAATAGCTCCCAAATTCTATGTGTTCCAGTCACCCATCTCAAACTGCCTGCCACTTACTAGCACTATCTGTTTTAGAACATCATGTCCTATATTCCTGTTCATGTCAATCACCAGAAGAAATCTAGGGCTTCAGGTCCTGTCCTATTTTCTGGCCTCTAATCTCTTTATGGCTCTAAATATTGCCTGTTTGGTCACCATCTCCCCTCCTTCTGCCCCATCTCCTGAAAGAACTGGAATTTTCTGTCAAACATTTATCAATCATCAGCCAAATTCCCTATATCCCCTCACACTTCCTTGACTAGTCCCTTCATTTGTTTCTCAAACTGAAACTTACCTCTCCTGAAGGCCCCTGCTTTCCTTGCAATCTCTTCAAGTGGTAGTTCTTTTCTTTTCCAGACCCCTCAAATCACTGGGTCTAGATGTGAGATAGTATCTTCCTTTCTCCTCATTATTTCTTCCATATCATTCTTTCTCATTCCTCCCTAAAACGACACAGCTTGGATGACCTCCATACTGCTAAATCTAGTTGTCCATTCTAAGCCTGTATTTTACTTGATAGATCAGCAGCATTTCACCCAGTTGATAACTACTGTCTTCCTGTTGAGACACCTTCTCTAGGATTCCAGGACACCCCACTCTTCTGCTTGTATTCTACCTTATTAGTTGTTTCCTCTCCAGCCCCTTGCTGCTTTCTCTTCATCCTACTGACCTCTAAAGGAAGCCTCAGGGCTTAATCTATGAATTTCTTCTCTTTTCTGAATACACTCATTGCCTTGATGGTCTCGTGCAATCTCATAATTTCTATATTCTGTATATACTGATCACTGCCTAAGTTATAGCTCCAGCTCAAACATTCTCCTGAACTTCAGATGTGTAAATCCAAGGTCCTGACATCACCTGGATGTTAGTAGGGATTTCACATGAAAATTAGCTGAGTACCTGATCTTTTTCTCCAAACTTATTCCACTTGAAATCTCCCTCCCATCACCAAACTCATTTAATGACAATTCCAATCTTCCAGTTGTTCAGGACAAAAATTTTGAAGGCATACTTGACCCCTCTCTTTTTATTTTTTTAATTCTTTTTTATTAGTTTCAGATATACAAAACAATGTAGTCATTAGACATTTATATACCTCACAAAGTATTAATAACCCAAATAAGTCTATTATCCATCTGAGACTGTACATAGGTGTTAGAATATTATTGACTATATTCCCTATGCTGTACTATATATCCCCGTGACTTTAAAAAATATATATAGTGGACATTCGATATCATTTTATGTTAGTTTCAGATGCACAGCGTAGTAGTTAGACATTTATATAATTTATGAAATGAGCTCCCCAATGAGTATAGTACCCACCTAACACTATTGATAGTGACCGCTCTCTTTTTCACACTGCACATATAAATGCATCAGAAAATTTTGATGGATCCCAATGAATCTGGAATCTGAACAGTTCTTACTGGCATTACTACTACAATTCTGGCCCAAGTAACTGTTATCTCTTATTTGGATTGCTGCAATAGCCTCCTAGCTGATCTTTCTACTTCTATCCTTGCCTCCTTCATTTCTATTCTAAACATGACAGCCAAAGTAATTCTGTCAAAAATAGGCAGAACATATTCCTTTGTCAAAGTTCTTACAATAAAATGCATGGCCCTATGTGATCTAGTCAGTCACCACAACTCTAACCTCATCCCCTCCCACTCAAAACTCCAAAGCTTTGTTGCCATTCTGTGACTATTCCAGGCACATTTCTGCCATAAGGCCTTTTATCTGCTCCTTCCTCTGCATATAATATTCTTTCTCTAAATATCCATGTGGCATACTCCCTTACCTCCTTCAGGTGTATTGAAAATGCAGTCCAGTCATCACTCCATAATTGACACTCTCTATCTCTATTCTCTGATTTATTTTTCACCTCAGCATTTATTGCTATATATCATACCACACATTTTAGTTACTTGTTTTATTGGTAGTCTTTCTCTTCTGCTAAATCATAACTTGCATCTGGGTAGGGGTTTGGCCTATTTTATTCACTGTTTATACTTAGAACCTAGAAATATGCTAGTGTGTAGTAGGTGCTCAATAAACATTTGTGGAAATAATTGTCTTACAACATACCCAGTGCACAGTAGGTGTTTAGAAAGTGTTTATTGAATATTTTATGACTTCTCTTCACTGACTAGAAATCCAATTCAAGATGCCCCTGCCCTTTGACTCCTAGTTAGCACCATGGCATCTATATCCTTCCTTAAATTCAATTTCCATTAGCATCCACTGGGTTGTGTCACCAACCTGCTCAACCATCAGCTAGCATTCTACCCACACTTACCATGTAGTTTGAGTTACAATGACATTTTATCTTACAGCGTTTCTCTCTTTAGTGTCCATATTTAAGGTCTTAAATAGTACTGGGAGACTCTCCAGTGGTTCTGAAGGAATAGAGTTGAGACCACACCAATAGTCATAATGAATCGAATCATTCTCAAGTGACCAGTCTAAAGGGCCAGTCTAATTGTGAAGCAGCCCCCACGATTTGGAGAGGTGGTGGGAGACAAAATCACGGCCAGAGGTCTAGAGCCTTAGGACTCCTTTGGGTCCCTGGAACTTATTATAAACAGGTTATTATAGTTTTAATATGATGAGCATTTACTGAGTTCTTACAATGTACCAGACATGATTTTATGCAATTTGCATGATTAACTCACTGTATCCTCTCAACAACCTAATGAGGTCAGAACTATTATTATCCTCATTTCAGATATGAGAAAACTGAAGCACAGAGAGTTTAAGTGGCATCCCAAGCCACATAGTTTGAAAGTGACAGAGACTGGATTCAAACTCAAACTGTAACCATTGCCGGTGTACCATCGGCAGTTGTAGTCCAGACACTATCAAGCTGCACCTAAGGAGTCCTAATCCTATGATTTTCTTCTCCATTAGATGAGAAAGAAGGAGCAGAAGCTAAGTCTCTTGCCCTGAATATATGGGTGTTTGCTTTTGCTGCTTTATATTTTCCCTCCCTGCCCTCCTATTCATTGAAATGGTGGGTTGGGGGAACATTCCCAGCTTCTGGGGTCAGACAAGCAAAGATGAAATGCACTTTTCCACCCTTTGTACCAGCTCATACTTCAATGGTTGGAAGTTTCAAATCACATCCCAAGCTTCTTGGGACTCAAAATTGAGTTATTGGACTTGGTAAAATGTAGCTTTCTCAGTTAAAAGGATTTGCCCAAGGGGCCTCTGGGATTTCAAATATACTTAAAAGCAACAACTGTATTGAATCACAAAAGCATAAGGGATTGCATTTCCGCTGGAGAACACACAGGATGTATTAAACAGAGGGGGAAATGTTTGAAGTCCAACAAGCTTTGAGTTTCATCCCACCCACCACATCTGAAAACTATTGGAGTCATTTGATGAAGGCAAACTACAGCTGGGCTCTGTCATTGTTAGTGTTATTGCGGCATAGTGCATTGACATTGAGACAGGAACATTTTCACCTACATCTGCGAACCCCATTTTACTGGAATCAGAAAGACTCCATTTTCCAAAGCCTATCTAGAGAAGGGTGGGTTGGGGGGAGGCGGACTGGGAGCAACTACCCCATCAACAGAAGGGTAGTGTTTTCACAGCAGCAAAAAGAGCTCTGGACAAAACAGTAAGGGGGAATATACTTATGCATGTCCCTGAACTGTCATCAAAGAGGTTCTAATGATACACTAATAATTATATAATAATAATATAAATTGACTTTGGGAAAATTACTTAACCTCTCTAATTTGGAGTTACTTGCCTTACTATTAAATGGTAATAACACTAGTTACCTAATAGGGTTGTAAGGATTAATTGAGAAAATATTTGGGACAGTGCTGGACAAATAAAAATATTCAATAAATGTAAGTTACTATTGTTGCTATTGTTATTACTGCCTGTCCCTCAAATGTCCATTGCTCTTTGCTCTTTATTAAAATTGGCTTTCTGATGTTTTATTCACCTAAGGAATAAATAAAACTAATTCAAAGTCTTACCTTCCTTCCTAAATTCTTGATCCCAGATCTGCACCAAACATGAAGCTTAGAGGGCAAGGGAAAGTAAAATACGGAGACCTCCCAATAAGCACATTTGTTCCAGTCCTACTCAGACATCCACAATGAGGCAGTATAGTGAAAAAGCACTGGCTTTAGGGCCAGATTTGCCAGTCAAATCTAAGAAAATCTATATACGTGTGGAACCATGGACAAGTCACTTCAATATCTTCAGCTTCTTTGTAACAGATGAAAAGACAGAAGGTCTTACATCAGTGTTTTCCAAACCTATTTTTTGACATGGAAGTATTTATTCAAATAAACTACCACAGGGAAATAACATATGTAGATAAAATTCAATGAATTTGAGAGATAAATAATTTTGGGGGCCCCTCTCCCCAGGCCTTAGGAGGGTTCTATGAACCCTAGGCAACACAGAGTCACACTACTGTGTTTCCCCAAAAATAAGACCGGGTCTTATACTGTATTTCCCCGAAAATAAGACCGGGTCTTATATTAATTTTTATTCCAAAAGATGCATTAGGGCATGTTTTCAGGGGATGTCTTATTTTTTCATGTACAACAATCTACATTCAAGTACAGTCATGTCATCTTCTGGAATATTGTCATAATGTACTAAATCCATTCATCTGGCTGAAGAGCTTAACTGGGGCTTATTTTCAGGGTAGGTCTTATTTTCATGGAAACACGGTACATACTAATCAACTACATAATCACCAAAATGTCTTCTGGGTCTAATGCTCTAGGCATGCTAGCTTCTTTCCTTAAACACCAGGCAAGATTTTCATCATCCTCTGAACCTGCTCTGCTTATACTTACTTACCTTTCATCTTGAGATTCCACATACTTGAAAAGTATTCTGGATTTCCCTCACATAGGATCTACATCAGTAGTCATAGTCTCTCACCCTTACACCATGTGGAATGGTAGACTTAATTTTATCAACACAATATTAAGAAATATATATACACTGAAATATCTCTAGGTGAACATGGATTCTCCTGTCCCTAGTAGGCTCTACTACTTCCCATTATTTGCTCTTACCTAATTCAAACATGTATATTACTTGTCTTGCCCACAATGGCATCTGAGTTTATGATGCCAGGTCTTCCCTGTCATTCAAAGTCCTGCTCAGGTCCAGCTTTCAGATTCCGATAGTTGGTCTCATCTCAATGGTCTTGTAATTACAGTGTAGTTCTAAAAATAAAAAAATAACAAAAATAAAAAATAACTTAGAAAATAACTTAGGTTTTAATTTTGGAGAACTAATTATAAAAAGAGAGCAGCCATTCAATGTCTTAACAGAAACTTTGTAGACAAGAAGGGGTTGGCATGAAATATTTAAAGTAACGAAAAGCAAGGTCATACAATCAAGATTACTCTACCCAGCACAGCTATCATTTAGAATCAAAGTAGATAATGAGCTTCCAAGACAAGAAAAAGCTAAAGGAATTAATCACCACCTAACCAGCATAACAAGGAATGTCAGAGGAATTTCTTCAAGAGAAAATGAAAAATAAAAAATATTAACAATAAAATGGCAATAACTACATATCTATCAGCAATTACTTTTAATGCAAATGGATTAAATGCTTCAATTAAAAGACATAGGGTGGCTGAATGAATAATAAAACAAGACCCGCACATATGCTTCCTATCAGAGACTTACTTCAGATCAAAAGACATAAAACGACTCAAAATAAAGGGGTGGAAAAAGATACTTCATAAAAATGTAAATAAAAACAAAAACTGGGGTAGCAATACTTATACCAGGCCGATTAGACTTTATTTGTTGATTTATTTTTAATTTATTGAGGTGACAATTGTAAGTAAAATTACATAGATTTCAGGTGTACAATTCTGTATCACATCATCTATAAATCCCATTGAGTGTTCACCACCCGGAGTCAGTTCTCCTTCCATCACCATATATTTGATCCCCCTTACCCTCATCTCCCACCCTCCAACCACCTTACCCTTTGGTAACCACTAAACTATTGTCTGTGTCTATGAGTTTTTGTTTCTCATTTGTTTGTCTTGTTCTTTTGTTACTTTTTGTTTATATACCACATATCAGTGAAATCATATGGTTGTCTGCTTTTCCTGTCTGACTTATTTCGCTTAGCATTATACTCTCAAGATCCATCCATGTTGTCACAAATGGTCCTATATCATCTTTTCTTACTGCCGAATAGTATTCCATTGTGTATATATACACCACAACTTCTTTATCCATTCATCTATCGAAGGACATTTTGCTGGTTTCCATGTCTTGGCCACCGTAAACAAAGCTGCAATGAACATTGGAGCACACGTGTCTTTATGTATAAATGTTTTCAGAATTTTTGGGTAGATACCCAGGAGAGGGATTGCTGGGTCATATGGTAATTCTATTCGTAATTTTTTGAGGAACCTCCACACTGCCTTCCATAACGGCTGCACCAGTCTGCATTCTCACCAAAAGTGTATGAGGGTTCCTTCTTATCCACAGCCTCTCCAACACTTGTTACTATTTGTCTTGTTGATGATAGCCATTCTGACTGGGGTGAGGTGATATCTCGTTGTGGTTTTTATTTGCATTTCTCTGATGATTAGTGATGTTGAGCATTTTTTCATATGTCTATTTGCCATTTGTATGTCCTCTTTGGAGAAATGTCTCTTCAAGTCCTCTGCCCATTTTTCAATTGGGTTGTTTGTTTTTTTTGTTGTTGAGTTTAATGAGGTCCTTGTATATTTTGGATATTAGCCCCTTATCGGAGGCACTGTTTGCAAAAATCTTCTCCCATTCAGTCGGTTGCCTCTTTATTTTGTCGATGGTTTCTTTGGCTGTGCGGAAGCTTTTAAGTTTCATATAGTCCCATTCGTTTATTTTGGCTTTTACTTCCATTGCCTTTGGAGTCAAATTCATAAAATGCTCTTTGAACCCAAGGTCCATAAGTTTAGTACCTATGTTTTCTTCTATGCAGTTTATTGTGTCAGGTCTTATGCTTAAGTCTTTGATACATTTTGAAATAATTTTAGTACATGGTGACAGATAGCAGTCCACTTTCATTCTTTTGCACGTGGCTATCCAGTTCTCCCAGCACCATTTATTGAAGAGGGTTTCTTTCCTCCATTTTATGTTTTTAGCTTCTTTGTCAAAAATTATCTGTCCATGTATATACGGTTTTATTTCTGAGTTCTCAATTCTTTTCCATTGGTCTATGTGTCTGTTTTTTTGCCAATACGATGCTGTTTTGATTATTGTAGCCCTATGGTACAAGCTAAAGTCAGGGAGTGTGATACCTCCAGTATTGTACTTTTTTCTTAAGATTGCTTTGGCTTTTCGGGGTCTTTTGTGGTTCCAAACCAATCTGATGATTTTTTGTTCTATTTCTTTAAAAAATGCCATTGGGATTTTGATGGGGATTGCATTAAATCTGTATATTGCTTTGGGTAATATGGCCATTTTAACTATGCTGATTCTTCCAATCCATGAGCACGGAATGTCTTTCCATTTCTTTGTGTCTTCTTCAATTTCTTTCAAAAATATCTTACAATTTTCAGCATATAGGTCCTTCACATCCTTGGTTAAGTTTATTCCTAGGTATTTTATTCTTTTTGCTGCAATTGCAAAAGGAATTGTTTTTTGTATTTCTTTTTCTGACATTTCATTGTATAGGAATGCAATGGGCTTTTGTACATTGATTTCGTAGCCAGCAACATTACTGTATTCGTTGATTGTTTCTAATAGCTTTTTGGTGGAGTCTTTAGGGTTTTCTATATATAGCATCATGTCATCTGCAAAGAGTGATAATTTAACTTCTTCATTCCCAATTTGGATGCCTTTTATTTCTTTCTCCTGCCTGATTGCTCTGGCAAGGACTTCCAACACTATGTTGAAAAGCAGAGGTGATAAGGGACAGCCGTTTCGTGTTCCTGAATGTAGAGCAAAGGGCTTCAGTTTTTCACCTTTAATTATGAGATTAGCTGAGGGCGTGTCATATATGGACTTTATTATGTGAAGGTATTTTCCTTATATACCTATTTTATTAAGTGTTTTAATCATAAATGGGTGTTATATCTTGTCAAATGCCTTTTCTGCATCAATTGATATAATCATATGATTTTTGTCCCTTATTTTGTTTATGTGATGTATCACATTGATGGATTTGCGGATGTTGAACCATCCTTGTGCCCCGGGGATGAACCCCACTTGTAAACCAATGAGACTTTAAACCAGAGGTACAACAAGAGACAAAGAAGGACCTAGTAATCCTAGTTCTGTATATTTATCTGAATAAAACCAAAACACTACCTTGCGGGGACATGTGCATCCATATATTAATTGCAGCATTATTTACAATAACTAGGATATGAAGGCAACCCGTGTGTCCCTGAATGGATGAATAGATTAAGAAGAGGTAGTACATATATACAAAGGAATCTTACTTGGCCATAAAAAAAAAAAAGAATGAAATCTTGCTGTCTGCAACAACATGAATGGACCTAAAGTGTGTTGTGATGAAAGTAGCAAGTAAGACAGAGAATGATAAATGTCATACGATTTCCCTTATATGTGGAATGTAAAAAACAAAATAAACAAATAAACAAAACAGAAACAAACTCTTAGATATAGAGCATTTTGATGATTGCCAGATGGGAGGGGGTTTGTGGGTGGGTGAAAAAGGGGAAGGAATTGAGTAGTACACATTTGTTGTTAGTAATCATGGGGATATAGCATAAGGTACATAATCAACAATATTGTAATAATTATGTATGGTGTCAGATGGGTACTGAATTTATAAGGTTTATAAATGGGAGAGGGTTTGGGAATCAGGGTGGAAAAGGTGAAGGGATTAAGAAATGCAAATTGGTAATTATAAAATAGTCAGTCATCGGGATGTAAAATAAAGCATTGAGAATATAATCAATAATATGGTACTAACTATGTGTAGTGCTAGGTGGGTACTAGACTAGTCAGGGGGATCACTTTTTAAATTATATAAACGTCTAACAACTATGATGTCCACCTGAAATTAATATGAAATTATATTGAATGTCAACTCCAATTGGAACGGGTGAAGCAAAATAAGAGGTTCAAATTTCAGGTATAAAAAAATAAGTCATGGAGATGCAATGTACAGCATAGGAAATATAGTCAGTAATATTGTGATAGTGTGATATTTCGTCAGATGGTTGCTGGACTTATCACGGTGATCACTTCTTTAGGTACATAAATGTTGAATTACTATGGTGTACACCTGAAACTAATATAGTTTTTATATTGGCTATATTTTAATAAAAATCTTAAAATACTAAAGTGTGTTTCTTATAGACAGTACATAGTTGAGTCTTTATTTTTTTAAAAAAATCCAATATGAAAATCTCTGTCTTCTAGCCAGTATATTTAGACCATTCACATTGAATGGGATTATAAATGGTTGGATTAAACTCTACCATCTTGCTACCTGTTTTTCATTTGTTCCATTTTTTTTTATTTCCTAATTTCTGCTTTCTCTAGGTATAATTTAATATTCTTATGAGTTCATTTTACTTCTTTCTATTGAATTATTATTTATACCTGTTTAAAAATATGTTTATTGTTTTACAATCTGAGTCTACCTTCAAAAACTACCAATTTGCTTCATGAGTAATGTCAGAACCATAGAACAATATATTTCCAATTTATCCCCATATCCCTTGCACTTTTGACACACAGAAGAAGATGATGTGAAGACAGTACAGAGGTATTTGAAGATGCTCACCTTAAAGATTGGAATGATTCAGCCCCAATCCAATGAATGTTGGTAGCCACCAGAAGCTGCAAGAAGCAAGAACTTGATACTTCCCTACAGCCGTAGGAGAGAGCATGACCCTGGTTTTATTTTGGCCCCTGATACTGATTTCAGACTTTTGGTTTCCAGAACTAGATACTAAATCTCTGTTGTTTTAAGCCACCATGTTTGTGGTTATTTCTTACAACAGGCCCTGGAAAGTAATATACCAATTTATTTTTTCTCACTTAGTGTTCTCTGAGCCTCTTAAATCTGTGGTTTTGTGTCTGTCACTAATTTTGGAAAATTCTCAGCTATCATTTCATTATTTCCTCAAATATTTCTTCTGCCCTGCTTTCTCTTTCTTCTTCTTTTGAAATTGCATTGCAAAAGTGTTAGATCATCTGATATTGTCCCATAGCTCTTGAATCTTCTATTTTCCTTCCCATTATTTTTTCTCTTCATATTTCATTTGGGATAATTTTTATTGGTTTATTAGTAAGATCATTGATTATATCCTTTGCTGTGTTCAGTTTACTGATGAATCTTTTGAAGGTATTCTTCATCTCTGTTGTGTTTTCCGTTTCTAGCATTTCAATTTTGTTTTCTCTTATTGTCTCCATCTCTCTGCTGAAATCAGATGTCTATTGTTGCATATTATCTACTTTTGTTAGAAACTTTTAAATATTAATCATAGTAAATGCTCTACTAGTTCCAATATCTATGTCATAACTGGGACTGTTTCTGATCATTGTTTTACTCTTCAGACTGTCTTTTTCCTTGACTTTTTATATTCCTCTGAATTTCTTTTTTTGTTGAAAGTTGAACACATTATATAGGTTAGTAGAAACTAAAATATGCATTGTTTAATACTTAGAGATGAGCATACCATTCCTTCTGCTATGCCTTTAGTGTGAAAATTTGTTGTAACATAATCAGGAGATGGGCTGAGTTTGACGTTTTCTTTCCACTTGGCTTTGGGTCTTCTCCTTGTCATGCTCCCCAAAGAGAATCTTTCCTCTGCAGCTCTCCCAGTTCTATTACACTATTATTTTCACTTGACACTTCCTAGCATGGTGATGATGGTATACGGATGGAGGGGAGTGTTCTCTGTTGTTCTGATTAAGCCTCAGTCTTAGTCAGGTGCTATGAACATGGTTTGGGGGTTGTAGCCTACATAAGTATTCCTGTCCTTCCTCCAGACATAACACTGGACTAAATATGCATTCTTGCCTTATCCCAGAGGCAGAAGTTTTTTTTTCCTGTTTCCTTCTCCCAGTTGAATTCTGGTCTTTCCACCAGTGCCATCAGACTACAGTTTTTGTTTCCCTGGTCCCTTCATATTGTTTTTGTTTCTTATGAGAAATAGGAGCGGAGTCTGGGTGGAGTTTCAGTGGAGTCTGGGTGGAGGCTGGGTGGTTGCTGTTATTCTTCATCAGTCAGCGCCACAGGAGAGGGGAAAGTTTTCTTAGGATTATCCCCATTCCCCCTGTGAGCATCTGTGAAGCTCCAATGGGAAAATCCTGCAAGAAGGTGTGAACTTTTCTATGTGTGCAGCCACTAGAGTCTCATACTAATCCACACTCAGCTTTTAGCATTTAATTAAAAAAAAATTCTAGCTAAATCTCCTTCTTGGCTTATATGGCTTTTGGTAGCCTCTGTGCCATGTAAGTAAATGCAAGCATCCTGCTTTTCCCTGCAGTTACCCATTTCTCTCTAGATTTCAGGTTGTCTGCCATGTGACCTCAGTTCTCTCATGTGTTCAATAAAAAGTCATTAATTTGAAGTTTCTTCATTTTTTATTGTTGTTGAAGGGATGGGAGAAATGCTTTTTCCATCTCTCTATGTCTCCAAGCTCAAACCAGCTGATGGAATTTTTCATGCGCTGATACTGCGACCTAGGCTCCTTCCTCTTGTGTCTTTACCATCCACTAGGGGTCATATGTTATTATTTATGTTCATTGCTGGCTTTTACCTAGGATATATTTTTAGATGTTAAATTGATGGGTGTTCTTCACGAAGCAGATTCTAAGATGGAGGTTAACCTGCAGAAATTTGTTAGTCAGTACTCATGATCAAAACCTATGGTAAAGGAAGAGGGAAAAAGCAGGATTGGGCAGAGGGAGAAATTCAGTAGTGATAGAAGTTTTAGTTGAATCCATGGAAAGCTCTGGAGCAGAGAAGGCCCTAAAGATTTATCCTATATACACAGCTGCTATGGGAGGCAGTGTGGAGGTTCCTCAAAAAATTACAAATAGAATTACCGTATGACTCAGCAATCCCACTCCTAGGTATCTACCCAAAAAATCTGAAAACATTTATCCATAAAGACCATGTGCTCCAATGTTCATTGCAGCTTTATTTACGGTGGCCAAGACATGGAAACAACCAAAATGTCTTTCTATAGATGAATGGATAAAGAAGTTGTGGTATATATTGAACACTACACAATGGAATACTATTCAGCAGTAAGAAAAGATGAAATAGTACTATTTGTGACAACATGGATGGATCTTGAGAATATAATGCTAAGCGAAATAAGTCAGACAGAAAAAGCAGAGAACCGTATGATTTCACTGATATGTGGTATATAAACCAAAAACAACAAAAGAACAAGACAAACAAATGAAAAACAAAAACTCACAGACACAGACAATAGTTTAGTGGTTACCAGAGGGTAAGGGGAGAAGGGGGTGGTAGATTAGGGTAAAGAGAATCAAATATATGGTGATGGAAGGAGAACTGACTCTGGGTGGTGAAGACACAATGGGATTTATAGATGATGTAATACAGAATTGTACACCTGAAATCTATGTAACTTTACTAACAATTGTCACCCCAATAAACTTTAAGTAAAAAAAAAAAGAAAGCAAGAAGATTTCTCTTATATTCAGTGAGGGAGCTAGGCCTTTATATTTCAGCATCACCCAATCAGTGCACATGGGCTGGTCCAAAGTCATACTACTTTGACAAGGCAGATGTCTCCAGCTGAGGGCAATATCTAGAGAGGGCTGAGAGCTGAAGGCCACTAGCTGGTAACAGCTGGAGGAGTAAGTCCTGAAGGGGATCTGAACAATACATCACAGCTTCTACTACATTGAATCAAAACATGTGCATATTTTAAGGGACTTGATAGATACTGTCAAAAATTGCATAAGTGCACAAAAATTGTTTCAGAAAAGGTATACTTAATCTCTTTTTAAAAATTTCATTAAATGTTTTGGGGTGACATTAGTTAATAAAATTATATAGGTTTAAAGGGCACAATTCTATAATATATCATCTGTATATTGCATTGTGTGTACACCACACAAAGTCAAATCTCCTTCCATCACCATATATTTGACCTCCTTTACCCTTTTTTACCTCCTCCCACCCCTTTCCCTCTGGCAACTTCTATAATGTTTCCTGTGTCTATGAATTTTTGTTTGTATGAGTGTTTGTCTTGTTCGTTTGTTGCTTTCAGTTTTATATCCCACATATGAGTGAAATCATATTGTTCTTGACTTTTCCATCTGACTTATTTCACTTAGCATGATATTCTCAAGATCCATCTATGTTGTCACAAATGGCAGGATTTCATCTTTTTATGGCTGAGTAATATTCTACTGTATATATGTACTACATCTTACCAAATATCTATTGAAGAGCACTTCGGTAGTTTTCATGTCTTGGCTACCATGAATAATGTTGCAATGGACATAGGGGTACATATATCTACCTGAAAAAATTGAAAACATTTATTCATATACTTAATCTCTTGTACTTAGTTTTCTGGTCCATAAAGTGAAATAATAAAAACATGTATATCATAGACTTTTCATTGTGAGAATTAAACGAATATATATGATATACTTAGAACAGTGCCTGGTATATACGAAATTCTTGTTAGCTATTATTATTGTTGTTGTCATTTTGCACTGGCACCAGAAGTATATAAAAGTGTCTATTTCCCAGCAGGATAGCCACCCATGGGGATTTAAAAATAAAAATTTCCAATTTAAGACCACCTCTATTTCTTCTTTTGTCAATTATATGCTCATGTCCTTTGCTTATTTTTTTTATTAGGTTATTTTTTTCTTATTGATTTTAAGAATTTTCTTATGTATTGAGAATATTCATCATTTATACTACATATAAATTAGAAACATGTTTCTAGTTTCTTGTATATCTTTTAGATTATTTACGTTAGATTATTACATGTCTATATACTTGCTGTAAGGAGCCTAATTAGTCGATCAATGTCAACATAACACTAATGATGATGTAAAGATATTGTTTAATGTTGGCTAACATCTATTGAGTATTTACTATCAAAGCATGGTAAGAGGCATTTATTCATTAATGCATTATATTATTTAATTCTTACCACAATCCTTCTTGTATGTCCATTTAATAGATAAGAAAACTGAGAATTAGAGAAATTAAATGACTTGCTCCAAACTGGTAAGTGTTGGACCTGGGACTGAATGTTAACCAGAGCCAGCATTTCCCAAGGTGTGCTCAGTGAAACAGTGTCCCATGAAATACTACAAATATACACAAGTACAAATATGCACACACACACACACACAAACACATGTGTGTATTTCATAGTTAAATCAATCTGGTAGAGTCTTGAATATCTGATTATAGAGATAGTCCACTCTAAAAGGGACACTTTAGGAAAAAAAATTGTTTAAATTGTGTAACCCAGGTTTTTCCCAAATTTGTTTCATCATGGATCTTTTATTTCCCATTAGACCACTAAATAACTGCAGAAATAGTGTTTTATTTAATACACTTGGTAAAATGCCACACTGTACTACTCAGTCCTTGAACAGAGGAAGTCTTCGGTGGCCAGCTGTCTTGGATTCTGTTCACTCATCATCAATACAGATGAAAACAAAGACAACGACCTAATCAAATTATCTAGTGAGTCAAAATGAGAAGGAAAAGATACTACACTAGATAACAAAGTAAGGATTTAATAATCTGAAACAATGGACAAAAGTAAATAAGATAAAATCTGACAGGGATAAATGTGAAATCTTGCAGTTAGGTTAAAACAAAAATCAATCACTTGAGTATAATTTAGGAGGAAGGTTGATTTCATAGTAGTTTGTGTGAGGAAGTCTGGGGGGTTAATTGATCATAAACCCAATGAAAAACAATTGAAACATATTCAATAAACAAGGGACTACAGTTTTCAATTTGCATTAGTACAAGAGAAGTTTTAAGAGTGGCAAAGATTGGTATCCATTCCCCTAGCCGCTGTGCTAGTCAGAAGGTTTCTAGAGCATTCTGATATTCCTGGCAGCATGCTTCATGACAGGCAACTTAGAACCTATCCAGATGGCATTGACTTAGATAATAAGGAGAGCAGCAGACATCACCTTTGAGCAATAGTATTAGGTTGGTGCAAAAGTAATTGTGGTTTAAAAGGTTATAAATAATTGCAAAAACCACAATTACTTTTGCACCAACCTAATAAAAAAACAACTCAAGCTGTTTAGTCTGGTAAGAGTAGATTTGGGGTGGCTGTTGGGAGTGATGATTATACAGGATATTTTTTTCATTTGTCTCTCTCCATTCGTTCTCCATCTTTATCCATTGTGTTTTGTATCCTAGAAGGCTCCCTGTCCTTTATCTTCCCATGGGAGGAACCAGGTCGAAATTAGACGGTAGGGGGAAAGTAAGGTGGGTATTTATTTCCTTGGCTGGCTGCCTTCCTGTTGGCTTTCTGGATGGCCTCCTCCAACTTCAGCTACCTTCTGTGGCCTCAGATAAACTTTCCTTCCTTTTGACCCTTCAGGCTTAAGATCCTGCTCTTGCTAGCTTTGGAGTGCTCCTAAGATTCTCTTATCCCTGTTCACATTTTTGTAAATACCTTTTACCATTCCCTCTTCAATTGCTCTGCCTGAGTGTGTGATTTGTTTCCTGCTGGGACCAGACTCATACTAATGCTGGAATGATTTGGTTGATTGTCATTGAATATTTCAAGGGCTGTCATATGGAAGAGTGTGGAATTAAGACAAGAGAATGGAAGTTAATGGGAAGATTATTCATTTTATTCATTCAACTAATCTTATTAAGCCTCTGCTATGTGCCAAGCATTGTGCTAAACATGAATCAGTGCTCTAAAAGCTCATAGCAAAGGGAATTAATCTAGGTTAGAATTAGGAGAATGTCCCAGAAAAAGACCTAAAAGGTGAGTAGGGAATTCAGGGGAAAGAAAGTAGAATCTGGTCAGGAATGTTCCAGGAAAAGGAAATTATAGGTAAGAAGGCTGGAGGTGACAGTGAAATAGACTTATGCTAGGAAGGGAGAAAAGTCTTCAGTGTCTAGAGTTTCTTTCTCTTCCTGTTGGATAAGAGGAGGGATGAGGGCGAGAGGTGGAAGGAGGTATAAACATGCAGAGCTGTTGTGAGCATGGACTTGATTCCAAGGGTCACAGGAACCCCTTGAAAGCTTTAAAAAAAGGGAGACACCCAGTATGATTTTCTCTTTCCATTGCAGAGAGAAGGGAGCAAGAATGTCCAAGAATCAGAGCTGTTCAAACATAAATCAAGCTGCCTTCCCAAGGAATGAGCAGCTACATTCTGGACTCAGCCAAGGAGAGATTGGAAGACAGGATATTTCCAAGGGGGAAACCACATTGAGTGGGAAGTTGAAGTAGCAGGCATCTATGGCCTTTTCTAATTCCAAAAATTCTGAGACTCCTCTGGTCTGACCCCATGGTCACAGTGGAATAAAAGACTTAGAGGTTAGAGAATCCATTTACTGTCATCCAAACCCAGCAGTGAAAAGTCATTCTTTTCTTTCCTAGCCCATCCCCTTGGGCCTAAAAAGCAGGATACACATCAAGACCCACGCCTCTGGGAATACACAGGGCTTTATTGTTTGTGTTCTTTTCTTATCCCATCTGACACAGGAAGGGCACTGGCCACAAAGAGTTCAAGAGAATGTCTCTGCCAGCATCTGACCTTGTGGCCTGCTAATAGTTGACTCTATAGTCTAGCATATTAGACAAGTTCACTATTATTTTTTTTTCTTTAAAAATTGAACCCTACAAAAAGTAAGAAAACAAACATCTCAGGCCCTGGGTCAGTATCATACTTTGGTTACAGAAGGCACTGAGGCCCTGAAGGCAGAGGCATCGTTAAGCACAGTGGCCCTCTTGTTTCGGAAATCACTTTCAGGGTCTGGGCAGATATGTGTGTGATAACACAGCTGTGTGCAAATGTCAATGCTGGGTTGATAATTACAGAAACCTTCTCATTATGCTTGAATGGGAGCCAATGCATGGCCCTGCCAATGAGGAGGGTGTGAGGCTGCAAAACTGGCACTCTTTAGAACAAGTTGACTTTTACAGCCGGCATGGGCATCTGAGGTGTGCCAAAGAGCCCACTTCCTGTTGGCAAGTGCCCCCAGTGCCTACTTCTGATCTCATACCTCAGTCAATCTCTTTGTTCCTTATTAAACTATAGCAAGCGCTGTGGCTTTATCAGTAGGGCTCAATTTTTTAGTCACTATTCCACTCAACTCCTGTTCTTGTGACTCATTTTCCTACCCCTCTCTTTTTTGCAGTCCTTGGAATTGATTTATGTTTTTTTGTTTTTGTTTTTTAAATTCCTTGTATAGAATATGTGTGATCAGAGCTGGGCAGTCCCTGCTTTCTGACTGCATTGACATGAGATGCAGCCTAGCTTTCCGTGTACTTCTTATGGCCTTAAATGAAGATAGATATATTTTGTTTGAAATATTCATTAGTGAAAGGGAATTAGAAAATTATCAATCTATATTGAGTCTTAATAACTTTAACAGGAGCACAGAATAAGTCCTCCTAATCCTGCCAGGATCACCATGACCAACAGGGCAACAGGAGGGACTGCTGAAGAAAGGGGGAGAAGGAAAGGAGCTGAGGTGGGAGCAAAGCAAAGTGAATATGAGAGAGTTTAATTTTCTTCATGGAAAATATGCTGTTATCAAAACCAACTTCTTCTATTGGCATTTTTGCTTTTTCCAATAGAGTCAAGGAAGTACAGTTTTATTTAACACTTATAACAGGGGAACTAGAACGGTGACCCTGGGAAAATTACAGCATTAAAAGTAATAAGCTTGCCATTGCCAATAAACTACACGGACACCACGCCATGATATCTTGAGTATAAAGGTGACATTTTTACAGTTATTCCTATAGTAACTTCTCCAACTGCAATTGCATTTTGAATATCATGCTCTCAGAGACTCTTCCAAGATTGAGGATTTCTGAGGGTTCGTCTTTCAAGGCCCAGGTCGGGAATCCTGTTCTTAAGAACGCTCCACAGCCTGGATTATCTGCTCCCACAATATCAAATATCTTCCTCTCGTAGAAATGGTTTCCATATTTGGTAATTGTTTACTTATCTTTTCCATCCACTACATTATGAACTTCCTAAAGACAAGAACCACATATTATTCATTTTTTAATAATATGGTATCTGCCAGTACCTGCCTTTATAAATGTTTCTAGAGTTGAGTAAGTCATGAGCCTTATTTCTTGTCCCATCCTTTAAGTCATAGAGACTACAACTGTGGGGCAACTAAGTTAATTAGATATTTTGACTAATTCCTTCTAACCCCAAAATACTCTAATTTTAGGACATTCCATCTTCTGCCTGAATCAGGGAGTTAATGAGGCTCTAAAGGAAAAAAATTGTTTGGCTGGATGAGATTGTAAAAAGAAAAGAAATAATTCTTCCTAGGCAGAATCATTCATTTAAAAGGGTGAGGTACGATGTGGTGAGAGCAGAATGGAATTTAGTCCAGGCATATACAAAGATGTATACACAAAATATAGAAAGACAGAAACATTAATTCTCACTTTTAACCAAGAATAGTCAAGAGTTGAAGTCCAGAAGTAGTGAAAACCAAAATTCTGACTACAAGAAAAATTGGAAGCCTCCCCTTTTTTTTCTGAAATTGAACTCTTTATGAAAATAAGTTAAGAATGAAGGTGAGGTTTGTTTCTTTTTAGGATCAGTGGCTCAAAGGAGGTAGAAACCACTGATGATCAATACAAATAGGCAATTTAATTCCGTTTTTATTTTTCAGAAAAAGAGAAATGTAAAGCATTAGCTTCTTCTGAGTTATATGAAAAGATTAGAGAACATGAAAATGCAATAAATAAACAAATGAAATATATATGCCTTTTTATTCTCTACTGTTCATAGTTATAGGAATAAGAAAGAGGATTAAAAAGAAAGGGAAGGAGAGGGAGAGAGATGGGTTTGGGGAGGCTTTGGATACAGTAACAAAAGAGAAAGGAACATGCATGTAAACTCACTTGGACATACAGACATAACTAGAAAAAGATACACCCAAATAAAGACTAGATATTGGTTTCCACGGCTCAGACTCTCCATTTTGTGTTATTTTAGAGTAAACTAGCAAAGAGTTTTAAAATCAAGTTTTATTTATAACCTTTGAGATCTCTATTCTTGGTTTAGGAGTTTATGAGACCAAGAAGGGAATGTTTTGAGATTTTGAATGTATTCCTGTGGGGACAGAGCCCCAAAAAGCAGTTTCCAGGTTCTCGGCCTCACATAGAAAGGTGCTGGCTCAGGTAGTAAATGGCCATCGACTGTGATCAAATGGCCAGCAGCTGTGGCTAGTTGGCCGTCAGCTGTAACCAGTGAGCCATTGGCCACTAATATAACTGCCGTGGCTACGCTAGCAGAAAGAGGAGGGGGCTAGCAAGAAGATGGTGGCTGAGTCTGCAAGCGGCACAGTGAGGGTTGGGAATTGTGTTGCTCCTGGTTCCTGTGTCTCCAACCCAGCCGCCAGTGAGAGTATAGTGGTATGACTCCCCTACCTATGGCTCCGTGGGTGTTCCTTTTTGGCCTCACCATGTCCTGCGTTCTTATGTGGGGAGCGGGACCAGAGACCCCACAGACCCCGCCAGACGCCCTGCACGACAATTCCTTTGCAAACTTACTTTGGTTGCTGAAACAAACAACATGGTATGTGTTGGGGAGGGTTCAGAAAATAGGTTTCATTGGCTGCCATTTCTCTCCTCGGAGATCTTCTGGGTCATCAATTTGTCCTCACCTCACACTAGTCAGAATCCCTAGAATGGGATGGGGTTTGGGGGTGCTTGCACTGGACTTAACACACTCCTTCCTTCATGACCCAGTGGAAGTGGGTAAATGAACTCAGCATATAAGATTTTCCATCTTATAAAACAGATGCTTAAGCAGAGAACCATTCCTTGATACAGTATAATTAACCATGACCCACCAGTGTGTCTGCTAATAAGTTTGTTATGGGGAGCATTTCTGGATTTATTCCATGATAAACTCTTTAATTTTTATTCCTATGTAACTATACTGGAGATAGCCTATAGATAAGCAGATTTGCACAGCTTTGTCACCCTTATTATGGCACCTTTTGAAAAATATTCCACATGCACTTATTTAATTCCATAGCTATTAATTCAGAAGAAGACAATATGTAACACTGTGGACTTATTATTTTCATGAACTTAATGTGCTTATGAATCATTGAATGTCTTCTGTCATTGACTACGTCTCATGCTCATGTTATTATGTGTTATTGTTACACAATGACTTTGTGATACAGTTTTTTTCTGTTCTTTCTATTTCTGTTCTATTCAATATCCTTTAAACTATGTTAACTCAGTTGCATCATTTTTGTTTTGCAGATAAAAATCTTGTTTGAGTTTATACTATGGGTGAGATACCATACTATCCACTGGAATTGAATGCCTTGTGGCTGTGACTCCATGCTGTAAAATAGCTTTTAGCCTCACTTGTTGGTTTGTAAAGCTATTTCATTTGTCCCTAACTTAGCAACATATTTCAATTAAAGGGAGCATTATTATAAAAAGTTCTTTAACAAAGGAAAAGAGACCTATTTAGGTGTGTGTTTTAAACAAACCAGCATCAAATATCCATCTCCTAATTCTTTCCCATATGGTAAAAGAAAGACCAATAAGAATGTTTATAGACTGTAAACTTTTCCTCTCAGGACAGAAGAGATTTATAGTAAAGGAGATAGTCAAATCTTTATGTGAGATCAAGGCTTAGCTGTGCTAACCCTGTATATAGGGGAGTCCAAAGGCTTGAGTTTAGGTCCCTTAACAAGATGGATAGAATCCCAGCTGTAACACTCAGAATACTGATGAGATTCTCCACTAATCACTCCTCTCCATCTGCACTGGGCCAGGTCTTTCTTGTTTCTCTCTCTCTGTGTGCCAGTACTCTAGAAATGAAGGTCTGCTCCATTTTTCTTAACGGGATAGTTTAGTAGTAGAAATAAGAACAATTATTTGGCTATGGGATGATAATCAGTACAAAGTTAATTCTGATTTTATGGTATATTTTAAGCCAAAATACACTCAATGGATGAATCTAAACATGGCTAAAATTACTTTTGTTTTTTTCCCAAGGGGAGGAAATTATAATACTCTATAAGAAAATACATAAAACACTATCTGAAACTTGCCTTACTCTTTCTTAGTCTTCAAGATTAGATAATACGAGAAGAGTTTAAGATCTTTAACTCCAAGTCAACTGAAACAAACATTACAAAATAGGCATTAGAATAAACAGAGAAGAAAGAGACAATTATTTTACTAGAGGTTGGAGACCTGTGATCAAGAATGTTCCACAGAAGAGAAGGACTTTAATTGTGTCAGCTAGTTCTTAGACTACCCAAAATATTTTGGCAAAGGGAGAAGGAGGGAGAGGTTATCAGTTTTAAGTGAAACCATGTTTGTTACTGTGTTTGAGGTGTTTGGAGAACAAGGAATGGTTTAATGTGGTCATAGCATATGATTGGGAGTGACTGGACATTAGGCTAATTAATTATTTTTAAGCTAATTCCTAATCATTACTAGTGGGAGTCAAAACAAATGTCAGGAGGTAAATCATCAGTGTATATAAATGCAGCCAGACCACTGCATTGATCCACATCCACAAAACCTGCCTAATCAGAAAGAGTCCTTTCTCTCACAGACTTATTTCATCCTGAATCCCAGGCAGGGAAGTAGTTCATAATCATTATGGGCTTAATTGCTTTAGACCCAAAGTGTCAGATATCGATTGCCATAAACAAGGCTACATAATAATACCCCCCAATAAGACCATAGGATTTGTGCTCATGGATTTGTGGATCAGCTGGGTGGTTCTTCTGGTCTGGACCAGCAACTGGAAGCACTCGTGTGTTAATAAATGACTGATTGGCTAGGCCCTGGCTGGTCTGTGATAACCTTGCTTGAGATGGCTCTCCTCCATGTGATCTCTCATCTCCCTCACAAGTGATCCAGCCTTGTTTATAAAGATCTCCACGGGCTAAGGGAGCAAGCAGAAGTATGCAGGCCTTATGAGGCTTAGGCTTGGAACTGCAACACCATCAATTCTACTACATTTGATTGGCAAACCAAATTACAGGGCTAATCCAGTTTCATGGGATAGGGATATAAGCCCCACTTTTGATTGGAGAAGTTTCAAACTCAGGTTGGAAAGGACATGGATTCAAAGAGACAGGAACAATTATGTCATTTTCGAAATCAATTTACCTTGGAATAGGAGGCCTCAGTATTGAAAAGCAGATTATCAGGAAATGTGTCCCAGATTGGAAAGAATTAAGGTATCATTTGGTAGGGAGGATCTACATTAGTCTCTGTGTTTTCTTTTTTTTTTTTTTTTTTGTCTTTTATATCAGCATTCTGGAAAATAAAAATCATAAAAGTAACTAGACCAAGAGTAACAAATTATATTGGAGTTAGACTCTTGTTTTTTCTTCTTTTTTAAAAATCAATTTCTTGAAGTCTAGCTCAAAGCATATAGTAAGATAATTCCCTATGAATTAAGAAAAACATATATTTTAAGAGGAGCTAAGATTTCATGAGAAAATACTTTCAATCTCTATTTGGAACAATCAAATTGGAAGTCCTAGTTTCATAAATGTCTGGGGTACAAAACAAAGTTTTGTAACTTGTGATTATGCAACAAGAGGCAAGGTAGAAAAGAGACCATCTTCTCAGGAAAATTTTACTTCATTCTTGGAGGAAAAGTGACTTTCTGCTGCTGCCTGATGGCAAATAACTTAAATTGCAGAGACCAGACTAAAGGCATGACTCTGCCTGTTTAACTTTGTTTTCAATACATGTTTGACTAATAGACAATAATTTTGCTCAGGGGATCTCAGACAGTTTTTCTAAACACCACTTGGGTAGTTGCAATGAGCACTGTTCTAAGACTATAAGGAATGTAGAAAGTGGGGTACTAATTCTGGTGTTAATACTGTGTGCTTGATTCTTCTGCACCCTGATTTCCTAAACTACTAAATATGGATGTTTTAAACTTTTCTGGCATAAAGTAAAAATAAAATCACTTTTCAACAGTGTTTCATGCGTTACTGGGAAATTAAATTGAAATGAGGGTAGTTTTGGTGTCAAAAGCCTTAGAAGTTTGCACACTTGTTGACCCAAGAATTCCACTTTTAGGGATTTATTTTAAGGAAATAATTGGAGATGTGCATAAAGCTTTAGCTCCCTCCTCTAATTTCGTGACAGCAAAAATACTGGGAAAAAAACCCAAAATGACCCAAATTCGGGGTTTGTATAAATAAATTGTAGTAGATCTGTACATCGAAATGCTAGGCACTATGAGAAATGATGATCTGGATAATTTTTATGAATATGTGCTGAATAGTTTCCATCTCCTAAATGAAAAAGGATGTAACAAAATAATATGTTCAGTGAGATTACATTATTGAATTAAATATGTATATAAAAAGACAGAATATGCACTAAAATGTTATCAGTGGTTATCTATGTTAGAGATAAGGATGGATTTTATTTTCTTACTTTTGCTTTACACTATCTTCTATATGCATTACTTTTATATAATAACATTTACTGTTTTATTACGAAGGTTTATATAATAAAAAGTATAAGGATAAAGCATTTTTGTGATTATTCCTTAAATCAGGGCTACAATAATGAGAACTCAAATTCAAAACTCTGCATCTTTAAGAGCTTTGCCAACTGACATTTGTCCTTGTTACAGACAAAACACTTTTCTGTTGATATTTACAGTGTTAAAAATGCACAGTATCCTATAGCACAAGGAGGGAGATTTATAATAAAGCCCTTCATCTCAGTGCTTGAGTATACCTGTAAATCATTCAACAAACTCACATTAAATATATGCCTCAAAGCAGCAGATGTATCAAACAAATAATAAAATTTGAGTGTGTCTGAACTATCTTCATCTTTGTTTCTCTGTGTAAGCATGAATGTCTTGCTAAACACTCTATTCCAGAGCCATCTGATTGTTCTTTCAACATATTGAATTTGGGACCATACATTATCAGCTGAACCTGGTACCCATGATTCTGGAAAATCAGGTTGCCAATGGTTTCTTGGAATCAGAGTCCTTGCAGACACTAAAAAATGACTCCAGCAGCATAGTATAGGTCCTGTATATAATACCAAATAAGCAAAATACATTAGTTCTGCCCTCAAGGAACATATTTTCTGATTAAGAAGAAAAATGGACAAATTGAATGACTGAAATAAGCCATTCATCCATTCTTTAAACAAAATTTATTTAGAAAATCTTGATGATGGGAAGCTTGCCAGACAGAGTGGAGATGGTATGCGATACAATTGTATAATAAAATTCACGGTCAATTGATGTCAAATGGTGTAAATTAGGGAGGAGAAAGAAAGTACTCTTAGCTCCCACAAAACTTGCCTCAGAGCTGGTATGGACTTTGAGAGCATCTTGTCCAAACAAACCTAGAATGATTTTATAGAGGTGAAAACTAAGAGATGATGTCATAGAAATAGTGGCGTGAGGTGAGCCTCTTGAAATCTCCCCTGGAATTTACAACAAATTGAACAACCATAATTCCACACAGGACTCCCTATGCAGCAGACAGGCAAGACTAAGAAAAACACAACTGAAATCATCTAAAGGTGGGTAAACTGGGCAAGCAGAGGAGGAGGGAAGCAGGAAGTACAGAGACTCGGGATGCCACAGAAATACAAAGGACCATCCACGAATACTATAAAGGACTATATGCCACAAAATTCAATAACCTAGAAGAAATGAACAAGTTCTTAGAAACATATAGCCTTCCTTGCTGAATCAAGAATTGGAAAATTTAAATAGACCGATCACCAGTAATGCTTGTCTTGTTTTCTTGCATCTCACTGAGTTTTTTCAGAACTGCAATCTTGAATTCTCTGTCATTAAGTCACATATTTCTAAGTCTTTAAGTTCATTTTCAGGAGATTTTTCCTTATCTTCCTGAGCTGTCTTGTTACCTTGGTTATTCATGGCAATTATTGATTTATTATTTCTCTTCCTAGACATCTACAGAAGTGGGTTCTACAACAGGTTGATACAAAGAGGTCTTTCTTTTGTTTTCCAGTAGATGTTGGTAGAATTTTTTTTTCTCTTCTACTGCAGCCTTTTATTCTCTCTCACACTGTAGTGTTATATTTTCTCTGCACTATTCCAGCTTCTCACACATGGGGGGAGTCCCTGGAAGACAGGCTTCTCCTCTGTGAACAGTTTGCCTGGGTCATAGGACGCCGCCTCCATGGGAGGTTGTGGAGAGCTTCCGATTTTTCAAAGCTCTGCCTGCACCAGATTCAGGGCCCGTGTGTTTCAGCAGCTCTGTTTACTCCTGCAGCTATCTGCCCTGATAAGCGTGGAGAGGGGCGGGTTGGGTTGTGAGAAATGGCCCAGAGCAATGGCGACGACCACCACCCCAGCCAGTCCTGTTTCCATGGCTCCCTCTCCTTTGCTGGAACTAGTTGAGCTGCGAGTCAGTGTCTGCAGATCACAGTTCTCAGAACTGTAAATATTCTGTTCTTTAGGTCTGACACTGCTACTCTTCTGCTTCTAGCACTGGGCAGGTGGGGGTGGGGTGAGCTCTAGGAGGGTAGGAAGGGGGCAGCTAGGCTCAGTGCCTAAGGCTTCCATTCTCTGCTCAGCAGTGAGGGCTTAAACCACCATTTTCAGCCTTCTTCCCTCAGTCTTTTCTCTGAGTTCTCTGCTGTGAGCGTTGGGTTCAGCCATGTTATATGTTGTCCCCTCACCCCTGTGGGCCATAAGTGGAGCCCTAGCAGTCTGAGTTCTTCCCTCTCCCGCAGCTGTGGTAGTTCCAGAATGCTGTGAGCTCGGATCACCGAACTAGGTCTGCGTCCTGCACCCATGATGCCCCATCTCCGCACTTCTCTTTTCCCTCCTCCCTGGCTCATGCAATTTTCCCACCTTTAGATGATTTCAGTATCTTAGTCTTGCCTGTCTGCTGCACAGGGAGTCCTTTGTGGAGTTATAGTTGTTCAATTTGTTGTAAATTCTGGGGGAGATTTCAAGAGGCTCACCTCATGCAACCATTTACATGACCTCACCCCAATAAACTTTAATTTAGAAAAAACACACCCACACACCACAAAAAGTATACTGATGGCTAATAAGCACAGGAAAATTGGCCAATACAATTAGTAAGGAAATGTAAATTAAAACAACAATGAAACACCACTACACATTTATTAAATTAAATTAAAATTGTGAGAGCTTACCATATCAAGGTTGGTGAGAATGCAGAGGAAATGGAACTATCATACACTGCTGCTGAGTACATTAAATGATATAACCACTTTGGAAAAGTTTTGCAGTTTCTTGAGAAATTGAATGTATACCTACCATATGATACAGATGTTTCACTTGTAAGCATTTACTCAAAAGAAAACAAAGCACATGTTCATACAAAGACCTGTGCATGAATTTTCATAGCAATGTTATTTGTAATAGCCTCAAACTGGAAACAACTCCAGTGTCCTCAACAAATGAATGTATCAATATTTCACTATATCCATACAATGGAATGTTAGTAAACAATTCAATGAATAAACTTTGATACATGCAACAACTTTGATAAAACTCAAGATGATTATGCTGAGTGAAAGAGCACCACCACCAACAAAAAAGAGTACTTAGCGTATGATTTTATTTACATAAAATTTAGAAAGTGCCAACTAATCTATGGTGACAAAAAGCAGATTAGTGGTTACTTGGGAAAGGAGTGGGAAGGGTGGAAGGGAAAGATTATAAAGGGGCAAGAAGAAACTTTTTTGGGTGATGCATATGTTAACCATCTTGATTGTGGTAGTGGTTTCATGGGTCAAAACTTATCAAATTATATCTTTTAAATATTTGTAGCTTATTGCATGTCAATTATGCATCAATAAAGCTGTCAAAATTGAAAACGAAAGAAAAAGCAGAATGATCATAACTCTTACAAAAAAGCACTATTATGATGATGAAATGAGATATTGCATACGCAAGAGCTTTGGAAACAGTGTAGAAATGTGAAGCCACTATATCTGTGCCTCGATCTTATCAACTTCATTAAGTGTTGATAAGGAAGTTTACTTACACAAGTTTCATAAGAAACTTCGTAGTGTGTGGGAAGTGTCAGCAATGATATGATGGTTTTAGTGTTTTTAATCCTAGTTTGGTATAAGTCAACAATCCTTCATTTGTCAGAACATAATGTAAGTTAAATATTTCTCCCTCCCTATCTTTCTGTCTTTCAATCTTGACCCTGATTACCTTCCAGATGCTCTATGAGAATAACTGAAAGCACAATTGGGTTCATCATTTATTCAACATATATAGCACAGTTATTTAAAAATTTACTGCTGAGATTCGTATCATTATTGAAGGTAAAATAAAGCACACTAAGTACAAGTTCCATTTTTCAAAAGGCTTATCCAATAAGTCAAACCAGAGAAAGTGGAAAGTCTGGCTTTTAACTACAGAATCAGGAAAAATATCTGTGCCTTATCCAATCAAATATATGAGGCCAAGCTAACTCCTTGAGACAGCTTAATTGTTTTATTACCAATTTATGAGTTTAGGGTTGAAATGTTTCAGGAACCTCATTGCTAACCCAGAGGAATCAATATTTTTCTGCTAACAGGCAAGCTGTCATATAAACAAATCAGCTGAAAACTTCCATTTAGCGGTTCAGGAAAAATGCCTGCTTCAGAGGCATACCAAAGCCAGCTCTTTGCTATATTTTGATCTCCTAAGCCACGCTAGAAAAACCCTTATCAGCTTCTGTCCTAGTGAGTATATGTACCACTGTTTCACACTTGTTTAGGAGATTCTAATTCACTTTGCTAAATATTATGTTGTAATTTGTTGATTCAAGAACAAAATTTGTTACTTGAAAAAGGGGAATCTGAGGCCTTATGTTGATCTCATTTATCACATCCCTTCTCTTTCTCTTAGGTTACAAATATAACAGATCATAAAATCTCCTGGCAAGGCTGAGGTTATAACTTTTAAGATTAGAGAAGATAAGAAAGACCCTGAGACTAATTACTTTTCTAAAGTGTTCTCATTAACAGAGCTATTTCAGTGTTCATCTTATATTTTGTCTTTCATTCTTCTGAATCCTAAGTAAGTGCAATGCTTTAAAATGATTAAATGGAGATAAGAATGAACAACGTTAAGACATACTGCTGTATGTTGAATGTGTCTTTGACTTATTATCAAGTTACATATAGACCTATCCCCACTTCCAACAAACTGAATAGTCATTCCTTCAACCAATACTAGGCACCAAGCCTTATGCCTAGGTGCTAAAGATTAAATAACCTTTAGGATGTAGTCCTTTCCCTGGAAGTATTATATGAATGTCAGTAGTATTTCATATGTGAACTGATGTATAAAATGTGATACATACACAAACTTCCAGAAATAATTTACTGTATAAAACAAGATATTCCTCTGTGTGTGCTCACATGTGTCTTTTAGCTCTTTGTTATTGCACAATACCGATAAAAAGTTTGTCAGGCAGCTTTTATCAAAATTGTCTATGTATTACCTCCATCACAATCACATGGAAGTGCTTAGAAAATATACAATTTTGGGCCCTATTCCGGTTTGAATTAATCAGAATCTCTGGGAGATGAGGCCTATGAATCTGAACATTAACTCAGTTCCTAAGTAACTCTATGCACATTAAGTTTAAAAGAGTACTGCTCTATGAACAAGTTACAAGAATGACCTCAATTTTTAAAACGGGAAGGTAGCCTCTGGGATGTAAGGGCAGAAAAGTACAGATGGTCTCTCACAACTCTTGGAAAAGACATACAAGTTTTGTGGTGCCAGGGGCACTACATCTGAAGTAGTACTGCTATATTCACAGAGCAGAACAGAAATGTTTGTTAGGAAGAATGTCTCCCTAGTAGAAAGTGGTCATGGAAAGAAAAGTCTCAGTACTGGGAAATGAGCACTTGATTCTCACTCTGCTGCCTGATGATTTTGTAATATCAGAAAAGTCACTACTCCGATAGTGACTCTTCTTTTTTTAATACAGGGCAAAATTCACAAAAATACACTTTTACCCCATCAAATGTAAATCAATGCCTTCCCTGCCTATCTTATTAGGTCACTGTGAGGTGACAATTAAATAACATCATGTCAGTGGCTTGAAAAGAATGGAGCACTTAACAAATGCAGACGATTCAGCTTGTTCCCCCATTGCCATTTCTTCTTTGGAAAATATTTGAAAGCAAACTAATGTGCTCTCGATTTGGCTGGAAGTAGGTCTAGCTGGCTTTCATTACCACCACCCTTCTTGCCGAAGGCTACATAGTAACTCCTCATACTATCCATTCAGCTCAGTCCTGAAGCAGCTACTAGAATACCAAAAAGGCCATTGTGGTATGATTCTTGGAACAAAGGTCATGTGAGAGGCCGATTATCCAGGCATCCCTCAACATTTAACTTCTCCTTTAATTGAGGAAATTTGTGGATTCAGAATCATTGGGATTATTACCCACTGTTTACACTGGGCAGAAGAAGACAGTAACCTGTTTCCACCACAAGATTTCCTGTGAGATTTTTTTCTAACTGAATTGTTAAAAATGGAAACACTTACAGCACCACCGCTACCCTTTATTTGTCACAAGAATAGAGCGGCGCTGTATTAGTTATCTATGGTTGAGTAACATATTACCCAAAACTTAGTGGCTTAAAAAAAATGGACATTTATTATCTCCTAATTTCTGTGAGTCAGGAATCTGGGAGCATCTAGACTGGGTCCTTGGACTCAAAGTCTCTCACAAGACGGCAATCAAGGTGCCAGCTGAGGCTGCAGTCTCATCTCAGGAAGAATCCATCTCCAAGCTCACTCACATAGTTATTGGCAAGATTCAGGTTTTGGCGATTGTTAGACTGAAGGGTTCAGGGTCTCACTGGCTGTTAGTCAGAGGCCTCCTTCAGTTGACACATGAACATATCCATAGGGCAGTTCACAACATGGCAGTTTGCTCCCCTCCTCCCCGCCACCGAGTGAGTACACTGGAAAGCAAGAAAGGAAGGAAGGAAGGAAGGAAGGAAGGAAGGAAGGAAGGAAGGAAGGAAGGAAGGAAGGAAGGAAGGAAGGAAGAAAAAGAAATAGATGGCTTTTGGTAACCTAACTTCTTTTTTTTTATTAGTTTCAGGTATACAAGACAACATAGTAATTAGACATTTACACACCTCACGTAGTGATAACCCCATCATATCTATTACCCATCTGACACTGTACATAGTTATTACAATACCATTGACTATATTCCCTACACTGTACTTTACATCCCACAACTACATATTTTTTAATTATAATTGACATTCAGTATTCTTTTATATTAATTAGTTTCAGGTATACAGTGTAGTGGTTAGGTATTTATATAATTTATGAAGGGATCCCCCTGATAAGTCTAGTAGCCACCTGACACTATACATAGTTTTTACAATATTCTTGACTATATTTCCCATACTGTGTTTCACATTGCTGTGACTATTTTGTAATTACTAATTTGTACTTCCTAATCCCTTCACTTTTCTCAGAGATCCCCGCAAAACCTTCCCTTCTAGCAAACATCAATTTGTTCTCTGTGTGTACGAGTCTATTTCTGTTTTGTTTGTGCATTTATTCTGTTCTTTAACACATATAATTTAAATCATATCGTATTTGTCTTTCTCAGTCTGACTTATTTCACTTACCTCCTGGATTCAACCATATTGTTGCAAATGGTAAAATTTCATTCTTTTTATGGCAAAGTAGTACTCCATTGTATATATGTACCACTATTTCTTTATCCAATCATCTATTGATAGACATTTTAGTTGTTTCCATATCTTGGCTATTGTGAAGAGTGCTGCAGTAAACATAGGGTGAATACATCTTTTCAAATTAGTGTTTTGTATTTCTTCAGATAAAAATCCAGGAGTAGAATTGCTGGGTCATAAGGTAATTCTAATTTTAATTTTTTGAGGAACCTCCATACTATTTTCCACAGTGGCTGCACCAATTTGCAGTTCTAACAACAGTGCACAAGGTTCCCTATTCTCCACATCATAGCCAACACTTGTTTGTTGATTTATTGATGATGGCCATTCTGACAGGTGTAAGGTGATATCACATTGTGGTTTTTACTTGTGCTTTTCTCATGATTAGTGATGTGATGATAAGCATCTTTTCATGTATCTATTGGCTATCTGTATGTCCTTTCTGGAGAAATGTCTATTCAGATCCGCTGCCCATTTTTTAAATTGGATCACTTGGCTTTTTTTGGTGTTGAGTTGTATGAGGTTTCATATATATATATATATATATATATATATATATATATATATACACATATATATATATATATACACACACACACACACACACATACATATACATATATATATATACATATACATGTATATATATATATGTATACACACACACACACACACACATATATATAGGATATTAATCTCTTATCAGATGTATCATTGGCAAATATCTTCTCCCATTCAGTAGGATGTCTTTTTGTTTTGTTGATTGTTTCCTTTGCTACGAAAAAAAAACTTTCTAGTTTCATGTAGTCCCATTTGTTTATTTTTCCTTTTGTTTCCCTTTCCAAAGTAGATAGTTCAGTGAGTATATTACTAAGGATAATATCTGAGAGCTTATTTCCTATATTTTCTTCTAGGAGTTTTATGGTTTCAGGTCATACATTTAAGTCCTTAATCATTTTGAGTTTATTCTTGTATATTGCATAAGAAGGTGGTCCAGTTTCATATTTTTGCATGTATCTGTCCAGTTTTCCCAACACCATTCACTGAATTGACTGTCTTTACCGCAATGTATATGCTTGCTTCCTTTGTCATAAATTAAATGACCATATAGGCATGGATTTATTTCTGGGCTCTTTATTCTGTTCCATTGATCTATATGTTTGTTTCTATGGCAATACCATGCTGTCGTGATTACTATAGCCTTGTACTACAATTTGATATCAGGTAGTGTTATACCTACACCTCTGTTCTTCTTTCTCAGGATTGATTGCTGTGTCTATTCAGGGTCTCTAATGGTTCCATATAAATTTTAGGATTATTTGTTCTAGTTCTGTGAAAATGTCATTTGTATTTTGATAGGGATTGCATTGAATTTATAGGTTGTTTTGGGTAGTATGGACATTTTAACTATATTAATTTTTCCTACCCATGAGCGTGATGTATGTTTCCATTTATTTGTAACTTCTTTAATATCTCTCTTTATTGTCTTATAAATTTCTGAGTACAGGTCTTTTACCTCCTTGGTTAAATTTATTCCAAAGTATTTTATTTTGTATTTTTTATGCAATTGTAAATGGGATTGTTTTCTTAATTTCTCTTTCTGATAGATTTTATTGGTGTATGAAAATGCAACCAATTTCTGAATATTAGTTTTGAATCCGTTACTTTACCAATTTATCAGTTCTAACAGTTTTTTGGTGGAATCTTTTGGGTTATTTCTCTATATATATTATGCCATCTGCAAATAATGACAGTTTTACTTCTTCCTTTACCGTTTAGATGCCTTTTATTACTTTTTCTTGTCTGATTGCTGTGGTTAGAACTTCCAGTACTATGTTGAATGAAAGTGGTGAAAATAAGTATCCTTGTCTGTTCCTGATCTTAAAGGGAATGCTTTCAGCTTGTCCCATTGAGTAGTGTGATATTAGCTGTGGGTTTGTCACATATGGCCTTTATTATGTTGACATATGTTCCCTCTATTCCCATTTTGCTGAATATTTTTTTTTTATCATAAATGGATGCTGGATTTTGTCAAATATTTTTTCTGCATCTATTGATATGACCATATGACTTTTCTTTTTCATTTTGTTCCGTGATATCACATCAATTGCTTTGCAGATATTTAAACAACCTGGCATACCAGGAATGAATCTCACTTCATTGTGATGTATGATCTTTTTAATGTACTGCTGAATTCGGTTTGCTAATATTTTGTTGAGGACTTTTGCATCTATATTCATTAGCAAAATCAACCTATAGTTTTTATTATTTGTAATGTCTTTGGTTTTGGAATCAGGGTAATGGTGGCCTTGTAAAATGAGCTTGGGAGCCTTCCCTCCTTTTGGATTTTTTGGAATAGTTTTAGAAAGATAAGTGCTAATTCTTGTTTGAATGTTTGGTAAAATTTTGTAGCATATAGTCTTAATTACATTCTTGGATGATCATCTGTATTTCTGTGGCATACATGATAACTTCCCCTTTTTCGTTTCTGATTTTGTTTATTAGTGTCTTCTCTCTTTTTATTTTAGTGAGCCTAGCCAGGTGTATGTCAATATTGTTAATCTTGTCAAAGAACCAGCTCTTTGTCAAATTAATTTGTTCTATTGTCTTTTTGTTCTCCATTTGATTTAGTTTTGCTCTGATTTTTATTATTTCCTTTCTTCTGCTGAACTTGGGTGTCATTTGGTCTTCCTTTTCTAGTCCTTCAAGGTGCAACATGAGGTTATTTATTTGGGATTTTTCTTGTTTCTTTAGATAGGCCTTTAATGATATAAATTTTCCTCTTAAAACTGCTTTCGCTGCATCCCAAAAATTTGGGTAGGATGTATTTTCATTATCATTTGTTTCTATGTATCTTTTGATCTCTCCTCTAAGTTCCTCTTTGACCTGGTCGTTCTTTAAAAGTATGTTGTTTTTTCTCCATGTATTTTTGTTTTTTCCTGCTTTCTTTTTGCAGTTGGTATCCAATTTCTAAGCCTTTTGATCAGAGAATATGCTTGGTATGATTTCAGTCTTCTTAAATTTGCTGAGGTTAATTTTATGTCCCAATATATGGTCTATCCTTGAGAATGTTCCATATACACTAGAAAAAAATGTATAGTCTGATGTTCTAGGATGAAGTGCTCTATAAATGTCAATTATGTCTATTTCATATAATGTGTCATTTAGGGCTGCTATTTCATTATTTATTTTCTGTTTGGATGATCTATGCATAGCTGTCAATGACGTATATAGGTCCCCTAGTATAATTGTGTTTTGGTCAATTTTTCCCTTTAGTTTTGTTAGTAGTTGCTTGGTATATTTCGGTGCTCCCTGATTGGGGGCATAAATATTGATGACTGTTATGTCTTCTTGTTGTATAGTCCCCTTTACCAATATGAAATGTCCATCTTTGTCTCTTGTTACCTTTTTCACCCTGAAGTCTGTTTCATCTGATATCAGTATAGCTACACCTGATTTTCTCTGGATACCATTTGCTTGGAGTGTCAATTTCCACCCTTTCACTTTGAGTCTATGGTTGTCCTGGTCGCTGAGATGTGTCTCTTGGGGACAACATTTGGTTGGGTTTAGTTTTTTGATCCAATCTGCTACTCTGTGACTTTTTATTGGTGAATTCAGTCCATTTACATTTAAGTTGATTATTGATATGTGAGGATTTCCTGTCATTCTATCTTTATTTTTCTGGTAAGACTGTGTCTCCATTGTTTTTTTGCCTTTTTGTTGTTGTCTATTATTTCTGTGTGGTGGTATTCTAAGATGTTTCCCTCTGTTTCTTCTTTTATTACAGTATATATTTCAGTTCTGGATTTTTTTTCAGTGGTTACCCTTAAGTTTATGTAAAAGAAAGTTTGATATTTACAGTATTCAATTTTCTTCAGCCTACTTACTTACTCCATTCCCATATTCTGGTTCAGGCCTTTACTCTCCTCCTTTTTATCTTTTGGTTGACACAGATTGTCCCTGTTAATTAGCCTCCTTAATATTTCTTGTAGTGCAGGTCGTGTATTAGAAAATTCCCTCAGCTTCTATATGTCTGGAAAGGTCTTTATACCTCCTTCATATCTAAAGTATATTTTGCTGGGTATATTACTCTTGGCTCATAATTTCTCTCTTTCAATAGTTTGAAGATGTGGTTCCACTTCTTCCTAGCTTGTAGCGCTTCTGCTGAGAAATCTGATGATAATCTAATGGGCTTACCTTTGTAGGTTACCGTCTTCTTTTCTCTGGCTGCCTTGAGGATTCTTTCTTTGTTGTTGATTTTAGATAGCTTCAATACAATGTGCCTTGGAGAAGGCCCGTTGGGGGTTGAGGTAATTAGTTGTTCTATTTGATTCTTGGATTTGAGGATCCAGTTCTTTCCACAAGTTTGGGAATTTCTCTTCGACTATTTGTTTGAATATACTCTCTGTTCCCTTCTCTCTTTCTTCTCCTTCTGGTATGCCCATTATTCTTATATTGTGCTTTCTGATGGAGTCAGAAAGTTCTTGTAGAGTTCTTTCATTTCTTTTAATTCTCAAGTGTCTTTTTTCTTCCATCTGTGTAATTTCCAGGTTTCTTCTTCTATGTCACTGATTCTTTCCTCCATCTGGTCAACTCTACTTTCTAAGCTGGCTATTTCATTCTTAATTTCTTCTATTGAGTTCTTAATCTCTAGAAATTCTATTTGGTTCTTTTTTAAAATTTCAATCTCTTTCGTAAAATGCTCATGTTGTTCTTTGATTGTGTTTCTGAGTTCACTATACTGCTTTTCTGTATTTTCTTGCATCTCGTTGAGTTTTTTCAGAACTGCAATCTTGAATTCTCTCTCATTTAAATTACATATTTCCATATCTTTAAGTTCCCTTTCTGGAGACTTTTCACTTTCTTTCTGAGCTGTCTTGTTGCCTTGGTTACTCATGGCAATTAATGATTTTTTTATTTCTCTTCCTAGATATCTACGGCATTGGGTTCTGCAATAGGTTGATAGGACAAGTTGTTTCCTTTGTTTTCCAGTGCGTGTTTGCAGAATATTTTATTTTGTCTCCAACTGCAGCCTTTTTTTCTGTCTCACACTGTAGTGCTATGTTTTCTCTGCACTATTCCAGCTTCTCACACCATGGGGGGATTCCCTGGGAGATGGTCTTCTCCTCTGTTAATAGTTCACCTGGGTCACAGGGCACAGTGTCACTGTGGGGATGCGGAGAGCTTTTGAAGTTCCAAACCTCTTCCTGCACCAGATTCAGAGTCTGTGTGTTTCAGCAGTTCTGTTTACTCCTGCAGGGATCCGCCCAGATAGGTGGGGATACGGGCGGGATGAGTTGTGAAGATTGGCCCAGAGCAATGGCGGTGACCACCACCATCGCCAGTCCTGCTTCCACAGTTCCCTCTCCTTTGCCCGAACTAGTTGGGCTGCAAATCTCTGTCTGCGGACCACAGTTCTCAAAACTGCAAATATTCTGTTCTTTTGATGTGACACTGCTAGTGTTCTGCTTCTTGCACTGGGCAGGTGGGGGTTGGGCGAGCTCTGGGAGGGTAGTGAGGGGGTGGCTAGTCTCAGTGCCTAAGGCTTTCATTCTCTGTGGCAGTGAGGGCTTAAACCACTGTTTTCAGCCTTTTTCCTTCAGTCTTTGCTCCGAGGTCTCTGTCGTGAGCATTGGGTTCAGCTGTATTATATGCTGTCCCCTCAGCCCCTGGGCCATAAACGGAGCCCTAGCACTCAGAGTTCTTGTTGGTCCTAGCTTTTCACTGCTTTGAATATTTCCTGCCACTCCCTTCTGGCCTGCAAAGTTTCTGCTGAGAAATCAAGTGATTGTTTTATAGGAGCTCCCTTGTGAGTAATTAGTTGTCTTTTTCTTGCTGCTTTTAGGATTCTCTGTTTGTCTTTAACCTTTGCCATTTTAATTATAATGTGTCTTGGTGCGGGCATGTTTGGGTTCATCTTTTATGGGACTCTCTGCACTTCCTGGGCCTGTACATCTATTTCCTTTACCAGGTTATGAGAGTTTTTAGTCATTATTTCTTCAAATATGTTCTCAATCTCTTGCTCCCTCTCTTCACCTTCTGGTATTCCACTAATGCAAATGTTACGCTTGATGTTGTACCAGAGGTTACTTAAACTATCTTTGTTTTTTAATTCTGTTTCTTTTTGTTGTTCTGATTGGTTGTTTTCTGCTACCTTCTCTTTTAAATCACTGATTCGATCCTCTGCTTCATTTAATCTGCTGTTAATTCCATCTAGTGTATTCTTCATTTCCATTATTGTATTCTTTATTTCTGACTGGTTCTTTTAATGGCTTCAATGTCCTTTTTTATGCTTACTATCTCTTTGTTGAAGTTCTCACTAATTTCTGTAAGAATTCTTATAACTAGTGTTTTAAACTCTGTCTCTGGTAGGTTGGTTGCCTGCATTTCATTTAGTTTTTTTTTTTTTTTCCCCCTGGCGTTTTCTCCTCTTCTTTTATTTGAGACATGTTTCTTCATTTCCTCATTCTGGCTGCCTCTTTGTGTTGGCTTCAATGTATTAGGTATATCTCCTATGTCTCTCAGTCTTTGCTGGGTGGGTTTATGTAGTATGTGTCCTGTTTGTCCTGTGGCATAGTCTCCGTGATCACCTGTGTGTATTTTCCAGGAGTGTCCCTTTTGTGTGTTGTGTGTATTCTCATGTTGTAGATGAGCCTTGATTACTTTTGGTGCGTCAGTGGGTGGGATTGACTACCAGTCTGATTGGTTGTGTGGATTGGCTCTGATCACAGTGTATGAGCTGTTGTGTGTGGACCGACCCCTCAGAGGGGTATTCACCCCAGCAGGCTTTGTGCTTGTTGAAACTACCCTTTGGGTATGCCACTTGTGGGTTTAATTGGTTAGTGCTCTGGCGCCAGTCTATGGGTGTGTTGTTCCTAGTGTCTCTTGGGAAGGTCTTTCATGCAGGCCAATATCAGACTTGCCTTTGACCAGCCTGGAGCTACCTGATAGGAACCAAAAAGCTCTATGTGGTTGGTTTCTATTTGTGCTGAACTGGAAGTATGTGGAGGTGTCCTTGCTGTCAACCAAGGCCAGCTTCCACCAGTATTGGACCTGAGGCAGCTTAGGAAAAAATCCATAGTGTCCCTTGGCCTGTTGCCATCTGTTGGCTGCCCATAAGGCTCAACTGTTGAAAGAACCTTCTTAAGTCTGTGGGCTGGGATGGTTAATCCAGTGTTGAGAGTGGCAGCAATGCAGCCACTAGCTGGGAGAAGGGGGGTCCCAGGGAGTCATGAGGCATTGTCAGTGGTTTCCACAATCTCAATGCAGATTCACTTCTTGCACCTGTGCCGGGCCCATGACCACTTGGCAAAATGCTCTGAGAACACCATGGCCAGCCACTGCTTGCCTCTGACTCACAGATCCCTGAGAGACAACCAAGAGAGGCTGCAACACTAGTAGTGGTTGACTGCCCACCACTGAAAGTTCCGCAGGACGTCTCAGGCTATCAGCTTCTGTATAAGGTTTCTGCAGTTTGTCGGGTGGGGCTGGCCTCCAGGAGCTGAGAATGCCACCAGTAATGCAGTGTGGGGACACAGGGCATCAACAAGGTGGTGTGCACACGTAAATTTTACCAGACCTATTCTATCTCAGATTTAGCCTTTTAAGGGAGGGTTCAACATAGGAAAGATGGTGCCCTCCTTTAGGTTACATGTGAGGCAGGCTCCACACAGGGACAAAGCCCTTAGCCTAACGCCACACAACTTAGTCTTTCTGTGTATGTCTCTGGCACCTCTCAACTTTCTGCCCCTCCACCAGAGCCCAGATAAGAGTTTGCAGGTGAGTGAGTCTATGTGTGGGCCCTTTAAGATGCCTGGGTTTCCAGCCACATTCCATCTCACTGGGACAAATGGAGAGTATTCTCACTGCTTTTCACTGCTAGATGTTGTGGGAACTCCTCTTCCTGGCACAGGACTCCTGGGTTGGGTTGCCCAATGTAGGCCTGGGACCCCTGTCTCTTCAGGGGAGCCTCCACCACCGGTGTGTCCCTCCCAGTGTTCAACCACTACCTGTGGGTTTGGGGTCAGCGCATTTCATGTCTCTGCCCCTCTTACTAGTCTCAACGTGGCCTTTTCTTTATATCCTTAGTTATATGGGTTTTGTTCAGCTAGTCTTCAGATGATTCTTGAAGTTGATTGTTTTATAATTTAGTTGTAGTTTTGATGTGATCCTGGTGGGCAGCAGGCATAGCATTTACCTAATTCACCATCTTGGACCATCCCTTGGTAACCTTATTTTGGAAGGGACATCTCATGACTTTTGCCATACTCTATTAAGTAGAATCAAGCCATTAGACTTTGCCCACACTAAAGGGGAAGGAATTACACAAAAGTCATAAATACCAGGAAGCAGGTACCACTGGAGACCCACTTTGAGACTGTCTACCACAGGCATTTAACTCACTTTGTTTAGAAGCTTGTTAAAAAACATTTCTTCCAAGGTCAGTTAGTGGCTTGTCAGTCAATGAACAATATTTGTTGTATATCTTTTCTGTGTAAAAGTTAGCTACTCAGTAAGGTATTTGGACAGTATAAAATATGCTTGAATATTTCCTAAAACATTTGCCTTATTTCCTCCTTTTATAATGCATGGAACTAATATCTTTGTTTTATTTATTCTATAATTACAGATTGTAGAAAGTAAAAGTTATCTGAGTACATGGAATGATCTATTCTAGGTAATCATGTTGAGGAAATCTTCATGAGTACATAAATATTATCTATAATTTAGAGAGGTAATATAGCACAGAGCTTGAGAGCATTGACTCTGCCATCAAGGAGTTTTTTTAAAAAAATATTTCATTTATTTTTATTTATTTTATAAAAATAAAAATTTAATTATACATTTCAACAAACAGAGATGGAATAACAAAATCCTTCGACAATTTTTTATATTATGTATCTGCTTATTTCTTCTTGACATAAAGCTTTTTTTCCAGAAGGACTAACATAGAATAGGTAAATGATAGTTAACAAATGTGAATAATATGGCACAATTGTATTAACTGAGCTTCACAATGATTCAGTCACAAGATGAAAATCTTTTAGGCTTCTCATTTCTGTTTTTATCAGTTCTTTGCAAAGGCTATTTCAGTGTGTGCAGAGACCATGATAAAAGTAAAATTACACAAAACTTCTCCAGAATTAAAGAAAACACTTCCTTTTCTTGTAATTCAAGTTTAATCAGGAACTGTATAATTACATCTACTATATTTTGGTTTATTTCCAAGAGTTAAATTTTCTTATTTACTGGAGAAAGTATAGATGCCAGAAGGGAAGCTCAGCTGCTACCAGCAAGAAATTACCCAGTCCACATTTCCAGTCTAGGTGCGGTAGTGCTTCGAAGGAAGAAAGTAAATGACTGACCTCCCCTTATTCTATTGATTTTGATTACTTGGATCCTAAATGAGTGTGGCATATGGGTGAGTAGTGGGCCTGGGGACAGGAGGGACAGGGAAAGGAGAGAAATGAAGATGAGGGAAGAGAATCTATGTATGGAAAAACACACATGATAAGCAGATACACGGGAAGTTTGGAAGAAGATATGAAAATGACACATACGTTATAAGTGGGGTGAAGGGAAGAGAAAATGGGAACAGTTCATCAGGTGAACTTGGTCTTTGAGTAGTGTGAGTTTATAAAATGGATATTTGTCTCTAAAATAAATGTAGAACTAGTGAACAAATGTTGGAAAGTAAAGTTGGTGGGATAGTGCAAGGGGAAAGCTGTCCTTTTAATTGTTTCCTTTGTCCCAAACTTGGATTACAAAACGCATCAAGTAAAACAGAGACTAAATACTGAAATAAAAAGACACTGCTTTTAAGATGTGTGAGCTAAGGGCAGTAAACCCATTCTAAATATATAATTTCAAAATTGTGTGATCTGCATTCTTGGTCTACCTACACACTATTCCAAACATCCTGCCATTAATTAGCTAAATGATCCATCTAGTAAACAAAACTAAATGTTGAGGGGGCTGGAAAAGAGCTGGAGTCAGCCAGTTAATAGTCACAACAAACCAACCCACTCCTGAGGATACAGAGAAGGCAAACTTATATTTTATTTTTTCCAAAGAGTAAAAACAGAAATCACTGTAATAGAACATTGCCTTTCCTGTTGTTGCCATTGGTCACATTAGTAGGCCAAAGCCATCCCATTCCTGTGGTAGGCACTTGTGAATGGGGGCAGGGGGCCAATCTTGTAGCCGTAATGTTGAATGACCTCTCTGATTTGGCAGGGCTGGATGGCATCTCTGTGAACCTCAACACCACAAGCTGAAGTGCTCTTTTTTCTTTCCCTTTGCTTGGTTTTAGCTGAGTCTTGTCCAGCACTCCCATTCCCTAGGGATCCTGATGTGGTTTTCCCTGAGTGCTATGATCCAGATGGCGGAGCCATTGGTGTAAGAGGAGGTATATTATCAGGAGAGTCTGGGTAGGACTTCATGCAAGATCCCTCAGCAGAGTTGTTATAATGAGTGAAGCTTACTGAAATGACATGGCTGAAAGGGTCTCCTGCCTTGGTTACCATGTCCTGCCACAGAAGAAGAGCCAGATCCACTAAACTGTGCCACAGTTTCATATGCTAAATACGCTAAAATTTTCATAGCATATTTAGCTATTGGATTTTATCTTCATACTGTTGCAATCCAACCCGTCTCGAAATGTGAAGCCTTTTTTTGGAGAAAATTAATTGTTGACTTTCACAGAATTCTGCATCTTAACCTTAATCCATAATTTGTGTTTATCTTTCTGCTCAATCCATTCTTTCTTCTTGAACTTCACCAATTTCATCATATTTA
The DNA here is from genome assembly GCF_004115265.2 of Rhinolophus ferrumequinum. Classification (NCBI taxonomy): domain Eukaryota; kingdom Metazoa; phylum Chordata; class Mammalia; order Chiroptera; family Rhinolophidae; genus Rhinolophus; species Rhinolophus ferrumequinum. The sequence continues at coordinate 90,975,436 of NC_046284.1, read as the reverse complement.
AACATTGCCAAGAGTTCTCCTGTTTGGTCAAGATTGTGAAAATTTTGAGTGATTTTTTTCCCTTTTGTTCGCATTATTACTGCCACTCAATTTGTCTTCCAGATCATCCTCTTCTATCCCTTTGACAATCTTTGATTTGTAGTCTTGGAAAAACATGTATTTTAGCAGTCTTCTAATTTTTTTTATCTTTGTGCATCAAAAACAGAAGATCTTCAGCAGATATTACCCTTGCTCCCAAAAGATGAGAAACTTCAGAAGGTTACTGTAACATATTAACTGAGTATATAGCACATCTTCTATTCAAACTGATGTTTCGTGAAGAGACTTCCTTGCATCACCTAAAGAAAACCTTTGAATCATAATTTTGAGGGCATCTGGGAGGTAGCAGTTTGTATTCTCCACCTGAAATGGGTCAATATCACAAATCTTCTCATCTGTCTGACAATAGTTAGCGCTCACAGTCGTGATGACATCACTGCCTGAACATCACAGATCTATAGAATAACCATCATGGGATTCTTCTTGCCTAACTAACTCAGATGGTAAAGTTGCTCTGCTGAAAACTTCTGTATTCGTTAAGAAGCTGATTATAATGATAAACCACAAACTTCGAATTCTGCAACCAGAAGACACCATTATTTGTCCCTTTGAATATTTTCTTTGTATTCCTTAATGAATGTAGTTATAAATGCCCAGCTTCATCAACAGTCTGCATCATTGGTCCTCATATGGGCTTGAGTTGTTTGGGTGGTAATGGCAAGCAGCCAGCCACCCAAAGATAGGCTGACCCTGACTGTGCCCATGGGGCAGCCACAGGGCTGTGCAGGCAGCTGTAGCAAGGGACTCACACATTTAATTTTCTTTCATTTTGCAATTACAGTTGACATTCAATATTATTTTATATTAGTTTCAGGTGTATAGCATATGGTTAGACATTTATATAAGAAGCGATCCCTCTGACTCGTTTAGTACCCACCTGGCACCATACGTAGTTATTACTATATTATTGACTATATTCCCTATGCTGTACATCACATGCCCATGACTATTTTGTAACTACCAATTTGTACTTCTTAATCCCTTCAGCTTTTTTGCCCTGCACCCCAACTGTGCCCCCTAAATCTGGAAACTATCATTTTGTTCCCCGTATCTATGAGTCCATTTCTGTTTTGTGTATTTATTTATTTTGTTTATTTTCACATATAAATGAGATCTTATGGTATTTGTCTTTCTCAGTCTGACTTATTTCACTTAGCATAATACCCTCTAGGTCCATCCATGTTGTAGCAAGTGGTAAGATTTCATTCGTTTTTAAAGCCAAGTAATATTCCATTGTATATATGTACCACCTCATCTTTATCCAATAGTCTATTGATGGACACTTAGGTTCCTTCCATATCTTAGCTATTTTAAATAATGTTGCAATGGATATATATATATATATATATATATATATATAGAATTACTGTTTTGAATTTCTTTGGATAAATACCCAGAAGTGAAATTGTTGGGTCGTATGGTAGTTCTATTTTTAATTTCTTACCCCCCAAAAAAAATATAGTTTTATGCAAACCCATTTTCAGGTAAATATGATGTATCAGAGGTAGAATTTCTGCCTCCATCAAGCTTGAAGTGTGATTTATGTACAATGACAGGTTAAAATGAGCTAGTTTCCCATAACAATATAAAACAGGTACTGAGAATTTTATACCTCCTGGTCCCTGACTCTGCTCACTTAAAAGGTGATTTATTCTGACCCACTTCTCTACTTTTTTCTGATTTTATGATTATTTTCTTATGAGCAGACATCAGTAAGTTTTCTTACTGCCTTTGTACAGGGGTCAAATCTCCAAAATCATTGACCAAGTCCTCTTGCCTTTAGTTTGATAAGGTTTTGTATACTCTCTTCATAAGAGTCAATGTTAACATTCTAATTTGAGTCTATGTCAGCCCAGTCTTGTGATTTTTTTTTTTTTGCCCCATTCCACCTCCACCATCACCTACCTCTATGTTTCTACCTGCATCTGGTACCAGTCAGAGAGGGCTGATGGGACAAAGGATTCCTATTGTGATGTATGTTCCTGGGAGTTTTGTAGCTCAATATTCATGTTTATCTGCCCCTCTGAGTTCTTGCTAGTTTTATGTCTTTGGTTGCCTCGGGCATAGGAAATAACATGTTTTGATTGATAGCTTGGAGTTGTAATAGACAATTGATGCTGCTCATGCTTGGCCAGTTACTGATACCTAAATAGTACAGTTTTGTATGAAAGGAGTAGTATTCTGTTAAAAGAAAATAAGTTGGATATCAGAAGGTTTATCTTGCAAATAGGTACATTTCCAGGTATGCCTTGAAACCAACTGAACTAGGCCTTCACTCCAAAACTTGAATACACTCCATGTTTAACATTGCTGAAGAATTTAAAATGAGTCAGCTTCTTCTTCTCTTGTGTCGAGAAAGTTTCATCCTATGTGGAATCAAAGAAAAAAGCTGGGATACCAAAAGCATCAACAATTACCACACACAAACTGTACCAGGCTCTGAGTCCAGCTCATCTAATGCTCACAACAACCTTGAGAAGTAAGTACTACTACCCCCATATTACAGATGCGAAAAGTGCAGCCCCCAGAGGGCTCCAGTATTACACATAGGTGGTTGATCTAGGATTTAGTCTCAGCTCTGCCTGAATCTAAAGGCTTCCTCCTACTATGTGCAATAGAAGGGCAATGTACTAGTCAACATTATTGAGGCTCAACTATATGTCACAGTAATAATAGCTAAAATCTATACAGCAATTCCTAAAGTTCCAGGCACGGTTGTAAGTTTTAATTAATTAAATCCTCATAACAACGTTGTGATGTAGTCATTATTATTATCTCCATTTTATAGAAGAGAGAATTGAAGCAAGGGTTGTTCAACATCATAGAGCTTTTAAGTGGCAAAGACAGAACCTTAAGGCAAGCAGTATGGTTCCATAATCTCAATAGTACACCTAACCTCCTTCACTCACTAGCATATTTGATTAGTTAATCAGGTTATTAGCACACCCTTTTGCTTCAGTTGTCTATTGCTATTAGGTTGGTGCAAAAGTAATTGCAGTTTAAAAGGTTATAAATAATTGCAAAAACCGCAATTACTTTTGCACCAACCTAATACATAAAAAACTACCCCAAACTTTAGTGGATTGAAAAAATAATTGTGCTTTATGAGTCATGAATCCAGGAAGGGCCAGCTGGGCCTCCTGAATCCATGTGGCATTAGTTGGGGTAATGAGCTACAGCCACTTCCAAGGTGACTTCTTCACTACATGCTTGGTGCTTTGTTCTCTCTCTCCATATGGGATCTCATCTCTCATCTTCTGTGTGGTTTGCACTTCTCACAGTGTGGTAGTTTTAGGGTGGTTACACTTCTAACCTGGTAGGTGCAGGAAGAAGAATTTCCAGGCCAACAATGGTTTTGCCTAGAATTGGCACGTTGTCACTTCTGCCATATTCTAAAGGTCAAAGCATTCATAGGGCCTACCCAGATTTGAAAGGTGGAGAAATAGACTCCATCTCTTGCTAGCAGTAGCAAGGTCACATTGTAGAAGAGCATATGGGATGGACATTTTTGAAAAATGCAATCTGCCACACCCTCTTCTCTAGCACAATCAGTCATGGTTTGGAGTTAAATGTCACAAATAGAATCAAACTGGTAAAGGAATTGCTGTTTGCCTCACAGTGCTATGTCATTTATTTTAGCACTGTAATTTTTTTTTTCATTTTTTCATTTATTTATTTATTTATTGGGGTGAAAATTGTTGGTAAAATCACATAGATTTCAGGTGTACAATTCTGTATTACATCATCTATAAATCCCATTGTGTGTTCACCACCCGGAGTCAGTTTTCCTTCCATCACCATATATTTGATCCCCCTTACCCTCATCTCCCACCCCCCCACCCCCTTTACTCTCTGGTAACCACTAAACTATTGTCTGTTAGCACTGTAATTTAAGAGTGGCCTTACAAAAGATGTGAAGTTATGTCTTGAACATTAAGTCTACAACAAAGCATTTCAATGCTATTTCTTGATGGAATGAAATTTCATAATTTTGATGCCTAAGAAAATTATCCAGCAAGAGAGACCTATTCTTCACCAAGATTTAGATAACTTTGAATAGAATGTAAAATCTATTGAGAGCAAGAGTCATAGATGAGTCACAGTTTGTTTTGTGGAATAAGTACACATAAGCAACAGTCATAGACCTTTTGTCATCTGGACTGGCATAACACAGGGAAGATTGTTGATTATTCTGGGCCCATATCAACCATCCCAGTACATGGAGGTATGCTTACATCTTTAAGGATGTTAAATGCAGATTATGCCAGAAGTTGGACTGCCTTTGAAAGAGTATGCCAATCAAAAGCTGCTGAACTCAGTCCAGGAGCCATGAGAGCAGGTAATATGATGTGGCTTCAGTGCTAACATGCTTCTTTACCATGTGCCCACTGATGTAAGTCCTGGAGTCTGATGGCCTGAGAAGCAGGAGCTCCAATGGTCCAAGCACAGAAGATGGATGTCAGCTCAAGAATAGAGAGTTTGCCCTTCCTTTGCCTTTGTATTCCATTTGGGCCCACAGCAGACTGAATGATGCCCATCCACATTGGCGAGGGTGGATCTCTTCACTCAGTCTACTGAATCAAATGCTAATATTTTCCAGAAACACCCTCACAGACAGTCCCAGAAATAATGTTTTACCAACTATCTGGGCATTCTTTAGGTCAATAAATTGGCACATAAAATTAACCATCACATTGCATAATTAAAAAAAATAATAAAGTGGACATAATATATAGAAGATGTCTTTAGCCTCCAGTAAAAGACAAATGATCTAACAGCCAATACATTAAAAGCAAAGGCTTTATAGTAGTCTGAAAAAAGGAAAAAGTGGTGGGAAAATTGAGTGCTCATATGACACATGGTAGTAAAAGTTTGCTGAACTCAAAAAACCTTGCCCTTTACCAGAACCACTTAAAAAGAGGTTTACCCTTGCCACAGAGCCCACCCACTGTTTCACCCACCCACTATTCCCTCTGTCTGGAACACTCACCACTGCCCCCACCCAAATACTGATCTTTCACCTTCTTCAAGTTTTTATACAAATGTCATCTTCTCCCTAAGGCCTTTCCTATATTACAAATTGCAACTCCTTTTTCCCCCAAATCTTTATCCCTCTTTCCCTAGATTTTTCTCCTTAGCACTCATCATCATCTGACACATGACATAGTTTACTCATTTATTTGGTTTATTATCTGTCTTATCCCACAAGAATGTGATCTCCATAAAGGCAGGGAATTTTGTTCACTGACGTATCTGTAGTCCCTAAAAGGGTGACACTGGAAATAAGAGGTACTCAATTAAGGTGTGTTGAATGAATGAATGAATACATGAGTGAGTTAATATTTACACTGTGAATACTAGTTTGACTTTTTCACCTCCACCTTATTTATCACATTAATATTGTTAATTTGTATTTTTTAGTTTTGCTCATATTTCATTTGTTAACTTATTTTTTATTTATATCTGTACAATAACAATACATATGAGCAGCTTATTATACCTAGCATTATGTCCCTACATATTTAAATAACATACTAAGGAACAGTAAAGATAACACTTGAAGTTTTTGTTCTTTTTCTTTAAAAGATATTTGTACATTGTTCAAATTTTAAAAATAATATTAGATACTAAGATTGCTGGCTAGTGAGAGTGTCAGGAGGGGTCCTGTTTGCTGGGGAATTCTATGATTCAATCTTTGTGTTTGATCTTTCAAGTTCCCTCTCTCGCCCTGCACCCGGCCTTAGGTAGCAAGAATTGCACAGAACAAGAAATAGGATGTGGGCTGTTGAGTAGCATTTTCACACAAAAACATAAAGCACTATTACTGAAGCCAGATCCTCCCCTGCCCACTAGTGTTACTCAAAAATTGTAACAGCTTTAAGAATCCATCTTTTAAATAAGGTCTCATTTCTCTGAAATGGTAGCTATTATGAAGCACATTCAGACGTTTACATGGTAGTGTATATTTTCCCCCTTAAGTTGATGGGTGTAACTATTAGGCAGTTGTTGAATGTACTGAAAAATCAATTGTTCTGGGGAAGATTTCCCCACCAAGTGTTGTATCCCAAAGTGCTTTGATGGTGTTAGCTCAGTGCTTCAGATGTTTGCTAAGCTCTTTTTTTTTTGAACTATTTCCTTGATTATTCTAGAAGGCCCAGGACGATACTTTCAGATATAGAAGGAACTCTATAATTTTGAAGGTATTTTATAAATAGGCTATTACAGCCTCAGTCTTAGAGGTAGGAATAAAACAGTTTATTCTGGGGTTTGAAATACTTCTCCATGGCCCACTCCCTAACCCTGCATCAACCCTGGATACCACATACAGTAATCCTTAATTCCCTCTACCAAACAACTATTTTGTATATTAAGCCTCAGAACTAAATGTAGGAAATCTAACCACCACAAAATGGCAGAGAAAAGAGGATGGTTCAGCCTGTATGTAGGAAGTATGGATTATAGATTGGGGAAATTCCCCTTTCTCTCTTTCTCCTTCTCTTTCTGAACACACACAATACCTATTGCTACTAGATTCTGTGAGTAAAGAAAACCTGAATAAAACAATATTCCCTCATGATCTGACCACCATACCATATCTTTCTGAGATCAGAGATTCACCCTTTAATGTATGCATAATCTTATTACCACATCAAATGTAGAAAAGTAATTGTAATTATCATACCATCTTCTTTGAGGTCTGTGATGTTGGGTCCCATGTGTCCAGTGGGAGTTTTCCATCTTCCCTTCTTTCATGAGCCCCCCTGGAAAGGTAGCAAGCATAGAGTTTACCTTTAGTACTACACTTCCTTTTTCTCTGTCTCTCATAGAGGGTGTGAGCTTTGAGAAAGCTTTGTTGGCTACACTTAACCTCCAGCCCAGCTACATCATTAACATAACCATGCAAATACTTACAGCAAAGAGACATAGGTAACTCAAAACCATCTGTGGAAGTCCTACTACGTGTAAAGCTTTGTGCTAACATGTTTTTTCTTCAGTGTTGAACGAGCTCTAACATAGGGATCACACATTCTCATTGAAAAATTCTGGTCATGAAGCCTTTCCAATTGCAATATCCTAAAACTGTCTTTGCACTTCTCAGTAGCATTTGAACACCCTTCCTGTTGCCCAGAATGATTATCATGTCTGCACCTGATTTTCAGCCTGTTCAATTCTCCAAGTCATTTTTATTTTACACTAATACTTCCTAACACTCACCAGAGGCTCATCTTGTCCCTTATTTAACCCTTAGCCATGCCTCCTCCTAGGGTGCTATATTAATTATCTATTGCTGTATAAAAACATTACCACAAACTTAGTGACTTAAAACAATGCTCTTATTATCTCAGTTTTTATACGTCAGGAATCCAGCATGGCTAGGCTGGGTCCTATGCATCAGGGTCCTTCATGAGGCCGGGGTATTGGTCAGCACTGTAGTCTCATCTGAAGCTCAAATGAGGAACGATATGTTTTTAAATGCATAAAACTTCCTTGCCAACTGGAACTCTCCAACATGGTTGCTTATATCATCAAAACCAGGAAGGTAGAGAATCTGCTAGGATGGCAGAAGTCACAATTGTATGTGGCCTAATCGTGGAAGTAACATCTCATCAATTAATCTACTGGTTGGAAGAAAGTCTCAGTTCCCTCCCACACCTGAGTGGAGAAGAATCACTCAACGGTGTGAATATCAGGAGGCAGGGAAAATTTGGGGCTAGCCTAAATTCTGGGCACCACAAATGCTCCACAACCAAAACTGATCTCTAAAATTTTACTAATAGAAATTTAAAAGCAGCACATTTATGAAATCAGTCCAGTTGTAGCAGATACTTTTAAACTCTCTTTCATATTTCCCTAGGCTCAACCAATTTTAGTGCATCCTGGCTTGACTTCTAACTGCTAGCATCTGTATTTCTGTGCTTGACACTGATGAGAAGGAAGAAATTTTGTTCTACACTTCTGGGTTCATCTAATTGATCTAAGAATTATATTGCTATATCACAGATTAACAGGAGAAAATCCAATTTAATTTTGTATATATGGGGGTTCTACAAGAACACAGGAGGCTCAAGAACAAACTGGGCAGTTGAGACTTATATGCCATCTTGAGCTAAGGAGAAAGAGGTAGTGATTAGGGACTTCAGAGAGGAAGATGGCAATTCACATGGCAATGAAAAAGCAAATGTTTGGTAACCAAATGTTTGCTGGGCCTTGCAGACACAATGGGATACAGACTCTGATCTCTAGGCCCTGCTGACTCTCTCCCACCACATCTAGTCGAAGTTCTCTGTAGATATCTCTGGTGATAGCTTTATTCCTGGAGCAAACCTTTCATCTAAATTCTTCTAGGCAGTTAAAGAGGAGTTAGCCATAAAAACTTCCTCAATCTTCTGTTTCTTAAAAATAATCAGCCTAAGTTAATCCTTATGCCAAAAAGACACATTTTGGGGAGGCAAATTTTCTTCCCCTATAAGACCTTCTCATTCAGGAAACTGCTCTGTCCAGAGGATACATTTTTCTTTTTTGCATCAGGATGGGCTGTTTTGAGATACAATAGTTCATACGGCCTTTCTGAAGATGACTCATAAGACCAGGTAATTACCTATACTTGTTTTGAAGTGGTGGTTAGCTTGAAAACATATCCTCTAATATTTTTCTCTTGCTTTCCCTACTCAGTACTCTCTTTCCCTTCACTCCTGTTTTCTTGGACTCACTCTCTCCAATAAAGCTTAAGAATATAAGCTTTTTGCCTAAAACTCTGTTTTCTAGGTAACCCAGGCTAAGACCTGTAAAATCAAATATTTAACATTTAGCATGAACCTGGTGAAAGGTTAAAATAGTGGGGCATTCAGAGGAATGGGGACACTTTATTTCTATCATCTCATTTCTAAGCACAGAGCATTTTAAAAATATACTTTTCCCCTGCTTCCAGGTATCTATTAAGTTTAAACTATGCCCTGAGGTTACCTTGAAGTATTAATATTTTTGTTCCTCTTGGTCCCATTTTCCCATAAACAAGGTAGAATGTGTGTCCTTCTTCCTGCGACCCCTATACTAGTGCTAGGAAGTGTGTTTATTATATATAATACTCTTTTTATTTACCCTCAGGGTGTTCCTGTTGATCTTTTTGGGTCAAGATTCACCTTGTGAGTTATAAAACTACCAAGGGAGAAAGAGCAGTTCTAGCCAAGATACAATTTTAAGGAGATACACAAAACAAAATAGAGAAAAAGGACCCTCAGGCTGCTCTGCACTTCTGAAGTAAAGCTTAAAATAAAATAAGCATGCCACACACAAGGAAGCAGGCAAACTTTGTTTTGCTGAGAGGACTCTTTTCCTTGGGATAATTCCAAGAGGGAACATGAGCAGAGTGAGTCACAGAATAACTAGGGCAGAGTTTGCCTTTCAGGGAATGCAATAGTGTGGGCGTACCCATGGTCCCTCGAGGATGCTCAGCAGGCACTACTTCCCAAACCCCAGACTATGTCAGACAGAAGCTTGCCATGGAGAACTCTCACATCCTCATGAACTTGCTCTGGTTCTGTTCCCATGCCTACAACAAACTGAATTTTCAGAAGGAGTTCATCTCTCTGTTTGATCTGCCCTCTTAGTGAAGAGGTTGGATGGGGCAGAGTTGGGTTGACAAGAGATCCTCCAACCTGGAGCTATGCCAAGCTGTGGGGCAGGCAAAGTAGAAATGTGGGCAATGTGGATTGAAAGTTACTCAATAGAATGTCATAGCAAAGGGATCCAAAGTGGGTACTTAGACCAGTGTATTGGGCCAAGGGTGGGATGTGCTAGAGTAGGAATTCAAGAAGAAGAAGATTCTAAGTGAAGTGACCTTGCCTACTACCAAGTTCAGAAAGCTTCTGTCCATGACTGGGAATTTATGGTACTGGGTAGTGCCATGGGATTCAAAGGACCAGAGACAGCAGAAACACTGTTCTAAAATCAATTGATGTGTCATAGATTTCAATATGGGAGATATACTCACAATTTAATAACGCATGATTTAATAGTTGTTTTGTGGCAATTGTTTCTCCATAGAAGCAAACTCTTTGTTCAAATGCAAGCTGACAGGGAAGCATAATTGATACAGCATATAAGAAAGAAGCTGCTCTAGTTAAGAATGAGGAAGTCAAGATGGATGGGTTAGTTGTTTCCCCACCCCCTCTAAAATCCGAGTCACTGAATCCGTTCTATGCTATTTCTAGTGCTCCATGGAATATAATTTAAAACAACAATTCTATTACATGACAGCAGAGTAGTAAGGAAATTGGGGTACAGCATTGGTGAGGGTGGCGGTGGTGGGGCAGAGTTTAAGCAGATAGTTCCCATTCTTTCTGCCACTGATGAGTTTGTGAGCTGAATATTCTAGAGTGCAATTTCTACTTTCACAATGCCCATGAAGAACATGTTCCAATGTTAAGATCTCTAATCATTGTTTAGAAAACCCTGCTAGTCTTGAATGCTGTTCCTCAGTATCCATCCGTGTGTGTATACTATAAAATTAAGACCTCTTTTTTGCCTTTTATCCCCCAGATAAATTACCCAGTACTTTCAACATCATCAGGACAAGACATTAAGAATCATGACCTTTGATCAAGGCATGGTCTTAGAATTTCTTTTGCACCATCAAAGACTAAATTATATTCAAAGTGGTATTAGAGCTAAAAGCATTTTATTATATGTCACTTCTTTGAAAAGACTTTGTCAATGTCTGTGAGGTACAGTTAGTAACAATCTATTTCTCTCTAGTAGACATTAAGCTCCTAATATTTTAGATTAAAGAGAATGTCCTAGCGCTTATTAGAACACTACTATTTCACAGCTCCTCCCATCCTGCCAAAACACCCTTAAAGCTTCTGCCTTTGTTGCCTTTTTTACACCACTTAGTAAAATTTACATCAGATTTTATTTTGCTTTCTTACTTTGACCATGTTCTTTTTTATCAGATTTTTCCCCTTTGGGCTTTTAAATTAACCTTTTTTTTTTTTCCTTCTTAATAAATGCAGCATATGCTTTTACCTGATCATCAAAACCACCCTTTTCAAAATCATACAAGTTGTTAAAATGATTCCATATGTTTAAAGAAATTCTTTATAGAGCCAATATATGTCAGTTTAATACTGACCTATTGCCTTAGATGTTTGCTGTAGAATTCTCATCTGGAATTTCTTTTCATTGCACTGTTTCTTGGCTCTCAAGTCTTCCTTATTTTCCTCATTCTTGGATTCCTTCCTTTTTTGGTTTTGCTGAACCACATTCTCAGGTAACTTTATTTTCTTTCAGAAGTGTGTGTAGTTATTAAACTTCCTCAGTTTTTGCCAGTCCAAAAACTGTATTTGGCTTCTAGACCTTGTTAAAAACTTTCCTGGATATAAGATACAATGTTGAAAAAAATGTTCTTTCAGAACTTTGAGACAATTGCACCATTTTCTTCCAGGATGTGCTGTTTGTATTGTCATGTATCATTATTTCTTTTTCCATTTTCCACTGACCTCTCATCCCCAGAAGCTTTTAGGACCATGCCTTTATCACTTTATTATGACATTTTAGGTATATGTCTCAGTGTGAAGTTTTCTGTACTTAATATGCTGGACATTTATTGGGTTATTTAAAGTTGAAGACATGATTTTATTAAACTCAGGGACGTTTTCTTCCATTATTTCTCTGGTTACTTCCTTCCCTCCATTTTCTTGCTCCATCTTCCTGGAACTCTGATTAGATAGATATTCAACCTTATATATATGATCGTCTATATCTCTTAATTTTCTTTTTTCACCTCTCTTTTCTCAAGTATATATAATGAATTATATTTTTAATTTCCAATGAATTTTTTTGCATGCTCTTTTTATAACACCTTATTCTTATTTTATGTGTGCAATATTTTCTTGAATATTTCTGAGTATTTTAAATAGATATATTTTTAATTTATTTTCTATTCCCTGAATTTTCTTTTCCCTCTGGGATCTTTAAATTTTACTACATTAGGTTTCAGATCTTATATTTAAGTCTTTAATCCATTTTGAATTTATTCTTGTATATGGTGTAAGGAGGCTTCATTTGTTTGCATGTGTCTGTCCAGGTTTCCCAGCACCATTTATTGAATACACTGTCTTTACCCCAATGTAAATTCTTGCTTCCATTGTCATAGATTAAATGACCATATAGGCATGGATTTATTTCTGGGCTCTCTATTCTGTTCCATTGAGCTATGTGTCTGTTTTTATGTCAGTACCATGCTGTTTTTATTACTGTAGCCTTGTAATATAATTTGATGTCAGGTATTGTGATACCTCCCACATTGTTCTTATTTCTCAAGATTGCTGAGGCTATCCGGGGTCTTTTATGTCAACTACTATATATATATATATATATATATATATATATATATATATATTCACAAGAAGTGGAGTACAGCATAAGGAATAGAGACAGTGGAAATGTAATGGCTGTATGCGATGTCAGAAGGGTAGTATATGGAGGGAGGGGGTTATCACTTTGTGAGGGGTATAAATGATAAATGTCTAACTATTACATTGTTTTGTACACCTGAAACTAATAAAAAATTATTACACTAGGTTATTCTATTGTGAGTTGTTGGTTTCTTCAAATGTTGTGTAATCCTAGGTTGTACATTTGAACTTATAAATGTGGAAACAGGTCAATTTTTTAAAAAGTAGTTGGCATCGATTTTCTCTGGTGCTGTGTAGATCTTTCTCCACCTGAAAAGGAAGGCATATCATTCATGGGGGAGCTATAATTTGGAAGGTAGAGAGGACAGAAATAAGGGAGGCAAATTGAACATCTCCTCTATAGTCAAAACAAAAAGTACTTTACTACAGGGTGCCCAAGAACCACAACAGGACTCCAGACTTTTCAATTATTTTATAGAACAATTCTCATGTTTGAAAGTAAAAGTAGTCTCTGCACATGAGGGTGTGGAGGTGGTGTACCTGTTATAACTCTTTTTGACAATATTTTCACCAATTTCTTTGAGTTCCACCTCACTTCCCAATCCAACTCTTTGTAGCTGATAGCTCCTAGCTCAGAATCTCTCCACCTTCAAAGGCTTTTCACCTGTCTCTTCCCTTTCTTTCTTCTTCGGTGTTGTGAGCTGTTGCATCCACCACTATTTTGCCTGTCAAAATAACCCTTTAGGTTTTCAGTCTTTCAGAAATTTGTCAAAATCTGTGGTCAATTCTTGGCCCTTTATCCCCTTTTTAGTTCTATTATAGATATATTCCCTTGTGTACTTATTTACTGTTATTTCAGTGAGGTTTGGAAAGAAAAAATAAAGCCTGCCATCCTGAAGGAGGCTGAATTAATTTCAAATAAACCTCATTCTACTGAATCCTGATCCAGAGGAAAGAGAATTACAGACAGGAGTCATGCTATTTATGCTAATTTTATATAGTAGTTCCATTTTTCAATTATGTTCCCAGAAGTTCCCTTGGCATTCTAAATACTAAAATGCTGGTTGGCATACAATGTTACTAAATTATACATGATGCCAATTTAACCATTACATGCAAATGGAAATTCTTATTAAACTACCTATACTGCACAATTAAAATCTGTATGCACATGTTTACAAAGTTTATAATTTACAAAGTATTTACATATACTTCAGTTGAACCTTATTACAAACCTTTAATGTAGGTGTATCAGGCTATACTAGTTAATATATAGTGGTGAAGACGATTAGACTGCTTTGTTTCTAGTCTTGGAATTGCTAGATAACTTGATGAAAACTATCTTAATCTTCTATAAACTACTTAACTTTTCTTATACCAAATTTTCTTATCTGTAAACTTATTAACAACAGTAACTATCTCAAGAGGGTCACGATAAGAAATTTAAAACCTGTAAGTATTTAAAACAGGCCCTGGCACATAATAAGTGCTCAAGAAATGTTAGTGACTGTTGCTGTTATTGTTGTTATTATTTTCTTCATAAATGTCTCTTATTCCCTTTTACAGATGACAAAACTATGTGACACCAGCCAAGTCACTCTTCGACTAGCTAATAAGAAATAGCTCCTGGATACAAATTCATGTGTTCTGCCTCCAAATTCAAGTTATTTGCAATAAACCATATTGTTTCAACATGCTAAGAGGATTAAAGTTTGGAATGATCACAAAATTCCCTTTCCTCTCCTTAACCACTAACCAAAGATGTAGTGCTATGCAAATTCTATGGATAGAAGTTCGGGAGGGTGGTAATCTATTGAAAACAGACATTCGATATCTTTTATCTGTGTTCCCTCAGTACTAACTTATTAAATCTTTGTGAGACGTCATCAAAATGGCGGCGTGAGGTGAGCCTCTGTAAAGCTCCCCTGGAATTTACAACTAATCGAACAACAAAAACTCCACAAAGAACTCCCTGCACAACAGACAGGCAGGACGAAGAGGCCCACTACTTAATTCACCTAAAGGTGGGCGAATCACGCGAGCAGGGGAGGAGGGAAGGGAGAAGTGTGGATACAGAGTCGCGCGAGCGCAGGACTCAGACATAGCTCACTGCTCCGAGCTAGCTGCATCCCGCAACTGCCGCAGATGTGGGAGAGAGAAGAACTCGGACTGCTGGGGTTCCGCTTATGGCCCACTGGGCTGAGGGGGGCAGCATATAACACACCTGAACCCAACACTCTCGGCAGAGACCTCAGACCAAAGACTGAGGGAAGAAGGCTGATAACGGTGGTTTAAGCCCTCACTGCCAAGCAGAGAATGGAAGCCTTGGGCACTGAGACTAGCCGCCCCCTCCCTACCCTCCTAGAGCTCGCTCTGACCCCACCTGGCAGGTGCTAGAAGCGGAACAGTAGCAGTGTCAGATCAAAACAACAGAATATTTGCTGTTCTGAGAACTGTGGACTGCAGACACAGATTCGCAGACCAACTAGTTCTGGCAGAGGGGAGGGAACTGTGGAAGCAGGACTGCCTGTGGTGGTGGTTGCCGCCATTGCTCTGGGCCACTTCTCACAACTCATGCCGCCCCTGTCCCCACCTATCTGGGCGAATCCCTGCAGGAGTAAACAGAACCACTGAAACATACGGGCTCTGAATCTGGTGCAGGAAGAGCTTTGGAACTTCAAAAGCTCTCCACATACCCACACAGACACTGCTCCCTGTGACCAAAGTGAACTATTAACAGAGGAGAAGCCCATCTCCCAGGGAATACCCCTATTGTGTGAGAAGCTGGAATAGTGCAGAGAAAACATAGCACTACCATATGAGAGAAATAAAAGGCTGCAGTCGGAGAGAAAATAAAACATTCTACCAACAAGTACTGGAAAACAACAGAAAGACCTCTTCTTATCAACCTGTTCCAGAGGCCACTCCTGTAGATGTCTATGAAGAGAAATAATAAATCAGTAATTGCCATGAATAACCAAGGCAACAAGACAGCTCAGAAAGAAAGTGAAAAGTCTCCAGAAAAGGAACTTAAAGATATGGAAATACGTTATTTAAATAACAGCGAATTCAAGATTGCAGTCCTGAGAAAACTCAACGAGATACAGAAAACACAGAAAGGCAGTTTAATGAACTCAGAAACGCAATCAAAGAACAACATGAGCATTTTACGACAGAGATTTAAATTTTAAAAAAGAACCAAATAGAATTTCTGGAGATTAAGAACTCAATAGAAGAAATTAAGAATGAAATAACCAGTTGAGGTAGTAGAGTTGACCAGATGGAGGAAAGAATCAGTGACATCGAAGACAAAAAACTGGAAATTACACAGATGGAAGAAGAAAGAGACTTGAGACTTAAAAGAAATGAAAGAACTCTACAAGAACTTTCTGACTCAATCAGAAACAGCAATATAAGAATAATGAGCATACCAGAAGGAGAAGAAAGAGAGAAGGTAACAGAGAATTTTTCAAACAAATTGTCGATGAGAACTTCCCAAACTTGTGGACAGAACTGGATCCTCGAATCCAAGAAGCAAACAGAACACCTAATTACCTCAATCCCAACAGGCCTATTACAAGGCACATTGTACTGAAGCTGTCTAAAATCAATGACAAAGAAAGAACCCTCAAGGCAGCCAGGGAAAAGAAGACGGTAACCTACAAAGGAAAGATCATTAGATTATCATCACATTTTCCAGCAGAAACTCTGCAAGCCAGGAGGGAGTGGAACCAAATATTCAAACTATTGAAAAAGAGAAATTATGAGCCAAGAATAATGTATCCAGCAAAGATATCCTTTAGATATGAAGGAGGAATAAAGACCTTTCCAGACATACAGAAAATGAGGGAATTTTCTAATACATGACCTGCACTATAAGATTTACTAAAGGAGGCTATTCGACCACCATCAACAGGGACAATTTGTGGCAAGCAAAACATAAAAAGGGGGAGAGTAGAGGCCTCAAGCGGATATGGGAATGGAGAAAATAACCGTGCTAAAGAAAAATCCAGAACTGAAATACATACTGTAATAAAAGAAGAAACAGGAAATCATCATAGAATACCACCATACAGAAATAATAGACAACAACAAAAAGTCAAAGAAACAATGGATACACAGCTTTACCAGAAAACTAAAGATAGAATGACAGGAAATCCTCACATATCAATAATCACCTTAAATGTAAATGGACTGAACTCACCAATAAAAAGGCACAGAATAGCAGATTGGATCAAAAAACTAAACCCAACCATATGCTGTCTCCAAGAGACACATCTCAGCTACAAGGACAAGTATACACTCAAAGTGAAAAGGTGGAAGTTGACACTCCAAGCAAATGGTATCCAGAGAAAATCAGGTGTAGCCATAATATAAGATGAAACAGACCTCAGGGTGAAAAAGATAACAAGAGACAAAGATGGACATTTCATAATGGTAAAGGGGACTATACAACAAGAAGACACAACAGTCATCAATATTTATGCCCCCAGTCAGGGAGCACCGAAATATACCAAGCAACTATTAACAGAAGAAAAGGGAGAAATTGACCAAAACACAATTATACTAGGGGACCTAAATACATCACTGACAGCTATAGATAGATCATCCAAACAGAAAATAAATAATGAAATAGCAGTCCTAAATGACACATTAGATGAAATGGACATAATTGACACATATAGAGTACTTCATCCTAAAACATCAGACTATACATTCTTTTCCAGTGTACATGGAACATTCTCAAGGATAGACCATATATTGGGACATAAAATCAGCCTCAGCAAATGTAAGAAGACTGAAATCATACCAAGCATAGTCTCTGATCACAAGGCTTTGAAATTGGATATCAACTGCAAAAAGAAAGCAGGAAAAAACACAAACACATGGAGATTAAATAATATACTTTTAAAGAACAACTGGGTCAAAGAAGAAATTAGAGAAGAGATCAAAGGATACATAGAAACAAATTACAATGAAAATACATCCTACCAAAATTTTGGGATTCAGCGAAAACAGTTTTAAGAGGGAAATTTATACTGTTACAGGCCTATCTCAAGAAACAAGAAAAATCCCAAATAAATAACCTCATGTTACAATTTAAAGAATTAGAAAAAGAAGAACAAGTGAAACCCAAGGTCAGCAGAAGAAAGGAAATAATAAAAAACAGAGGAGAACTAAATGAAATAGAGAACAAAAAGACAATAGAAAAAATTAATGTGATAAAGAGCTGGTTCTTCGAAAAGATTGACAAAATTGACAAACCCTTGGCTAGACTCACTAAGATAAAAAGACAGAAGACACTAATTAACAAAATCAGAAATGAAAAAAGGGAAGTTATCACGGACACCACAAAAATACAAAGGATCATCCAAGAGTACTATGAAGGACTATATGCCACCAAATTCAATAACCTAGAAGAAATGGACAAGTTCTTAGAAACATGTAGCCTTCCAAGGCTGAACCATGAAGAACTGGAAAATCTAAACAGACGGAACACCATTAATGAAATTGAATCAGTCATCCAAAACCTTCCTAAAAGCAAAAGTCTGGGACCAGATGGCTTCGCTAGTGAATTCTACCAAACCTTCAAAGAGGATCTAATACCAATCCTGCTCAAACTCTTCCAAAAAATTGAAGAAAAGACAGTACACCTTAACTCATTTTATGAGGCCAACATTAGCCTGATACCAAAACCTGGTAAGGACAACACAAAAAAACAAAACTACAAACCAATATTTCTGATGAATACAGATGCAAAAATCCTAAACAAAATTGTAGCAAATCGAATATAACAATGCATCAAAAAGATTATTCATCACGACCAAGTGGGGTTCATCCCCAGGACACCAGGATGGTTCAACATCCGCAAATCCATCAATGTGATACATCACATAAACAAAATAAAGGACAAAAATCATATGATTATATCAACTGATGCAGAAAAAGCATTTGACAAAATACAACATCCATTTATGATTAAAACACTTAATAAAATTGGTATAGAAGGAAAATACCTTAACATAATAAAGGCCATATATGACAAGCCCTCAGGTAATCTCATAATTAATGGTGAAAAACTGAAGCCCTTTGCTCTGTGTTCAGGAACACGACAGGGCTGTCCCCTGTCACCTCTGCTTTTCAACATAGTGTTGGAAGTCTTGCCAGAGCAATTAGGCAAGAGAAAGAAATATACGGCATCCGCATTGGGAATGAAGAAGTTAAACTATCACTCTTTGCAGATGACGTGATGCTATATATAGAAAACCGTAAAGACTCCACCAAAAAGCTATTAGAAACAATCAACGGCTCTAGGAGTTTCTGTCTGAGATAAATGAAGTAAAAATCATTTAGTTAAGAGTTAGGAGATGTATCATTGTCGCTACAAGCATTCTCCATGTATCATTGACTCTGGAAAACTTTCTCACTTCATGAGGAGCACAGAATATTGGAGCATGCAATTCTCCCTGTTGGCTTGATGAAATAGTGTCCATGTTGAGAAAGTCCTCGGGATATGGAAGTGAGAGCAGCCTCCAGACCACAGCCAGCAAAAAGAGCCCTGGATGAGAGAGAGGGGCAGCTTTCTCCATCTTCTTCCCAATCTTCTTAGTGATAGCCTAGTGGAATTCCTAAGGGAAAACCGGCAAAACGAATACATTTGTACTGCGGTGGCAGCGGAATCCCGGTTGGCGGCGGTGGCATTGGCGGCGTCAGCGAAAACCGCGGTGATACCCGCAGTTCCAAACACGCACGGGATCCCAGGGTGGAACAGAGAACACAAAACCCAGGAGGGACCAGCTTCAGAGGCACAAGATTCAACAAATTCAGAAGCCAACTCTAGACCAATCCAGAGTACCACCGGGTTTGACCTACAAGTCACACACACAGAGGGAATTCTCTGCAGGCGGCACAAGAGCCCATAGAGACCAAACCACATTTAAGTGGTCAACCCTCACGCAGCAGAAAGCCCTGCGGTGGGCAGAGCCACGTCTCACAACGAGTCAGCCTAGGAGTTAACCCCACCTACTAACAAGCAAAAAGCAATTAAAGATTTTCTTGAACAGGACAATATACACAACACAAGAGTCACCTTTGGAGCACTCGCAGAGGAGAAGAACGAAGTAGTGAAAGTCAAATATAAAGGACACATACTACATAAGATAACATAGCAAGAACTAAGAACTCTAGGGGATCTACCTAATATATCAAAGCAAACACAGAGAGTCAGCCAGAATGGGGAAACAAAGATACACGTCCCAAATAAAAGAACAGAAGAAACCTCCACAACTGAAACAAAATGAAGCACAGGTAACCAACCTTTAAGAGACAGAGTTCAGAACACTGGTGATAAGAATGTTTAAAAAGCTTAGAGAAGACATAAAGAAGGATGTAGAAATCATAACGAATAACCAGTTAGAACTAAAGAACACACTTACCGAAATTAAGAACTCACTTGAAGGAATTACCAGCAGGTTAGATGAAGCAGAGGATCAAATCAGTGACTTAGAAGACAAGGTAGCAGAGATCACCCAAAAGGAACAACAGAAAGAAAAAAGAATAAAAAACAATGAGGATGGCTTAAGAGACCTCTGGGATAACATCAAGCGCAACAACATGCGCATCATAGGAATACCAGAATGTGAAGAGAGGAAGCAAGGAATTGAGAACATATTTGAAGTAATAATGTCCAAAAACTTCCCTAACCTGGTGAAAGAAACCAACATACAAGCACAGGAAGTGCAGAGAATTCCAACCAGGATAAACCCAAACAGGTCCACACCAAGACACATTATAGTTAAAATGGCAAAGCTGAAAGACAAAGAGAGAATCCTAAAAGCAACAAGAGAAAGACAGAGGGTTACATATAAGGGAACTTCCATAACTATCAAATGACTTTTCTTCAGAAACATTGAAGGCCAGGAGGGAGTGGCAGGAGATACTCAAAGTGATGGAAAACAAAGGCCTACAACCTAGATTGCTTTACCCAGAAAGGCTATCATTTAAAGTTGATGGAGAGATAAAGAGCTTTCCAGAAAAAAATAAGCTAAAGGAATTTATCACCACCAAGCCAGCATTGCAAGAAATACTAAGAGGACTTCTGTAAATAGAAGAAAGATCAAAACAATCTAACAACAAATTTAAAAATGGCAATAACTATGTACCTATCAACATCATTTTATGTACCTATTTACATCATTTTAAATGTAAACAGATTAAATGCTCCAATCAAGAGACATAGGGTGGATGAGTGGATAAGAAAGCAAGACCCTTGTATATGCTGTATACAAGAGACTCACCTCAGAACAAAAGACACACACAGGCTGAAAGTGAAGGGTTGGAGTAAGATATTTCATGCAAATGGAAATGAGAAAAAGCTGGAGTTGTAATACTTATATCTGACAAAATAGACTTTAAAATGAAGAACATATTAAAAGATAAAGATGGACACTATATAACAATAAAGGGATCGATCCGACAAGAGGACATAACCCTAGTAAACATCTATGCACCCAACATAGGAGCACCTAAATATATAAAACAGGTACTGACTGACATAAAGACAGAGATCAACAGTAACACTATCATAGTAGGGGACTTCGACACACCTCTGACAACAAGGGACATGTCTTCCAGACAGAAAATCAATATGGAAACAACAGCCTTAAATGATACATTGGACCACTTGGATTTAATCAGTATTTTCAGAGCATTTCACCCCAATGCTGCAAAATACATGTTCTTCTCAAGCGCACATGGAACATTTTCCAAGATAGACCATATGTTAGGCCACAAAACAAGTCTTAATACATTTAAGAAAATTGAAATCATACCAATTGTCTTCTCTGATCACAGTGCTATGAGATTAGAAATGAACTACAGGAAAAACTGGAAGACACACCAATTCAGGGAGGCTGAATAACTTATTATTAAATAATGAATGGGTCAAGCAGGAGATCAAGGAAGAAATCAAAAGATATCTCAAGACAAACGAAAATGAAAACACGATGACCCAAAATCTATGGGATGCCGCGAAAGCAGTCCTAAGAGGGAAATTCATAGCATTGCAGGCCTATCTAAAGAAACAAGAAACATCACTAATCAACAGTTTATCTTCACACTTATGGGATCTGGAAAAAGAACAGCAAAATAAGCCCAAAGGGAGCACAAGGAAGGAGATAATAAAGATCAGAGCAGAAAGAAATGAAATAGAAACCAGGAAAACAATACAAAAGACCAATGAATCCAAGAGTTGGTTCTTAGAGAAGATAAAAAAAATCGACAAACCTTTAGCCAGACTCATTTAAAAAAAGAGAGAGAGGACCCAAATTAATAAAATCAGAAATGAAAGAGGAGAAGTGACAACAGCCACCGCAGAAATACAAAAAGTTTTTAGAAATTACTATGAGCAGTTATATGCCAACAAATTTGGCAATCTGGAAGAAATGGACTATTTTCTAGAGGCGTAAAACCTTTCAAGGCAAACTCAAGAAGAAACAGAAAACCTGAATAGTCTGATTACCACCAGGGAAATTGAACCAGTAATCAACAATCTCCCAACAAACAAAAGCCCTGCACCAGATGGCTTTACAGGTGAATTTTACAAAACGTTCAAAAAAGAATTATCACCTATTCCCCTCAAGCTCTTCCAAAAAATACAGAAGGAGGGAAGACTCCCAAACACTTTTTACGAAGCCACTATCACCCTGATCCCAAAATCAGACAAAGGCAACACAAAAAAAGAAAACTACAGGACGATATCTCTAATGAACATAGATGCAAAAATCCTCAACAAAATATTAGCGAACAGAATTCAGCAATACATTAAAAAGATCATACAACATGATCAAGTGGGATTCATCCCTGGTATGCAAGAGGGGTTCAACATCCGCAAATCAATTAATGTGATACACCACATTAACAAAATGAAAAATAAAAAATCACATGATCATATCAATAGATGCAGAAAAAGCATTTGATAAAATCCAACAGCCATTTATGATAAAAACCCTCAAGAAAGTGGGAATAGAGGGATCATATCTCAACATAATAAAGGCTATATATATGACAAACCCACAGCTAACATCATACTCAATGGGGAAAAGCTAAAACCATTCCCCTTAAGATCAGAAACAAGGCAAGGTTGCCCACTATCTTCGCTTCTATTCAACATAGTGCTGGAATTTCTAGCCGCAGCAGTCAGACAAGAAAAAGAAATAAAAGGCATCCAAATTGGTAAGGAGGAAGTAAAATTATCATTATATGCAGATGATATGATACTATATATAGAGAACCCTAAAGACTCCACCAAGAAGCTATTAGAGCTGATAGATGAATTTAGTAAAGTAGCAGGATACAAAATTAATATTCAGAAATCAGTTGCATTTGTATATACCAATAATAAAACATCAGAAGGAGAAATTAAAAAAAACAATCCCATTTACAATTGCTCCAAAGACTATAAAATACCTGGGAATAAATTTAACCAAGGAAGTAAAAGAACTGTATTCAGAAAATTATGACACTAAAGAAAAAATGAAAGAAGATATAAATAGATGGAAACATATATCATGTTCATGGATAGGAAGAATTAAAATAGTTAAAATGTCCATACTGCCTAAGGCAATATACATATTCAACGCAATTCCTATTAAACTACCAACGACGTTTTTCACAGAAATAGAACATATAATCCTAAAATTTATATGGGACCATAAAAGACCCCGTATAGCCTCAGCAATCTTGAGAAATAAGAACAAAGTGGGAGGTATAACAATACCTGACTTCAAATTATACTACAAGGCTACAGTAATCAAAACAGCATGGTACTCGCATAAAAACAGACACATAGATCAATGGAATAGAATAGAGAGCCCAGAAATAAATCTATGCCTATATGGGTATTTAATCTACGACAATGGAAGCAAGAATGTACGATGGGGTAAAGACAATCTATTCAATAAATGGTGCTTGGAAACCTGGACAGACACATGCAAAAAAATGAAGCTGGACCACCTCCTTACACCATATACAAAAATAAATTAAAAATGTCTTAAAGACTTGAATGTAAGACCTGAAACCATAAAATACCTAGAAGAAAATATAGGAAGAAACTTCACAGACATTACTCGGTGTAAGATTTTTACTGATATATTCCCTCGCGCGAGGGAAGTAAGATAAAAAATAAACATGTGGGATTATATCAAACTAAAAAGATTTTTAACAGCAAAGGAAACCATCAATAAAACAAAAGGGGACCCTACTGAATGGGAAAAGATATTTGCCAATGATATATCTGATAAGGGATTGATATCACAAATCTATAAACAACTCACTCAACTCAACTCCAAAAAAACAAATGACCCAATTAAGAAATGGGCAGAGGACTTGAAGAGACATTTTTCTAAAAAGAATATACAGATGGCAAACAGACATATGAAGAAATGCTCAACCTCACTAACCATCAGAGAAATGCAAATAAAAACCACAATGAGATACCACCTCACCCCAGTCAAAATGGCTATCATCAATAAATCAACAAACAACAAGTGCTGGCGTGGATGTGCAGAAAAGGCAACGCTTGTGCACTGTTGGTGGGATTGCAGATTGGTGCAGCCACTATGGAAAACAGTATGGAGGTATCTCAAAAATCTGAAAATGGAACTACCCTATGATCCAGTAATTCCACTCCTAGGTATCTATCCAGAGAAATCCAAAACTCCAATTCAAAAATCTTTATGTACTCCTATGTTTATTGCAGCACTATACACAATAGCTAAGACATGGAAACAACTGAAATGCCCATTGGTAGATGACTGGATTAAGAAACTGTGGTACATTTATACAATGGAGTACTACCCAGCCATAAAGAAGAAAGAAATCTTACCATTTGCAACAACATGGATGGACCTAGAGAACATTATGTTAAGTGAATAAGTCAGACAGAGAAAGATAAGTACCATATGTTCTCACTTATATGCGGAATCTAAAGAAAAGAATAAGTGAATGAACTAATCAGAAACAGTTTTGGAGACAAAGAGGAAAATCTGAGGGTTGCTAGAGGGTGGGGGGTGGGGGTAAGGGAGAAGGTGAGGGGATTAGAAAACAATCAGTAACCACAAGATGGCCACGGGGTTTTGAAAATTAATCTGGGGAACGTACTCAATAATGTTGTAAAGATTTTGTAGGGTATCCGATAGACACGTGTCCCATTTGGGAGACCATCTCAGGGAAGATGTAGATGCCTGATCACTGCACTGTACACCTGAAGCTGAACAATAATGAATGCCAACTACAATATTATATATATATATATAATATATATATATATATAGGTATGTGTAAATTTACAAGAGGTAGAGTACAGCATTGGGAGTGGAGATAGTGGAAATGGGATAGCTCGGTGCGATGTCAGAGAGATAGTGGATGGGGGGAGGGGGGTCCACAGTGTGAGGGATATAAATGATAAACGTCTAAGTGAAAAAAAAAAAAAAAACCGGATTGACACAGACAATAGTTTAGTGGTTACCAGAGGGTAAGGAGGGTGGGGGGTGGGAGATGAGGGTAAGGGGAATCAAATATATGGTTATGGAGGGAGAGCTGACTCTGGGTGGTGAACACACAATGTAATTTGTAGATGATGTGATGCAGAATTGTACACCTGTCATCTATGTAATTTTACTAACAATTGTCACCCCAATAAATTAAAAAATAAATAAATAAATTTGTAGATCTTTGACGTTGCAGGTATGTTTAAAATGTCTTTTAAAGGATAAATATAAAATTATACCCTGTTTTGTACTCATGACTAATATGGTTCCAGCTCTCCTAAATATATATTAATATTTTGTAAACTCAAAAAAAAAAAGAAACAATCAACGAATACAGTAAGGTAGCTGCTACAAAATCATCATACAAAAGTCCATTGCATTCCTATATAGTAGCAATGAAATCTCAGAAAAAGAAATAAAAAAAGAATTCCTTTTGCAATTGCAGCAAAAAGAATAAAATACCTAGGAATGAACTTAACTAAGGATGTGAAGAACCTATATGCTGAAAACTATAAGATATTTTTGAAAGAAATTGAAGAAGACACAAAGAAATGGAAAGACATTCCGTGCTCATGGATTGGAAGAATCAACATAGTTAAAATGGCCATATTACCCAAAGCAATATACAGATTTAATGCAATCCCCATCAAAATCCCAATGGCATTTTTTAAAGAAATAGAACAAAAAATCATCAGATTTGTTTGGAACCACAAAAGACCCCAAATAGACAAAGCAATTTTAAGAAAAACGAACAATACTGGAGGTATCACACTCCCTGACTTTAGCTTGTACTACGGGGCTACAATAATCAAAACAGCATGGTATTGGCAGAAAAATAGACACATAGACCAATGGAATAGAATTGAGAACCCAGAAATAAAACCACATAAATATGGACAGATAATTTTTGACAAAGAAGCTAAAAACGTACAATGGAGGAAAGACAGCACCAATAAATGCTGCTGGGAGAATTGGAAAGCCACGTGCAAAAGAATGAAACTAGAGTGCTATCTGTCACCATGTACCAAAATTAATTCAAAATGGATCCAAGACTTAAGCATAAGACCTGACACAATAAACTGCATAGAAGAAAACATAGGTACTAAACTTATGGACCTTGGGTTCAAAGAGCATTTTATGAATTTGACTCCAAAGGCAATGGAAGTAAAAGCTAAAATAAACGAATGGGACTATATGAAACTTAAAAGCTTCTACACAGCAAAAGAAACCATCTACAAAATAAAGAGGCAACCAACTGAATGGTAGAAGATATTTGCAAACAGTGCCTCCGATAAGGGGCTAATATCCAAAATATACAAGGAACTCATGCAACTCAACAACTAAAAACAAATAACCGAATTGAAAAATAGGCAGAGGACCTGAAGAGACATTTCTCCAAAGAGGACATACAAATGGCAAATAGACATATGAAAAAATGCTGAACATCACTAATCATCAGAGAAATGGAAATAAAAAGCACAATGAGATATCACCTCCACCCAGTCAAATTGGCTATCATCAATAAGACAAATAGTAACAAGTGTTGGAGAGGCTGTGGAGAAGAAGAAACCCTTATACACTTTTGGTGGGAATGCAGATTGGTGCAGCCGTTATGGAAGGCAGTGTGGAGGTTCCTCAAAAAATTACGAATAGAATTACCATATGACCCAGCAATCCCTCTCCTGGGTGTCTACCCAAAAAAATCTGAAAACATTTATACATAAAGACACGTGTGCTCCAATGTTCATTGCAGCTTTGTTTACGGTGGACAAGACATGGAAACAACTAAAATGTCCTTCGATAGATGAATGTATAAAGAAGTTGTGGTATACATACACAATGGAATACAATTCTGCCATAAGAAAACATGAAATAGTACCAATTGCCACAACATGGATGGATCTTGAGATTATAATGCTAAGTGAAATAAGTCAGACAGAAAAAGTAGAGAACCATACGATTCCACTGATATGTGGTATATAAAACTGAAAATAACAAAAGAACAAGACAAATAAATGAGAAACAAGAACTCATAGACACAGACAATAGTTTAGTGGTTACCAGAGGGTAAGGGGGGTGGGGGGTGGGAGATGAGAGTAAGAGAGATCAAATATATGCTGATGGAAGGAGAACTGACTCCGGGTGGTGAACACACAATGGGATTTATAGATGATGTAATACAGAATTGTACACCTCAAATCTATGTAATTTTACTAACAATTGTCACCCCAATAAATTAAAAAAAAAAAAGAAAACAAATGTTAGTAGCTCCCTTTGTCTTTGTGTGTCACCTGAATCATTTCAGGGCCCGTCTTATCTCTTTAATTCCTCATTATATTCTTTGTAGGATACCTTGGAGATCCCTGAGAAAATCACATTGCCTCTTACCCACATTTGGAATGCCAATCTCCCTTGGCCCCTGCCTTTTCATTTGGTTAAATGGCAATTTCATTTGGTTAAATGGCCATTTCTCATTCAAATGTTATCCTTGAAATCAAGTCCATTCAAAGATCTTTTCAGACCCTGGGCAATGCCCCTCAAGGGTCTCTGTAAAGCATTCTTGCAGAGTGGCCTGGTAAGAAGGCTGAGCGCTCCACTACTCTGGGAGCTCCTTGAAGGGAGGCACTGAGTCTTGGCACTTAGTTCATGAATAAACAAATTAATAAATTATAACTGAACTAGTGTTATTCCAGAGCTGGCAAGAACTAACCATCTCATCTGCTCTTCCTGAGGCAAAGGATTATGTGTGTACTTGGAATTTTGAGCTACCATGGTTAAAACTCACTCACAAATAGCATAAGGAAATGACAGCATGCCATTAATAACCCAGAAGAAGCTGTATCTGTTTTAAGATTTTTCCATCTGGGCATTACAAACCGTGAAAGCAACTGTTTTGCCTCCACAAAGAATGCATTTTTTTAACAGCGCACTTTTCAAAAGGACACTCCTTCTGTTGCATTTTGATTTATCTTGATTTAATTTAAAATTTAGAGATGAGGTCTGACCTTATCTATCAGTGGCTGAGCTGTTGTCTCATGGAATTGTGGTTTGAAATTCATTAATAGGGTAGCCTGTATATTATAACTTAAAAGCTCTGGGTTATCACTGATGCTTGCAATTGCTATGGAAACCGGGTTGATGCGTTCCTTTCAAAGGGTCTACTTTAAAATAGGGGGAAAAAGAAAAGGAAAAAGAGACTTCTTAAAAGAATTATATTAGTACCCAGCATGCATAGGCAGGTTTAGTGATGCAAATATGTTTTGCCTACACAATGATAAAAACAATTCTTTATGTATTTTTAGAAGCTAATAATATATAACCTTGTATTAGAGAACTGTGTTTATACAGGCGAGAAAGAATGCCTAAGGCAGCTTCCTCCTACCCATCCCTCTACATACACCACAGGCACACTCTGACAATTTTTAGTTTTCCTCAGACTTTTTGTAGCCTGCATCCTTAAATACTCCCAAAGCCCCTGCACATGCAGCTCCAGCTGCTAAAGTCCAATCAGTGTGGGCCCTGGCAAAAACCTCAGCCTCTTTTGCACTCCCACCCCACCATGAATGTATGTAAATGCTGCATCCTGTAGAGGAAGGACTACCTTTTCCAATTTTAAAATAGTAGCTCTAATTTGATCAAGATTCTTATAAAAGTTTTCTGGTTCTGTTCTTTCTAAATTTGGATTTTGTTTGCCCCATTTCTTATCTCTCTCCTTGCCCATATTTCTCCCTAATAATCCTAATTATCAAAGTTTGGTATTGTGTTGGGTAAACAGTAGTGTGAGCAGTCATAAACATGAAGGGGAAGATTTGGCATCCACCTGAGACTGTGGTGGGGAAAGAAGCCCGCGAACAAGGAGCAGGGGCAGCTCACAGAAGTGGCACCTGAATGGTGTGGCCCTACACATGACATCATCTCACTCCCAAATCTCCGTCTTTCTGGCCACCTCATTTTTGTCTGCATTTGTTCTTCCCCACTTCTCACTTCTGCCCCCACTTGACAGCATCTATCCCAGGAGCCCTACCCAAAGACCTAATTTGTCACCAGGGTAGCATAGGAGTGGCAGAACTCATAATCTATTTGTAAAACAGACAGGAACTGGTTTACTAATCCAAGAAAAGGACATAACATTTTAAAACTAGAAAAATGCAAGAGTTTATAATCTTGAATGCTGTTGTTTCTTTCCCAATATTTCCCTACCCAAGTTGAATCTTTCATCCCCCTTTTTCTTCCTTCTCTCCTTTCCTTCTGTTATGTTCCAGCCTGACTTGCCTCTCTTGCTGCCATTCCCTTGACCTTCCTTCACGCTTCCTCCACAGTAGTCTGGCCATGGAAAGATTGAAGGTATTGATGTGCACCTCTCTCACCGCATAACAAACCAGCACTTTCCCTGACCCACAATTTTGACAATGGGTCCCAATGTTCCAGAGGATGACAATATAGCTACAGAAAGCATGATCCAACAAAAGAAGGCACGGTTTATAGTTCATATTTTATATAACTGCTTCACATCTGAGGTGAAGCATCTACAATTCCTCATTCAAATAAGATAAAAACAAAACTCTGAGCATCATTTTGTGGGGAAGGATTCTCCAAGTCAACACCCCCCACTCAATGCAAAACCATTTGTTATTCCCTCTGATGTCCTCATCTCTGTTTTCCTCCCCACTTGTGAATCTTCTATGGTCTTCTTATCTCTTCTGTAGTGTGGTTTTCCCTAACCTTAGCCAAGTGTGAGCTGGGTCTCCTCTTCTCCTGGACTAGAACAGTTCTCAAGAGCTAGGCTCCCTCTGTCCTTACTTTCAGACAAAAGGTACTCAGAAGAGAGCAGACTTCCTCTGAAGGCTGGTGCTCCCCTTCACAGGCATCTGGAAACCACTTCTTTGCTTTCAAGTAGTTTTGTAACCTAAATAAGGGCTCTTGTCCTTTTTTAAATATAGGCCTCCTTTACCCCAGAACTCTTCGTAAATGATTATTTCAGAACCATACAGGTCATCCCAACTAGACTCAGACTTCTTTGGGGACAGAGGCTGAGTTTCATTCATCTTTTTCTTCCTAGTACCAGCTAGTACCTCTGACATACGGCCATGCTTGGTAAATATTTGTTCACTTGTTGGAAGTGCAATTGACAAATATGCTACTTTCATCCAGTGGCATCTTTGTATGAGTGAATGTCTCAGGTTCCTTGCTGAGCACAGACTCATAGCAGGGGATGGGAAGAGGACTTGGGGCTTGGGGCAACATGGCAGAAGGCAGGGGAAGTTCCTAGATTGAAGAACATCTCCTTAGACCACTCACACTTCACAGCTATACAGAAAAGCAACTCTTGCTACACTGCTAGGGTAGACTTGTATGCTTAAGGAGGAGGGAGAGGGAGGGCCTTCAATCCCAACAAGGCCCAAATAGAGCCAGTGTTTTATAGTGAGGAAAAGACTATACCTGAGTAAGCCAGATGTGCCTGGGTTTGAATCCTGATTCCATCATCTAGCAGCTATTGATTTGGGGAAATTATGCAATTTCCTTCATTTTAAATCTCCTGATCTCTAAAATGGGCAAAACAATACCATTTCAAAGGATTGCTGGCATAATTGAATAAGACAATTCTTTTGAAGCCTCAGGCACATTGCATATACTCAATAAATGACAGTAGTAGTAGTGGTGGTAGTATTACTATAATTATTTGGTTGGGTGGAAAAGAGAACTCTTTTCCCTATCATTTCTTCACCAAGATGTTGCATCCTTTTTATGACAATTCTGAGCTGATGACTCAGTGAGAATCAGCCATAACTTTTAAGGCTAGTGAACTTAATCCTCCATTCCTTTTTCTCACTCCTTTCTCCCCTCCCTTCCCAACTCCTCACTGCTGGGTATCTCTTTCACTCCTTTTATTTTTATAATCCCCTCTAAATTGGCTCACTCCCTTCCCAATCAATATTTCATGTCATGTTCTTCATTTACTCTAAGGTGTGAATGGTTGATAAGCATTTACAGTGTTATTCCCATGTGATATTTGCACACAAAGAAGAACACAATCCCTTAACTGAAAATATTAAGATCTTTTGAATTCAGTGTTTGTCAAATTGCAGGATGCAATTTAAAGGAAACAATTTAGTGGCTTTTGACTATCATTCTTTTGATATAATTGTGCCTTATTACAGCATGTTATTTAGTGTACTAATGTAGAGGGAAAAATGTAAGCAATTTCAAAATCTTGGGGGAAAATATATTTGCCTTAACTTTCAAGTGGAAGGTACTCTTACTTAACAATCCATTTATACCATTATATGTCCCAGGTTTTAAATAGCCAGCTTTGCTGAATTTCAAACTGAAAAATAAGTAGATAAATGACGACATCAAAGGAGTTAAGTAGAGGAGATTATATTGAAAAAGAGTTGAAACTGAAACTGAACATTCTCAGATTCTTTTCTCCAAAGGAAAGAGAAACTTAAATAATAAAGGTCCATTTTTTTTTCTATGCAGCCTAATACCGTGTTACTTAATTAGGAAATCGTGATTTGGAAAATGATATCTTTTTGCATTACATTTGACTAGGGTGCCAAAAGCACCATGCATAAAAGGAAAAACTGATAAAGTGAACCACATCAAAACTAAAAACTTTTGCTCTGAAAAAGTCTCTATAAGAGGATAAACCACATGTTGTGTGAAAATATTTGCAAATCAAAGAACTCTCAAAACCGAACAGTAAAAGACCAATAATCAAACTAGAAATGGGCAAAAGACATTTCACACAAGAGGATATACAGATTGCAAGTAAGCACATGAAAAGATGTTCAAAATCATTAGCAATTAGTGAAATGCAAATTAAGACATTAGTACACATTTATAAAAATGACAAATAAAAAATAGTGACAATACCAAATGTTGGTGAGGATGCAGAGAAACTGGAATGCTCATACATTGCTGGTGGGAATGTAAAATGGCACAGCCACTCTGGAAAAAAGTTTAGCAGTTTCTTAAGAAACACAACTACCATATGAGCCAGCAATTGCACTCCTGGGCATTTATACTAGAAAAATGAAAACTTATATTCACACAGAAACCTGTACATGAATGTTCATAGCAGTTTCATTTGTAATACCCAAACCTGGAACTAATCCAGATATCCTTCAACAGGTGAATGACTAAACAAGCTCTGGTACATCCCAAAAGATTACATACTATGATTTCATTTATATCAGATTCTTAAAATGACAAAATTATAAAAAAATGAAAAAAACAGATGTGGCTATAAAAGGGCAATATTTAGGAATTGTTGTGCTGATGGAATGTTCTGTATATTGATTAGATTAACATCAATATCCTAGTTGTGTCATTGTACTATAGTTTTGAAAAATGTTACCATTGAGGGAAACCAGGGAAAGGGTACATAGGATCTCTCTACTATTTCTAAAAACTGCATGTGAATCTACAATTATCAGTAAAATTTTAAATTAAAAAGGAAATGCACATACACACACACACACACACACATCTTTGGGGTTACTTCTGTCTGTGTATATTCAGGGACTGTAATCATGTCACCAGTCGCACAGGATTCTATCATAAATAAAATCTCAGTTGTTTTCTAAAAGCTAATTAGGTCAAATAATAAACTAATAATAAGTTGTTTAGCAAGCTGAAAACCAAAAAGGTATAGAAATTTAACAGTTGAATTGTACTTCCTAAGTATAGCACTTCTGTTGTTCAATCTATTTTCTCCATTTATTAGACCAAATAGGCCATGATGGTTGAAATAGAAATGACATTGTTGCAACAAATGATACAAAAAAGAGAGGAAGATTTCCTAATGTCTTAACATTATGATACTCTCTAAAGGATTGTGTGTGTATGCATGAGGAGGATTGAGGAAACAAAGGATAGAGGTTAAGATAGGTATGAGAACAGACTACTGAGATAACAATAAACTTTCTAAAATATTGGTATCAAATCTGCCCACAGAGTATACAAGAAATAGAACAGACATTGGTTCAATTTTAACCTGATAATTCATGAAAAGGACAATTTTTGATGAGAAAAAGTTCAGTCATTTCCCCATAAACACTGAAAGAAAATTAAGAGAAAATTTAAAGGTACTAGGCTAAGAAAATGCAGTGATAATTCTTATATTCCCTCTCAATTAAACAGGCAAATCACCCACCCTAAAGACAAGTGTTTTGCTTTGGAACATTTATCAGATTACATAACCATTGTAGTGTCTTTTGTGACACTAGTCTGGTGAAGCTTGATGGGTGTTGGAGACGTGGTCAAGACTAACCATATGCTGTAGCACCAATTGCATTTTGATATTGTAAGAAAACCTTTCTTATAAAAGCTAGTGCATCTCGAAGTGAATATAAATTAATTCCCCTTTAAGCCCTTAACACACAAAAAGCTATATAATATATACATTAACCAAGTTATATAAAAGTAATGTGGTTTTGTGGCAAAGTACCAGACGCAAAAATATCAAGCAGGCATTTTCCATTTAATCTATTTTCGAAGTTTACTATGTAATTATTGCAGTACAATTTAACTGATAGTGTTTCAGTGCTAGTAGCAGTGTATTATCATAACAGGGTGTGTACCCGACAAATAGTTGCAGCGTGGACAAATGTTTTCTACACATAGCGTGGCTGGTTTTGCAATTTATCACTTGCAGGACCTTTATCTGGTTCTTCTGCAGGAGTCTTCTCTTCATTGGTAAAATGTGGACATTGTTTGTTTTCATCCTCCATTTCCTCAAATTGGAAGTCTCTTGCAATTAACAGTCTAGCTAATTTGATATTCAGTCCTTCGTTGTAGTGCAGCTTCCTTCTCAATTCGAACTGCCACTGTTTTTCTTGTTTGTCCAGGAAAATTTTGCTAGTGTGCGCCCCGTGGCTCTCTGGCTCTGGCATCTTCCAGTTCAGCTCGGAGGTATCAATGCCCGCAAATTTCTTAGCTAAAATGTTTACGGTTATGTGTCGAGTATGGTCTTTTGTTTCTAAACCATATGCTGTATCTTCTCTACCATCTTGTATACTAAGTTGAGGAGTGCTGGGCTCTTTTATCTTCATTAAATCATAGTCTCTGTATGAAGGGTGGTATGTCGCCAGGACGTTTGATTCGTCCCACCTCTGAGACTTTTTTCTTTCTACTTGGGTAGCCCCTCCGGACTGCTGTGCGGGGGCCTCCGCCGAGGAAGCCGTCGTCGAGCTTTTGTTCTTGAGGATCCCCTTGATGGGTCGGTGTGAGGCGGTGTAGGCCGCCATGCTAGGAGAGTGAAGGGCACACCTGAGCAAGGGTTGGGCAACCACAGCCACCCTCCGCGCTCCAAGCTGCGCTGCAGCACGGTTTGTCTTCACCACTTCTCCAACATCCAATAAACCTCACCAGACTGGCGTCACAAAGGACGCCACAATGGTCGCTGCCATCGTCATTGCCACCGCCACCGCCTCACGGCCCACGCTGACATCTGCCTTGCCCTTTTTGTTTTTCTTAGTGGAGTAAGATAGGAAATATCCCTGAATTGCACATGACACAGGAAAGCACTGTTTTGTGAATTTCTATATATCCTGTCTGTGTATGGGGAGGTTACTTAAAATGTATTTCATACTGTGAGTCACTGTCAAAAATTTGAAAGCCAGTACTTTGGTTGGAAAGATTAGAAGTGTTAGCACTAGAAGTCAATTAACTTTTGCTCCTCCTTCCTGTTGCCTTCCACACCTCCTTCTTTCCATCTGCACACACACACACAAGCCATTGTACCCCTCTCCTTCCTGTCTAACTCTTGGCCCCAACGTCCAGCCACTTACACTGGCTGAGAACCTGGGCATCAATCTCTGATCCTTTCATATTGCTTACCGTCCAGTCCAGCTCAGATACTGGCATAAATATTTCAAGAAATTCTCCAATTCTATATCTTCTACCACCATCTTGTTTCAAGTCACCACCATATCTTGTGGGGATCACAACCACAGTCTTTGAATTGGGCCTCCCATAACTAAACCCCCCTGCTGCCTTCTAAACCTCTTATCCACCCTCTAGCCAGAGTGGCCTTTTAAAAACACTCATACTAACAATTGTCACCCCAATAAATTTAAATTAAAAAAAACACTCATAAAATCTTGTCATATCACTGTTTTAAACCCTTTAACAGTGGCCCATTTTGTTTAACATAGAGACAAAAATCCAAAAGAGGCCAAAAATTAGCTCCATGATCTGCTAGAAGCCTTCTCCCCACAAATTCTCCCCAACCTACCTCCAACTTTCTGTTCTGGACTTTGAGTTCCAAGAGCATTCACCTTCTTTCCTGTTCCAGAGTCTTTTTCTAGGTCCTCCCAACAGCCTGGAATGTCCCTTCAAACTTCATCTCAATCACTACTGCCTCAGAGGAATCTGTTTCCTGACAGCTAAAGCAAATAGGCCTTCCTGTGCTTTTATGGCCTCTCTTATTTTCCTTGGCAGCACTCAGAGTTATTTAGTTTGTATTATCTGTGTACATTACATGGTAAACTCCAAAAGATACAGGATGGTGTCTGTTTTGCTCACCATTATCTCCAGCTTTGTGTCTTCACAACACGATGCTGTACCTGGCACACAATAGATATTACAAAAAATATTTATTAAATGAACAATAAATGGTAGGGGACAGGGAATGAGATGTGTGAGTGGAGGAAAGGGGGCTCCAGAACCTTTACAGTCAATTACAATTTGTCCAATGAGTCACGTGGGAAAAACACCCCATAGGTGGAATTCAGGGGCTGTTACAAAGAGTGACTTTGGAACATTTTGTCCTTCACAGGTCTCATATTTCACAGGCAGTGACAGTCTCCTAAAAAACAAAAAGGAAATTAAAATCCAGTTTCACATTTTCCCCTCCAGGTAGTATTCACAAGATTTTTTTCCTTCTAATAACATTTTGCTTCCTCTTCTCTCTCTCAAGGTATTTTTTACATTTTAGAACACAAAAGCAAAAACATGAAAGAACCATAAAACTTTTACAAGGGTCTTAAGCACCTTAACTTCAAGTTATCCTGTATTCTCCAAAGTCTTACTAACTTCAGGAACTGTGCAATCACTTTAAAACTGTGTTAGTCATCTCAGAAAAAGAATTTCCTAATACCATACTCTCTGAATAAAGCTGTATTGTGTGGTGAGTGCTTTCACGGATTCAATAGCTGATATTCAAGGCTATAGGAAAAACCTCCGGTATGTGAGGGGAAAAAGAAAAAAACCTTCATTATTCATAAATACTCCAGACTACCTTTTTAAAAAGCCTAACCGAAAGGCAGCACAGATCAGCACAAACACAATTTTTCCTCCTGACTAGTAGGCACAGTAGGCCTGTGCATGTTTAGCTATAAACAGGATGTTAAGAGGGACTGATTCCAGGGCACTGGGATTTTGCTTTTGTGTGTACACAGCACCCACCCCCATATACTGTGATCTGAATATACAAGCTGCTCCATATATAATGAGGCAGCAATCCAGTAGTTCTTGAATATTCTGAAATTCCACATTCAGTAGTACAATGGCAATTCATATGCTAGAGCATGAGCTATATGATTATGATCTATTACATGGGCTATAAATAAAGTCGTTTAAAGAATGAAATCACCAGGCATTACAGATTTCAGTTGCACATTATTTAAAAGTAATTCTTTTTCACCTATCATTTGCTAATCATCTGCTTGATGACAGTTGCCCTAAGAAAAACCCAAAGTTTGAGTGTTTGTCATCATATTAAAAATTCTCAATTTAGTCAACACTATTACAAGCCTAAAAGTTAGGAAAGATCAGCAGTCTTTCCAACATTCCTCTTTACACAGTGCACTTCTTATTACCCTAGGACAGCGGATGAGCAGATATTTCTGAGGTTCCATCACACACACATACACACACACACACACACACACACACACACACACACAGTTCCCTAGGGCTGACTAAAACTTTCCCAGTCAATGACACATTATTTGAAATTAAATACGAGCCTAGAAACTCTTTATTTCAACAAATGTTTAGCAGCCATCCATGATATTTCCAGTAGGAGAACCTTCATTTTGAATGCACAAAAAGAAGCTGTAGTTCAGTTGTCTTCAATCGGTTAATATTTGGCAAACACATCTAAATATGCATGCTGTTCTATCATCACAGTTTAAAAAAAACATTAAAAATATCACTGTTATTTAAAATGTTATTTGAATTCTCTGCTGTTTGCACAGGGTCAGAGTACTTTGCATAGCTCTGCTTGTCAATCATAATAGTGGATCATTCAACATCTTTTCTTCCACTGAGAATCACCTCCTTTCTATGGAGATATTCTCCAAATGCCGTAAGTACAGGAGTTGGTTCAAAAGGAGAATTGAGCCAGGAACACAGAAATTCTCAAACACAGGTGGGAACACCTAAGAAGCCAAGAGTTACCACATAAAGGGAAGGTATCTCAGATGTCCCACTGGGTGTCATTAGTGAGAGATTAGTAAAATATTGAGAGGACAGTGAGCTATTTCTGGAGCAACTGTGTTGCCAGAAGTAGAGATTAATAGTTCACCCATGTGGTATCTGAAGTCATGCATCAATCCATCCAAGAATTGTCCAAAGTATTTGGAGAATTATGTCAGATATTTTGTGGTTAAAAATAAAAGTGCTATTAGGTTTTGAATATGTTTTTGATGAATCTTTCTCTCTCTTACATTTAAAATCCACATTTCTGATATTCTACTAAAAATCACTATCTTAATTTGGGTTCCCTTAGAAGCCAATCCTAAGACAAGGATTCAAGTGCAAGTAGAATCCTTGGGAGGAGAAGACTTGGGAGGAGATCTGCAGAAAACAATGATAGGGGGAGTGAGGAAGTGCGACAGAGAAGGGCAGGAGGCAAAGGGCACATTACCAAAGCATTTCCTACTATGGGCAACTAGAACTTAATACTGTGGGAAACTGAGAGTCAATGTAGAAGAGTTGACTGCATCACCCACCTCCTTTCCCCGGGTGAGGGAGCTAGTTACTTTAGACGTGCTGGGAGTGGGGAGGGGCATTAACTCTCTAGCATTCTGGATACGTATTGGAGCATCACCAGTGAATTGCCAACTTGCTGATGCATCATCGAATTGGCTTTGTCCCTTCCCTGTTTGAAAAACCCTCTCCTCCTATCCTGCTCCCTGGGATCACAGTCCCAAGTGAGTCTTTTTTGTTTTGTTTTCCAGCTCTGCTTTTGCAGACAGAACCCAGACTAAGACGAGGATTGTATACTTTATTTTCAGTTCCCCTACACCTAACCCAGTAAGTAATTGGCACATGTCCATACTCTGTGTCCATATTTCTGTAAAGTGGGTGTGGGGACAGAGCCAGGAGTGCAGTTTCCAGGCTCTCGCCCTCACGTGGAAAGGTGCTCACTCAGGTAGTAAATGGCCATCAACTGTGATTGGATGGCCATCAGCTGTGGCTAGTTGGCCGTCAGCTGTAACCAGTGAGCCATTGGCCACTAATATAACTGCCGTGGCTACGCTAGCAAAAAATGGGGGCTAGTAAGAAGATGGTGGCTGAGCTAGCAACAGTGGATTGCAGTTAGCAAGTGAGGTTGGTTGGTTGTGGATTGCAGAGAAGTGGATGGCAGGTTGTGGATAGTGTGGCTCCTGCTTCCTGTGTCTCCAACCCAGCCGCCACAGAGAATATAGTGGTATGACTCCCTTATCTATGGCTCCATGGGTGTTCCTTTTTGGCCTCACTGTATCCTGTGTTCTTATGTGGGGAGCTGGAGCTGAGACCCCGCATGACACATGGCACAGCGAGCAGGGTACAGTGCCAGCCAAAGCTCTCCGAAGGGCGGTATAGCAGTATGTGCGTATGAACACTCAGTCTCAGGAAGACAAGGAGGAACCACTGCCAGAGAGCTGGACCCCTGTGGAGCGGTGGAAAGACATGGATGTTTCTCTGACCAGCATAGGCCGGAGAAAGTAAAGGTCATTGCAGCCCTGTGGGCTGGGAAGTGCTTGCTGAGGCCCTCACCCCCAGATTGGGGGGGGGGGACTTGGAGACCTTGCCCTGCGGAGAGGGCACACATTGTGAGGTTAACGCACAGCCATGGGAAATGACTGTGGACTATGGGGAATGGGCTCCATCCCTAACTTAATGGACCGCTTGACTGTTTGCCTGGGAACATACCACCATGTAGTGGAACTGGCAGATGTTTGCTTTTGTGCCTCGACCGGCAGCCACTGAGAATATGTGAGAACCTTGGCTGTGTCCAGGAAGACTGGCTGTGCCCAGAAAGACTGGCGGTACTCTGAGAACCCTGGCTTTGCCCAGGAAGTCTGGCTGTGTCCAGGAAGTCTGGCTGTGCCCAGAGAGGGTGGCAGTGCCCTGAGAGGCCCTGGCTGTGCCCAGGGAGACTGGTGATACCCTAAGAAGTCCAGGAAGTCTGGCTGTGCCCAGAAGGACTGGTGGTGCCCTGAGAAACCCTGGCTGTGTCCAGAGAGCCTGGCAGTGTCCAGGATATTGCATTCACCTCCAGGCTCCTTGCACAGGGTCCCTCGCGGAAGACGCTTGTCACGTAGATTATGAGGCGAAACCCCGTAGGAGTGGAGTGTGGGGACAGAGCCAGGAGTACAGTTTCCAGGCTCTCACCCTCACATGGAAAGGTGCTCACTCAGGTAGTAAATGGTCATCAACTGTGATTGGATTGGATGGCCATTAGCTGTGGCTAGTTGGCCGACAGCTGTAACCAGTGAGCCATTGGCCACTAACATAACTGTCATGGCTACGCTAGCAGCAAATGGGGGACTAGCAAGAAGATGGTGGTTGAGCTAGCAAGAGTGGATTGCAGTTAGCAGGGCGGATTGCAGCTAGCAAGTGAGGTTGGTTTGTTGCGGATTGCAGAGAAGTGGATGGCAGGTTGTGGATAGTGTGGCTCCTGCTTCCTGTGCCTCCAACCCAGCCGCCAGAGAGAATATAGAGGTATGACTCCCTTATCTGTGGCTCGGTGGCTGTTCCTTTTTGGCCTCACTGTATCCTGTGTTCTTACCTGGGGAGCAGGAGCTGAGACCCTGCATGCCACACCACATGACAATGGGTGAATGAACTGAGTGAAGTAGACACAAATCTTTTGAAAGGAGGAGTCTGACAATATAGGCAGATCTAGAGAGGTTCAGTGAGGCCATCATTTTCCATCTTTTTCATTATAAGTGTTAAAGCAGTAAAACTTTTTTTACCAAAAAGAAATATCATATAGAATTCCAGAATAAAAACTGACAAAATTGGAGCTAGGAAGCAGTGGAACTGGTCTGTCTGAGTAAAGGTGGGGACCCCAGAGTTCCCACTGCCTGGCTTCTCAGAGGTGGCTTTTGTGGCATTACAGGGACCTGAGGAGGGAGGACAATTGAAAAACCACTGCAAGAGAGTGTCATTGCCCAAATCAGGAGTGTTTGATTACCCCAAATGCTGATTTTATGAGTGGTCACTTGTTTGGAGAATGGGGGTGAGGAATTTTTCTACTGTAGTGATTTAGACAAGCACATTCGTTGAGAGCAGATCACAAGTTACACAGGACATGAGTGAGAATTTCTGATATTACATACCGTGTATCTCCGAAATTAAGACCTACGCTGAATAAATGAATGGGACTATGCCAAACTTCAAAGGTTCTGCACAGCAAAAGTAACCATCAACAAAATAAAGAGGCAACCAACTAAATGGGAGAAGATTTTTGTAAACAGTGCCTCTGATAAGGGGCTAATATCCAAATATAAAAGGAACTCATGAAACTCAACAACAAAAAAACAAACAACCCAATTGAAAAATGGGCAGAGGATCTGAAGAGACATTTCTCTAAAGAGGACATACAAATGGCAAATAGACATATGAAAAAATGCTCAACATCACTAATCATCAGAGAAATGCAAATAAAAACCACAATGAGATATCACCTCACCCCAGTCAGAATGGTTATCATCAACAAGACAAATAGTGACAAGTGTTGGAGAGGCTGTGGAGAAAAAGGAACCCTCATACACTGTTGGTGGGAATGCAGATTGGTGCAGCCGCTGTGAAAGGCAGTGTGGAAGTTCCTCAAAAAATTACGAATAGAATTACCATATGACCCAGCAATCCCTCTCCTGGGTATCTATCCAAAAAATCTGAAAACATTTATCCATAAAGACATGTGTGCTCCAATGTTCATTTCAGTGTTATTTATGGTGGCCAAAACAAGGAACAACCAAAATGTCCTTCGATAGATGAATGGATAAAGAAGTTGTGGTATATATACACAATGGAATACTATTCGGCAGTAAGAAAAGATGAAATAGGACCATTTGTGACAACATGGATGGATCTTGAGATTATAATGCTAAGTGAAATAAGTCAGACAGAAAAAGTAGAGAACCATATGATTTCACTGAAAACAACAAAAGAACAAGGCAAACAAATGAAGAAACAAGAACTCATAGACATAGACAACAGTTTAAGGGTTACCGGAGAGTAAGGGAGGAGGGGGACTCTAGAAGAGGGTAAACGGGGTCTAATATATGGTGATGGAAAGAGAACTGACTCTGGGTGGTGAACACACAATGTGAGATATAGATAATGTACTACAGAATTGTACACCTGAAATCTACGTAACTTTAGTAACAATTGTCACCCCAAGAAACTTTAATTGAAAAAAAACCTACCCCCGAAAATAAGCCCCAGTTAAGATCATCAGCCAGATGAACACATTTAGTACATTATGATGATGTTTCACAAAAAGATGACATGACTGTATTTGAATAAATGTAGATTGTTTTACATCAAAAAATAAGACATCCCCTGAAAATATGCCGTAATGCATCTTTTTGAGCAAAAATTAATGTAAGATCCAGTCTTATTTTGGGGGAAATACGGTATAAGACCCAGTCTTATTTTCAGTAGTAAACATCAATTTGCCCCTCCTCCAAGGGGATTATCTAGTTTTCGAACATTAAATGAAGAAAAATGTCATCAGTGGGAAGGTCTGCCAGAAGTTATGTAGTAAATAATGTCAAAGATGTCAGAAAATAGGCCTTGCAGGGATTGGCTGAACAGTTTGTAGTAGAAAAGTGTTGTTCCTGCTCTCTAAGGGACACTAGGAGTTTTCATGACTAGGAAAATGAAATGGTGTTCATCTTCTTGCTCTTGACCCTACTTGCTCAGGGAAGGAGCTATAGACACAATAG
This sequence comes from Rhinolophus ferrumequinum, assembly GCF_004115265.2. NCBI lineage: Eukaryota > Metazoa > Chordata > Mammalia > Chiroptera > Rhinolophidae > Rhinolophus > Rhinolophus ferrumequinum. Next base: position 90,933,199 of record NC_046284.1, on the reverse strand, counting down.
AACATGCTCATATCAACTATTTTTGTATATAAACATTATAAAGTTAGATTCCAGAAAGTATTATTTTGGTTTAGATGGAAATCCTGAAAGTCATATCATCCAAGTTCCTCATTGCCTAGCTGAGAATATTAAGGACCAGAAATGTATATGGCTTGCCAAGGTCAAACAGGTAGTTAATGGCACAGCCAGCAACAAAAATCCAGGTCCTCTGGCACTGTATGGCAGTGCACTTTCCTATTTGCTGTATACCCCCTCTAGAAGTGGTAGGAGTCACCACATATCTCATATTCAAATCAGATATCTACACAAATTTAGATAAAATTCCTTTCTCATTTCTGCCTTTTTGGCTTGTACAATTCTCCTGTAGCACAAGCACCTTAAAAGAAGAAAAGAAACAGCAAAACCACCATTTCCAGAGGGATTAAAAACAGGAAACTTGTGTCTTCTGAATAGCAAGTTAAAATATGAGGTGCAAGTTCAACTTCAGGTACATGTAGAAAAGATTTGGGGGCAAGGAATCAATAGGCCAGCTGACCAGGTTTTCTAGTTCTGTTTGAGCCATAGTCAAATTATAAAAGCAATAATGTGCTCCAGGGCAGCAAAATTCAATTTTGCCAACAATGCTGAGATTCCTTGAGGCAACCCTTTAAAGATGACATTATAGACAGGATTATTTCCCATGTGTACAAATATGGCTGGGGACAAACACACACACACACAAAGACATAACACAATGTGTGATCCATTCTATTCTGGAAACAAATTTTCTTGTTATTTTATATCTATATTTTTGGAAAGAGCATTATAAAAACAGCAAGAGAGTATAATAGAAAAAGAAATGAAATGCTGCAAGTCTTTTTTATGATGTTTCACACAAAAAAAGAAAAATAACTCACAGAATCATCAGATTTCTTAGAAGATGCAGTAAGCACATTGTTAGCATCCCCATGACTCACTAACAAGATGTTGTCTGCATGGAGGTGAGGCAGCAAAGCTGTCACCAAATTCCAGTCAATGATTTTATAGTATTTGTGACTACAACAAGCAAAGACTGTCAGCTGGCAATTTATTCTGGCTGATGTAACCCGACAGATTCTTCTTCCTTTCTGACAACCAGTCCAGTAAGTAAGGTTAACACATTTCAGCTCTAATAAACAGAAGTAAACCTAGCCGTGGAGTTTGATTCTATCTTAGTCATGCCTATGTGTTGGTTGTATTTAAACAGAGCCAGCAAAACAGTTCATGGCAGCCACTCAGACACTGTGACAGAAAGGAGGGAGTCACAAAGAACACAACAGTTGTCAAACTTCCATGTGCATCCAAACCCCCCTGGAGGTTTGTTAAAACACAGAGTACCAGCCCCTCTCTCCCCACCAACACCTGGGGCTTTTGATTCAGTAGAAATGGGGCAGACAGAGTCTGAGAATTTGCATTTCTAATAAGTTCCCAGGTGATGCTCATGGGGGTCCAGTGGCTGCATTGAGAACCACTGGAGCAGAACAAGACCCTGCCCCATCTGTCAGGTGACTCAGACAAATCCAGATCCACAGGTAGTGACAACACTCTCTGTTCTGGAAAGCCAAGTAAGCACAAAAGTGTAGTACAGAGTGAGAGGAATTTATTCTGCCAGAGGGGGACCAGGAAAGACTTTTAGGTGTTTCTTGAATTAGGTACAAGGTGGAAAAGGGCCAGAGGATGGTGAAAGTGGCTTGTAGCGGATGAGTACAAATGGTCTTGGGATTGATCTGTAATATCCTACAGCAGTAGGATGGCCTTTATAACTATATACAAGAAGGGGCCCATTAGTCTTTGTTTAATCAAACATTTGCACTGAGTACTTTAGGTGATTCAACATATAGAAAGAAAACTAAGAGAAAGAAGTGGCAGGATGTGTTCCCTGGCATTCCCTCCAAGGGATTCTCCACTGTTGTCTGCACTTTCTCAGTGCAAACCAGAGTTGCATGAATTCCTCAAAGACAGAGTAAATGTTTCTTAGCTCATAGTTTTTCCCAGGGAATTGTCATTGTAACAGGTTACATAAACCTATACATATTTTAAGCATCTGAGAGTGGTTGCAGGACATATTTTTCTGGACAGTGCAACTTTCTTGGCACCCCTGAAATCTCATCTCATAGATAGTTCCCTGAAGGTAAGGCTGGCCATATTTGTCCAAGTATGCTTCATCCAGTAGCCAGTCTCTCTAGATGGAAAATACCTCACATGCAGGGATCATGTTTTTCCGATGTGTTCACTGTAGCTTCTAATGCTACAGTGTACATAGTAGGGCTTGAAAAATGCTAATGCTAACTATGTTCTAATGCTAACATAGTAGGGCTTGAAAAATGCTCTCATTAATAAATAGCAGTAATTGATGCAAGCACATCCATCAGACAGTCATTGTTTGGGGCTGTTGCAGTTGGTGGCTGCTTAGCCATAATAGAAAATCCCCCCACAGTGGATAGACACAACTCTTCAAGGAGATTAGCCTCTATCCCAATGTAAAACAGTTACTCTAGATAATTGTGCTCAAAATGATATATTCTATCATTAGTTTTTTTTTGAGAAATATGCACTTAAAAATACAAAAGGGAATATTGCTTCATGGCTCCGGCAATATATCTCTGTCTCTATTCTTTATGTCTCAGCAGGGTCAGCTGTGCCCTGAATTATTCCATTTCCCATTTCTCTGTGCCATTATACTTTCAAATATTTCAGAAATAAAGTCCCTTTTTTTCATTTTACTTTTTCATGGGAGAGTATTGAGTGTGACAGAACCTATCATCACCTAATGAGAAATGGTTCTTGGGCCACTTATAACTATTATTAAGATGACATTTTCCAGTCTGAGTATCAACAAGAAACTGAGATGTATGGGCTCTAAAGCAAAACAATAAAGGACCAAAAAGAAGACAATAGCCAAAGAAAAATAGAAGAATCAGGTTTATGAATTTAGGCTTAGGCTGATAACATTTTCAAAGGCAACCTGAAAATTTTTCTGTAGGAAAAAACAGACAAAAAGCAAAGAGACACTAGGGAAGTAAGATTCAGTATATCATGAGGTTTATTAATTTTCAGTAGGCTTCTTGCATTAGTGACTCTATCTTCTTACAAAGAGAAAATTCCCTCCCATTGTCTGTTCATCAAGGAACCTATGGTAGAGAAAGCCATTTCTAGATGGTTTCCAACTTAAGATGAAAATCGTTAGTATCACAAGCATGTACAGTTGAACCTTGAAAAACATGGGTTTTAACTGTGCAGGTCCATTATACATGGATTTTTTTTAAATAATACTATAAATGTATTTTGTCTTCATCATCATTTTCTTAACATTTCTTTTCTCTAGCTTACTTTCTTGTAAGAATACAGTATATAATACACATAATATACAAAATATGTGTTCATTGACTATTTATCTTATCAGTAAGGCAACAATAGGCTATTAATAGTTAAGTTCTGGGGAGTCAAAAGTAATATGTGGATTTTTCACTGCGTGGGGGGTTGGTGCACCTAACCTTAGCGTTGTTCAAGGGTCAACTATATGTGTAATGCATTGCTACAAAACTGATACTGGGTATCACACTGCGAACGTGAAGTAATATATTAGAAAACCACCATGAAGTACTGAATACTTACAAACACTGTTTTTCTTTTTAGACAGCGTAAAGAAAAGCTTCAAAGTACTCTTGTCTTTCAAATTACCATTTTGTTTTTTATGGTTTCATTTTCCAATAGATCTTTGACATGTGCCAACAGTCATGGGGATGAGGATGGGTATGAAGATGAAATCACAAACTAAAAACTGTCACAACTAATGCTTGGAATCTTGAAAGTTAGAGCAAATGTCTGAGTTATGAATTGCAATTTTGTGTGGAGAAAATCTGACAGCAACATAATGGCCAGTAACAACTGCTCTCCAGAAAATAGCTTATCTCCTATGGTAGTAGCATAGAAGCATTAAAGGTCATCCAAAATTATGGAGGCATGAAAGCAGAGATATAGGGTTAGACTAGATTTTATTGCAAGTGCTGACATCATATCTAGTCCTGTAATTTTTACCTACATTCCAAAATCTCTGAGTTGGAAGGACTCAACATGTATCTAGGTAAGTTGTCGTCAAAGTTTAACATGCTTATGAATCATCTGGAGATTTTGTTAAAATGCAGATTTTGATTGGGCAGGTCTGGAGGACGGGCCTGAGATTCTGCAGGTCTAACAAGCTCCCAATAAAGCCAATTGCTGCTGGTCTGTGAAGCACATTTTGAGTACTAAAGTCTAGGAACAGGTTTGTTTGTTGTTTTTTTCCCTATAGTTTTCAGACATTCTAGCGTTTTGTAATTATGCCACAGGTAATTTGTTACGCTAGTCAAATCACCAAGGTTTTTTTACACTGTAACTATATGAGTAGCTATATCTATTGCATATTTCTATCTCTATTTCTGCCTCTATTGATATCTATATTTATGAATGAAAGTAATTTAAGGTTATCCTAATAATAGTATTACTCTTCTTGACATCTAGCTTCTGACGTGCTATCCTTTGTGGAAAAGAAAAAAGGCAGATTCCTGTCATGGGATTACACATAGGCCTGGTTATACCTTTGGGAATGTGTTACACATGTGAATGTCATCCACTAAAAGGTTGATAATTTCTAATCTAGTTCAATCTCTCAATTGATGTTTTGAAAAACAGGTCACATTGAACCCTAAATAAATCTGCATTGGATTTTGTTCATTTACAAAATTAATACATCTCAATTAACAAATTTAAACAGTAAATATCTGTGCAATGGAAGAAGCAATCAATTCTGTGTAGCCCCTCCAACACTCCATTAACTGTTTATCATGTGTACTTCCTAATGGAGTTTTTCTATATACATATTTTTAAAATAAAGTATATCAATTGCTCTATTTGCTGTTCTTAATTAATATTTTGGAAACAACTATTACAGGTCTATTAGAAAAATTCAACCAAGTGTCTTCTTATTTAATATTTTAATCAGGTTTAAAATAATTTATTCGGGCTTTAATTCAACTTCTGTAAATGCATAAACTGCTTTTATCAAGAGGAAAATGAATACCAATCAAAGTGTTTTCCCAGGACACTAAAGTGTAAGTTCCATGAATGCTAAGATCTTTGTCTGGGTCAGATATATCCCACGATCCTACAAAGGAGCCTGATACACAGTAAGTGCCTGACAAATATGCATTAATGAATCAGTGCCACCCAGACAATGTAAGGACAATTAGGAGGTGGGTGGGGAGATCAGGAAAGGCTGTCAATGGAAGGGGCTGAGGCATGCCATCTATTTATTAAATGTTTGCCCTTGACATCATCCAGTAAGAATTAACACAATTGGGTAAATTGTGTTGTGTATAAGTTTTGTTTAATGGCTGGTCACATAACAAAATTGTTCTTCCTGATCCTAGCAATGTGATAAAATGGATATGCACTTTATTGACCCTTTTAATGTACTAAGATTACTCTTCCGAAAACATTTACTCATTCATTAAACAAATGTTTCTATACTTAACACCAGGATCTAGGGGTCATGTATATAGATCTTGGCAGTACAATTAGTGTGTGAGTGTAGGATGAAGGAAATACTAGTATAATGAGGACCCTCATCTTTAGCATAGTACTATATCTTAGAATGCCAGAAACCTTCACAGCCTTCACAGTAATTATCATGTTCAACCTCCAAGTAAGAGAAATTTGGGTACTTATTTTGTGAATCGAGAAAAAGAAGCTTGGCCATATTTTGTACTGTGCTGATCACCCTTAAATGCACTCTTCCATGGCCTTTGGCTCCATCTGGGGACAAAAAAATCATCAAGTCATGTGGTTTACAGATGATCTAGGACATCTAGAATTTTGAAGTTGTTATGCAAAGAGGAGAACAAAGACTCTTTGCTTCAGGGGCATTACTTATAAAGATTCATTCAAGCTTTGAACTTGTTTGTATGCAATTCTACACCTTTTAAGATGCAAATCATTTTGTCAGATAAACCAGAGGAGATCTGTTGAAAAAGTACTGTGGACTTTGGCAGTTTAATAAACGGCCTATTTTCAAAACATTGCCATATGCAGTGTGGGTCACGTCAGGTGATCTCATTTTGATGCTACTTGGAACTAATGAAGGGGCAATAACTTCTGACAAATGGTGCTGCAATCTAATGAATCGAACGCAGGATAGAAAAGGCCAGATTCCTCATTTTTATAGCTAAGAATCTTTGTGAACCTAAACAAGTTACTTAACCCCTCTAAGCCTTGGTTTCCCCATGTAAAAACAGAATAAATGTTAATATCTTCTTGACAGGGTTGTAGAAAGGATCAACTGATATATGATGTGGAACATTAGCTTAGCACCTGGAAAGCAGTAAGTGGTCAACAAGATATTAGTATTATTACTAATAAGAATAAAACATGCATTCTAAGCATTAGTTTGTTTTACTATAAATTCCCTATACTTCTCTTTTGGAGAAAGGTCTAGCTAACATGTGTACTCAGCTTCCTGCTTTAATTTGGCCAGCACTATAGTTTGCTTTTAAACTTTTGTTTTGGCTGGAATTTGAGTATCAGAAAATTTGAAAAAGAAGACAGGAGAAAGAATGTTATTTTAAAATTGCACTTTCTTGCAATCCAGCCTTGAACCTATTTGGCCAGATCAGTCCGTAGTGGTGCTGAAGACATCTTTTGCCCTCTCATTGGCCTGAGAAGAGCTGTCAGAAATTGATTTTCCAATTCTACTTTAACAAGCCCACTCTGAGACATTATGGCTTCTTGGTTAAGTACTTCTGAAACACATATTCTTTAATCGATAGATTATTTCAGCTCCTCACAACCATTGCCATCTATTATGTTGAGCAATCTCAGTATTCAACTGCCATTAAATTAATATGTATATATGTAATAGACTGATATGAAGAAAAGTTACTGCACTAGGCTTATGATAGAAAAGCAAATATTTCAAATCTGACATAGCATAACTGAGGTTATAAGGCATGACATTTCTGATGTATAATTTAGCAGTGATAAGCTCTCATCTCCCTAAAATAACATGAGTTGTTAATCTTATCATTGTCCCCCAAACATATATGAGTCCTTCATTACTGTAAGTATTGTAAGGGATGAATGAACTTGGCCTTCAGCTTATTTTTTCTAGTCTTTCCTGCTATGTCTATACATTAAACTGAAATGAACAAAGAAACAAGTACAACTATGTATAACAAATGAGATCACTTCTGTCCCTTTTAGCACCCATTTGCTAGGCAGGAGCCAGAATGATTTTTTTAAAAAAAGGAAATCAGATCATGTTATTCCCTTGCTCAAAAGGCTTTGTTGTCTTTCCATTCAATCTAGAAAACTAGTCCAAATTCCTTAGTCAACAGACATTGTATTATTTGGGCCCTGCCACCTCCCTTTCTATCTTTATCTTCCACTGTCTCCCCTCATCACCATCTTGCTGTTTCTCTAACTGCAGTTTGCTTCAGCCTTGGTGACTTTGTACTTGTTTTTCTCTCTGTTTAGTGCTCTGTCCCTAATATTTTGGACTGCAAAGTTTTCAGGTCTCAGCCCAAAGGCCACTTCTTCAGTTAGGCCTTCCTTAGCCATCCACACTAAATTAACACCTTCACCCTCCAACATTCTTACCTTCTGATTATTATTATTATTATTATTATTATTATTATTATTATTATTAAATACAGTACTCATTAACATCACAATTATCTTCGTCTTTGTTTTCTCATTTGCTATCTGTCTTTTCCTCTTAGCATGAAGGCAGGACCTTATGTATTTTATTTATTAGTATATCCACAGTGCCTGAATCAGTACCAGGCACAGAGTAGGCACTTAATAAATATTTAGATGAATAATACAGTGGTGCCTCAGTGAGGTGGTAAGTCTCTCTCAGGTGTCTAATAAAGTGTGTTATCACCTAAATGCAGGTTCCCACTCAAGCTCTGCATTTGCTTAGCTGTGTCATCTTAGACAAAGTATCCACATTGCTAAGCAGGACTTGATTCATCATTAAAATGAGGAGAAGGATATAGCAGCGTCTTTCAAACTAGAACCCCAAATTAATAACGGATACTCTCTATTTTTAATATTTCAAAAATGTTGATGAAAATCTGATAATTTAACCATATTATTTATGTTTGTAGAGAGCAAATTTTTGAATTTTGGCTTTCTCTAGAATTCTATTAGTTCAGAATAATAGGCAGTTTTATGTCTTTTATTTACAGAAAGGGTGAACAAGTCAAGTACAATTTAGTTTTTGAGTAAAAAAAATGTTAATAGGAAAATAAAAGAATAAGTTATTGAGGCTGAAAAGGCATTGGAGGAAATGAGCTCTAAAAAGTGTCTTTTCAAGGTTCTGGACAAGATGGCAAAGTATGTGAAGGCTGTGCTTGCCATTTCCCATGACCACATTAAAATTATAACTAAATTATAGAACAGTCAACATGGAGAACCATCCGAAGAATAGCTGAACAGAAGAAGTCATGTAACTAAGGATATAAAGACGAAGCCATGTTTAGACTGATAGAAAGTGCAGAGATGCAAAATGGGCTGGCCATAACCCAACATGTGGTGGTTAAGAATTGGGAGGGATATTTAGTCTGTAGAGTTCCTGCCAGAGGATCCAGGGGTCCAAGCCCCACACAAGGTTCTCCAGTCTGGAGCACCAGAGCTGGGAAAAGAGCCCTCACAACATCTGGCTGTGAAAATCAGCACGGATTCCAACTGTCCAGGTGAGATGGAAGGATGCTGAAAACCCAGGTGTCCTCTTAAAGGGCCCACCCACAGTTTCTCTTGCTACCAGGCATTCACTCTGGGCTGTGGTAGAGGGATGGAGGCTAAGGAGGCACCAGAAACATACAGGGAGAGGCTGAGTTGTGCAGCTTCAGAGCAAGGGCTGGAGGGACAGCTATCAATGTCCCTGTGCTGAGCCCTCCTCCTGTGAAGCTGGTGGGTGAGCACCATTTTCCTTGTGTTGAGCTTTTCTCCCACATGGCCAAATCTGAATCTACACTGGCCTGGTGAACTCTGCTTGCTCCACCTTGTCCCACCCAACAACTTACACACCACTCGAGGCTCTTTTGGCAGCAGGCAGCCAGCATTGACACACGCTGCAGTCTTTCTTGAACAACTCTCAGGGGTATGAGTGCCCCAGGCTGGTGGCAGCTGGCCTCGGTGTGATCTGTATCTTTTGTTGAGAGGCCCCAGGCTTAGCACTGGCACCAAATATGAATCTTCACTTACCTAGTAAACACCACTCACACCACCCTGGTGACTCCTTAAGGACCCACTTCACTGAACTCGCATACCGCCTGACATTATTTTAGCTGCTGAACCTTATAGGCAGCTGGCAGTCAGGAACAGGACTTGTGGTACCCTGGGACATTTGCTGAGCTGCCCTATGCCTGGTACTGGTGGAAGCTGGCATCAGATCACAGCTTGGTGTCTCCCACATACCTCCAGGTCCAGCACAATTGCTGACAGCCACAAATTGCTTTGTAGCTCCTTCCAGGTAGCCATGGCAGAGCTGACCTTGGCAAACACAGCAGCCCTTCCCAAGAGACCCCAGAACAAACACACCCAGAGGCCAGCTTCCAACCACAACAGAGCACTACCTGACTAACACCACTAGTGGCATACCCAAAGGGAAGTCTCAGGAGGCACCAGAGCCCACTGGGGTGAATCCTCTTCCATGGGGTCAGCCCTCACACAGCAGCTCATATGCTGAGGATGTGGCCATTCCTCACAGCCAGTCAACCTCAGGGTCAATCTCACCCACTGATGTTCCAACAGCAATCAAGCCTCAACTACGACAGGAGGTCACACAAAACCCACACAAGGGACACCCCTGGAGCAACCGGCTTAGTCAATCATAGAGACTGCACTACTGGAATCCTAGGGCACGTACTACGTAAGGTCACCTGGCCAAGAGGAGGAGATGTAACAGATCTACATAATGCATAGAAACACATAGAGGCAGCCAAAATGAGGAAACAAAGAAACATGTCCCAAATGAAACAACAGAAGACAACACTGGAAAAACAACTAAACAAAATGGAGGCAAGCAAGTTACCAGATAGACTTCAAAACACTGGTTCTGAGAATGCTCAAAAAACCTAGTGAGAACTTCAACAAAGAGATTGTAAGTATTAAAAAATGACATGGAAATCATTTTTCAAAAAGTCAGAAATAAAGAATAGAGTAACTGAAATGAAGAATACACTAAAAGAAATCAGCAGAAGATTAGATGAAGCAGAGGATTGAATAAGTGATTTGAAAAACAAAGTAGCAGTAAACAATCAGAACAGCAAAGAGAAAAAAGAATTAAAAAATGAGGATAGTTTAAGGAACCTCTGGGGCAACATCAAGTACAATAACATTTGAGTCATAGGAGTACCAGAAGGAGAAGAGAAATAGCAAAGGATTGAAAACTTATTTGAAGAAATAATGATTGAAACCTTCCTTAACCTGGTAAAAGAAATAGACATACAAGTCCAGTAAGTGCACAGAGTCCCAAACAAGATGAGCCTAAAGAGGCCCACATTAAAACACATAATAATTAAAATGCCAAAGGTTAAAGACAAAGAGGGAATCTTGAAAGCAGCAAGAAAGGCAGTTGATTAACTACAAGGAAGCTCCCATAAGATTTTCAGCTGATTTCTCAACAGAAACTTTGCAGGTAAGAAGGGATTACCATGAAATATTGAAAGTAAGGAAAAGCTCGAACCTACAACCAATACTACTTTATCCAGCAAAGCTATTGTTTCAAATTGAAGGAGAGATAAAGAGCTTCCAAGACAAGAAAAATCTGGAAAGGAAGGAAGGAAGGGAGCGGAGTGAAAACGCAAGAGCCCGCGGGGTCTCTGCCGGCAGCGGCGGCGGTGGCGAAAACCGCGGTGGCACCCGCAGTTCCGGGCACGCACGGGATCCTAGGGCAGACCGCAGAGCACACAGACCAGGAGGGCCCAGCTTAAGAGGCACAAGACTCAACATATCCAGAGGCCAACTCCAGACCAAACCAGAGTACTACTGGGTTTGACCTACAAGTCATACACCCAGAGGGAATTCTCTGCAGGCACTAGAGCCCATAGAGGCCAAACCACATTTAAGTGGTCAACCCTCAAGCAGCAGAACGCCCTGCGGGGGGCAGAGCCAAGTCTCACAATGAGTCAGCCTAGGAGTTAACCCCACCTACTCACAAGCAAAAAGCAATTAAAGATCTTCTTGAATAGGACAATATACACAACACAAGAGTCACCTTTGGAGCACAGGCAGAGGAGAAGAACAAAGTAGTGCAAGTCAAATATAAAGGAAACATACTACATAAGATAACCTAGCAAGAACTAAGAACTCCAAGGGATCTACCTACTACATCAAAACAAACACAGAGAGTCAGCCAGAATGGGGAAACAAAGATACACGTCCCAAATAAAAGAACAGAAGAAACCTCCACAACTGGAACCAAATGAAGCAGACGTAACCAAACTTTCAGAGACAGAGTTCAGAACACTGGTGATAAGAATGTTTAAGGAGCTTAGAGAAGACATAAAGAAGGATGTAGGAATCATAACGAACAACCAGTTAGAACTAAAGAACACAATTACCGAAATTAAGAACTCACTTGAAGGAATTACCAGCAGGCTAGATGAAGCAGAGGATCGAATCAGCGACTTAGAAGACAAGGTAGCAGAGATCACCCAAACGGAACAACAGAAAGAAAAAAGAATAAAAAACAATGAGGATGGCTTAAGAGACCTCTGGGATAACATCAAGCGCAACAACATGCGCATCATAGGAATACCAGAAGGTGAAGAGAGGAAGCAAGGGATTGAGAACATATTTGAAGTAATAATGTCCGAAAACTTCCCCAACCTGATGAAGGAAACCAACATACAAGCCCAGGAAGTGCAGAGAGTTCCAACCAGGATAAACCCAAACAGGTCCACACCAAGACACATTATATTAAACATTATAGTTTAAATGGCAAAGCTGAAAGACAAAGAAATAATCCTAAAAGCAGCAAGAGAAAGACAGAGGGTTACATACAAGGGAACTCCCATAAGACTACCAAATGATTTTTCTACAGAAACATTGAAGGCCAGGAGGGAGTGGCAGGAGATCCTCAAAGTGATGGAAAACAAAGGCCTACAACCTAGATTGCTTTATCCAGCAAGGTTATCATTTAAAGTTGATGGACAGATAAAGAGCTTTCCAGAAAAAAATAAGCTAAAGGAATTTATTACCACCAAGCCAGCATTGCAAGAAATACTAAAAGGACTTCTGTAAATAGAAGAAAGATCAAAACAACCTAACTACAAATTTAAAAATGGCAATAACTATGTACCTATCAATAATCACTTTAAATGTAAATGGATTAAATGCTCCAATCAAGAGACATAGGGTGGCTGAGTGGATAAGAAAGCAAGACCTTGTATATGCTGTATACAAGAGACTCACCTCAGAACAAAAGACATACACAGGCTGAAAGTGAAGAGTTGGAGTAAGATATTTCATGCAAATGGAAATGAGAAAAAAGCTGGAGTTGCAATACTTATATCTGACAAAACAGACTTTAAAATGAAGAACATATTAAAAGATAAAGATGGGCACTATATAATAATAAAGGGATCAATCCGACAAGAGGATATAACCCTAGTAAAATCTATGCACCCAACATAGGAGCACCTAAATATATAAAACAGGTACTGACTGACATAAAGACAGAGATCAACAGTAACACTATCATAGTAGGGGACTTCAACACACATCTGACAACAAGGGACAGGTCTTCCAGACAGAAAATCAATATGGAAACAACAGCCTTAAATGATACATTGGACCACTTGCATTTAATCGATATTTTCAGAGCATTTCACCCCAATGCTGCAAAATACACGTTTTTCTCAGGCACACATGAAACATTTTCCAAGATAGACCATATGTTAGGCCACAAAACAAGTGTTGATAAATTTAAGAAAATTGAAATCATACCAATTGTGTTCTCTGATCACAATGCTATGAAATTAGAAATGAACTACAGGAAAAAAACTGGAAGACACACCAATTCATGGAGGCTGAATAACTTATTACTAAATAATTAATGGATCAAGCCAGGAGATCAAGGAAGAAATCAAAAGATATCTCGAGACAAACGAAAATGAAAAAACGACGACCCAAAATCTATGGGATGCCACGAAAGCAGTCCTCAGAGGGAAATTCATAGCTTTGCAGGCCTACCTAAAGAAACAAGAAACATCACTAATCAATAGTTTATCTTCACACTTAAGGGATCTGGAAAAAGAACAGCAAAATAAGCCCAAAGGGAGCACAAGGAAGGAGATAATAAAGATCAGAGCAGAAATCAATGAAATAGAAAGCAGAAAAACAATACAAAAGATCAATGAATTCAAGAGTTGGTTCTTAGAGAAGATAAACAAAATTGACAAACCTTTAGCCAGACTCATTAAAAAAAAGAGAGAGAGGAGCCAAATTAATAAAATCAGAAATGAAAGAGGAGAAGTGACAACGGACACCGCAGAAATACAAAACGTTTTAAAAAGTTTTTATGAGCAACTATATGCCAACAACTTCGACAATCTGGAAGAAATGGACACTTTTCTAGAGGCGTACAACCTTCCAAGGCTAACTCAAGAAGAAACAGACCTCCTGAATAGACTGATTACCACCACAGAAATTGAATCAGTAATCAACATTCTCCCAACAAACAAAAGCCCTGGACCAGATGGCTTTACAGGTGAATTTTACAAAGCGTTCAAAAAAGAATTAGCACCTATTCTCCTCAAGCTCTTCCAAAAAATCGAGAAGGAGGGAAGGCTCCCAAACACTCTTTATGTGGCCACTATCACCCTGATCCCAAAATCAGACAAAGACACCACAAAAAAAGAAAACTACAGGCCGATATCTCTAATGAACATAGATGCAAAAATCCTCAACAAAATATTAGCGAACAGAATTCAGCAATACATTAAAAAGATCATATACCATGATCAAGTGGGATTCTTCCCTGGTATGCAAGGTTGGTTCAACATCCGCAAATCAATTAATGTGATACACCACATTAACAAAATGAAAAATAAAAATCACATGATCATATCAATAGATGCAGAAAAAGCATTTGATAAAATCCAACAGCCATTTATGATAAAAACCCTCAAGAAAGTGGGAATAGAGGGATCATATCTCAACATAGTAAAGGCCATATATGACAAACCCACAGCTAACATCATACTCAATGGGGAAAAGCTAAAACCATTCCCCCTAAGATCAGGAATAAGGCAAGGTTGCCCACTATCTCCGCTTCTATTCAACATAGTGCTGGAAGTTCTAGCTCCAGCAGTCAGACAAGAAAAAGAAATAAAAGGCATCCAAATTGGTAAGGAGGAAGTAAAATTATCATTGTATGCAGATGATATGATACTATATAGAGAGAATCCTAAAGACTCCACCAAGAAGCTATTAGAGCTGATAGATGAATTTAGTAAAGTAGCAGGATACAAAATTAATATTCAGAAATCAGTTACATTTGTATATACCAATAATAAAACATCAGAAGGAGAAATTAAAAAAAAAATAATCCCATTTACAATTGCTCCAAAGACTATAAAATACCTGGGAATAAATTTAACCAAAGAAGTAAAAGATCTGTACTCAGAAAATTGTAAGACACTGAAGAAAGGAATGAAGGAAGATATAAATAGATGGAAACACATATCATGTTCATGGATAGGAAGAATTAATATAGCTAAAATGTCCATATTGCCTAAGGCAATATACATATTCAGCACAATTCCTATCAAACTACCAACGTCGTTTTTCACAGAAATAGAACATATAATCCTAAAATTTATATGGGACCATAAAAGACCCCGTATAGCCTTAGCAATCTTGAGAAATAAGAACAAAGTGGGAGGTATAACAATACCTGACTTCAAATTATACTACAAGGCTACAGTAATCAAAACAGCATGGTACTCGCATAAAAACAGACACATAGATGAATGGAACAGAATAGAGAGTCCAGAAATAAATCCATGCCTATATGGCCATTTAATCTACGACAATGGAAGCAAGAATGTACGGTGGGGTAATGACAGTCTATTCAATAAATGGTGCTGGGAAACCGGGACAGACACATGCAAAAAAATGAAGCTGGACCACCTCCTTACACCATATACAAAAATAAATTCAAAATGGCTTAAAGACTTAAATGTAAGATCTGAAAGCCTAAAATACCTGGATGGAAATATAGGAAGAAACTTCACAGATATTACCCGGAGTAAGATTTTTACTGATATATCCCCTCGCGCGAGGGAAGTAAGAGAATAAATAAACATGTGGGATTATATCAAACTAAAAAGTCTTTTCACAGCAAAGGAAACCATCAATAAAACAAAAAGGGATCCTACTGAATGGGAAAAGATATTTGCCAATGATATATCTGATAAGGGATTAATATCACAAATCTATAAAAACTCACTCAACTCAACTCCAAAAAAACAAACGACCCAATTAAGAAATGGGCAGAGGACTTGAAGAGACATTTTTCTAAAAAGGACATACAGATGGCAAACAGACATATGAAGAAATGCTCAACCTCACTAACCATCTGAGAAATGCAAATAAAAACCACAATGAGATACCACCTCACCCCAGTCAAAATGGCTATCATCAATAAATCAACAAACAACAAGTGCTGGCACGGATGCGGAGAAAAGGGAACGCTTGTGCACTGTTGGTGGGATTGCAGATTGGTGCAGCCACTATGGAAAACAGTGTGGAGGTATTTCAAAAATCTGAAAATGGAACTACCCTAAGATCCAGTAATTCCACTCCTAGGTATCTATCCGGAGAAATCCAAAACTCCAATTCAAAAATCTTTATGTACTCCTATGTTTATTGCAGCACTATACACAATAGCCAAGACATGGAAACAACCGAAATGCCCATCGGTAGATGACTGGATTAAGAAACTGTGGTACATTTATACAATGGAGTATTACGCAGCCATAAAGAAGAAAGAAATCTTACCATTTGCAACAACATGGATGGACCTAGAGAACATTATGTTAAGTGAAATAAGTCAGACAGAGAAAGATAAGTACCATATGATCTCAGTTATATGCGGAATCTAAAGAAAAGAATAAGTGAATGAACTAATCAGAAACAGTTTTGGAGACAAAGAGGAAAAACTGAGGGTTGCTAGATGGGCGGGGGGTGGGGGTAAAGGGGAAGGTGAGGGGATTAGAAAACAATCGGTAACCACAAGATGGCCACGGGGTTTGAAAATTAATCTGGGGAACGTAATTTAGTGGTTACCAGAGGGTAAGGGGGTTGGGGGGTGGGAGATGAGGGTAAGGGGGATCAAATATGTGGTGATGGAAGGAGAACTGGCTCTGGATGGTGAACACATAATGTAATTTATAGATGATGTGATACAGAATTGCACACCTGAAGTCCATGTAATTTTACTAACAATTGTCACCCCAATAAATTTAAAAAATAAAAAAAAAAAAGACAGGAAAATCTAAGGGAGTTCATCACCACCAAACAAGGATTAAAATAAATGTTAAAGGGACTTCTTCAAGAAGAAGAAGAAAAGAAAACATAATGATGGGTGATAAAATATCAATAATGATGTACCTATCAATAATCACTTAAGTATAAATGGATTTAAAGATCGAATCAAAAGATGTAGGGTAGCTGAATTAATAAGAAAATAGTACTCATACATATGCTGTCTACAAGAGACCCACTTCAAATCAAACGGCAAACAGATTGAAAGTAAAGGGATGGAAAAAGTATATTTTATGCAAATGGTAACAGAAAAAGCTGGGGTAACAATATATATCAGACAAAGTAGACTTGAAACAAAGGCTATAATAAGAGCCAAAGAAGGACTTTTAATAATAATAAAGGAATTAATCCAGCAAGAGGATATAACCCTTGTAAACATTTATGCACCTTATGTAGGAGCACCTAAATATATAAAGCAAATATTGACAGACCTAAAGGGAGAGATCAAAAGTAATACAGTAATAGTAGGTGACTTTAAAATCCCACTGACACCAATGGACAGATATTCCAGACAGAAAATGAACAAGGAAACACTGGCCTTAAATGACACTAGATCATATGTATCTAATTAATCTTTTTAGAGCATTTCACCTCATAGCGGCAGAATATACCTTCTTTTCAAGTATAGATGGAACACTTTCCAAGATAGATCACATGTGAGGCCAAAAAATAAGTCTCAATAAATTTAAGAAGATTGAAATCATGTCAAGCTTCTTCTCTGACCACAATGGCACGAAACTAGAAATAAATTGCAAAAACAAAACAAAACTGAAAAACACAGAGACGCATGAAGGATAAATAACATGCTACTAAACAATGAACGGGTTAACAATGAGATCAAGGAAGAAATAAAAAAATCCTTGACATAAATGAAACTAAAAACAAAATGACCCAAAATCTACGGGAAACAACAAAAGACATAGCATTCCTGAGAGGAAAATTCATAGCAATACAGGCATACCTCAAGAAACAAGAAAAATCTCAAATAAACAATCTAATCTTACACTTAAAGAAACTAGAAAAAGAATAGGAAACAAGACAAAAGGACAAAAGTGAGTAGAAAGAAAGAAATAATAAATATTAGAGCAGAAATAAATGAAATGGAGTCTAAAAAAAAATACCAAAGATCAATGAAAACAAGAGCTGGTTCTTTGTAAAGATAAACAAAATCAATATACTACTAACCAGACTCATCAAAAAAAAAAAAATGGGGGGGAGAGGATCCAAATTAATAAACTCAGAAAGGAAAGAGGAAAAGTACAACTGACACCACAGAAATACAAAGGATTATAAGAAAACACTATGAATGATTATATTCCAACAAATTGGACAACCTGGAAGAAATGGATACATTCCCAGAAATACAGAATCCTCCAAGACAGAATCAAGAAGAAACCGAGAATCTGAACAGAACAATTACTATAGTCAAAATCAAATCAGTAATAGTAATAATAATAATAATAATAATAATAATAATAATAATAAAAACTCCCAACAAACAAAAGTCCTGGACCAGATGGCATCATAGGCAAAGTTTACCAAACATTCAAAGAACTAACACTTATCATTCTCAAACTATTCAAAAAAACAAACAAAACAAAACGTCAGGAGGAGGGAAGCTTTGCAAGCTCATTTAATGAGGCTAGAATTATCCTGATTCCGAAACCAGTCAAAGACATTACAAAAAAAAGAAAAGAAAATTATAGGCTGATATCACTGATGAATATAGATGCAAAAATCCTCAACAAAATATTGGCATACTGAATTCAGCAATGCATTAAAAAGATCATACCCCATGATAAAATGGGATTTATTCTTGGGATCCAAGGTTAATTCAGTATCCACAAATCAATTAACATGATACACTATATAAACAAAATTAAGGATAGAGATTATGTGACCATATCAATAGATGCAGAAACAGTGTTTGACAAAATCCAGCATCTATTTATGATAAAAGCTCTCAGCAAAGTGGGAATAGAGGCAATATACCTTAACAAAATAAAAATCATATATGACAAACCAACAGCTAACAAGATACTCAAGTGTAAAAAGCTAAAAGTGTTTTCCTTAAGATCTGGAACAAAACAGCCATGTCCATTTTCACCACTTTTATTCAACATATTCAACATAGTATTGGAAGTCCTAGCCACAGCAATCAGACAAGAAAAAGAAATGAAAGTCATCCAAATAGGAAAGGAAGAAATAAAACCCATTAATTGCAGATGACATGATACTATATTTGGAGAACCCTAAAGATTCCACCAAAAAAACTGACTGAGAAGACTGATAAATGAATTCAGTTAAGTAGCAGGACACAAAATTAATATTCATAAATCAGCTGTAAATTTATGCACCAAAAGTAACTATCAGAAAGAGAAATTTAGAAAATAATCCCATTTACAATTGCATAAAAAAAACAACAACCTAGGAATAAACTTAATCAAGGAGGTAGAAGACCTGTACTCAGAAAACTATAAGAAACTGAAGAAAGAAACTGAAGAAGATACAAATAAATGGAAGCATATGCTGTGCTCATGGATAGGAAAAACTAACATCATTAAAATGTCCATGCTACCCAAAGAAATCTATAGATTCAGTGCAATCCCTATCAAAATACCAACGACATTTTTCAGAGAACTAGATCAAACAATCTTAAAATTTATATGGAACCACAAAAGATCTCCAATAGCCACAGCAATCTTGAGAAAGAACAAAGCTAGAAGTATATGCTACCTGATATCAAACTATACTACAAGGCTATAATAATCAGAACATCATTGTAGTGGCATAAAAACAGACCCATAGATCAATGGAATAGAATAGATAGCCCAGAAATAAACCCACACCTATGTGGTCAATTAATCTATGATAAAGGACGCCAGAATATACAATGTGTTAAAGATAGTCTCTTCCATAAATGGTGTTGGGAAAACGGGACAGATACATGGAAAAAAAAAAAATGAAACTGGATCACCTTTTTATACCATACACAAGAATAAATTCAAAATGGATTAAAGACTTAAATTTCAGACCTGAAACCATAAATCTCCTAGAAGAAAACATAGACAATAAACTCTCTGACATTGCTCTTTGTGATATTTTTTTCTGAAATATCTCCTCAAGGGAAACAAAAGAAAAAAATAACAACTACATACACCAAACTGAAAATTTTTGCAGAGCAAAAGAAACAATCAACAAAACGAAAAGACAATCTACAGAATGGAGAACATATTTGCCAATGATAACTCCAATAAGGGGTTAATATCCAGAAATTATAAAGAACTCATACAACTCAACACCAAAAATACCAAACAATACAATTAAAAAACGAGCAGAGTACCTGAATAGACATTTCTCCAAAGAGGACATACAGATGGCCAGTAGACACATGAAAAGATACTCAGTGTCACTAATAATCAGAGAAATGCAAATTCAAACCACAATGGGATACCACCTCACACCTGTCAGAATGAATATAATCAATAACTCAACAAACTGAAAATGCTGGTGAAGATGTGGAGAAAAGGGAAATGTGCACTGTTGGTGGGATTGCAAATTGGTGCAGCCACTATGGAAGACAGTACAGAGGTAGTTACATTATGGCCCAGGAATTCCATTTCTGGGTATTTATCCAAAGAAATCCAAAACACTAATTTGAAAAGATATACGCACCCCTATGTTCACTGCAGCGCTACTTGAAATAGCCCAGATATGGAAGCAACCTAAGTCCCCATCAAGTCATTTGGTACATATATACAATGGGATATTACTCGGCCATAAAAGAATAAATCTTACCATTTGTGACAACAGGAATTGACGTAGAGGATGGTATGCTAAGTGAAAGAAATCAGACAGAGAAAGACAAATACCATGTGATTTCACATGTGGAATCTAAATAAACAAACAAAACAGAAAGAGATTCATAGATACAGAGAACAAACTGATGGTGGCCAGATGGAAGAGAGTTAAGGGGCTGGGTGAGAAAGGTAAACGGTTTAAGAAGTACAAATTGGTAGCTACAAAATAGTCATGTGGATATAATGTATAGCATAGGGAATATAGTCAATGATACTGTAATAACTATGTATAATGCCAGGTGGCTACTAGAATAATTGAGGTGATCACTTCATAAATTATGTAAATGTCTGACCACTATGTTATACACCTGAAACTAATATAAAATATTGGATGCCAAGCGTAATTGAAAAATAAAAACATCAATAGACTATCTAAAAATATACACAATGTGTAAAAATAACAATATTTAAAAATATTTTATAAAAAATAAAATAAAATGGAAATAAATGTAAACAAAATAGTGATGCCCTGATTCTATGGTTTTCAGATCAGTTTTTTACACAGACTATTTTGGTTAAAACCTATACATTCTTTATGTTGATAGGTAGAACCAAATTTATACCCATACGTCATATGGCCAACAGCGAATGGGAGAAGAAGGTCTTTCCCTTGCATCCTTGCAAAGGGCCAAGGCATAGGTGGATTGTTGACCATCCATCTGTTCAAGACCATATCGAGACACCTCATTCTTCTCTGCATAACCTCTCCAAAACCATTTGCTCTTCTAGGTTTTGTTACTACTCTGGGGAATCCAAACAGACATTTAGGGTATAAATCCCTTTGTCCTTGAGTCCTCTAGCTTCTTCTGGGGTCTTTTCAACTCCCCAGGACACTAACCCAAAAAGAAGGGCCCAGATTAATTTTCTCTCTGAGAATCACAGGCTTCTGGTCTCTGTGCTTCCCCTCTGTCTCTCCTATCTGCCGCCCTCTCTGTTGCAAGTAATATTTTTCCAATCTGAGTAGGAGTGGTGCTCTACTGTAACTTACATGATTCTTCCAAACATTGTCTATGCCCCAGATCTGTTCTAATTTCCCTAAAACCAAAGTCAAAATATGATGGTCAAAGGATCAAATTTGACCATAGATTAATTTTCTTTGTCTGGGTAGTATTTTTAAAAGAAATTTGAAAGCTCCTAGGTAGGCCAAATATGTTGGACCCAGAATACATGTTGTTACAGAAACAAACAGAAAAATCCTTCATAAATGTGAAAAACATGTATTTTCCAGCTATGCATTGTTTGACCAGATGGCAATTATTGGAACCTCTTTCAAAGCTCAATAATAGGCTCCCCTCTATCTCCTTCTTCACTATGCCTCTAGGACACCTCAACCATGCTCAAGGCTGTAATCCTTATCTATAGGTAGTAATTCTTAAATTTTTATCTCTGACCCAGATATTTGATTTTCAGCCTCTTGTTTGACATCTCTACTTCTATGTCTGGAATATTTTAAAGCTCAACAATTTCAAAGCCAAATTCATGATTACTCTCACCCTGTGTTCTTTCATTGTGCCATATTTCAGTGAATGGTACCATAGTCCTGGTAGTACAATATCAAGCAAAAGGAAACAAATAAACAAACCACAAGGATTGGAGTCACCCCTGACATGCTTCTCTTCCTTATCTCCTGTATCCTCTCTAGCAATCCTAACTATTGGCAATTCCGTTATATTGTTACCTCCAAAATATAATGAGCCTGTCTTTTTATCTCCATTTTTACCATGGCCCCTCCATTTCAAGCTATCATTACCCCTTGTTTGAACAGTCTCCTAAGTGATCTCTTTGCATCAATTTCTTTCTCTCTTATTAATTCTCCACCAAAAAGCCTGAGTGAACTTTTCAAAACGCAATTCTGATTGTGTTAGTAAAGCCTCCTCTTCCCAAATTGCCTCAAACAGAAGAAAGACTTTTTGTAATTCTTAGATGAAGATCACAATCTTCACAGGGTCTACACAGCATTGTATGGCCTAACTCCTGGCATTCTTCTCTCATTTTGTGTCTTGATACTCCTAGTTTTCCCTCCTCGAATCATGCTGGTTCTCTTTTGGGTCCATCCACTAGACATATTCTATTCTATCTTAAGCCCATGGCAATTCTTCCCAGACCCCCAATCTTGTTCTCTCAGGCTAGATAATTCCTACTTCTCTTTCATATCTCACCTCAAGTATCACTAATTCAGGGAGACTTTCTGCATATCTCCCGTATAACCTCAGGTTCCCATGGTATATATGCCACAATGCCATACACTGTCAAAGCTTGGTAGACATTTGTCCTTTTTGTTTTTCCTTTTGGCCTGTCACTAGCCTAACTTCATTTTTCAGTTATCTATTTATCTATCTATTTATTTATTTTTCTTCTGACTATTTGGTAACTATCAATTTATACTTCTCAATCCCTTCACTTTTTTCACCCAGTCCCTTAACTCCCTTCTCATCTTTCTTATTTTTTTTAATTGGGGTGACAATTTTTAGTAAAATTACATAGATTTCAGGTGTACAATTCTGTATTACATCATCTATAAATCCCATTGTGTGATCACCACCCAGAGTCAGTTCTCCTTCCATCACCATATATTTGATCCCCCTTACCCTCATCTCCCACACCCCTCCCCCTTACCCTCTGGTAACCACTAAACTACTGTCTGTGTCTATGAGTTCTTGTTTCTCATTTGTTTGTCTTGTTCTTTTGTTGTTTTTGGTTTATATACCACATATCAGTGAAATCATATGGTTCTCTGCTTTTTCTGTCTGACTTATTTCGCTTAGCATTATACTCTCAAGATCCATCCATGTTGTCACAAATGTTCCTATATCATCTTTTCTTACCATCGAATAATATTCCATTGTGTATATATACCACAACTTCTTTATCCATTCATCTATCGAAGGACATTTTGGTTGTTTCCACTTCTTGGCCACCGTAAACAAAGCTGCAATGAACATTGGAGCACACGTGTCTTTATGGATAAATATTTTCAGATTTTTTGGGTAGATACCCAAGAGAGGGATTGCTGGGTCAAATGGTAATTCTATTCGAATTTTTTGAGGAAACTCACACTGCCTTCCATAATGGCTGCACCAGTCTGCATTCCCACCAACAGTGTATGAGGGTTCTTTTTTTCTCTACAGTCTCTCCAAAACTTGTTACTATTTGTCTTGTTGATGATAGCCATTCTGACTGAGGTGAGGTGATATCTCATTGTGGTTTTTATTTGCATTTCTCTGATGATTAGTGATGTTGAGCATTTTTTCATATGTTTATTTGCCATTTGTATGTCCTCTTTGGAGAAATGTCTCTTCAGGTCCTCTGCCCATTTTTCAATTGGGTTGTTTGTTTTTTTTGTTGTTGAGTTGCATGAGTTCCTTGTATATTTTGGATATTAGCCACTTATTGGAGGCACTGTTTGCAAAAATTTCTCCCATTCAGTTGGTTGCCCCTTTATTTTGTCGATGGTTTCTTTTGCTGTGTAGAAGCCTTTAAGTTTCATATAGACCCATTCATTTATTTTAGCTTTTACTTCCATTGCCTTTGGAGTCAAATTCATAAAATGCTCTTTGAACCCAAGGTCCATAAGTTTAGTACCTATGTTTTCTTCCATGCAGTTTATTGTGTCAGGTCTTATGCTTAAGTCTTTGATCCATTTTGAATTAATTGTGGTACATGGTGACAGATAGCAGTCCAGTTTCATTCTTTTGCATGTGGCTAACCAATTCTCCAAGCACCATTTGTTGAAGAGGCTGTATTTCCTCCATTGTATGTTTTTAGTTTCTTTTTCAAAAACTATCTGTCTATATTTATGTGGTTTTATTTCTGGGTCCTCAATTCTATTCCATTGTTCTATGTGTCTGTTTTTCTTCCAATACCATGCTGTATTGATTATTGTAGCCCTGTAGTACAAGCTAAAGTCAGCGAGTGTGATACCTCCAGTATTGTTCTTTTTTCTTAAGATTGCTTTGGCTATTTGGGGTCTTTTGTGGTTCCAAACAAATCTGATGATTTTTTGTTCTATTTCTTTAAAATATGCCATTGGGATTTTGATGGGGATTGAATTAAATCTGTATATTGCTTTGGGTAATATGGCCATTTTAACTATGTTGACTCTTCCAAATCACGAGGACGGAATGTCTTTCCATTTCTTTGAGTCTTCTTCAATTTCTTTCAAAAATGTCTTATAGTTTTCAGCATATAGGTCCTTCACATCCTTGGTTAAGTTTATTCCTAGGTATTTCATTCTTTTTGCTGCAAAGGCAAAAGGAATTGTTTTCTTTTTTTTGTATTTCTTTTTCTGAGATTTCATTGTTAATATATAGGAACGCAATGGACTTTTGTATGTTGATTTTGTAGCCAGCAACTTTACTGTATTCATTGATTGTTTCTGATAGCTTTTTAGTGGAGTCTTTAGGGTTTTCTATATATAGCATCATGTCCTCTGCAAAGAGTAACTATTTAACTTCTTCATTCCCAATGTGGATGCCTTTTGTTTCTTTCTCTTGCATGACTGCTCTGGCAAGGACTTCCAACACTATGTTGAAAAGCAGAGGTGATAGGGGACAGCCCTGTCGTGTTCCTCAACGTAGAGCAAAGGGCTTCAGGTTTTCACCATTAATTATGAGATTAGCTGAGGGCTTGTCATATATGGCCTTTATTATGTGAAGGTATTTTCCTTCTATACCTATTTTATTAAGTGTTTTAATCATAAATGGATGTTGTATCTTGTCAAATGCTTTTTCTTCATCAATGGATATAATCATATGATTTTTGTCCTTTATTTTGTTTATGTGATGTATCAGATTGATGGATTTGAGGATTTTGAACAGTCCTTGTGGCCTGAGGATGAACCCCACTTGGTCGTGATGAATAATCTTTATAATGCATTGTTTTATTTGATTTGCTAGAATTTTGTTTAGGATTTTTGCATCTGTATTCATCAGAGTTATTGGTCTGTATTTTTCTTTTTTTGTGTTGCTCCTTACCAGGTTTTGGTATCAGGGTAATGTTGGCCTTATGAAAATTGTCTCTTCATCAATTTTTTGGAAGAGTTTGAGCTTTTGGGAAGGTTTTGGATGACTGATTCAATTTCATTACTGGTGATCAGTCTGTTTAGATTTTCCAGTTCTTCATGGTTCAGCCTTGGAAGGCTATATGTTTCCAAGACCTTGTCCATTTCTTCTAGATTATTGAATTTGGTGGCATATAGTCCTTCATAGTATTCTTGGATGATCCTTTGTATTTCTGTGGTGTCCGTGATAACTTCCCTTTTTTCATTTCTGATTTTGTTAATTAGTGTCTTCTCTCTTTTTATCTTGGTGTTTCTAGCCAAGGGTTTGTCAACTTTGTTAATCTTTTCAAAGAACAAGGTCTTTGTCATATTAATTTTTTCTATTGTCTTTTTGTTCTCTATTTCATTTAGTTCTGCTTTGATTTTTGTTATTTCCTTTCTTCTGCTAACCTTGGGTTTGACTTGTTTTTCTTTTTCTAGTTCTTTAAGGTATAACATGAGGTTACTTATTCGGGATTTTTCTTGTTTCTTGAGATATGCATGTAAAAATATAAAGCTCCCTCTTAAAACTGCTTTCACTGCATCACAAAAGTTTTGGTAGAATGTATTTTCATTGTCATTTGTTTCTATGTATGTTTTGATCTGTCCTCTAATTTCTTCTTTGACCCTGTCATTCTTTACAAGTATGTTGTTTAATCTTCATGTATTTGTGTTTTTTCCTGCTCTCTTTTTGCAGTTGATATCCAATTTCAAAGCCTTGTGATCAGAGAATATGCTTGGTATGATTTCAATCTTCTTAAATTTGCTGAGGCTGATTTTATGTCCCAATATATGGTCTTTCCTTGAGAATGTTCCGTGTACACTAGAAAAGAATATATAGTCTGATGTTTTAGGATGAAGTGCTCTACATATGTCAATTATGTCCATTTCATCTACTGTGTCATTTAAAGCTTCTATTTCATTATTTATTTTCTGTTTGGATGATCTATCTATCAATGACGTATTTAGGTCCCCTATTATAATTGTGTTTTGGTCAATTTCTCCCTTTAGTTCTGTTAGTAGTTGCTTGGTACATTTTGGTGCTCCCTGACTGGGGCCTAAATATTGCTGATTCTTATGTCTTCTTGTTGTATAGTACCCTATACCATTAAGAAATGTCCATCTTTGTCTCTTGTTACCTTTTTCACCATGAAGTCTGTTTCATCTGATATCAGTATGGGTACACCTGGTTTACTCTGGATACCATTTGCTTTGAATGTCAATTTCCACCCTTTCACTTTGAGTATGCTTGTCCTTGTAGCTGAGATATGTGTCTTGGAGACAGCATATGATTGGGTTTAGTTTTTTGATCCAATCTGTTACTCTCTGCCTTTGTACTGGTGAGTTCCATTTATCTTTAGGGTGATTATTGATATGTGAGGATTTCCTCTCATTCTATCTTTAGTTTTCTTGTAGGGCTATGTCTCCATTGTTTCTTTGCTTTCTTGTTGTTGTCTGTTATTTCTGTGTGCTGGTATTATGTGATGTTTCCCTCTGTTTCTTCTTTTATTATAGTATATATTTCAGTTCTGGATTTTTTTTTTTTTGAGTGGTTACCTTTAGGTTTATGTAAAAGGAAGGTTGATATGTACAGTATTCCCTTTTCTTCATCACGCTTACTTTCTCCATTCCCATATTCCGGTTCAGGCCTTACTCTCCCCTTTTTTATGTTTTCATTGCCACAAATTGTCCCTATTGATGGTGGTCGAATAGCCTCCTTTAGTATTTCTTGTAGTGTCGGTCATGTATTAGAAAATTCCCTCAGCTTTTGTATGTCTGGAAAGGTCTTTATTCCTCCTTCATATCTAAAGGATATCTTTGCTGGATAGATTATTGTTGGCTTATAATTTCTCTCTTTCAATAGTTTGAATATTTGGTTCCACTTCCTCCTGGCTTGGAGAGTTTCTGCTGAAAAATGTGATGATAATCTAATGGGCTTTCCTTTGTAGGTTACCATCTTCTTTTCCCTGGCTGCCTTGAGGATTCTTTATTTGTTGTTGATTTTAAACACCTTCAATACAATGTGCCTTGGAGAAGGCGTGTTGGGATTGAGGTAATTAGGTGTTCTATTTGCCGCTTGGATTTGAGGATCCAGTTCTGTCCAGAAGTTTGGGAAGTTCTCATCAACAATTTGTTTGAATAGATTCTCTGTTCCCTTCTCTCTTTTTTCTCCTTCTAGTATGCCCATTATTCTTATATTGCTCTTTCTGATGGAGTCAGAAAGTTCTTGTAGAGTTCTTTCATTTTTGAAGTCTCAAGTCTCTTCTTACATCCATGTCATTTCAGGTTTCTATCTTTGATGTCACTGATTCTGTCCCCATCTGTTCAACTCTACTACCTAAGCTGGATATTTCAGTCTTAATTTCTTCTATTGAGTTGTTAATCTTCTGAAATTCTATTTGGTACTTTTTTAAAATTTAAATCTCTTTCATAAAAAAGTCATGTTGTTTCTTTGATTGTGTTTCTGAGTCCATTAAACTGCCTTTCAGTGTTTTCTTGCATCTCGTTGAGTTTTTTCAGAACTGCAATCTTGAATTCTCTGTTGTTTAAGTCACATATTTCCATATCTTTAAGTTGCTTTCCTGGAGACTTTTCACTTTCTTTCTGAGCTGTCTTTTTGCCTTGGTGATTCATGGCAATTACTGATTTATTATTTATCTTCCTAGACATCTACAGGAGTAGCTTCTACAACAGGTTGAAAGGAAGAGGTCTTTCTTTTGTTTTCCAGTACTTGTTGGTAGAATGTTTTATTTTCTGTCTGACTGCGGCCTTTTTTTCTCTCTCACATGGTAGTGCTCTGTTTTCTGTGCACTATTTCAGCTTCTCACACAATGGGGGGATTCCCTGGGAGACGGGCTTCTCCTCTGTTAATAGTTCGCCTGGGTCACACGGTGTAGTGTCCATGGGTATGCGGAGAGCTTTTTATGTTCCAAAGCTCGTCCTGTACCAGATTCAGAGCCCATATCTTTCAGCAGTTCTGTTTACCCCTGCAGGGTTCCGCCCAGATAGGTGGGTCCAGGGCTGGGTTGAGTTGTGAGAGGTGGCCCAGAGCAATGGTGGCGACCACCACCACAGCTGGTCCTGCTTCCACAGCTCCCTCCCCTTTGCCCGAACTAGTTGGGCTGCGAATCTGTGTCTGTGGTTCACAGTTCTCAGAACAGCAAATATTCTGTTCTTTTGCTCTGACACTGCTACTGTTCGGCTTCTAGCACCGGGCAGGTGGGGGGCAGGGCGAGCTCTGAGAGGTCAGGGAGGGGGCGGCTAGTCTCAGTGCCTAAGTCTTCCGTTCTCTGCTCGGCAGTGGAGGCTTAAACCACCGTTTTCAGCCTTCTTCTCTCAGCCTTTTTTTCCGAGGTCTCTGCCATGAGCGTTGGGTTCAGCCGTGTTATGTGCTGTCCCCTCAGTCCTGTGGGCCATAAACAGAGCCCTAGCTGTCCGAGTTGTTCCCTCTCCCACAGCTGTGGTAGTTCCGGGATTCAGCGAGCTCGGAGCACTGAGCTAGGTCTGTGTCCTGCACCCACGTGGCTCCGGCTCCGCACTTCTCCCTTCCCTCCTCCCCCGTTTGCGCGATTGGCCCACCTTTCATTGAATTCAGAAGTGGGCCTCTTCATCTTACCTGTCTGCTGTGCAGGGAGTCCTTTGTGGAGTTATAGTTGTTCCATTTGTTGTAAATTCTAGGGAAGATTTACAGAGGCTCACCTCACACCACCATTTTGATGACGTCTCACCTCCTTCCCATCTTGCAACCATCAATTTGTTATCTGTGTCTATTAGTCTGTTTGTCTTTTGTTTGATCATTAGTTTTGTTCTTTAGATTGTACACATAAGTGTTAATCATACTGTGGATGAAAAGATGGTCAATGTCAATAATATTCAGAGAAATGCAAATTAAAACCACAATGATGTATCACCTCAGAACTGTCAAAATGGCCATCATCAATAAGTCCCCGAACAACAAGTGTTGGTCAGAACATGGAGAAAAGGGAACCCTTGTGTACTTTTGGTGGGATTGCAAATCGGTGCAGCCACTATGGAAAATAGTATGGAAGTTCTTCAAAAAATTAAAAATAGAACTACCTTATGACCTAGCAATTGCACTTCTGGGTATCTGTCTGAAAAAATCCAAAACACTAACTTAACACTTAGCTTAGGAAAATTCCATGTGTTGGATTCAACATATTTGGGGAAAAACTCCACTGACTCTTGATAAGCATAAGATACAATTGATGGGGAGAGAAAGAACACAGGAAATTCAAGAGAGGGGCTATAACTCTCAAATATTCAGTGAGTCATGGGCACCTGTCAGTGTGTTACACTGCGGGAGTGGAGATTCCCTACTTGATGTCTACTGTTTGTGGACTTATTTAAATAAGTTCTCTCTATATTACTTTCCTATTGTGCTGTAACAAATGACCATCAACTTGGTGGCTTAAAACAACACACGTTTATTTTCTCCCAGTTCTGGATGTCAGAAGCCTGAAATCATTATCACTGTGCGAAAATCAGTGTCTGTAGACCTGCACTCTCTTCATAATCTCCAGGGAATATCTGTGTCCTTGCTTTTTCTTCTAGAGCTTCATTCCTTGCTTCAACACCCCTTCTTCCATCTTCAAAACCAGCAGCTGTAGAATTTGTTTCAGTCGTTACAGTTGTCATTTTCTCCTGTATTAGTATCTCCTTCTGCCACCATTATCGAGGACATGTGATTACATTGGGCTCACCCAGATGACCAAGGATAATCTCTTACCTCAAAATCCTTAATTTGGAGGAGACGTCATCAAAATGGTGGCGTGAGGTGAGCTTCTGTAAAGCTCCCCTGGAATTTACAACTAATCAAACATCAAAAACTCCACAAAGGACTCCCTGCACAGCAGACAGGAAAGATGAAGAGGCCCACTACTGAATTCAGCAAAAGGTGGGCGAATCATGCGAGTGGGGGAGGAGGGAAGGGAGAAGTGCAGAGACAGAGCCGTGCTGGTGCAGGACGCAGACCTAGCTTAGTGCTCCAACCTCGCTGCATCCCGGAACGACCACAGCTGCGGGAGAGGGAACAACACGGACACATAGGGCTCTGCTTATGGCCCACAGGACTGAGGGGACAGCACATAACACGGCTGAACCCAACGCTCACGGCAGAGACCTCAGAGAAAAGACTGAGGGAAGAAGGATGAAAACGGTGGTTTAAGCCCTCACTGCTGAGCACAGAATGGAAGCCTTAGGCGCCGAGACTAGCTGCCCCCTGCCTGCCCTCCCAGAGCTCACCCTGCCCCCACCTGCCCGGTGCTAGAAGAAGAATAGTAGCAGTGTCAAATAAAAAGAACAGAATATTTGCTGTTCTGAGAACTGTGGACCACAGACACAGATTCACAGCCCAACAAGTTCTGGCAACGGGGAGGGAGATGTGGAAGCAGGACCGGCTGTGGTGGTGGTCGGTGCCATTGCTCTGGGTCACTTCTCACAACTCACCCCGCCCCTGGCCCCACCTATATGGGCGGATACCTGCAAAAGAAAACAGAACTGCTCAAACATATGGGCTCTGAATCTGGTGCAGGAAGAGCTTAGGAATTTCAAAAGCTCTCCACATACCCACACAGACACTACACCCGGTGACACAAAACTATTAACAGAGGAGAAGCCCGTCTCCCAGGGAATACCCCCATTATGTGAGAAGCTGGAATAGTGCACAGGAAACATAGCACTACCATGTGAGAGAAATAAAAGGCTGCAGTCAGAGAGAAAATAAAACATTCTACTGACAAGTACTGGAAAACAAAAGAAAGACCTCTTCCTATCAACCTGCTGTAGAGGCCACTCCTATAGATGTCTAGGAAGAGAAATAATAAATCAGTAATTGCCATGAATAACCAAGGCAACAAGAAAGCTCAGAAAGAAAGTGCAAATTCTCCAGAAAAGGATCTTAAAGATATGGAGATATGTGATTTAAACAACAGAGAATTCAAGATTGCAGTTCTGAAGAAAACTCAACAAGATGCAAGAAAACAGAAAGGCACTTTAATGAACTCAGAAACACAATCAAAGAACAACATGAGCATTATACGAAAGAGACTGAAATTTTAAAAAAGAACCAAATAGAATTTCTGGAGATTAAGAACTCAATACAAGAAATTAAGAATGAAATAAACAGCTTAGGTAAGAGAGTTTACCAGGTGGAGGAAAGAATCAGTGACATAGAAGATAGAAACCTGGAAAATACACAGATGGAAGAAGAAACAGACTTGAGACTTAAAAGCAATGAAAGAACTCTACAAGAACTTTCTGACTCCATCAGAAAGAGAAATATAAGAGTAATGGGCATACTAGAAGAAGAAGAAAGAGAGAAGGGAACAGAGAGTATATTCAAACAAATAGTCGATGAGAACTTCCCAAACTTGTGGAAAGAACTGGAACCTCGAATCGAAGAAGCAAATAGAACACCTAATTACCTCAACCCCAATGGGCCTTCTCCAAGGCACATTGTGTTGAAGGTGTCAAAAATCAATGACAAAGAAAGAAACCTCAAGGCAGCCAGGGAAAAGAAGACGATAACTTACAAAGGAAAGCCCATTAGATTATCATCACATTTTTCAGCAGAAACTCTCCAAGCCAGGAGGGAATGGAACCAAATATTCAAACTATTGAAAGAGAGAAATTATAAGCCAACAATAATCTATCCAGCAAAGATATCCTTTAGAATTGAAGGAGGAATAAAGACTTTTCCAGACATACAGAAGCTGATGGAATTCTCTAATACATGACCTGCACTACAAGAAATACTAAAGGAGGCTATTCAACCACCATCAACAGGGACTATTTGTGGCAACCAAAACATAAAAAGGGGGGAGAGTAAAGGCCTGAACCGGAATATGGGAATGGAGAAAGTAAGCGTGCTAAAGAAAATGTAACATTCTAAATATCAAACTTACTTTTACTTAAACTTAAGGGTAACCAATCAAGAAAAATCCAGAACTGAAATACATACTTTAATAAAAGAAGAAACAGAGGGAAACATCATAGAATACCACCATACAGAAATAATAGTCAACAACAAAAAGGCAAAGAAACAATGGATACACAGCCTTACCAGAAAACTAAAGATACAATGACAGGAAATCCTCACATATCAATAATCACCTTAAATGTAAATGGACTGAACTCACTAATAAAAAGTCACAGAGTAGCAGACTGGATCAAAAAACTAAACCCAACCATATGCTGTCTCCAAGAGACACATCTCAGCTACAAGGACAAGCATAAACTCAAAGTGAAAGGGTGGAAATTGACACTCAAAGCAAATGGTACCCAGAGAAAATCAGGTGTAGCCAAATGATATCAGATGAAACAGACTTCAGGGTGAAAAAGATAACAAGAGACAAAGATGGACATTTCATAATGGTAAAGGGGATTATACAACAAGAAGACCTAACAGTCATCAATATATATGCCCCCAATCAGGGAGCACCGAAATATAGCAAGCAACTACTAACAGAACTAATGGGAGAAATTGACCAAAACACAATTATACTAGGGGACCTAAATACATCACTGACAGCTATGGATAGATCATCCAAACAGAAAATAAATAACGAAATAGCAGCCCTAAATGACACACAGATGAAATGGACATAATTATAATTTATAGAGCACTTCATCCTAAAACATCATACTCTACATTCTTTTCCAGTGTACATGGAACATTCTAAAGGATAGACATATATTGGGACATAAAATCAGCCTCAGCAAATTTAAGAAGATTGAAATCATACCAAGCATATTCTCTGATCACAATGCTTTGAAATAGGATAATAACTGCAAAAAGAAAGCAGGAAAAAACACAAACACATGGAGATTAAACCACATACTTTTAAAGAACGACTGGGTCAAAGAAGAAATTAGATGAGAGATCAAAAGATACATAGAAACAAATGACAATGAAAATACATACTACCAAAATTTTTGCGATGCAGCAAAAGCAGTTTTAAGAGGGAAATGTATATCAGTACAGGCCTATCTCAAGAAAAAAGAAAAATCCCAAATTAATAACCTCATGTTACACCTTAAAGAACTAGAAAAAGAAGAACAAGTAACACCCAAGGTCAGCAGAAGAAAGGAAATAACAAAAATCAGAGCAGAACTAAATGAAATAGAGAACAAAGGACAATAGAAACAATTAATGTGACAAAGAGCTGGTTCTTTGAATAGATTAACAAAATTGACAAACCCTTGACTAGACTCACTAAGATAAAAAGAGAGAAGACACTAATTAACAAAATCAGAAATGAAACGGGAAGTTATCACGGATACCACAGAAATACCAAGGATCATCCAAGAAAACTATCAAGGACTATATGCCAACCAATTCAATAACCTAGAAGAAATGGACAAGTTCTTGGAAACATATAGCCTTCCTAGGCTGAACCATGAAGAACTCAAAAATCTAAACAGACCGATCACCAGTAATGAAACTGAATCAATCATCCAAAACCTTCCTAAAAGCAAAAGTCCGGAACCAGATGGCTTCACTAGTGAATTCTACCAAACCTTCAAAGAGGATCTAATACCAATCGTGCTCAAACTCTTCCAAAAAATTGAAGAAGACACAGTACTCCCTAACTCATTTTATGAGGCCAACATTACCCTGATACCAAACCTGGTAAGGACAACACAAAAAAAGAAACTATAGACCAATATCTCTGATGAATACAGATGCAAAACTCCTAAACAGAATTCTAGCAAATCGAATACAACAATGCATTAAAAACATCATTCATTACGACCAAGTGGGGTTCATCCCCGGGGCACAAGGATGGTTCAACATCCGCAAATCCATCAATGTGATACATCACATAAACAAAATAAAGGACAAAAATCATATGATTATATCAATTGATGCAGAAAAAGCATTTGACAAGATACAACATCCATTTATGATTAAAACACTTAATAAAATAGGTATAGAAGGAAAATACCTTCACATAATAAAGGCTATATATAACAAGCCCTCAGCTAATCTCATAATTAATGGTGAAAAACTGAAGCCCTTTGCTCTACGTTCAGCAACACGACAGGGCTGTCCCCTATCACCTCTGCTTTTCAACATAGTGTTGGAAGTCCTTGCCAGAGCAATCAGGCAAGAGAAAGAAATAAAAGGCATCCACATTGGGAATGAAGAAGTTAAATTATCACTCTTTGCAGATGACATGATGCTATATATAGAAAACCCTAAAGACTCCACCAAAAGCTATTAGAAACAATCAATGAATACAGTAAAGTTGCTGACTGCAAAATCAAGGTACAAAAGTCCATTGCATTCCTGTATAGGAACAATGAAATCTCTGAAAAAGAAATACAAAAAACAATTCCTTTTGCAATTGCAGCAAAAAGAATAAAATACCTAGGAATAAACTTAACCAAGGATGTGAAGGACCTATATGCTGAAAAGTATAAGACATTTTTGAAGGAAATTGAAGAAGACACAAACAAATGGAAAGACATTCTGTGCTCATGGATTGGAAGAATCAACATAGTTAAAATGGCCATGTTACCCAAACAAATATACAGATTTAATGCAATCCCCATCAAAATCCCAATGGCATTTTTTAAAGAAATAGAACAAAAAAATCATCGGATTTGTTTGGAACCACAAAAGACCCCGAATAACCAAAGCAATCTTAAGAAAAAAGAACAATACTGGAGGTATCACACTCTGTGACTTTAGCTTGTATTACAGGGCTACAATAATCAAACAGCATAGTATTGGCAGAAAAACAGTCACATAGATCAATGGAATAGAATTGAGAACGCAGAAATAAAACCACATAAATATGGACAGGTAATTTTTGACAAAGAAGCTAAAAACATACAATGGAGGAAAGACAGCCTCTTCAATAAATGGTGCTGGGAGAATTGGAAAGCCACGTGCAAAAGAATGAAACTGGACTGCTATCTGTCACGATGTACCAAAATTAATTCAAAATGGATCAAACACTTAAGCATAAGACCTGACACAATACACTGCATAGAAGAAAGCATAGGTACTAAACTTATGGACCTTGGGTTCAAAGAGCATTTTATGAATTTGACTCCAAAGGCAATGGAAGTAAAAGCTAAAATAAACAAATGGGACCATATGAAACTTAAAAGCTTCTGCACAGCAAAAGAAACCATCGACAAAATAAAGAGGCAACCAACTGAATGGAAGAAGATTTTTGCAAACAGTGCCTCCGATAAGGGGCTAATATCCAAAATATACAAGGAACTCATGAAACTCAACTACAAAAAAACAAACAACCTAATTGAAAAATGGGAAGACGACCTGAAGAGACATTTCTCTAAAGAGGACATACAAATGGCAGATAGACATATGAAAAAATGCTGAACATCACTAATCATCAGAGAAATTCAAATAAAAACCACAATGAGATGTCACCTCACCCCAGTCAGAATGGCTATCATCAACAGGACAAATAGTAACAAGTGTTGGGCAGGCTGTGGAGAAAAAGGAACCCTCATACACTCTTGGTGGGAATGCAGACTGGTGCAGCCGTTATGGAAGGCAGTGTGGAGGTTCCTCAAAAAATTATGAATAGAATTACCATTTGACCCAGCAATCCCTCTCTTGGGTATCTACCCAAAACATCTGAAAACATCTACACATAAAGACACGTGTGCTCCAATATTCATTGCAGCTTTGTTTACGGTGGCCAAGACATGGAAACAACCAAAATGTCCTTCCATAGATGAATGGATAAAGAAGTTGTTGTATATATACACAATGGAATATTATTCGGCAGTAAGAAAAGGTGATATAGGAACACTTTTGACAACATGGATGCATCTTGAGAGTATAATGCTAAGCAAAATAAGTCAGACAGAAAAAGCAGAGAACCACATTATTTCACTGATATGTGGTATATAAAGCAAAAACAACAAAAGAACAAGACAAACAAATGAGAAACAAGATTTCATAGACACAGACAATAGTATAGTGTTTACCAGAGTGTAAGGGGTGGAGGGTGGGAGATGAGGGTAAGGGGGATCAAATATATGGTGACGGAAGGAGTACTGACTCCAGGTGGTGAACACAGAATGCGATTTATAGATGATGTAATACAGAATTGTACACCTGAAATCAATGTAATTTTACTAACAACTGTTACCCTAATAAATTTTAAAAAAATAAAAAAATAAAATCCTTATTTTAATCATATCTGCAAAGTCCCTTTTGTCATTTCAGATCACATATTCATAGGTTCTAGGAATTAGGTCACGTACTTCTTAGGTGCCATTATTCAACCTATCACAGTCTCTCTCATATATTAGGTTTTTAGACTCAAGAGGGCAATGTCTGCACTTATTTTTGTTCACTGTCATGCTCAGCCGGCTCTTTGACCTATACTAGAATCTTAGAAAATATCTTCTAATGAGTGATTAAGATTCAGCATCTTTCTGAAGGTTTATTAAACATATTTGGCTCACTTTTGAAAGTCTTATTTTATAGTTTTATTTTGGAATTGGAGTATAGCACTTTTAAACTTTCAATTACTAATCTTTCATACCGTGTTTCCCTGAAAATAAGACCTAGCTGGGTAATCGGCTGTAATGTGTCTTTTGGAGCAGAAATTAATATAATACCCGGGTATTATATTAAAACTTATATAAGACTTATATACTTATAAGACCGGGTATTATTAAATTATATATTATATTATATTATATTATATTATATTATATTATATTATATTATATTACATTACTTTGTATTATATATTATATTGTATTATACTATATTTAAGATCTAGTTTTATATTATAGTAAAATAAGACAAGGTCTTATATTAGTTTTTGCTCCAAAAGATGCATTAGAGCTTGTTGTCCAGCTAGGTCTTATTTTTCGGGAAACACGGTAGAATAAGTGCACACTTAGCATTAATATTATGTAATATCAGCACTAATATTTAACGGGTATTTTATAAATTATTTATATAAATTTACGCCTGTAAGACATATTTGTCATAACTTTTATTTCACAGAGGGAATGGAGATCTAGGAAACAGAAAATGATTTGCTTAAGACTAGACTGTGAAAGAGAGGTCTAGTTAAGATTTGAACCAAGATCACGTCCATTGCACCAAGTGAAATCATGTGATATACTGAGATCCTTCATATACTTACAAGTTGTGAGACTAAGAGAAAGCAATATTTTTCTTTCCATGCTTTAGTTGTACATTTTATAAAATGAAAGCAATATATGTTTTTAATATTTGCAATAAAGATTAAGTTACAAAATGTATATAAGTACATCTAAAACACCACTAAATGTTACTGACTCTTGTTCTTTCCTTAAGTGATTGATGGGATATTTAGGCACCTGAACACATTTCTTATATGTTTTTTTCTTTCAAGAGCAATCACTAAAAACAAAAGGAATGATATAAAAAGAGACTTCCCAAGAAGGATGTCATGCAAAGAAGATTATGGATATTTGAGAATTCTTGTGAATAGATTTTTAGGACCCAAGTGCTGACAGATTCTTAGTTGTAATGACTAGAACAGCTAATTTACCCTTAAAGCCCAATTTGCTCAATACTCAAAGGTAACACACATAAAAGGTAAAAAATTATCACTTGATTTTTACCTTTAAGTATTTGTCAAGAAAAGCATCTTAAGGAATTTAGTCCTGTATTTATCCCTCAATTTTGGAAATCATAATTCCATAATATTTCGTAAATGTCTTAGTGCAGGAAGGAATCATAAAAATTATAATTTAGAGATTTCTGTCAGAGGGCCCTTTAATCTTACTCAACGCAACACAGAAAGAAAGAAAAGATCGTGAGCCCTGAGTAGCATAACAAAACTTGTCACACTCACAACGCTAAAACAGGGAAATAAGGAGGTCTTGTTTTTTATTGTGGCATAAATAAGTAAATAAGTAAATAGCACAGTATTTTTTTGCAAAAACTTAGAGGCTCTGGCACTAGAAGACTTGTACAAGGATATTCATTGTTGCATTGTTTATAAAAGGGGAATAAAGCTGGGAAGAGTCTAAATGTCTAGCAATAAATGAGTGATTATATAAGTCATTGTGCATTTATACTCTGAAATATGACACAGCAGCTAAAAAACAATGATGTAAGTCCCTATCTGCATACATAGAAAGAATACAGATCTGTTCCTAAGTTGAAATGCAAACTGCTATTTATGTTAAAAACAAGACAAAACAGAAATTACTATTTCTGCTTTATTTAGATAGAAAAACAACTAAAAGCATAGATCTGACAATTAAGTTTGCGAACTCATGCTCAGAAAAGTGCTGCATACCTCATTGCTGATTATCACTATGGTCACCTTCGAAGTCCCCTTGGGAAGCTATGTACCAATGCCAGCGCCTACTCCACCCTTCAAAGCAATTTTGGAACTTTCTTTCTGCAATGGCCATCAGGTCTGTTGTCGTATTACGCTTGATGTCTTGAATGTCATCAGAATGTCTTCCTTTCAATATTTTCTTTATCTTTGGATAAAGAAAGAAGTCACTGGGGGCCAGATATGATGAGTAGGGAGGGTATCCCAATATAGTTATTTGTTCTCTGGCTAAAAACTCCCACACAGACATTGCCATGTGAGCTGGTGCATTGTCATGATGCAAGAGCCATGAATTGTTGGCGAAAAGTTCAGTTCATCTAACTTTTTCACACAGCCTTTTCAGCACTTCCAAAGAGTAAACTTGGTTCACTGTTTGTCCAGTTGGTACAAATTCATAATGAATAATCCCTCTGATATCAAAAAGGTTAGCAAAATTGTTTTGACTCTTGATTTGGACTGATGGAATTTTTTAATTGTGTATAATTGGCTGACTTCCATTGTGCACTTTGACACTTTGTTTCAGGGTCGTATTGGTACACCCATGTTTCATCACCAGTGATAACAGGGCCCCAAACATCATGTTGCCTCTCCAAAAGGTCTTGGCAAACTTTGACTGTCCTTTGCTTTTGTTCATTGGTGAGCTCCATCGGGACCATTTTTGTACACACCTTTCTCATGCCAAGATTTCTAGTTAAGATTTTCCTGTTTCTCTATTGATGTTTACTTGGTCTGCTGTGCTTCTCACAGCTGAAAAGGTCCTTACGTACTTATTTCCTAGATGAAAAACTGAGGCTGCAGAGACATAGTAATCTACCCAAGGTTAGATTAAGTGTTAAGTGTTTGGTTTGTCAAAGATCTGGGTCTAAAATCCTTGTCTTCTGATTATTACATTAGTTCTTCTTCCATAATAATCAAAATGATGCTAACAGCCAAACTTCTATAGCTACTAAGTGCCAAGTTTACATTTATTCTTTTTTTTAACCTTTTATTTTTTTAAACTTTTTTTTATCAGTTTCAGGTATATAAAACAATGTAATAGTTAAACATTTATCATTTATATCCCTCACATAGTGATAACTCCCCTCCCCCATCTACTACCTCTCTGACATCGCATACAGCTGTTACATGTCCACCGTCTCTGTTCCTAATGCTGTACTCAACTTCTTGTGTGTGTGTATATATATATATATAATTGTAGTTGACATTCATTATTGTTCAGCTTCAGCTTCAGGTGCACAGTGCAGTGATCAGGCATCTACATCATCCCTGAGGTGGTCTTCCTAATGAGACAAGTGTCCATCAGATACCATACAAAATCTTTACAACATTGTTGATTACATTTCCCAAACTGACTTTTGTATCCCCGTGGCCATCTTGTGGTTACCGATTGTGCTTTCTAATTCCCTCACCTTCCCCCTTATCCACATCCCCCCCCCATCTAGCAACCCTTAGTTTTTCCTCTATGTTTCTGAGACTGTTTCTGATTAGTTCATTCATTTATTCTTTTCTTTAGATTTCACATATAAATGAGATCATATGGTATTTGTCTTTCTCTGTCTGACTTATTTCTCTTAACATAATGTCCTCTAGTTCCATCCGTATTGTTGCAAATAGTAAGATTTCATTATTCTTTATGGCTAGGTAATACTCCATTGTATAAACGTACCACAGTTTCTTAATCAAGTCGTCTACCAATGGGCATTTCGGTTGTTTCCATGTCTTGGCTATTGTGTATAGTACACTTACTCTTACTTATAATGTCTCCAAGGTAGGTATGACTATTATTACCCCCAATTGACAGATAAGAAAGATGAAGCAAAGGGTTGTTAAACAATCTACCTAAGGTCAGGAACCATTCAAATACCTAGGATTCAAAACCCAGCAATCTGGCTCCAGAATCTATACGCTGTGTCATTACACTATTCATTTGTAATAGACAATACACATGAAGTAAAATTTATATCTGATATTTTCTTCCAGAAGGCCTTCTCCCAAACCCCAATATTTAAGAAGTTTCTGTTTAGAAGAGGTCAGTTGTAGAACTACTCGAAATGATTACCAGGCATTTTTATAGGGGCCCATGGGATACCCCGGCCTTTGGAACTTGTTTCATATATGGACACCAACAAAAATGTAGCAGAAATAGCCTGGTGGCTAGACTTGATCAAACCACACTTGCTTTGTGAATAATCAGAATTTGTCTGGATAAAGGGAAAAAACTTTTTCTTATTATGTCAATTTATAGTACCCAGATGCTTACTTTTTTGCTATTTTATCAAAATTACAAGTTTATTAAGGTTTTTGCAGTGTTAAATTTTAAGATTATCTTAAAATTTTGGCGGCTGTATTTCTAAAATGAGACTCTTATCACTAACTTCCAGTGTGATAAATAGTGTAAATGCCATTCTAAGCAAGAAGTATTTCACCTGAGGCTTTGCCCATGATAAATTAGGCAGGAAAACCAAGCAAGTTGGATGAAAAAAGTGATAAAAGAGAGAAATTAGGAAAACATCCCGTTTGAACCCTGATGTAAACTGCAAAGACACTGGAGCACAGCTGGGACATTGCCATTGGAAAATGAAATAATCAAACATGAACAGAGTCACCTAGAGTTACAGAAGTTTTTTGTATTCTCCTTTTCTCACCAGGCATTTTGCCAGTTTCTCTTAAAAAAAGCAGGTCAAAAAAGCAGTTTGCTACACTTTCAGACTCTGTACATACTAATATATACTGGAACTGAGAAACATTCATCACTGTAAAACTTTGCTTTGCAGGCTCAGATGAAACACTTGGCTCCAACATTCCTTGGAACTACAGACCCATGCAGAAGCCCGTGACTATGAACCCATGTAGTTCACCCTTGTAAGAGAAGCCAGCTCTCAGCACCTGAAATCTTTACAAACAATAACTGTATCAGTTGTTTATTGTTGCATAACAAATCCAGTATTTAATGGCTTTATGCAGCAATTTATCATTTTTTTCACGATTCCATGGTTTGGTTGGGTGGTTCTAATGTTATTTTTGCCTGGAATCACTTATGCAACTGTATTGAGCAGAAGTCACTGGTGGGATCTGAGTTCTGTCAGAATAGTTGAACCTCTCTCTCCATATGGTTTTTCATCTCAGACTTTTTGCAGCATGATTGTCTTAGGTGTCCAAGAGAGCAAAAGAAGAAGCTGTAAGAGCTCATAGGGGCTTAGTCCAGAGCTTGGACAATATTACTTCTGTCACATTCTATTGACCCAAGAAACTTATGAGCCATTTTTCATTCAGTGTTAGAGGAGACTGCACAAGTCCATGAATTCAGGGTGGGATGGTTCATTGGAGGCTATTTTGTAACAATCTAACACTCAGGACTTTTGAAAGCCCGACCAGTCTTTCTTTTCTGTGATTGGCTGGGGTAGCAGCTGCTTCAGCAAGAAGAGAAACAAGCATTCATTACGGAGGTCGCTTTCCAGAAAAAGGCATCATGCCAAAAGAAAATTTAAGAAATATAACTATTTATTGAGTCTTTCTTTATTATAAATTATCCTTGTGGCATCTTAGTGACTTTGACATTGTCACGGCCATAAGAAGGTGGTTCAGTGTAGATTTTACCCAAAGACGAAGTGGAGTATTTCTGGCTTAAAGTTGGTTACGGCTGAGAGGAGGGAAGGAAGTTGTATAGAATGCAAGATTGCCACAGGGCTGTCATACCCTAAAGTCTGGGTTAACAAAATAAATAACCATGTAGAAAAGTGGGAGGGGATTTCTACAAGAGTATTAATTAAAGCTTTGTTTTCCCCTCCAGCATACTCAGTATCAAAGCTGGCAACAGTTTCCAGTGATAGAAGATTGGTCCTTCCCAGTCCTTTACTAGGATATGCTGACAAGGAGGTAGCACACTAAGGAGTGCGTATGTGGTATGTATGTGTGTGTGTGCTGGGGAGTGCGAATGACAAGCAATCTTCTAGGATAGATACTCCAAAAAAAAAAAAAAAAACATAAAAAAACCATGTGTGCCTCAGATAATCTTAAAATTTAATCCTGCAAAAACCTTAATAAACTTCTAATTTTGTGAAAATAGCTAAAAAGTAAGCATCTGGGTACTATAAATGAATATAATAAGAAAAAGTTTCTTGCCTTTATCCAGACAAATTCTAATTATTCACAAAGTAAGTGGGGTAGGTTTGATCAAGTCTAGTCACCAGGCTATTTTTGCTACATTTTTGTTGGTGTCCATATATGAAACAAGTTCCAAAGGCCGGGGTGTCCCATGGGCCTTTATAAAAATGCCTGGTAATAACTATTTCGAGTAGTTCTACAACTGACCTCTTCTGAATAGAAGCTTCATAAATATTGGGGTTTGGGAGAAGGCCTTCTGGAAGAAAATAGCAGATATAAATTTCACTTCATTTGTATTGCCTATCAACCCATCTGAGATTAATCTCTAGACACAGAGGTGGCTCAGATCTATCAAATGGATCTTTAGGTCCATTGTTCATGGCTTCCTGCTTGAAAGAAGATGTATCAGTAATACAAATAATGCAGCCCACATATTCTGCTGTCTGCCTAGGTAAGGTCAATAGCAATGTCTCCTTTTTCATGCCTGATTTTAATAATTTGTTTTCTCTCTTCATTGTTTTAGTACGTTGGCTTTTCATTTTTGTTCATCTCATATTAGTATATGATTTTCTTTAAAATTTTTCCTTTGAGCCATTGGTTATTTAGTGCTGTGTTGTTTAATTTCCACATATTTGTTTTTAATTTTTCAAAATTTCTTCCATTATTGATTTCTAATTTAATTCATTGCTGTTGGAAAACATATTTTGTATGATTTTAATCCTTCAAAATGTATTTAGGCTTTTTTTTATAGCCTAACAGATATTCTATCCTGGAGAGTATTTGTGTGTGTTTCAGAAGAATGTGTTTTCTATTGTTTTCGGTGGATTCTTTATTGACCATGAGCCTAGTTTTTCTATTCATTATTTAAAGTGGCTATTGAAGTCTGTAACTATTATTGTTGAATTGTCTATATGTACTCTCAATTTTGTGAATTTTTGTTTCATGTGAAATTTTTGGGCTCTGTTAAGTGCACATATGTATATAATTATTATATCTTCCTAATTGAAAGATTCTTTTATCATTATAAAATGTCTTTTGTTAACTCTGATAAAAAATTTTTGTCTTAAAGTGTTTTCTATGATGGTAATATAGGCATTCCAGCTCTCTTTTGCTTCCTGTGCATCATATATCATTTTCCATCCTTTTAGTTTCAATCTACTGTATTTCTCATTTTAAATTGTGTCTTGTAGATGGTAGAGTTAGAGCATGAGTTTTGAAAAAGAAATGGTGTCGATTTCTGACTTTTGATTGAAATGATCAATACATTTAGGTTTAAGCTGATTACTGATAAGGTAGTATTTAA
This sequence comes from Rhinolophus ferrumequinum, assembly GCF_004115265.2. Taxonomy (NCBI): domain Eukaryota; kingdom Metazoa; phylum Chordata; class Mammalia; order Chiroptera; family Rhinolophidae; genus Rhinolophus; species Rhinolophus ferrumequinum. The sequence continues at coordinate 90,888,925 of NC_046284.1, read as the reverse complement.
ATATGCAATTTTGCCAGTCATACCAAGGCTCATCAATTTTTCTTGAATTGATCCTTCTCAGATTGTTGCAAGCATTTAGTTAATTTTCAGAGCTCTGAAAAACTTAAATTTGACCAATTTTGCTAATATATTCTTTACTTTTATAGAAGAGAAGATTTACAAGGGTCCTCACTTCTCCCTTTCCAGAAGTCTCTCCTGATTTTGTAATATTTAAGTTAGCCTCATTAATTTTAGCTATTTATCCTCATTATGTATCTTTACTCATTATATTTTTACTTTAGATTTCCCCTTCTCTTCTTTTTTGGTTTTAAACTTTTTACCAGACTAGTTTTAGGCTTTTGTTTTAAATATTTGTCTTTTTCCCCCTTTTTCAATAGTCTTAACATTAATCTTTATTGTAATTATCTCTCTTTAAAATTTTAATTTATTTTAATTACTTTTATTTTCTCTTCTAGTTCTTATTTTATAGTTTCAACATTATTAATATTTTCTTAAACTTTTTTCCATGCATTTTAGTGATGCATGTGTGTGCCTGTGTGTATGTGCACATGCATCCATCTATGCTTTCTACTCTTCAGCCTTGAAAAGTTGCAAAGAATATAGTCATCTACCTGGTTTTGCATGTAAAAGAGTTACCCAAGAGAAATTAGAATATGAAGCTTACATAATACATGATGTAAATTCTGTATGCATACTCTACACAAGAGAAAGTAACTGTAAGTAAAGAAATTAACTTTACTTCATTTGGAACCAATGAGGGAAGGTTGTTGTCTTTCAGAGAATCAGGAAGTTACATATAATGGTTTGAGTACTTTCCTAGGACTGCCATAACAAAGTATCACAAACTAGGTGACTTAAAACAACAGAAACGTATTCTCTCATAGTTTTGGATGCTAGAAATTCAAAATCAAGGTATTAGCCAGGCTGGTTCCTGCTGGGTGCTCTAAGGGAGAATCTGTCCCATGCATCTCGCCTAGCTTATGGTGGTGGCTTGCAATCCCTTATATCCCTTGGCTTGTAGCTCCATCATGACAATTTCTGCCTCTATTTTTACATGACATTCTTCCCTATGTCTCTTCATATAATTTTCCCAAGTGCATGTCTGTGTCTAAATTTCCCTCATTTTATAAAGATACCAGTCTTTGGATTAGGACCCATCCTAATTCAGTATGATCTCATTTCAACTTGATTACATCTGCAAAGACCCTATTTCCAAACCAGATAACATCCTGAGGTTCTGGGTAGACATAAATTTGGGGGAGATACTATTCAACCTAGTACAGTAGTTAAGTCAAGAAATGCAGGGACCATCACTGATATTTACAGCTGCCTGTTGTGCCTTGGCAAAAATGTGAGCCAAAAATATTCTATCCAATGAAATTATGCTTAAAGCACAAAAGAATAAATACAAATAATTTTGAAAATGCAAGCACTCAGGGAATATCATTGCTATGAGAACTTCCTGAGGAAACTAATGGAGGACAAATATAAGACAACAAAGAGCTTAACTAGCACATTATGGAGAAAAAATTCATAATGAATTTTGAATATATTTAACAGTAGAACAAAGCTTAACATATATGGGGAAGAAAGCACAACATAGAATGCAAAATTTGTATAATAATAGTGGAGAAATGATATAATATGTAAGGGAATCTTTCAGTGCTACATCTGTATCACTGCAAGCTTTATCACTTCAGTTTGTTCTAGCTGATTTCACCTGCCAATAAATGTGTCTTTCTCCTGAGGGCAGCATAAAAGGAGTACCAAGGAATTCAAATCTCCCCAGGAGATGCCCTCAACAAATGATTTATGATAGTTAGTGAACAAATACTTCAGATCTCTTGATCCTTAGAGAGACAACTTTCCCAGAAAATTTTCACAATATTAAGCTCCAGTCACCCACAGAAATAGCTGGTATAATACTCCTTTTATTGGTTGCTTTGTTTTTTCTGTGTACTTGCTTACTTCTCTACTGGTATTTCTTGCTCTTCACAAATAAAGAAGTTACACTTGAATCATTGTCTAATAGTTTGCCTCTGAGGGAACCCAAATTAAGACAATATAATTGGCAAAATTGATGGGGGAGGGAAAAATATAAAGTATTGCACACATCTAATTGCTGCATCTATAATTGCTAAGAGTCCAAGGAGATAATTTAAAGTTGCAAATGAAGTCATAGAAGCATAAGCATAGTTAAACAAAATTGATAAACAAAAATATAATATAATTAACTTAAATTGAGTGGTAGAAGTGAAGCAAGGAAACTAAGAGGAAAAAAGAATATCCTAAGTTTATCATTGCTTAAGCAGATAATAGATACTGCTTAAGAAGTGGAATATTATGGGCATTATGTAAATTTACAGTTTTAAAGTGAAAATGGCAAAGAAAGACCTCCAAATTTTTATCCTCCATAAAAACAATGAGAAAACTTGAAAAATTATCAGAATCAACTTTTCAGAACTCTGGAAATTAACTAAAGACTTGCGCATTCCAGGGAATGTTTATTCAAGAAAAACAACTGGTAAATCTTGGTAAAAAACAACAAGCTTTGGGGCAAATTTCCTAGTTCCATTCTCTGCTTTCAAGGAGTGTGGTGGCCTTCAAAAACAACAACCCACATTGATGGTGAAGTTTGGCAACAAGTGAGAACAAAATAGGGCTGAAGATCTTTCAAAGCATGAGTCCCCCAAATTGTCAATTTGTGACCTTCCTGGTGGTTCCCTAGAAAACCATACTTGCAAGCTGTCTGTATCTTACCTGACTCAGAGCTTTCCCAGTGTGAAAAGTTTTATTCCCCCCAGGACATTTATCAAAAAGCAATTACAGACCATTGCTGAACTTCACGGTTTCCCGAGGCAGTGGATAACAGTTGAGGCAAACAATAGACTAACAAAAAAACCTTGAAAGCAAAAGTTAGAGAATGAAGTTTCATGGGGGTTTTCAAAAGCACTGATATACATATTCCTGAAAATCTATAAGTCCAAGCATATGCCTAAACCTATTTCCATGTCCAGTGTTGTGCACATGCACAGGAAGAATTTCAGGAGGGTCTAAACTCTCACCTCTGGGTGACCTTGAGACTCTGTGCAAGTAGGAAATGAAGGCTAAGGCAAAGTTTTAAACTGTCTGAGTGTTGAAGACATACCTTGACACAAGCACAGATCTCCTCAGCAAAAACTGGGAGAGATTTACTGGTCATAGACCTTTAAGAAAATCTCCGTCCAATCATTAGCTGACTATTTAACTAACCAAGTATAGACTTCAATGGCCACACGTGACAAAAGTACAGACTTTATATCCTTTATAGAATTAGTTCAGAAAATTCATTAAAAAAAACACAAAACACTACAGAAAATGACAAACCCTAAACAGGCTGAATAATATGACTTTCAGACTTACCACATTACATTACATAAAATGTCATTTTCAACAAAAAAAAACTAAATCATAAGACATGCAAAGAAACAATAAAACATGACAGAAAAAACATCAATCTATAGAAAATGATGTTGGGATCATGTCCAAGATGGTGGATTGTGTAAACACTATGCTTACTGCATTCAAGATCACACCAAAATTACAAATAAATTATAGAACAATCAACCTCAAGAGTTATTTGAAAACTAGCTGAACAGAACACCTATAACAAGATATAAAGAAGAGGCCACATCAAAACTGGTAGAAAGGGGGGAAACACAAAGCAGGCTGACCCCAAGCCCACAGATGGTGGTTGAAGGCTGGGAGGGACACTTCAGTGGCACAGGTCTCCACTTAAGAGGGAGTTCTCCCAGCCACATGCTGGACTCCCCAGCCAACACGTCCTGTGCTAGGAAGTGGAGTTCCCACAACATCTGGCAGTGAAAATCAGTGAGGACTCTGCCCTTCCTGGTGGGATAGAGGGTGGCTAGAAACCCAGACGCCCTCCTGTAGGGCCATCACATGGACTTCCTGGCTTGCAGGCACTTACCTGGTCTCTGGTGGAAGGGTGGCAGCTCTGAAGGCCTGGAGACGTGTGGGAAAGAATTGAGTTGTGTGGCTTCCAAACGGGAGCTGGAGGGATGGGAACCATTGTTGTCCCTGTGTAGAGCCTGACACACATGTGGCCTATAGAAGGGCACCAACTTTTCAGTGTTAAGCTCTTCCCCAAAGGACCATGTCTGGGACCACATTGATCTGGTGGAATCCACGTGTGAACATTATCTTGGTGACATCCTGGGTATTCGCCCCTCCCCGTGCACAGCTGGTGCTACGTCGCCCAGGACACCCTTGACTGCTGAGCTGCTGGCCCCACCCCTCAGGATGCAGAAGCCTTTTTGCAGTGGGTAGATGGCTCATAGCAGCCCAGAAAACATTTTTGGGTGAGTCATAACCAAAGACCTGTATCACAGCATCTCTTGGGAATTTGTGAGACTAAGGCAAGGGGTGGCTGGCTGCAGTGCTCTAAGGGCATTTCACAAAGTGGTCACAAGCCAGGCACTGCCCTGAGGTGAGCAGTGGCTGGCTGCAGTATTCTTGGGGTGCTATGCAAAGTTGTCACAGGCCAGGCACTGGGGTAAGAACTGAATTTGCATTAACTTTGTCAAAACCATTGGCCATGTCTTGTGACTTCCTGGAACTCCACACCACCCAGCTAGTGCTGCATAGCTGAGGGCACTCTCAACTCCAGATCAGTCAGACTGACCCATGCATCTAAGGAGGTTCTTTCAATAGCTGGGCCTCACGGGCAGCTAGCAGGTGGCAATAGGCCTACCATACCCCGACCCTTTTGCTAAACTGCTTCAGGCCTACTACTAGTGGCAGCTGGTCTCAGTTCATAGTGAGAGCACCCCACATGCCTCCAGGTCCATCACAGGCAGCAGCCAACCACATATAGTTTTGTGGGTCATACCAGGTAGCCACAGTCTGGTAGCAGGCAAGGATGAAATCGGCCCGCACAAGGTCTGCTCCCAAAACACCAGAAACAACACACTCAGAGGCCAGCTTGAGACCACACCTGAGCACTACCTGGCTAGTCCCACAAGCAGCATGCTCAAGGGGGGATCTCAACAGGCACAAGAGCCCACAGGTGTGAAGACCCCCTGAGGGGTCAGGCCACACTCTGCAGTTCATACACTATAGGCTTAGCCAATCTTCACAGTCAGTCAGCCTGGGAGTCAATCCCACCCATTGACACACCAAAAGCAATCAAGGCTGAACTACAACAGGAGAACACATACAGCACACTCAAGGGACACTCTTGGAACACATGCACAGGAGATCTGGGAGAGTGCACCATTGGACCACACAGGAAACATACTGCATAAAGCCACCCAGCAAAGACTGACAGACACACGAGATTTATCTAATACATAAAAACAAACACAGAAAGGCAGCCAGAATGAGGAAACAAATGAAAAAAAGTCCCAAATAAAAGAAAAAAAGAAAGCTCCAGAAATAGAACTCAATGAAATGAAAGCAATCAACCTACCAGAGACAGAGTTTAAAACACTGGTTATAAGAATGCTTAAGGAACTTAGTAAGAATTCCAACAAAGAGATAGTAAGTATAAAGAAGGACATAGAAAACATGAAAAAAAAAAAAGCCAGTCAGGAATAAAGATTACAATGACTGAAACAAAGAATACACTAGAAGGAATCAACAGCAGACTAGATGAAGCAGAGGGTCGAATAAACAATTTTGAAGACAAGGTGGCAGAAAACACCCAACTGGAAGAGCAACAAGAAAAAAGAATCCAAAACAATGAAGATAGTTTAAGAGACCTCTGGGACAACATCAAGCGTAACAACATTCACATCATAGGAGTACCGGAAGGAAAAGAGAGGAAGCAAGGGGTTGAGAACCTGAATAAATAATGACTGAAAACTTCCCTTACCTGGTAAAGAAATTGACATACAAGTCCAGGAAGCACAGAGTCCAAACAAAGTGAAGCCAAACAGGCCTACACCAAGACACATTATAATTAAAATAGCAAAGGTTAAAGACAAAGAGGCAATCGTAAAAGCAGGAGAAAAGCAGTTAGTTACCCATAAGAGAGCCCACATAGGACGGTCAGATGATTTCTTAACAGAAACTTTGCAGGCCAGAAGAGAGCGGCAGGGAATATTCAAAGTGGTAAAAAACTAGGGCCTGCAACCAAGACTACTCTACCCATCAAGGCTGTTATTTAAAATTGAAGGAGAGATAAAGAACTTCCCAGACAAGAAAAAGCTAAAGGAATTCATTACCACCAAATTAATATTACAAGAAATGTTAAAAGGACTTCTTTAAGCATAAGAAAGGAGAAAATAAACAAACAAATGAACACTGACAATATGAATAATAACATGGCAATAACTATGTACCTGTCAATAAACACTTTAAATATAAATGGATTAAATGTGTCAAACAAAAGACATAGGGTAGCTGAATGGATAAGAAAACAAGACCCATGCATATGCCCTCTACAAGAGATCCACCTCAGATTGAAAGACACACACAGACTGAATGTAGAGGAATAGAAAAATATATTTTATGCAAATTGAAATGAGAAAAAAGCTGCGATACCAATAGTTATATTGACTTTAAAATGAAAACTGTAATGAGAGAAAGACGGACATTATATAATAACAGAAGGATCAATCTAAAAAGAAGACATAATGCTAGTAAACATCCATGACTTAAGATAGGAGCACCTAAATATATAAAGCAAATATTGACCAAGATAAAAGCAGAGATCAACAGTAACACAATCATAGTAAGGGAGTTTACCACCCCACTGACACCAATGAACAGATCTTCTGGAAATAAAATCAACATAGAAACAGAAGCCTTAAATGACACACAAAACCACATGGACTTTATTGATCTTTTTAGAGAATTTCACCCCAAAGCAGCAGAATATATGTTCTTTTCAAGTGCACATGAAACATTTCCCAAGATAGATCACATGTAAGGCCAAAACACAACTCTCAATAAATTTAACAAGATTGAAATCATATCAAGCATCGTCTATGACCACAGTAGTATGAAACAAGAAATAAAAATTAAAACAAAAAACAATCTAAAAAACACACAAACACATGGAGATTAAAAAACGTGGTACTAAACAATGAATGGCTAAAAAATGAAATCAAGGAAGAAATCAAAATATACGTTGAGAAAAATGACAATGAAAACACAATGACTGAGGAGACGTCATCAAAATGGCGGCGTGAGGTGAGCCTCTGTAAAGGTCCCCTGGAATTGACAACTACTCGAAAAACAATAACTCCACAAAGGACTCCCTGCAGAGCAGACAGGCAAGATGAAGAGGCCCACTACTGAATTCACCTAAAGGTGGGCGAATCCCGCGAGCGGGGGGGAGGAGGAAAGAGAAAAGTACGGAGAGGGAGCCACGCGGGCACAGACGCAGACCAAGCTCAGTGTTCCGAGCTCCTGCAGAATTTCGGCAGCTGCGGGAGAGGAAAGAACTCGGACAGCTAGGGCTCTACTTATGGCCCAAAGGGCTTAGGGAGCAGCACATAACACGGCTGAACCCAACGATCTTGGCAGAGAACTCGGAGAAAAGACTGAGGAAAGAAGGCTGAAAACGGTGCTTTAAGCCCTCTCTGCCGAGCAGGAAATGGAAGCCTTAGGCACTGAGACTAGGGGCCCTCTCCCTGACCCCGCAGAGCTTGACCTGCCCCCACATGCCTGGTGCTAGAAGCGGAACAGTAGCAGTGTCAGATCAAAAGAACAGAATATTTGCTGTTCTGAGAACTGTGGACCACAAACACAGATTCACAGTTCAACTAGTACTGGCAGAGGGGAGGGAGATGAGGAAGCAGGACCGGCTGTGGTGGTGGTCCCTGCCAATGCTCTGGGCCACCTCTCACAACTCGCCCTGCCCCTGGCCCCACATATCTGGGCGGATCCCTGCAGAGTAAACAGAACTGCTGAAACATATAGGCTCTGAATCTGGTGCAGGCAGACCACTGGACCTTCAAAAGCTCTCCGCATACCCACAAGGAACTGCGGCCTGTCACCCAGGTGTACTACTAAAAGAGGAGAAGCCCCTCTCCCAGGGAATTCCCCCATTGTGTGAGAAGCTGGAATACTGCAGAGAAAACAGAGCACTACCGTGTGAGAGAGAAAAAAAGGCTACAGTCGAAGAGAAAATAAAACATTCCACCAACGAGTACTGGAAAACAAAAGAAAGACCTCTTCCTATCCACCTGTTGCAGAACCCACTCCTGTATATGACTAGGAAGAGAAATAATAAATCAGTCATTGCCATGAATAACCAAGGCAACAAGACAGCTCAGAAAGAAAGTGAAAAGTCTCCAGAAAACGAACTTAAAGATATGGAAATAAGTGACTTAAATGACAGAGAATTCAAGATTGCAGTTCTGAAAAAACTCAACGAGATGCAAGAAAACACAGAAAGGCAGTTTAATGAATTCAAAAACACAATAAAAGAACAACATGAGCATTTTAAGAAAGAGATTGCAATTTTAAAAAAGAACCAAATAGAATTTGTGGAGATTAAGAACTCAATAGAAGAAGTTAAGAATGAAATAACCAGCTTAGGTAGTAGAGTTGACCAGATGGAGGAAAGAATCAGTGACATCAAAGATACAAACCTGGAAATGACACAGATGGAAGAAGAAAGAGACTTGAGACTTAAACGAAATGAAAGAACTCTACAAGAACTTTCTGATTCCATCAGAAAGAACAATATAAAAATAATGGGCATACCAGAAGGAGAAAAAAGAGAAAAGGGAACAGAGACTATATTCAAACAAATTGTTGATGAGAACTTCCTAAACTTGTGGACAGAACTGGATCCTCGAATCCAAGAAGCAATAGAACACCAAATTACCTCAATCCCAACAGGCCTTCTCCAAGGCACATTGTATTGAAGCTGTCTAAAATCAACAACAAAGAAAGAATCCTCAAGGCAGTCAGGAAAAAGAAGATGGTAACATACAAAGGAAAGCCCGTTAGATTATCATCAGATTTTTCCGTAGAAATTCCACAAGCCAGGAGGGAGTGGAACCAAATATTCAAACTATTGAAAGAGAGAAATTATGAGCCAAGAATAATATATCCAGCAAAGATATCCTTTAGATATGGAGGAGGAATAAAGACCTTTCCAGATATACAGAAGCTGAGGGAATTTTCTGATGCATGACCTGCACTGCAAGAAATACTAAAGGAGGCTATTCGACCACCATCAACAGGGACAATTTGTGGCAACCAAAACATAAAAAGGGGGATAGCAAAGGCCTGAACGGGAATATGGGAATGGAGAAAGTAAGCGTGCTGAAGAAAATGGATTACTCTAAATATCAAACTTTCTTTTACTTAAACTTAAGGGTAAACACTCAAGAAAAATCCAGAACTGAAATATATACTATAATTAAAGAAGAAACACAGGGAAACATCATAGAATACCACCACACAGAAATAATAGACCACAGCAAAAAGGCAAAGAAACAATGGAGACACAGCCTTACCAGAAAATTAAAGATAGAATGACAGGAAATCTTCACATATCAATAATCACCTAAATGTAAATGGACTGAACTCAACAACAAAAAGGCACCCAGTAGCAGACTGGATCAAAAAACTAAACCCAACCATATGCTGTCTCCAAGAGACACATCTCAGCTACCAGGACAAGCATAGACTCAAAGTGAAAGGGTGGAAATTGACACTCCAAGCAAATGGAACCCAGAGTAAATCAGGTGTAGCCATAATGATATCATATGAAACAGACTTCAGGGTGAAAATGATAACAAGAGACAAAGATGGACATTTCATAATGGTAAAGGGGACTATACAACAAGAAGACATAACAGTTATCAATATTTATGCCCCCAATCAGGCAGCACCAAAGTATAGCAAGCAACTACTAACAGAACTACAGGGACAAATTGACCAAAACACAATTATACTAGGGGACCAAAATACATCACTGACAGCTATGGATAGATCATCCAAACAGAAAATAAATAACGAAATAGCAGCCCTAAATGATATATTAGATGAAATGGACATAATTGACATATGTAGAGCACTTCATCCTAAAACATCAGACTATATACATTCTTTTCTAGTGTACATGGAACATTCTCAAGGATAGACCATATATTGGGACATAAAATCAGCCTCAGCAAATTTAAGAAGATTAAAATCATACCAAGCATATTCTCTGATCACAAGGCTTTGAAATTGGATATGAACTGCAAAAAGAAAGCAGGAAAAAACACAAATACATGGAGATTAAACAACATACTTATAAAGAACGACTAAGTTGAAGAAGAAATTAGAGGAGAGATCAAAAGATACATAGAAACAAATGACAATGAAAATACATCCTACCAAAATTTGTGGGCTGCAGCGAAAGCAGTTTAAAGGGGGAAATTTATACCATTACAGCCCTACCTCAAGAAACAAGAAAAATCCCAAATAAATAACCTCATGTTACACCTTAAAGAAGTAGGAAAACAAGAACAAATGAAACCCAGGGTCAGCAGAAGAAAGGAAATAATAAAAATCAGAGCAGAACTAAATGAAATAGAGAACACAAAGACAATAGAAAAAATTAATGTGACAAAGAGCTGGTTCTTTGAAAAGATAAACGAAACTGACTAACCCTTGACTAGACTTACTAAGATAAAAAGAGAGAAGACACTAATTAACAAAACCAGAAATGAAAAAGGGGAAGGTATCACGGACACCACAGAAATACAAAGGATCATCCAAGAATACTATGAAGGACTATATGCCACCAAATTCAATAACCTAGAAGAAATGGACAAGTTCTTGGAAACATATAGCCTTCCTAGGCTGAACCATGAAGAACTCGAAAATCTAAACAGACCGATCACCAGTAATGAAACTGAATCAATCATCCAAAACCTTCCTAAAAGCAAAAGTCCGGAACCAGATGGCTTCACTAGTGAATTCTACCAAACCTTCAAAGAGGATCTAATACCAATCTTCCTCAAACTCTTCCAAAAAATTGAAGAAGACACAGTACTCCCTAACTCATTTTATGAGGCCAACATTACCCTGATACCAAAACCTGGTAAGGACAACACAAAAAAAGAAAACTACAGACCAATATCTCTGATTAACACAGATGCAAAAATCCTAAACAAAATTCTAGCAAATCGAATACAACCATGCATTAAAAAGATCATTCATCACGACCAAGTGGGGTTCATCCCTGGGGCACAAGCTTAGTTCAACATCCGCAAATCCATCAATGTGATACATCACAAAAACCAAATAAAGCATAAAAATCATATGACTATATCAATTGATGCAGAAAAAGCATTTGACAAGATACAACATCCATTTATGATTAAAACACTTAATAAAGTAGGTATGGAAGGAAAATACCTTAACATAATAATGGCCATATATGACAAGCCCTCAGCTAATCTCATAATTAATGGTGAAAAACTGAAGCTCTTTACTCTACGTTCAGGAACACGACAGGGCTGTCCCTTATCACCTCTGCTTTTCAACATATGTGTTGGAAGTCCTTGCCAGAGCAATCAGGCAAGGGAAAGAAATAAAAGGTATACAAATTGGGAATGAAGAAGTTAAATTATCACTCTTTGCAGGTGACATGATGCTATATGTAGAAAACCCTAAAGACTCCACCAAAAAGCTATTAAAAACAATCAATGAATACAGTAACGTTGCTGGCTACAAAACCAACGTATCAACGTCCTTTGCATTCTTATATACTAACAATGAAATCTCAGAAAAAGAAATACAAAAAAAATTCCTTTTGCAATTGCAGCAAAAAGAATAAAATACCTAGGAATAAACTTAACCAAGGATGTGAAGGACCTATATGCTGAAAGCTGTAAGACATTTTTGAAAGAAATTGAAGAAGACACAAAGAAATGGAAAGACATTCTGTGCTTATGGATTGGAAGAATCAACATAGTTAAAATGGCCATATTACCCAAACAAATATACAGATTTAATGCAATCCCCATCAAAATCCCAATGGCATTTTTTAAAGAAATAGCACAAAAAAATCATCAGATTTGTTTGGAACCACAAAAGACCCCGAATAACCAAAGCAATCTTAAGAAAAAAGAACAATTCTGGAGGTATCACACTCTGTGACTTTAGCTTGTATTATAGGGCTACAATAATCAAACAGCATAGTATTGGCAGAAAAACAGTCACATAGACCAATGGAATAGAATTGAGAACATAGAAATAAAACCACATAAATATGGACAGGTAATTTTTGACAAAGAAGCTAAAAACATACAATGGAGGAAAGACAGCCTCTTCAATAAATGGTGCTGGGAGAATTGGAAAGCCACGTGCAAAAGAATGAAACTGGACTGCTATCTGTCACCATGTACCAAAATTAATTAAAAATGGATCAAACACTTAAGCATAAGACCTGACACAATACACTGCATAGAAGAAAGCATAGGTACTAAACTTATGGACCTTGGGTTCAAAGAGCATTTTATGAATTTGACTCCAAAGGCAATGGAAGTAAAAGCTAAAATAAACAAATGGGACCATATGAAACTTAAAAGCTTCTGCACAGCAAAAGAAACCATCGACAAAATAAAGAGGCAACCAACTGAATGGAAGAAGATTTTTGCAAACAGTGCCTCCGATAAGGGGCTAATATCCAAAATATACAAGGAACTCATGAAACTCAACTACAAAAAAACAAACAACCTAATTGAAAAATGGGAAGACGACCTGAAGAGACATTTCTCTAAAGAGGACATACAAATGGCAGATAGACATATGAAAAAATGCTGAACATCACTAATCATCAGAGAAATTCAAATAAAAACCACAATGAGATGTCACCTCACCCCAGTCAGAATGGCTATCATTAACAGGACAAATAGTAACAAGTGTTGGGCAGGCTGTGGAGAAAAAGGAACCCTCATACACTCTTGGTGGGAATGCAGACTGGTGCAGCCGTTATGGAAGGCAATGTGGAGGTTCCTCAAAAAAATCACGAATAGAATTACCATATGACCCAGCAATCCCTCTCCTGGGTATCTACCCACAAAATCTGAAAACATTTATACATAAAGACACGTGTGCTCCAATGTTCATTCCAGCTTTGTTTACGGTGGCCAAGACATGGAAACAACCAAAATGTCCTTCGATAGATGAATAAAGAAGTTGTGGTATATATACACAATGGAATACTATTCGTCAGTAAGAAAAGATGATATAAGAACATTTGTGACAACATCGATGGATCTTGAGAGTATAATGCTAAGCCAAGTAAGTCAGACAGAAAAGCCAAGAACGGTATGATTTCACTGATATGTGGTATATAAACCAAAAACAACAAAAGAACAAGACAAACAAATGAGAAACAAAAACTCATAGACACAGACAATAGTTTAGTGGTTACCAGAGGGTAAGGAGGTGGGGGGTGGGAGATGAGGGTAAGGGGGATCAAATATATGGTGATGGAAGGAGAACTGACTCTGGGTGGTGAACACACAATGTAATTTATAGATGATGTGATACAGAATTGTATACCTGAAATCTGTGTAATTTTACTACAATTGTCACCCCCAATAAATTTAAAAAATAAATAAATAAATAAATAAATAAATAAATAAATAAATAAATAAATATTACTGCTGGATTGGGGGGTTAAAAGTTTCTGATTATAAAAATCCATTCCCAGTAGGGCTAAAATGGTAATAAAATGAAGTACAGGTATCAAAAAAAAAAAAAAAAAGAAACATTCTCTTGTTCCAGTGCAATAATATCAAAAATTAAATATGTAATCAGAAAAAACTATCTACTGGAAATTTAGAAAATAAAAAAAGACTTGATTGTTGAGTTGAGGAAATACAAATTAAAATTGCATGCTGAATTCCAGGCAGAATTTTTTTAAAAAGTTAATACTTAGATACATTGTAATACGTATGTAGAACAATAAAGAGGAAAATTTTAAAGAAGTCAAGGAGAAAAGAGAGCTTACCTAGCAAGCTTTTGGCCAGTTATGATAGAAGAATAATATTTCCAAAGTGCTGAGGGAAAATATTTGTTACACTAGAATTGTATGTCAGGTAAGGGCATTAGAGTTATATGAGAACTTTTACAGAACATTGCTGAAAGAAGGAAAGGAAGTGCTTCAATAATAATGCAGAAGAAACATGTAAGATACAAAACACAATGGTGAACAAATAAATTGGTAAGCATAACAGTAATTCTAAACAATTTAGAATGTTCAGAGAGAAAAAAAAGACAGTTTTGGTATGTTTGAAACAAAAGGGAGCTAAAATACAATAACATGAAAATGGGAGAGTAAACTTTAAAAATTTTTCTGAGTTCATTCTATTCTTTGGACAGAGGGTAGGCATGAGGATGACCTTTTATTTTAATTTGTATGCATGTTAAAATCTAACTGCAAATCCACAAATTCTAATTTACTTAGCATCCAACTAACATTCACATCTCTAATAGACAGGTATTAATAGACACTCAGCAAGTAAAGGAAAAATGGAGGTCAACCCATCTTCTGAGCTGTACTTCACAGGATAGAAAATAACAACACTAACTGTTATTGACAGCCAGGATCTTTTTTTTTTTTGGTTCCTATGGAAGAATGATTTTATACATCATACTTTACTGAATTGCTTCTTGCTTATTTACTGGGTGTCAAGGTCAGTGGCCCGTTTATCATAGGTGTGTTCTGAGTCTAAGCATCTGTTTTCAGAATGAAATGAGCGTAAATAAATAAGCAGCCTGTTGACAAGATTCAAAGTCATGAAACAAGCATTTGGAGCCTTGAGACATAATAGACTGCTTTCTAGCATAGTGTTGTGCAACTTACTTTATAGTGGACTTGATTCCATCTTATCTCCCACGGGCCTTTCTTACTGCTGACTTAGTCTGCTAAGCTAACTTCTGTAGTTACAGAGACCAAGACATGATGAGTGTTTTGTGTAGCAGCATAGCATTTTTTAGCCGTGGGGAAGAAAGGCCAAAACCTGTATGAGACATAGCTTTTTCCTGTTCCAAACTAGTATTTAACTATCAAACTGCCCTGAGTTTCAAAGTCTATGAAGGGCTGGGTGTTGGTTGGAATTTTCATTTGATGAATACTTTGGATTGTTCTATAATGAAATCAATTGCCTTGCCCCAGGTGTAGATGCCACACTTTATCTCTAGAGTCTAAGGAAGACCTCTCATCTTCATTTTAAAGCTGGCCCAGGGCCGCAGAAGTTCAATGCTCTGGCTTGCACTAATTGGAAGGAAAATCAGGGAAATTTCACCTTTCAATGCTTTTTTTATTCTTCAGATTCCTGGGATTTTGCTGAGTCCACTGCTGTGAAAGTTTGATCATCTCCCACATCCTATCTAATTAACCTGAAAATAACCTTCTCATTAATCCATAGATGGGGAAGACCAGCACACACAGCATGTGCACACTCACATGGTCTCTCATTGGCTATGATTACAAACTAAATTCCACCTGATACATGCAGGAGGAATAGTTAGAAGATATTTAAATTGGAATTTTCGTCACAAAAAATATTTGCTAAAACATGTTTTTTATGTTAACTATAAGTCACACTTGGAATACAATTGTTAATTGAGAAAAATATTGAGTCATCTCTTGAACCTAATGCAAGTTTCTATTGATTTTGCCCCATCCTATGGATCCAAGCTACTAGCAAGCAACTTACCCAACCTGTTGCATGCAGGTTGGTGTACTCTGAACAGGGAACAAGGGGGTCTCCTATAAATCCATGTCTATACTGAGGTACTTGCTAATCTTTTCCCATGTTCAATATTCTCCCCTTCATCAAGCCTTACTTAACACACTAGTTCCATTTATTGACTGCCCATTGTTTTGCGGTTTTTTTTTTTTGGGGGGAGGGCACTAATTCTAAGACAATCTCTATCTTTTGATGAGTCCTGGGAAAATCTGCTCCCTAATTAATATCCATGCCTCAATTCTTTCTCACTTTTCCTAGCCTTTTGGAATCTTACTGTCAAAATTCAAGTATAAAGTCAAAAAAAGCAGACAATGTCTTTCCAGTTTTATGCTTGTCTTAGCAATTCTATGAGATATTTTGAAGCTCCTCTTGAAAAAGCTGTGCCAAAGACCTGGTAATTGTTTTTTATGGTTTTCCAATGAAGTGTGAAGTCCTTCTAACAGCTCTCAATAGCTTCTCTTCTCTGTAGCTGCGAACAGTAAGACAGAGGCCATTAACAAACATTTCCAGTTTTGCTTTGTTTTTTTCTCTCTCTCTCCCATCATTACGACTTTGGTCTGAGACTGAACAGTTGGCATTATACCCCTGAATAGCCTAACAGGAGTTAGGGGTAAGTAAAATCAATCATGGTGAATCCCTCCTGGATTTCAAAGGAAAAGAAAATCATCACACATAATTTATATCCAGTAGTTCAATACAAAAAATTATTGACTTTGACACTGTGGTGGGCAAATAGCTAAAAGCTGAAGATATGTAGATAAAGAAAGGAGGTCCTTCTTCTAAAGTAACTCCCAGCCTAGTTAGGTAGAGAGAGATATAAAGGAAAACACTGCAAGATCATGTGATCTGAGGAGGGAGGTAACCAGAAGAACAGGCTGACTCTGAGGGACTGGGAGCATAGGCATGTTCTGTCATCACTATGTTTCTATTATTTAATACAGGTTCCAACCTTTAATAGATATTCAATAAATGTATGTTGAATTAAATCATATCACCTTATTCTTGTTAAGGTGTCCAAAAGAACAGCAAAATAATCTTTTTTTTTAATTTATTGGGATGACAATTGTTAGTAAAATTACATAGATTTCAGGTATACAACTCTGTAATACATCATCTATAAATCCCATTGTGTGTTCACCACCCAGAGTCAGTTCTCCTTCCATCGCCATATATTTGATCCCCCTTACCTTTATCTCCCACCCCCCACCCTCCTTACCCTCTGGTAACCACTAAACTATTGTCTGTGTCTATGAGTTTTTATTTCTCATTTGTTTGTCTTGTTCTTTTGTTGTGTTTGGGTTATATACCACATATCAGTGAAATCATATGGTTCTCTGCTTTTTCTGCCTGACTTACAAAATAATCTTTAATACATTACTTAAGTATTGCAAAGTTTATTTTAAAAAATGTAAAGCATCTATTTAAGCTTTCCTAGATATCTCTTCGAAGGGATGAGTAAGCAAAACAATCCCTTAAAAAGCCCGTTAATTTTTTAAGAAGGCACATGACGTTATTGGTAAGTGAATATTTAGTGTTTTTTATACTTAGCACAACAGTTTAGGTCAAATTTATGATTCATGAGAGCTGTATTTTTACATGCTGTTGGTACTCTTTGTGACACATTGGAGTCCCTTTTGTGTGATCAATGTGCACAATATATTTCTGTCCATTATATAGGACTTGATACATAATTTTACTCTTTTAAATTGTTATGGAGGTTTGTAGGTGTGTCTTTGTTTCAATAACATACTGTTGTTCATGTTTATAATTTATGTTGTGTCATATTCTTGGTTAGAAACATAATCCCAATTGTTACATTGTTCCTTGAGGAGAAAAGATGACCTGTTTCAGGACAATATACTTTGTTTCTAGAAATGCAAGAATGCATTGTGGTAGAAATTGGTGACTAACTGTGCAGTCATGTATCACTTGTTATTTTTCATAGGAGCATTAGAGTTCTTTCCTCAATATGAATGTGACCCTTTCAGGGAGTCATTATTTGTCCCCAACTCCTCTCTCTTGATTTTTTTCTTCACTTGTCCAACTTCTTGTAACCATTGGTAGGTTATCCTTCTAGGCAAAGGTTGATCTTAGGCCCTGAGACAATCCTAGATGCCATAAATATCTGAAGTTCTAAGTCAACATCAGGAGGAACTTAGAATTAAGCTTTAATATGATACACTATGGGTCAGGTAAGATAGTGGTGTGTGTTCTCCCCAAATCCTTACATAATAGCCCTGCCAGTTAGCCTCAGAGTCTCCCCATGAATCCACCTACCATATAATTGGGTTAAGGTCCTGTTAAATTCTTGTAACACTTTTCTCTGAAGTTACTGGACCTCATTCTCGATATCTTCTACCACTACCTGAGATCTGCCTTTGAATGGACAGTGCTCTGAAACCTGATACCCGCAACTTTCATCCATCTCACCCCCATCACCTCACTTCCAACCTGGACTTTCCAGGGACCTTATCGATTTTAAGACTTGGTCTCCAAGTTTAGAATGCCTGAACATATTACAACGTAAGTCAATGGATTTCTCTGTCTAGTCATCCTTGCTAGGACAAGCCTCTGTAACTTTCCCAGACATGCTAGTCCTAGTTTTTTCTCCCTTTTCACTAGCTCATGCTTACAAAGTACCAAGATGTCTCACAGCACCACTGGTTGGAGCTTGGTTCAAC
This sequence comes from Rhinolophus ferrumequinum, assembly GCF_004115265.2. Lineage (NCBI taxonomy): Eukaryota > Metazoa > Chordata > Mammalia > Chiroptera > Rhinolophidae > Rhinolophus > Rhinolophus ferrumequinum. The sequence goes on along the minus strand of NC_046284.1, from coordinate 90,870,522 downwards.
AGATATGAACATTCTATTAATGCTGTTCTCTGTAAAATATCTAGCACAGGATGGAGTACACAGAATTCCTCTTGAGCAAATGTCTGGGCCAAAAATGGGGGCTTGTCTGCAGATCCTGGTCCAGGGATTTGGAGCAAATATTGGCAGAGAAAATGTAAGTTAAACATCTCTGACCTGATGAGTTCATAACTTGGGGAAAAGAGGATCAATACATAGGAAATAAGAAGAAATAATGCAGACTCTCTTGTTCCTGTGTTTACTATAAAGATAAATGTAACTCTTTACTAGTTAGTCACTCAAGCAAGAAAATAGGACACTTCACTTCTTTTCACCCCTACTGACATTAATGGTGATCAAGTACCACCAATTCCTCATCTTTTTTTTTTTCTATTAGTTTCAGATGTATAAAACAACATAGTGATGAGACATTTATATATCTTACAAAGTAATAATCCCAATAAGTCTAAAACCCATCTGACACTGTACATAGTTATTACAAAATTATTTACTATGTTCCCTATGCTGTACTTTATATCCCCATGACCATTTTTTAAAAATTATAGTTGACATTCAATATTATCTTACATTAGTTTCAGGTTACATTGTAGTGGTTAGATATTTACTAGACTTATCAAGGGGACCATTTCATAAATTATACAAATGTCTAACCAATTCTTTATCTTTTTTTAAATTAAAGTTTATTGGGGTGACAATTGTCACTAACAATTACTCATCTTTAATGTCTCTCATATGTATCCTTTCTTTCCACCATCAATGATACTACCTCACTTGAAGTCCATAACCCTCACTTGAATTACTGTTATAAATTCCTAGTTGATCTCCCTGTCTTCAAAATTTTCTCATCCCATCTATTCTTCATTTTGCTGTTTCAATGATATTTCTTTTTTACTTACACCTAAAACTAAGTATTTTTAATTATTTTTTAAACTAAAGGCATGTGTTTTTCTTTCTAAAAGTGTAGAGTGTTAGGAATGGAAGAAACTCCCCTTGCCATGCCAGATACTCATTTCTTTCCAAAGGTGATTCTAGAATATAGGAGGGGTTTCCTTGCCTCCCACTCTCATCTGGCTTTGAGTCCTAGCATTCAACTTAAAAGGCTCTCATGATGCACAACAATAATATCCATGTTTCTAAATGCAACAGACTTCAGGCTTGCCATCTCAGCAGTATGTAGTACTGTTGGCTCCATGTTCCTTTAAGAAACACTTTTATTGGACTCTATTAGTTTCCTATTGCCACAGGAACAAATGACCACCAACTTGGTGGATTAAAACACCACACATTTATTGTTTTACACTTCCGGAGTTCAGAATTCCAAAATCAATTTCACTGTGCTAAAATCAAAGGTGTTGACTCTAGGGGAGAATCTGCTGTTTCCTTGCCATTTTTTAAAAAGATCTGCAGGCTGCATGCATCCTTTAGTTGATGGCCCCTTTCTCCATCTTCAAAGCCAACCATGCAGGATCTTTTTATGTTGTCACACTGCCTTCTTATTCTACAGTCAAATTTGGTCTTGCCTGTCTTTGTAAGGATACTTGTAATTACATTTAGCATGCATTGGATAATCCAGGCTAATCTCTGCATCTCAAATCTTTAACTTAATCACATGTGTAAAGTCCTGTTTTCATATCAGGTAACATTTATAGGTTCCAGGGATTAGGACATAAGCATCATTGAGGGTCATTATTCAGTCTAATACAGGGTCCATGACATAAAACTCCATTTCCTCATACCACTGTGCCCACTTGTTCTCTGTCTCCTTTGCAGGCTTGTGTTGCTCCACACAAAAATTAAATACTGGATTTTCTGAAGATTTCTTCCTAGGTTATCTCCTCTTCCTAGGTTATGTAATGATTAGTGTTATATATCAACTTAACTGGGATAAGTGATGCTCAGATAACTGTTAAAAACATTATTTCAGGGTGTGTCTATAAGAGTGTACCTGAAGAGATTAGCATTTGATTCAATTAACTGAATAAAGAAAATCACCCTTACCTAGCAATGTGGTAGGCATCATCCAATCTACTGAGGGCCAAAATGGAACAAAAAAGGCAAAGGAAGGGCTAACTCTCTCTCTCTCTCTCTCTCTCCTCTCCTCTCTCTCTCTCTCTCTCTCTCTCTCTCTCTCTCTCTCTCTCTCACACACACACACACACACACTTCTTGAGCTAGGACATCTACAAGGTGTGATAAAAAATACAGTGAATGTTTAAATTAAAAAAAATATTACAGTAAGACACATTGCCATCAATCCCCCTCAAAATACTCGCCCTCGCGTTGAACACACTTATTCCATCATTCTTGTCACTTTCTGAAACAGTTCTGGAAGTCCTCTTTCGTAAGTACCTTTACTCCATCCTCCATCATGACAACACTCCCTGTCACACATCACTTCTGGCATGGTAATTTCTGTCAAATAAAAACATTACAGTGTGTCCTCATCCACCTTATTCACTGGATCTACCACCATGTGATTTCTGGCTCTTCCCCAAAGTCAAAATGACCATGAAAGAAAAATGTTTCAAATCGATTCATGACATCGAGGCAGCCATGACAGCACACCTAAAGACACTCACGAAACAAAACTTCCAGAAGTACTTCAGAAAGTGGCAAGAGTAGTGACGTCATAAAAATGGCAGTGTGAGGTGAGCCTATGGAAATCTCCCCTAGAATTTACAACAAATTGAACAACTGCAACTCCACAAAGGACTCCCTTGCAGACAGGCAAGACTAAGAGGCACATTATGGAAATCACCTAAAGGTGGTCAAATTGTGAGAGCAGGGGAGGAGGGAAGGGAGAAGTGAGGAGACGGGGCCACACAGGCACAGGACACAGACCTACCTCAGTGCTCCGAGCTCGCTGCATTCCCAAACTACCACAGCTGTGGGAGAGGGAAGAACTAGGGTTGTTAGGGCTCCGTTTATGGCCCACAGGGCTGAGGGGACAGCATAAAACACGGCTGAACCCAACGAACATGGGAGAGACCCTCGGAGCAAAGACTGAGGGAAGAATGCTGAAAACAGTTGTTTTAAGACCTCACTGCCAAGCAGAGAACGGAAGACATAGGCACTGAGACTACCCACACCCGATTTACCCTTCAGAGCTCTCCCCACCAACACCTGCCCCAGTGCTAGCAGTGGAACAGTAGCAGAGTCAGAACAAAAGAGCAGAACATTTGCAGTTCTGAGAACTGTGGTACACAGACAAGGACTAGCAGCCCAACTAGTCCCGGCAAAGGGGAGGGAGCTGTGAAAGGAGCAATGGCTGTAGCGGTGGTTACCACGATTGCTCTCCCCATCTCACAACCGACTGCACCCCTGTCCCCACCTATCAGCATGGAACCATGCAGAAGGAAACAGAGCTGCTTAAGCACACAGACTCTGAATCTGGGGCAGAAAGAGCTTTGGAATCTTAGAAGCTCTGCACAACCCCCGACAGAGGTGGTGCTCTATGAACAAGGCAAAAATGTTCACAGAGGAGAAGCCCACCTTCCAGGGAATCCCTCCATTGTGTGAGAAGCTGGAATAGTGTAGAGAAAACATAATACTACAGTGTGAGAGAGAATAAAAGGCTGCAGTTGGAGAGAAAATAAAACATTCTACCAACACCTACTGGAAAACAAAAGAAAGACCTCTTCCTAACAACCTGTTGCAGAACCCACTCCTGTAGCTGTCTAGGAAGAGAAACAATAGATCATCAATTGCCATGAATAACCAAGGCAACAAGACAGCTCAGAAAGAAAACCAAAACTCTCCAGAAATGAACTTATAGATACGGAAATATGTGACTTAAATGACAGAATTCAAGGTTGTAGTTCTTAAAAAAACTCAACGAGATGCAAGAATGCAGAGACAGGCAGTTTAATGAACTCAGAAACACAATCAAATAACATAAAGATCATTTTACCAAAGAGATTGAAATTTTAAAAAAAGAACCAAATAGAATTTCTGGAGATTAAGAACTCAATAAAAGAAATGAAGAATGAAATGCACAGCTTAGGTAGAAGAGTTGACCAGATGGAGGAAAGAATCACTGACATGAAACATAGAAATCTGGAAATGACACGAATGGAAAGAAAGAGACTTGAGACTGAAAAGAAATTAAAGAACTCTACAAGAAATTTCTGACTTAATCCGAAGAGTAATATAAGAACAATGGGCATACCAGAAGGAGAAGAAAGAGAGAACAGAATACAGAGTATATTCAACCAAATAGTTGATGAGAACTTCCTAAACTTGAGGAAAGAACTGGATCCTCAAATCCAAGAAGCAAATAGAACACCTAAATTACCTCAATCCCAACAGGCCTTCTCCAAAGCACATTGTATTGAAGCTGTCAAAAATCAACAACAAAGAGAGAATCCTCAAGGCAGCCAGGGAAAAGAAGACGATAACCTACAAAGGAAAGCTAACTAGAATATCATCAGATTTTTAGCAGAAAGTCTAAAAGCCAGGAGTGAGTGGAACCAAATATTCAAACTGTTGAAAGAGAGAAACTATGAGCCAAGAATAATATACCAGAAAACATATCCTTTTGATATGAAGGAGGAATAAAAAACCTTTTCAGACATGCAGAAGCTGAGGGAATTTTCTAACACACGACCTGCACTACAAGAAACAATAAAGGAGGCTATTCGACCATCATCAACAGGGACAATTTGTGGCAATCAAAACATAAAAGGGGGAGAGTAAAGGCCTGAACCAGAATATGGGAATGGAGAAAGTAAGCATGCTGATGAAAATGGAATATTCTAAACATGAAACTTTCTTTTACATAAACTTAGTGGTAACCACTAAAAAAAAAAAAAATCCAGACTGATATACATACTGTAATAAAAGAAGAAACATAAGGAAACATCATAGAATACCACCACACAGAAATAATAGACAACAACAAAAAGGCAAAGAAACAATGGAGACACAGTTTTACCAGAAAACTAAAGATACAATGATAGGAAATCCTCACATATCAATAATCACCCTAAATGTGAATGGACTGAACTCAGCAATAAAAAGGCACAGAGCAGCAGATTGCACAAAAAACTAAATCCAACCATATGCTGTCTCCAAGAGATGCATGTCGGCTACAAGGGACAAACATAGGCTCAAAGTGAAAGGGTGGAAAATGACAATCCAAGAAAATGGTATCCAGAGAAGAGCATGTATATCTGTTCTGATATCAAATGAAACAGACTTCAGGGTAAAAAAGGTAACAAGAGACAAAGATGGACATTTCATAATAGTAAAGGGGACTATACAACAAGAAGACCATAACAGTCATCACTATTTATGCCCCCATTCAGGGAGCACCGAAATACACCAAGCAACTACTAACAGAACTAAAGGGAGAAATTTACCAAAGCACAATTATACTAGGGGACTTAAATACATCATTGACAACTTTGGATAGATCATCCAAACAGAAAATAAATAACGAAATAGCAGCCCTAAATGACACATTACACAAAATGGAAATAATTGACATTTATAGAGCACTTCATCCTAAATATCAGACTATAAGTTTTTTCTGGTGTACATGGAACATTCTCAAGGATAGACCATATATTGAGATAATAAAAACTAAGCACAGCAAATTTAAGAAGATTGGAATCATACCAAGCATATTTTTTGATCACAAGGCTTTGAAATTGGATACCAATGGCAAAAAGAAAGTAGGAAAAACCAAAAAATACACGAACATTAAACAAGATACTTTATTTTTTTTCACTTGTTTTTTTTTTTTTTTTTTTTTTGTATTGGGGTGACAATTGTTTAGTAAAATTACATAGATTTCAGGTGTAAAATTCTGTATTACATCATCTATAAACTCCATTGTGTGCTCACCAACCCAGAGTCAGTTCTCCTTCCATCACCAATATATTTGATCCCCTTACCCTCATCTTCCACCCCCCACCCTCCTTACCCTCTGGTAACCACTAAACTATTGTCTATGTCTATGAGTTTTTGATTCTCATTTGTTTGTCTTGCTCTTTTGCTGTTTTTGGTTTGTATACCACATATCAGTGAAATCATATGGTCTCTGCTTTTTCTGTCGGACATTTCGCTTAGCATTATACACTCAAGATCCATCCATGTTGTCAAGAATGTTCCTATATCATCTTTTCTTACCGCCGAATAGTGCTCCATTGTGTATATACCACAACTTCTTTATTCATTCATCTATCGAAGGACATTTTGGTTGTTTCCATGTCTTGGTCACCGTAAAAAAAGCTGCAATGAACATTGGAGCACACGAATCTTCATGTATAAATGTTTTCAGTTTTTTTGGTAGATACCCAGGAGAGGGATTGCTGGCTCATATGGAAATTCTATTCGTAATTTTTTGAGGAACCTCCACACTGCCTTCCATAACGGCTGCACCAGTCTGCATTCCCAACAACAGTGCATGAGGGTTCCTTTTCTCCACAGCGTCTCCAACACTTGTTACTATTTGTCTTGTTGATGATAGCAATTCTAACTGGGGTGAAGTGATATCTCATTGTGGTTTTTATTTGCATTTCTCTGAAGATTAGTGATGTTGAGCATTTTTTAATATGTCTATTTGCCATTTGTATGTACTCTTTGGAGAAATGTCTCTTCAGGTCGTCTTCCCATTTTTCAACTGGGTTGTTTGATTTTTGGTGTTGAGTTTCATGAGTTCCTTGTATTTTGGATATTAGCCTCTATCGGAGGCACTGTTTGCAAAAATCTCCTCCCATTCAGTTGGTTGCCTCTCTATTTTGTCGATGGTTTCTTTTGCTGTGCAGAAACTTTTAAATTTCAAATAGTCCCATTCATTTATTTTAGCTTTTACTTCCATTGCCGTTGGAGTCAAATTCATAAAATGCTCTTAGAACCCAAGGTCCATAAGTTTAGTACCTATGTTTTCTTCTATGCCGTTTATTGTGTCAGGTCTTATTCTTAAGTCTTTGATCCATTTTGAATTAATTTTGGTACCTGGTAACAGGTACCAGTCCAGTTTCACTCTTTTGCACGTGGCTATCCAATTCTCCCAGCACCATTTATAGAAAAGGCTGTCTTTTCTCCATTGTATGTTTTTTGATTCTTTGTCAACAATTATCTGTCTATATTTATGTGGTTTTATTTCTGCTTTCTCAATTCTATCCCATTGGTCTATGAGACTGTTTTTCTGCCAATGTCATGCTGCTGTTTTGATTATTGTAGTCCTGTAGTACAAGCTAAAGTCAGGGAGTGGGATACCTCCAGTACTGTTCTTTTTTCTTAAGATTGCTTTGACTATTCGGGGTCTTTTGTGGTTCCAAACAAATCTGATGATTTTTTGTTCTATTTCTTTAAAAAATGCCCTTGGGATTTTGATGGGGATTGCATTAAATCTGTATATTTTTTGGGTAATATGGCCATTTTAACTATGTTGATTGTTCCAATCCATGAGCATGGAATGTCTTTCCATTTCTTTGTGTCTTCTTCAATTTCTTTCAAAAATGTCTTATAGTTTTCAGCATATAGGTCCTTCACAATCTTGCTTAAGTTTATTCCTAGGTATTTTATTCTTTTAGCTGCATTTGCAAAAGCAATTTTTTTTTTATTTCTTTTCTGAGATTTCATTGTTAGTATATAGGAATGCAATGGACTTTTCTACGTTGATTTCGTAGCCAGCAACATTACTGTATCCGTTGATTGTTTCTAATAGCTTTTTGATGGAGTATTTAGGGTTTTCTATATATAGCATCATGTCATCTGCAAAGGGTGATAATTTAACTTCTCCATTCCCAGTCTGGATGCCTTTTATTTCTTTCTCTTGCCTGATTGCTCCGGCAAGGACTTCCAAAACTATGTTGAAAAGCAGAGGAGGTGCGGATAGCCTTGTCGAGTTCCTGAAAGTAGAACAAAGGGCTTCAGTGATTCACCATTAATTATGAGATTAGCTGAGGACTTGACATATATGCCCTTTATTATGGTAAGTTATTTTCCTTCTATACCTATTTTATGAAGTTTTTAATCATAAATAGATGTGGTATCTTGTCAAATGCTTTTTCTGCATCAATTGATATAATCATATGATTTTTGTCCTTTATTTTGTTTATGTGATGTATCACATTGATGGATTTGCAGATGTTGAACCATCCTTGTGCCCCGGGGATGAATCCTACTTGGTCGTGATTAAAGATCTTTTTAATGCATTGTTGTATGTGATTTGCTAGAATTTTGTTTAGGATTTTGCATCTGTATTCATCAGAGATATTGGTCTGTAGTTTTCTTTTTTTGTGTTGTCCTTACCAGGTTTTGGTATCAGGGTAATGTTGGCCTCATAAAATGAGTTAGGGAGTACTGTCTCTTCTTCCATTTTTTGGAAGAGTTTGAGCAGGTTTGGTATTAGATCCTCTTTGAAGGTTTGGTAGAATTCACTAGTGAAGCCATCTGGTCCCAGACTTTTGGTTTTGGGAAGGTTTGGGATGACTGATTCAATTTTGTTAGTGCTGATCGCTCTGTTTATATTTTTGAGGTTTTCATGGTACAGCCTTGGAAGGCTATATGTTTCTAACAACTTGTCCATTTCTTGTAGGTCATTGAATTTGGTGGTATATAGTCCTTGATAGTATTCTTGGATGATCCTTTGTATTTCTGTGGTTTCCGTGATAACTTCCTCTTTTTCATTTCTCATTTTTTAATTAGTGTCTTCTCTCTTTTTATCTTGGTGAGTCTAGCCAAAGGTTTGTCAGTTTTGTTTATCTTTTCAAAGAACCAGCTCTTTGTCACATTAATTTTTTCCATTGTCTTTGTGTTCTCTATTTCATTTAGTTCTGCTCTGATTATTCTTATTTCCTTTCTTCTGCTGACCCTGGGTTTCATTTGTTCTTGTTTCCTACTTCTTTAAGGTGTAACATGAGGTTATTTATTTGGGATGTTTCTTGTTTCTTGAGATAGGGCTGTAATGGTATAAATTTCCCTCTTTAAACTGCTTTTGCTGCAGCTCAAAAATTTTGGTAGGATGTATTTTCATTATCATTTGTTTCTATGTATCTTTTGATCTCTCCTCTAATTTCTTCTTTGACCCGGTCGTTCTTTAAAATTATGTTGTTTAATCTCCATGTATTTGTGTTTTTTCCTGCTTTCTTTTTGCAATTGATATCCAATTTCAAAGCCTTGTGACCAGAGAATATGCTTGGTATGATTTCAATCTTCTTAAATTTGCTGAGGCTGATTTTATGCCCCAATATATGGTCTACCCTTGAGAATGTTCCATTTACACTAGAAAGAATGCTTACTCTGATGTTTTATGATGAAGTGCTCTATATATGTCAGTTATGTCTATTTCATCTAATGTGTCTTTTATGGCTGCTATTTCGTTATTTATTTTCTGTTTGGATGATCTATCCATAGCTGTCAATGCTATATTTAAGTCCCCTAGTATAATTGTGTTTTGGTCAAATTCTCCCTTTAATTCTGTTAATAGTTGCTTGGTATATTTCGGTGCTTCCTGATTGGGGGCATAAATATTAATGACTGTTATGTCTTCTTGTTGTATAGTCCCCTTTACCATTATGATATGTCCGTCTTTGTCTCTTGTTATCTTTTTCACCCTGAAGTTTGTTTCATCTGATATCATTTGGCTACACCTGATTTTCTCTGGATACTATTTGCTTGGAGTGTCAATTTCCACCCTTTCACTTTGAGTCTATGCATGTCCTTGTAGCTGAGATGTGTTCCTTGGAGACAGCATATGGTTGGGTTTAGTTTTTTGGTCCAGCCTGCTACTATGTGCCTTTTTCTTGCTTAATTCTGTCCTTTTACATTTAGAGTGATTATTGATATGTGAGGATTTCCTATCATTCTATCTTTAGTTTTCTGGTAAGGCTGTGTCTCCAATGTTTCTTTGTCTTTTTGTTGTTGTCTATTATTTCTGTGTGGTGGTATTCTATGATGTTTCCCTCTGTTTCTTCTTTTATTACAGTACATATTTCAGTTCTGGATTTTTTTTTTTTAGTGGTTACCCTTAATATTCTGTAAAAGAAAGTTTGATATTTAGAGCATTCCACTTTCTTCAGCACACTTACTTTCTCCATTCCCATATTCTGGTTCAGGTGTTTACTCTCCCCCTTTTTATGATTTCGTTGCCACAAATTGTCCCTGTTTGAGGTGGTCAAATAGCCTCCTTTAGTATTTCTTGTAGTGCAGGTTGGGTATTAGAAAATTCCCTCAGCTTCTGTATGTGTGGAAAGGTCTTTATTCCTCCTTCATATCTGAAGGATATCTTTGCTGGATATATTATTCTTGGCTCATAATTTCTCTCTTTTAATAGTTAGAATATTTGTTTCCACTACCTTCTGCCTTGTAGAGTTTCTCCTGAAAAATGTGATGATAATCTAATTGGCTTTCCTTTGTAGGTTACCGTCTTCTTTTCCCTGGGTGCCTTGAGGACTCTTTCTTTGTCGTTGATTTTAGACTGCTCCAATACAATCTGCTTGGAGAAGGCTTGTTGGGATTGAGGTAATTAGGTGTCCTATTTGCTTCTTGGATTCGAGGATCCAGTTCTGTCTACAAGTTTGGGAAGTTCTCATCAACAATTTGTTTTGAATATATTCTCTGTTCCCTTCTCTCTTTCTTCTCCTTCTGGTATGCTCATTATTCTTATATTGCTCCTTCTGATGGAGTCAGAAAGTTCTTGTAGAGTTCTTTCATTTCTTCTAAGTCTCAAGTCTCTTTCTTCTTCCATCCGTGTAATTTCCAGGTTTCTATCTTTGGTGTCACTGATTCTTTCCTCCATCTGGTCAGCTCTACTACCTAAGCTGGTTATTTCATTCTTAATTTCTTCTATTGAGTTCGTAATCTCCAGAAATTCTATTTGGTTCTTTTTTAAAATTTCAATCTCGTTCGTAAAATGCTCATCATGTTCTTTGATTGTGTCTCTGAGTTCATTAAACTGCCTTTCTATATTTTCTTGCATCTCATTGAGTTTTGTCAGAACTGTAATCTTGAATTCTCTGTCTTTTAAGTCACATATTCCATATCTTTAAGTTCCTTTTCTAGAGACTTTTCACTTGCTTTCTGAGCTGTCTTTTTGCCTTGGTTATTCATGGCAATTACTGATTTATTATTTCTTCTCCTAGACATCTACAGGAGTGGTTTCTGCAACAGGTGGATAGGTAGAGGTTTCTCTTTTGTTTTCCAGTACTTGTTGGTAGAATGTTTTATTTTCTCTCTGACTGCAGAGTTTTTCTTCCCTCTCTCACGCAGTAGTGCTATGTTTTCTCTGCACTGCTCCAACTTCTCACACAATGGGGGAATTCCCTGGGAGACGGGCTTCTCTGTTAATAGTTCGCCTGGTTCTTACGGCCCCGTGTCTGTGTGGTTATGCGGAGAGCTTTTGAATTTCCAAAGCTCTTCCTGCACCAGATTCAGCGCCAGTGTGTTTTAGCAGTTCTGTTTACTCCAGCTGGGATCCGCCCAGATACGTGGGGCCAGGGGTGGCACGAGTTGTGATAGGTGGCCTAGAGCAATGGCGGCAACCACCACCATAGCCGGTAATGCTTCCACAGCTCCCTCCCCTTTGCTGGAACTAGTTAGGCTGCAAATCTGTGTCTATGGTCCACCGTTCTCAGAACAGCAAATATTTTGTTCTTTTGTATGACACTGCTACTATTCTGCTTCTAGCACCGTGCATGTGTGGGTGCAGATGGAGCTCTGGGAGGGTAGGGAAGGGGCGGCTAGTCTCAGTGCCTAAGGCTTCTGTTCTCTGCTAGGCAGTGAAGGCTTAGACCACCATTTTCAGCCTTTTCCCTAGTCTTTTCTCTGAGGTCTCTGTCGTCAGCATTTGGTTCAACCATTTTATATGCTGCCCCCTTAGCCCTGTGGGCCATAAGTGGAGCCCTAGCAGTCCGAGTTCTTCCCTCTCCCACAGATGCGGGAGTTCCGGGATGCACCAAGCTCGGAGCACTGAGCTAGATCTTCGTCCTGTGCCCGCATGTCTCCGTCCCTGCACTTCTCCCTTCCCTCCAATCCTGCTCGTGAGTTTCGCCCACCTTTAGGTAAATTCAGCAATGGGCCTCTTCGTCTTGCCTGTCTGCTGTGCAGGGAATCCTTGGTGGAGTTATTGTTGTTTGATTAGTTGTAAATTCCAGGGGAGATTTACAGAGGATCACCTCATGCAGCCAATTTTTTTTCTCACCCTAAACAAGATACTTTTAAAGAACGACTGGATCAAAGAAGAAATTAGAGGAGAGATCCAAAGATACAAAGAAACAAATGACAACGAAAATACATCCTACCAAAATTTTTGGGATGCAGCGGAAGCAGTTTTAAGAGGGAAATTTATATCATTATAGGCCTATCTCAAGAAACAAGAAAAATCCCAGATAAATAACCTCACATTACACCTTAAAGAACTAGAAAAGAAGAACAAATGAAACCCAAGGTCAGCAGAAGAAAGGAAATAATAAAAAATCAAAGCAAAACTAAATGAAATAGAGAACAAAAACACAATAGAAAAAAAATAATGTGACAAAGAGCTGGCTCTTTCAAAAGATTACAAAATTGACAAACCCTTCGCTAAGCTCACTAAGACAAAAAATAAAGAAGACACTAATAAACAAAATCAGAAATGAAAAAGAGGAAGTTATCACTGATGACAGAGAAATACAAAGGATAATCCAAGAATACAATGAAAGACTATATGCCACCAAATTCAATAACCTAGAAGAAATGGACAAGTTCTTGGAAACATATAGCCTTCCTAGGCTGAACCATGAAGAACTGGAAAATCTAAACAGACCGATCAGCAGTGACGAAATTGAATCAGTCATCCAAAACCTTCCCAAAAGCAAAAGTCCGGAACCAGATGGCTTCACTAGTGAATTCTACCACACCTTCAAAGAGGATCTAATACCAATCCTGCTCAAACTCTTCCAAAAATTTAAAGAAGAGATAGTACTCCCTAACTCATTTTATGAGGCCAACATTACCCTGATACCAAATCCTGGTAAGGACAACTCACAAAAAGAGAATCACAGACCAATATTTCTGATGAATACAGATGCAAAATTCTAAACAAAATTCTAGCAAATCGAATGCAACAATGCATTGAAAAGATTATTCATCACGACCAAGTGGGGTTCATCCCAGGGGCACAAGGATGATTCAACATATGCAAATTCATCAATGTGATACATCACATAAACAAAATAAAGGACAAAATCATATGATAACGTCAATTGATGCAGAAAAGCATCTCAGAAGACAAAACATCCATTTATGATAAAACGCTTAATTAAATAGGTATAGAGGGAAAAGACCTTAAACATAATAAAGGTCACATATGAGAAACCCTCAGCTAATCTCATAGTTAATGGTGAAAAATTGAAGCCATTTTTTCTATGTCCAGGAATGCGACAGGGCTGTCCCCTCTCTCCTTTGCTTTTCAACATAGTGTTGGAAGTCCTCACCAGAGCAATCAGGCAAGAGAAAGAAATAAAAGGCACCCAGATTGGGAATGAAGAAATTAAAGTGTCACTCTTTGCAGATGATATGATGCTATATAAAGAAACCCTAAAGACACCATCAAAAAGTATTGGAAACAATCAACGCATACAGTAAAGTTGCCGGCTAAAATCAACGCACAAATGTCCATTGCACTCCTATATACTAAAAATGAAATCTCAGAAAAGAAATTAAAAAACAAAAAACAAAAAACAATTCCTTTTGCAATTGCAGCAAAAAGAATAAAATACCTAGGAATAAACTTAACCAAGGATGAGAAAGACCTATATGCAGAAAACTATAAGACATATTTAAAAGAAATTGAAGAAGACACAAAGGAAATGGAAAAGACATTCCATGCTCATGTATTGGAAGAATCAAACATAGTTAAAATGGCCATATTACCCAAAGCAATAGCACAGGTAGCAAACAACTGCGGATCACTTTGTTGTTCCTACCAGGTAGTTCCCATCTTGTTACAGGCAGTAAATGACCTGGGCATGCAACAGAGCCCCTCCCAAGAGGCTCCAGAACAAACATACTTGGGGGATGGCTTCAGACCACAAAGCAGAGCACTGCCCAATTAGCCCCACAAGTGGCACACACAAAGGGTGGTCTCAATAGGCATCAGAGCCTGCTGGGATGAATCTCACTCAGTGGGGGTAAGCCCTCCACCCAGCAGCCTTTAAAAATGTGGATGTGGCCAAACCCCCACAGCCATTCAGCCTGATGGCCAATCCTACCCACTGATGTGCCAATAGCAATCAAGGGCTCACCTATAACAGGATGGAAACACACAACCCACACAAGGGACACCCCAGTAGCACCCAGAGCAGGATACCAGGGAGAATCTGGCCAGGGTCCCACGGGCACCGAATAATACATAAGGTACCCAGACAAGACAGGAGGACATAGGAGATCTAAACTAGTAATAGAAAACAAGCACCAGGGGGGGGGGAGCCCAAATGAGGAAAACAAAGAAATATATCACAAATGAAAGAACAGGAGAATGCCAGAAAGGGAACTAAATAAAAATGTAGGCAAGCAACCCTCCTACCAGATAAACAAAAAACAATGGTTATAAGAATGCTCAAATAACTTAGTGAGAAACTTCAACAGAGATAGATAGCAGGCATAAAAAAGGCCATTAAAAACCATAAAAAAAAGAGCCATTCATAACTGAAAAACACAACAAACTGAAATGAAGAATGCAGTGGAAGGAATCACCAGCAGATGCAACAGAGGATCAAATCAGTGATTTTGAAGACAAGATAACAAATAACACCAAATCAAAAAACCACAAAAAGAAAAGGGAATTAAAAAATGAGGATAGTTAAGAAATCTCTAGGACAACATCAAGTGTTTAAACAACATTCACATCATAGGGGCACCCAAAGGAGAGAAGAGAAGAAAGGAAGGGATTGAGAACCTAAAGGTTAAAGACAAAGAGAGACTCTTAAAAGCAGCAAGAGAAAAATAGTTAGTTACCTACAAGGGAGCTCCCATAAGATTGTAGCTGAAATCTCAACAGAAACTTTGCGTGCAAAAGGGATCGGCCTAAAATATTCAAAGCGATGAAAAGAAAAAGGACCTACAAACCAAGATACTCTACCCAGCAAGGCTATCATTTAAATCAAAGGACAGATAAAGAGCTTCAAAGACAAGAAAAAGAAAAAGCTAAAGGAGTTCAACCAACCCAAACTAGTTATTACAAGGAATATTAGAGGGACTTCTTTAAGACAGAAAAAAAAGATCAAACTTATGAATAATAAAATCAGAATAACTATAATCTATGCGATGATTACTTTTAATGTAAATGGTTAAATGCTCCACTCAAAAGACATAGGAGGACTGAATAGATAAGACAACAAAAACCCTGATATATGCTGCCTACAAGACACACAGTTCAGGTGAAAGACACACAGATGGAAAAGTTAAGATGGATGAAATGAAAAGAGGACATTTGTGAAAATGGAAAACAACAACAAAAAAAGCTGGTGGGGTAGGGTAACAATGGTCGAGGTGTGGTAACAAATACTTATACCAGCAAAATAGACTTTAAAACGAAGGCTGTAACAAGAGACAAAGAGAGTGGTGACAATGGTTAGTAAGTTACATAGGTTTAAAGTATAGAATTTCTGTAATACATCATCTATAAATCACATTGTGTTTTCACCACCTAAAGTCAGTTCTTCCATCACCATTATTTGACCCTGGTACTCTCATCTACCACCCGTCTTCCCCTTTACCTTCTAGTAACCACTAAAACTCTTGTCTTGTCTATGACTTTTGTTTCTTTGTTTGTCGTGTTCCTTTATTGCTTTCCAGTTTTATATCCCTTACCAGTGAAATCATATTGGTTCTCGACACTTTTTCTGTGTGACTTATTTCACTTAGCACAGTAATCTCAGATCTATCTATTTCATTGCAAATGGCACTATTTCATCTTTTCTTATGACAGAGTAGTTTCACTGTGTTACCAAACTAAACAGCTTCTGCCACAGCAAAAAGAAACCATCAACAAAATAAAGAGGGCAACCAACCGAATGGGAGAAGATTTTTTGCAAACAATGCCTTCAATAAGAGGTTAATATCCAAAATAATAAAGGGACTCATAAAACTCAACAATAACACACAACAAAACAACAAACAATCAATTAAAATGGGCAGAGGACCTGATAGATATTTCTCAAAAGAGGACATACAGATGGCCAATAGGAACTATGAAAAAGATGCTCAACATCACTAATTATCAGAGAAAATTCAAAAGGAGATATCATTTCACACCTGTCAGAAGGCTATCACCAATAAAAACAGACAAATGTTGGCAAGATGTTTGTATAGTGTCAGAGGGGTACTAGATTTATCAGGGTATAGATGGGGAAGAAAGTTGGGGGGTAGGGTCAAAAAGGTGGACGGATTAAGAAGTACCAAATTGTAGTTACAAAGCAGTCATGGGCTGAGTGCAAAGTTAACAAGGCACAGGGACTATATTCAATGATATGGTATATCATGCATACTCCATGTGGGTACTAGACTAGTCAGGTCATCTTTTCTACTTATATAAATGTTCTACCACTACACAATGCACCTGAAATTAATATAAAATAATGTTGAATGTCAACTGTAATTGAAAAAATTAAAAAAAGGGGGGGGAGGTGAAGGGAAATAAGAGGTCCAAAATTTCCAGATATTAAAACAAACAAATCATGGGGATATAATATATGAGGTATGATCACAAAATACAGTGAATGTTTAAATTAAAAAAAATCATTACAGTAAAAGATCATTGCCATAATTCCCCCTCAAAATATTCCCCCTCACTTTGAACACCACTTATCCCATCATTCTTGCCACTTTCTGAAGCAGTTCTGAAAGTCCTCTCTTTGTGAGTGTTTTACTTCATCTTCCATCTTGACAATGCTCCATGTCACACATCACTTCTGGAAATTTCTTTCAAATAAAAATATTATGGTGTTCCTCACACACCTTATTTAGGGATCTGGCAATGTACGACTTGGGCTCTTCCCAAAGTCAAAATGACCATGATAGGAAAATATTTTGAATCAATTCAGGACATCAAATCAGCCATGACAGCACTCATGAAAGAGGATTTCCAGAACTGCTTCAGAAAATGGCAAGTGGATAAGTGTGTTCAAAGTGAGGGGGATTAATGGCAATGTGTCTTATAGTGTAATAATTTTTTTCCACTTAAACATTTACAATATCTTTTGATCACACCTCATACAGCATAGGGAATATATTCAATAATATTGTGACAGCATAGTCCAGTGTCAAATGGTTGATGGACTTATCATGGTGATCACTTCTTTAGGTATATAAATGTTGAATAACTGTGGTGTACCTCTAAACTAATATAATATTGTATGTTAACTATTTTTAGTAAAATATTTTAAAAAGGCTTGTGTTCCTATTAATAATAAGATTTTAAATGAAAAAGACCCATATAATGATCTAACATTCAAGCAACGAAATAATTATTTACCATAAAAGAATTATTCACAAATGTCACCTAAGGATCTAAACTGAGGAGATATCCCTGCTTTGCTCATTCTTTTTCAGCTGAGTACAACCTTTTATGGCATTGGAAAGGGCTGCACTGAGGTTGCAAAGCTAAGATAATGTGGTCCTACGGTACTACTTGATTACAAGCTTTTAAGAGCTATAACCAAGAGACAAAGAAGGGGTGTCAGGACAAATACAAATACCTTTGCTACAAGGTGGAAGATGTTAGGGCTCAGAAGAGAAATTTCAAAAGAGGAAAATATCACATTCCTGTTTTTCTTCTGATGCTTCCTATTGCAATAACGTTTTATCAAAACTTTTGTAATTTACCAGAGTAAAAAAGATATTGCCTAAAAACAAGTCTAATGATAAAGAGACATAAAAAGAAGTAGTTCATAATCTGTTCCTCCATCCCTTAAATCTCTGCCCTGTTCAATCTCTTAAAATGGTTGATGTGTAATTTCTCTATCTTTCTAGATTCGCACATTAAAATATCTAAATTTTTTGCTCTTTTACCAAAACAAAACAAAACAAAACAAAAAAACGTGTTAATTCTATGTATCTTTTCATGCAACATTTCTTTTCTCTAGATTAAGGTATAAGGAACCAGATATGCCAGTGCCATTCTATAGAGGAAACTGGAGACTTTTCAATAAGCAACTGAAATGAATGGGCCTGAAGCAACTGAATATTTGCACGGAAAAAAAAAATGATCCTTGACCAATCACCTACCTCACCGATGTAAAAATTAAAATTGGTATGAATCATAGACCTAGATATTAAAGCTTAACCTATGAAGGTTTAAGAAAATGCATTAAAGAATATAGTCATGACCTTGTAGTATGCAAAGTTTCTTAACAGGACAGGAAAAGCACTAATCATAGAAAAACCACTTGATAAATTGGGCACGCACACACCACATACACACACATTTCTGCTTATTTTCAATCTAAATGTATTAATTATCTCTGAACTGTAGCATACTGTTTCAGTTGCTCCATATCTTGGTAAACACATGGTAGTGGAAGATATTTTAACTTTATTATCTTGTTGATGTTGTTTTAATTTAAGCCATTCTGGTTGGTGTATGTCTCATTGTAGTTGTAATTGTACTTCTTGATAATTAATGAAGGTGAGCACCTTTTCACTGGCTATTTGGAAATTTTGTTTTGTGAGATGTCCATTAAAATCTTTTGTTAATTAAAAAAAAAGAAATGAGTTGTCTGTTTCATGTTGATTGGAGGCATTTTTAAAATATATATCCTGGACATGACATACATAAATCTAAATATCTTCTCCCAATCTGGGCCTTGCTTCTTCACTGTCTTTACATTACAGTCTTTGATAAAGAGAAGTTCCTAATTTTATTCCCTTTATTGTTAGTTGCATTTTGTGGGGGCTAGCTAAGTATGCCCAAAATCTGTAGGGCAGGCAATCAGGCTGGCAATATTAGGAGCATGCTGATATCCCAACAGCATAGGCGGATGAATGTCTTCCACAGGCAGGCAAGAAGGCAGGATGAGAGAAGACCACCAGCAGGCTGGAACAATATAGCATGGGTAAAGTTTATTGTCCACAGGCAGCAGTTAAGAAGGAGGGATAAGCACAGACAGTAATTGCAGATTCAGGTGCCGTTTAGAGTTCTCTGAGCTCAGGGAATGCCTGAGCCCTTCATTAAAGTCTTCCAATGATTAAATCAGCCACATAAAGATAATGTACGTTTTGATTAATGTAAAGTCAACTGATTATGAACTTGAATCCAATTTGCAAAAATCCCTTTACAGCCGCACACCTGCCTCCTCTCCATCCCCCAACTCTGCCAGAGAATCTCCTTCAGAAACTGTTAGTTCCCCTAAATTAAGTTAACTCATCAAACAGTCTTCACAGATATTCTTCTATGCTATTTTTTAGAACTGCAAAGTCCAATATGGGAGACACATTGGGCTATTTAAATCAATTTAATTTAAATAGAATTAAAAATTCAATTTCTCAGTCACAGTAGCCAAGTTTGAAGTGCTCAGTAAACCAATGTGGATGCTGTGTTAGGAGAGAGAGAGAGAGAGAGAGAGAGAGAGAGAGAGAGAGAGAGAGAGAGAGAGAGAGAGAGAGAGAGAGAGAGAATATTTCCACGGTCTCAGGAAGTTCTGCTGGGCAGTGCTATTTCAAAAACTTTATTGTTTGCCTTTAACATTTAGGTTTGTCTACCACTTGGAGTTCATTTTTTAATATCAGGTGGGGGCAACTGGATAGCTCAGTTGGTTAGAGCGTGAGCTCTGAACAACAAGGTTGCCGGTTCAGTTCCTGCATG
Organism: Rhinolophus ferrumequinum; assembly: GCF_004115265.2. NCBI lineage: Eukaryota > Metazoa > Chordata > Mammalia > Chiroptera > Rhinolophidae > Rhinolophus > Rhinolophus ferrumequinum. The sequence continues at coordinate 90,850,712 of NC_046284.1, read as the reverse complement.
GGATGGTGGGCTGTGCCTCCTGCAACTAAGATTAAAAATGGCAAATGAACTTGGAGCTGAGCTGCGCCCTCCACAACTAGATTGAAGGACAATGACTTGGAACTGATGGGCCCTAGAAAAACACACTGTTCCCCAATATTCCCCAATTAAAAATAAATACATACATACATACATACATACATACATACATACATACATACATACATACATAAATATTGGGTGAGTAGGAGGTCAAGGTTTAGTTTTTCCACATGGAAATCTAATTAATTGGCTCAGAATTATTTATTGAAAAGTCTACCCATTTTTACTCCATTACAGTGGCTGGCACCTTTGTTGTAAATTGGGTGACAATATATATGGTGATCTGGACAGTCTGTTTCTTGGTTTATCATTCTGTTCTATTTGTCTGTTACTTTATCCTTATCCGAATACCACCCTATCTTAATTCCTGTTTCTTTATAATAAATATTATTATTGGTAATGAAAATTTTCCAATTGCTTTTCTTCTCAAAATTGCCTTGGTGATTTTTGGCCTTTTGCATTTCTATATGCATTTTAGAATAAGTTTGCCAATTTATACAAACAATATTTTTGGGGTTTGCATTAAATCTATACATTAATTTGGAGGAAATTTTCACCTCATTTTTCCATTTTAATGCTATTAAATACTGTACAATATATCCAATTATGTTTGTAGTCACATTCCCATTAACAATACGTAAAATGTCTACTTCGCTGTGCTATCACCACTAAATATTATCAATCTTTAAAAATATATATTATTTCATGAATAAAGATAGCATTTTGCTTAATTTGAATTTTCCTAACTTCTCATAAGGCTGAGCATCTTTTCATATTTTTTCCATTTTAATTTCCTTTCTATGAATTGATTTTTTACTTAAAATTATTTGTGTTAATTCAATTGTTGGTCTCTTTGTATATTATGGATATAGTGGATTACTATGCTATGCTACCCAGATGCCCTTTCAGGAAAGAATCACTTATTCTGCCATCTGCCTGGAGTGTTGGTTCTGACAGGTCAAGCTGTGCCCTCTTTGAGACTTACCCTTGGTCAGAGTATGCTGTATCACCGTAGGTTGTATTTCATGATTGGCTGATGCTGGTATACAGAGGCACAGTTTTTATGCCTTAAGTGGGGCGTCTCTGAACGGCCACCCCAGCTTTGAGCTCCCCCAGTGGATTAGCTAAAGTTGATGGTGCAATTGTACTGTAGTTCAAACTCTTCTTCTGCCCAATCTTGCTTCCCTTGCTCCCTTACAGGTATTTTGATCAAAGAACATTTCCCAGTAAACCTCCTGCATGCAAATCTCAGAGTCTCAGAGACTGTTTCTCCAGAAACCCGGCCTGTGGCAGTTTGTATAGGAAGTGGTCATAGATAGCAGATTCCAAAATGATATTCTGCAGATGGATCATCTGCAGGCTTGCTGACAATATAGACTCCAACACTGGTTGTAGGTAGAGTATGGAAAGACCCTGACACCCGGTGGTGGTGCAATTGTTAAAATTTACACCAGTGGTAAACTCCTGTGGGATATTGGTGCAGTGGAATACACTGGTGTCTGCAATATCTCAGGCATTTGAGATTTTCAGGGAAGTAGTGATTTTTAAGGACTTGGGATTGAATAGGTACTGTTGGGGAACCAGTGTATTATATAAAGGCAATACAAAAATACCAAAATAGATTAATCAGTAATTAAAAGTGAACTGTGTATGTCAGATGATCTCCTTGGTAACATAGAAAGAGGCTGTCCTTCTACAACCATGGGGCAGAAACAGTGAGGATCAGGCCAAGGACTTAATTTTCAGAGTGGCAAAGTTATGCCAGAAGTTGAATTCTCAAAAGGGCAATGTTGGAAAGGCAAAAATCAGAGATCCTTGGGAATTTTAGCAGTGAGATTGAAACCACCATATGTACTCATGATATAACTTTTTAGCACCCCCATTTTACCTTTTATGACCCAATAAACATAGTATTATAGTTATGGAAATTAGGGGACTTTACCTACATTACTATATTATTTGTATCTTGATATTTGCAATTGAAATGGCAATTCCAATTGGTCTTCTGTTACAATTTTCCTTCATTTCTTTTAGTTTTAAAATTACCTGGAAAGTTTATCTGACTCAGTTATGTAATTTTTGAGTTGTGTCATGAATACTGGAAGGATAAATATCCAGGAAAATCTTTGAAAGAGGTCAGGGTTTTTAAAGTTATACAACTCAGAGGAAACATATCCCTTGATGTTCTTGATACTAAACAATCAACTCAAAATAATGGAAAACCTGAAAACAGGCAAATTCATTTGAAAGACAGTACAGGTACCAAAAAGAAGAAAGGAGAACATGGGGTTAAGAAAAGGAATATTAAATAAAAAATAAAATGAAAGTGTGTAGTCAACAACGTCCTGGAGTTTTATTACTAAGGCTTCTTCACAGGACACCAGCTTAAATTGATATGAACAATTTTTAAAAGTCTATATTGACAGAATAATAGAAAAGAATGCATTTACTTGCCACATGAGTCCACTGCAAGACCTTTTTGTAATCACACAAGTCAGAAAGACATTGCTTCTCAGTTTTCCATTGTCCTACTTTTAAAAATTAAACCAGAAAAAGAGATTGTGCCAATAAAAACTAATATTGAGAAGCCTTCATGGAATTGTATCTTTCTAAATGCTAAACTTTCATAAGATGAAATGACAAGAAATCCCTAGCATATTGACTATGCGAGGACAGACGCATCATCTGAGAAGATAGTTTTCTTATTATTTGGTAGCACTCCAGGGTGAAGAGTACACAACATATAGAACATATTTTCACCTATGAAAGACAGATGAAATTATATTCAAATATTCACTAGGCTTTTTATACTTTTTTAAAAAGAGCAAAATGATGATGTCTAATATTACCTAATGTAACCAGATTGTAGTGTTGAAAAATTCCAATATCAATGCGCATTGTGCTATATTAAAATGTATCTGAAAAAGACCAAATGGTCATCATTTTTCATTGTATTAATGTGTAGTTTTCAGTGAGTTCACTGAATATCAGAAACCTGTATCTACATAGAGTGATGTCAGGTGGAAATATGACTCGCCATTTAGAATTTAAAATTATCCCGATTCTAAAAATGCTGATTTTTCTCTACAGAATTTCCATATAGTGTCCACAACAGCTTTCTAGCTGCATTTTATTCAAACTTTTATTTGGACAATGAGTAGTAAATTAAAATCAAAATATAAGTACAGGAGTTGGCTTTGCTAATGTTATCACAATTTGTCAAACCTTGTGCATCATTGCAATTTCACAGGGCACTGTACTTACTGTAATGTTTAGGATCTGGGAAAAGTTCAGGGCTTCTTTCACTAAGTATTCTGTACCTTCTTTCCCTCCCTCCCAGATCACTGCAACTTCTGACATTTGAAGTCCCAGGAAAATGGTATGAGGATAAAGACATGTAGGAGTTGCCAACTGAGCTTTCCATTTGGCACTGTCTTACCTGACATTTTTTTAACATTTTGTGAAAAATAAATGGGTCAATTAACTACATTTCTGTGAGAATTATGACCCCAAATGATCTTTGTAAAAATGAAACTGGTAACTGGTATTTTTAAGACACAATACAGACTCACATTAAGATAATTTATATTGAAATAATCTTTTAACAGATTTTAGTGAATGCTAGATAGAGGTAGACACTCGGGGCATATTCTTCTCTCAGGAAGTTTCCAAACTCAAGAAAGTATCTAAATAAATTTACAGTAAACTAAACAACTGTATATGAATAGAATTATTAGAAGATAATTAGCCAATTTTAGCATTAGTCAAACTTTAGCATTAATCAGAATCACTTGGAGGGCTTGTTGAAACACAGATTATTGGGTTCCACTCCACTATTTCTGATTATTACCCAAGGGGTAGCACTTGAGAATTTGAATTTCTAAAAAACTTCCCAGTTAATGTTGATGCTGCTCATCTGGTGACCACATTGACTACAATCAGATTCTGGAAAATTTATATAAGTAGTTATGAAGATCTGATACAAAGAAACCCAAAATTAACAGGGAACAATGTGTGACAAAACCAATAAGAGTCATGCAGGAAAGAATGAGTAGAACTTTTGCAAAGCTCTTTCCTGTGAACATCTTGAACTTGTGTGAATTAAATGAGTTTAAGTATCATCATCCCCCATTTTATTGATGAGCAAAGAGAGGCCAAGGCAGGCTAGTAAATTATCCAAGATTGCACAGCTAACACAGTGCAGACCTACTGTTCCAACATAACCCACTTGGTATTATTATTATTTTCACACACATCTATGCAAAAGAGTACTGTGATGAGAATGTTGGGAATAAAAAAGAGAAATAGACACAAATATACAGAGAACAAACTGATGGTTGCTAAATGGGAGGGGGGTTAGGAGGATGGGTGATAAAGGTGAAGGGATTAGGCAATATAAATGGGTAGTCACAAAATAGTCACAGGGAATATAGTCAATAATGTTGTAAAAACTATGTATGGTGTCAGATTGATACTAGACTTATTGGAGGGATCACTTCATAAATTATATAGATGCCTAACCACCGTGCTATACACCTGAAACTAACATAAAATAATATTGAATGTAGACTATAAATATAATTATCTATCGATATAGATATAGATATAGATATAGATATAGATATAGATATAGATATAGATATAGATATAGATATAGATATAGATATAGACATAGATATAGATATAGATCTGGGGTGCCAAAAATGTATACAAATGGACATTATTGGTCAATGTTGCTCAAGCAGTAGTTCACCGTAATCAGAAGTGTCTGGACGCTGATGGCAACCACTTTGAGCAACTCTTGTAATTGCAGAAGTCAAACATGACTTGTATTCACCTTTGGTTATCAGTATATATTGAGTATTACAATTTTAATAGTTTTCCTTTCTTAAAATGTGTATACATTTTCTGGTACCCTCTGTATATTCATGGTATATAAAGTACAGCATAGGAAGTATAGTCAATGACATTGTAACAGCAATGACATTGTAACAGCTATGTATGGTGTCAGATGGGTAGTAGACTTGTTGGGGTTATCACTTTGTGAGGTGTGTAAATGTGCAATCATTATCTTGTTTTTTACACATGAAACTAATAAAATTTAAAAAAGAAATTAGCAAGTGTTCCTTGAGTAAGGGGCCCTGGAGGCCAACCAGTCTCCTCTAAAATGTGGCCTTCATACAGAAGCAGAAAGGGAAGCCTGTGTTTCAGTCTAGCTCAGGAATGATCAGGGTCACCACATTGATCTTCCTCTCTTGAAGCCAACAGCTGGCTGAGGAGTTGGGTATTCAGATTTCTGGCCATATATATTTTCATCTCCTATGATTAATATGGTAAATCCATTTGGAATAAAGTGGAAAGAAAGGAAGAAAGAATTTGCACTTAAATGTCAGAATCACACTTCAAATTATTCATACTTTGCTGTAAATGATTATGTTACATTTAATTGTATATAGTTCTCTCCCCCAGTGAACATTCTGTTTTTCTCAATTAATCTTTATTGTTGTTAGATTTTGGGGGCATAAGACTTGCTTTATTCAATATGTCGATTAATAATAAGTTGTAACTTGGTTAGAACCACATTTAAGCACGAACATTAAGTGCACAAGAAATAACACTAGGTCTTTCTGGTAAAAGCCACAAAATCAATCATTAAAGTTGTTTGTTTAACATCTACCATGCAGAAGAGACAGAACTGAGCACTTTAACTACAGTTTAAAGTGATTAACCAATGCTGCATTTAACCCTTTTTAATACATCTTCAAATATCATGAAAAAATAATGTAGAAATGAATAAACATAACATTTATTACAAAAATAAAGGACAAATCACACACACAAGACACATAAACAAATAATTAAGGTCTTAGGAAGCCTTGATATTATTGTAGGTTCTAATACATATGCATCAATTTTAACAAAACAATATCAGTATGTACCTTTATATACAAGGTATTAATATTAATAAAGTAGTTAAAATTGATAAAACAGATTACACAATATTTATCCTAATCTGGATGTCTTGAATACTTCCTAATACTCACAGTAGAATCTAGAGTTCAATAATATATCAAGTGTGTTATGCCAATGAAATTTAGAAATATTTTTTCCTAACCCAACTATTGATCTGTTCTGAAGTGTGATTGAATCTCTTAAAGTTTCTATAGACAATGTAATTAAAATGTTCTCTTATCCATAAAAATGATTTACCCTTTTAAAAAAAAGTGTACTAAGTGCCATTTGCTTCAATTCAAACAGTAGCAATGAATTCTACAGTTTAATTGTGTTGCACAAAAATTTCTTCCTTTTAATTGTTTTTAAACAGAGATTAAATATTTACTTTTTAAACAATTTTTTTTAATTTAGTGTGGTGACATTGATTAGTAAAACTATATAGCTTTAAAGTGTACAATTCTAGATTTTTAATTAAAGATCCCCTCAATAGCTGCTTATATGTAAGTACTTGAACTTGGTTGGACCAGCTGATAATAATTACAGCTCAGATAAACAGAATGTGCAGACAAGGTATGTAACACCTTTACAAGTGACTGGAGCCAGAAATGTTCCTTTGTGCACATGTCATAATTCACACTAGTAAATCAGAGTGTGCAGATACTTACTAGTCATGAAAATTGAACCCCCCCAAAATTTAACAAACATAAAAATGTTACACTTAAAATGCTAATTTTGCTCATAGGAGTAATTAGCATTTACCCAGACCCAGATTATCGAGCAATTTTTCTTCATATACTTACTCTTATCATTTATGGCAAGGATATTTTACTGTATTGGAAAATGTCCCAATGGGGAAAGAGTTAACTTTATGAGATTATGACTTCAGGATCAAATGACTGATAATATTCAGTCTTGCTTTCAAAAAATACGTAATAACTAAAAATTAGTAATGAGAAGAGTATTCCTTAGAAAATAGGCTGATAACTGATTTTCAAATACCTGGGGTGAATCAACTGGAAGGCAGAGATTGAAAACACTTCTACCCTTATCCCCATTCGTTGGTAATAGAGAAAATCAAGTCATTAGTCTACAACCACTTTATTCCCAGTTGGGAAGTCTTAGGAAGGTGGTATGGTGCAGCTTTAAGAGCACTTCAAGAAATTTTTATATTTGAGTCTAAATCAACCATAAAAACATAAACGTTTTAAGAGATCATGGGCTAAATTTACAACTCTCTATTTGTTAACATTTAAAATTTACTGCCAAAAAGTAAATTTACCATTCATTAAACAGACATTTTGTGAGCTCTTACCAATAATAATGTACCACGAACCAAAAGGAGAAATGGCAAAGGTGAAGGAGGTAAGCAAGGAACACTCCAGTTGGGGGTCATCATAGTCATTCACTTGACATATTTCATGCACCTCATGTTTCTCCTTTGCTCCCTATTTGGTAAAGTACATTGATGTGAAAGAGAAAACTACACCTGACATTGATTGTACTGTGTTATCACAATATTATTGACTATATTCCCTATGTTGTACAAAGTGTGATCAAAAGATATTGTAAATGTTTAAATTGGAAAAAAGTATTGGAGGTTGACATCATCAAAATGGCGGCATGAGGTGAGCCTCTGTAAAGCTCCCCTGGAATTTAAAACTAATAGAACAACAATGACTCCACAAGGGACTCCATGCACAGCAAACAGGCAAGAAAAAGAGGCCCACTACTAAGTTCACCTAAACGTGGACCAATCGCACGAGTGGGGGCGGGGGAAGGGAGAAGTGCGGAGACGGAGCCATGAAGGCTGGCACAGTACTCACACCTAGCTCACTGCTCCAAGCTCGCTGCATCCCGGAACTGCCGCAGCTGCAGGAGAGGGAAGAACTCAGACTGCTAGGGTGCTGCTTATGGCCCACAGAGCTGAGCGGGCAGCATATAACACGGCTGAAACCAACGCTCACCACAGAAACCTCGGAGAGAAGACTGAGGGAAGAAGGCTGAAAACGGTGGTTTAAGCCCTCACTGCTGAGCAGAGAACAGAAGCCTTGGGCACTGAGACTGTCCCCACCCTCCCTACACACCAAGAGCTCGCCCCGCCCCCACCTGCCCAGTGCTAGAGGCGGAACAGTAGCATTGTCAGATCAAAAGAACAGAATACTTGCTGTTCTGAGAACTGTGGACCGCAGACACAGATTCGCAGCCCACCTGGTTCCAGCAGAGGGGAGGGAGCTATGGAAGCAGGACCGGCTGTGGTGGTGGTCGCCATCATTGCTATGGGCCACCTCTCACAACTCACCCCGCCCCCAGCCCCACCTTTCCTGGTGGATCCCTGCAGCAGTAAACAGAACTGCTGAAACACACAGGCTCTGATTTCTGGTGCAGGAAGAGCTTTGCAACTTCAAAAGCTCTTCGCATACCCACAAGGACACTGTGCCTTGTGACCCAGGCGAAATATTAACAGACAAGAAGCCGATCTCCCAGGGAATGCCCCCAATGTGTGAGAAGCTGGAATAGTGCAGAGGAAACAGCACTACTGAGTGAGAGAGAAAAAATAGACTGCAGTCGAGGAGAAAATAAAACATTCTACCAACAAGTACTAGAAGACAAAAAAAAGACCTCTTCCTATCAACCTGTTGCAGAAGCCACTCCTATAGACATTTAGGAAGAGAAATAATAAATCAGTAATTGCCATGAATAACCAAGGCAACAAGACAGCTCAGAAAGAAAGTGAAAAGTCTCCAGAATAGGAAGTTAAAGATATAGAAAAATGTGACTTAAATGACACATAATTAAGGATTGCAGTTCTGAAAAAACTCAACAAGGTGCAAGAAAACACAGAAAGGCAGTTTAATGAACTCAGAAACACAATCAAAGAACAAAATGAGCATTTTACGAAAGAGATTGAAATTTTAAAAAAGAACCAAACAGAATTTCTGGAGATTAAGAACTCAATAGAAGAAATTAAGAATGAAATCAACACCTTAGGTAGTAGAGTTGACCAGATGGAGGAAAGAATCAGAGACATCGAAGATAGAAACCTGGAAATGACACAGATGGAAGAAGAAAGAGACTTGAGACTTAAAAGAAATGAAAGAACTCTACAAGAACTTTCTGACTCCATCAGAAAGAGCAATATAAAAATAATGGGCAAACCAGAAGGAGAAGAAAGAGAGAAGGGAACAGAGAATATATTCAAACAAATTGTCGATGAGAATTTCCCAAACTTGTGGACAGAACTGTATCCTCGACTCCAAGAAGCAAACAGAACACCTAATTACCTCAATCCCAACAGGCCTTCTCCAAGGCACATTGTACTGAAGCTGTCCAAAATCACCCACAAAGAAAGAATACTCAAGACAGCCAGGGAAAAGAAGACAGTAACCTACAAAGAAAAGCCCATTAGATTATCATCAGATTTTTCAGCACAAACACTACAAGCCAGGAGGGAGTGGAACCAAATATTCAAACTATTGAAAGAGAGAAATTATGAGCCAAGAATAATATATCCAGCAAAGATATCCTTCAGATATGAAGGAGGAATAAAGACCTTTCCACACATACAGAAGCTGAGGGAATTTTCTAATACACTACATGCACTACAAAAAATACTAAAGGAGGCTATTTGATCACCATGAACAGGAAAAATTTGTGGCAACCAAAACATAAAAAGGGGGAGAGTAAAGGCCTGAACCGGAATATGGGAATGGAGAAAGTAAGTGTGCTGAAAAAAATGGAATACTCTAAATATCAAACTTTCTTTTACACAAAATTAAAGATAACCACTCAAAAAAAAATCCAGAACTGAAATATATACTGTAAGAAAAGAAGAAACAGAGGAAAACATCATAGAATACCACCATACAGAATTAATAGAGAGCAACAAAAAGGCAAAGAAACAATGTAGACACAGCCTTACCAGAAAACTAAAGACAGAATGACAAGAAATCCTCACATATCAATAATCACCCTAAATGTAAATGGACTGAACTCACCAATAAAAAGCCACTGAGTAGCAGATTGGATGAAAACAACTAAACCCAACTATATGCTGTCTCCAAGAGACACAATTTAGCTACAAGGACAACCATAGATTCAAAGTGAAAGGGTGGAAATTGATACTCCAAGCAAATGGTACCCAGAGAAAATCAGGTGTACAAATAATGATATCAGATGAAACAAACTTCAGGGTGAAAAAGATAACAAGAGACAAAGACGGATATTTCATAATGGTAAAGGGGACTATACAACAAGAAGACATAACAGTCATCAATATTTATGCCTCCAATCAGGGAGCATGAAAATATACCAAGCAACTATTAACAGAACTAAAGGGAGAAATTGACCAAAACACAATTATACTAGGGGACCTAAATACATCACTGACAGCTATGGATAGAATACCCAAACAGAAAATAAATAACGAAATAGCAGTCCTAAATGACACATTAGATGAAATGGACATAACTGACATATATAGAGCAATTCATCCTAAAACATCAGACTATACATTCTTTTCAAGTGTACATGGAACATTCTCAAGGATAGACCATATATTGGGACATAAAATCAGCCTCAGCAAATTTAAGAAGATTGAAATCATACCAAGCATATTCTCTGATCACTAAGCTTTGAAATTGGATATCAACTGCAAAACGAAAGCAGAAAATAACACAAATACATGGAGATTAAACAACATACTTTTACAGAACGACTGGGTCAAAGAAGAAATCAGAGGAGAGATCAAAAGATACATAGAAACAAATGACAATGAAAATATATCCTACCAATGTTTTTGGGATGCAGCAAAAGCAGTTTTAAGAGGGAAATTTATATCATTACAGGCCTATCTCAAGAAACAAGAAAAATCCCAAATAAATAACCTCACGTTACCCCTTAAAGAACTAGAAAAAGAAGAACAAGTGAAATCCAAGGTCAGCAGAAGAAAGGAAATAACAATAATCAGAGCAGAACTAAAAGAAACAGAGAACGAAAAGACAACAGAAAAAATTAATATGACAAAGAGCTGGTTCTTTGAAAAGATTAACAAAATTGACAAACCCTTGGCTAGACTCACTAAGATAAAAAGAGAGTAGACATTAATTAACAGAATCAGAAATGAAAAAGGTAAAGTGATCACGGACACCACAGAAATACAAAGGATCATCCAAGAATACTATGAAGGACGATATGCCACCAAATTCAATAACCTAGAAGGAATGGACAAGTTCTTAGAAATATATAGCCTTCCAAGGCTGAACCATTAAGAACTGGAAAATGTAAACAGACCGATCAGCAGTGACGAAATTGAATCAGTCATTCAAAACCTTCCCAAAAGCAAAAGTCTGGGACTAGATGACTTCATTAATGAATTCTACCACACCTTCAAAGAGGATCTAATACCAATCCTGCTCAAACTCTTCCAAAAAATGGAAGAAGAGACAGTACTCCCTAACTCATTATATGAGGCCAACATTACCCTGATACCAAAACCTGGTAAGGACAACACAAAAAAAGAAAATTACAGACCAATATCTCTGATGAATACAGATGCAAAACTCCTAAACCAAATTCTAGCATATCTAATACAACAATGCATTAAAAAGATTATTCATCACGACTAAGTAGGTTTCATCCCCAGGGCACAAGGATGGTTCAACATCCGCAAATCCATCAATGTGATACTACACATAAACAAAATAAAGAACAAAAATCATATGATTATATCAATTGATGCAGAAAAAGCATTTGACAAGATACAACATCCATTTATGATTAAAACACTTAATAAAATAGGTATAGAAGGGAAATACCTTCACATAATAAAGGCCATATATGACAAAATCTCAGCTAATTTCATAATTAATGGTGAAAAACTGAAGCCCTTTGCTCTATGTTTAGGAACAGGACAGGGCTGTCCTCTATCACCTCTGCTTTTCAACATAGTATTGGAAGTCCTTTCCAGAGCAATCAGGCAAGAGAAAGAAATAAAAGGCATCCAAATTTGGAATGAAGAAGTTAAATTATCATTCTTTTCAGATGACACAATGCTGTATATAGAAAACCCTAAAGACTTCACCAAAAAGCTATTAGAAACAATCAACGAATACAGTAAAGTTGCTGGCTGCAAAATCAACATACAAAAGTCCATTGTGAGGATGATGTCATAGGAATGGCAGCAGCGGCACGCACTTTCTGAGTTCTCCTCTGGATCTTATTACAAATGGGACCTATAACCCATCAAAGAACTCTTTGCTCATCACACAGATCAGCTGAGAGACTGGTGGAAGGATTTCTTGAAGGTGTGCTAATTGGGCAAGCAGGGGAAGGAAGGAGGGGAGCGGAGTGAAAATAAGCAGACCCACGGCAGAGTCCCCGCCCACGGGTGGCGACAGGGCAATCCCGGCCCGCTGCGGAGGCGGTGGCGCAGAGCATGGTGGCACCTACAGTTCCAAATACGCGGGGGATCCCAGGGCAGAACAGAGAGCACAAAAACCAGGAGGTCGGCTCTTTCCCTGTGTCCCAAGCTGATCTCTCCCACTGGGAGGGAGGCTAGTGGGCCCTAGGGTGGACAAAGAACACAGACTCCATACCTGGGCCCCTTCCCCTGCTCTTCCAATCCTACCCCAACCCTTCCAGAGATTTAAACTGGACCCTGAACTGAGGAGTAGTGTCAGATTACAGAGGAGCCATAGTAGTGCTCAGGCTCTGGGAAGACTGACAGGCAACTCTGACCCAGGTTAAGAAGCTGGGAAGAGTGTAATTTTGTCTGGGCTAGGAGAGAAGAGACTCCTGCAACCCTAGCCACCACCTTTTCTGACCTGCGGGAAGAGGGTGACGCGGCTGGGCTGGGAGAGAGAAGACCCCTCCATCACCAGCCCCCACCCTTTCTGGCCTGCCTAGGGCAGGGCAAGTGCAACTGCAGAGGCACTAACAGGGATCAGCAGTAAGCAGCAGACGCAGCTCTGGGCTTTCAGCAGCTCACAAATCTCCCGCCGGCACCCCCCCCCCATAAAAACACACACTGAAGAAGTGCCCTAAGACTCAGCAGTACTGGACACATGACTGGTGGGGCTACTCTCAGTGTGCATATGTGCAGGCAAGGGCAGAAACTGCACTGACTTTGTAAAAAATATCATTCAGACCCCTCAGGCCCACGCATTTAAATCTACAGTCCCAAAGTCACTCTGGGAACCAGGTGACCGGCTCTGCCTGCGCAATAAGCAGGGGGCTCTTTGGTACAGCACAGGACAACCTGGAAATTACTTGGTGGGCTTAAGCCAAGACTGGCGCTGCTTTTTGTTTTGCTTTGTTTTGTTTTGACGTGTTTTGTCTTTATATCTTTCATATCTTTACCTGTGTTGAGTGGGGGTTGTCGGGTGTTTTTACATGTGAATGTATTTGATTTTTTCCTTTGTTGTTGCTGTTGTTGTTGTGCTTCGTGATGTGCTTTGTTCTGAAATTGCCCTACCAGGGCCCATCTTAAGAGGCACAAGATTCAACACACCCAGAGGCCAACTCCAGACCAAACCAGAGTACCACAGGGTTTGACCTACAAGTCACACACCCAGAGGGAATTCTCTGCAGGCACAAGAGCCCATAGAGTCCCAACCACATTTAAGTGGTCAACACTCACGCAGCAGAACGCCCTGTGGTGGGCAGAGCCAAGTCTCACAACGAGTCAGCCTAGGAGTTAACCCCACCTACTCACAAGCAAAAAGCAATTAAAGATCTTGAACAGGACAATACACACAACACAAGTCACCTTTGGAGCCCACGCAGAGGAGAAGAACGAAGTAGTGCAAGTCAAATATAAAGGACACATGCTACATAAGATAATCTAGCAAGAACTAAGAACTCTACGGGATCTACCAAACACATGAAAGCAAACACAGAGAGTCAGCCAGAATGGGGAAACAAAGATACACATCACAAATAAAAGAACAGAAGAAACCTCCACAACTGGAACCAAATGAGGCAGAGGTAACCAACCTTTCAGACACAGAGTTCAGAACACTGGTGATAAGAATGTTTAAGGAGCTTACAGAAGACATAAAAAAGGATGTAGAAATCATAACGAAAAACCAGTTAGAAATAAAGAGCACAATTACCGAAATTAAGACCTCACTTGAAGGAATTACCAGCGGGTTAGATGAAGCAGAGGATCGAATCAGTGACTTAGAAGACAAGGTAGCAGAGATCACCCAAACAGAACAACAGAAAGAAAAAAGAATAAAAAACAGTGCAGATGGCTTAAGAGACCTCTGGGATATCATCATGCGCAACAACATGCGCATCATAGGAATACCAGAAGGTGAAGAGAGGAAGCAAGGGATTGAGAACATATTTGAAGTAATAATGTCCGAAAACTTCCCCAACCTGATGAAGGAAACCAACATACAAGCCCAGGAAGTGCAGAGAGTCTCAACCAGGATAAAGCCAAACAGGTCCACACCAAGACACATTATAGTTAAAATGGCAAAGCTGAAAGACAAAGAGAGAATCCTAAAAGCAGCAAGAGAAAGACAGAGGGTTACATAAAAGGGAACTCCCATAACACTATCAAATGACTTTTCTATAGAAACATTGAAGGCCAGGAGAGAGTGTCAGGAGATTCTCAAAGTGATGGAAAACAAAGGCCTACAACCGAGATTGCTTTATCTACCAAGGCTATCATTTAAAGTTGATGGAGAGATAAAGAGCTTTCCAGAAAAAACTAAGCTAAAGGAATTTATTACCACCAAGCCAGCATTGCAAGAAATACTAAGTGGACTTCTGTAAATAGAAGAAAGATCAAAACAATCTAACTACAGATTTCAAAATGGCAATAACTATGTACCTATCAATAATCACTTTAAATGTAAACGGATTAAATGCTCCAATCAAGAGACATAGGGTGGCTGAGTGGATAAGAAAGCAAGACCCCTGTATATGCTTTATATAAGAGACTCACCTCAGAACAAAAGACACACACAGGCTGAAAGTGAAGGGTTGGAGTAAGATATTTCATGCAAATGGAAATGAGAAAAAAGCTGGAGTTGCAATACATATATCTGACAAAATACACTTTAAAATGAAGAACATATTAAAAGATAAAGATGGGCACTATATAATAATAAAGGGATTGATCCAACAAGAGGACAAATCCCGAGTAAACATCTATGCACCCAACATAGGAGCACCTAAATATATAAAACAGGTACTCACTGATATAAAGACAGAGAATCAACAGTAACACTATCATAGTAGGGGACTTCAACACACCTCTGACAACAAGGGACAGGTCTTCCAGACAGAAAATCAATATGGAAACAACAGCCTTAAATGACACATTGGACCACTTAGATTTAATCGATATTTTCAGAGCATTTCACCCCAATGCTCAAAATACACGTTTTTCTCAAGTGCATACGGAACATTTTCCAAGATAGACCACATGTTAGGCCACAAAACAAGTCTTGATAAATTCAAGAAAATTGAAATCATACCAATTGTCTTCTCTGATCACAGTGCTATGAAATTAGAAATGAACTACAGGAAAAAAACTGGAAGACACACCAATTCATGGAGGCTGAATAACTTATTACTAAATAATAAATGGGTCAAGCAGGAGATCAAGGAAGAAATCAAAAGATATCTCGAGAAAAAGGAAAATGAAAACATGACGACCCAAAATCTATCAGATGCCGCAAAAGCAGTCCTACGAGGGAAATTCATAGCATGGCAGGCCTACCTAAAGAAACAAGAAAGATCACTAATCAGCAGTTTATCTTCACACTTAAGGGATCTGGAAAAAGAACAGCAAAATAAGCCCAAAGGGAGCACAAGGAAGGAGATAATAAAGATCAGAGCAGAAATCAATGAAATAGAAACCAGAAAAACAATACAAAAGATCAATGAATCCAAGAGTTGGTTCTTAGAGAAGATAAAAAAAAATCGACAAACCTTTAGCCAGACACATTAAAAAAGAGAGAGAGAGGACCCAAATTAATAAAATCAGAAATGAAAGAGAAGAAGTGAAAACAGACACCGCAGAAATACAAAAAAATTTAAGAAATTACTATGAGCAACTATATGCCAACAAATTGGACAATCTGGAAGAAACGGACAATTTTCTAGAGGCGTACAACCTTCCAAGACTAACTGAAGAAGAAACAGAAAACCTGAATAGACTGATTACCACCAGGGAGATTGAATCAGTAATCAACAATCTCCCAACAAACAAAAGCCCTGGACCAGATGGCTTTACAGATGAATTTTACAAAACGTTCAAAACAGAATTATCACCTATTCTCCTCAAGCTCTTCCAAAAAATCCAGAAGGAGGGAAGACTCCCAAACACTTTTTACAAAGCCACTATCACCCTGATCCCATAATCAGACAAAGACACCACAAAAAAAAAAAGAAAACTACAGGCCGATATCTCTAATGAACATAGATGCAAAAATCCTCAACAAAATATTAGCGAACAGAATTCAGAAATACACTAAAAAGATCATACACCATGATCAAGTGGGATTCATCCCTGGTATGCAAGGGTGGTTCAACATCCGCAAATCAATTAATGTGATACACCACATTAACAAAATGAAAAATAAAAATCACATGATCATATTCACAGATGCAGGAAAATCATTTGATAAAATTCAACAGCCATTTATGATAAAAACCCTCAAGAAAGTGGGAATAGAGGGATCATATCTCAACATAATAAAGGCCATATATGACAAACACACAGCTAACATCATACTCAACGGGGAAAAGCTAAAACCATTCCCCCTAAGATTAGGAACAAGGCAAGGTTGCCCACTATCTCTGCTTCTATTCAACATAGTGCTGGAAGTTCTAGCCACAACAATCAGACAGAAAAAGAAATAAAAGGCATCCAAATTGGCAAGGAGGAAGCAAAATTATCATTATATGCAGATGATATGATACTATATATAGAGAACCCTAAAGACTCCACCAAGAAGCTATTAGAGCTGATAGATGAATTTAGTAAATTAGCAGGATACAAAATTAATATTCAGAAATCAGTTGCATTTGTATATACCAATAATAAAACATCAGAAGGAGAAATTAAAAAAACAATCGCATTTACAATTGCTCCAAAGAATATAAAATACCTGGGATACATTTAACCAAAGAAGTAAAAGATCTATATTCAGAAAATTATAAGACACTGAAGGAAGGAATGAAGGAAGATATAAATAGATGGAAACACATATCATGTTCATGGATAGGAAGAATTAATATAGTTAAAATGTCCATACTGCCTAAGGCAATATACATATTCAACGCAATTCCTATCAAACTACCAACGACGTTTTTCACAGAAATAGGACATATAGTCCTAAAATTTATATGGGACCATAAAAGACCCCGGATAGCCTCAGCAATCTTGAGAAATAAGAACAAAGTGGGAGGTATAACGATACCTGACTTCAAATTATACTACAAGGCTACAGTAATCAAAACAGCATGGTACTGGCATAAAAACAGACACATAGATCAATGGAAAAGAATAGAGAGTCCAGAAATAAATCCATGCCTATATGGCCATTTAATCTACGACAATGGAAGCAAGAATTTACAGTGGTGTAAAGACAGTCTACATTCAATAAATGGTGCTGGGAAACCTGGACAGACACATGCAGAAAAATGAAGCTGGACCACTTCTTTACACCATAGACAAAAATAAATTCAAAATGGCTTAAAGAACTTAAATGTAAGATCTGAAACCATAAAATACTTAGAAGAAAATATAGGAAGAAACTTCACAGACATTACCAGGAGTAAGATTTTTACTGATATATCCCCTTGCGCGAGGGAAGAGAAAAAAATGAACGTGGGATTATATCAAACTAAAAAGTCTTTTCACAGCAAAGGAAACCATCAATAAAACAAAAAGGGATCCTACTGAATGGGAAAAGATATTTGCCAATGATATATCTGATAAGGGATTAATATCACAAATCTATAAATAACTCACTCAACTCAACTCCAAAAAAACAAACGACCAAATTAAAAAATGGGCAGAGGGCTTGAAGAGACATTTTTTCTAAAAAGGACATACAGATGGCAAACAGACATATGAAGAAATGCCCAATCTCACTAACCATCAGAGAAATGCAAATAAAAACCACAATGAGATACCACCTCACCCCAGTCAAAATGGCTATCATCAATAAATCAACAAACAACAAGTGCTGGCGTGGATGTGGAGAAAAGGGAACGCTTGTGCACTGTTGGTGGGATTGCAGATTGGTGCAGCCACTATGGAAAACAGTATGGAGGTATCTCAAAAATCTGAAAATGGAACTACCCTATGACCCAGTAATTCTACTCCTAGGTATCTATCCAGAGAAATCCAAAACTCCAATTCAAAAATCTTTATGCACTCCTATGTTTATTGCAGTACTATACACAATAGCCAAGACATGGAAACAACCGAAATGCCCATCGGTAGATGACTGGATTAAGAAACTGTGGTACATTTATACAATGGAGTACTACGTAGCCATAAAGAAGAAAGAATCTTACCATTTGCAACAACATGGATGGACCTAGAGAACATTATGTTAGGTGAAATAAGTCAGACCGAGAAAGATAAGTACCATATGATCTCACTTATATGTGGAATCTAAAGAAAAGAATAAGTGAATGAACTAATCAGAAACAGTTTTGGAGACAAAGAGGAAAAACAGAGGGTTGCTAGAGGGGTGGAGGGGTGGGGGTAAGGGAGAAGGTGAGGGGATTAGAAAACAATCAGTAACCACAAGATGGCCACGGGGTTTTGAAAATTAATCTGGGGAACATAATCAATAATTTTGTAAAGATTTTGTAGGGTATCCGATAGACACATGTCCCATTTGGAAGACCATCTCAGGGAAGATGTAGATGCCTGATCACTGCACTGTACACCTGAAGGTGAATGATAATGAATGCCAACTATAATATTATATATATTTATATATATGTATATTTATATATAGGTGTGTATACATTTACAAGAGGCAGAGTACAGCATTGGGAGTGGAGATAGTGGAAGTGGGATGGCTCGGGGCGATGTCAGAGAGATAGTGGATGGGGGGAGGGGGGTCCACAGTGTGAGGGATATAAATGATAAACGTCGAAGTAAAAAAAAAAAACAAAAAGAATAACTCATAGACACGCAAAATAGTTTAGTGGTTACCAGAGTGTAAGGGGGTTGAGGGGAGGGAGATGAGGGTAAGGGGGATCAAATATATGGTGATGGAAGATGAAGTGACTCTGGGTGGTGAACACACAATGTAATTTATAGATGATGTGATACAGAATTGTACATCTGTAATCTATGTAATTTTACTAACAATTGTCACCCCAATAAATTAAAAAAAAACTCCATTGCATTCCTATATACTAACAATGAAATCTCAGAAAAAGAAATGCAAAACACAATTCCTTTTGCAGTTGCAGCAAAAAGAATAAAATACCTAGGAATAAACTTAACCAAGGATGTGAAGGACCTATATGCTGAAAAGTATAAGACATTTTTGAAAGAAATTGAAGAAGACACAAAGAAATGGAAAGACATTCCGTTCTCATGGATTGGAAGAATCAACATAGTTAAAATGGCCATATTACCCAAAGCAATATACATTTTTATTGCAATCCCCATCAAAATCCCAATGGCATTTTTTAAAGAAACAGAACAAATATTCATCGGATTTGTTTGGAACCACAAAAGACCCTGAATAACCAAAGCAATCTTAAGATAAAAGAATAATACTGGAGGTATCCCACTCCGTAACTTTAGCTTGTACTACAGGGCTACAATAATCAAAACAGCATGGTATTGGCAGAAAAACAGACACATAGAAGAATGGAATACAATTGAGAACCCAGAAATAAAACCACATAAATATGGACAGATAATTTTTGACAAAGAAGCCAAAAACATACAGTGGAGGAACTACAGCGTCTTCAATAAATGGTGCTGGGAGAATTGGAAAGCCAGGTGCAAAAGAATGAAACTGGACTGCTGTCTGTCACCATGTACCAAAATTAATTCAAAATGGATCAAAGACTTAAGCATAAGACCTTACACAATAAACTGCATAGAAGAAAACATAGGTACTAAACTTATCGACCTTGGGTTCAAAGAGCACTTTATGAATTTGACTCCAAAGGCAGTGGAAGTAAAACCTAAAATAAACGAATGGGACTATATGAAACTTAGAAGCTTCTGCACAGCAAAAGAAACGATCGACAACATAAAGAGGCAACCAAGTGAATGGGAGAAGATTTTTGCAAACAGTGCCTCCGATAAGGGGCTAATATCCATAATATACAAGGTACATATGCAACTCAACAACAAAAAAACAAACAACCCAATTGAAAAATGGACAGACGACCTGAAGAGACATTTCTCTAAAGAGGATATACACATGGCAAATAGTCATATGAAAAATTGCTCAACATCACTAATCATCAGAGAAATGCAAATAAAAACCACAATGAGATATCACCTCACCCCAGTCAGAGTGGTTATCATCAACAAGACAAATAGTAACAAGTGTTGGAGTCGCTGTGGAGAAAAAGGAACCCTCATACACTGTTGGTGGGAATGTAGACTGGTGCAGCTGTTATGGAAGTCAGTGTGGAGGTTCCTCAAAAAATTATGAATAGAATTACAATATGACCCAGCAATCCCTCTCCTGGGTGTCTACCCAAAAAATCTGAAAACATTTATCCATTAAGACACGTGTCCTCCAATGTTCATTGCAGCTTTGTTTACGGTGGCCAAGACATGGAAACAACCAAAATGTCCTTCGATAGATGAATAGATAAAGAAGTTGTGGTGTATATACACAATGGAATACTATTCGGTGATAAGAAAAAATATAGGAACATTTGTGACAACATGGATGGATCTTGAGAGTATAGTGCTAAGCGAAATAAGTCAGACAGAAAAAGCAGAGAACCATATTATTTCACTGATATGTGGTATATAAACCAAAAACAACAAAAGAACAAGAGAAACAAAGGAGAAACAAAAACTCATAGACAGAGACAATAGTTTAGTGGTTATCAGAGTGTGAGGGGGGTGGGGGGTGGGAGATGAGTGTAAGGGGGATCAAATATATGGTGATGGAAGGAGAACTGACTCTCGGTGGTGAAAACACAATGGGATTTATAGATGATGTAATACAGAATTGTACCCCTGAAATCTATGTAATTTTACCAACAATTGTCACCCCAATAAATTAAAAAAAGCATTAAAAAAATAAAAAAAATATTACAGTAAAAGACACATTGCCATTAATCCCTTCAAAATGCACCTCCTTGCTTTGAACACACTTATTCCATCATGTTTGCCCCTTTCTGAAGCAGTTCTGGAAAGTCCTCTTCTGTTAGTGTCTCTAGTTGCACTGTCTAGGCTGCCTCAATGTCCGGAATTGATTCAAAACGCTTACCTTTCACGGTCATTTTGACTTTGGGGAAGAGCCAGAAGTCACATGGTGCCAGATCCAATGAATAAGGTGGATGAGGACACACCGTAATGTTTTTATTTGACAGAAATTGCTCTACCAAAAGCCATGTGTGACAGAGTCTTTCCATTCTGACCTTAAAATACTGTGAATGCTGCTGCCCCGTGCCATCCAATGGAAAGGCAGGGATCTTCAATATGGGAAGCAGCACATCGAACCTTAGTAATAGTGTGTGACAAGTTTTAACTTGTTCAGTGCAGTCAGTCAGGTGTGAGCTACAGTTGACAGAAGATATGTTTTAAAGTGTGCCATAAGTCACCCTCCATCATTACAATGTTCCGTGTCACACATTGCTTCTGGTATATGGCAATTTTTGTTAAATAAAAACATTATGGTGTGTCCTCATCCACCTTATGCACCAGTTCTGGCACCGTGTGACTTCTGGCTCTTCCCCAAAGTCAAAATGATTCAGGACATTGAGGCAGCCATGACAGCACAACTAACAACACTCACAAAAGAGGACTTACAGAACTCCTTCAAAAAGTGGCAAGAATGATGGGATAAGTGTGTTTGAAGTGATGGAGGGTGTTTTGAGGGGGATTAATGGTAATGTGTCTTTTACTGTAATTTTTTTTAATTTAAACATTCACTGTATTGTTTGATCACACCTTGTATAAATTATTTAATTCTCACAAAATCCCTGTGATAGGTATTATAATCATCAGTGTTGTACAATAAGGGAAATTGAGGTATGGCATAGATAGATAAATTTCGAAAGGTCACCTGGTTAGTGACTGAAAATGCTGGGATTCAAAACCTGGTTTCAGAAGCCATGTGCTCATCCACTCCACTTCACTGCCTTTGTAATAATTAGAGTACATTAGTTAGAACATTAGGAAATTATTGTTCCCAGTGAGAATTCAAGTCAAGTTTAATTTCCAGGATCACTTGTATTAATGAAAGTCAATGTTCTCCCCACCCATATCCAAAGGGGGAAATTAGGCAATTCATAAAGTTGCTCATTCCCAGCCATATTATATACTTCATTTTTGACAGGGAAGTGGACGATAAGACAATATTTTGGGAAAAGAGGAAACAATTTGTTTGTGCAAAGGTCAAAAGACAGGCTATGTCACAATTTATTATGTATTGATCTACAGAACTTCTTCCTCCCACCCCATCCCCAATTCAATTTCTTATTACATGACTTTTTCATAGCTGCAATTCATCCCATTAGCCCTGCATGTCCTAATATTACAGCAATGTCTTTAAAATTACAATTCAACAGTAAAAGCCTTGATTCTACTACACAAAAAGTCCTCATCAATATGTTCCCCCTCCTTGGATTTCATTTAAGTGAAAATGTGTACAAAATAAATCCAATTGGATATACTTATTTATTATACCCTACCTTGTTCCCCCAAAAGATGGCATTTTTTTTCCTGCAAAGTCCATAAACATACAAAATTTTTAAAAAATCTGTATCTCCTCAATTTCATAATAGTTGATATGCTAGATACTAGCATTCATATTGAGCATCACATTTATCTTTTTTTGTCAGAGAGTTCTGAAAATGTTATGCCAAAAATTACAGACTTTTAACATGAATAATAGGTTAACAAAATGAAAGTTGCTATAGAAACCAAATGCACACTTTAGAAAATGGAATTGCAAGGAGAAATTATATCCATTACCTCCAGTGAATTGGTAAAAGCTTATCAATATATATCCCACAGTCTGTTTCAGATAGCTTGGTAGCTGCTAATAGTAATATTTTAATATATTTTCCCAAGTTTTAAGAGTGTATGTTGGGCAGGCCCAGTGGCTCAGGCAGTTGGAGCTCCGTGCTCTTAACACCAAAGGTTGCCTGTTCAATTCCCACATGGGCCAGTGCCAGATGGCTCAGCCGGTTGGAGCGTGGGCTCTCAACCACAAGGTTGATGGTTTGACTCCCACAAGGGATGGTGGGCTGCGCCCCCCTGCAGCTAACAACGGTAACTGGACCTGGAGCTGAGCTGCGCCCTCCACAACTAGATTGAAAGGACAAAAACTTGACTTGGAAAAGTCCTGGAAGTACACATTCTTCCCCAATAAAGTCCTGTTCCCCTTCCCCAATAAAATCTTTTTAAAAAAAGAGTGTATCTAATCACGGATGTTTACTCAAGAGGCAGGAAGAAAAAAAGTTGGCTACTGCATGGATTCCTGCACTACTCACCATAAACACAAGTTTATTAGGGCAGGGCCCTCATGTCTCCTTAATGCTGTGTTTCATTTTGATTTCTTCACCATTAGTACTTGTAAGGTTATCAGAATTATTCATGTCAACAGTGGGGAGTTCCTGAATCCCTGAGAATTATCATTTATTTACATGGGGTGTTGTGCACTTGGTTTGTTCTGAGTAGTAAGCTGCCAGTGTACTTAAGCCAAGCTTTAATGATTAGATATCTCCTGTTTAATGTCTTATCAAGGGATATTTTATATATTATTGCTCTCCATCTGCAACTTTTGACTGAATGTTGCCATGGTTTGACTATAGTCTATTAAAGAGGAACAAATGGCAGTTTTTATATAGCATACACCACTCTAGTTTTATAGCCTGCATTTTTCATTTAATAAATCCAGACACTTTACAATCATTAAGAATACGTAAGACAACTCGGCTCCATAACATCCTCTCTCTAGATTTCAACCTGTGCTATAAAACAAGCCACCACAGAAAACATACATTTAGGCTCAGCTCTCTAAAAGCCAAAACCCCTGTTATAAATAAGTTATTCCTGCAAGGAAAGTCATAGGCAGTTTGTGTTGAATGTTTTGCTACTTTTTTTTTTTTTGAGACAAAAAATATGTACATTTTTTTATTTTAATAAATACTGCCTGTAGAGGGTATGTATTGGTTTGTTTTGTTTTGCCACCCAGCGTTCATCTCCTGTTTTACTGGGTAACAGCGCCTCCGTGTGTTTTTTTCACTTTTTTTTTTAAATTTATTTTTAATTTATTGGGGCAATAATTGTTAGTAAAATTACATAGATTACAGGTGTACAATTCTGTATCACATCATCTATGAATTGCATTGTGTGTTCACCACCCAGAGTCAGTTCTCCTTCCATCACCATATATTTGAACCCCCTTACCCTCATCTCCCAACCCCCACCCCCTTACCCTCTGGTAACCACTAAATTACGTTCCCCAAATTAAGTTTCAAAACCCCGTGGCCATCTTGTGGTTACTGATTGTTTTCTAATCCCCTCACCTTCTCCCTTACCCCCACCCCTCCACCCCTCTAGCAACCCTCTGTTTTTCCTCTTTGTCTCCAAAACTGTTTCTGATTAGTTATTCACGTATACTTTTCTTTAGATTCCGCATATAAGTGAGATCATATGGTACTTATCTTCCTCTGTCTGACTTATTTCACTCAACATAATGTTCTCTAGGTCCATCCATGTTGTTGCAAATGGTAAGATTTCCTTCTTCTTTATGGCTGCGTAATACTCCATTGTATAAATGTACCACAGTTTCTTAATCCAGTCATCTACCGATGGGCATTTCTGTTGTTTCCATGTCTTGGCTATTGTGTATAGTGCTGCAATAAACATAGGAGTGCATAAAGATTTTTGAATTGGAGTTTTGGATTTCTCCGGATAGATACCTAGGAGTGGAATAACTAGATCATAGGGTAGTTCCATTTTCAGATTTTTGAGATACCTCCATACTGTTTTCCATAGTGGCTGCACCAATCTGCAATCCCACCAACAGTGCACAAGCGTTCCCTTTTCTCCACATCCACACCAGCACTTGTTGTTTGTTGATTTATTGATGATAGCCATTTTGACTGGGGTGAGGTGGTATCTCATTGTGGTTTTTATTTGCATTTCTCTGATGGTTAGTGAGGTTGGGCATTTCTTCATATGTCTGTTTGCCATCTGTATGTCTTTTTTAGAAAAATGTCTCTTCAAGTCCTCTGCCCATTTTTTAATTGGGTCGTTTGTTTTTTTGGAGTTGAGTTGAGTGAGTTTTTCATAGATTTGTGATATTAATCCCTTATCAGATATATCATTGGCAAATATCTTTTCCCATTCAGTAGGATCTCTTTTTGTTTTATTGATGGTTTCCTTTGCTGTGAAAAACTTTTTAGTTTGATGTAATCCCACATGTTTATTTTTTTCTCTTACTTCCCTCGCGCGAGGGGATATATCAGTAAAAATCTTACTCCGGGCAATGTCTGTGAAGTTTCTTCCTATATTTTTTTCTAAGTATTTTATGGTTTCAGATCTTACATTTAAGTCTTTAAGCCATTTTGAATTTATTTTTGTATATGGTGTAAGGAGGTGGTCCAGCTTCATTTTTTTGCATGTGTCTGTTCAGGTTTCCCAGCACCATTTATTGAATAAGACTGTCTTTACCCCACTGTAAATTCTTGCTTCCATTGTCGTAGATTAAATGGCCATATAGGCATGGATTTATTTCTGGACTCTCTATTCTGTTCCATTGATCTATGTGTCTGTTTTTATGCCAGTACCATGCTGTTTTGATTACTGTAGCCTTGTAGTATAATTTGAAGTCAGGTATCGTTATACCTCCCACTTTGTTCTTATTTCTCAAGATTGCTGAGGCTATCCGGGGTCTTTTATGGTCCCATATAAATTTTAGGATTATATGTTCTATTTCTGTGAAAAATGTCGTTGGTAGTTTGATAGGAATTGCGTTGAATATGTATATTGCCTTAGGCAGTATGGACATTTTAACTATATTAATTCTTCCTATCCATGAACATGATATGCATTTCCATCTATTTATATCTTCTTTTCTTCCTTTCTTCAGTGTCTTATAATTTTCTGAGTACAGATAGATCTTTTACTTCTTTGGTTAAATGTATTCCCAGGTATTTTATAGTCTTTGGAGCAATTGTAAATGGGATCTTTTTTTTTAATTTCTCCTTCTGATGTTTTATTATTGGTATATACAAATGCAACTGATTTCTGAATATTAATTTTGTATCCTGCTAATTTACTAAATTCATCTATCAGCTCTAATAGCTTCTTGGTGGAGTCTTTAGGGTTCTCTATATATAGTATCGTATCATCTGCATATAATGATAATTTTACTTCCTCCTTACCAATTTGGATGCCTTTTATTTCTTTTTCTTGTGTGACTGCTGTGGCTAGAACTTCCAGCCCTGTTTTGAATAGAAGCAGAGATAGTGGGCAACCTTGCCTTGTTCCTGATCTTAGGGGGAATGGTTTTAGCTTTTCCCCGTTGAGTATGATGTTAGCTGTGGGTTTGTCATAAATGGCCTTTATTATGTTGAGATATGATCCCTCTAATCCCACTTTCTTAAGGGTTTTTATCATAAATGGCTGTTGGATTTTATCAAATGCTTTTTCTGCATCTATTGATATGATCGTGTGATTTTTATTTTTAATTTTGCTAATGTGGTGTATCACATTAATTGATTTGCGGATGTTGAACCACCCTTGCATAACAGGGATCAATCCCACTTCATCATGGTGTATGATCTTTTTAATGTATTGCTGAATTCTGTTCGCTAATATTTTGTTGAGGATTTTTGCATCTATGTTCATTAGTGATATCGGCTTGTAGTTTTCTTTTTTTGTGGTGTCTTTTTCTGATTTTGGGATCAGGGTGATAGTGGCCTCACAAAAAATGTTTGGGAGCCTTCCCTCCTTCTGGATTTTTTAGAAGAGCTTGAGGAGAATAGGTGATAATTCTGTTTTGAACATTTTGTAAAATTCACCTGTAAAGCCATCTGGTCCAGAGCTTTTGTTTGTTGGGAGATTGTTGATTACTGATTCAATTTCCCTGGTGGTAATCAGTCTATTCAGGTTTTCTGTTACTTCTTGAGTTAGCCTTGGAACACTGTACGCCTCTAGAAAATTGTCCATTTCTTCCAGATTGTCAAATTTGTTGGCATATAGTTGCTCATAGTAATTTCTTAAATTTTTTTGTATTTCTGCGGTGTCTGTTTTCACTTCTTCTCTTTCATTTCTGATTTTATTAATTTGGGTCCTCTCTCTCTTTTATTTAATGAGTCTGGCTAAAGGTTTGTCGATTTTGTTTATCTTCTCTAAGAACCAACTCTTGGATGCATTGATCTTTTGTATTGTTTTTCTGGTTTCTATTTCATTGATTTCTGCTCTGATCTTTATTATCTCCTTCCTTGTGCTCCCTTTGGGCTTATTTTGCTGTTCTTTTTCCAGATCCCTTAAGTGTGAATATAAACTGTTGATTAGTGATGTTTCTTGTGTCTTTAGGTAGGCCTGCAAAGCTATGAATTTCCCTCTTAGGACTGCTTTTGCGGCATCCCATAGATTTTGGGTCGTTGTGTTTTCATTTTCGTTTGTCTCGAGATATCTTTTGATTTCTTCCTTGATCTCCTGCTTGACCCATTCATTATTTAGTAATAAGTTATTCAGCCTCCATGAATTGGTGTGTCTTCCAGTTTTTTTCCTGTAGTTCATTTCTAATTTCACAGCATTGTGATCAGAGAAGACAATTGGTATGATTTCAACTTTCTTGAATTTATCAAGACTTGTTTTATGGCCTAACATATGGACTATCTTGGAAAATGTTCCATGTGCGCTTGAGAAAAACGTGTATTTTGCAGCATTGGGGTGAAATGTTCTGAAAATATCGATTAAATCCAAGTGGTCCAATGTATCATGTAAGGCTGTTGTTTCCATATTGATTTTCTGTCTGGAAGACCTGTCCCTTGTTGTCAGCGGTGTGTTGAAGTCCCCTACTATGATAGTGTTACTGTTAATCTCTGTCTTTATGTCAGTCAGTACCTGTTTTATATATTTAGGTGCTCCTATGTTGGGTGCATAGATGTTTACTAGGGTTATGTCCTCTTGACGGATCGATCCCTTTATTATTATATAGTGTCCATCTTTATCTTTTAATATGTTCTTCATTTTAAAGTCTATTTTGCCAGATATAAGTATTGCAACTCCAGCTTTTTTCTCATTTCCATTTGCATGAAATATCTTACTCCAACCCTTCACTTTCAGCCTGTGTGTGTCTTTTGTTCTTAGGTGAGTCTCTTGTATACAGCATGTACAAGGGTCTTGCTTTCTTTTCCACTCAGCTACCCTATGTCTCTTGATTGGAGCATTTAATCCGTTTACATTTAAAGTGATTATTGATAGGTACATAGTTATTGCCATTTTGAAATCTGTAGTTAGGTTGTTTTGATCTTTCTTCTATTTACAGAAGTCCTTTTAGTATTTCTTGCAATGCTGGCTTGGTGGTAATAAATTCCTTTAGCTTATTTTTTTCTGGAAAGCTCTTTATCTCTCCATCAACTTTAAATGATAACCTTGGTAGATAAAGCAATCTCGGTTGTAGGCCTTTGTTTTCCATCACTTTGAGGATCTCCTGCCACTCCCTCCTGGCCTTCAATGTTTCTGTAGAAAAGTCATTTGATAGTCTTATGGGAGTTCCCTTGTATGTAACCCTCTGTCTTTCTCTTGCTGCTTTTAGGATTCTCTCTTTGTCTTTCAGCTTTGTCATTTTAACTATAATGTGTCTTGGTGTGGACCTGTTTGGGTTTATCCTGGTTGGTACTCTCTGCACTTCCTGGGCTTGTATGTTGGTTTCCTTCATCAGGTTGGGGAAGTTTTCGGACATTATTACTTCAAATATGTTCTCAATCCCTTGCTTACTCTCTTCACCTTCTGGTATTCCTATGATGTGCATGTTGTTGCGCTTGATGTTATCCCAGAGGTCTCTTAAGCCATCCTCATTGTTTTTTATTCTTTTTTCTTTCTGTTGTTCCATTTGGGTGATCTCTGCTACCTTGTCTTCTAAGTCGCTGATTCGATCCTCTGCTTCATCTAACCTGCTGGTAATTCCTTCAAGTGAGTTCTTAATTTCGGTAATTGTGTTCTTTATTTCTAACTGGTTGTTCGTTATGATTTCTACATCCTTCTTTATGTCTTCTCTAAGCTCCTTAAACATTGTTATCACCAGTGTTCTGAACTCTGTCTCTGAAAGGTTGGTTACCTCTGCTTCATTTGGTTCCAGTTGTGGAGGTTTCTTCTGTTCTTTTATTTGGGACGTGTATCTTTGTTTCCCCATTCTGGCTGACTCTCTGTGTTTGCTTTGATGTGTTAGGTAGATCCCCTAGAATTCTTAGTTCTTGCTAGGTTATCTTATGTAGTATGTTTCTTTTATATTTAACTTGCTGTACTTTGTTCTCCTCTTCGTGTGCTCCAAAGGTGACTCTTGTGTTGTGTATATTGTCCTGTTCAAGAAGATCTTTAATTGCTTTTTGCTTGTGTGTCGGTGGGGTTAACTCCTAGGCTGACTCGTTGTGAGACTTGGCTCTGCCCACCTCAGGGTGTTCTGCTGCGTGAGGGTTGACCACTTAAATGTGGTTTGGCCTCTATGGGCTCTAGTGCCTGCAGAGAATTCCCTCTGGGTATTTGACTTGTAGGTTAAACACAGTAATACTCTGGTTTGGTGTGGATTTGTCCTCTGGATATGTTGAATCTTGTGCCTCTTAAGCTGGGCCCTGGTAGGGCAGTTTCAGAACAAAGCAAATCACCAAGCACAACAACAACAAGAACAAAGAAAAAAATCAAATACATTCACATGTAAAAACACCTGATAACCCCCACTTGACACAGGCAAAGATATCAAAGATATAAAGCAAAACAAAATAAAACAAAGCAAAACAAAAAGCAGCACCAGTCTTGGCTTAAGCCCACCAAGTAATGTCCAGGTTGTCCTCTGTTGTACCAAAGAACCCCCTGCTTATTTTGCAGGCAGAGCCGGTCACCTGGTGCCCAGAGTGACTTTGGGACTGTAGATTTAAATGCGTGGGACTGAGGGGTCTGGATGACAGTTTTTACAAAGTCAGTGAAGTTTCTGCCCTTGCCTACACTTATGCTCACTGATAGTAGCACCACTAGCCCCGTGTCCAGTACTCTTGAGTCTTAGGGCACTTCTTCAGTGTGTGTATGTATGGGGGGGTGCGGGCGGGAGATTTCTGATCTGCTTAAAGCCCAGAGCTGCGTCTGCTGCTTCCTGCTGATCCCTGGGAGTGTCTCAGCAGTTGCACTTGCCCCGCCCTAGGCAGGGCAGAAAGGGTGGGGGCTGGAGATGGAGGGTTCTTCTCTCTCCCAGGCCAGCCGCGCGTCACCCTCTTTCCGCAGGCCAGAAAAGGTGGTGGCTGGGGGTGGAGGAGTCTCTTCTCTCCTAGCCCAGCCAAAATCACACTCTTCCCGGCCTCTTCCCTGGGTCAGGGCCGCCTGTCAGTCTTCCCAGAGCCTGAGCACTACTATGGCTTCTCTGTAATTGACACTACTCCTTAGTTCAGGGTCCAGTTTAAGTCTCTGGAAGGGCGGGGTAGGATTGGAAGAGCGGGGGGGAGGGGCCCATGTATGGAGTCTGTGTTCTTTGTCTGGCCTTAGGGCCCACTAGCCGCCCTCCTGGCGGGAGAAATCAGCCGTGGGATGCAGGGAAAGAGCCCACCTCCTGGTCTCTGTGCTCTCCGTTCCGTCCTGGGATCCCGTGCGTGCATGGAACTGTGGGTGCCACCGCGGTTTTTGCCGTAGCCACCGCTGCCGGCTGAGACCCTGCCGCGGGCCCGCGCGTTTTCACACCGCTCCCTTCCTTCCGCTGCTCGCCCAATTAGCGCACCTTCAAGTAATACTTCCAGGAGTCTCTTAGCTGTTCTGTATGATGAGCAAAGAGTTCTTTGATGGGTTATAGGTCCTGTTTGTAATAAGATCCGGAGGAGAACTCAGAAAGTGCGCCCCGCTGCAGCCATTCCTATGACGTCATTGTTTTGCTACTTTTGATCCAGATGGCTGTTGCTTCTTCTCTGCTCACCCGCTTCAAATTATAATTTTCCCTCTTCCTCAGCTCTTTAATAATGTAACCTCTAGTAAATACACAGGACTTAACTGAGATGACTATATTGCAGTTGCTAGGTCCCAGGTGGTTTCTGCACTGAGGTTATGTAAGGCTCTAACAAGCCAGTTTTTTCCCTCCCTTCATACATCTGGAAGGCTTTCCTCCAAGGAATTTTGAGAAAATTGTGATGAGTGCTGGTCTGGAGTTCACTGAAGTCGCCCTGGGACTCCCTTATTCTCATCCTGTCTCACCAGCACCTGGCTCCTCCTGTGTGAGAAAGTAGTAATGGTAATAAATTGGACTGTTTGAGCTAGACAGAGGAAGGTGAATAACCTCAGACTTAATTGCTTTCCTACCTGAGACTGCAATTTCCTCCAAGAAATGGAAATGGTTCTCTAGAGAAAATGGAACCAAGATAGATTAGGAAGATTTTCGTACCTTATGGAATTTCGGACTTGAAAGAGTACAAATGGCATTCCTTTCTTTCCATACTTGACTGCTGTTTGGAAAGGGTCAAGTTGAGAAGCAAAAATACCCAGTGAAGTTTGGGCCACACTGGAGCATAGGCACTGTTTATTAAGCCTCTACCATACACTGGGCATTGTGCCTTATCTTGTGTTTTAGCTGATTCCATTTTTACAACAGCCCTGTGAAGTAAGAATTATTCTTGTAATGGTTAATCATTTTTTTCATCCCATTTCTTTCGAGGGCTGGTTCTCTTTCTCGTTGAACACAGAAAGAAGTCAGAATGATTGAATTCCCTTTTCCTTTCTGTCATTTTTTTAATGCTATTATCTTCCTCAAGCAGGATTCCTAGTCTTTTTTCCTTCATAATCCTGCTCTAAAAATAATAATTTCAAACTTCTCTTCTAATGACATTTATTCTTCAATTTAATTCAGGAGTCCATATGGCATAGCATACACAGAGGTCAGCAAACTATCTATAAAGAGCAAGACAGTAAATACTTTAGGTTTTGTAGGCTATATGATCTGTCTCAACACTTCTGTCGTAGCAGGCAAAAGCAACATAGACAATACATCAAGGAATAGGCATGGCTGTGTTCCAATAAAACTTAATTTACAGAAACAAGAGGGTTGCCCAAGAGCCTTAGTTTGCTGACCTCTATATTAGAACAAAAAAGGTGGGAAGAGATGGGTGGCAAAGAAAAGGATGGCCCTCAATTAATTAATTTCCAGGACCACGTTATTAGCTGTGTGGCTTTGAGTAAGTTACTTTGAGGTGTAGTTTCCTTTTCTGTAAAACAAATGCAATAGCTTCCTCATGGGATTATTGTGAGGATTAAGAGAGAAACATATGTTCCAGGACTTGTGCCCTCTTCCAGTTTGGTTAACACTACTTGATGGTTTACAATGTTCCAGACTTTCTTAAATGCTAATGATACAACCATAAGGCAAGGCCCTTGTTTCTTGTACCGCCCTCCAGGAATTTGAGGAGTATTAATCCTATTTCAGAGGATAAAGGAAGGCTTTAGATAAGAGGCATTCAAGGTCAAACTTGAAAGATAAGTGGAATTTATTAGGTTGAGAAGCAAGGGGACATTCCAAGTAGAAATAACTGGAGCAAAGAGATAAAAGCTTTGTAGAATTGCATAGTATTTCAGGGAACTGTGAAAATCAGTCCAGTATACCCAGAGAACATGATGATGCATGGTGAAGTATGTACTAATAGACTCTACTTGATATCCGCTCCCTCTTCTTCCTTACTCATAGGTCCATGATTTTGTCCATGGCAGAAAATGTACCCTACCAAAAATACTCAATCTCCAGTCTCCCCTGTAGTTAGAGGTGGCTATGTGACACAGTTGTAGCCAATGTGATATAGGAAGAAGTCCCTAGGAAGGGCTTCTTTTTTTTGTTAAATAAAAAATAACTGTAGAGTATAAGGTTTTCATCTGATCTGGAATGTGGATTTAACTCTTGAAGATTCAGCAACACTTTTGCAATAATGAAAACAAAACCTCATATTGACAGCTACAGGGCAGAGAGACAAAGCAAGCCTGTGTTCCCTGTGGTGTTGTTGAGCCATCACATCAACCCTAATGATCTATTTCCAGACTTTTTCTACATGAGAAAAAAATAGTTTCTTTATTTAAACCACTGTGTACTATGTTTTCCATTGTTCACATGCAAACAAAATGCTAACTGATGCTCATAGAGTTGGAAGTGGTAGGAAAGATGCTGAAAAAATAGTTTAGTTTCAAATTGTAAAGAGTGACAAATTTTATACTAAGGAGTTCAGACTTTACCCTGTAGACAAGTGAGAAACAGCAAAGGTTTTTAAGCCAAGGACAGATATAAAATAACTTTATTCAATAGCAGATCATTAAATTCTAAGTATATGCTAGGTAACATGGGGAACTACAGAGACAGTACAATAACAACAAGGAGACATATTAACAAACACAATTGTTATAAATAATGATGTCTTATGAAGGAAACACATTGTTTAGATAAAGATTAATCAGAGTGGCCTACTTTAGATATGTTAAGAAGGCCTTTAGGAGCAGTAATAATAGAGCTCAAACCTAAAAGATGAGAAGTTGGTTATCACATACTGATAATAGCATTCTAAGCAGAAGGGCCAGCATTTGCAAGGGCCCTGAAGCGGGAAAGAATTTAGCAGCTTCTAGGAACATTAAGAAGCTCAATGTGATTGGAGCTTATTACCATAATTGGAAGTTGATGGTTTGAGATGGCATTGGAGAGATAGGCAGTACATTGTAGATTGTGTCAAGGAGTTTTAAATGGAACAGGAAGGCACTGAGGGGTTTGAATCAAGTGACACGATCCAAGTCATCTTTTAAAACAGTGTTATTGACGTGGTATAGAAAATGGATTAGAAAGGAGAATGAATAAAACAGTGTAGACCAGGTAGCATTTGTTGTAGTAGTGTAAGTGAAACATGATGGAAGGATGATGGTGATCTAGTCCAAGGTAGTGACTATGAGATGTAGAAGTGTGGATACTTGAGATACATCACCGTGATTTGTTATATGCGTTACATGTAGGAGGTTAGGGAAAAGGAAGAATCAAGGATGACTGTCTCTGAACTAATCTAGGTTGAGAGTGATACTACTTATTGAGATGGGGGAAGACTGTGGGAGGGGATACATTTTGGATGGGAAATTAATTGTTCTATTTTAAACATGTTAAGTTTGAGATGCCTATGAGATATCCCAGTGGAATCATCAAGTAGGTTGTTGGATATTTGGGATGCGTGAGTCTGAGATTTAGAGAATTCCTTTGGCTGGAGATAAAATTATGACTCATCAGCAAAATTATGCTATTTTAATCCTAGATAATAGATGAACTCTCCTTGGAATACTTTATAGAGAAAGAGAAGACATGATGCCTGTTTTGAAAAGGTAGGTGGAGAATAGGTTAGAGAGAAGAGACTAGGGACAGGGAAATCAGCTTAGAAGTTGCTGGAGTAGTTTTGAGTGAGAAATAAGGGAGGTCTGAACTAGAGTAGGAGCAATGAAAATGGAGAAAATGGGATGGATTTAAGAGATAGTTCACAGGAATAATCCACAGAACTTGGAACCTTATTGGATTACAAAGGTGAGGAAGTTGAAGTCAAAGGCAGCTCTGATATTCCCCCTTGCTCAACTGACTGTATTCTGATGCTCTCAGTCACTATGTGATATGTAGAAGGAAAAGGGAGTTACAGGGTAAAATAACAAGTTTGATTTGTGTGCTACAAGGGTGAACATCCGATAGGCTTAAACCCAGGGACTGCTGGGTGCTCTTGAAAAGTTGCCCTCATTCACCTAAATCTGCAGCAAATAAATGCTCAGAAATTGTCTGTAGTTATTTTTAAGCTGGTGGGAAGTTATACAAGTGTCCAGAATAGCCACGTGCATTGTGGAGGGCTTTTAAAGGCTATCAAACTTAATGAGAATAGCAAGGGGGGATTTCTTGTACATCGTTTAATCCTTGGTCCATATTGGCTCTGTCATCCATGGCTCATTGTCCCCATGGAGAACTTTGGGAAGTAAAGAATCCTTACTTTCACCTGGGGGTACACTGTGAGGCTTTTATTACATTGAATCATTTTCATTGGAACTTTACATTTATAGCTGCATATGTTATTGTCTTTCTATGGGTCATATCACCGATTCACTGCTGAAATGAATTTGCTGCAAAGTCCTTGGGTTCTGATAGCTCAGTTGATAAGAACTAGAGAAACCACAAAGGTATTAATGCCAGAATGCTAAAATAACAAGTGACTATTTTTGCTGAAAAAAAAAAAAAGTGTGGCTAGGAGAAATAAAGAAGTGTTTCAGTGAAGTATGTCAATTGTCTCCTTGATTCCATACAGTTTGGCATCCTGGATTAAATATTGGAAATGGTCACAGTTATAACTTCCTGGTTGCTTCTGTTGCTTCAAGCCAAAGGGTCAAAGATGCCTGAAGTAGCATAGAAGAAAATGAAATTACAAAATCCAGTCTGGGTAGCAATGAAAATTAAGACCAAAGCTGTTTCTCAGCAGAAATCAAATACTTTTGCCATTTTTTATGTAGACAGGGTTGGGGGAGGGGGTGGAGTGAAAATTAAGCAGAGAAAATGCTTTGCCTTTTATTTTAGATTGTCAGAGGCAACCAATTTTTTAGAACAACAAGAATTAAAGAAATAAGTGGTTTTAAACATGGGAGGAAGTGGTGGCAATAATGATAAAATTAAATAAAGACCTATTTTCACTGATCTTACCTTTAAAAGTGCATATAGAATACCTGAGTCCACATTAGATTTTTAATTATGAATAACCAGTATAAATTTTGTGTACTAAATCTTTTCCCTTACTTTTAATTCTGACCTTAGAGCTCTGCAATTTGTGCAATCTAATTGGTGTTTTAAAAATATATTCAGAGAGAACCACTCAAAAACAATTTTCTCACTGGATCAGGCACTGTCCAACTGGAAATCACAAGTGTCTCAATGAGTAAAATGACCATTGATTAAGGTATAGAAGATGAAATTTCATTTTGAAACTTCTGTTTGAAAAATAAATGTTTGGTTGCATAGAGGTTAGTCAGGAGGTGCTTGCTTAAATATGATTGAGAAATAGATTGCTACATGTCAACATTTTCAAGATAATCCACAGCTCCTAAGTATACTAATTAAAATGGCATTGCAACAATGCAACTAAAATGGTAAATAATTAACTTTATAATTATAGATATAATTTTTCATAGGAAAAAACAAGCTTCTTAAACTAAGAAGGGGGATGTTGGCCTCCCCAAAATTACAAATCTTAGGGCTGACAGAAAGGGACACATGCATATGTTTTGAACAATTGCAAAGCTAGGAAATAAGGATTTGACAAATCTTCCCTCTCCTGAAACTTTAGTAAAAGAAATGTTATAAAAGCTTTTTTAAAACTTGCACAAGGTGGGGGTGGTCTTAAAGAGTAAGTGAACACTAGCAAGAAAAAACAAATGTCAAAGTGAGTTAGAGGGTCAGGTGCTCTTTCATGGATGGCCTGTATTAGTCTTCTCAGGCTGCCATAACAAAATACCACAGACAGGATGGCTTAAAAAATATAAATTTATTTTCTCACAATTCTGAAGGCTAGAAGTCCAAGAGCAAGTTCTGGCTGAGTCAGTTTCTGGTGAGAGCTCTATGAGCTATCACAATTAAGTTCACAAACTTGCCACCATCCTCTTACATTGACAGCACTGTACAAACAGCTAGGTAAGGTTTCATAACCTTGATATATCAATGTCTCACAGCTGTGTTTCTGTCGACATTTGGCAGGGTCTTGCTGAGTGGCATTAACTATTGTTATTGCATGTTTTTGTATGCCATCGTGAGAATGTCTGAGCTTCAATTAGAGCAACAAACAAACATTAAATTTCTTGTTAAACTTGGCAAGAGTGGAAGTGAAATCAGGGATATATTAGTCCAAATTTATGGGGATAATGGCATGAAGAAAACGGAAGTGTAAAAATGGATGAAATGTTTATCTGAGGAGAGAGAATGCATCACTGATGAAGAGAGGACAGGGCGACCAGTGACAAGCAGAACTGATGAAAACATTGCAAAAATTCATTGAAATATGAGCCAAAATCATTGGCTGACTGTGAGAAGAATAGCAGACGAAGTAAACATCGAAGGAGAAACAGGAAAATCTTAACTAAAAATCTTGGCATAAGAAAGGTGTGTTCAAAAATGGTCCCAAAGGAGCTCACCGATGAAGAAAAGCAAAGGAGAGTCAAAGTTTGCCAAGACCTTTTGGAAAGGCAAGACGATGTTTTGAGCCGTGTTATCACTGATGATGAAACATCAGTGTACCAATACCACTCTGAAACAAAGTGTCAAATTGCATAATGGAAGTCAGCCAATTCTCCACAACTAAAAAAGTTCCGTCAGTCCAAATCAAGAGTCAAAATGATGTTGCTAACCATTTTTTATATTGGAGGGATTATTCATTATGAATTTGTACCAACTGGACAAACAGTTAACCAAGTTATTTGGAACCAAGCTATTTGGAAGTGCTGAAAAGGCTGTGTGAAAAAGTTAAATGAAAGCAACCTGAACTTTTTGCCAACAATTCACGGCTCTTGCATCATAACAATGCACCATCTCACATGGCAATGTCTGTGAGGGAGTTTTAGCCAGTAAACAACTGTATTTGAATAACCTCCCTACTCACCTGATCTGGCCCCAATGACTTCTTTCTTTACCCAAAGATAAAGAAAATATTGAAAGGAAGACAATTTAATGACATTCAGGACATCCAGGGTAATACGATGACAGCTCTGATGGCCATTCCAAAAAAGGAGTTCCAAAATTGCTTTGAAGGGTGGAATAGGAGCTGGCATCTGTGCATAGCTTCCCAAAGGGAGTACCTAGAAGGTGACCATAGCAATATTCAGCAATGATGTATGTAGCACTTTTTCTAGGGTGAGTTCGCAAACTTAATTGTCACACTTCATATTCCCCACTCGCAGATGGCCACATTCTATGTCCTCACATAGCCTTTTCCTAAGTACATTCCTCCAAGGGAGGGGGTTGGGAGAAAGACAGAATATATTCTCTGTCTTTTTCATTAGAAATTAATCCTATCCCATCAAGGCCCCACAATTATTGTCTCATTTAATCTTATTACTTACTTCCTTAGAGGCCACCTTTCCAAATAAAGCCACACAGAGGATCTTGAGAGTGGGGAGTGTGAACAGCAAGCTTCAACACCAAGTTTAGGAGACACAAATATTCAGGCTACAACACAGCTCAAGAGAGCAGTAGGTGGAGGAACAGCTCCACTGTGAGACTCTGGAGGTAAGGCAGAGTAAGGTTTCCCAGCCATGTGGAGGCCCAGACCTCATTAGGCTGGGTGAGCTATTAAAAACAGAAGCCCCGGATGTCATCAAAATGGCGGCATGAGGTGAGCCTCTGTTTAGCTCCCTTGGAATTTACAACTAATCCAACAACAATAGCTCCACAAAGGACTCCCTGCACAGCAGACATGCAAGACAAAGAGCCCACTACTGAATTCACCAAAAGGTGGGCAAATCATGCGAGCAGTGGAGGAGGGAAGGAGGAAGTGCGGAGATAGAGCCGCACTGGCGCAGGACGCAGACCTAGCTCAGTGCTCCAAGCTTGCTGCATCCCGGAACTACTGCAGCTGCAGGAGAGGGAAGAACTCGGACTGCTAGGGCTCCGCTTATGGCCCACAGGGCTGAGGGGGCAGCATATAACACGGCTGAACCAAGCACTAACAGCAGAGACCTTAGAGCAAAGACTGAGGGAAAAAGGCTGAAAACGGTGGTTTAAGCCCTCACTGCCAAGCAGAGAACCGAAGACTTAGGCACTGAGACTAGCCGCCCCCTCCCTACCCTCCCAGAGCTCACCCTGCCCCCACCTGGCTTGTGCTAGAAGTGAAACAGTAGCAGTGTCAGATCAAAAGAACAGAATATTTCCTGTTCTGAGAACTCTGGACCACAGACACAGATTCACAGCCCAACTAGTTCTGGCAGAGTGGAGGGAGCTGTGGAATAGGACCAGATGTGGTGGTGGTCGCTGCAATTGATCTGGGCCACCTCTCACAACTCACCCCGCCCCTGGCCGCACCTATCTGGGCGGATCCCTACAGGAGTAAACAGAACTGCTGAAACATACGGGCTCTGAATCTGGGGAAGGAAGAGCTTTGGAAATTCAAAAGTTCTCCCCATACCCACACAGACACTGCACCCTGTGACCCAAGCGGCTACTAACAGAGGAGAAGCCCGTCTTGCAGGGAATCCCCACATTGTGTGAGAAGCTGGAATAGTAAAGAGAAAACATAGCACTACTGTGTGAGAAAAATAAAAGGCTGCAGTCGGACAGAAAACAAAACATTCTACCAACAAGTACTGGAAAACAAAAGAAAGACCTCTTTCTATCAACCTGTTGTAGAGGCCACTCCTGTAGATGTCTAGGAAGAGAAATAATAAATCAGTAATTGCCATGAATAACCAAGGCAACAAGACAGCTCAGAAAGAAAGTGAAAAGACTCCAGAAACGGAACTGAAAGATATGGACATATGCGACTTAAACGACAGACAATTAAATATTGCAGTTCTGAAAAAACTCAACGAGATTGAAGAGAACACAGAAAGGCAGTTTAATGAACTCAGAAATGCAATCAAAGAACAACATGAGCATTTTACGAAAGAGATTGAAATTTAAAAAAGAACCAAATAGAATTTCTGGAGATTAAGAACTCAATAGAACAAATTAAGAATGAAATAACCAGCTTAGGAAGTAGAGTTGACGAGATGGAGGAAAGAATCAGTGACATCTAAGACAGAAACCTAGAAATGACACAGATGGAAGAAGAAAGAGACTTGAGACTTAAAAGAAATGAAAGAAATCTACAAGAACTTTCTGACTCCATCAGAAAGAGCAATATAAGAATAATGGGAAAACCACAGGAGAAGAAAGAAAGAAGGGAACAGAGAATGTATTCAAACAAATTGTTGATGAGAACATCCCAAACTTGTGGACAGAATTGTATCCTCGAATCCAAGAAGCAAATAGAACACCTAATTACCTCAATCCCAACAGGCCTTCTCCAAGGCACATTGTATTGAAGCTGCCTAAAATAAATGACAAAGAAAGAATCTTCCAGGCAGCCAGGGAAAAGAAGATGGTAACATACACAGGAAAGCCCATTAGATTATCATCAGATTTTTCAGCAGAAAATCTACAAGCCATGAGGGATTGAAACCAAATATTCAAACTATTGAAAGAGAGAAATTATAAGCCAACAATAATCTATCCAGCAAAGATACCCTTTAGATATGAAGGAGGAATAAAGATCTTTCCAGGCATACAGAAGCTGAGAAAATTTTTAAATACACGACCTGTACTGCAAGAAATACTAAAGGAGGCTATTCGACCACCATCAACAGGGACAATTTGTGACAACCAAAACATAAAAAGGGGGAGAGTAAAGGCCTGAACCTGGATATGGGAATGGAGAAAGTAAGCGTGCTAAAGAAAATGAAATACTCTAAATATCAAACTTTCTTTTACTTAAACTTAATGGTAACCACTCAAGAAAAATCCAGAACTCAAATACATATTGTAATAAAAGAAGAAACAGAGGGAAACATCATAGAATACCATCATATAGAAATAATAGACAACAACAAAAAGGCAAAGAAACACTGGAGACACAGCCTTACCAGAAAACTAAAGATAGAATATTAGGAAATCCTCACATATCAATAATCACCTTAAATGTAAATGGACTGAACTCACCAATAAAAAGTCACAGAGTAGAAGATTGGATCAAAAAACTAAACCCAACCGCATGCTCTCTCCAAGAGACACATCTCAGCAACAAGGACAAGCATAGACTCAAAGTGAAAGGGTGGAAATTGACACTCCAAGCAAATGGTACCCAGAGAAAATCAGGTGTAACCATAATGCTATCAGATGAAACAGACTTCAGGGTAAAAAGCTAACGAGACAAAGATGGACATTTCATAATGGTAAAGGGGACTATGAAACAAGAAGACATAACAGTCAACAATATTTATGCCCCAATCAGGGAGCACCGAAATATACCAAGCAACTACTAACAGAACTAAAGGGAGAAATTGACCAAAACAGAATTATACTAGGGGACCTAAATACATCACTGATAGCTATGGATAGATCATCCAAACAGAAAATAAATGACGAAATAGCAGCCCTAAATGATACATTAGATGAAATGGACATAATTGACATATATAGAGCACTTCATTCTAAAACATCAGACTATACATTCTTTTCTAGTGTACATGGAACATTCTCAAGGATAGACCATATATTGGGACATAAAATCAGCCTCAGCAAATTTAAGAAGATTGAAATCATACCAAGCATATTCTCTGATCACTAGGCTTTAAAATTGGATATCAACTGCAAAAAGAAAGCAGGAAAAGACACAAATACATGGAGATTCAACAACATACTTTTAAAGAAC
The DNA here is from genome assembly GCF_004115265.2 of Rhinolophus ferrumequinum. Taxonomy (NCBI): domain Eukaryota; kingdom Metazoa; phylum Chordata; class Mammalia; order Chiroptera; family Rhinolophidae; genus Rhinolophus; species Rhinolophus ferrumequinum. The sequence goes on along the minus strand of NC_046284.1, from coordinate 90,808,844 downwards.
GACTGGGTCAAAGAATTTAGAGGAGAGATCAAAACATACACAGAAACAAATGACAATGAAAATACATACTACCAAATTTTTGGGGATGCAGCGATAGCAGTTTTAAGAGGGAAATTTATATCATTACAGGCCTATCTCAAGAAACAAGAAAAATTCCAAATAAATAACCTCATGTTACACCTTAATGATCTAAAAAAAGAAAAAAAAAGTGAAACCCAAGTTCAGCAGAAGAAAGGAAATAAGAAAAATCAGAGAAGAACTAAATGAAATAGAGAACAAAAAGACAATAGAAGAAATTAATGTGACAAAGAGCTGGTTCTTTGAAAAGATTAACAAAATTGACAAACCCTTGGCTAGACTCACTAAGATAAAAAGAGAGAAGACACTAATTAACAAAATCAGAAATGAAAAAGGGGAAGGTATCACGGACACCACAGAAATACAAAGGATCACCCAAGAATACTATGAAGGACGATATGCCACCAAATTCAATAACCTAGAAGAAATGGACAAGTTCTTAGAAACATATAGCCTTCCAAGGCTAAACCATGAAGAAATCGAAAATCTAAACAAACCGATCACCAGTAATGAAATTGAGTCAGTCATCCAAAACCTTCCCAAAAGCAAAAGTCCGGGACCAGATGGCTTCACTAGTGGATTCTACCCAATCTTCAAAGATGATCTAATACCAATCTTTCTCAAACTCTTCCAAAAAATTGAAGAAGAGACAGTACTCCCTAACTCATTTTATGAGGCTAACATTACCCTGATACCAAAACCTGGTAAGGAGAACACAAAGAAAGAAAACTACAGACCAATAACTCTGATGAATGCAGATGCAAAAATCCTAAACAAAATTCTAGCAAATCGAACACAACAATGCATTTAAAAGATCATTCATCACAACCAAGTGGGGTTCATCCCAGGTGCACAAGGATCGTTCAACATCCGCAAATCCATCAATGTGATACATCACATAAACAAAATAAAGGACAAAAATCATATGTTATATCAATTGATCCAGAAAAAGTATTTGACAAGATAAAACATCCATTTATGATTAAAACACTTAATAAAATAGGTATAGAAGGAAAATACCTTAGCATAATAAAGGGCATATATGACAAGCCCTTAGCTAATCTCATAATGAATGGTGAAAAACTGAAGCCCTTTGCTCTACGTTCAGGAACACGACTGGGCTCTCCCCTATCTCCTCTACTTTTCAACATAGTGTTGGAAGTCCTTGCCAGAGCAAACAGGCAAGAACAAAAAATAAAAGGCATCCACATTGGGAATGAAGAAGCTAAATTATCACTCTTTGCAGATGACATGATGCTATACATAGAAAACCGTAAAGACTCCACCAAAAAGGTATTAGAAACAATCAATGAAACAGTAAAGTTGCTGGCTACAAAATCAACGTACAAAAGTCCATTGCATTCCTATATACTAAAAATGAAATCTCAGAAAAAGAAATACAAAAATAATTCCTTTTGCAATTGCAGTAAATAGAATAAAATACCTAGGAATAAACTTAACCAAGGAAGTGACGGACCTATATGCTGAAAACTATAAGACATTTTTTAAAGAAATTGAAGAAGACACAAAGAAATGGAAAGACATTCCGTTCTCATGGATTGGAATAATCAACATAGTTAAAATGGCCATATTACCCAAAGCAATATACAGATTTAATGCCATCCCCATCAAAATCCCAATGGCATATTTTAAAGAAATAGAACAAAGAATCATCAGATTTGTTTGGAACCACAAAAGACCCCAAATAGCCAAAGCAATTTTAAGAAAATAGAACAATACTGGAGGTATCACACTCCCTGACTTTAGCTTGTACTGCAGGGCTACAATAATCCAAACAGCATGGTATTGGCAGAAAAACACAGACACATAGACCAATGGAATAGAATTGAGAACGCAGAAATAAAACCACATAAATATGGACAGATCATTTTTGACAAAGAAGCTAAAAACATACAATGGAAACAGCCTCTTCAATAAATGGTGTTGGGAGAATTGGATAGCCACATGCAAAAGAATGAAACTGGATTGCTATCTGTCACCACGTACCAAAAGTAATTCAAAATGGATCAAATACTTAAGCATAAGGACTGACACAATAAACTGCATAGAAGAAAACATACGTACTAAACTTATGGACCTTGGGTTCAAAGAGCATTGTATGAATTTGACTCCAAAGGCAATGGAAGTAAAAGCTAAAATAAACGAATGGGACTATATGAATGGGGCTTCTGCACAGCAAAAGAAACCATCGACAAAATCAAGAGGCAACCAACTGAATCGGAGAAGATTTTTGCAACAGTGACTCCGATAAGGGCCTAATATCTAAAATATACAAGGGGCATATGAAACTCAACAACAAAAAAACAAACAATGCAATTGAGAAATGGGCAGGCGACCTAAAGAGACATTTCTCTAAAGAGGACATACAAATGACAAATAGACATGTGAAAAAATGCTCGACATCACTAATTATCAGAGAAATGCAAATAAAAACCAGAATGAGGTATCACCTCACCCCAGTCAGAATGGCTATCATCAACAAGACAAATAGTAACAAGTATTGGAGAGGCTGTGCAGAAAAAGGAACCCTCATACACTGTTGGTGGGAATGCAGACTGGTGCAGCCATTATGGAAGACAGTATGGAGGTTCCTCAAAAAGTTACGTATATAATTACCATTTGACCCAGAAATCCCTCTCCTGGGTATCTACCCAAAAAATCTGAAAACATTTATACATAAAGACACGTGTGCTCCAATGTTCATTGCAGCTTTGTTTATGGTGGCCAAGACATGGAAACAACCAAAATGCTCTTTGATAGATGAATGGATAAAGTAGTTGCGGTATATATGCACAATGGAATACTATTCGGCAGTAAGAAAAGATGATATAGGAACATTTGTGACAACATGGGTGGATCTTGATAGGATAATGCTAAGTGAAATAAGTCAGACAGAAAAAGCAGAGAACCATATGATTTCACTGATATGTGGTATATAAACCAAAAACATCAAAAGAACAAGAGAAACAAACGAGAAACAAAAACTCATAGACACAGACAATATTTTAGTGGTTACCAGAGGGTATGGTGGGTGGGGTTGGGAGATGATGGTGAGGGGGATCAAATATATGGTGATGGAAGGAGAACTGACTGTAGGTGGTGAACACACAATGGGATTTATAGATGATGCAATACAGAATTGTACATCTGAAATCTATGTAATTTACTAACAATTGTCACCCCAATAAATTAAAAAAAAGAAACAAACGAAAAACCAAAAAAACAGAAGCCCCACCTGGCATAATGAATCTTGAGAGTGGGGAGCGAGGGCAGCAAACTTAGATGAGCAGATGCTATGAGGCCAAACTGTGGCCAGTTAAAAAAAAGTGATAGTTAAATGATCTTGGCAGGACCAAACAGAACCTTCATGTAGGAGTGTTTCTAATCCCTGAGTGAAGATATAACATGAAAACGCAAACCTTTAAAACTGCCAGTTCCTATGAATCTCTTGGTTGGGAGGTATCTGGGACATACCAAAGGCCATTTAACAGTTCTGGATGCTGTTAACAAGGGTACAGAAGTTAGCCTAAAAAACACAGTTGGATTACATAGTGCTGTTTTGTGAGGGTTTTTCTTTGCACTGTGGGATGTTTAGCAGCATCCCTGGCCTTCACCCACTAGATGCCAGTAGACTCCCCACCAAGCTGTAACAACCAAAAATCTGTCCAGTGTTTGTCAATGTTAAGAACCACTAGCTTATAGCGATGACTGCCAGTGACCTAATAAAAACAATTTGTGTATCTAATTAAAACAATAATAATTTGTACAGTTAACCAAAACACTAAGAAAAGTTGTAAGTCCATGATAATGCTGAAAAGTAAGGCGTAATATAATATGCCACAGGAAAATGTCAAGCCCATATGAGTCAGTTGATTGCTACTCAGTTTCTCACAAAAATGGAAGAGATTAACAAATTGTTCAATTACAGAAAAAGTTACACTTAATTCAATATTTAGTTTTGCAATGCCATCTTCTCATTAGTTAGCTTAAGAAGGTACAGTAGTCTGCCTGAAATGTCAAACATCCACATATCACCCTCATAAGTGTAATTTCATACTGCAAAAATATTAAATCTTAGGGCAGAGTATAGATTAAGAGGTATAACTCAGACAGGCTTGAAACCTGAATTCTTTGTGTTATTATTTTGGGAAATTGACCTCCACTTTTCAGGTATTGCTGTAAAACACTCAAATGTGTTCCGATACTTTTATATAATTATTTGTACCCGATGTCAGCCAGAGTTTCCACAGCCAAGCAGTAGGTGGCCAGGAGGGTGAACTTGGGCAAGGAGAACTTTCTATGCCATTCCTACTCAGTTCCATGTTTCTGTGCAGGCTCTATGGGAGACCTGGGATGTTCTGCATCCAGCGGAGAGCATAATACATTAGCTCCCACTTTCTATAGGTATCACCACACCATATTTTTTCATTTCTTTTGCCATTGAAGAAACTTCATATCTTCTATAACAGTGTCTGTTGGTATCTTGTCTTTCTGTCAATCACTTTACTGTCTTGTTGTGATGACTGAGCAGGTGACATTTGAATTTTCTATGCCTTTTTCCCATCCCACAGTATTGTGTATTAGGCATTAGAAAATGTAGAAATAGAACTTAAATTGGCACTAGTCTTCTGTGTTTCCTTTGGGTGTTTTTTTGTTTCTCCTTTTATCTTCTAGGTGCATCAGAGAACCCCTGTGTAATTACATTGTTTTCTTTACATTTCTCCTTTTTAGCTCTCTTTAGTCTAATTTCTTATTACAAGAATTTCTAGAACCTCTCATCTCTCTTCAACACTTCTTTAGAAACCCTGATCATGAGATTATAACCACATTCTATTCTGTCTTTTTAAGAATATAAGGTTTGAAAGTCTAGGATACTCTTATTTCTATTGCCAACATTTCATTTTTAGAAACGCCAAGATCACTTTCTTCTAAAGTTCCTGTCACACTCATTTTAAGAAGTTGATTGTTCTTGTTGGTAGGAATTAAGCCCAGAATAAGAGTTCAACTTGATATTTTCCTCTACATGTAGATGTGACATTCAGTAAGAAAAGTAAAAAAATGTCAAAAGCTTAGTAGTTTGAGACATCCTAGAGATGCAGCTTCCTTGCCTCTAAACCAGATATAAAAATCGTATTAGAGGGGCCAGCCCGGTGGCTCAGGTGGTTGGAGCTTCATGCCCCTAACTCCGAAGGCTGCCTGTTCGAATCCCACATGGGCCAGTGGGATCTCAACCACAAGGTTGTTGGTTCAACTCCTCGAGTCCTGCAAGGGATGGTGGGCTCCACCTCCTGCAACTAAGATTGAACAGAGCACCTTGAGCTGGGCTGCCTCCCGGATGGCTCAGTTGGTTGGAACTGTGGGCTCTTAACCACAAGGTTGTCGGTTCAACTCCTCGACTCCCACAAGGGATGGTGGGCTGTGCCCCCTGGAACTAACAATGGCAACTGGACCTGGAGCTGAGCTGCACCCTCCACAATTAAGACTCAAAGGACAACAACTTGAAGCTGAACGGCACCCTCCACAACTAAGATTGAAAGGACAACAACTTGACTTGAAAAAAAGTCCTGGAAGTACACACCTGTTCCCCAATAAAGTCCTGTTCCCCTTCCCCAATAAAAAAAATAGTATCCTTAAAAAAATCATATTAGATAAGCATAGTCTATTTATGAAGCTGCAATTGCTGAAATATTTTTTAATTGTTTTTAACTTTTATATTGACATGATTCAAACCTTGTCGTGCGGGGCAGCCAGCGGGACTTGTGGTACCGCTCCCCACATAAGAACGTAGGATATGGCTAGGCCAAAAAGGAACACCCACGGAGCCATAGATAGGGGAGTCATACCACTATATTCTCTCTGGCGGCCGGGGGTGGGGGTGGGGGGGAGACACATGCAGTAGTAGTCACATGATCTGCAGTCCACCATTCACTTCTCTGCCTGCCAACCAACCAATCAACGCAGCCCTGCAGTTACATCAGTAGCCAATTGGCCAACCAGTCACAGCTGATGGCCAACCAATCACAGCTGATGGTCATTCACTACCTGAGCCAGCACCTCCCCACGCGAGGCTGAGAGCCTGGAAACTCCTTCCTGGGACTCTGTACCCACAAACCTACAGAAAAGTTGCTAGAATAGTACAAATAATTCCCTTATATCCTTCATCTAGATGTCCCAAATGTTAACATTTCACCACATTTGCTCAATCTATGCAAATAATTGTAAATGGAAGACAAAAGAGGTTCTTAAGATGTGCAAACTGGCTCCAAATATTTCCTCTCCTTCCCATCACACAAACCCTTCATCGGATGCACAGCTAGATCTTAGTAGCTTCTTAGTTGCTCCCATCCTCTTATTTCACACCACATGTGTCTGCCACCCTCATTAGACACACTCTTACAACCCTGGAAAGTAGCAACTGTCCAATTCGCAATCCCTGGCCTGCTTCTATTCATTGCGCAGAACATTGTAAATGTACTCAGTTGGTGTGGAATAAATTTTTCCTTTCAAAAGGTTGGGTTTGCTGTTGGTTTTGTTTTAGCATTTGGTCTACTTCTGAAACACATGCTCCCTTTCATACACAGTTTTCTCAGTAAATATAGACTTTCAGGCATATAAAGCCATAGCTGAGACTCCTACTTCCAGAATCTGAGTTTGGTGCCAGAGAATATGTGGGCATAGAAAACAATTCTCATTAAAGAAAGGGGAAGGGTGTTGATGGTGTTAAAGAAAGCCTTAGAAAAAGAAGTTTGGCACAGGACAGCACAGTTATAAAAATGTTACAGATCATTATGTGCTTGAATAGGGTAGTATTGCTGGTTAACTAAAAATTAAAGGTTTGGAGCATTCAACAGTGAACTTTTAACAGTTAATACAACTCAAATTGTGGAATAAAAGCCAGTTAGGTTACACATGCAAATATTCAAGTATAAAAATAGTGGGAAATAGTATGGAATCTAGCTGGTCAAATCATGAGCTAAAGAAGTGACTAGAACACAAATAGGAATGCCAGAAAAAAAGAGAGATATATCCATCCACTGTTTTAGTAAGTATCTGTTATAATCATATCTTCCCATCATCTTTTGAAAAGCTTTTCTACATTTGAGAAAACCCTCACTTCATGAGTTCTGCCTCTGCAATCTTGAAGTCTGAATTCAAATCCCCAGCATCTGCAACAAGTATGCAGTTATGTGACTTAGGCCACATTAACCAGACATATCTATGAAAGACTTCAATTTGGAAATAAGCAAAAAAGGAAACAATTGTGGTAAGGAGTTTCTGTTTGTGCCAGCACAGATAATAGCCAAGGTAATTGGCTTTCAAATGGCAGTGTGTTCTAGTGCTGAAAATTTGAGTTCCTGAGGCAGAAGTAGCATTGTAGCTGGCAGCAGTAAGGATTGAGTAGAGTCATATTCTTGGCATGTAGGGTTTATCTGGGGGTAGCACAGGTGGTTTTTCCTCTGCCCAGTTCTGGGATATGGTTTTGACCATTTCTCTAGTAAATAATTATTTGAGTTAAACTTTTATCTTTACCTTTAATCTTTTTTAGTTGAAACCACCAAATTAGATTCTGTTGTTTGCAACTGCCTAACGCAGTATCATAAATATCCCCCACTTAGTTCTTCTTCTAGGAGGCAAGTAATCAATGATCAAGTTTGTAGCTATCAAGAGACGAGTAAATGCAGCCTTTAAGACAAGTAAATACAGAAACTCAAATGCAATAAAAACATTCTTGAGTAGTTCATATTTCATTTGACTCCTCTTCTGTGACATCACACCCACTTGGAATTCATAGTTGGACCACCATAGGAGTTCCCTAAAATAGAATCAACACTACAACACATGACTGGAAGTGGGTATTTTCTCTGCGGATTTCATGGACAGGTGAAGAAAAGGTCTCATTGTACCATCTTAAAATAATATACCATGTTCCCATTAGCCATCTCTGTATCTTTCCTAAAGACCTTACCTGGGTGACAGCAAGGATAGCAGGGGTGAATTCTGATATCAAGAACATGGATTTTTTTAATATTAGTTTCAGGTGTATTGCATAGTAGTTAGGCATTTATGTAATTTGTGTGATTCCCCTGTACACCTGAAACTAATATAAAATAATACTGAGTGTCAACTATAATTAGGAAAAAAAAAAAAAAAAAATATATATATATATATATATATATATATATATATATATATGGTGACAGGATGTAAAGTACATAGAGGATATAGTCAATTGTATTGTAATAGCTATGTATGGTGTCACATGGGTAGTAGACTTGTAGGGATTATCACTTTCTGAGGTGTGTAAATGTCTAATCATTATGTAGTTTGTGCACCTGAAACTAATAATAAAAAATAAATTTAAAAAAATTGGAATTTTAAATTATATTTTAAAAATACAGAATGTCTTGAAAATATACTTCCCATGGAATAGGCAACATATACTTATAAATTCCTCTCTTTTAAAGATTTGGGCAGATCTCTAAAACTCTATATCAATTTTCAGGGGTATTAACTATCTGGAGAATACTTTCTCTTATTTTCATTTTTTAAATAGAAATATAAACAGCAATAACTGTGGAGAAATGATAAAGGAGAAAGCAGATATTGTTCTTTATTGTCTTTTTTCAGTACATGTTTTTTTTTTTTGTGTGTGTGTGTGTGTGTGTGTGTGTGTGTGTGTGTGTGTGTTATGTAGGGATCAAGAAACACTATATGTGTTTAAGTGGCCATGGGCCACTGTGTTTTCTGTGAATTTTCCTGGTGTTTCTCCCTATTATTTAAATATTCCATGCTAATGGGCTTTCCCATCACAGCCCTCAGGAAGAGTGGACCCTATTTTTTTTATAAGAACCAGAGAGTGTCTCTTTTCCCCATTGCTGACTGTGTCTATTTGTTTTCATTAGTGGCAATGAAAACAAATGGAATCCCTAGGCGCCCTAGGTAGAAGGGATGCTGTATCCTCCCCCCCCCCCATTGCTGCTGCTTGCAGACTTCTGAGCTCATTCAGAAAACTTGCGAAGTGAGAGATGCTTCTGCTACAGCTCTCCCCTTTAGAAGCTTGGGGCCCATTATTTTGAATTATTTCAGCAGAGGAGACTCTTAGCCAATAAAAATGCAGCACTAATATTGGCTTATTTTCAACTGAATGATAGCTTTGTAGAATAAAATCTCAGATCTCACCATTTCTAGGCTGCTTGCTTCCTCGCCTGAATTTAGCCTCCATCTTCAGAACTGAATCTATGTTGCTGTTTTTGGAATTTTGCATAAAGGATCTCATAAATAGCTGCAGTTAATTATTGGAATTTGTGTTTACAAAAGTTCCTTTCCTGTTTTGCAAACTCAGGCTTAGCTCTGCAGCACTGAAAATCTGCTTCCCCTCAGCAGATGTTCTGACATTTGCTGGTTGTGTTCTTCTCTGCACTCATTTGTCTCACCCTGCTATACATTTCCACAGCACAAGATAACCTGGGAATGCAATTTCTTCTCACCGCTGTACAGCCCTCTCCACTAGTGACTTGCCCACTTCTTCACTCCACAAAAGACAGCTACCAAGTTCTGTATCATCCTCTGTATTGTAGTTTTTTCTGCTTCCATGGCCCTTCACAGTTGGACATTAAAAGCAGTGATGACTAAAGCCTTCGTTTTTTTTTTTCTCCTGACACCATCTCTCCATGCTTAAGCTTTTCAGTCACAGTGGGAGACATGACTATTATAAAAATTCAGTTGGCTATCAAGAAAGTCTTAGAGTCTCTAGAAGTGTGAGGACCATATATTTTGGTTTTATATAGGCAAGTAACTCTTTCTATTTCTTACAATTGGTCATGTACCCAGACGCTTTGGGTTAATGGAGGGGGGGGGTCAAAGATGAGAATGAGAAAAGGATGAACATATGATTTAAAGAGGGGGATTATCTGAGACAGGTCATAGCTTTGTGACAGATCAATGTTACCTGGGCATCAGGTAAATAAGTCTACCTATGCCAGGTTGTGAAATTTGACATTGTGTTATAAATCAAGTGTTTTCTTTGGTTAATAAACTGTCAATTATTCTGTAGCAACCACCTTTTTGAGGCTATGGGAAAAGCAAAGATGAGGTTTCTTCCTCTACTTATATATTGCAGGTTCCCATTTTGACCGGGACCTCCTCTCTCTCCAGCAGCCACCTGCACAAACATGCCTACAGCAGCTGCAAAAAGGGACAGAGAGTTAGGAGGGTAAATGTGTCTACCTAAACCATCCCCTGAAATGCCAACATCTGGTCCGATGTTTTGTGGGGTTCCAAATACCTCAGTGTCTGTCTCTCCACTGTGCCCTCCTTCCATGTATCTGAATGGTTCTCTAACCCGAGTGCACTTCAGAATTACTGAGAAACTTAAAAAAAAAATAAATATAACATCTAAAAGTGGTTGAATCAGTAAATTTTATGTTATGTATATTTTACCAAAATAATGTAGTGGGTCCTCTATCCTCAAGGAGGTGGAGATAACTCTACTCTTCAAGTATGGGCTGCATGTAATACTGTGTTTCCCAAAAAATAAGACCGGGTGTCATGCAGGGTGTCAGGTGGGGTCTCTACTCCCGCTCCCCACATAAGAACACAGGACATGGTGAGGCCAAAAAGGAACAGCCACGGAGCCATAGGTAGGGGAGTCATACCATTATAGTCTCGCTGGTGGCTGGGTTGGAGAAACAGGAAACAGGAGCCACACGATCCGAAACCCTCACTGTGCCACTTGCAGGCTCAGCCACCATCTTCTTCCTAGCCCCTATTTTCTGCTAGCATAGCCACGGCAGTTATATTAGTGGCCAATGGCTCACTGGTTACAGCTGACAGCCAACTAGCCACAGCTGACGGCCATCCAATTACAGTTGATGGCCATTTACTACCTGAGCCAGCACCTTTCCACGTGAGGCCGAGAGCCTGGAGACTGAACTCCTGGCTCTGTCCCCACACCGGGTCTGTCACACAGGGTGTCATGCGGGGTCTCTGGTCCCACTCCCTGCATAAGAATGCAGGATATGGTGAGGCCAAAAAGGAACACCCACGGAGCCATGGATGGGGGGTTCATACCACTATATTCTTGCTGGCGGCTGGGTTGGAGGCACAGAAAACAGGAGCCACACGATCCGCAATCTGCCGTCCACTTCTTTGCCAACCAACCTCACTTGCTAACTGCAATCCACTCTTGCTAGCTTAGTTACAGCAGTTGTATCAGTGACTAATGGCTAACCAGTAACAGCTGATGACCAACAAGTCACAGCTGATGGCCATCTATTACCCAAGCCAGCTCCTTTCCATGTGAGGCCAAGAGCCTGGAAACTCCTCTCTGGGACTCTGTCCCCATGGGGTCTGTGGGGACAGAGCCCCAGAGTACAGTTTCCAGGCTCTTGCCCTCATGTGGAAAGGTGCTCACTCAAGTAGTAAATGGCCATCAATTGTGATTGGATGGCCATCAGCTGTGGCTAGTTGGCCGTCAACTGTGACCAGTGAGCCATTGGCCACTAATATAACTGCTGTGGCTACACTAGCAGCAAATGGGGGGCCAGAAAGAAGATGGTGGCTGAGCTGGCAAGCACAGATTGCAGTTAGGATGGGGGGTTGTTGACAGTGTGGATCCAGCCTCCAGTGAGACTATAGTGCCGCCAGCAAGAATATAGTGGTATGACTCCCCCATCTATGGCTCCGTGGGTGTTCCTTTTTGGCCTCATCATATCCTGCGTTCTTATGTGGGGAGCGGGACCAGAGATCTCTCAGGCCTCCCCACGCGACAGGGTCTTATTAATTTTTGCTCCAAAAGATGCAGTAGTGCTTATGTTCAGGGGATATCATCCTGAAAAATCATGCTAGGGCTTATTTTCTGGTTAGGTCTTATTTCCGGGGAAACATGGTAGCTTTCTTCTAAAGAGGACAGTATGGAAAGGGGAAAGAAAGTGTAACTTTAAAGTGGAGAAACCTGACACACCTTAGCCAGGTAATCAAGGTCAACAGTGATAATTCATGTTGATAGCATGCACTGTTGATATGATGTGATGAGAATGACACTTTAGCTCTGTGGTCTTTCTCATCAAAATCTATAGCACCAGTCTAACCATAAGAACATCAAAACAATCTCAACTAAGGGACAGGCTACAAAATACCTAGCTAATAATCCTTAAAATTGTCAAAGTCATCAAAAACAAGAAAAGTCTGATAAAATGTCACAACTCAGAGAAGCTTAAGGAAACATGACAACTAAATATATTGTGGGATCCTGGATGGGATCCTGATACAGAAAAAGGACGTTAGGGAAAAGCTGAGGAAATCTGAATAAAGCACCAATGTTAATAATAATGTTTCAGTATCAGCTCATTAATTGCCACAAGTGTTTCATATTAATGTAAGGTGTTAATAGGGGAAACGGAGCATGGGGTACACAAGAACTCTCTGCACATTTTTTTTTTTTTTGCAATAACTCTGTAAATCTAAAACTGTTCTAAAAGGAATAAAAAGTTTATGAAATAGATAAACATGCGTGGATCTCATCCATGGTAAATCCATATCTTTCAGTGTAGGGTTTGGGCAAGTATAGTTTTACAAGTTCACCAGGGAATTCTGATGCACAGTGAAATTTAAGAATCATTGTTCCATCTGTCCCTTCTCTCCACAGATCAAGATTCTGATGTTAGCTTGCTGTTTCATTTCACCTACCTTTGCCTTCCTCAGCTCTTACAGCCAGATTTATCAATGAGCCTCATCTCTTGACCCATAGCTGCCTGTCTCCTGGGTCAAATCTGAGCAGGAAAAGAGATCCAGCTTACAATGGGAGTGAGCTCAGGCTGTGTCTAGAAATTTTTTTCCTGTTTTCCACCCAGACTTGGGATGATGTTCCATAATCCCGGGTTCCTCCTAGCCAGCCATGACCAACTGTGTAGGAATGTGCTTCCTTGTGGATTCATTTTCTTTGGTCTCTTCAGAAAACTGCTCATATCAAGACTTCCTCTTGGGTAGGAGTTTCAGACCTCTTCTATAGAGACCTCACCTTTGCTAGTTTCCTTTATTGAAGACTTTGGTCCCCTCTTCAGTCACTGATAAGACACTGATGAGGATAGACAGAGTCTCTAAAATGATTCTGCCTGACTTCTATGTCATTGACTGAAAGTCGCCTGAAAGTTTCCCTGACCAGGAACCATCTGCCAGGTGAGACCTCCTGAGGTCTGTATCATGAACTCCCTAATTTTCCTACCCCAGCCTGTGCAGGCTCTGGGTAAGTTTCCCCAGTCCACATTTGGCATGTTAGAAATGAGCCTAGCTCAATTTCATCTCAGTGGCTCCCTTTTGCTCACCATGACATGCTAAGTCTTGAGCCCACTCACATTATAAGAAGTCTTATCAAACCAAACTTCCCTTTTTCTTGCTGCTCAATGTGTATCTCTAATGGATCTGCCAAGCTATTACCCAAATACTTCAGTCTGGTCACAACATTTTTACATCTTCTGCTCTCCACTAAAATTCATCTTTATTCCACATCCATTCACTCTGTTCTGCTCCATTACATCTGTATATTCTCCTTGATCTCTTTTCCTGTCATTATTAATGGAATTCCTTCAATTCTGTGCCCCACCAATATCACTAGACTAAAGGTGTCCAAACTTTTTTCAACATTTTTCACCAAGGGCCATATGCGGTAAAATACACAAACAGCCGGGCCAGTCACTCGAGGTGAAGTACATATTGCCTCACCTGGTTTATTTAAGTAAACTAAATATATTTTTGGAATTTGCGGTGGGCCAATTAAAAACGGATTGCGGGTCGCAGTTGACCCACGGGCCGCAGTTTGGACACCCCTGCACTAGACATTTGAAGAAAACCTATAATTTGGAAAATAGACACAAAACAAAGAAACAGGACAAAAGGATTTTAGAAGAAACAGAGACAATACAGGAAGTAGGAGAAAACTTAAAAGAGAAAGAAAAGACCTATAATTATTATCCTAAAGAGAGGAGTGAAAACATTTCATCTATGAAAAAGAAACAAAATCCTATACTGAAACATGTAATAATATAAAAGCATTCTTGGAATTTAAGTTTTGATACAGAGATCCAAGATGGCAGAGTAAATAAACACTGTGCCTGCTTTCTTCCATGAACAAATTAAAATTACAATTAAATTACAGAACAAGCAACCTAGAGAACCATCCGAAGTTTGGCTGAACAGAAGATTTATAACTAAAAAAATAAAGAAGGAGCTACGTCAAGACTAATAGGAGGGGCAGAGACACGGAACTGGCTAACACCAAACCTCTGTGTGGTGGTTGAAAACAAGGAGGAATATCTTAGCTGCAGAGTTACCCTCCCCAGAGAAGGGAGGGACCCCTGCCCCATAACGACCTCCCCAGCACAAAGTACTGGTGCCCAGAAGAGGATCCCCCACATCTGGCTGTGAAAAACAGTGGGGATTCCAACCATCCAGGTGGGATGGCCGGCAGCGAGAAACCTAAGCATCCTCTTAAAGGGCCTGAAAACAGACTCTTTAACTCCCAGGCATTCATCTTGGGCTCCAGTAGAGGGACAGTGACCCAGGGAGTGTCAGAGACATACAGGAGGAGGACTGAGTTCTGTGTCTTCAGGAAAAGGGCTGGAGGACAATCGGCATTTCCCTGTGAGGAGGTTTTCCTCCTGTACACCTGACAGGCATGAGCCATCTTTCCTGTGTTGAGCATTCCCCCTAGGAATATGGCCAAATCCGAATCTTATTGGTCCAGTGAGCTTCACAGATCTGCCCTGCTGATTCACTGGGATCTCGCCCTATCCAACTCCCCCAATGCTGAAAGCACTTTCTCCAGGAACAGCCAGCCCCACCTGCATTGCACTCTTTCTTGGAAAACTATAAGAGTCCCACAGACCCCAGGTGGGCGGTGACTGGCCTTGGTGTAATCTGAGACTTTTGCTGAGAAGCTTCAGGCTCAGTACAGGCACCAAACCAGAATTTATATTAACCTTGTGACCACAAATCTTCCCACTCTAGTGACTCCCTGAGACACTGCTTCACCTAACCTGTGTACCACATAAGGCTTTGTCAGTGGCTGAACCTTAAGGGAGAAGGCAGCAGGCCATGGGGTGTCCTGGCATTTTGCACAAGTACCCTAGTCATGGTACTGGTGGCAGATATCCTCGGTTCATGGCATGGCATTTCCCACGTGCTTCCAGGGTTAGCACAGGGAGCGAACAACCACAGATCACTTTGTAGCTCTTACCAGGTAGTCCCCGGCCTGTCACAGGCAGTGGGTGACTTAGCCTGCACTGGAGCCCTTCACAAGAAGCCCCAGAATCAACATACTTGGAGGTTGCCTTCAGACCACTGCAGAGCACTGTCCAGTTAGCCCCACAAGGGGCACACCAGAAGGGTGGTCTCAACAGGCACCAGAGCCCACTGGGGTGAATCCCACTTAATGGGTTAAGCCTCCTGCACAGAAGCCTGTAAGCTGTGGATATGACCAAACCCCATAGCCAATCAGCCTGAGGGTTAATCCCATCCACTGATGTGCCAATAGCAACCAAGGCTCAGCTATAACAGGAGGGCACACACAACCCACACATGGGACACCCTTACAACACCTGATGCAGGCAACCCTGGAGACTGTGCTTCCGGGCCCCACAGGACACCTACTAATTAAGGCCACCTGGCCAAGACTAGAGAAGGTAGCAGATCTACCTACCCTGTTTCCCTGGAAATAAGACCTAGCTGGACAATCAGCTGTAATGTGTCTTTTGGAGCAAAAATTAATATAAGACCTGGTATTGGAGATGTTATCAAAATGGTGGTGTGAGTTGAGCCTCTGGAAATCTCCCCTGGAATTTACAATAAATCAAGAAACAATAACTCCACAAAGGACTCCCTGCACAGCAGACAGGCAAGATGAAGAGTCCCACTACTGAATTCACCTAAAGGTGGGCAAATTGAGCAAGCAGGGGAGGAGGGAAGGGAGAAGTGCAGAGACGAAGCTGCACGGGAGCAGAGCAGAGACCTAGCTCAGAGCTCCAAGCTCTGAGCTTGCTGCATCCCAGAATTACCGCAGCTGTGGGAGAGGGAAGAACTCAGACTGCTAGGGCTCTGTTTATGGCCCAAAGGCCTAAGGGGACAGCACATAACACGGCTGAATTCAACCCTTAGAGCAGAGATCTCGGAGAAAAGACTGAGGGAAGAAGGCTGAAAACGTTGGTTTAACCCTCACTGCCACAGAGAACAGAAGCCTTAGGCAATGAGACTAGCCGCCCCTCCCTACCCTCCCAGAGGGTGCTCCGCCCCCATCAGATGCCCAGTGCTAGAAGTAGAACAGTAGCAGTGTCAGATCAAAAGAACAGAATATTTGCTGTTTTGAGAACTGTGGTCCGCAGAAAAAGATTCACAGGAAAACTAGTTCCTGCAAAGGGGGGGTAGCTTTGGAAGCAGGAACGGCTGTGGTGGTGGTCGCCACCATTGCTCTGGGCCACCTCTCACAACTCACCCCACCCCTGTCCCACTTATCTGGGCAGATCCCTGCAGGCATAAACAGAACTGCTGAAACACACAGGCGCTGAATCTGCTGCAGGAAGAGCTTTGGAACTTCAAAAGCTCTCCGCATCCCCACAGGGACACTGTGCCCTGTGACCCAGGCGAACTGTTAACAGAGGAGAAGCTCACCTTCCAAGGAATCCCCATAATGTGTGAGAAGTGGGAATAGTGCAGAGAAAACATAACACTACAGTGTGAGAGAGAAAAAAGGCTGCAGTCGGAGAGAAAATAAAACATTCTACCAACAAGTACTGGAAGACTAAAGAAAGACCTCAACCTATCAACCTGTTACAGAACCCACTCCTATAGATGTCTAGGAGAGAAATAATAAATCATTAATTGCCATGAATAACAAAGGCAATAACACAGCTCAGAAAGAAAGTGTAAAGTCTCCAGAAAAGGAACTTACAGATATGGAAATTTGTGACTTAAATGACAGAAAATTTAAGATTGCATTTCTGAAAAAACTTAACAAGATGCAAGAAAACACAGAAAGGCAGTTTAATGAACTCAGAAACACAATCAAAGAACAACATGAAAATTTTTCCAAAGAGATTGAAATTTCAAAACAGAACCAAATATAATCTCTGGAGATTAAGAACTCAATGAAGAAATGAAGAAGGAAATAACCAGTTGTCATGCGGGGTGTCAGGCAGCGTCTCTGGTCCCACTCCCCACACAAGAACGCAGGATATGGCTAGGCCAAAAAGGAACACCCACGGAGCCATAGGTAGGGAAGTCATACCACTATGGTCTCACTGGAGGCTGGGTTTACACGACGTGCGACCTGCTGTCCGCTTTGCTGCCAACCGACCGACTCTCCTCCACTCTCCTTCAGTCTCCTCCTCTCTCCTCCTCTCTCCTCCAATCTCCTCATCTCTCCTCGACTTCCCTCTGTAGCCGCGGCAGTTATATTAGTGGCCAATGGCTCAATGGTTACAGCTGACGGCCAACCAGCCACAGCTGATGGCCATCTACTACCTGAGCCAGCACCTTTCCATGTGAGGCCGAGAGCCTGGAAACTGCTTTCTGGGGCTCTGTCCCCACACCAGTATAGGTAGTAGAGTTCACCAGATGGAGGAAAGAATCAGTGACATCGAAGACAGAAATCTGGAAATGACACAGATGGAAGAAGAAAGAGACTTGAGACTTAAAAGAATGAAAGAATTCTACAAGAACTTTCTGACTCTATCAAAAAAAGCCATATAAGAATAATGGTCATACCTGAAGAAGAAGAAAGATAGAAGGGAACAGAGAGTATGTTCAAACAAATAGTCGATGAGAACTTCCCAAACTAGTGGAAAGAACTGGATCCTAGAATTCGAGAAGCAAATAAAACACTTAATTACCTCAACCCCAACAGGCCTTCTCCAACGCACACAGTACTGAAGCTGTCAAAAATCAACGACAAAGAAAGAATCCTCAAGGTAGCCAGGGAAAAGAAGACGATAACCTACAAAGGAAAGCCAATTAGATTATCATCAAATTTCTCAGCAGAAACTCTACAAGCCAGGAGGGAGTGTAACCAAATATTCAAACTATGGAAAGAGAGAAATTATGAGCCAAGAATAATGTATCCAGCAAAGATATCCTTTAGATATGAAGGAGGAATGAAGACCTTTCCAAACATACAGAAGCTGAGGGAATTTTCTAATACACAACTTGCACTACAAGAAATACTAAGGAGGCTATTCGACAAACATCAACAGGGACAATTTGTGGCAACCAAAACATAAAAAGGGGGGGAATAAAGGCCTGAACTGCAATATGGGAATGGAGAATGTAGGCATGCTGAAGAATATGGAATATTCTAAATATTAAACTTTCTTTTACATAAACTCAAGGGTAACCATTCAAAGAAAATTTGGAACTGAAATATATACTGTAATAAAAGAAGAAACATAAGGAAACATGACAGAATACCACCACACAGAAATAAAAGACATCAACAAAAAGGCTAAGAAACAATGGAGACATGGTCTTACCAGAAAACTAAAGATAGAATGATAGGAAATCCTCACATATTAATAATCACCGTAAATGTAAATGGACTGAACTCACCAATAAAAAGGCACAGAGTAGCAGATTGGATCAAAAAACTAACCCGAACCATATGCTGTCTCCAAGAGATGCATCTCATCTACAAGGACAAGCATAGACTCAAAGTGAAAGGGTGGAAATTGATACTCCAAGCAAATAGTATACAGAGAAAATCAGGTGAGCCATATTGATATCAGATGAAACAGACTTCAGGGTGAAAAAGGTAACAAGAGACAAAGATGAACATTTCATAATGGTAAAGGGGACTATACAACAAGAAGACATAACAGTCATAAACATTTACGCCCCCAATCAGGGAGCACCAAAATATACCAAGCAACTACTAATAGAACTAAAGGGAGAAATTGACTAAAACACAATTATACTAGGGGACATAAATACATCATTGACAGCTATGGATAGATCATCCAAACAGAAAATAGATAACGAAATAGCAGCCTTAAATGACACTTTAGATGAAATGGTCTTAATTGACTTTTATAGAGCACTTCATCCTAAAACATCAGACTATACATTCTTTTCTAGTGTACATGGAACATTCTCAAGGATAGACCATATATTGGGACATAAAATCAGACTCAGCAAATTTAAGAAGATTGAAATCATACCAAGCATATTCTCTGATCATAAGGCTTTGAAATTGGATATCAACTGCAAAACGAAAGCAGGAAAAAAACACAAATACATGGAGATTAAACAACATACATTTTAAGAATGACCGGGTCAAAGAAGAAATTAGATGAGAGACCACAGATATATAGAAACAAATGAGAATGAAAATACATCCTAAAAAAATTTTGGGGATGCAGCGAAAGCAGTTTTAAGAGGGAAAGTTATATCATTACAGGCCTATCTCAAGAAACAAGAAAAATCCCAAATAAATAACCTCATGTTACACCTTAATGAACTAGAATAAAAGGACAAACGAAACCCAAGTTCACCAGAAAAAAGGGAAAAACAAAAATCAGAGCAGAACTAAATAAAATAGAGAACAAAAAGACAATAGAAAAAATTAATGTGACAAAGAGCTGGTTCTTTGTAAAGATTAACAAAATTGACAAACCCTTGGCTAGGCTCACTAAGATAAAAAGAGAGAAGACACTAATTAACAAAATCAGAAATGAGAAAGAGGAAGTTACCACGGATGCCACAGATATACAAAGGATTATCCAAGAATACTATGAAGGAATGTATGCCACGGAATTCAATAACCTAGGAGAAATGGACAAGTTCTTAGAAACGTACAGCCTTCCTAGGCTGAACCATGAAGAACTGGAAAATCTAAACAGACTGATCACCAGTAATGAAATTGAATCAGTCATCCAAAACCTTCCCAAAAGAAAAGTCCTGGACCAGATGGCTTCACTAGTCAATTCTACCAAACCTTCAGAGAGGATCTAATACCAATCCTGCTCAAACTCTTCCAAAAAATTGAAGAAGAGACAGTACTCCCTAACTCATTTTATGAGGCCAACATTACCCTGATACCAAAACCTGACAAGGACAACACAAAAAAAGAGAACTACAGACCAATATCTCTGATGAATACAGATGCAAAAATCCTAAACAAAATTCTACCAAATCGCATACAACAATGCATTAAAAAGATCATTCATCACGATCAAGTGGGGTTCATCCCAGGGGCACAAGGATGGTTGAACATCCGCAAATCCATCAATGTGATATATCACATAAACAAAATAAAGGACAAAAATCATATGATTATATCAATTGATGCAGAAAAAGCATTTGACAAGATACAACATCTATTTATAATTAAAACACTTAACAAAATAGGTATAGAAGGAAAAGACCTTAACATAACAAAAGCCATATATGAGAAACCCTCAGCTAATCTCATAATTAACTGTGAAAAACTGAAGCCCTTTGGTCTGTGTTCAGGAACACGACAGGGCTGTCCCCTATCACCTCTGCTTTTCAACATAGTGTTGGAAGTCCTTGCCAGAGCAATCAGGCAAGGGAAAAAAATAAAAGGCATCCAAATTGTGAGGAGGAAATTAAATTATCACTCTTTGAAGATGACATGATGCTATATATAGAAAACCCTAAAAACTCCACCAAAAAGCTATTAGAAATAATCAACGAGTACAGTAAAATTGCTGGCTACAAAATCAACGTACAAAAGTCCATCGCATTCCTATATACTAACAATGAAATCTCAGGAAAAGAAGCAAACAAACAAACAAAAAAAAAACAGTTCCTTTTGCAATTGTGGCGAAAAAAACAAAACAAAAAAAATATGCAGGAATAATCTTAACCAAGGATGTGACAGGCCTATATGCTGAAAACTACAAGACATTTTTAAAAGAAATTGAACAAGACACAAAGAAATGGAAAGATATCCCATGCTCATGGATTGGAAGAAGCAACACAGTTAAAATGGCCATATTACGCAAAGCAATATACATATTTAATGCAATCCGCATCAAAATCCCAATGGCATTTTTTAAAGAAAGAACAAAAAATCAACATATTTGTTTGGAACCACAAAAGACCCTGAATAGCCAAAGCAATCTTAAGAAAAAAGAACCATGCTGGAGGTATCACACTCCCTGAATTTAACTTGTATTACAGGGCAACAATAATCAAAACAGCATGGTATTGGCAGAAAATCAGACACATAGACAAATAGAATAGAACTGAGAACCCAGAAATAAAACCACATAAATATGGACAGATAATTTTTGACAAAGAAGCAAAAAACATTCAATGGAGAAAAGACAACCTCTTCAATAAATGGTGCTGGGAGAATTGGAAAGCCACGTGCAAAAGAATGAAACTGGACTGCTATCTGTCTCCATGTACCAAAATTAATTCAAAATGGATCCAAGACTTAAGCATAAGACCTGACACAATAAACTGCATAGAAGAAAACATAGGTACTAAACTTATGGACCTTGGGTTCAAAGAGCGTTTTATGAATTTGACTCCAAAGGCAAGGGACATAAAAGCTAAAATAAATGAATGGGATTATGTCAAATTAAAAGCTTCTGCACAGCAAAAGAAAACATCGACAATATAAAGAGGCAACCAGCTGAATGGGAGAAGATTTTTGCAAACAGTGCCTCAGATAAGGGGCTAATATCCATAATATACAAGGAACACATGCAACTCAACAGCAAAAAAACAAACAATGCAATTGTAAAATGGGCAGAGGACCTCAAGAGACATTTCTCCAAAGAGGACATACAAATGGCAAATAAACATATGAAAAAATGCTCAACATCACTAATCATCAGAGAAATGCAAATAAAATCCACAATGAGATATCACCTCACCCCAGTCAGAATGGCTATCATCAACAAGAACAACAGTAGCAAGTGTTGGAGAGGCTGTGGAGAAAAAGGAACCATCATATACTGTTGGTGGAAATGCAGACTGGTGCAGCCGCTATGGAAGGCAGTGTGGAGGTTCCTCAAAAACTTACGAGTAGAATTACCGTATGACCCAGCACTTCCTCTCCTGGGTATCTACCCAAAAAATCTGAAAACATTTATACATAAAGACACGTGTGTTCCAATGTTCATTGCAGCTTTATTTATGGTGACCAAGACATGGAAACAACCAAAATGTCCTTTGATAGATGAATGGATAAAGAAGTTCTGGTATATATACACAATGGAATAGTATTTGGCGGTTAGGAAAGATGAAATAGGACCATTTTGACAACATGGATGTATCTTGAGATTATGATGCTAAGCAAAATAAGTCAGACAGATAAAGCAGAGAACCATATGATGTCATGGATGTATGGTATATAAACCAAAAACAACAAAAGAACAAGACAAACAAATGAGAAACAAAAACTCATAGACAGAGACAATAGTTTAGTGGTTACCAGAGGGTAAGGTGGGTGGGGAGTGGTAGATGAGAGTAAAGGGGATCAAATATATGGTGATGGAATGAGAACTGACTCTGTGTGGTGAACACAAAATGGGATTTATAGATCATGTAATACAGAATTGTACACCTGAAGTCTATGTAACTTTACTAACAATTGTCACCCCAATAAACTTGAATTTAAAAAAAAGAAAAAAATTGAAAACTATGTAGATAGACCTCGGTTCTAGAATATGTGGTTAGCCATTAATCCATATAAATCTACATGTAGAGAACAATACATACATAGTTCTATGGCTTAGGCCTTCCATTGTTTCTATATGGTTTTACCTCTATCAGTCTTTTAAAGTTAAGCTTTTAATTAAATAACTCAATTAAACTATTAAACTGCATTCTAGTTTTTTGTAAAGCAATGGTAATTTCTGATATACGAGGTTTGATAAAAAAATATGGTGAATTTTTAAATAAAAATAAATTATTACCGAAAAGACATATTGCTATTAATCTCCCTCAAAATATTTCCCCTTGCTTTGAACACACTTAGCCCACGGTTCTTGCCACTTTCTTAAGCAGTTCTGGAAGTCCTCTTTCATGAGTGTCTTTAGTTGTGCTGTTGTGGCTTCCTGGATGTCTTGCATCGATTCAAAACGTTTACCTTTCATGGTCATTTTGATTTTGGGAAAGAGCCAGAAGTCACACTGTGCTAAATCCGGTGAATAAGGTGGATAAGGACACACCATAATGCTTTTCATTGACAGAAACTGCCATACCAGAAGTGATGTGTGATACAGAGCCTTTCCGTTGTGACCACAAATATGGTGAATGCTGTGGTGAGTGCCATGCAACAGAAAGGCAGGGATCTTCTACATGGGAAATGACACGTCAAACCTTAGTAACAGTGTGTGACAAGTTTCAACTTGTCAGTCAGTCGGGTGTGAGCTATGGTTTAGAGAATTTGTGTTTTAAAGTGTGCTATAAATCATCCTCCATCATGACAATGCTCCATGTCATACATTGCTTCTGGTATATGGAAATTTCTGTCAAGTAAAAACATTACGGTGTGTCCTCATCCATCTTATTCACTGTATCTGGCACCATGGAACTTCTGGCTCTTCCCCAAAGTCAAAATGACCATGAGAGGTAAATGTTTTGAATCGATTCAGCACATTGAAGCAGCCACGACAGTGCAACTAAAGACACTCATGAAAGAGGACTTCCTGAATTGCGTCAGAAAGTGACAAGAACAATGGGATAAATGTGTTTGAAGCGAGGACGGGGCATTTTGAGGGGGATTAATGGGAATGTGTCTTTTACCGTAATAATTTTTTTATTTAAACATTCACTGTACTGTTTGATCACACCTCATATACAGCTGTTAAGGGTAGAGAGAGTTTTCAACTTCATTTGATATTTTAAATTTTGTTTTACTCTTTTTGTTTTGTTTTTGTTTTATTCTTTCTTCAGTCAAATTTAATGAACAATATTCCAGGGCATAAAATGTTGTATGCTTGCCTTTCTTATGATATCAGGGACCCTTCAGGAAAACAGAGAGCATGCTTGTTACAATATTCAAGGAGAGTTTAATGAAAGGATTATTTACAAAGACATGTGGGTCAGGTATAGAAAAACCAGAAGGGATAGCACTGTACCTAGGACTGGTAACAAAGGTCTATACCATTCCCATTATCTACCCTAGGCCCAAAAAGTTCTGAAGAGGGAGTTGTTACCAGGAACTAGATACCTAGGGGTGCTGACTGGCATTAAGACACAGATGGCTTGCTGTGGCCCTGCAGGGTGAAAGCTAAGAAAATAGATCTACAAACTTGGTCTCCTCCTTCCTTCCAATTTTCACCCACAAGCAAAGCCCAAAGGGAAGCCAGAGGGCAAAGTAGCCTGTTGATAGTTTACCTGGGTCCACCTTCCAGGGCTCGCAGCAAGGATACTGAAACACTCAGTGTCCCTGCAGTGTGGTGACTGGGTTCCCTTCATCTCTGTATCCTTTACACATAGCAAGGGTTCAGCTAAAGTGGGATGAAGGAGTGATTCCTCTCATTGTTGGAAAACAGCTCATCAGTGTAATCTACTTGTATTGAAAAATCAAAAGAAAAAAACAAAGTTTTATGCTATTTCTAAGTATATCAAATAGATTTACTTCAAAACATACTAATTTGATGCTTTCTCAAAGAAAATGATGGGTCTACTCAGGGGCATTTCTTTCTTTTGAGTTAGGTTTTGAATCAGAAATTGAGTTTGTTAATTGAAAATTATTTTTTCCTTGACTTATTCTGACCTGTGTCTACCTTTTGGATCTGTGCACCAAATTGAAGTCTCACTTTAGAACCTGGTTTTTGCATTTTCTTTCTTTTCACAATTTTCTTTTTACTTCCCCATTTTTCCCCTCTTTTCTTCCTTTTCTTTTCCCAGTCAGTAGTTGAGGTCCTAGAGATAGAGGATAACTCATTTGGGATAAAATCCAGGAAATGAAAACTCACTTTATTATTTTATTTTTGCCTAGTTAAGTGACAATCACTGTAGCATGCATTCAATGACCTCATGTCCTTTATTTTGTTTTGCTCCCATGTCTACATGCTCTCCAAATCCCCAGCCCACCATGATTTTCTCTCACAGAACTGAGGGAGAATTTAGAATGCTCACATGGCTACATCCCACATCCCATACAAAAATCATCTGATACTAGAGAAGAGAGGGTCCGATGGCCTGTGGTTCCAGTTGCCTTCAAGTCTTGTAACTTCTCCAGGGCTGTGTCCAAAAGATTTACTATCTTTTCACCACATAGTTTGCCTCATTGTTTTCTCCTCAAGTCCCACTTTCCTCTACTAATTTCTGCAAATAGTTCTTGCTCTACCTACCGGCTTCCTGTCTTTCTGTGTTTAAACTGATTGAATAAGTATCCCCTGGACATGTAATTACATCAACCACAAATAAAGCCTCCTTCTGGCTAGCCCCCTCCTTTAACACAGCATAGTGTTTCCTTGTTGCTTAGTCTCCCATTCCACTCCAACTCCCACTGTACTTGTCAGAAATCTCTCACCTTCTTCGTGCCCACAATAATTATTTTCTCACTCCCTTTGACTCCATCTCATATTATTTTCTTATCCTTGCTTAATTTGTATCCTCTCTTATGCATTCAATCCTTATATATTCATCCTGAAGTGATTTATTTCATGCTAAATATTATGCTATTGATAATTGTTTTGTTTCTATAATTATCCTTAAATGGTTATGATTATCATCCTTGTGAAACCAATGTGTGTATTTAATCCCTAAAACTAGAAAATGAGTTTCTGGTAACTAACTATACTGTTTGCTGTATCTGATACTGAAGAAATACAGAAGGAGCTATCTTCCCTGCCTCCTCAACCATGCAATCCAACTTCATCTGTAGGATTTTTTTTTTTTTTTTTTGGTGCACATTGTGTATTGATGACAGAATTTGGTACTAAGTGCTCTGTAACATGGGAACAAATAACACAAGAGAGGTAGTACTGACTTAGAAAATAACTATATAGACAAACTACTGGGGAAAACAACAAATATTTAACTTTGTAAATTAAGCATTTGCATCCCTAAGAATGTAAGCAGTAAGAAGATAAAGTGAGTGAAAAGACTTGTTAGCCCAGGACAAGAAAAGAAATCATAGCCTGTCCTCCAGGTATGGGATAATGTCTTCATGGAGAAACAGGTTCAACTTCTGGTTGATCAAACTATCAAGCCAATGTACTCAGACTCTGGACAGACTGGTTCAGTTCAGCCCATAATCATATTAATAGACCTACTCGGTGAGAAATGGAAATGTGAACACGGTTCTTGTTTAGTCCACTTTGTCAGTTTTCCAAGGTCCTCTTGATGTTGGTTCTTCATGTGACCTGTTTAGAAATGAAGTAGCTTCACTGAGTAATTTTATTCATTTTCTTTAAAGGTAGTCCATGATTATATTTCATTTTATAAACAATAGAAAGTCATGGTAAAGATGGATGAGTACAAGGTTTTATAGATTGTAAAGTTCCTTCCTGTGACAAATGCCATTTTCAGAATATGTAGTGCTTTGTTTGCAAATGAGCACAACAGTTTTTTGACCAATTTGGTACAAATACCGAAAGAGAAGAGTATAGTTTACAAAAAGAAATATAGAAAATATCAGCCATGAAAATTTTATTGGTAAGATGTGGAATGTCAGTAAATTAAAAAGGTATTGAAACTAAAATTATTTACAAAAGAGATTCTCATTTGTTTGTCTTGTTCTTTTGTTGTTTTTGGTTTATATGGGATTTATAGATGATGTAATACAGAATTGTACACCTGAAATCTATGTAACTTTACAAACAATTGTCACTCCAATAAACTTTAATTTTTTAAAAAAAGAGATTCAACACAATTATTTCTTCATATGTGTGTTCTCACACTACCCAAAGCTTGGACATTTGATGTTTTAAATCAATATCATTATCATCATTGATACTCATCATTAGTTGTATATATATATCATGAATTTGGATCTTCTACTAACTAGCTGTGTATTTACGTCACTATGCCTCAGAACCCTTACCTGTAAAATGGGTATTAAAATAATAAACACTTCATGAGGTTTTGTTTAAGAATAAATGAGCTAATACATATAAAGTGCTTATAACAGTGATATTTACTGCTATCAGTGGCAGCTATTATTTGAATAACTGCTATTATTATTATTATTATTATCACTTTACTTTTTTCATGTTAGTTCATCAGTGAAGATTAAATTAACTATTATTATTACTGTAGTTTTACAGATGAAGAAAATGAAGCTCTGAGAAGTTAAGCAACTCTTTCAAGATAATACAGCTGGTCAAATAAATGCCTGTCTAAATGACTGTGTTAGCAAGTATAATCTGAATTTTATTAATACTGGTCTAAGGGAAAATTTATTGTTTTAATTATGTTGAAAATAATTTGTGCTTGGTGCATTTATTCATTGGCATTTTCATCACAAAAAAAGATCTCTACCTCCAGGCTTCCTTCCTTGGCCCCACTTGTTTTCCCATCCTTCCATCACAAGCCCTCCGTCAGCAATTAAAGGTTGTAGAATAGGAGAGAAGAGGATAGGGTAGCAAGCAAGCAGCAGAATCAGAATCGAGAAGAGTGCTGATGCTCTTTGTCCATTTATACTTAGAACTCAAATGCTCAGCTCAGCTTCAGCAGCAATTCATCTTATAAATCGATTTGGCAAGGCATCAGCTTTAAAACCCATTACATTGAATCAGGAATGGAGTTTACAGCTAATATGCCAACAGAACACTTGTACACAGCAGTGAACTTTTAAACTGGCATAAACCAGTGTTCTTGCTTGACTCTGCCTTTCTCCATGACACTGGGTCGGTTATGTTCCTTGTTACTTCATGCAGAAAGAAGGGCTTGAAGTGTTGAATACTCTCTTTAGAAAACTTATATTAGTAGAATGATGACATTGTTTCTTATTTCAGATGATCTCTTCTGTCACCAAATCATTTTTCTTAATGGAAGAAGAAGTTTAATATATATTTTTTTATACTTTTCACTCATTTATCAATTACCTAAAATATGGCTCCCCCAATTGAAATTTGCCAAAAGTTGTTCTCTGGAAAACCACCCACAATGCCCTAATTGCCAAACACTGAAATTTCTTTTACATCTTATCTTTTGTGATGCTTCTCCAGCATTTGACCACGTCGACCAATCTTTCCTTCTTGAAAATCTCTATTCCCTTTGCTGCCATAGCATTCTAATATTCTGGACTTTTGCTCATCATCTGAAGACTACTCAGTATCAAGCTCTTTAGTCTCTTGTTTATAATGTATGAGCTGGTTTCATTAGCTTCTGTGGTAGACAGTATATTGGACCTCCAAAAGTTATCCACTGCCTAATCCCCAGAACCTGCAAATATGTTACCTTCCATGACCAAGGGGAATTTGCAGGTGTGGTTAAGAATCTTCAAATGAAGAGATTATTCCTGAATTATCCAGGTTAAGTCCAATGTAATCACAAGGATACTCATAAAAAGAAGGCAGAGGGTCAGAGTCAGAGCTGGAGATGTGATGATGGAAACAGAGGTGAGAGAGAGAGAGAGGGAGACAAAGAGAGAGAGGGGGAGAGAGAGATTTCAAGAGGGTACATTGTTGACTTTGAAGATGGTGATAGAAGCAATAGCCAAGGAAAGTGGGTGGCCTCTATAAGCTAGAAAAAGCATAGAAATGAATTCTCCCCTGTAGCCTCTAGAGGGAATACAGCCCTGCCTACACCTTGATTTTAGGATTTCTAATCTTCCAAACTCTAAGGTGATACATTTGTGTTGTTTTGACCAATAAGTTTGTGATGACTTGTTACAGCAGCATTTGGAAACTATACAATTGTCCTTTCAATTTTTTTATTTCTTACTTTGAAAAGTCTCCCAAATTTGAAAATTGACTTTTCAATTGTCTTCTAGACATCTCTACTTGAATATTTCACTAGCATCTCAAATTCAACTAGTCCAAAATTAAAATTATAACCTTTTCAAAAAACAAAATTCTTCCTATGGTCTTTTCTGACTGTATTCATTCACTTATTTATTGACTATTTCATTAATTTATTTATTCACAAACCAAGTGTTTAATGAGTTCTTATTATGTCAGATACTGTTCAGATTCTTAGAATGCAGACGTGAACAAATGGCAAAATCTCTGCTTGGATGGTGATTACATTCTCAGGAAGATATAGACAAAAACAGGAAATAAATAAAATAGTTCCATCTAGTGAAAGTTTTTGGAAGACTTTCCAGCAAGGTAAAGGGATGGAGAATAATATGAGGTAGGGCCAAGGGAAGTAGTGATGGCTATTTTAAATAGGATGGTCATAGAACCTCTGTCTGTGGAGGTGACATGTGAGCAGAGTCCTGATTGAAGAGAAGCAAGAATAAGAATATATAGAGGAATAACATTTCAGGCAGAAGGTACAGCAAATAGAAAAGCCCTGAGGCAGGAATGATATTTTACCATTCACATTTAAGAGATTGCCAGAAGACTGGAGTAAAGTGAGCAAAGTGGAGAGTGGTAAAGTGAGGGGGACAGAAAGATAGGCAGAAACTTCTTCAGCCATAGGTAGGAATTCTGATGGTTTTCCAAGTGTGATGGGAAAGCATTAGATAATTTTGAACAACGGAGTGATGTGATCTGATTTATAGTTAAAAAAAAAAAAATCACTGAATGCTCTATAGAGAACAAAATGAAAGAGAAAGTCCAGTTAGGAAGGTAAGTAATGAATGATAGTGGCTTCACCCAAGGTGGTAGCAGTGGGGGAGTGGTCAGAATCGGGGTATCTTTTGAAGGTATAGCTGATCATAACTGCTTAAGAATTTATGCAGGCGGCTGGCGGCAGCGGCGGCGAAATCCCAGCCGGCGGCGGGGTCTCTGCCCATGGCGGCGGCGAAAACCGCTGTGGCACCCGCAGTTCCGGGCACGCGCGGGATCCCAGGGCGGAACGGAGAGCACAGACACCAGGAGGGCCCAGCTTAAGAGGCACAAGATTCAACATATCCAGAGGCCAACTCCAGACCAAACCAGAGTACTACCGGGATTGGCCTATAAGTCATACACCCAAAGGGAATTCTCTGCAGGCACTAGAGCCCATAGAGGCCAAACCACATTTAAGTGGTCAACCCTCAAGCAGCAGAACGCCCTGCGGGGGGCAGAGCCAAGTCTCACAATGAGTCAGCCCAGGAGTTAACCCACCTACTCACATGCAAAAAGCAATTAAAGATCTTCTTGAACAGGACAATATACACAACACAAGAGTCACCTTTGGAGCACACACAGAGGAGAAGAACGACGTAGTGAAAGTCAAATATAAAGGACACATACTACATAAGATAACCTAGCAAGAACTAAGAACTCTAGGGGATCTAACTAATACATCAAAACAAACACAGAGAGTCAGCCAGAATGGGGAAACAAAGATAAACGTCCCAAATAAAAGAACAGAAGAAACCTCCACAACTGGAACCAAATAAAGCAGAGACAGAGTTCAGAACACTGGTGATAAGAATGTTTAAGGAGCTTAGAGAAGACATAAAGAAGGATGTAGAAATCATAAGGAACAACCAGTTAGAAATAAAGAACACAATTACCGAAATTAAGAACTTATTTGAAGGAATTGCCAGCAGGTTAGATGAAGCAGAGGATCGAATCAGCGACTTAGAAGACAAGGTAGCAGAGATCACCCAAACAGAACAACAGAAAGAAAAAAGAATAAAAAACAATGAGGATGGCTTAAGAGACCTCTGGGACAACATTAAGCGCAACAACATGCACATCACAGGAATACCAGAAGGTGAAGAGAGTAAGCAAGGGATTGAGAACATATTTGAAGTAATAATGTCCGAAAACTTCCCCAACCTGATGAAGGAAACCAACATACAAGCCCAGGAAGTGCAGAGAGTTCCAACCAGGATAAACCCAAACAGGTCCACACCAAGACACATTATAGTTAAAATGGCAAAGCTTAAAGACAAAGAGAGAATCCTAAAAGCAGCAAGAGAAAGACAGAGGGTTACATACAAGGGAACTCCCATAAGACTATCAAATGACTTTTCTACAGAAACATTGAAGGCCAGGAGGGAGTGGCGGGAGATCCTCAAAGTGATGGGAAACGAAGGCCTACAACCTAGATTGCTTTATCCTGCAAGGCTATCATTTAAAGTTGATGGAGAGATAAAGAGCTTTCCAGAAAAAAATAAGCTAAAGGAATGTATTACCACCAAGCCAGCATTGCAAGAAATACTAAAAGGACTTCTGTAAATAGAAGAAAGATCAAAACAAACTAACTACAAATTTAAAAATGGCAATAACTGTGTACCTATCAATAATCACTTTAAATGTAAACGGATTAAATGCTCCAATCAAGAGACATAGGGTGGCTGACTGGATAAGAAAACAAGACCCTTGTATATGCTGTATGCAAGAGACTCACCTCAGAACAAAAGACACACACAGGCTGAAAGTGAAGGGTTGGAGTAAGATATTTCTTGCAAATGGAAGCGAGAAAATAGCTGGAGTTGCAATACTTATATCTGAAAAAATAGACTTTAAAATGAAGAACATATTAAAAGATAAAGATGGGCACTATATAATAATAAAGGGATCGATCCGTCAAGAGGACATAACCCTAGTAAACATCTATGCACCCAACATAGGAACACCTAAATATATAAAACAGGTACTGACTGACATAAAGACAGAGATTAACAGTAACACTATCATAGTAGGGGACTTCATCACACCTCTGACAACAAGGGACAGGTCTTCCAGACAGAAAATCAATATGGAAACAACAGCCTTAAATGACACATTGGACCACTTGGATTTAATCGATATTTTCAGAACATTTCACCCCAATGCTGCAAAATACACGTTTTTCTCAAGCGCACATGGAACATTTTCCAAGATAGACCATATGTTAGGCCACAAAACAAGTCTTGATACATTTAAGAAAATTGAAATCATACCAATTGTCTTCTCTGATCACAATGCTATGAAATTCGAAATGAACTACAGGAAAAAAACTGGAAGACACACCAATTCATGGAGGCTGAATAACTTATTACTAAATAATGAATGGGTCAAGCAGGAGATCAAGGAAGAAATCAAAAGATATCTCGAGACAAACGAAAATGAAAACACGACGACCCAAAATCTATGGGATGCCGCGAAAGCAGTCCTAAGAGGGAAATTCATAGCTTTGCAGGCCTACCTAAAGACACAAGAAACATCACTAATCAACAGTTTATCTTGACACTTAAGGGATCTGGAAAAAGAACAGCAAAATAAGCCCAAAGGGAGCACAAGGAAGGAGATAATAAAGATCAGCGCGGAAATAAATGAAATAGAAACCAGAAAAACAATACAAAAGATCAATGAATCCAAGAGTTGGTTCTTAGAGAAGATAAACAAAATCGACAAAACTTTAGCCGGACTCATTAAAAAAAAAGAGAGAGAGGACCCAAATTAATAAAATCAGAAATGAAAGAGAAGTGCAATGGACACTGCAGAAATACAAAAAGTTTTAAGAAGTTACTATGAGCAACTATATGCCAACAAATTTGACAATCTGGAAGAAATGGACAATTTTCTAGAGGCGTACTATGTTCCAAGGCTAACTCAAGAAGAAACAGACCTCCTGAATAGACTGATTACCACCACGGAAATTGAATCAGTAATCAACAATCTCCCAACAAATAAAAGCCCTGGACCAGATGGCTTTACAGGTGAATTTTACAAAACTTTCAAAACAGAATTATCACCTATTCTCCTCAAGCTCTTCCAAAAAATCCAGAAGGAGGGAAGACTCCCAAAAACTTTTTACGAAGCCACTATCACCCTGATCCCAAAATCAGACAAAGACACCACAAAAAAAGGAAACTGCAGGCCAATATCTCTAATGAACATAGATGCAAAAATCCTCAACAAAATATTAGCGAACAGAATTCAGCAATACATTAAAAAGATCATACACCATGATCAAGTGGGATTCATCCCTGGTATGCAAGGGTGGTTCAACATCCGCAAATCAATTAATGTGATACACCACATAAACAAAATGAAAAATAAAAATCACATGATCATATCAATAGATGCAGAAAAAGCATTTGATAAAATCTAACAGCCATTTATGATAAAAACCCTTAAGAAAGTGGGAATAGAGGGATCATATCTCAACATAATAAAGGCCATATATGACAAACCCACAGCTAACATCATACTCAATGGAGAAATGCTAAAACCATTCCCCCTAAGATCAGGATCAAGGCAAGGTTGCCCACTATCTCCGCTTCTATTCAACATAGTGCTGGAAGTTCTAGCCACAGCAATCAGACAAGAAAAAGAAATAAAAGGCATCCAAATTGGTAAGGAGAAAGTAAGATTATTATTATATGCAGATGACATGATACTATATATAGAGAACCCTAAAGACTCCACCAAGAAGCTATTAGAGCTGATAGATGAATTTAGTAAAGTAGCAGTATATAAAATTAATATTCAGAAATTAGTTGCGTTTATATATACCAATAATAAAACATCAGAAGGAGAAATTAAAAAAACAATCCCATTTACAATTGCTCCAAAGAGTATAAAATACCTAGGAATAAAATTTAACCAAAGAAGTAAAAGATCTGTACTCAGAAAATTATAAGACACTGAAGAAAGGAATGAAGAAAGATATAAATAGATGGAAACACATATCATGCTCATGGATAGGAAGAATTAATATAGTTAAAATGTCCATACTGCCTAAGGCAATATACATATTCAACGCAATTCCTATCAAACTACCAACGACATTTTTCACAGAAATAGAACATATAATCCTAAAATTTATATGGGACCATAAAAGACCCCAAATAGCCTCAGCAATCTTGAGAAATAAGAACAAAGTGGGAGGTATAACAATACCTGACTTCAAATTATACTACAATGCTACAGTAATCAAAACAGCACGGTACTGGCATAAAAAACAGACACATAGATCAATGGAACAGAATAGAGAGTCCAGAAATAAATCCATGCCTATATGGCCATTTAATCTACGACAATGGAAGTAAGAATGTATGATGGGGTAAAGACAGTCTATTCAATAAATGGTGCTGGGAAACCTGGACAGAAACACATGCAAAAAAATGAAGCTGGACCACCTCCTTACACCATATACAAAAATAAATTCAAAATGGCTTAAAGACTTAAATGTAAGATCTGAAACCATAAAATACCTAGAAGAAAATATAGGAAGAAACTTCACAGACATTACCCGGAGTAAGACTTTTACTGATATATCCCCTCGCATGAGGGAAGTAAGAGAAAAAATAAACATGTGGGATTATATCAAACTAAAAAGTTTTTTCACAGCAAAGGAAACCATCAATAAAACAAAAAGGGATCCTACTGAATGGGAAAAGATATTTTCCAATGATATATCTGATAAGGGATTAATATCACAAATCTATGAAAAACTCACTCAACTCAACTCCAAAATAACAAACAACCCAATTAAAAAATGGGCAGAGGACTTGAAGAGACATTTTTCTAAAAAGGACATACAGATGGCAAACAGACATATGAAGAAGTGCTCAACCTCACTAACCATCAGAGAAATGCAAATAAAAACCACAATGAGATACCACCTCACCCCAGTCAAAATGGCTATCATCAATAAATCAACAAACAACAAGTGCTGGTGTGGATGTGGAGAAAAGGGAACGCTTGTGCACTGTTGGTGGGATTGCAGATTGGTGCAGCCACTATGGAAAACAGTATGGAGGTATCTCAAAAATCTGAAAATGGAACTACCCTATGATCCAGTAATTCTACTCCTAGGTATCTATCCGGAGAAATCCAAAACTCCAATTCAAAAATCTTTATGCACTCCTGTGTTTATTGCAGCACTATACACAATAGCTAAGACATGGAAACAACCAAAATGCCCATCTGTAGATGACTGGATTAAGAAACTGTGGTACATTTATACAATGGAGTATTATGCAGCCATAAAGAAGAAAGAAATCGTACCATTTGCAACAACATGGATGGACCTAGAGAACATTATGTTAAGTGAAATAAGTCAGACCGAGAAAGATACGTACCATATGATCTCACTTATATGTGGAATCTAAAGAAAAGAATAAGTGAGTGAACTAATCAGAAACAGTTTTGGAGACAAAGAGGAAAATCTGAGGGTTGCTAGGTGGGCGGGGGGCGGTGGGGGTAAGGGGGAAGGTGAGGGGATTAGAAAACAATCAGTAACCACAAGATGGCCACGGCGTTTGAAAATTAATCTGAGGAACGTAATTTAGTGGTTACCAGAGGGTAAGGGGGTTGTTGGGTGGGAGATGAGGGTAAGGGGGATCAAATATATGGTGATGGAAGGAGAACTGACTCTGGGTAGTAAACACACAATGTAATTTATAGATGATGTGATACAGAATTGCACACCTGAAATCTATGTAATTTTACTAACAATTGTCACCCCAATAAATTTAAAAAAAATAAAAAAAAATAAATAGAATTAAAAAAAAAAGAATTGATGTGCAGAATAAGGACAGGAAAGAGTCAAGGATAAACCCCTATGTTTAAAGAAATGGGAAAAATGTAATCATCATTAACTGAAATGAGGAAAGTGCAAAACTAGCAAGTTTTAGAAAAATTCCAAAAATTTATTTTCTGATATGTTAAGATTGGTATGCCTTTAGACATCAAAGTGGAGATGTCACAGAGATAATTGAATATCGATATGTAAATCTGCTGCTCAAACAGGCACTCTGGGCTGAAGACAAATTTGGAAATTACCAGCATATAAATGATATTCAAAGCCACGAGACTGGATGAATTCACTTAAGGAAATACTAAAGATAAAGAATAGAAGAGGTCAGAGGGATGAGCCTTGGAGGACTCCAATATACAGAGATAAGAAGAGGAGGAGAAACCAGCAGGGGGAATTAGAAGGAGCAGACGATGATGAAGGAGGAAAGCCAGGTGTGTAACTCACACACCAAATGAAGAATGTATTTTCAAAAGAAGGGAATGGTCATCTCTATTAAATGCTATTGAATACTTTTGTACAATAAAGGCAGATAATTCAGGACTCTATTTGGCAATATGGAGTTCTGTTCATCATGACAATAGTTGTTTCCATGCAATGGAGAGGGAACATTTTTGGATAGAGTGGGTTAAAAAGAAATTAAGAATTTGAGACAGTACGCATAGAAAACACTTGTCAGAGTTTTGCTATAAAAAGGAAGAGACAAATGAGATCATAGCTGGAAAGAGACATGAGATAATGGCAGGTATCTGTTTTTTAATACTGGAAATGTTATATCTAAGATGGGAGATTTTATAGCAAGTTTATATGATGCTAAGAATGATCCTGTAGAGAAATGGATGATTTCCAGAGCAAAGACCTCATTTGGTACAAAGAAATGGGATTCAGTGTATAAGTATAGCAGTTATTATTATTCATTCACTTTTAGGGAGAGCAGAGAGAGAGAGAATATCAGTTTTGATAGAAAATATTATAGATTTGATAAGTATAAAGAAGGATGTGGATATGTTGGAGGATTGGAGAACAGAAAAGTAGGTAGAAAATAAACATATTAAGGAGTAGCTCAACAACTTTACAAGCACAATGAAGTATGTTTGTTAAGCATCTATGACTACCCACTTGGTCAAGGGTTAGGATTTCTGATAAGATTTAAGAATAGTTGGAGTGAGGGTCATAGATTAATGATCTGGAAACATAGAAGGCTGTTATGTGAGCTTGTGATATTTGAAGTTAGAATGAAGGGTATTCCCTATTATGAATTAGGCTGAGAGACCAGAAGTGCAATATATGATGACTTCTAAAAGAATGAGCCAAGGATTGTGAGGTATGGAAAATACAATTCAAAGACATGTGATTTTTTATAAAGAATGGAGTAAAAATGATCAGGAAGTAACTAGGACACCTACTGTACTTCAAGTTCCTATAAATACCATTTTAAAGGGCTGCAAAGGGGAGGAATTGTTCTGAGGAAACAGCCTAGTTATGATTAGAACAAGAAAGTGAAAGGAACATTGAGATGAAGTAAAGTATATAAGGGATTTTGCTGATGCAAACCATGAGTTTCAGAGGATGTGGGGCTGAGGATTATGGAAGTATGACTGGTGAAATCATATTTAGACATGTACAGAACTGTATGGGGAGAAAATCCGAATGATGATGGATGACCTGAGAGATTTGAGTTTCTGGTAGTAACTAATGAAAACAGGGATGGGAGAGAGTTTAATGGGATGAAAGGAGAAAGTGATTTAGTCTTAAAGTGGTCTCTTACAAGAAGGTATGGCATCAGTTCTATTGAGACTGACAGTTGATATCAATGGCCTGGAAAAATGTCAAGCTGTGTTGTAGATATTATCTTATCTGGAGCACTCTGAGCCCTGTGGACATGTGTTTTAGACTAAAGAGAATTGTGCCAGGCCCAGAAGAGGAGTCCACCGGAAACAAGTGCTCTTTAGGCCTATCTTGAATCCTGCTTTGGGTAGTGGTGTTGTGGCCAAGAGATAAGGGTGATCTTAGCAGACCTTACCCAGACTTTCTCTTTCAGTCCCAGTCCCCTATGTCCAACTTTCTACTCAACTTATTCATTTCTTTGGCTCAAATACATCTCAAATTCAACAAGTTCAACAAAGCATTCATGATTTCCAAATCTTACCACCCCAAATTTGATCCTCGTTTACTGTCTTCTCTCTTATTAAACAGTGTAAACCAGAAATCCAAGCGTTATTTTTACCACTCATCAAATCTGTTGCCTACGTCTGCTGACTCTACTCACACAATATACCCCAAACCTATTCACTTTTTTGATTTCCAGTGCAAACATCCTTCATAGATACTACCCTAGAACAAACCACCATCATCTCTCCTCTGCTCTATTATAACAAGCTCCCAACTGGACTTGCTCTTAATATTGCTTCTCCTAATGTAATGCCAGATTAACCTTTTTAAAACATAAGTCATATTATGCTTCTCCCGAGTTGGATACCCTTTCATGAATTTCCAATGTCCTTAAAATAAAATCCTAATTCCTTGTCATGATATATATGTCTCAACATGAACCAGTATTAGCTCACATAACCCCAACCACACTGGCCTTTTTGATCTTTGATTAAAAGTTTATTTTAAACATTGGGCTTTTGAATTCATTATTCCCTCTACCTAGAACTCTCACCTCCAGATTTTTCAAATGGCTGCTGCCCCTTTCTCAACATTCAGGCCTTAAAGCAAATGCCATCTTTTCAACACAGCTTTGTCTTACCATGTAATAAAGTAGCCAAGCTTCATCCTTAGCCTGCTTTAGTCACCATCACATTACCTTGTTGTACTTTCTGCATCCTTATTATAATTTATTTATTTACTTACTTGCTTGTTTATTGCTTGTTTCCGTCTTTTAGAATGTAATTTCTGTGAGGGTAGGAGATTAATTATGTGCCCACAATATGCTCAGTGCCTGGAAAAGTGCTTGGTACATAGCAGTCATTCACTAATATTTATTGAATAAATGTCAAGGGTCTCTACTGTTAAATGATTATACTCCCCATTGATTGGATATCTTCAGCCTTACAAGACTAACAGTCAAAAATTTTAATGTATCAGTATTTAATGTGCAAGTATTTAAATTTCTCCTTAAACTATTTAGTTTACATTTTTGTTTTTGCCTTTTGCAAGAATGAGGCTACTGTGATGATTTTGAGGAATCTAGCAAAAGATTACACTATCATAATAACTTCTAAGGTCTATTCTGAAAAGCAACATGCTTTTTAGAGTGCAAAATTATTTGTATAAAATCACATATATTTTTAGGTATAAATTCCTCTATTTACAACTGAAATATTTCAGAATATTTACTTAGCTCCCTTTAGAAAAAAAAAAAAAACAATATCTCTTTCTTTCTTTCTATAACTCCATCTGCACACACACACATTTTGCTAAACTAACTTTTTTTGTAAGTCAGTGTA
This sequence comes from Rhinolophus ferrumequinum, assembly GCF_004115265.2. Lineage (NCBI taxonomy): Eukaryota > Metazoa > Chordata > Mammalia > Chiroptera > Rhinolophidae > Rhinolophus > Rhinolophus ferrumequinum. The sequence goes on along the minus strand of NC_046284.1, from coordinate 90,769,743 downwards.
CATTGCAGACAACATTTGTTTCATAGTAATAGCCACTTATTAGGAAAAAATCTGTTTGTTTTTAAAGGATTACCCTTTTGTCTTCCAGAAAAATATATCAATAAACACTGGAGTATAGAGAAACCTTTACTTTCTTGATTTTTTTTTTTCACTGCACTATTAGATGTCATTTGCTGGGGAGGTTGGGATAATGGTTGGTGAGAGTTCACATTTCTAAAAAAAATCCTGCTGAGTCTATGTGGAAAGATTAGTAATGGCTAAGAATTGTGAGCTGCTCAGTTAATTGATTTTTTTCTATCTAGAGTATAGCCATTCCTTTATTTTCACTGTAGTTGGTGTATAATAGACAAATCTCAAGGTGCACAATTGTACTCTCTCCAGTTGTTAGAACATGTGCTTTTAAATGGAAAGCTTGGTACCAACTTAATAAAGGAAATTATATAGACTGATGTTAACCCTTCCCATATTCCCCTGGGTGTATGTCACTATCATTCTCATGGCTTAAAGCTGATCCAGAAGACAAATAACAAGAGGACAATAAATAAGTGTATTTATAGTGAGTGCCACATGGCTCTTTTTTCATTTTATGTCGATTTTTTGTTATTCATACAGTTGGAAATAAAAGATCTTTTTGAAATTGTTTTCTAGGGAGTGTAGATAACATTTTTCTTTCAAATTAATCATAATCAAATCTGTCATATACTTTTCATTTCTGAATCTACAAATCTTTATAAACATTCATTTTGAGGGCTCCACTATGAAGCAAGATAGGTCGGTCCCAGAAATCCCATGTTCTATTTCCTTGTTGCCAGGACTCCATGCAGAATTTCCAGAGATGGAGTTTAAAAGAGTTCCTGTTCCATCTTACCTAAAGGGCCCCTGGCAGTTTATGGAGAAAATGTAAAAAATGAATAAACAGAAACGTTATTTAAAATGGAATCAGGAGGTTAGAAGAGAGAATTCTTATGCATGTCGCACCCAACACACACTACAAGAAGAGATGCACCTTCCCTCTCTGACAGAAAGTGATACTGTTAATACTTGACTACCTCAGCAGGAGGAAGAGGAGATTCCTCCTTAACCAATAGTAGCTCAGCCAATGGGAGACTTCCATAACTCAGCCAATGAAAAGTCACGATACTTCAAACTTTCAGTTTTCTCCAATGGACTTTTCGTTTACAACAGGCCCTCCCAAGTTCATAAATAGTGTTCCTCTCCTTTGTTTTTCTGGACTTGCCTGTGGTATGCCACTAGACCACATGTCCAGAATTGTAATTTTTTGTTGTTCCTAAATAAACCCATTTCCTGGAGAAATATCTGGCTATTTGTTAAGGTCAACAACATCTTATTTATTTCTGAGGTATTTCAAGCCTATTGGTTGTTTTGAACTAAGATTCCATTGTCAACAGGGTAATGCATTAGTTATAATCAATACATTGTTTGTAAATAACGGAAGTTTGAACTAGCGCTTTCATCTCTGGGACTCTAAGTTCAATTGGACTTCCCAGATCAGGTACAACTTGAATGAGAATATAGAATTTCCAAGTCTCCTGACTCTGATTATGGTCAGAAGATTAGGATTAGTGGTTGGAATTTGACTCATAAAATATAGCAATAATTCTTTTTTGTATCCTTTCAAAATATTTGTGAAGGAGGAGAAGGGGATCATATGTTTTGCAGAAAGTGCAATCTCTTGGTATTTTCTGTGCACATAAATATTTTTCTGTGCACTAAACAACTCTTCTTTGCTATAAAGTAAAAGGGTAATTTTTGAAGAAGAAAATTTACCTGCAGCCATAGAACATATTAAAGTGCCAGATGAAATTCCTGGTAGCTAGTCTTGCTTTGAAAAATACTTCAACTTATTTTGTATTTATTTGGGGAGAAAACAACGTTTTAATTAACAGTGTAAATCTAAAAGGTAATTATCGATTGAAAAAGGGAAAACAACCTATATTTCAGATAGCAAACCTATCAGTTAACTTTTGGTGTGTAACAGATTACCCCTAAGTTTGGTGGTTTAAAATAACAACCATCTACTGAGCAAATCATTCAGGGGTTGACAGTTTAGGTTGTGCTCATCTGAACAGTACTTCTGGTCTCTGCCAGAGTCATTTGCGCAATTGTGGTCAGCTGCTGTGTTGGCTATGGGCTAGCTTTTCTCAGATGACCTGATATTGGACAGTTCATCTCTCCTCCATGTAGTCTCGCATACTGCAGCAGGCTTCTGGGCAATGTTCCAAGAAGTCAAGTATAAGCATGCAAGTCATCTTGACGTCTAGCCTCATAACTGGCATAAGATAATTTCACCTAAATTCTACTGACCAAAGCTAATCCCAAGACCAAGTGGTGAGGACTGTTAAGTCTGAGAAATGAGAGTAAGAGATGCTAAAATGGATCCTTCCATGGATAGAGATATCCTGACCCAAAAATTGTTTTAATTCTGGAGGTCAGAGCCTGATGTCTTTCAGGCTTAAATATGTACTAGTAAATCTTCCTGCTGTGATCTCACATTTATTTTGTAACCTTCCTATTTAATTTTGCTTTTATGTGGTATGCTGAAAATTTCCTGATCAATGTACTCGACTGTCATTTATACTACTTATTAGACATGGGTAAACTGGCACTCAGCACCACTTAGCTCTTCCTTCCCCCATTTTTTTTTCCTTCTTTTTCTCCCATTATAAAAATGGCTTCTTTGTCCCTCTGAACCCTGAGTTCTATGGTACCCAGATATTGGAAGTATGTGTTCTGTTCCAGCACAGGCTCCTTGTCTCTTGACACCAAAGATTGTCTCCCTTTCCTCTGTGGTCAAGGACTGGGGCTCCATCATACTTATCCCAGAAGGAGCCACAATGGTTCCAAAACTCAGGCCTGATCACCTGGACCCACAGAAACTCTGCCTTCTCCAGTGACTGTCTAGTGGGGTCAGGTGGGGTGTTAATGACCCATAGGGGTAAATGTTGACCAATGAGACAGAAGACAGAAAGAAACTGGCAGATAAATTGCTTGGCCTTTTTCTCTTCCCAGCACAACCAGATGGTTCAGGAAAACAGTGGTTCCACACATTCTTTTTGAAGATATCATACATGACCAATCAATCAGCCAGTTTTTCTGTACAGCTATGAACATCTTGGTAATGGATGCCCTTTTATTAGCTTTTGCTCCCTCCTTGACTGAAATTCCCTTTTCTCTCATTCTTTGTTCACTACCTCAAAAGCAAGCGTGTAAACTGTATATTGTGCCCTCATAATGTTTTTTGTTTGTTTGTTTATTTGTTTTTAGGGAACTCAGGATAAAACAAAATATGGAAGACTGTAGGTTGTCATGGCTTTGTTAATTTCTACTAAGTAAATATGGAATTAGGGAATCAGTAATAATCCTAATTGGGATTGACCCTGATTGTCTGGAGCATGTCATAGTTTATTTTGCTGAGGCATAATTCTCAATCTCCCATGCTTTGAGACAGATGAGTAGAGTCACCTAGCTAGAGAACGAAGGCAGCATGACTACAGCAAATGCATACTCAGATGGAGATGCTGAACAATTTGAGCAGATTATGCACCGTGCAGGAGTTTTTTTACACTTATAAGGCAAAAGAGAAATATTTGGTTGATCAATAGTGATGACAGAAACGCTTTTTTATTTTATTACAATGGCCTTTAAGTATGTGTAGATGTAAACCTAAGAATGAACTATGTATGCTATTATCCCTTATAATTATAAAATCAAAATTAAAAGTTGAATTTATCACACAATAAAATTTAAACAATCAACATTAATGTTATATAGCAGGTATTTTTTCTTTTATTGAGGCCAAACTAGTGCTCACAATTGATATTATGTATACAAATATGGTGTGCCATATGATGGCTGTTTTTTTTGTTTAAAAAATTTTCAGGCCTTTTATTTTAGTTTCTTAGAATGTCATTTAGTCCTTTTATCACATGAATGGGTCATTCTCATATTAATTCTACTTTTGTCTTTTTCCCTGAGCTCAAAACAATTAACATAGAACATTGTTCCAAAGCACATAGTAGTTTTCAGGATGTACATATAACTCATAGGTAAACAAGTAGCTCAAATCAAAATTGAATACTTTCATAGACTAATGCTTTTTTAAAGCAAGAATCTAGTTGTTTTTTTTCTTCTCATAATCGTTTCAGGAAATTAATATTTGCACAATGGTAGGTATTAGAAAGTTTAATTTGTGGCATTATGAAAGGTGAGCTAGAGCAAAGAATGTGCTTACTGGTATATTAGAACTTAAATGCTGCCACTTCATGATCCTTTTGTTCAAAGTGGTTACCTAAACACAATTGCAAATATCTGCATTAAAATAAATTAATGTACAATTATAAAATGATCAACCACATTATATACAATATGCTACCATTAATTTCAGGAATTTTTTTTTAATTTATTGGGGTGACAATTGTTAGTAAAATTACATAGATTTCAGGTGTACAATTCTGTATTACATCATCTATAAATCCCATTGTGTGTTCACCACCTGGAGTCAGTTCTCCTTCCATCACCATAGATTTGATTCCCCTTACCATCATCTCCCACGCCCCAACCCCCTTACCTCTGGTAACCACTATACTATTGTCTGTGTCTATGAGTTCTTGTTTCTCATTTGTTTGTCTTGTTCTTTTGTTGTTTTTGGTTTATATACCACATATCAGTGAAATCATATGGTTCTCTGCTTTTCCTGTCGGATTTATTTCGCTTAGCATTATACTCTCAAGATCCATCCATGTTGTCACAAATGTTCCTATATCATCTTTTCTTACCCCCGAATAATATTCCATTGTGTATATATACCACAACTTCTTTATCCATTCATCTATCGAAGGACATTCTGGTTGTTTCCATGTCTTGGCCACCGTAAACAAAGCTGCAATGAACATTGGAGCACACGTGTCTTTATGTGTAGATGTTTTGGGTAGATACCCAGGAGAGGGATTGCTGGGTCATATGGTAATTCTATTTGTAATTTTTTGAGGAACCTCCACACTGCCTTCCATAATGGCTGCACAAGTCTGCATTCCCACCAACACTGTATGAGGGTTCCTTTTTCTCCACAGCCTCTCCAACACTTGTTACTATTTGTCTTGTTGATGATAGCCATTCTGACTGGGGTGAGATGATATCTCATTGTGGTTTTTATTTGCATTTCTCTGATGATTAGTGATGTTGAGCGTTTTTCATATATCTATTTGCCATGTATATGTCCTCTTTAGAGAAATGTCTCTTCAGGTCCTCTGCCCATTTTTCTATTGGGTTGTTTGTTTTTTTGTTGTTGAGTTTCATGAGTTCCTCGTATATTTTGGATATTAGCCCCTTATCGGAGGCACTGTTTGCAAAAATCTTCTCCCATTCAGTTGGTTGTCTCTTTATTTTGTCGATGATTTCTTTTGCTCTGCAGAAGATTTAAGTATCATTATAGTCCCATTCGTTTATTTTAGCTTTTACTTCCCTTGCCTTTGGAGTCAAACTCATAAAACGTTCTTTGAACCCTAGGTCCATAAGTTTAGTACCTATGTTTTCTTCTATGTAGTTTATTGTGTCAGGTCTTATGCTTAAGTCTTTGATCCATTTTGAATTAATTTTGGCACATGGTGACAGATAGCAGTCCAGTTCCATTGTATCCAATGCACATGGCTATCCAATTCTCCAAGCCCCATTTATTGAAGAGGCTGACTTTTCTCCATTGTATGTTTTTTGCTTCTTTGTCAAAAATTATCTGTCCATATTTGTGTGGTTTTATTTCTGGGTTCCCAATTCTATCCCATTGGTCTATGTGCCTGTTTTTCTGCCAATACCATGCTGTTTAGATTATTGTAGCCCTGTAGTACAACCTAAAGTCAGGGAGTGTGATACCTCGAGTATTGTTCTTTATTCTTAAGTTTCCTTTGGCTATTCAGGGTCTTTTGTGGTTCCAAACAAATTGATGATTTTTCGTTCTATTTCTTGAAAAAATGCCATCGGGATTTTGATGGGGATAGCATTGAATCTGTATACTGCTTTGGGTAATATAGCCGTTTTAACTATGTTGATTCTTCCAATCCAGGAGCACGGAAAGTATTTCCATTTCTTTGTGTCTTCTTCAGTTTCTTTTTAAAATGTCTTATAGTTTTCAGCATATATGTCTTTCACATCCTTGGTTAAGTTTATTCCTAGGTATTTTATGCTTTTTGCTGCAATTGCAAAAGGAATTCTTTTTTGTATTTGTTTTTCTGAGATTTCATTTTTAGTATATAGGAATGCAATGAACTTCTATGCGTTGACTTTGTAGCCAGCAACTTTACTGTATTCTTTGATTGTTTCTAACAGCTTTTTGGTGGAGTCTTTAGGGTTTTCTGTATATAGCATCATGTCATCTGCAAAGAGTGACAATTTAGCTTCTTCATTCCCAATTTGGATGACTTTTATTTCTTTCTCTTGCCTGATTGCTCTGGCAAGGACTTCCAACACTATGTTGAAAAGCAGAGGTGACAGGAGACAGCCCTTTCGTGTTCCTGAACGTAGAGCAAAGGGCTTCAGTTTTTCACCATTAATTATGAGATTAGCTGAGGGTTTGTCATATATGGCCTTTGTTATGTTAAGGTATTTTCCTTCTATACCTATTTTATTAAGTGTTTTAATCATAAATGGATGTTGTATCTTGTCAAATGCTTTTCGTGCATCAATTGATATAATCATATGATTATAGTTTCTGGAAGAGTTTCAGCAGGATTGGTATTAGATCCTCTTTGAAGGTTTGGTAGAATTCACTAGTGAAGCCATCTGGTCCAGGTCTTTTGCCTCTGTGAAGGTTTTGGATGACTGATTCAATTCCGTTACTGGTGATTGGTCTGTTTAGATTTTCCAGTTCTTCATGGTTCAGCCTAAGAAGGCTATAGGTTTCTAAGAAATTGTCCATTTCTTCTAGGTTATTGAATTTGGTGGCATCTCGTCCATTATAGTATTGTTGGATGATCCTTTGTATTTCTGTGGTGTCCGTGATAACTTCCCCTTTTTCATTTCTGATTTTGTTAATTAGTGTCTTCTCTCTTTTTATCTTCGTGAGTCTAGCCAAGTGTTTGTCAATTTTGTTAATCTTTTCAAAGAACCAGCTCTTTGTCACATTAATTTTTCCTGTTGTCTTTTTGTTCTCTATTTCATTTAGTTCTGCTCTGATTGTTCTTATTTCCTTTCTTCTGCTGACCTTGTGTTTCATTTGTTCTTCATTTTCTAGTTCTTTAAGGTGTAACATTAGGTTATTTATTTGGGATTTTTCTTGAGATAGGCTGCAATAATATAAATTTCCCTCTTAAAACTGCTTTCGCTGCATCCCAAAAATTTTTGTAGGATGTATTTTCATTGTCATTTGTTTCTATGTAACTTTTGATCTCTCCTCTAATTTCTTCTTTGACCCAGTCGTTCTTTAAAAGTATATTGTTTAAACTCCATGTATTTGTGTATTTTCCTGCTTTCTTTTTGCAGTTGATATCCAATTTGAAAGCCTTGTGATCAGAGAATATGTTTGGTATGATTTCAATCTTCTTAAATTTGCTGACACTTATTTTATGTCCCAATATATGGTCTATCCTTGAGAATGTTCCATGTACACTAGAAAAGAATATATAGTATGATGTTTTAGGATGAAGTGCTCTATATATGTCAATTATGTCCATTTCATCTAATGTGTCATTTAGGGCTGCTATTTCGTTATTTATTTTCTATTTGGATGATCTATCCATAGCTGTCAATGACGTATTTAAGTCCCTTAGTATAATTGTGTTTTGGTCAATTTCTCCCTTTAATTCTGTTAGTAGTTGCTTGGTATATTTTGGTGCTCCCTGATCGGGGACATAAATATTGATGACTGTTATGTCTTCCTGTTGTATAGTCCCCTTTACCATTATGAAATGTCCATCTTTGTCTCTTGTTATCTTTTTCACCCTGAAGTCTGTTTCTTCTGATATCATTTGGTTATACCTGATTTTCTCTGGATACCATTTGTTTGGAGTGTCAATTTCCACCCTTTCACTTTGAATCTATGCTTGTCCTTGTAGCTGAGATGTGTCTCTTGGAGACAGCATATGGTTGGGTTTACTTTTTTGATCCAATTTGCTACTCTGTAGCTTTTTATAGGTGAGTTCAGTCCATTTACATTTAGGGTGATTATTGATATGTGAGACTATTCTGTCATTCTATCTTTTGTTTTCTGGTAAGGCTGTGTCTACATTGTTTCTTTGCCTTTTTGTTGTTGTCTATTATTTCTGTATGGTGGTATTCTATGATGTTTCCCTCTGTTTCTTCTTTTATTACAGTATATATTTCATTTCTGGATTTTTTATTTTTGAGTGATTACCCTTAAGTTTATGTAAAAGAAAGTTTGATATTTAGAGTATTCCATTTTCTTCAGCACGCTTACTTTCTCCATTTCCATATTCCGGTTCAGGCCTTACTCACCCCCTTTTTATGTTTTGGTTGCCACAAATAGTCCCTGTTGATGGTGATTGAATAGCCTCCTTTAGTATTTTTTGTAGTGCAGGTCGTGTATTAGAAAATTCCCTTAGCTTCTGTATGTCTGATAAGATCTTTATTCCTCCTTCAATCCAAAGGATATCTTTGCTGGATACATTACTCTTGGCTCATAATTTCTCTCTTTCAATAGTTTGAAAATTTGGTTCCACTCCCTCCTGGCTTGTTGAATTTCTGCTGAAAAATCTGATAATAATCTAATGGGCTTTCCTTTGTAGGTTACCATCTTCTTTTCCCTGACTGCCTTGAGGATTCTATCTTTGTCATTGATTTTAGACAGCTTCAATACAATGTGCCTTGGAGAAGGCATTGAGGTAATTTGGTGTTCTATTTGCTTCTTCAATTCAAAGATCCAGTTCTTTCCACAAGTTTGGGAAGTTCTCATCGACAATTTGTTTGAATATATTCTCTTTCCTTTCTCTCTTTCTTCTCCTTCTGGTATGCCCATTATTCTTATATTGCTCTTTCTGATGGAGTCAGAAAGTTCTTGTAGAGTTCTTTCATTTCTTTTAAGTCTCAAGTCTCTTTCTTTTTCCATCTGTGTCATTTCCAGGTTTCTATCTTCGATGTCACTGACACTTCCCTCCATCTGGTCAACTGTGCTACCTAAGCTGGTTATTTCATTTTTAATTTCTTCTATTGAATTCTTAATCTCCAGAAATTCTATTTGGTTCTTTTTTAAAATTTCAATCTCTGTCGTAAAATGCTCATGTTGTTCTTTGATTGTGTTTTTGAGTTCATTAAACTGCCTTTCTGTGTTTTCTTGCATCTCGTTGAGTTTTTTCAGAACTGCAATCTTGAATTCTCTGTCATTTAAGTCACATATTTCCATATCTTTAAGTTCCTTTTCTGGAGGTTTTTCGCTTTCTTTCTGAGCTGTCTTGTTGCCTTGGTTATTCATGGCAATTACTGATTTATTATTTCTCTTCCTAGACATCTTCAACAGTGGCTTCTGCAACAGGTTGATAGGAAGATGTCTTTCTTTTGTTTTCCAGTACTTGTTGGTAGAATGTTTTATTTTCTCTCTGACTGCAGCCTTTTTTTTCTGTCTCCCATGGTAGTGCTATGTTTTCTCTGCACTATTCCATCTTCTCAAACAATGCGGGGATTCTCTGGCAATGGGCTTTTCCTGTTAAGAGTTCGCCTGGGTCACAGAGCACAGTCTACATGTGGGTATGCGGAGAGCTTTTGAAGTTCCTAAGTTCTTCCTGCACCAGATTCAGAGCCCGTATGTTTCAGCAGCTCTGTTTACTCCTGCAGGCATCCGCCTAGATAGATGGGTCCAGGGGCGGGGCGAATTATGAGATGTGGCCCAGAGCAATGGCGGCGACCATCACCACAGGCGGTCCTGCTTCCATAGTTCACTCCCCTTTGCCGGAACTAGTTGGGCTGTGAATCTGTGTCTGTGGTCCACAGTTCTCAGAACAGGAAATATTCTGTTCTTTTGAGCTGACACTGCTAGTGTTCTGCTTCTAGCACCGGCCAGGTGGTGGCGGGGCGAGCTCTGGTAGGGTAGGGAGGGGGCACTAGTCTCAGTACCCATGGCATCCATTCTCTGCTCGGCAGTGAGGGCTTAAACCACCGTTTTCAGCCTTTTTCCCTCAGTCTTTTCTCCGAGGTCTCTGCCGTGAGTGTTGTGTTCAGCCATGTTATATGCTGTCCCCGCAGCCCTGTGGGCCATAAGCGGAGCCCTAGTAGTCCGATTTCTTCCCTCTCCGGCAGCTGCAGCAGTTCCGGGATGCAGTGAGCTCGGAGCACTGAGCCAGATCGTGTCCTGCGCCCGTGCAGCTCCGTCTTTGTAGTTCTCCCTTCCCTCCTTCTAGGCTCTCGGGATTCACTCACGTTTAGGTGAATGCAGTAGTGCGCTTCTTCGTCTTGCCTGTCTGCTGTGAAGGGAGTCCTTTGTGGGGTTATAGTTATTTGATTAGTTGTAAATTCCAGGGGAGATTTACAGAGGCTCACCTCATGCCGCCATTTTTCTAACGTCTCCTCTGGTATAATTTTAACAGAAATTCACATATAAAAAAAAATCTTGTAATAAACTCATGGACACATAATAATACTCATTTCATGTGTGGGGACCGAGCCAGGAGTGTAGTTTCCAGGCTCTAGGCCTCATGTGGAAAGGTGCTGGCTCAGGTAGTAAATGGCCATCCACTGTGATTGGATGGCCATCAGCTGTGGCTAGTTGGCCGTCAGCTGTAACCAGTGAGCCATTGGCCACTAATATTACTGCCATGACTACACTAGCAGGAAAATGGGGGGCTAGCAAGAAGATGGTGGCTGAGCTAGCAAGCAGCGGAGTTAGGGTTGTGGATCATATGGCTCTTGTTTGCTATGTCTCCAACTCAGGCACAGCGAGAATGTAGTGGTATGACTCTCCTTCCTGTGGCTCCGTGGGTGTTCCTTTTTGACCTCACCATGTCCTGCGTTCTTATGTGGGGAGCGGGACCAGAGACACTGCATGACAAATGGCACAGTGAGCAGGGTCCCCTGCACTACAAAAGGCACAGCGAGCAGGGTACGGTGAGGCCCAAAGCTCTCCGAAGGTTGGTAGAGCAGTTTATACGTATGAACACTCATTCTCAGGAAGACCAGGAGCAGCAGCTGCTGGAGAGCTGGACCCCCGTGGAGGGGTCGGAAGACATGGACGGTTCCCCAACCAGCACAGGCCGGAGAAAGTGAAGGTCATTGCACCCCTGTGGGCTGGGAAGTTCTTTCTGAGGCAGCCCAGATGCAGGACTTGTAGTACCAGGAGGAAACGCTTGCTGACTCCTCTTTGTGAGGTTAGGGTGAGGTCAGGGTCTTCCTATACCCCCAGGATAGCCCTGGCAAATGACTATGGACTATGGGGAATTGCCTTCCATCCCTAATTTAATGGACAGCTTGACTGTTTGCTTGGGAATGTACCACCATGTAGTGGAACTGGCAGATGTTTGCTTTTGTGTCTCGACCAGCCGCTGTGGAGAATATGTGAGAAAGACTGGCTATGCCCAGGAAGACTGGTGGTACCGTGAGAACTCTGGCTGGGCCCAGAAGTCTGGCTGTGCCCAGAGAGAGAGGTAGTGCCCTGAGAGGCCCTGGCTGTGTCCAGAAAGTCTGGCTGTGCCAAGAGAGAGTGGCGGTGCCCTGAGAGGCCTTGATTGTGTCCAGGAAGTAGGGCTGTGCCCAGAGAGAGTGGCAGTGCCCTGAGAGGCCCTGGCTGTGTCCAGGAAGTCTGGCTGAGCCCAGAGAGAGTGGCAGTGCCCTGAGAGTCCCTGGCTGTGTCCAGGAAGTCTGGCTGTAACAGGAAAGCCTGGCTGTGTTCAGGATATTTCATTCACCTCCAGGCTCCTCACACAGGGCCCCTCGCGGAAGACGCTTGTCACGTAACTTGTGAGGTGAGATCCTATAGGGGTGGAGTGTGGAGACAGAGCCAGGAGTGCAGTTTCCAGCCTCTCAGCCTCACATGGAAAGGTGCTGGCTCAGGTAGTAAATGGCCGTCAACTGTGTTTGGATGGCCATCAGCTGTGGCTACTTGGCTGTCAGCTGTAACCAGTGAGCCATATTTGGCCACTAATAAAACCGCCCTGGCTATGCTAGCAGCAAAATGGGGGCTAGCAAGAAGATGGTGGCTGAGCCAGCAAGCGGTGGAGTGAGGGTTGTGGATTGTGTGGCTCCTGTTTCCTGTTTCTACAACCCAGCTGCCAGCGAGACTATAGTGGTATGACTCCCCTATCTATGGCTCCGTGGGTGTTCCTTTTTGGCCTCACCATGTCCTGTGTTCTTATGTGGGGAGCGGGACCAGAGACCCGGCCTGACACCCTGCATGACAGAGACAAATGCTTTGAAACCCTAGGTAACATAAGCCAGGGATTTCACCTGGCTTGTGCACTGCTGCCTAGAGCAGAACGTGGCACATAGTAGATGTTTAACAAGGTTCTGATGACTGGATAGATGAATGAATTAATTAATGAGCTGAATGGCAAACCTACCTGAGCTTGCCCTTTTTTTCCCCCAGCTGTCAACCAAGCCCAGAATGTTCTAGCCCATTGATGGAAGTGATATGTCTGTTTTGGGGTGATGTTCAAATTGATTATGGGTACCCAAAGGACAGTTATGGGCTGGGCCCTGTTCAAGAAGTGGCCTTTCCAAACACTCACTGCAACCTCTTATCTTCCTCCCCCCACCCCTACCAGGGTGCTGGGCTCCCAGAGGGTGCCTAGAAGAATTCATGGCCCCCAAGGGGACAGTGGAGGTAAAACAAACGCTAAGCAGTAAATGAATGAAACCACTGAAGGAGGAGGAAAAAACTAAGTGGGGAGAGAAGCAGCCAATGGATGAGCCACAGCTAAAGAGCCGACTCATCTCTGTTTGCCCAAGACTGTCCCCATTTTAGCACTGAAAGTCCCAAAGCCCAGGAAACCCTCAATCCCAATCAAACCTGGACATCAGTTACTCTAGCTGTAGGAGAAGGGGGAGAGTGAGGTCTGGGCTTCCCGAAAGGGAGGGGAGGCCTGGGGAACCAGAGTGAAAGAGATAATGTGCTACAGTTACTTGTTTACACGTCTGAGGTCAGGGCCTAGACCTGCTTCATGTCCAGATCACCCACCAGAGGAGGCAGCATGTTCAAGGTTTCAGATTCTGGAATTGGCAAACCAGGGTTTAAATCTTCTAAGCCTCCATTTTCTCAGCTGTAAAATGAGCCATCTGACAGTAAGTACTTACCTCACAGTTACTGAAAGGGTTAAACAAGAGACAACGTCAAGTTCTCAGCCCCATGACTGCCACATAGTAAGTAAATAGTAGGTATTAACGCTGTTGCCTGCCATGTAGTGTGCACTCAATAAATATGTGACCTTTGATGGCCCCTCTGGGTAATGAAGAGAGTGGGGTGGAAGGCTTGGGGGGTGTGTGTGTGTGTGTGTGTGTGTGTGTGTGTGATCTTTGTCCCAGGCCCACAGCTCCATCTGGACTCCTGCTGGGGAAGAACAAACTACACAGGTCTTCCCTTTGACCTCTGTTGATGTCATTGAGTATGGCTGGGGAAGCCAGGTCCATCTATGGGGAGATTAAACTTCCACCAGCCTGGTCTCTCCATTCTCTGATCTCATCTCCTCCTCCACTGCTCTTGTTCCCACCCTCCATCATCCACACATTGCCACAGCAAACCTTAGGCCTTGTACCAGAAAGCTGCAGCTTCTCCTTCAACTCAATGTTACGCACCTCTCTTTCTGACTATGGCACGCCCTCAATGCTCCCGCTCCAATGGTCCTCTCACTGCACCAGACTTCCAGTGTCATTGCCCCTCCACCTCTCCATTTGATGGCCTCTCTTCCCTCCTTACACTGCTCAAACACCCTGAATAATGATTCCCATCACTGGGTGAGCAGAGCCCTCAGCTCCTTTACTTCTGTCTGGCTTCACTGAGCTCACCGAGCAATGCAAAACCACAGCTCTGATCACACCTAGTTCGGCACCTACTCTGGCCCGCACGCACAAGGAGAAAAGCCCCCAAGTACGTTGACTGGGGCGGCTTTAAGTTAGTGACCATGAACCTCACTTGTGCCTTAAATGCTGCCCAGCAATCATCCCATTTCTCCAGTCCATTCCCCCTCCCACTTTCCAAGGAGAAAATGTCCCACCTCCTGTGCTTTCCTCACACCTCCAACACTTCCTCCTCCATCCTCACTTGAAGTGGATGGCCTGGCTTCCTGGCTCACTGAGCAGACTGAAGCAACCTAAGGACTTGTACAGCCTCCACCCCCACATCTGTCCTGCAACAGCGTCTGCAGTGTCTGCCCTACACACTTGGGATGGACTATCTCCTACTCCTCACTCAAGACAACACCATGCCACATCCAAGATCATCATAAAATTTTGTCATCACCCCATGGTGTCATAGGCACCATGATTGTGGAACAGGTATGGTGTGGGGACAGAGCCAGGAGTGCACTTTCCAGGCTCTCGGCCTCACATGGAAGGGTGCTGGCTCGGGTAGTAAATGGCCATCAACTGTGATTGGATGGCCATCAGCTGTGGCTAGTTGGCCATCAGCTGTAACCAGTGAGCCATTGGCCACTAATATAACTGCCATGGCTATGCTAGCAGGAAAATGGGAGCTAGCAAGAAGATGGTGTCTGAGCTAGCAAGAGTGGATTGCAGTTAGCAAGTGGGAGTCTGTCGGTTGGCAGAGAGAAGTGGACGGCATGTCGCACGTCGTGTGAATCCAGCCTCCAGTGAGACTATGGTAGTATGACTCCCCTACCTATGGCTCCGTGGGTGTTTCTTTTTAGCCTAGTCACATCCTGCATTCTTATGGGGGGAGCGGGAGCTGAGACCCCGCAGGCCACCCCACACAACATCATGGATTACTAGAAAGATGAAGTCCTTCGCTGGAGTGATATCCCATGACTTTTAGTTTGTTTATCATCTCTTTGTCAAGGAAGTAAAAATCCATTTGTACTCATCCTAGAAAATTTTCACATGTGTGCACAAGCAATATTTTGAACATAGTTTTAGTAAGTTTATGAATGCCCTGGTTCCAATCCAAGGTCTAATATAATTACATTATTTTATTGAAGTTTTCCAATTATCTCAGCAAATAGTATCCTGTAGAGAAATCTCAGAGTGGCACAATTATTCTCCCTTTTGTAGGTTGTTTGCTTGTTTTTTCCCCAAGATTCCCTTAGGAATATATATATATATATATATATTATATATATATATATATATATATATATATATATATATATATATAATATATATATATATATATATATATATATATATATATTATATATAATCTTTGAATATCAATAAATTCACTAGTAACTTTTCCTAGGAAAAAGTCAACATAATTTAATCATCAGAGTCAAGAATTTTATTTCAAAAACATATTAATATTAAATCTTTGAATACCCTTTTTTCATCTTATCTGTTCCTCTTTTTTCATCTCTATTCCATATCTGTCATCTTTTTCTAATACTTTTAGATTTCATTTTTTTGTAATTTCATTATGTGTGATTTTGCTTGAAGTCTGACTTCCATGTCCTTGATTGTGGGTTCAAATATTGTTTATTTTAATTATGGTGGCATGTAATATGATATTTACCTCTATAAACATTTTTTATTTATTTCAATATTTATTTCTCATATTTAATTTTATTGACAGCTTATTTTCCATCTCCTGTTTTAGGTCTTTTTAAACAAGATCATATTGCCTATATATTTTTTGAAATTATAGGCAAATTTGTTTTTAACTCAGTCTTTAAGTCATGCTTGTTGTGAAACATATTATTAATTTGCTTTTTGATTATTTTTCCTCTCTTTGTTTTGTGATTTCTACTCATAGGGGAAGTAATATTTTTTTAATTGGACCAGCTATTAGTGAATTTAAAGAGCCTTCTTACTAGTCCTGACCTTCATACCTCCGACATTATTATGTGAGAGAATGAAACATTCATCAGCCTTAAGCTTCTATTTGGAAGGACGTCTCTGTTATTCATTATCAAACATAATTCTTATTTAATATGTTCAATTTATAATGAAGATGTAACATCTGTGAATATTTATAACTGGATATCATTTTGTTAACATTCATACAACAGAAATTATTAGAAGTGTAAGGAAAAATAAAGAAATTACATTAATATGAGTAGGCTTTGATTTACTTTTCCTGAATCAACTATACAAAATTACAAAAGATATGGAAGAAAAAAATGCTACACTTCAATATGTTGAACTCAAATTAATTGAAAGAAAAAGTAGAAAATATGCTGGCAAGTCTATAGAAGAGTTGAATAATGTGATTAATAAATTTAGCTTTTCAGTAAACAAGAAATGTGAATTAAAATTTACTACCATTCTATTGAATATGACTATGGCTTCATTTTATCCTGTCACCTTTTGCTTTGTATATATATGGAGTATGTTGTTAGAGACATACAAAGCTAGATTAGTCCTATATTTCTGGTGGATTAAGTTTTAAATCATACTGAAATATTTTTCTTGTTAGGAATGCTGTTTTCCTAAAATTTACTTTGTCTGATATTAGTCCAGCTACACTAAATTTCTTGTGGTAAGTTGTTTTATGTATATTATTCTAACCTCTAGTTTCTAAATTCTTGCATTCTTATATTTAAAGTGTGAATCTTATAAGTCAAATATAGTTGTGCTTTTTTTAATCCAGTCTGATAATCTCTGAAATATTTGTATCATTTACATTTAATGTAATTACTGATACAGGTACACCTAAGAGTTATTGTGCGTATGGTTCCAGACCACTGTGATAAACTCAATATTGCAATAAAGCAAGTCGCATAAATTTTTTGATTTGCTAGTGGATATAAATGTTATGTTTACACTATATTGTAGTCTATTAACTATGCAATAGCATTGCCTAAACAGCAATGTACATAACTTAATTAAAAAAACTTTATAGCTAAAAAATGTCAACCATCATCTGAGCCTTCAGTGAGTAAGGTTTTTGCTGGTGTAAAAAACACAATATGTGGAGCACAATAAAGTGAAGTACAAAAAAACAAGTTATGCCTGTATACTTGTATTTAAATCCAGCATCACACTTGCTTTTCTACATGTTCCATACATTTTTTGAATTTTTTTCTCTCTTTACTTGCTTTCCTTGCATTAATAAAATATTCTTTTTATTCACTTTCCCCTCTATTAGCTTATTACCTATATGTTCTTTTACTCTTCATTGCAAGATTATTCTAGAGATTCAAAAAATGAATCTGTTGTCACTAGGTTTTAGTATAAATTAGATGTTTTCCCACATCCCAGAAAATGTAAAGATTTTAGAACCATTAATTTAATTTGTACTCCGTGGCAGATTATTTTTTTCAGATTCAGAAGTGTTTTGATGTCTGTATTTTTTGTTAAAAAATTATATAATCCTGCCCAATGTCACATGATTTGAAGTGCCTCTCTATGGCAAATTTTCTTGACTCATTGATATAAGGCTTGGGTATATGATTTACATTGGCCAAATGTAAGTAGAAGTGATTGCATGTGATGTACAGGCAGATACTTTAGAGCCATTGGACAATCCTGCCATTTCTCTTTTTGTTCTGCCATGAGAACAGTATGTCCCAAATAGTGGTTACTTCTACTGGCTGGATGTTGAAGTGAAGACAACATATGGAGAGGAACCAAAGCCAACCCACAGCTGCTAGAGCCAAGATATAATGTGAGAAAAAAAATGTGTTAATCTATTGAGACTTTGGGGATTGTTTGTTACTGCTTCACAAACTACGGAGGCTGACTAAAACATCCTTTACTTTCTTTTGTGATGTTGTTTAAATGTATTTTAATTTTAAATGTATACAAACAGTCTTGAACATTATCATCACAACTTTATGCAGTCTATATTCATTTATAATTACTTATATGTTCACTTTTATTTTTTAACACTTCATTCCTTCTAACTTTTCTGTGTTTCCATCTGGATAATTTTCCTTCTGCATGAAGAACTATTTTTAGTACTTTTCTTTTATGTGACTATGGTGGTGATCAATTTTCTTAGTTTTGTTTTTTTCTGAAATATCTTTATTTTTGTTTCCTATTGAAGAACATTTTGGTGAGTGTAGAATTATATAGGTTGGCAGCTATTTTCTTTCAGCATTTTAAAGATCCCATTGCTTTCTGACTTCCATTATTTCAGTTGAGAATTCCTTTTGAATTTATAGTATTTCTCCTTTGAAGGTAAATATATTTTCCCTCAGGTTGGTATCAAGATTTTCTCTTTGTCGTTGGTTTTAAGTAGTTCTACTATGATGTGTTTAAATGTGGTTTTCTTTATATGTATCTTCCTTGTAGTTTCTAGTATTTCTCAAGTCCATAGGTTAATATGTTTCATCACTTTTGAAAAACGTTCAGCCATTATCTCTTTAAATTTGTTTCTATAGCCTCTCCAAATGGAGTTCAAATTTCATATGTGTTACATGTTTTCACTGTGCACCATATATACCTTACACACTTTTATTCGTATTTTCTATCCTATTGTCTCTTCATGTTTCACTTCTGATTGGTTTATTCTAAACTATATTTCAAATTTTGTAATTTTTTCACTACCTATTTATAACCTCTTCTTAAATGTATTGTATTCTTAATTTTAGCTATTGTATTTTTTCTGTATAAAATTCCCATTGGATTCTTTGTTTATAGTTTCTAGTTCTGTACTGAAATCTCTGAATATATTAACAACACTATTTTTAAAGTAGTGTTTGGCCATTCCAATATCTGAACCTCCTGAAGGTCTGTTTCCAATGTTTAATTTTTCTCCTTATCTATTTGCCTGCCTATTTTTTTTTTTTTATTGCATATTGTTCACCGTGTATAAAACACTGTAGAGGCAATTTGGAGCTCTGGTTTATGTTTTCTTTCTCCAGTGAAGATTTGTCTTTGTTTCTGTAGGAGAGTTACAGTAGGTGCATACCACCTTTACCAGTCAGGTATTGAATTGTTTCAAATCTGGATTTCAGTCATCCTGAGGGCTGTACTGTTTGTTATTAACCATTGTTCTTAAATTAGAGGTCTTTGGGGATATCAACTTAAAGGCTGTGGTGTTTATCAGGATCCCTCCTTCATCACAGGCTCTGAACTTTAACTCCTTCCCCAAGCCTTTGACATTTCTAGAAGATCTCAGCCATCACCATTTGATTAGCTTCTTTTCTTTTCAAGCACAATATTTTGCTCAGCTTCTCAGCCTCCCAGAAAACAGTTTTTGATTTTCAAATACCTATGACAATGTATTAATTTGCTATAGTGCCTTAAAATAATACACACTTATTATTTTAGTGTTTCTATGGGTCAAGTTATGAACCTGGCTTACCTGGGTACTCTGCTCAGTGTCTCATAAGAATGTAATCAAGATGTTGGATAGGCTATGTTTTCACCTGGAGGCTTGACTGGAAATAATCTGTTTTCCAAGTTTGCTTGGGTTGTTGGCAAAATTAATTTCCTTCAGACTATGTGATTGAGGGATCCAGCTATTGGTTGACTGAAGGTTGTCCTCAGGTCCTATAGAAAACTGCGGTTTCCTGCCATGTGACCCTTTCCATAAGCAGTTCACATGTCAGGTTGCTTCTTCAAAGCTAGCATGAAAGTATCTTACTCCAAACAGCTAAGACAGAGTTCACATAACATAATCAAATAATGGGAATGACATCCCACCACCTTTGCCATATAATGTAACCAAATCAAGTGAGTGTAATCCCATCTCTTTTTACATATTCTATTTCCTAGAAGCAAATCACAGGTCCTGCCAAGACTCAGTCTTGATGGTGGCACAAATCTTGAAATGCTTCCAAGAATGTGGTATTGATTTTGGTTTATCCTTTTTAGAGTTAGAGGAAGTTTTAGTAGCTTCAACTTGACCTTTCCTACCATAATGGTCCTCTCTATATGTGTCAGAGAACCAATGTGGTAATTCTGCAAGTTGCTGAGTATATCTATTTAAATTATACATTCTTAAAATGGAGATGTAACTCCATAATGGATTTATGGGTACTCACTGGGTCACTGTGAGATGGACTTGAGCCAAAACTCTACTGATCACCTGATTTTTGACCTCTATAAGTCTACTCTGACTTTGTGGATAACAGTGACATTTTGGATCTCTAGGAATTAGTGTCAGTTCAGAGCCAGTGTCCAGTAATTCCCCCCAAAGTCTGATTATTTCTCATTGCCAAATACACAGTCATCCTGATAAATGTTAAATGGCTGCAGATTCCTTTAGGGAAGGCTAGGAAGAGGGTCAATAGTATAGATTTTTCGTTGGCAGCATAGTATTCAGTTTCCGCAAAGGGACCCAGTCCATCCTTCATTCAAAGGATTCCAGGTTTATGAACTGGCTAAAATCTGGGAATTGATTGATGGGCTATGATTTTGGGGAGATTCAAGTTCGACTTCTGTAGTAAGCTTAGATCTATTCTGCTTATACAGAGTACCTAAGAATTTAGCAAACTGCCTATCTGTTTCTTTTCTAGGGACACCATGATCAACTAGGCAACACTAATGATCATTGTGAGTCAGACTACTCCAGTTAGTGCTTTGACTTTGCTGTCTGTTACAGTAACCACCCCATCTTGTCTTTGCAATCATGTTAGTTTCCTAGGTCTACTGCAACAAAATATTACATACCTGATGGCTTAAAACAGCAAAATTTATTTTCTTATAGTCTGGAGGCTTAAAGTATGAAATCCAATCATTAGAAAGGTTGGTTTCTTCTGGAGGCTCTGAGGGACAATCTATTTCATATCTCTCTCCTACTATTTGATGGTTGCTGGCAATCCTTGGCATTTGTTGACTTGCAGCTGTATCACTCCAACATTTGCCTTCATCATGACATGGCATTCCCCCTGTGTCTTAATTTTCCTCTTCTTATAAGAATGCCAGTCATGGATGAGTACCCATCCTAACCTAGTATGGACTTATGTTAACTTGATTACATCTGCAAAGACCCTATTTCCAAATAAAGTTAATTTACAGGCACAGGACGTTGGGACTTCAACATGTATTTTAGGGGACACAATTCAACCCACAACATTTAAATGCTGCTACTTGGCCTCAGTTGTTACAGGATTTCATCATTCTCATTGCACTTAGAGATTCCAGTTTTATGGTAGCAATTCCCACTATAATTTCACACATAGTGAATAGCCAGCACAAAGCTAATCAAGGATGCTGGGCCTTTCCTTACAGATTTATTTCTCACAGCCAGGGTAAAAGCATGTTCTTAGAACCCTCACAGGGTGAGTGAGCAGATGTTATATGATAAATGCATTTTGACATTTCAATATCCCTAAGCTTTCAAATACCTTCATCTACAGTGTACTAAGGCATGTCAATTTCATTTACTTTGGGTCACTTTTGAGTTCATGTTTCAGCCAATGAACTAAGCAAACTATTAGAGCCATTTCAAACCTGTCAAGCTAAAATATGAATAAAGAATCTTTGCTAAGTGGGCCCTTTTATGGAATGAATTGTGTCTCTCCCTGTTCATATGTTAAAGCCATAACCCCCAATATGACTTTTGGAAATAGGGCCTCTAAGGAGATAATTAAGGTTAAATGAGATCATAGGGTGGGGTCTTAAACTGATAGGACTGGTGTCCTTGTAGGGAAATGAAGAAACACCAGAGATCTACCTCTCTCTCTTTATATATGCATAGACAAAAGGCAACATGAGGATACAACAAGAGGTGGCCATGTGCAAACCACAAGGAGAGGTCTCACCAAAAATCAAACCTGTTGATACCTTGAGTTTGGACTTCAAGCCTCCAGAATTGTAAGAAAATAAATTTCTGTTATTTAAGCCACCCAGTCTGTAGTATTATCTTATGGCAGCCCAAACTGACTAATAGAGGCCCATATCAATAAATTCAGTCTGATCCAATATTATATTTCTTTCACCTTGACCCCATATGTTTAAGATTAATTCACACAACATTCCTCATTTTTCTGACTATATAATTGGAAAAATCATGCAATTCTTTTGGTGCGCATTGCAGGTCCCCATGGGTCATACTTTGTACTTTACTCTTCAGGGACTGCTGGGACTTGTGTGACGGGCCAGCCGCCACAAATCGAACAGTACCCGAATGGGGGAGTGGGAATGAAAAAAGACACTCACACAAATGATGATGCGGCCGGTCTTCAGTGATCCTGAAGCCCTGAGTTTACTTTCTTTTACCAATTTATACCATCTGTGTACATGCAGCTTAACAATCATGAGTATGCATTATCTCATTAAGAGTAAATTTATGACTTTTACATACAAACTACAAAATCCTTGAAACTTTCCCAAAGTCATTATCTCATGACAAAGCCCACCAATTATCCTGCTAGTCTTCAGTCCTCAGTGTCCGAGAACCGGTCACTCCCACCTACTTTCTCAGCAGCTTGCAAGCACCCTCCAGGTGCAGGCAGAGATAATGCCTTAGAAGCTGAAACAAGTTAATCACAAACTGAGCCAGTCTGCAAGGCTTTAGAATAACAAGAAATCATGGCTCCCCACAGACTTGAGTCCAGTTATAAGTCTAGAAGCAAAGAGGAGTGGTGGGAATAAGTCCTAAAGAGGATCAATGGTGCCCGAAAGGACAACTGCCTCAGCCGGAAGTCATTATAGTTTCTTCAGGCAAAGGAGGGCTAACCATCTCATGTGGGGTTGGAAGGGCTGCTTCTACTGACAAAGAAGGCTCAGCAGAACTTCAAAGTCAAAGGTCTCCAGATTTATTAGGATCTGCCCAAAGGTCCCCATTCCAGTATTTCAGGATCTCATTTTCCCTCAAGCAATGCCTTAACTTTATTAACAAAAATGCCTCATGGTTGGAAATTTAGTTTGCATAATTCAGCCCCTGGCAGAGAGAAACGCTGGATTTGGCTTATAGAAATCTTGACCCTTTGACTACAGAAGATAAGGAATTCTTCAGGTCAGACATAGAAGCTATCAGGTCCTTTATGTGGACATTGAGCTGGGAATTCAAATCCCTGAGCTCATTCTTTCCCTACTTTCTGCAGCAGTTAGGAGCAACTAGCCAATTCCATCATACTCCTTAGGTCAACTAAAATGTTCTAAGGCATCAAATACATAGTCACCTAAAAACTTTCCTTCTATAACTATTTGATTAGGAGTAATCATTGATGATGTTCTGTATATATCTATTGCCATATCATGCTACTGATTATGAGTACCTTTCTTACCACTGGGAATAGACTCATCCGTGCCTTTACATTTAATCAGAATAGAGAACCACTTCCAGAGGACTCAAAGCCAATTCAGATAACTCATTCTTAAGATTCTATTCTTTACAATATTGTTTACTATATTCTCTATACTGTACTTTATATCCTTGTGCCTATTTGTAACTACCAATTTCTACTTCTTAATCTCTTTACCTTTTTCACCCAGCCCTCAAACAGCCTTCCCTTCTGGTAACCACCAGTTTGTTCTCTGTGCCAGGTGGGTGCTGGGCTTGATGGAGGATCACTTCATAAATTATATAAATGTCTAACTACTATGCTGTACACTTGAAACTAATATGAAATAATATTGAATGTCAACTATTTTTTTTAAAGATCCAAGATGGCAGTGTAAATAAGCACTGTGCTTGCCTCTTCCCAAGACCACATTAAAATTACAATAAATTATAGAACAATCAACGTGGGGAACTATCTAAAGTCGAGCTGAGCAAAAGTTTTATAACTAAAGACATAAAGAAGCCATATCAAGACTAGTAGGAGGGACAGAAACGTGGAATGGGTGGCCCCATATTTGCATGTGGCAGCTGAGAATCACGAGGGATATTTCAGCCCTGGAGGTCTTCCCCTGCCCTGGAGGAGTGAAGAACCCCAACCCCACACTAGGTTCCCCAGCTCTGAGTACTGGTGCTGGGAAGAGGAACCCCCACATCTGGCTGTGAAAAACAGTGGAGATTCTGACCATCCAGGTGTCACGGAAGGCTGTGGAAAACCAAGATCTCTTAAAGGGCCTGCACACAGACACCCTGGCTCACAGTCATATGCCCTGGGCTCCAGTAGAGGGATCTTAACTCAGAGGGGTCAGGGACACACAGGAAGACACTGAGTTGTGTGGCTGCAGGGTGAGGACTAGGGGGATAATCACCATTTTCCCTGTGTAAAATCCTCCTTCCATGCAGCTGGCAGACAGGTGCCAGCTTCCTGTGTTGAACCCTCCCCCACATGGCCAAAGCTGAATCTGTATGGGCCTGGTGAACTCTGTTCACTCCACCTTGGTGACTCCCTGGATCCCCGCCCCAGCCAACTCATGCAATGCCAGAGGCAATTTTCCAGCCACCAACTAGCTCCATCCACGTTGCATTGTTTCTTGGATAATTCTCCAGGGTCTGCAAGCCCCAGGCAGGCTGAAGCTGGCTTTGGTGTGCTCTGAGACTTTTGCTGAGTAACTCCATCTCCAGCACTAGCACCAAACCAGAAATCTACATTAACCTGGTGAACACCACTTGCTCCAACGTGGTTAATTCCTGAGACTCCACTTAACCCAACTCACGTACCACATGAGACTCTATCACTGGCTGAGCATTAGAGGGGTTGGCAAATGGCAGCAGGCCTCAGGGTGCCCTGGCTTTTGTGGAGCTATCCTAGGCCCAGTACTGGTTACAACCATGATTGGTTCACAGCGGGGCTCTCCCACATGCTTCCAGGTCCAGCACAAGCAGTGACCAACCATGGATCCCTTTGTAGCACCTATCAGGTAGTCCCCAGTTGGTCACAGGAAGTGGCTGACCTGGACCTGCACTGAGGACCTCCAAAGAGGCTCCAGAACCAACATACTTGGAGACCAGCAACAGACCACAGCAGAGCACCACCTAATTACTCCACAAGAGACACACCCAAAGAGTGGTCACAGCAGATACAAGAGCCTATTGGGGTGAAATCCCAAACCACAGGGTAAGCCCCACACACAGCAGCCCCTAAGATGTGGACAAGGCCAAACCTCATCGCCAGTCTCCCTGAGGGTCAATTCCACCAACTGCCATACAAACAGCAACCAAGGCTCAAATATAACAGGAGGGCACACACAACCCACACAAGAGACATTCTTGGAGCACTCAGTATAGCTGTCCATGGAGACTGTGCCGCCGGGCCCACAGGTCACCTACTGCATAAGGCTACCAAGCCAAGAATGGGAGATCTACCTAATTCGTAGAAACAAACACAGAGAGGCAGCTAAAATGAGGAAACAAAGAAATATTCCTAAATGGAATATAGAGGGAAAAACTTCAGAAAAATAACTAAACGAGATGGAGGCAAGCAACCTATTAAATAGAGGGTTCAATACAATGGTTTTACAAATGCTCAAGGAACTTAGTGAGCACTCCAACAAAGAGATAGCAAGCACAAATAGGGACATAGAAACCATTAAAAAACAACCACTCAGAAGTGAAGCATATAATAATTGAAATGAAGAATGCATTAGAAGAAATCACCAGCAGTCTAGATAAAGCATAGCATTGAATCAGCAACTTGGAAGATGGGTAGCAGAAAATGCCAAATAAGAACAGCAAACAGAAAAAAAAAAAATCCAAAAATTGAGGATAGTTTAAGAGACCTCTGGGACAACACCAAGCAGAACAATATTTGCATCATAGGGGTACCAGAAAGAGAAGAGAGAAAGCAAGACATTGAAAACCCATTTGAAGAAATAATGACTGAAAACTTTCCTAACCTGGTGAAGGAAATCCAGGAAGCACAGAGAGTTATAAACATGAAGAACCCATACAGGCTCACATCAAGACACATTATAATTAAAATGGCAAAGGTTAAAGACAAAGAGAGAATCCTAACAGCAGCAAGAGAAAAGAAACTAGTAAATTACAAGGAAGTTCCCATAAGATTGTCAGCTGATTTCTCAACAGAAACTTTGCAGGCACGAAGAGATTGGCACAACATATTCAAAGTGGTGAAAAGCAAGGACCAGCAACCGAGATTACTCTACCCATCAAGGCTATTATTTAAAATTGAAGGAAAGATGAGGAACTTTCCAGACCAAAAAAAAAAAAAAAAAAAAAAAAAAAAAAAAAAGCTGAAGGAGCTCATCACCACCAAACCAGTATTACAAGAATTGTTAAACAGACTGCTTTAAAAATAAGATGAGAGGGAAAAAAACAACAAACACATCAAGTTGAATGATAATATGGTAATAACTATGTATCTATCAATAATTACTTTAAGGGTAAATGGCTTAAATGCTCCAATGAAAAGACAAAGAGTAGTGGAATAGATATAAGGTAGTGGAATGAATAAGAGAACACGACCCATACATATGCGATCCACAAGATACCAACTACAGATCAAAAGACACACACAGAATGAAAGTAAAGTGATGGGGAAAAGATATTTCATGCTAATGGAAACAAACAAAAAATCTGGAGTAGCAACAGTTATATCAAACAAAATAAACTTTCAAATAAAGGCTATAAGGGACAAAGAGGGACATTACATAATTATAAAGGGATTAATTCAATAAGAAACTATAACCCTTGTAAAAATTTATACACCCAACATAGGAGCACCTAAATATATAAACTGACAGTAAAACAATTATGGTAAGGGACTTTAACATTCCACTAATAGCAATGGACAGATCTTCCAGACAGAAAATCTACACAGAAACAGTGGCCTTAAATGACACACTAGACCAGATGGATTTAGTTAATATTTTTATAGCATTTCACCCCAAAGCACAATTCTTTTCAAGTGCACATGGAATATTTTAGAAGACAAACCACATGTTAGGCCACAAAACAAAACTCAATAAATTGAAGAAGACTGAAATCATATCAAACATCTTCACTGGACAGAGGACGTCATCAAAATGACAGCGTGAGGTGAGCCTCTGTAAAGCTCCCCTGGAATTTACAACTAATTGAACAATAACTCCACAAAGGACTCCCTGCATAGCAGACAGGCAAGATGAAGAGGTCCACTACTGAATTCACCTAAAGGTAGGAGAATCGCACAAGCGGAAGAGTAGGGAAGGGAGAAGTGCAGAGACGGAGAAGTGCGGCGAGCTCACTGCATCCCGGAAATACCACAGCTGCGGGAGAGGGAAGAACTCACACTGCTAGGGCTCCGCTTATGGCCCACAAGGCTGAGGGAGAAGCATATAACACGGCTGAACCCAACACTCACGGCAGAGAACGCAGAGAAAACCTGAGGGAAGAAGGCTGAAAACGGTGGTTTAAGCCCTCACTGCTGAGCAGAGAACGGAAGCCTTAGGCACTGAGACTAGCCGCCCCCTCCCTACCTTCCCAGAGCTCACCCCACTCCCACCAGCCCTGTGCTAGAAGTGGAACAGTGCAGTATCAGATGAAAAGAACAGAATATTTGCTGCTCTGAGAACTGTGGACCGCAGACACAGATTCGCCGCCCAACTAATTCCGGCAAAGGGGAGGGAGCTGCGCAAGCAGGACCGGCTGTGGTGGTGATCACCACCAATGCTCTGGGCCACCTCTCACAACTCACCCCGTCCTTGGTACCACCTATCTGGGCAGATCCCTGCAGGAGTAAACAGAACTACTGAAACATACGGGCTCTGAATCTGGTGCAGGAAAAGCTTTGGAACTTCTAAAGTTCTGCACACACCTACATAGACAACACACCCTGTGACCCAGGCGAACTATTAACAGAGGAGAAGCCCCTCTCCCAATAAATCCCACATTTGTGTGAGAAGCTGGAATAGTGCAGAGAAAATATAGCAATACTGTGTGAGAGAAAAAAAAAAAGGCTGCAGTCGGAGAGAAAATAAAACATTCTACCAACAAGTACTGGAAAACAAAAGAAAGACCTCTTCCTATCAACCTGTTGCAGAAGCCACTCCTGTAGATGTCTAGGAAGAAAAATAATAAATCAGTCATTGCCATGAATAATCAAAGCAACAAGAAAGCTCAGAAAGAAAGTGAAAAGTCTTCACAAAAGGAACTTAAAGATAGGGAAATATGTGACTTAAATGACAGAGAATTCAAGATTGCAGTTCTGAAAAAACTCAACGAGATGCAAGAAAACACAGAAAGGCAGTTTAATGAACTCAGAAACACAATCAAAGAACAACATGAGCATTTTAAGAAAGAGATTGAAATTTTAAAAAAGAACCAAATAAAATTTATGAGATTAAGAATTCAATAGAAGAAATTAAGAATGAAATAACCAACTTAGGCAGTACAGTTGACCAGATGGAGGAAAGAATCAGAGACATCGAAGATAGAAACCTGGAAATGACACAGATGGAAGAAGAAAGAGACTTGAGACTTAAAAGAAATGAAAGAACTCTACAAGAACTTTCTGACACCACCAGAAAGAGCAATATAAGAATAATGGGCATACCAGAAGGAGAAGAAAGAGAGAAGGGAACAGAGACTATATTCAAACAAATTGTCGATGAGAACTTCCCAAACTTGTGGACAGAATTGGATCCTCGAATCCAAGAAGGAAATAGAACACCTAATTACCTCAATCCCCACATGCCTTCTCCAAGGCACATTGTATTGAAGCTTTCTAAAATGAACGACAAAGAAAGAATCCTCAAAGCAGCCAGGGAAAAGAAGACGGTAACCTACAAAGGAAAGCCCATTAGATCATCATCAGATTTTTCAGCAGAAACTCTATAAGCCAGGAGGGAGTGAAACCAAATAGTCAAACTATTGAAAGAGAGAAATTATGAGCCAAGAATAATATATCCAGCAAAGATATCCTTTAGATATGAAAGAGGAATAAAGACCTTTCCAGACATACAGAAGCTGATGGAATTTTCTAATACACGATCACCACTACAAGAAATACAAAAGGAGGCTATTCGACCATCATCAACAGGGACAATTTGTGGCAACCAAAACATAAAGAGTGGGACAGTAAAGACCTGAACTGGAATATGGGAATGGAGAAAGTAAGTGTGCTAAAAAAAATGCAATACTCTAAATATCAAACTTTCTTTTACATAAACTTAAGGGTAAATACTCAAGAAAATTCCAGAACTGAAATATATACTGTAAGAAAAGAAGAAACAGAGGGAAACATCATAGAATACCACCACACAGAATAATAGACAGCAACAAAACAGCAAATAAACAATGTAGACACAGCCTTACCAGAAAACTAAAGATAGAATGACAGGAAATCCTCACATATCAATAATCACCCTAAATGTAAATGGACTGAACTCACCAATAAAAAGGCACAGAGTAGCAGACTGGATCAAAAAACTAAACCCAACCATATGCTGTCTCCAAGAGACACATCTCAGCTACCAGGACAAGCATAGACTCAAAGTGAAAGGGTGGAAATTGACACTCCAAGCAAATGGTACCCAGAGAAAATCAGGTGTAGCCATAATGATATCAGAAGAAACAGACTTCAGGGTGAAAAAGATAACAAGAGACAAAGATGGACATTTCATAATGGTAAAGGGGACTATACAAGAAGAAGACATAACAGTCATCAATATTTATGCCCCCAATCAGGGAGCACCGAAATATACCAAGCAACTACTAACAGAGCTAAAGGGAGAAATTCACCAAAACACAATTGTACTAGGGGACTTAAATACGTCATTGACAGCTACGGACAGATCATCCAAACAGAAAATAAATAATGAAATAGCAGCCATAAATGACACATTAGATGAAATGGACGTAATTGATATATGGAGAGCCCTTCATCCTAAAACATCAGACTGTACATTCTTTTCTAGTGTACATGGAACATTCTCAAGGATAGACCATTTTTGGAACATAAAGTCAGCCTCAGCAAATTTAAGAAGATTGAAAGCATACCAAGCATATTCTCTGATCACAAGGCTTTGAAATTGGATATCAAATGCAAAAAGAAAGCATGAAAAGACACAAATACACAGAGATTAAACACCATGCTTTTAAAGAACGACTGGGTCAAAGAAGAAATTAGAGGAGAGATCAAAAGATACATAGAAACAAATGACAATGAAAATACATCCTACCAAAATTTTTGGGATGCAGCGAAAGCAATTTTAAGAGGGAAATTTATATCATTACAGGCCTATCTCAAGAAACAAGAGAAATCCCAAATAAACAACCTCATGTTATGTTACACCTTAAAGAACTAGAAAAAGAACAAGCGAAACCCAACGTCAGCAGAAGAAAGGAAATAACAAAAATCAGAGCAAAACTAAATGAAACAGAGAACAAAAAGACAATTGAAAAAATCAGTGTGACAAAGAGCTGGTTTTTGAAAAGATTAACAAAATTAACAAACCCTTGGCTAGGCTCACTAAGATTAAAAGACAGAAGACCCTAATTAACAAAATCAGAAATGAGAAAGGGGAAGATATCACGAACAACACAGAAATACAAAGGATCATCCAAGAATACTATGAAGGACTATATGCCACGAAATTCAATAACCTAGGAGAAATGGACAAGTTCTTAGAGACATATAGCCTTCCAAGACTGAACCATGAAGAACTGGAAAATCTAAACAGACCGATCATGAGTAACAAAAATGAATCAGTCATCCAAA
Organism: Rhinolophus ferrumequinum; assembly: GCF_004115265.2. NCBI lineage: Eukaryota > Metazoa > Chordata > Mammalia > Chiroptera > Rhinolophidae > Rhinolophus > Rhinolophus ferrumequinum. The sequence goes on along the minus strand of NC_046284.1, from coordinate 90,739,177 downwards.
ACCTTCCCAAAAGCAAAAGTCTGGGACCAGATTGCTTCACTAGTGAATTCTACCAAACCTTCAAAGAGGATCTAATACCAATCCTGCTCAAACTCTTCCAAAAAATTGAAGAAGAGACAGTACTCCTTAATTCATTTTATGAGGCCAAAATTACCCTGATACCAAAACCTGGTAAGGACAACACAAAAAGTGAAAACTACATTCCAATATCTCTGATGAATACAGATGCAAAAATCCTAAACAAAATTCGAGCAAATCAAATACAACAATGCATTAAAAAGATTATTCATCTGACCAAGTGGGGTTCATCCCCGGGGCACAGGGATGGTTCAACATCTGCAAATCCATAAATGTGATACATCACATAAACAAAATAAAGGATAAAAATCATATGATTATATTATTGATGCAGAAAAATCATTTGACAAGATAGAAAATCCATTTATGATTAAAACATTTAATAAAATAGGTATAGAAGAAAATACCTTTACATAATAAAGGCCATATATGACAAGTGAAAAACTGAAGTCCAGAAATAAAACCACATGAATATGGCCAGATAATTTTTGACAAAGAAGCTAAAAACATTCAATGGAGGAAAGACAGCCTCTTCAACAAATGGTGCTGGGAGAATTGGATAGCCACGTGCAAAAGAATGAAACTGGACTGCTATCTGTCACCATGTACCAAAATTAATTCAAGATGGATCAAAGACTTAAGCATAAGACCTGACAAAATAAACTGCATAGAAGAAAACATAGGTACTAATCTTATGGACCTTGGGTTCTAAGAGCATTTTATGAATTTGACTCCAAAGGCAATGGAAGTAAACGCTAAAATAAACGAATGGGACTATATGAAACTTAAAAGCTTCTGCACAGCAAAAGAAACCATCGACAAAATAAAGAGGCAACCAACGGAAAGGGAGAAGGTTTTTGCAAACAGTTCCTCAGATAAGGGGCTAATATCCAAAATATACAAATAACTCATGAAACTCAACAAGAAAAAAAACAGACAACCCAATTGAAAAATGGGCAGACGACCTGAAGAGACATTTCTCTAAAGAGGACATACAAATGGCAAATAGATATATGAAAAAATGCTCAACATCACTACTCATCAGAGAAATGCAAATAAAAACCACAATGAGCTATCACCTCACCCCAGTCAGAATGGCTATCATCAAGAAGACAAATAGTAACAAGTGTTGGAGAGACTGTGGAGAAAAAGGAACCCTCATACACTGTTCGTGGGAATGCAGACTTGTGCAGCCATTATGGAAGGCAGTGTGGAGGTTCCTCAAAAAATTACGAATAGAATTACCATATGACCCAGCAATCCCTCTCCTGGGTATCTACCCAAAAAAATCTGAAAACATTTATACATAAAGACACGTGTGTTCCAATGTTCATTGCAGCTTTGTTTATGGTGGCCAAGACATGGAAACAACCTAAATGTGTTTCGATAGATGAATGGATAAAGAAGTTGTGGTATATATACACAATGGAATACTAGTTGGCAGTCAGAAATGATGATATAGGAACATTTGTGACAACATGGTTGGATCTTTAGAGTATAATGCTAAGCGAAATAAGTCAGACAGAAAAATCAGAGAAACATATAATTTCACTGATATGTGGTATATAAGCCAAAAACAACAAAAGAACAAGACAAACAAATGAGAAACAAAAACTCATAGACAGAGACAATAGTTTAGTGGTTACCAGAGGGTAAGGGGGGTGGGGGGTAGAAGATGAGGGTAAGAGGGATCAAATATATGGTGATGGAAGGAGAACTGACTCTGGGTGGTGAACACACAATGGGATTTATAGATGATGTAATACAGAATTGTACACCTGAAATCTATGTAATTTTACTAACAGTTGTCACCTCAATAATTTTTTTAAAAGAAATAGAAATAAAAAAAACATCTTCATTGACCACGAGGGAATGAAATTAGAAATCAATTACAAAAAAATAACTGGAAAACAGATACACACGGAAGCTAAATAACATACCACTAAATGATAAATGGGTGAACAATAAGATCAAGGAAGAAATCGAAAGATACCTTGAGACAATTGAAAATGAAAACAAGCAACCAAAATCTATGGAACAGAGGGAAAGTAATCTTCAGATAGAAATGCATAGCAATAGAGGCCTACCTGCAAAAAACATGAAATGTCTCAAATAAACATTCTAACCTTACACCTAAAGGAACTAGAAAAGAACAGCAAACAAAGTCCAAATTGAGTACAAGGAAGGAAATAATAAAGATCAGAGTGAAAATGAACAAAGTAGAGGCTAAAAGAACAACAGAAATGATCAGTGAAACCAAGAGCTGGTTTTTTGGAAAGATAATGCAAATTGATCATACTTTAACCAGACTCTTCAAGAAAAAGAGAGAGGATCCAAGTAAATAAAATCAGAAATGAAAGAAGAGGAGTGACAACTGACACTACAAAAACACAAAGGATTATTTAAAAATATGAATATGCAAACATATTTGACAATCTGTAAGAAAGGCATAAATTCCTAGGAACATATAATCTTCCAACACTGAATCAAGAAGAAACAGAAAATCTGAACCATCCAATTACTAATGAAGTGAAATCAGTAATTTAATAATTCCCAACACACAAAAGTTATGGACCAGATGGCTTCACCAGTGAATTTACCAAACATCTAATCAGCAGAGAAATGCAAATAAAAACCACAATGAGATATCACCTCACACTGGTTAGAATGGCTATCATCAACAAGACAAATAATAAGTGTTGGAGAGGCTGTAGAGAAAATGAAACCCTCATACACTGTTGGTGGAAATGCAGATTTGTGCAGCCACTATGAATGGCAGTGTGGAGTTTCCTCAAAAAATTAAGAGTAGAATTACCATATGACCTAGTAGTCCCTCTCCTGGGTGTATACCTGAAAAATTTGAGAACATTTATCTGTAAAGATATATGTACTCCGATGTTCATTGCAGCATTATTTTTGGTGGCCAAGACATGGAAACAACCAAAGTGTCCTTTGATAGACGATTGGATAAATAAGATGTGGTATATATACACAATAGAATACTACTCTGCCATAAGAAAGATGAAATAGTGTCATTTGCAACAAAATGGATGGATCTTGAGATTATTATGCTAAGTGAAATAAGTCACACAGAAAAAGTCGAGAACCACATGATTTCACTGATGTGTGGAATATAAAACTAAAAGCAACAAAGGAACAAAACAAACAACTAAAGAAACAAAAACTCATAGACATAGACAATAGTTTAGTGGTTACCAGAGGGTAAGTGGGGAGGGGACTGGTAGATGAGTGTAAATGGGGTCAAATACATGGTGATGGAAGGAGAACTGATGCTGGGTGATGAACATACAATGTGCTGTATGTATGATGTATTACAGAATTGTACACTTCAAACCTAAGTAATTTTACTAACAATTGTCACCCCAATAAATTTTAATTAAAAAAAAGAATTAACACCTATACTTCTCAAACTATTCCAAAATCTCCAAGAGGAGGGAAAGTTCCCAAGCTCATTTTAGAAGGCCATCATAACTCATAACCCTGATTCCAAAACCAGACAAAGTCCTTACAAAGAAAGAAAATTTTAGGCCTATATCCCTGATGAGCATAGATGCAAAAATCCTCAGCAAAATATTAGCAAACTAATCTCAGCATTACACTGAAAACATCATATGTCATGATCAAGTGAGATTTGTTTCTGGTATGCTAGGTTGGTTCAATATCTGCAAATCAATTAACATGATACACCACATAAAGAAAATGAAAGATAAAAATCATATGATCATATCAATAAATGCAGAAAAAGCATTTGACAAAATCCAGCATCCATTTATTATAAACACTCCCAACAAAGTGGGAATAGATGGAAAATACCAGAACATAATAAAGGTCATATACGACAAACCCACAGCTAACATCCTAATGAATGGGGTAAAATTGTTCTCCTTAAGATCAGAAAGAAGACAAAGATGCCCACTTCCACCATTTTTATTCAACATAGTATTGGAAGTGCTAGCCAGAGCAATGAGACAAGAAACAGAAATAAAAGACATCTAAATTGTAAAAGAAGAAGTAAAACTGTCATTATTTGCAAATGACATGGTAGTATATGGAAAGAACCTGAAAGTTTCCACACACAGACAAAAAACTATTAGAAGTGATAAATTACTTCAGTAAAGTGACAGGATACAAAATTAATATTCAGAATTTGGTTGCATTTTTGTACACCAGCAATGAACTGTCAGAAAGATAAATTAAGAAAACAATCCCATTTACAATCACATCGAAAAAAAAAAAAAAAAAAACAGAAACCTTAGGAATAAGTTTAACCAAGGAGTTAAAAGAACTGTACTTGGAATTCTATAATATATTGAAGAAAGAAATAGAAGAAGCTACAAATAAATGCAAGCTCATGAATAGGATGAATTAACATCATTAAAATATCCATACTACCCAAAGCAATCTAAAGATTAAATGAAATCCCAATAAAAATATCAATGGTATTTTTCACAGAACAAGAACAAAGAATCTTAAAGTTTATATAGAACCACAAAACACCTGAATAGCCACAGCAATCTTGAGAAAGAAGAACAGAATTGGAGGTATCATGCTACCTGATGTCAAACTACAATACAAAGCTATAGTATTCCAAACAGCATAGCACTAATATAAAAACAGACACATATATCAATTGAACAGAATAGAGAGCCCAGAAATAACCTCACACCTATATAGTCATTTAATCTATGACAAAAGATGCAAGAATTTACATTAGGGTAAAGATAGCTTATTCAATAAATGGTGTTAGGAAAACTGGACAGATGTGTGCAAAAAAAAATGAAACTAGACCACCTTGTTACACCATATACAATAATAAACTCTAAATGGATTAAAGACTTAAAAACATGACACCATAAAATCCCTGGAAGAAAACATAGGCAGTAAACTCTCTGGCATTGCTCTTAGTAATATTTTTTTCTAATCTATATCCTTGGGCAAGGGAAACAAAAGAAAAAATAAGCCAGCAGAACTACATCAACTAAAAAAGCTTTTTTACAGCAAAGGAAACCATCAACAAAACAAAAATATATTCTACTGAACAGGAAAAATATTTCCCAATAATATATCTTATAAGGGGTTAATATCCAAAATTTACAAAGAACTCATACAACTAAACACCAAAACAAACAAACAAACAAATATCCCATTAAAAAATGGGCAGAGGACCTGAATAGACATTTTTCCAAAGAGGATATACAAAGATGGCCAAAAGACATATGAAAAAATGCTCAATGTCAGTAATCATCAGAGAAATGCAAATCAAAACCACCATGAGATTCACCGCATAACTGTCAGGATGGCTATTGTCAATAAATCATCAAAAAATAAATGCTGGCAAGGATGCGGAGAAAAGAGAACCCTTATGCCCTGTTGGTGGGATTGCAAATTGGTGCAACCACTATAGAAAACAGTTTGGAGGTTCTTAAAAAAATTAAAACTAGAACTACCTGATGACCCAGCAATTCCACTTCTGGGTATTTATCTGAGGAAATCCAAAACACTAATTTGAACAGATATACACACCCCCAGGTTCATTGCAGCATTATTTACAAAAGCTAAGATATGAAAACAACCTAAATGCCCATAAATAGATGATTGAATAAAGAAGATTTGGTACATTACGTATATACAATGGAATATTACTTGGCCATAAAAAATAATGAAATCTTACCATTTGTAACAATATGTATGGACCTATTGTCACCAGAGGCTCATGGGGATGTCCAAGAGAGGACTCAACTTGGAGCAGTGGTGACTTCGTTCTTGTCTCCACAAAAAAATAATTCAAGAGGGAGGCAGATACAGGAAAGTGAAATGGGTTTATTGAAAGTCAAAGTACATATTTGAGAGAAAGTGCAGGTGAACTCAGAGAATGAGTAACATGGAGGAAATCCCCGTTAGAGGTATTTATCCCTCCTGCGGTAGGAAGGGAATTGATGATGTCCCATTGATATAGTTCATTCATCTCCTCCCCCTGGGTAGGACCCTCTGTTTCCCCACTCTTTCTTCCTTATTTAGTTCCCCCAGAACTCTCATGGCATCAGATGCATGATGTGAGTTGTAGAAACTGCATGTAGATGACATTGTAAAGACATTAAAATTAGCTATTGGTCCTGGCATAGGGATTAGCCTTGGTGAATGAAATTGGTTCTTGTTTTCCAGCTGTAGGTGCTGGATACAGTCACTTATTACTTGAGTAACTAGTGAGGCACTTCACTACTGTACCCTGCAGGGGGTTTCCTAGGTAACCTATCCTGCCTCACTAGAAGGTATTATGCTAAATGAAATAAGTCAAACTGAGAAAGACAAATATCAGATGATCTCACTTATATGTGGAATCTAAAGAACAAAATAAATGAACAAATGAAACAGAATTAGACTCATAGATACAGAGAACAAACTGATGGTTTCTAGATGGGAGGGGGGATTGGGGTCTGGGTGAGAAAGGTGAAGGGATTAAGAAGTACAAATTGGCAGTTACAAAAGAATCACAGGGATGTAAAGTACTGTATGGGGAATATAGTCAATAATATTGTAAATACTATGTATAGTGTCTACAGACTTAATAAGGGATTATTTAATAAATTATATAAATGTCTAACCACTAGTTATACACCTGAAACTAATATGAAATAATATTGACTGTTAACTGTAGTTTAAAAAATAGTCACGGGGATATATAGTACAATAATAGTTGTACTATAGTCAATAATATAGTCAATAATAAAGTCAATAATATAGTCAATAATATTGCAATAACTATGTACTATGTCAGATGGATAATACACTTATTGGGGTTATCACTTTGTGAGGTATAATAATGTCTAACCACTATGTTGTTTTGTACACCTGAAACTAATAAAAATAAATGAATTTTAAAAAATACAAATTGGCAGTTACAAAATAGTCACAGGGATGTAAAGTACAGCATAGAGAATCAGTACTGTTGCAACAACTATTTATAGTTCCAGGTGGTACTAGACTAATCAGAGGGATCACTGCATAACTTTTATAAATGTCTGACCACTGTGCTGCACACCTGAAACTAATATAAAATATTATTGGTTGTCAACTCTAACTGAAAAAAAATAATTAAAAAATATTCCATTCCTCTGGAATCACTCTTTGTAGCAAAATCTGTGTTGAGTAGAGTTTAACTGGAGAAGCAGAACAACTAGGATCTATCTATATCTATATTGATATCAGAGTTTCTTTCTCAATAGTGGCATTATTGACATTTTGAGCTGGATTATTCTTTGTCAGGGGCTGCAGGGACTGTCTATACATCATAGTTTATTTAGCAGCATCCCTGGCCTCTACCCATTAGATGCAAATAGTACATTTCCCCTAGCCGCACCAATTTGTAAGAACCAAAAGTGTCTCCAGACATCGCCAAATATCCCCCAAGGAGTAAAATTGCCCTAAATTGCGTACCACTGATATCTCTATCTATAGCAATTATATCTATAACATATACCTATTTCTGTATCTGTTTATCCGAGAAAAATTTGTTACATGGAATTGGCCTTATTTGATTTTGGAGCAGGTAAGCCCTCTTTGAAAGGCTGTTTTCTCCACATATGATGCTAAGGCTTTAAGTCCACAGGGAAGGCAGTCAGGAATGGAAAATCCCAAGTCAACTGGAACCAATGAGCTTGAGCTGGGACCCAATGGGGAAGAGCTAAAATCTGTGCCAGTTCTTTTTGCCACTGACCTTGGTGATGAAGGTCAGAAGTGGGGCTCTTTGTCACAGAGCTAAACCTACATACCCGGCCTAGGAATTGAAGAAGCTGAAGGAGCATTAGGGGAAGGTAGAGCACTTGCAGGCCCAGCTGCTGCTTCATAGCAACAAGGTAAGTCAGCAAATCAGCACCATGTGTGAGTTACAAAATGGCCACTGCTTCCCTCCCAGCCTCCAAATTTCCCTGTGGCTGATCTTAACTGGAAGCAAACAAGAGAATGGATTCTGGGAAATATAGCTTAGCCTAGCCAAGTTGACACATTATAAATCTATCACAAGATAGTTTCCTCAAAGTAGTATTCAAACTAAGCCCACAATCAAATGAAACTATTAACAAACCTGGGATTGTTTGCAGCTACAAAGACTAACTATAAAAGAAATTGTTAGCTTAAATGGGTCAAAATCATATTAAGCATCTAGAAAACTTCAAAACTCCACAAATTAAAAATATGTCATGTATGAACACAAATTGTTTTTATTTATTAATGAGGTCAATAAGAGATTTGTCTGGCACACATTTATGATCCCTTGTGTATTCAAAATAATTGTGCCAAAGCAAAATGTTTAACAGAACAATTAATGTTAACAGCACATTTGATAATTGTCCCAGGAAAGATTATAGGTAATTGGATGGACATATTTTCTTCAAATAAGCTATAACAGCCAGCATTTTAATGTGCCACAGAGACATTTATCTCAGCAATTCAGCAAAGCAACATCAGCTCTCACATCAGAACAAAGTATTCAGCTTCTAACTGGAGAAGATATTGAGCATTTACTCCATTTGTAATAAAACCAGCAATAAAATCTCATTTTTTCCTCTAAGATTTCATAGAACTTTCCTGAGGCCTCATACAATTCATATAGTCATCCAACAAGCGTTTATGGAGCCTCTTGTATGTGCCAGGTACTCTTCTAGGTGTTCTCTATATAGCAGAGAATAAAACAGACCAAGAATCAGCTTTCAAGTAACATGCCTTCCAGTGAGAATTATAGATAATGAATCAATAAACAAAGATATATGTCTAGTTGTGATAAGTGCTATGAGGGAAAATATGACAGGGTAAAAAGATGGAGTGTTATAAGGTGGGGTGCTACTGACTTTTTTTTTTTTTTTTTTTTTTTTTTGCTAGTGCCTTTTCAGATTAGGAATTCATGGGAAATCCACTAAAAATGTGACCTGTAGGCAGAGATCTGAATCAAGTGAGGAAGTGAATAAATGAAGATTTCCGGAGGAGGAGCATTCTAGGAAGAGGAAATCATAAATGTAAAGGCACAGAAGATTAGAGCTGATAGAAGTCCAGCAAGGAGGCCCGAATGCCTGGAGTAAAATGAGCCAGGGAGAGAGAGTTGGGAGATGAAATCAAGAGAGATCCTGGGGCCAGTCTCAGAGACCATGGTTAGGATTGTCTTCAGAGAGATAAAAGAAGCCACTGGAAAGTTTTAAGCAGATTGGCACAACCTGGATTTTGTTTTAAAAGGACTTTTCTGCTTACTTTGTGGGGGACAATGGTGGAAACAAGGGGATTGATGAGGAGACTATTGCAATAATCCAGGAGAAAAGGGTGGTAGTTGTGGAAATAAGAAGTGGTTGGATTCTGGGTATATTTTAAAATAGAGATTATGAGATTTGCTGATATATACTATTCAGGGTGAGAAGAAAATACAGGAGTCAAGTTGATGCAATTTTAAAGAAGAACTTCATGATTAATTTGTCTCTTTCTTTTCTTCAATAGAATCATCTTTTATTTCCCTCTAAACATTCAGCATCCTAACACTTAAATCCAGCTGCCTAAAACACTTACCATGCCCCTAGCCCTACAAATGCAGCACCCAATCGAACTCTACCATTTCTGCCTCTCTCTTTTTCCTATAAAAACCCTCTGTGCCCCCTTCATGCCTGTTCTCTATTCAGTGCTCATTCTAGCATCCCATTCATAATCCCTATGCCCTGAGACTAACTTTTTCATTTAGGTGTTAAGCAGAAAGTATCTGATTAAGGTTGAAATGACTAATAGCCCACATTAAAATAGTTTTCTTCTCAGTGAGGCTATTTTTAAAGAACTTTGAAATCACCCAAATGAGCCCCCCTATTTTTGGTGCATACTCTTAAGTAGTGATGGGTTCTATGATCACCTGCAAATTACATTTAGTTGATGACTACTCTCTACCCACACAGGTCTTGTGCTGATTTTGCTCAGACCTCAGTCTTCATAAAAAAAGGAACCTATGAGGAAATAAATCATTATCTTTAAAGAGCAACTACATCACAGTTTGCTTATCATTATTGATAAATGAAAGGTAAAAATATGTAAACAGAGTCTCTAAGAAAGACAGGTATGTGTCCTTATTTGGAACTAGTAGTTTTGAAGTCCCCTCACAGCAGCTTGTCTTGGTATAGATGCCCAAGGAAAGGTTCACCACTTAAACTTATGTATCATCTGAAATGGGGTGATATTGGAGTGTCCCTTCATTTTATCACTTTGAATGATTGACTGATGTGGCTGGCATTTAGTTTCTATTATTCTCTCTTTGCAGAGTAAGTTTATTGTGGGTGGGAGAGAAACTAGATATTTTTGTGTCAATGACTTAGCGAGAGAGAGAGAGAGAGAGAGAGAGAGAGAGAGAGAGAGAGAGAGAGAGAGAGAGAGAGAGAGAGAGAGAGAGAATTTTCTAAGGTAAAATGGCACAATAAAACTAAAAACTAGGGGCAGCCGGATGGCTCAGCTGGTTAGAGTGCAAGCTAACCAACTGAGTGCAAGCTAACCAACAGGGTTGCCGGTTTGATTCCCATGTGGGCCAGTGAGCTGTGCTCTCCACAACTAGATTGAAGACAACTGAGCTGCCACTGAGCTTCCGGAGGGGCAGCTGGATGGCTCAGTTGCTTAGAGCATGAGCTCTCAACAACAAGGTTGCCAGTTCAATTCCCATAGAGGATGGTGGGCTGCGCCCCCTGTAACTAAAGATTGAAAACGGCGACTGGACTTGGAGCTGAGTTGCGCTCTCCATAACTAGATTGAAACACAATGACTTGGAACTGATGGCCCTGGAGAAACACACTGTTCCCCAATATTCCCCAATAAAAAATTAAAAAAAAAAAGAGTTCATCTTTTAAAAAACAAACTAAACAAAACAAACAAAAAACACAGCAACAACAACAAAAAAACTAAAAACTAAAACTAAAATGATTACTTGCTATCTCTTCACTTAGAAAAATATGAACAAATAAAATCTCAGAGGTTTTGCAACTGGATTCAGGTATCTATTGAATAACTAGACATAGAGGAGCTAAAGGCAGTTTCATCTACTTCAATTCTGTCATAGCAATAAAAGCATATATTCTTACAACCACAAATCATCTCAAATGGTGGATGGTTCATGGACAATGAGATGGCTGGACTGTGTCAGACTGCTGGTTGCAAAAAGACTACCTTTCTTCCTCAGTTAAAAATCCCCAATTTTATTTGGAGAGATAATAGACTGAGCCAAGAAATTGTATTTCCCATCCTGTTGTGCACTAGGTTTGGCCAGATGACTAAGACCTGCCCAGTGAGATACAAGTGAGGTTGTTGGGAGGAAATTTTGGAAAAGCTTTTCCAAAGGGAAGTAGATAGCTTGGTGAATGTTACTTTTGCATTTTCTACTTCTTGCTTTTTAACCTTGAATTTGATGAAATTACTAAAGGTCTAGCATTCATCTTGGATTATGAGTGAACTTTGAGAATAGAAGGCATTTGCTAAGGATATCATAGCAAAAGAGAGGAGGACGCTATATCCATGATGATTATAAATCCTTCATGCCAGTGCTGCACTGAATATTTTAGACCTTTTTTTTTATTTTTTTATTTATTTTATTTTATTTTTTTAATTTATTGGGGTGACAATTGTTAGTAAAATTACATAGATTTCAGGTGTGCAATTCTGTATCACATCATCCATAAATCACACTGTGTGTTCACCACCCAGAGTCAGCTCCCTTTCCATCACCATACATTTGATCCCCCTCACCCTCATCCCCCACCCCACAACCCCCTTACCCTCTGGTAACCACCAAATTACGTTCCCCAGATTAATTTTCAAACCCGTGGCCATCCTGTGGTCACCAACTGCCCTCCAATCCCCTCACCCTCCCCCCCACCCCCCACCCCTCCCGCCCATCTAGCAACCCTCAGTTTTTCCTCTTTGTCTCCAAAACTGTTTCTGATTAGTTCATTCACTTATTCTTTTCTTTAGATTCCGCAAATAAGTGAGATCATATGGTACTTATCTTTCTCTGTCTGACTTATTTCACTTAACATAATGTTCTCTAGTAGACCTTTTTTTTATGAACGAGAAAGATAAACTTGTAGTTCTTCTAAGTCACTGTTATTAAAAATCACTATTATGAGCAGCCACATGGAATTTCAATATGATCCAAAGATTTACAGTATACTAACCTGTCCTTGGAAGCTAAGAATATTCTGGCAAACCATAATAAGGTAACTAAAATATAAATTTTTAGTTTCCTTCCCCAGCCACTCCTGCCATTGCCCAATGAACTCATGAAAAATGTGTCCATCATGACAAGAATGGAGGTTATGCATGAGCTCAGCAATATGGAATTCTATCTACCAAGGCTGGCCTGGTTAACACCACTGCTGAGTGCCCAACTTGTCAGCAGCTGAAACAACTGAGTGCCCGATACAGCATCATTCCCCAGGGTGATCAGCCAGCTATTTGATGGCAGGTTGATTACATTTACGTCTTCCATCATGGAATAGGTAATGTTTTATTCTTATTGGAATAGACACTTCATTTAGATATAAATTTTCTTCTTGGCACAAAATGCTTCTAACAATACTATCATCCATGGACTTATAGGATGCCTTAGACACTATCATGATTTTGCACACAGCCTTGCTCTGATCAAGGAATTCACTTCATAGCAAGTGATGTGTGGCAATGGGCCCATGCTCATGGAACTCACTATTCTAATCACGTTCTTCACCATCGTCAAGGAGCTTGATAGAATGGTAGAATGGCCTTTTGAAGACCAGTTACAGCACCAGCTAAATGTCAGTACTTTTCAGGACTGAGAAAAATTCTCCAGGAGGCGGTATGTGTTCTAAATTAGCATCCAAAACAGTAGGTTCTCACTTAACATCATTGCTAGGTTCTTGGAAACTGTGACTTTAAGCAAAACAATATATAGAAAACCAATTTTTCCATAGGCTAATTGACATAAACAAGAGTTAAGTTCCTACAGCATATTTCTGGTCACAAGAATATCATCAGACTTACCAAACACTTCTAATATTAAACATTGAAATAAATGTGAGCTATACATGCATTTAAGAACTATTAATATAAACAAGTAAGATAATTATTTTTCAACCTGCTTTTTCCAGTTCAGGTGTCTAGAGCATCTCTTGGCAGCACGGGCACAAGGTGCGAACCCACTCTGGACAGAATGCCCTCCCATCTCAGGGCACCCTCACACACTCACCCACACTCTCTTAGACTGGGATAATTCAGACCCACCAGTTCACCTCACCTGCACATCTTTTGGACATGAGAGGAAATCCGAGTACCCAGAGAAAATCTCAAAAGGCATTACATTGTGTGGAAAAAAAGTCCCTAATGAAGACTCCCGTGTCATATAAAAATTATATTAGATAAATTTGTATGCTTTTCTTTTGTTAATCCCTTTTGTTACAGGAGCCCCAGACAAAAACTTAGAAAGGTAGAGGGAAAATTATTTTTTCCTCCCCTATAGCCATACAGGGTGTACTGCTGCAGACCTAACAAATCACAAAATCAAGGCATGAGGGATCAAGTGTTTCCAAGTCGACTGCATACCAGTAGAAAAAAAGATTAAAAATATTCATAGGAATACAAAAATATCTAGGTCCCAAGGTAAAATTCACAGTGTATGCATCTAATCAAAGATATCTAAGCAAGCAAAGAAGCAGGAGAACCATATGAGCATTGACCCATATGAGAATAATCACTCAATGAAAGATAACATAAAATTAACACAAATGCAAAAATTAGCAGACAAAACATTAAAATTGTTATTATAAGTATATTTTTATGCTCAAAACTTAAGTAGAGACATGGAACATATTAAAAAGACCAACAATGAAATTATAGAAGTGAAAACTATAATGTATGAGATGAAAAATACACTGGATGGCATTAAGAAAATACCAGTCATTGTCAAAGAAAAGATAAAGGAACATGAAGACAGAAGAATAGAAACAATCTAAAATGAAGCACAGAGAAAAAAAAGATAATTTAAAAAGCAAATAGTCAAAAATTAATTAAACAAAAATTAATTAAAAAATCATATGCCTAAATGTAAAATTTAAATATCTAAAACTTCTAGAGGAAAATACGGCAAAAATATGTGCAATCTTAGGTTTAGTGATGCATTTTTAACATAAGACCAAAAGCATGATCGATGAAAAAAAAAATATTAAGAATAGGAAAAAAGACAAGCCACAGATCAAGAAGACATATTAACATACCACATATTTAGAATCTCTGAAGAACTGACAAAGGACTTGCATTCAGAATATCTAAAGAACTCAAGAATTTAAAAAAAAGAAAATCAATTAAAAATGGGCAACATATCTGAACGGACACTTCACCAAAGTAAATATGCAGATGGCAAATAAGCAGATGAAGTGATGCTCAACATCACTTGCTATCAGATAAATGAAAATTAAAACCACAATGAGATATAGCCATACAATTGTACTAGAAAAGCTAAAATGAAAGTAGTACCTGATAATATGAAGTGCTGGCAAGAATACAGAAAAACTGGAGCTCTTTTTTAATTTTTAGTTTTCAATTACAGTTCACATTCAATATTATTTTACATTAATTTCAGGTATACAGCACAGTAGTTAGACATTTATATAATTAACAAAGTGATCCCTCCCAATACATCTAGCATCCTTCTGGTACCATGCATAGTCAACATCACTAATCATCAGAGAAATCCAAATTAAAACCACAATGAGATATAATTTCACATCTGTCAGAATGGCTATCATCAATAAATCAACGAACAAGTGTTGGCAAAGATGTGGTTAAAAGGGGCATCCTTGTGCACTGTTGGAAAGAATGCAAATTGGTGCAGCCATTATGGAAAATAGAATGGAGGTTCCTCAAAAAATTAAAAATAGAACTACCTTATCACACGACAATTCTATCTGAAGAAATCTAAGACACTAATTTGAGAGGCGAGGCTACATGCAACCCTATGTTCATTGCAGCACTACTCACATAGCCAAGATATGGAAGAAACCTAAGTGCCCAACTGGAGCTCTTATGCATTGCTGGTAGGAGTGAAAAAATAGTACAGCCACCCTAGAAAGTGGTTTAGTATTTTCTTACTAAGTTAAACATGTATTCATCATATGACTCAGCAATCACTCTACTAGATCGTTACCTTAGAAAAATAAAAACTCAGAGTCATATATAAACTTGTTCATGACTCTGGGTGGTGAACACAAAATGTGATTAACAGATGATGTAATACACAATAGTACACCTGAAATTTATGTAACTTTACTAACAATTGTCACCCCAATAAACTTTACTTAAAAAAAAAAAAACTTGTTCATGAATGTTCACAGCAGTTTTAGTCATAATTTCTAAAAACTAGAAATAACCCAAATGTGTATCAGCAGATTAAAACATAAACAGAATGTGGTGTATTCTTACAATAGAATACCACTCAGCTATAAAAAAGGAACAAATTATTGATATATGCTATTACATGCATGAATCTCAAAAGGCATTACACTGTGTGGAAAAAAAGTCAATCTTAAAAGTATGGATTTTAGAGATCAAAATGGCGGCGTGAGGTGAGCCTCTGGAAATCTCCCCTGGAATTTACAACAAATCAAACAACTATAACTCCACAAAGGATTCTCTGAAGATGAAGAGGCTCACTACTGAATTCACCTAAAGGTGGGCAAATTGTGTGAGCAAGGGAGGATAGAAGGGAGAAGTGCGGAAACGTGGCCACTCGGGTGCAGGACACAGGCTTTGCTCAGTGCTCCGAGCTCACTGCATCACAGAACTACTGCAGCTGTGGGAGAGGGAAGAACTTGGACTGCTAGGGCTCCACATACGACTCACAGGGCTGAGGACACAGCATATAACATGGCTGAACCCAATGCTCATGGCAGAGACCTTGGAGCAAAGACTGAGGGAAGAAGGCTAAAAATGGTGGTTTAAGCCCTCACTGCCACAGAGAACAGAAGCCTTAGGCACTGAGACTAGCCGCCCCCTCCCTACCATCCCAGAGCTCACCACACCCCCACTTTCCCAGTGCTAGAAGCGGAACAGTACAAGTCTCAGCTCAAAAGAACAGAACATTTGCAGTTCTGAGAATTGTGGTCCGCAGACAAAGATTTGCAGCCCAACTAGTTCAGGCAAAGGGAAAGGAGCTGTAGAAGTAAGACTGGCTATGGTGATGGTCATCGCCATTGCTCTGGGCCACCTCTCACAACTCACCACACACCTTTCCCCACCTATCTGGGCAGATCCCAGCAGGAGTAAACAGAACAGCTGAAACACACGGGCTCTGAATCTCGTGCAGGAAGAGCTTCGGAACTTCAAACCTCTCGGCATCCCCACAGGGACGCAGTGCCCTATGACCCAGGTGAACAGTTAACAGAGGAGAACCCTGCCTTCCTGGGAATCTCCAAATTGGGTGAGAAGCTGGAACAGTACAAAGAAAACATAACACTACAGTGTAAGAGAGAAAAAAAGGCTGCCATCAGAGAGAAAATAAAACATTCTACCAACAAGTACTGGAAAACAAAAGAAAGACCTCCTCCTATCATCCTGTTGCAGAACCCACTCCTGTAGATGTCTAGGAAGAGAAATAATAAATCAGTAATTCAATGAATAACCAAGGCAACAAGACACCTCAGAAAGAAAGTGAAAAGTCTCCAGAAAAGGAACTTAAAGATATGGAGATATGTGACTTAAATGACAAAGAATTGAAGATTACAGCTCTGAAAAACCTCAACGAGATACAAGAAAACACAGAAAGGCATTTTAATGAACTCAGAAACAGAATCAAAGAACAACATGAGCATTTTACGACAGAGATTGAAATTTTAAAAAAGAACCAAATAGAATTTGTGGAGATTAAGAACTCAATAGAAGAATTGAGGAATGAAACATCCAGCTTAGGTAATAGAGTTGACCAGATGGGGAAAGAATCAGTGACATTGAAGATAGAAACCTGGAAATGACACGGATGGAAGAAGAAAGAGACTTGAGACTTAAAAGAAATGAAATAAATCTACAAGAACTTTCTGACTCCATCAGAAAGAGCAAAATAAGAATAATGGGTATACCAGAAGGAGAAGAAAGAGAGAAGGGAACAGAGAGTATGTTCAAACAAATAGTCAATCAGAACTTCCCAAACTAGTGGAAAGAACTGGATCCTCGAATCCAAGAAGCAAATAGAACACCTAATTACCTCAACCCCAACAGGCCTTCTGCAAGGCACATTGTATTGAAGTTGTCTAAAATCAACAGCAAAGAAAGAATCTTCAAGGAAGCCAGGGAGAAGAACACGGTAAACTACAAAGGAATGCCCATTAGATTATCATCAGTTTTCTCAGCAGAAACTCTACAAGCCAGGAGGGAGTGGAACCAAATATTCCAACTATTGAAAAAGAGAAATTATGAGCCAAGAATAATATACCCAGCAAAGATGTCCTTTAGATATGAAGGAGGAATAAAGACCTTTCCAGACATACAAAAGCTGAGGGAATTTTCTAATACATGACCGGCACTACAAGAAATACTAAAGGAGGCTATTTGACCACCATCAACAGGGACAATTTGTGGCAAACAAAACATAAAAAGGGGGAGAATAATGGCCTGAACCACAATATGGGAATGGAGAAAGTAAGCATGCTGAAGAAAATGGAATACTCTAAATATCAAACTTTCTTTTACATAAACTTAATGGTAAACACTCAAAAAAAAATCCAGAACTGAAATACATACTGTAATAAAAGAAGAAACAGAGAGAAACATCATAGAATACCACCACACAGAAATAATAGACAAGAACAAAAAGGCAAAGAAACAATGGAGACACAGCCTTACCAGAAAACTAAAGATAGAATGATAGGAAATCCTCACATATCAATAATCACCCTAAATGTAAATGGACTGAACTCACCAATAAAAAGGCACAGAGTAGCAGATTGGATCAAAAAACTAAACTCAAACATATGCTGTCTCCAAGAGACACATCTCAGCTACAAGGACAAGTGTAGACTCAATGTGAAAGGTTGGAAATTTACACTCCAAGTAAATGGTACCCAGAGAAAATCAGGTGTAGCCAAATGATATCAGATGAAACAGACTTCAGGGTGAAAAAGACAACAAGAGACAAAGATGGACATTCCATAATGGTAAAGTGGACTACACAACAAGAAGACATAACAGTCATCAATATTTATGCCCCCAATCAGGGAGCACCGAAATATACCAAGCAACTACTAACAGAACTAAAGGGAGAAATTGACCAAAACAAAATTATACTAGGGGACCTAAATACATCATTGACAGCTTTGGATAGATCATCCAAACAGAAAATAAATAATGAAATAGCAGCCCTAAATGACACATTAGATGAAATGTACATAATTGACATTTATAGAGCACTTCATCTTAAAACATCAGATTATACAATTTTTCTACTGTACATGGAAATTCTCAAAGATAGACCACATATTGTGACATAAAACTAACCTCAGCAAATTTAAGAAGTTTGAAATCATACCAAGGATATTCTCTGATCACAAAGCATTGAAATTGAATTTAAACTGCAAAAAGAATGCAGGAAAAAACACAAATATATGGAGATTAAACAACATACTTTTAAAGAACGACTGGATCAAAGAAGAAATTGGAGGAGAGATAAAAAAGATACATAGAAACAAATGAGAATGAAAATATATCCTACTAAAATTTTTTGGATGCAGTGAAAGCAGTTTTAGGAGGGAAATTTATATAATTACAGGCCTACCTCAAAAAACAAGAAAAATCCCAAATAAATAACCCCACGTACACCTTAAAGAAGTAGAAAAAGAAGAACAAATGAAACCCAAGGTTAGTAAAAGAAAGGAAATAATAAAAATCAGAGCAGAACTAAATGAAATAGAGAACAAAACAACAATAGAAAAAATTAATGTGGCAAAGAGCTGGTTCTTTGAAAAGATTAACAAACTTGACAAACCCTTGGTTAGACTACTAAGATTAAAAGAGAGAAGACACTAATAAACAAAATCAGAACTGAAAAAGGGGAAGTTACAGCAGATGCCACAGAAATACAAAGGATCATCCAAGAATACTATGAAGGGCTATATGCCACCAAATTCAATAACCTATAAGAAATGGACAAGTTCTTAGAAACTTATAGCCTTCCTAGGCTGAACCATGAAGAACTGGAAAATCTAAACAGCCAGATCACCAGTAACAAAATTGAATCAGTCTCCCAAAACCTACCAAAGAGGCCCTCTGGTTTTCATATTTAGGGTTTATTTATTTATTTTTTTTATGCCTTCATCTTCTCCTTGTTACTCTGTAGGGTTTCAAGGCAACTTAGTGATAGTTTTCCTTGTATATATTGCACTATATATACTTGTATATATTGTTCATTGTATATATTGTTCATTCCATACCTTTCCAATGCCTATAATATCACATTGGTCAGGGTGTTTCCCTTCATCAAATGCTTTTCCAATTCATTTTCAGTGAAAGTTTAGCAATTGTGCCACCATACCCCACCTAACCACTTTGGACGGGGTTCTTTTTTTTAATCCAAGTAGTCAATTAATCAGTCTCTAAACCCCATCTTAATGAATGGTTTCTTGAACCACTCCTGATAATGGACTGTGTCATTTGAAGTCCTTTGGTAAGCGGATGCTAAGATAGAATTATAAGTGTAAGAGATTTATTGTGGTTCAAACCTTTGAAAAACAGGAAAAGAAGGGACAGTAATAGCAGGGAAAGCCTTCATGCTGCAATGAATGTCTGATACCTGATGGAGAAGAGGGACAAGGTGTTATGTAGGAATAGGCTCAGGCTTTAGTGCGTTGTTGAAGAAATCATGGCCAGTGCCACAAGGTTTTCTAGAACAAAGATTGCTTCTAGAAAAGTTCTGCCTTGGTAAGAATTGGCCAGGCCCTGATACCCCTACTTGTGCTCAGTCTGTGGCTGGAACTGCCTGAGGAGAGCGTGCCATTGACTCATACACTGCAGTGGATCTCAAAGGTGTTTCAGCTGGCGGCTGTCAGCTGACTGTATACTTCTTAGCATGTCTTCTCTGAATGGAGATCTGAGTGGCCCACTTTCATGGCTGCCACATGATTTGAAAAAGTAATTTAAAAATGATAATGTTCAAAATAACAAGAAAAACTTTAGGAAAAAGGCTAACAAAATATATGCAAACTATTTGTAGAAAAATTATGAAACATTATAGAAGGACAAAATAGAGGTTCTGATTAAATGGAGGGATAGACTATGTCCATGAATAAGACAAATCAATACAATAAAATATCAATTAGGCCTATTTTGTTCTGTGAATTCAATCATATTACAAACAACACTCAACAAAATTTTTCATGGAATTTACTAAGATAATCCTAAAATTCACATGAATTTTTGGGGAAATGATTTTATCATCCAAAAATAATCAAGTCAATAAAAGACATAAAACAAAATGTGGATACTCCCCCTAGCAGGTATTAAGATTTATTATAAAGATATACTAATTAATCACAGTGAGCTATTGTTGCAGAGACAGACAAATAAACCCAGGAAACAGAATACAGAACCCTAAAACAAATGCACGCATATATGGAAATTTGGTATGTGACAGAATTGTCATTAGAAATCAATGGGAAAAAGCAGACTAGTTTAAAAATTGTGCTGGTACAACTGAATACTTAAGAAATCTAGTGAATAACAGACTTGTGGGAAGAGACTCCCCTACCCCAAACTTGCTGTAAGTTTCAATTACTTTATGCACAACTTCAGAACTTAATGGAAGTGAGATAGCCAAACAGAACTGGAGCAGATGCTCCATATATTGGAATGGCTTTTTCATTTTCCACCTCTCCTAAATTTATAAAGTATGAATACCTGCTGGCAACACTCTCGGAGCAGAAAATGGACTAATTCTTACTGTGCCACTGCCCTGTTATATTTTAGCTTACATCACTAGTCCACAGAACTTTCATAAACAACCTAGTGCTTCTGTTTAAGAAATATTCACACAATAAGGGTCAGCTTTATAAAATTATATTCAGCAAGAACAAAGTCAATCCTTTTTTTAGTGAGAGAAAGTAGAATCATTGCCTAGATCAATAATTTTGCCTCCATCTCTCCATTGTACTGAAAACCTGTCTCTCCACAGACCACCTCCTAGTTATCATTTAATATCCTTTTACCTCAGAGGGCTCTGACATTACATTTTCTCTGTAGGTCATGATCTCAGATTCTTTCCCCAGAGTTATCTCTAACAAACAAAAATGAAATATGATGAAAACTTTATGGTATTATTTAAAATATAAATTTCAAATGGAATTAAAACCTAAATGTGAGACACAAACTACAATTTCAAAATTATCTGTAGAAGAATATGTGTGACTTTGGATCTGAGACGTTTTTAAAAGCTAGAAACAGAAAAACTTTATAAGGCAATACATCGATTTTTTTCAAATATTTTTTTTTCAATTACAATTGACATTCAATATTATTTTATATTAGTTTCAGGTGTACAGCATAGTGGTTACACATTTATATAATTTATGAAGTGATCCCCCCAGATTAATCTAGTACCCACCTGGCACTATACACAGTTATTACAATATTATTGACTACATTCCCTATGCTGTACGTTATAATCCCCATGACTATTTTGTAACTACCAATTTGTACTTCTTAATCCCTTCACCTTTTTCACCCAACCCCCTCCCGTCTGGCAACCATCAGTTTGTTCTCTGTATCTATGAGTTTGTTTCTGTTTTGTTTTTTCATTTATTTTGTTATTCAGAATCCACATAGAAGTAACATTAATACATTTTGACTGAACAAATATTTTAAAATGTTTAGACAACCAGACATCATTAGAAGAGTGAAAAGATTAGAAACAAGGATACAAACTGGGATAAGATTTTTGCAATGCATGCAAATAGGAAAATATTAAGCTTTCAGAATGTGCAATGAGACCTGAAAATCAATAAATAACACAAATAACTCAATAGCTAAAGGGGCACAGAATATGAAGAAAATTAACAGAAGAGGAAATTTAAATGGCCAATACATTTTTTAAAAAAAGATCCTTCATCTTGCTAGATATCAAGAAAATAAAAATTTAGAAAACAATGACATACCATGTCAGAGTTATCTGGTTGGCAAAAAAAAATGATGGTTGCTAATATTATTTCTTGATGAGGATATGGAGAAACAATAAATTGAATACACTATCAGTGGGGATTTAAATTGATAACACTAATTTGGGAGGTAATTTAGAAATGGTTAAAAAAGTTGAAGATGAATATCCTACAACTCAGTAATTTCATTTCTAATTGTTTTCTAGTAAACACTAGTGTCAGGAAGTGACTATTTTCATGTTTCCACACCATTTGACTTCCTGAACAAAGAAAATGGACATGCTAGAGAATGTCTCATTTACCCCAGGGCCAATGGCTCTTCACATTCCTAGGGTATTAGGCTTGGAACCACGTGCTTCCATTCAAAGTGTAATAAAACTTATTTCCCTTGGAGCCATTGAGACATCTCAGGCTGAGGGTGAAAGCCTTTGAGAAAGCTTCCAGATTCTCTTTCCTATTGAACCCCAGCTTAAATTGCTGAGTTTCCTCAGGGAAAACAGTTGCCTTGGAGAGACTTCTAACCTACAGTGGACTTTGCGTGCATGAGAAATAAAATTTATGTAATAAGCCACTAGGATTTAGGGGTTGTTTATAACCAAAGTCTAAACTTAGCTTATCCAAATACAATAATGTTATGCATTTTATTGACTTTTTCAAAGAATAAGCTTTGATTTATCTGTTAAATATAGTAGTTTTCTATATCAACAATTTCTGCTTTTCATTCATTTCCTTTCTGCTTCCCTTAAATTTAAGTTTGTGTTCTTTTTCTAACTGAGTTTGACTAATTTATTTTTGTTTCTTCTTGGTTATTAATATAAGTATTTAGGGCTAAAAGGTCTTTTTTCCTCTGAGTAATGTTTTAATTTTTATCTAATACATAACATTTATATAATTGTACTTTTTTTCAGCAAAAAACAAGGAAAGTCTGGTAAACTGTTCCAGGTTAGAGGAGCCTAAGGAGACATAATGACTAAATATAATGCGGTAAATTGAATGAGATCCTGGAACATAAAATAGGACATTAGGGAAAAACCAAGGAAATCTGAATAAAGTATGGATTTTATTTAACAACAATGTATCAATACCAATGGTAATAACTGCATCATATTTGTTTTTTTTTAATATTTTTTTCTTCCTATATCAGTTGTTCAGGAAAGAAGTTGTGTTTTACTTTAGAGATGGTCAATTTTTCTTTCTGCTTTTCTTGTTAATTTTAACTTTTATGTTACTTGATAGGGGAATATTTTCTACTTCTATACACGCCAAAGTAATTTAACTTTGTGTGTCATATTGTACAAATCTTAGAGCCTTATTTTTTTTTCCTTTCCTTTCCTGCTTGCTCTGATTTCACATATATAGAAGATTGACCACAACAAATATAGACTATGCATTAGTCACAAGGGAACACAAACATTTAGCAAATCTCACCATGTGTGGGGCCGTAGAATAAATTTCAAAGGAATGAACTCATTCAGAGTATGTGGAAGAAAGATAGACAAAAAGATAACCACAAAAGCCCCGTGTGATTGGAAATTTAGCAACATAAATTTAAATAGGCAGTAAGTCAAAGAAACAGTTACAATAGAAATTAGAGAATCTGAAGGTATGACAATTAAGTTCACAAACTTGTTGCAACGTATTGCAAATCATTTTTGATATCAGAGGCATTATTCATTATGAATTTGTTCCAACTGGACAAATAGTTCACCACGTTTACTATTTGGAAGTGCTGAAAAGGCTGTGTGAAAAAGTTAGACGAACTGAACTTTTCACCGACAATTCACGATTCTTGCATCACGACAATGCACCAGCTCACACAGCACTGTCTGTGAGGGAGTTTTTAGCCAGTAAACAAATAACTGTATTGGAACACCCTCCCTACCCACCTGATCTGGCCCCCAGTGACTTCTTTCTTTACCCAAGGATAAAGGAAATATTGAAAGGAATACATTTTGATTACATTCAGGACATCAAGGGTAATATGATGACAGCTTTGATGGCCATTCTAGAAAAAGAGTTTCAAAATTGCTTTGAGGGGAGGACGAGGTGCTGGCATCAGTGCATAGCTTTCTGAGGGAGTACTTCGAAGATGACCATAGTGATATTCAGCAATGAGGTATGTAGCACGTTTTCTAGGATGAGTTCCCGAACTTAATTGTCTGACCTCATACTCCTACTAAATGATTAAAATACAAACTAACTTGTGAAATGCATCTAAAGTTATGCATATAAGTGAATTTACAACCTTAAATATATATATATTCTGTTTATTCCTGAGGATATGTGAAAAGGTGCTCAACTTTATTAGTTATCAAAAAATGCAAATTAAAATGAAAATGAGATACAACTGTGTACCTACCAAATGGCTAAAATGAAGAAGAATGAAAATATCAAGTTTTTGAGGTTGTAGAGCAACTGGAACCCTCATATATTGCTGGCACTACTGTAAATTTATACAACCATTTTTAAAAACTGAGAGTTTTAACTACTTACCACGTATCTCATAATCCAATAATTTCAATCCGAGATATAAATCCAAAGAAATCTATACACATGTGCATCAAAAGTCATGTAAAAGAATATTCATAGCACTGTTTGTAATAGCTAAATTCAGGGAAAAGCTCAGATATCCATCAGTAGAGTGGATAAATGAATTGAGTATATTTATACAAAACATAGCAATAAAATTAATAAACTACTGCTATGTACAATGATACTGATGAATCGCTCACATTAATATAATATTGGGCAAAAAATCCAGACATAAAAAAATACATAATGCATGATTCAGTTTATACAAAATTTGAACACAGGCTAGATTAATCTATGGGATTGGGAATTAAAATAATGGTTACTTCTAGGGAGAAGAGTGGGGTTAGCACCTGGGAGGGGGCACAAAGATCACTTGTGGAGTGCTGATCATGTTCTAGTTATTGACCTGGATGGTAGTTTACATTGTGATTACTTCTTGAGCTGAAAACCTGTGATTTATATTCTTTATTTTATGTATTTTCTATTTCTTAAAAATGTTAAACAACTGAATTTCAAATTACTGTTTCATCATACATGTCAGATTTGAAGAGGTAAGTACTGATCTGAACCAAATTTGAGTTGCAGAAACAGACACAAGAGAATGATTAGGTTGTAAAAAAAGAACAGTTTAAATTTGCAAGCTTCCACTGTATTAGCTCCCATTAGAAGCCTGATCTTCCATTGACTCTATTCCCTATGCTATACTCTACATCCTGTGACTATACATATATATTAAATTATAATTGACGTTCAGTATTATTCAGCGTCAGCTTCAGGCGTACACTGCAGTGGTCAGGCATCTACACCATCCATGAAGTGGTCTCCCTAATAAGCTAAGTGGCCATCTGGTCTAATCTAACCATTACATTGTTTTGTACACCTGAAACTAATAGAGAGAGAGAGAGAGAGAGAGGGAATAACCGATTCCATACTTTAGGGTTCTGAAGAGTTTTTACTCACCACACTTCTGGCACTGAATGAGATATTTCCCCCCCCTACTTGACAACAAATATTGTGGTATCTTTTCCAACACCACTTCTCCAACTCTGACACCAACTTGGTGTCCAATAGTTAATTCAATTCTGACACTAAGTACCCAAAGTTAGTGCATACCCCATAAGACTGCCCTCACTTCAGACACCAGTTGCAAGTATTGATCACTCATGTATCACTCAAGTATTGTCACTCAAATTACTCACACTTCTGTCTGACTTGGCTGCAAATTGAGGGTTCCGATGACCACCTTCACCTCAGGTTCAATAATTCGCTAGAACAACCCCCAGAACTCAGAAAAGCACTTTACTTACTATTACCAGTTTATTATAAAGATTACAACTCAGGAACACCCAAATAGAAGAGATACATAGAGCAAGATGTGGGTAAGGGGTGTGGAACTTTCATGCCTTCTTCAGACACAACACCCTCCTAGTACCTGGATGTGTTCACCAACCCGGAAACTCTCCAAACCCCATTGTTTTAGAGGTTTTCATGAAAGGTTCATTACAAAGGCACAATTAACTAAATCGTTGACCATTGGTGATTATCGCAATCTTCAGTTCCTCTCCTCTCCCCAGAGGTTGAGGTGGGGGAAGGGACTGGGAATGGTGGAACTGATATTTTCAACCCTCTATTCATGACTTGTTCTTTCTGGTGACTACCGTGTTTCCCCAAAAGTAAGACCTAGCCAAACAATCAGCTCTAATGCGTCTCTTGGAGCAAAAATTAATATAAGACCCAGTCTTATTTTACTATAGTATAAGACTAGGTCTTTAATATAATATAGTATAATATGATATAATATAATATAATATAATAGTACAATATGATATAATATAACATAATATAATATAATATAATATAATATAATATAATATAATATAATACTGTGTCTTATTAACTTTTGCTCCAAAACACACATTACAGCTGATGGTTTGGCTAGGTCTTATTTTTGGGGAAACACGGTAGCTCCCATCGTGAAGTTATCTAGGGGCTCCAGCCACCAGCCATTCCATTTAGCATGCTAAAGACTCTCATCATTCAGGAGATTCCAAGGGTTTTAGGAGCTGTGTGCTAAGAACCAGAAACAAATACCAAATAAATGTTTCTTACTGCATCACAGGGCTATAAATAATAAGTGCTACCTGATTCTTACCCCAAATAATTCAGCTTGATTCACATTAAACATTTGATCTTTTATTTAACCCCTTCTTTAATTTTACTTTTAGTGGTCTTGCTCACTGTTACAAACATCGAACTTTCTTAGATTTTTCTTTCTCCTGCATCCCACAACATCTTTGCTCTAGCCTCAACATGTATTAAGAACCAAACATTTCTCATGCTTTGGTCAGTCTGCCTGGCCAAAGCCACTTCATCTTTCCCCTGAAATAATTAAACATATTTTTAACTAGTCTCTCTGATTCTATCCCTACCCTCTGGTCTAAGTCTTCACAAAGAAGCCAGAGGGATCACATTAAAGGTAAGTTAGATAAAGTTATTCTTCTATTCAAAACACTCTAATGGCTTCCCATTAAAGCAAAAGTAAACTTTTACTTTAACCTACAAGATCTGACCTCATCTCTTACCCTTCTCCTCTCAATAACGATTCCAGTCACATTTCTCTCCTTTCTACTTCTCTCACATGATTAGCATGTTTCTACCTCAGGGCCTTTAAACTTGATGTTCCTTCACCCTGGAATTATCTTTCCACAGATAGTGCTTCTATTAGATCTGGGGCAGGAAATTGCAAAGTGAGCCTAAGAACATCTCACTGTACTAGAAAACTAGATAATACTCGAAGACTAATGGGGTCATGTCAAAAATATATAGAAGCTGGCTTGAAAGGGCATCTATTGGACAAAAGTGAGACGATTTGAGCATCAAAAAATTAAGTAACAGTAATTTATTTCAGCAACAACAATAAATAACAATTCATGAGTCCATGATAATATGAAGAGAGAGAAAAACTCTTCTTTGAGAAGTATACCAACTAGTAAGTGTAAAAGGAATGATGAAATTATAAAACTACCATGTTGTAATCCCCAACGTAATATATAATTCAGGAAAGATCGTTAGTAGATAGCAAGACTATGAGATGAAAGCTACTAGGGAACAGAATATTTGCATGGTGCTAATCAAAGTGTGAGCCCACAGCTTACTTACAGATTATGAAGAGAAAAAAAGTATACTTTCACAATGGAAAAACTGATTACCTGACCTTAACCAAGTGATCAAACCTACCATCTACTAATAGTGGGACAACCTAGAATTATGAGCTTCTTATTATCATGCAATATGAAGTACACAGAATCACTTAAGCCTCTAAGTCTAATGTTTTGTCTCTATTACAGACTAGAAGAGGACAAGCTAAATTACATTATGAAGAAACAATCAGACCAAGCAAGCATGTGGGACATTCTATAGACATCTAGATGACAATTTTTGTTAAAGGAGATCCTTGAGAGGATGTTGACCAGTGAGTTAGACCTGGGCAATCAGACTCTCCTCAACTCTCCCATGTCCTTGGAATGTACATTACATCTACCATTCCCACAATAGGGGCTTTTTCAAGGAAATGGCCTGGGAAAGCAGTGTGTTGTTAAGACCATTTGGACAGTATATGTGACTGAACCCAGTCAAGGCCTCTATATAAACTTTTAAGTTTCTGGCAGGTGGGTGCAAAGATCTACTCATCTTGTGGCCAAGACAAGCCTCCTAAGTAAGTTCTCTTGCTTATTAAACCTGCCACTTAACAATAGGGAGTGGCTAGACTCTTGTTTTTGTCTCTCCTTGCCCTCCATGTATGGGGACCATTTGTGAACCAATCTTTTATGACCAATGTCATAAAAAAAGGAAGTGGGAAGAGGCATAACAGCAAAATGCAATGAATGAATTGTGATTAGACCCTGGTTTGAAAAAAAAATGCCATAGAAGACATTCTTAGGATAGTTAAAGCAATATTAATATGGATTGAAAAACAGATAATATTATGGAATTATTCCCAATATCTATGGGGAATTGTTTATAAGCATTAGTAATAAAAATCCAAATTCTAAAGAATGGACACAATTTGTTCCCTATTTGGTTGGTAGTTATTAAAAAGAATTCTAATAATTCTAAATTCTAAAAATAATTTTAATTCTAAATAATTAAAATTAATTGTGGTACTCTGGCAAAAAAAAAGACTCTGCGACACAATGTGACATAGTGCATGTAAATAATATGTCTTCTTAAACCATTTCCAGAAAGTGATATCTGGAAAATAGTCATGGATATAAACATGGAAATAACCTTAAGATAATCATTCTTTATTTACAGAATCAAATTTAATGTTCAACAGTAGGATACTGGTTAAATAAGAAACTACTGTGTAGCCATTAAAAATGAAAATAATTTTAAAAAATTAAAAATGAAAAAAATTCATTGACAAAGGTGGAATTTCATGATGTATCAATTGCCTCATTGTCTTACCTCATTGGTAGTGCATAGAGTTTCAGCCCATTTTATCACATATTTATTTATAAGTATATGGTCTAAAATGGAATAACATAAAATGCAAATAGTATATATCTTTGAGTAACAGAATTGCATTTGGCTTTTTTCACTTATCTCTATCTTTGAAATTTTCAATGTAGCATATATTTTCATATAATAAAATTACCTAAGGAAATTTCTTTTTTATTTTTTAATTACAGTTGACATTAATTATTTTATATTAGTTTCAGGCATATAGCATAGTGGTTAGACATTTATATAATTTATGAAGTGATCCCCTCAATAAGTCTAGTACCCATCTGGCACTATACATAGTTATTTCAATATTATTGGCTATATTCCCTGTGCTGTACTTTACATCCCCTGTGACTATTTTGTAACTACCAATTTGTACTTCTTAATCCCTTCAACTTTTTCACCCACTCCCCTCCCATCTGGCAACCATCAGTTTTTAGTCTGTATCTATGAATCTCTTTCTGTTTTGCTTGTTTGTTTATTTTGTTCTTTAGATTCCACATGTAAGTGAGACCATATGGTATTTGTCTTTCTCTGACTTATTTTGCTTAGCATAATGTCCTCTAGGTCTACCCGTATTGTTGCAAATGGTAAGATTTTCTTTTTTATGGCTGAGTAATATTCCATTGTATATATGTACATCTCTTCTTTATCTAATCATCTATTGATGAGTACTTAGGTTGCTTCCATATCTTAGCTATTGTAAATTGTGCTGTAGTGAACATATGGGTGCATATATCTTTTCAAATTACTGTCTTGGGTTTTTACAGATAAATACCCAGAAGTGAAATTGCTGGATCACAGGATAGTTCTATTTTTAACTTTTTTGAGGAACCTCCAAATTGTTTTCCATAGTGGCTGCATCACTTTGCAATCCCACCAATAGTGCATAAGGGTTCCATTTTCTCCATATCCTTGCCAATACTTGTTATTTGTTGATTTATTGATGATGGGCATTCTGACAGGTATAAGGTGATATTTTATTATCGTAAGAATAAATTTAGCCAAGAGGTAAAAGACTTGTATTCTTTTGTTAGTTTAATTCACAGATCCTCCACCCCGCCCCAAGAAACAGAACTTGAGAGAGTAAAAGGAAAGTTTTTTTCTTTTTCCTTCCCTATATTATCCAGCAATAGATAAGTGATATTATTACTACTTACCAGAGCCAGAGTGAGTGTATCTTTTTTTTCAATATTTTTGAAACAAGCAGGTGTAAATCGACTCTTGTCAGCTGAGTCATACGGTGTTGGTAGGCAGAATTAAATGAAATTCTGCAAACATAATAATAGTGGTATAGTTTTTGTTCACTAGGGAGAAAATATCTATTTTATTATCTAAACTGTAAACCCTTAAATATTCCTCTCAAGAAGGTATCTAGCTGAGAAAAAAGAAATCAAAAAAGAAAAACAGAGAACATGACCAAAAAAAATAAATAAATAAGGGGGGGGGGAGTGATTTTCTTGACATGAAAACCAGAAAAATAGAACATCAAGTATTGAACAAATCATTTTAAATTAAACCATGAGATGACATTTAAGCATACACTTAAAGGCAGTGAGAAAGTCTGGATGCAGTTATCTGGGACAAGAGTGTACCACATTGAGCGATTAGCCAGTGCAAAGGCCCCAATGTGTGAATGCACCTGTCATATCCGTAGTGTAATTGGCTTATGATATCCATTTATGGTAAGAACTGTGAAATAACACAATTAAAGGTAAGTTAAACTTTAATAAATTTCTATTTTGAATATGAAAAAGGACAAATTTTGATGGATAGAAAAGCAGCTTCTCTTTCACTTCTAATAAATAAATGTTAAATACTTAAAGAACATCAGGTTAAACATTTGTTAGCCCAGAATCTGGTTCTAATCTATGTTTGTAACTCTAATCTCCACCCCCATGACCAATCTAGTCTCTGAGAGTCTAGCCACATCTCTTATTCTATGCCCTTGCAAATTTAGAAGCAGGTAAAACTAGTCAACATCACATGCAACTGAAAAATGAATATCGACTTATTCTGGAGTATCTGGGATTCAAGGGTTGTTGGTGCAAGAAAAAAGAATGTTTATTTATACGTGCAATGTGGCATACAGCCAGGACTACTAAGTGATGAGTAACTAAAAGGGATGATGTGGAGAAAGAGTCCCAGAGAGCCGTTTCCAAACTCTCGGCCTCACGTGGAAAGGTGCTGGCTGGGTTATTAGATGGCCATCAGCTGAAATTAAATGGTCGTCCTCTGTGGCTGGGTGGCAATCAGCTGTTACCGGTTAGCAATTAGCCACTAATATAACTGTCATGGCTACACTAGGGGGTTGGTTGGTTGGCAGAGAAGCAGATGGCAAGTTGGGGCTCCTGCTTCTTGTGTCTCCAACCTAGCCGCCAGCGAGAATATAGTGGTATGACTCCCCTATCTATGGCTCCATTGGTGTTTTGTTTTTGCCTCACCATATCCTGTGTTCTTGTGCGGGGAGCGGAGCAAGAGACCCTGCATGACAGATGGTTAGAATTGGAGCTTATATACCACCTTAATAGGTGAAGGGGAGGGCAAGGAAAGGCACTCAGGGAAAACAAATAACTTTTGGAAAGATTAATGGTCCCTTAGGAAAATAAATGGGAGATATGATAGTCTTGTGGCAATGTCCATTTGGGTGTGGTGCTGACTTCTTGTCTCCTGCTCCTGAGTAGGGGATTATGACAATAGTGTACTTTTGAGTACTTTTGGGAGGTTCTGCTTTTAGGTAGTTACGAGAAGCTCTGAGAAGGCTTCTTTCTGCATCTGTTGATTTTCAATTGCCTTCAGCTCAAAATAATCCTTATGCCAAAGTGGCATATTTTGGGAAGGCATATCCTCATCCCCTTCAATAACAAATCACCCCCAAATTTAGTGATGTTAAACAACAACAAAATATTATTTCTCACCTTTCTCTGGGTCATACTCCTGGAAGCTGATGCTGGGAGTGATCTAGGCACCAGTTTACAGTAAAATATAAAACCCCCAATTCCCATGGAGCTCACATTCTAGTAGCAGGAAATAGATAATAAACTATATGAACAATAAATAAGTAAATTATATATTATGTTAGGAAGTGATAAATGAGTAAATTATATATTATGTTAGGAAGTGATAAATAAGTAAATTATATATTATGTTAGGAAGTGATGAGTGGTATGGAGAAATAGAAAAAAAATGTGGGTTAGGGCAAGAGAGATTAGAAGTGGTAGAGACAGATGGTGCACTGAGACAATGACTTTTGAGCAAACGTTTCAAAGGGGTGAAGAGGTACTTTACACAAATATATACAGGAAGAACATTCCAGGAATGGAGAATAACCTAAGGTATCTGAGGATCATAGAGGAGGCCAGTGTGACTGGAGCACAACGAATGAGGGAGAGAAGTGGGAGGCATGCTCAGATTGGTAAGAAAGGAACAGTAGTCACAAAGGACCTTTTAAACCATTGACTGGACTTTGGCTCTTGCTCTAAACTGGGGAGTCATTGTCAGGTTTTCAATGGAGAAAAGCCATGATCTGACTTGCTTTTCCAATAGAATACGTTCTTTCTTCAGAGTATTAGCTTATGATCAATATGTGGAACAATAATAACGTAAGAGGGAAAGTAAAATTATCAAACTAATTAAAAACAGTATAGGAGAATATCTTCATCACCTATGGTAAGTAGGTAGAATTTAAAAAAAAACGTCAAAAACATGTACCATGAAGTAAAAAAAATAATGAATTTGATTACTTTAAACTTAAGTAGTTTTTTTCAGTAAGGTACATCATAGCTAAAATTACCAGACAGGTTACACATAGGAAGAGATAGTGGCAACGTCTAAAACTGAGGAGTGCTTCAGATTGTACAAGGAGCTCCTATAAAACAACCAGATAATGACATAAAATCTTAATTTTTAAAAATGGGTAAGTGACATAAGCAGACAATATACAGAATAGGAAAACATAAAACCTTATAAGTAAAGAGAAGTTCAAAATCATAGGTAATCAGAGAAATACAAATGAAAACCACCACAAGATATTACCTATGACTGCTGAGTGGCATCATTTAGAGAGCTGGGTGATATCAAATATTGGCAGGGAGGTGGAAATACAGCAACTCTCATGCATTGCTGATGAAAGTGTGTACTATATCACCACTCTGGAGGGTGATCTGGCAATACTCAAATTACTCATCTACTTAACCTTATAACATAGCAATTCGATTCCAAGATATATATTTAAAAAAAAAAATCCAACTTGGTGAAAAAGTGGGCATAGAGGAGAATGGAGCTCTTTATTCAAATGAAAGTTAGCCCGAAATTCAAAATGTACAGGTAAGCCCTCAGTACTTTGGTTGAAGAGGAAAGAGCTGGGGGCAAAGCCCTACCTGAGTGTCCTCTTGCACCCTATATAGCCAATGGTAGAAAATCATGGATGGGCTCCTTAGAAGTACAACCAGAAAACTACTGTAGGAGGCAACACCAGCACATGGGCTTTCACAATCCTAAAGGAGGCACCAAAACATGAATAAGTAGACAGGAGGAATTACATGTTATAAGGACTGTCATGTATACAAAGGAGGAGATAAGCGGATGACAAGATAGTGAGTCCTGGGAGTTGTGTGTTCAGGTAACTGGGAGATCTTGTGCAATCCACCTAATCTCTTGCTGAGGGGGAAAGGCTCTAGATTGGTCCTGTTTCAGTGACTTGTTCAGCCCCATCCTCCCCACCTCCCCTCAATTGCCTAGCCTGTGCTTGTAAAACAGTGCAATTTCCTCTTCCATGGTAGAATATTTGGACACATAATTTAATTGCCTTCCTGTTTCAAATGCTACGATTCTACCTTTAGGGATAAGAAGAAGGGAACAGGGAGAGGAAATGTTATCAAGCACAACAACTCTTCCAAATTCACAGGGATTTGCTGTAAGTAACATTGTGTGGCAGAGGGATCAGAACAGAACTTTTTTTTTCTTTCTGTTTTAATTTATTGGGGTGACAATTGTTAGTAAAATTACATAGATTTCAGGTGTGCAATTCTGTATCACATCATCTATAAATTACATTGTGTGTTCACCACCCAGAGTCAGCAGAACAGAACATTTTTGCAGACACCTTGTTTATTGCTGTGAGAGGCTTTCCAAAAGAAAGTAGAACTTGGTAGACTGGGTGCAAATCCAGTTAGCAGAACCAACAGTGTATTCCTTCACTGAAGTGAAGTGACCAGACATTACTGCTTATCACTGTCCCATGTCCTGGTCAGATTGATCTGCCCAATAGCAGATGTTCTCACTGCCAGCTCTCTTTCACCCTTACTCCCTCACTAGCCCTCTATCCCTACCTTCCCCCTTTCTTTTCCTTTTCCCTTCATCTCACAATGACTGTCAAAATGGCTTCTCTCAGCACTTTACCAAAGACATTAAGAGCCACACTGTTATTATTATCCATTGCAGAACCTGTGGACTTTGCCTCTAACTGTATACCTGGGCCCCAAGTAGAAGAAACACTGTTGAAAGAACTTTTACTTCAGTTTGCAATTTTGAATTACAAAACTGGTCAAGAGACCATGGAAAATTCTACTATTTCTCAGAATCTCTCTTTTTTTGTTTTTTAATTAAATTGATTGGGGTGACAATGGTAGGTAAAATTACAAAGGTTTCAAGTAACCCAGCAATCCCTCTCCTGGGTATATACCCCAAAAATCTGAAAACATTTATCTGTAAAGATATATGTACTCTGATGTTCATTGGAGCATTATTTACAGTGGCCAAGACAAGGAAACAACCAAAGTGATTGGATAAAGAAGATGGTATATACACCATCTGACCTAGCAATCCCTCTCCTGGGCATCTCCCCAAAAGATCTGAAAACATTTATCCGTAAAGATATATGTGTTCCAATGTTCATTGCAGTTTTATTCATGGTGGCCAAGACATGGAAACAACGAAAATGTCCTTTGATAGATGAATGGATAAAGAAGTTGTGGTATATATACACAACGGAATACTATTCGGTGGTAAGAAAAGATGATATAGGAACATTTGTGGCAACATGGATGGATCTTGAGAGTATAATGCTAAGCGAAATATGTGAGACAGAAAAAGCAGAGAACCATATGATTTCACTGATATGTGGTATATAAACCAAAAACAACAAAAGAACAAGACAAACAAATGAGAAACAAAAACTCATAGACACAGACAATAGTTTAGTGGTTACCAGAGGGTAAGGGGGGTGGGGGGTGGGAGATGAGGGTAAGGGGGATCAAATATATGGTGATGGAAGGAGAACTGACTCTGGGTGGTGAACACACAATGTGATTTATAGATGATGTAATACAGAATTGTACACCTTAAATCTATGAAATTTTACTGACAATTGTCATCCCAATAAACAAACAAACAAACAAACAAACAAATAAATAAAAGTATGT
This sequence comes from Rhinolophus ferrumequinum, assembly GCF_004115265.2. Classification (NCBI taxonomy): domain Eukaryota; kingdom Metazoa; phylum Chordata; class Mammalia; order Chiroptera; family Rhinolophidae; genus Rhinolophus; species Rhinolophus ferrumequinum. The sequence continues at coordinate 90,703,452 of NC_046284.1, read as the reverse complement.
TGTTTAATCTCCACCTATTTGTGGTTTTTCCAGCTTTATTTTTGCAGTCGATATCCTATTTCAAAGCCTTGTGATATCCTATTTAAAATCATATGCTTGGTATGATTTTAATCTTCTTAAATTTGCTGAGGCTAGTTTTATGTCCCATTATGTGGTCTATCCTTGAGAATTTTCCATGTACACTCGAAAAGAATGTATAGTCTGATGTTCTAGGATGAAGTGCTCTATAAATGTCAACTATGTCCATTTCATCCAATGTGTCATTTAGGGCTGCTATTTCATTATTTATTTTCTGTTTGGATGATCTATCCATAGCTGTCTATGATGTATATAGGTCCCCTAGTATAACTGTACTTTGGTCAATTTCTCCCTTTAGTTCTGTTAGTAGTTGCTTGGTAAATTTCAGTGCTCCCTGATTAGGGGCATAAATATTGATGACTTATGTCTACTTGTCGTATAGTCCCCTTTACCATTATGAAATGTTCGTCTTTGTCTCTTGCTACCTTTTTTATCCTCAAGTCTGTTTCATCTGATAACAGTATAGATGCACCTGCTTTTTTCTGAGTACCATTTGCTTGGAGTGTCAATTTCCACCCTTTCACGTTGACTCTATGTTTGTCCTTGTAGCTGAGAAATGGCTCTTGGAGGCAGCATATGGTTGGGTTTAGCTTTTTGATCCAATCTGCTACTCTGTGCCTTTTTATTGGTGAGTTCAGTCCATTTACATTTGGGGTGATTATTGATATATGAGGATTTCCTATCATTGTATCTCAGGTTTTCGGGTAGGTTGGTGTCTCCATTTTTTTTTTTTTTTTTTTTTGCCTTTTTGTGCTGTCTATTATTCAGTGTGGTGGTATTGTATGATTTCTCCCTCTGTTTCTTCTTTTTTTATGTTACGTATTTCAGTTCAATTTTTTTTGAGTGTTTACCACTAAGTTTATGTAAAAGAAAGTTTCATATTTAGAGTATTCCATTTTCTTCAGTATGCTTCCTTTCTCCATTCCCTTTTGTTGGTTCAGACCTTTACTCTCTCCCCTTTTAAGTTTTTGTTGTCACAGATTGTCTTTATTTATGCTGTACGTTGATTTCTGCACTGCAGTAGCAACTGTCTTTTTCCTCTCTCTCTCTCTCTCTCTCTCTCTCTCTCTCTCTCTCTCTCTCTCTCTCTCTCTCTCTCTCTCTCTCTTTCTTTTAAAGTGTTGTTTTTTTTTTTCTTCTTTACCCTGTATGGTATGTTTATGTGTATAGTGTCCTCTTTTGTGTTGGGCTTGCCATTTCTTGTGTCTGTCTGTCTGTTCGTAATAGTACTCATGGCTTTGTATTCTTTCACTTCTTTATTTCAGGTCGAATAGCCTCCTTCAGCATTTCTTGTAGTGCAGGTCATGTGTTAGAAAATCCCCTCAGCTTCTGGATGTCTGGAAATGTCTTTATTCCTCTTTCAGATCTAAAGGATCGCTTTGCTGGATATATTATTCTTGGCTCATAATTTCTGTCTTTCAATAGTTTGAATATTTGAGTCCACTCCCTTCTTGCTTGTAGAGATTCTGCTGAAAAGTCTGATGATAATCTAATGGGCTTTCCTTTGTAGGTTACTGTCTTCTTTTTCCTGGCTGCCTTGAGGATTCTTTCTTTGTCGTTAATTTTTGACAGCTTCAATACAATGTGTCTTGGAGAAGGTCTGTTGGGATTGAGGTCATTAGGTGTTCTATTTGCTTCTTGGATTCAAGGATACAGTTCTTTCCACAAGTTTGGGAAGTTCTACTTGACTATTTGTTTGAATATACTTTCTGTTCCCTTCTCTCTTTCTTCTCCTTTCTGGTATGCCCATTATTCTTATATTGCTCTTTCTGATGGAGTCAGAAAGTTCTTGTAGATATCTTTCATTTCTTTTAACTCTCAAGTCTCTCTCTTCTTCCATTTGTACCATTTCCAGATTTCTATCTTCGGTATCACTGTTTTTTTCCTCCATCTGGTCAACTCTATTACCCAAGATGGCTATTTTGTTCTTAATTTCTTTTATTAAGTTCTTAATCTCCAGAAATTCTGTTTGGTTCTTTTTTTCAAATTTCAATCTCTTTGGTAAAATGTTTATTTTGTTCTTTGATTGTGTTTCTGAGTTCGTTAAACTGCCTGTCGGTGTTTTCTTGCATCTCATTGAGTTTTTTCAGAACTGCAATCTTGAATTCTCTGTCATTTAAGTCACACATTTCCATGTCTTTAACTTCATTTTCTGGAGACTTTTCATTTTCTTTCTGAGCTGCCTTGTTACCTTGGTTATTCATGACAATTAATGAGTTATTATTTCTCTTCCTAGGCATCTACAGGAGTGGATTCTGCAACAGGTTGATAGGAAGACGTCTTTCTTTTGCTTTCCAGTGTGTGTTGGTAGAATGCTTTATTTTCTCTCCTACTGAAGCCTTTTATTCTCTCTTACACTGTAGTGTTATATTTTCTCTGCACTGTTCCAGCTTCTCACACAATGGGAGAAGGATTCTTTGGAAGATAGGCTTGTTCTTTGTGAGCAGGTCACCTGAGTCTGATGGCACTGCCTCCATGGGGGAATGCGGAGAGCTTCTGAAGTTCCAAATCTCTTCTTGCACCAGTTTCAGGGTCTGTGTGTTTCAGAGGCTCTGTTTACCCCAGCAGGGATCCACCCAGATAGGTGTGTGGAAGCGCAGGATGGGTTGTGAGAGGTGACCACCACATGGTGGTGACCACCAGCACAGCCAATCCTGCCCCCAAGGCTCTCTCTCCTTCCTGGAACTATGTGTTTCCCCAAAAATAAGACCTTGACAGACCATCAGCTCTAACGCGTCTTTTGAAGCAAAAATTAATGTAATACCCAGTCTTATATTATATAAGACCCAGTATTATATTATATTATATTATATTATATTATATTATATTATATCATATCAGTATTATATTATATAGTATTATACCCAGTATTATATTATATTATATTATATTATATCAGTATTATATTATATCAGTATTATATTATATCAGTATTATATTATATTAGTATTACATTATATCGGTATTATATTATATTATATTATACCCAGTATTGTATTATATTTATTATATTATTTAATATTATATTATATATGATATGATATTAAAATAAAACCTGGTCTTATATTAATTTTTCCTCCAAAAGACGCATTAGGGCTGATGGTCTAGCTAGGTCTTATTTTCGGGGAAACACGGTAGTTGGGCAGTGAATCTGTGGTTGTGAGCCGCAGTTCTTAGAACTGCAAATATTCTGTTCTTTTGATCTGACACTGCTACTGCTCTGCTTCTAGCACTGGGCAGGTGGGGATGGGGCGAATTCTGGGAGGGTAGGAAGGGGACGGCTAGGCTCCATGCCTATGCCTTCCATCCTCTGCTTGGCAGTGAGGGCTTAAATCACCATTCTCACCCTTCTTTCCTAAGTCTTTGCTCCGAGGTCTGTGCCGTGAGAGTTGGGTTCAGCCGTGTTATATGCTGATTCCTCAGGCAGGACTGTGGGCCATAAGGGGGGGGCGCTAGCAGTCTGAATTCTTCCCTCTGCTTTGACTGCTGTGGCTCCAAACTGCAGGGAGCTGGGATCTCTGGTCTGCATCCTATGGCCAGTGCAGCCACTGTGGCCCGTGTCTCCACACTTCCCCATTCCCTCCTCCTCCCCACTCACCAAATTTGCCCACCTTTAGATGATTTCAGTTGCACGTCTCTTAGTCTTGCCTGTCTGCTGTGCAGTGAATCCTTTGTGGAATTATATCTGTTGAATTTGTTGTAAATTTCAGGGGAGATTTCAAGAGTTTCACCTCATGCTGCTATTTTTATGATGTAATCCCTTGATCTATTGCTTTCTATTCTCAATCTCTGCTTTTAGGTCCATTGTTTCCTGTTCTTAGCATTTGCTTTTATCTTTATAGTCTCTTTCCTTGTTATTTCTTTTGGTTTACTTTATTCTATTCCTATTTTTTTTTCTAAAACTATGAATTTGCCTGTGATAACCACTTTGAATGTATCCCATACATTCTGATATGTACTGTTTTCATTATCATTTTTTTCTAAGATTCTATAATTTCATTCTGTTTTCCCTTCAGCCAGGAGTTCAGTTCAGTTCCACCTTTCCAGGTGGAAGAACTAATTTGTTTTGCTTATTTGCTTGTTTGTTTTTGTTACTAATTTCAAGTTTTATTTTATCATGATCAGTTATATTTTTTGTAATTTTTGTACATAGTGGAAGTTACTGATGTTTTCCTTGTGACCTAGTATATGATCACATTTTCTCAAAGTGTCATGGATGCTTGAGCAGAACGTATATTAGGATGTTTAGTTCTGTATACATTTTATAATATCTACCTTATTAGTTATGTTGTTCAGATACTCTGTCTCCTTACATATTTTGTCCATTTGATCTGTCTTGTACTGAGAGTATTACAGAAATATGTTTTATTGTTAGTGTGTGTCTACATGTTTCCTTGTATATCCTGTAGTTTTTGTTTCTTAAATGTAGTTTCATAAACATTCATATTCATTGTGTCTTGATTTTGTATTATCATTTTTGGACATTTTGGACAGTTATGGCACAAAGAAGTCTTTTGTCACATTGAATGCTCGTGTGACGTAAGCATCTCTATGCCTGCTCTCCTTTTGTTTTCATTTACTTAGTATACTTTCTTATTCCCTCATTTTTTACGTTCTGAATCAGTTACTTCTAGATGTGTCTCATGTCCATGGCATATACTCGTAGTTGTGTTTTGTGAGAAAATTCAAAATAAATTTATTTTAATAAATGACTGTGTTGTCTATTGTTTACCAAACAAGTAATTCCACAACTTGGCAGGTTAAAACAACAAACATTTATCATAGTACAGTTTCTATGGGTCAGGAATCAGGGAGCCACTTAGCTGAGGTCCTCTGTTTCATGGTCTCTAACAAGGTTGGTATCAAGTTGCTGGCCAGGGCTACAGTCATATCAAGGTTCAACTGGGATATGATTCATTCTCAAGTTATTGTAGCTATTGTCAGGGCTCAGGTTCTTGCTGGCTGTTGATTGGAGATTTCTGTTCCTTGCCATGAGAGCCTCTCTATAAGGCAGCTCATGACATGGTAGCTGTTTTCTCTCAGAACAAGTGATAGAGAGTGAGTGAGACAGAGAGCACACTCTTTTTGTAACTTAATCTTGGAAGTGACATCCCTTTATTTTTGCCATATACTATTCATTAGAATCTAGTTATAAATTTAGCCTACACTCAGGGAAAAGAGATTACACAGGGGCTTGAATACCAGGAGAAAGCAGAGATCTTTTTTTTTTTTCTTTTTCTTTTCAAGTCACTCACACTGGCGTACATATCCCGCTCTGGGTCGTTTTTCTTTTCCTTTTCTTCTTTTTTTTAGTTTCAGGCATACAGAACAATGCAGTAGTTAGACATTTCACCCCTCACAAAGTGATAACTCGTCTCTCCCAATCTATTGCCCCTCTGACATCATACATATCTATTACAATTCCATTGACTCTATCCCCTACGCTATACTCCATATCCTGTGACTATATATATGTTAAGTTATAGTTGACAAACAATATTATTCAGATTCAGCTCCAGGTGCACAGTGCAGTGTTCAAGCATGTACACCATCCATGAAATGGTCTCCCTAATAAGACATGTGCCCATCTGACACACTACAAAATCTTTACGACATTGTTGGTTATATTCCCCAAACTGTCTTTCATATCGCATGGCAATATTGTACTTACCAATTTATGCAGTCTGATCCCTTCCCCTTCCCCTTCTCCCTCATCTCCAACCCCTCCCTTCTAGCAACCATCAGTTTTTCCTCTATATCTCTGAGACTATTTCTGTTTACTTTCTTCATTTATTCAGTTCTTTAAATTCCACATATGGCTGAGATCATATGGTATAGGTCTTTCTCTGACTGACTTATTTCACTTAACATGATGTTCTCTAGGTCCATCCGTATCACTGCAAATGGTAAGATTTCATTCTTCTCTATAGCTGAGTAATACTCCATTGTATAAATGTACCACAGTCTCTTAATCTAGTCATCTATTGATGGGCATTTTGGTTGTTTCCATGTTTTGGCTATTGTAAATAGCACTGCAGTAAACATAGGTGTGTGTGTGTGTGTGTATATATATATATATATATATATATATATATATATATATATATATATATTAAATTAGCGTCTTGGATTTCTCTGGATAGATACCTAAGAGTGGAACTGCTGGGTCATAAGGTAGTTCCATTTCCAGTTTCTTGAGATACCTTCATACTGATTTCCATAGTGGTTGCACAAATCTGCAATCCCACCAACAGTGCACCAGGGATCCCTTCTCTCCACAACCTGGCCAGCACTTTGTTGTTTGTTGATTTATTGATGATAGTCATTCTGACCAAAGTGAGGTGGTATCTCATTTTGGTTTTTATTTGCATTTCTCTAATGATTAGTGAGGTTGAGCATTTTTTCGTATGTCTGTTGGCCCTCTGTATGGCCTCCTTCGAGAAGTGTCTCTTCAAGTCCTCTGCCCATTTTTTAATTGGGTTGCTTGTTTTTTTGGTGTTGAGCTGAATGAGTGTTTTATAAATTTTGGATATTAACCCCTTATCAGATGTATCATTGACAAATATCTTCTCCCATTCAGTAGGCTGCCTTTTGTTTTATTGACGGTTTCCTTTGCTGTGAAAAAACTTTTAAGTTTGATGTAATCCCATACGTTTATTTTTTTCTTTTACTTCCCTTGGGCGAGGGGATATATCAATAAGAATATTACTCAGGATAATGTCTGCAAATTTACTTCCTATATTTTCTTCTAGGAGTTTTATGGTTTCAGGTCTTACATTTAAGTCTTTAATCCATTTTGAATATGTTATTGTATATGGCGTAAGGAGGTGATCCAGTTTTTTTTTTTTTTTTTTTGCCTGTGTCAGTCCATTTTTCCCAGTACCATTTATTAAATAGATTGTCTTTATCCCATGTAAATTCCTTCTTCCACTGTCATAGATTAAATGACCATATATGAATGGATTTATTTCTGGGCTCTCTATTCTGTTCAGATCTTGTGAACAGATCTATGTTTCTGTTTTTATGCCAATATCATACTGCTTTGATTACTATAGGCTTGCAGTATTAATTGATGTTGGATGGTGTGATACCTCCCACTTTGTTCTTATTTCTCAAGATTGCCATGGCTATTCGGGGTCTTTTATGGTTCCATATAAATTTTAGGATTATATGTTCTATTTCTGAGAAAAATGTCATTGGTAGTTTGATAGGAATTGCACTGAATCTATGTATTGCTTTAGGTAGTACCAACATTTTAACTATATTAATTCCTCCTATCCATGAACATGGTATGTGTTTCCATTTATACAAATCTTTTTGATTTCTCTCTTCAGTGTCTTATAAATTTCTGAGTATAGGTCTTTTACTTCTTTGGTTAAGTTTATTCCTAGGCATTTTATTGTTTTTGAGGCAGTGGTAAATGGGATTGATTTCTTGATTTCTCCTTCTGATAGTTTATCATTGGTGTATACAAATGCCACTGATTTCTGAATATTAATTTTATAACCTGCTACTTTACTAAATTTGTTTATCGGTTCTAATAGGTTTTGGTCGAGTTTTGGGGGTTCTCTATTTATAGTCTCACGTCATCTGCATATAATGACAATTTTACTTCCTCCTTTCTAGTTTGGATACCTTTTATTTCTTGTCTGATTGCTGTGGCTAGAACTTCCAGAATTATATTGAATAAAAGTGTTGAAAGTGGGCAGCCTTGTCTTGTTCCTGATCTTAAGGAGAAAGGTTTTAGCTTTTCCCCATACTCACTGCATTGAGTATGACATTAGCTGTGGGTTTATCATATATGGCCTTTATTATGTTGAGATATGATCCTTCTATTCCCACTTTGCTAGGAGTTTTTATCATAAATGGCTGCTGGATTTTGTCTAATGCTTTTTCTGCATCTATTGATATCATATGATTTTTATTTTTCATTTTGTTAATGTGGTGTATCATGTTAATTGATTTGTGGATATTGAACCAAAATGGCATACCAGGAATGAATCCCACTTGATCATGGTGTATGATCTTTTTAATGTGTTGCCGAACCTGCTTTGCTAGTATTTTGTTGAGGATTTTTGAGTCTATGTCCATTAGGGATATTGACCTCAAGTTTTCTTTTTTGTAATGTCTTTATCTGGTTTTGGGATCAGAGTAATAGTGGCCTCATGAAATGTACTTGGGAGCCTTCCCTCTTTCTGGATTTTTTGGAATAGTTTGAGGAGAATAGATGTTAATTCTTTTTTGAATGTTTTGTAAAATATACCTGTGAAGACATCTGGTCCAGGACTTTAGTTTGTTGGGAGCTTGTTGATTACTGATTCAATTTCTTTGGTAGTAATCAGTCTGTTTAGAGTTTCTGTTTCTCATTGTTTAAGTCTTAGAAGATTGTATGCTTCTAGAAATTTATCCATTTCTTCCAGATTGTCTAATTCTTGGCATTTAGTTGCTTGTAGTATTCTCTTAAAATTTTCCATATTTCTGTGGTATCTGTTGTCACTTCTCCTCTTTCATTTCTGACTTTATTAATTTGGGTCCCCACTCTCTTTTTCTTGGTGAGTCTGGCTAAGGGTTTGTCAATTTTATTTATCTTTTAAAAAAACTAGTTTTTGGTTTCATTGATATTTTGTATTATTATTATTTTTTGGGGGGTCTCTATTTCATTTATTTCTGCGCTGATCTTTATTTTTTCCTACCTTGAACTCGCTTTGGGCTTGTTTTGCTGTTCTTTTTCCAGTTCTCTTAGGTGTAATGAGCGCCTGTTGATTTGAGATTTTTCTTATTTCTTGAGATAGCCCTGCATTGCTATGAATTTCCCTCTTAAGACTGCTTTCACTGCATCCCATAGATTTTGGGTAGTTGTGTTTTTATTTTCATTGGTCTCAAGGTATCTTTTTCTTTCTTCCTTGATCTCATTACTGACCCACTCACTATTTAGTAACATGTTATTCAGCCTTCATGTATTTGTGTCTTTTCCAGATTTCTTCTTAAAATTGATTTATAGTTTCATAGCATTGTGGTCAGAGAAGACACTTAATATGATTTAAATCTTCTAATGTTTTGAGACTTGTTTTGTTGCCTAGCAGGTGGTCTATCTTGGAAAATGTTCCATGTGCACTTGAGAGCAATGTATATTCTGCTGCTTTGGGGTGAAATGCTCTAAAAATATTGGTGAAATCCAACTGGTCTAAAGTGTCAATTAACGCCAATGTTTCTGTATTGATTTTCTGTCTGGAGGATCTGTCCATTGGTGACAATGGGATGTTGAAGTCCCCTACTACGATAGAGCTACTGTTGATCTCTGACATTATGTCAGTCGTAAACTGTTTTATATATTTGGGAGCTCCTATGTTGGGTGCATAGACGTTTACTAGGGTTATATGATCATGTTGGATATATCCTTTTATAATTATGTAGTGCCCTTCTTCGTCTTTTAATGTAGTCTTCATTTTAAAGTGTATTTTGTCCAAAATAAGTATTGCTATACCAGCTTTTTTCTCATTTCCATTTGTGTGAAATATCTTATTCCATCCTTTTACTTTCAGTCTCCGGGTGTAATTTTATCTCAGTTGAGTCTCTTGTGAAAAGCATATGCATTGGGTCTTGTTTTTTTTAATCATTCAGTCACTCTGTGCCTTTTTTTTTTTTTTTACTTAAAGTTTATTGGGGTGACAATTGTTAGTAAAGTTACAGAGATGTCAGGTTCTGTAATATGTCATCTATATATATCACATTGTGTGTTCACCACCCAGAGTCAGTTCTCCTTTCATCACCATATATTTAATCCCTTTTACCCTTATCTACCACTCCCCTCCGCCCTCACCTTCTGGTAACCACAAAACTATTGTCTTAGTCTATGAGTTTTTGTTTCTTCATTTGTTTGTCTTGTTCTTTTTATGTTTACAGTTTTATATCCCACATATCAGTGAAATCATATGGTTCTAGACATTTTCTGTTTGACTTACTTCACTCAGCATAACAATCTCAAGATTCATCCATGTTGTTGCAAATGGTACTATTTCGTCTTTTCTTATGGCAGAATAGTATTCCATTGTGTATATATACCACAACTTCTTTGTCCAATCATCTATCAAAGGACACTTCGGTTGTTTCCATGTCTTGGCCACCATAAATAAAGCTGCAATGAACATTGGAGCACACGTGTCTTTATGTGTAGCTGTTTTCAGATTTTTTGGGTAGATACCCAGGAGAGGGATTGCTGGGTCATATGGTAATTCTATTCTTAATTTTTTGAGGAACCCCCACACTGACTGCCATAGCGGCTGAACCAATCTGCATTCCTTCCAACAGTGTATGAGGGTTCCTTTTTCTCCACAGCCTCTCCAACACTTTTTCTTATTTGTCTTCTTGATGATAGTCATTCTAACTGGTATGAGGTGATATCTCATTGGTTTTTTTGCATTTGCATTTCTTTGCAAATGCATTTGCATTTCTCTGATGATTAGTTATGTTGAGCATTTTTTCATGTCTATGGGCCAAATGTATGTCTACTTTGCAGAAATGTCTATTCAGGTCCTCTGCACATTTTTAAATTGGATTGTTTGTTTTGTTGTTGTTCAGTTGTGTGAGTTCCTTATATATTTTGGTTATTAGCCCCTTATTGGAGGCATTGTTTGCAAAAATCTTCTCCCATTCAGTTGGTTGCCTCTTTATTTTGTCGATGATTTCTTTTGCTGTGCAGAAGGTTTTTAGTTTGATATACTCCCACTCATTTATTTTAGTTTTTATTCCCCTTTCCTTTGAGGTCAAATTTATAAAATGTTCTTTGAACGCAAGGTCCATAAGTTTAGTACCTAAGTTTTTTTCTATGCAGTTTATTGTTTCAGATCTTATGTTAAGTCTTTGATCCATTTTGAGTTAATTTTGGCACACAGTAAAAAATAGCAGTGCAGTTTCATCCTTATGTGGCTTTCCAATTCTGCCAGCGCCATTTATAGAAGAGGCTGTCTTTTCTCCATTATATGTTTTTGGTTTCTTGCTCAAAAATTGTCCATATTTAATGTGTTTATTTCTGGGTATTCAGTTCTATTCCATTGGTCTGTATTTCTGCCAAAAATACACTGTTTTGATTATTGTGACCCTGTAGGACAAGCTGAAGTCAGGGAGTATGATACCTTCACAATTGTTCTGATTTCTTAGGATTGCTTTGGCTGTTCAGGGTCTTTTGTGATTCCATACAAATCTGATGATTTTTTGTTACTCTATGTCTTTTGGTCAATTTCTCCCTTTAGTTCTGTTAGTAGTTTCTTGGTATATTTCGGTTCTCCCTGATTGGGGGCATAAATATTGATGACTATTATGTCTTCTTGTTGTATAGTCCCCTTTACCATTATGAAATGTCCATCTTTGTCTCTTGTTATCTTTTTCACCCTGAAGTCTGTTACATCTGATATCATTGTGACTACACCTGATTTTCTCTGGGTACCATTTGCATGGAGTGTCAATTACCAACCTTTCACTTTGAGTCTATGCTTGTCCTTGTAGCTGAGATATGTCTCTTGGAGACAACATATGGTTGGGTTTAGTTTTTTGATCCAATCTGCTACTCTGCCTTTTTATTGGTGAGTTCAGTCCATTTACATTTAGGCTGATTATTGATATGTGAGGATTTCCTATCATTCTATCTTTAGTTTTCTGGTAAGGCTGTCTCTCCATTGTTTCTTTGACTTTTTGTTCTTGTCTATTATTTCTGTGTGGTGGTATTCTATGATGTTTCCCTCTGTTTCTCCTTTTATTACAGTATGTATTTCAGTTCTGGATTTTTTTTTGAGTGGTTACCCTTACATTTATGTAAAAGAAAGTTTGATATTTAGAGTATTCCATTTTCTTCAGCACACTTACTTTCTCCATTCCCATAATCTGGTTCAGGCCTTTACTCTCCCCCTTTTTATGTTTTGGTTGCCACAAATTGTCCCTGTTGATGGTGGGTGAATAGCCTCCTTTAGTATTTCTTGTAGTGCAGGTCATGTATTAGAAAATTCCCTCAGCCTCTGTATGTCTGGAAAGGTCTTTATTCCTCCTTCATATCTAAAGGATATCTTTGCTGGATATATTATTCTTGGCTTATAATTTCTCTTTCAATAATTTGAATATTGGTTCCACTCCCTCCTGGCTTGTAGAGTTTCTGCTGAAAAATCTGATGATAATCTAATGGGCTTTCCTTTGTAGGTTACTGTCTTCTTTTCCCTGACTGCCTTGAGGATTTTTTCTTTGTCGTTGATTTTAGATAGCTTCAATACAATGTGCCTTGCAGAAGGCCTGTTGGGATTGAGGTAATTAGGTGTTCTATTTGCTTCTTAAGATCCACTTCTGTCCACAAGTTTGGGAAGTTCTCATCAACAATTTGTTTGAATATATTCTCTGTTCCCTTCTCTCTTTCTTTTTCGGGTATGCCCGTTATTCTTATATTTCTCTTTCTGATGGAATCAGAAAGTTCTTGTAGATTTCTTTCATTTCTTTTAAGTCTCAAGTCTCTTTCTTCTTCCATCTGTGTAATTTCCAGGTTTCTATCTTCGATGTCACTGATTCTTTCCTCCCTCTGGTCAACTCTACTACCTAAGCTGGTTATTTCATTCTTAATTTATTCTGTTGAGTTTTTAATCTCCAGAAATTCTATTTGGTTCTTTTTTAAAATTTCAATCTCTTATCGTAAAATGCTCATGTTGTTTTTTGGTTGTGTTTCTGAGTTCATTAGACCACCTTTCTGTGTTTTCTTGCATCTCGCTGAGTTTTTTCAGAACTGCAATCTTGAATTCTCTGTCGTTTAAGTCACATATTTCCATATCCTTAAGTTCCTTTTCTGGAGACTTTTCACTTTCTTTCTGAGCTCTCTTTTTGCCTTGGTTATTCATGGCAATTACTGATTTATTATTTCTCTTCCTAGACATCTACAGGAGTGGCTTCTGCAACAGCTTGATAGGAAGATGTCTTTCTTTTGTTTTCCAGTACTTGTTGGTAGAATGTTTTATTTTCTCTCCGACTGCAGCCTTTCTTTCTTTTTCTTTTTTTTTTTTCCTCTCACACGGCAGTGCTATATTTTCTCTTCACTATTCTAGCTTCTCACAAATTGGGGGAATTCCCTGGGAGACAGGCTTCTCCTCTGTTAATAGGTCGCCTTAATTTCAAAAGGAGAGCTTTTGAAGTTCCAAAGCTCTTTCTGCAGCAGATTCAGAGCCCGTGTGTTTCAGCAGTTCTGTTTACTCCTTCAGGGATCTGCCCAGATAGGTGGGGCCAAGGGGCAGGGTGAGTTGTGAGAGGTGTCCCAGACCAATGGCGGTGACCACCACCACAGCCGGTCCTGCGTCCACAGCTCCCTCCCCTTTGCAGGAACTAGTTGGGCTGCAAATCTGTGTCTGCGGTCCACAGTTCTCAGAAGAGAAAATATTCTGTTCTTTTGATCTGACACTGCTACTTTTCCGCTTCTAGCGCAGGCCAGCTGTGGGCAGGCGAACTCTGGGAGGGTAGGGAGGGGGCGGCTAATCTCAGTGCCTAAGGCTTCCGTTCTCTTCTTGGCAGTGAGGGCTTAAACTACCGTTTTCAGCCTTCTTCCCTCAGTCTTTTCTCTGAGGTCTCTGCCGTGAGCGTTGGGTTCAGCCGTGTTAAATACTGCCCCCTCAGCCCTGTGGGCCATAAGCCGAGCCCTAGCAGTCCGAGTTCTTCCCTCTCCCGCAGCTGCGGTAGTTCTGGAATGCAACGAGCTCGGAGCACCAAGCTAGGTCTGCGTCCTGCGCCCGCGGGCTCCATCTCTGCACTTCTCCCTTCCCTCCTCCCCTACTCGCACGATTCGCCCACCTTTAGGTGCATTCAATAGTGGCCCTCTTCATCTTGCCTGTCTGCTGTGCAGGGAGTCCTTTGTGGAGTTATTGTTGTTCGATTAGTTGTAAATTCCAGGGGAGCTTTACAGAGACCCACCTCACGCCACCCTTTTGATGACGTCTCTACTCTACGTCTTTTGATTGGAGCATTTCACCCATTCATTGATAGGTACATATTTATTGCTGTTTTCTTTTCAGATAGTTCTTTTTTTTTAATTTATTGGGGTGACAATTGTTAGTAAAAATTACATAGATTTCAGGTGTACAATTCTGTATTACATCGTCTATAATTCCCATTGTGTGTTCACCACCCAGAGTCAGTTCTCCTTCCATCACCATATATTTGATCCCCCTTACCCTCATCTCCCACCCCCACCCCCCCTTACCCTCTGGTAACCACTAAACTATTGTCTGTGTCTATGAGTTCTTGTTTCTCATTTGTTTGTCTTGTTATTTGTTGTTTTTGGTTTAATATACCACATATCAGTGAAATCATATGGTTCTCTGCTTTTTCTTTCTGACTTATTTCGCTTAGCATTATACTCTCAAGATCCATCCATGTTGTCACAAATGTTCCTATATCATCTTTTCTTACCGCCGAATAGTATTCTATTGTGTATATATACCACAACTTCTTTATCCATTCATCTATTGAACGACATTCTGGTTGTTTCCATGTCGTGGCCACCATAAACAAAGCTGCAATGAACATTGGAACACACGTGTCTTTATGAATAAATGTTTTCAGATTTTTTGGGTAGATACCCAGGAGAGGGATTGCTGAGTCATATGGTAATTCTATTCGTAAGTTTTTGAGGAACCTCCACACTGCCTTCCATAAAGGCTGTATTGCTGTTTTTTTATTCGTACTTCTGGTCTTCCTTTGTTAGTTTGTTTTCCCCTTTCTTCTATTTAAAAAAGGCCTTGTAACATTTTATGCAGTTCTTCTTTGGTGGTAATGAATTCCTTTAGCTTATTCTTTTATAAGAAGCCCTTTATCTCTCCTTCAATTTTAAGTGATGGCCTTGCTGGGTAGAGCAATCTTGGTTGTAGACTTTGATTTTTCATTACTTTGAATATTTCCTGCCACTCCCTTCTGGCCTGCAGAGTTTCTGTAGAAAAGTCAGCTGACAGTGTTATAGGAGTTCCCTTGTATGTAGCCCGTTGTCTTTCTCTTGTTGCTTTTAGGATTCTCTCTTTGTCTTTAACCTTTGATATTTTAACTATAATGTGTCTTGGTTTGGGTCTGTTTGGGTTCATCTTGTTTGGAACTCTCTGTACTTTCTGGACTTTTATGTCGATTTCCTTCACCAGGGTGGGGAAGTTTTTGGTCATCATTTCTTCAAACATGTTCTTGATGCCTTGCTCCTTCTTTTCTCCTTCTTGTATTCCTATGATTCAAATGTTGTTGTGTGTGATGTTTTCCCACAGCTCTCTTAAACTATTTTCATTGTTTTTTATTCTTTTTTTCTTTTTGTTGTTCCAATTGGGTGATTCTGGTATTTGTCGTCTAAATCACTGATCCAATCCTCTGGGAAGCAGAGATCTTTGAAGCATCTTAGAGGCTCCCTATCATAGTCTTCCCTCTGGCTCTCAATGATTCACTTGCTTTCCACATGCAAAATATACTCACCCCATCTCAGAAGTCCTCAAAAGTCATAAACCATTACAGTACCAGCTCAAAGATCAGACTCTCATCATCTAAATCAGGTCCAGGTGCAGCTCCTTCGTTGTGCTTCCTCTTGTTCTGTAGATGTATAAAACTAAAGAGGAAGTACAACCAAGGAGTGTGTACTCTCTAACACACACATGTAATTGTGGGATAGGCATACGATAAATACTGTATCTATTCCTATTGAAAAGGGGGAGGGATGGGAAGCACAAAGGAGTAATTGGTCCACAGAAATTCTGAAATCCAGTCAGGCAAATGTGAAATGTTCTTTTATTAGGCTTGGGCAACTTGGCTCATTTGCCTGGCTTTTGGGTTCACCCTCCTACTATTAGACTTTTGGGAATCCAAGAGCCTCTTTATATTGTGTTTTCTCTTTGTCCCTCATGATCCAAACTGACAGCCTTTTTGCTGATATCGTTGTCTCATTAACTCTACGGGTCTACTGTAAATTTCATAAGGATTTACTCCATTAGAGAATATCCAAGCCTGCAAATCTCTTTGAGATAATTTTTTCTCTACTTTGTGCTCCTGCTGGGGTGGCTATGGGACAAAATCCTTAATGTTTTGATTTAAAGGATCTGTGATGTACATGCTGAATCTCTTTAAAGGGCCTTGTGTGTGACTGAATATAACTCTAAGTATCTAAATAAAACCTGTGCTATTTCTTAAATATTAACAAAGAATTTTGCAGTCACACTCTTGACTTCATTATTAGACAATATTTTCCTGGAAAAGCCCTGGATTTGATCTTTGCTCAAGAGCCATTTCTTAATTTTAGTATTGTTTGCCGTTTGGAGGGGCTGAGGAATTTTAAAACCATAAGTCCTATCTCCCTGTTTTAAACTGTCTTTCCTTCAATTTGTCTCTTTCCTGCCATATTTTAAAGTCACGTGATGCTTAATGATGGGGATATGTTCTGAGAAATATGTCATTATGTGGACAAAAAAGGGGGTCTGTAATGAATCTAACTGAAAGTAATATCACCCGGTGATAAAGGGTTTATCTTCACCTTAGGCAAACCCTGCCCATTAGTTTTGTGCATCTAGGTTAACACATCTTGAAATGTCTCTTTGTCAGATCCCTGTGAAGACACCCTAATCTTGTTAACTACCCTGTAATCCAATCATACAGATTTCCCTGCCTTGCTATCTCCCATGTTCATGTAAACTTCTTTCTTCCTTAATTCCAAATGCATAACAGAAACTACAAACTGTCATTCTGGGAAGCATTTTTCTCAGTCTGTTGAGATCTTGCCTCTAGGCATGTCATCAGTTTGGCTCAAATAAACTCACAAAAAGTTCTCTACAGGTTTGAGTGATTTTAACATCAACAAGTGATTTCATCATTGTGTGAACATCATAGAGTATACTTACACAAACTTAGATGGTATAGCCTACTACACACCTAGGCTATATGATGTAGCCCATTGCTCCATAGGGGAGGAGACATAATTTTCCCTCTACCTTTCTGGGTTCTTGGCTGAGACATCCTTGTAATAAAAGACAGATTAACAGGAGAAAACAAACAAAAGTTTAATAGCATGTATACTTCTTGTATACATGGGAGAGACTCAGGAAAACTGAGCAACTCACCAAAATGGCTGAAGCCATCACCTTAAATACCATCTTCAGCTGAAGAGAAAAGATATTGGGGGTGGGGGGAGATAACCTGGTTATGGGAGATGACCAAGAAAAGCACAGTAAGTAAGGGTAAGATTGTTATGCATAAGCCATTATGGATGATGTATTATAGAATTGCACAATTGAAACCTATATAATTTTACTAACCACAGTTACCCAAATATATTTTATAAAAAAGAAGGAAGGAAGGAAAGAAAGGAAGGAAGGAAGGAAGGAAGGAAGGAAGGAAGGAAGGAAGGAAGGAAGGAAGAATCATTATCTTCTCCATTGATAAGAGTTTCTAGAAATAAAGACATCCCCCACTTCCTGCTACAGCCAGGGAGACACCCTTACAAATGAAAATTTCCCTTATATGTAAATGTCTTTTACAAAGGGTTCTTTTTTAAATGTCTTTTACAAAAACTTCTACTTGGTTTTCAGAGCTTCTCCTATGTCTGCTGTTTCTTAAAATTAACCAGCCTAAAATAATCCTTATTCCAAATAGACATATTTTGGGGTGAAAAAATCTGTTCTACAACTCCTAAGCTACAAACCTATGCAGCATGTTACTGTACTGTATACTGTAAGCAATTGTAACACAATGGTAAGTATTTGTGTAATGCCTTGTGCTATGACCGTGTTTCCCCTAAAATAAGACCTAGCCGGCCAATCAGCTCTAATGTGTCTTTTGGAGCAAAAATTAATATAAGACCCTGTCTTATTTTGCTATAAGACCCGGTCTTATATAATATAACATTATAACATAATATAATATAATTAATATAATATAATATAATTAATATAATATAATATAATTAATACAATATAATACGGAGTCTTATATTAATTTTTGCTCCAAAAGACGCATTAGAGCTGATTGTCCAGCTAGGTCTTATTTTTGGGGAAAATGGGGAAGTTGCGATGGCTATGTCACTAGGCAATAGGAATTTTTCCAGCTCCATTATAATCTTAGGGGACCACATTCATGTATGTGGTCTGTCCTTAACCAAAATGTCATTATAAGGCACATGACTGTATTGTAAACAGCAAGAATCAAGAAGGTGGCACCTTCAACATTTTTCTTAAAAATAGCCTTAGGTAGATCACTGAGTTCATTAGGCACATTTTCTACTTTCCATATACCTTCAGACAATTGCTATATTCTGCCACTACAACATAAGAATCTCCCTTCTTCAAGTTTCCAATATATTTTTCTCACTTTCTCTTGAGCTCTCACTTGCAACTTCCTCAAAGCCCCAAGTTTTACAGTGTGTTCAAGGCATTTTAAACACTACCACTCTTCTCAAAGTTGGCTGCTGAGTTCCAATGTCATGTCTGTAGTTTAGTTATTTGTTATGGCAGTACAAAACTTCTAAGTACAAAAATCTGTACCCACAATCTATTGCTATATAGCAAATAAACCCCAAAATTAGTTGCTTAAAACTACAAAGTTTTTCTTTTTGTCTTTATTTTTATACAAGTCTCTGTAGGACAGAAATCCTGGCCTGCACTAGTTGGGTTCCTCTAGTTCAACAGTTCCTACAAAACTAATCAATTTGTAGGTGGGTTTAACTCACTGTGGTAGGTAGCCTCTGATGATATGAATATTATTCTTACTTTTTCTGTCATTCATTTTTACTGCTTTCTCTCTGATCCATTTACTTCTTGTTTTTTAAATTCTCCTTTTCATTATCTTGGTTGTTTTTTGTCTTTCTTCAATACACTTTATTAAATTTCACTTGAATCTATTTTCCCTTGGGTAGTCTTCATTTCTGATATAATTTTGTCTTTTGAAAATTCTTTTGTGTTTAAGTTAATGTTGCAGTAACAAGGCCTGTGTGCTCAGCACATCAAATATTTAATATTTAATATATAAGCTTTCAAAATAAGGAAAGGTTTTATTTACTGAAATGGCACTGCAATGAGAAGATAAGATCTCTCTAGTTTTCTCAAATCCATCTTAAGTTTGTCTTCAAGACCAAGGGTCTTTAAACACAAGGGGAGAGAGGAAGGGTGGAGAAAGAGGTAGGATCTAAGGAACAATAGGGATATTTCCAACTCTTTGTTCACAGTCTGTCAGACTCATCCAGTCAATTAGCACATCTATAGAAATGCAGGCTGGAATTAAGATGGAGTCAGGGACAGAAGCATTTCACCCTGTTACACTAACTCTCTTTCATATTTCCCTGTTTCTTGACTATTTCCTTTCTTAGTTTTAAATTTCTCACAAGGTGGTTTTTCATATCTTCAAATATATAATTGATTATAGTTAATTCTTATAGTTTTTCTGCTGTATGGTTATTTTTCCTGTGGATACTTTTCCTCATATGGGTGAAATTTTCCTCATATGTGTGAAATTTCCTCATATATGTGAAATTTTATTTTCTGATTTTTTAGATTTGCTAATTTTCCTTTTGTTTATTTTTGTGGTGAGGGGAACAGTGTTTGCCATTCCAAAATATGCCCTTTTTAGGTATCGATTATTTTAAGCTGGTTATTTTTAAGTAATGAAAAACTCAAGAAAAAAACTTTGACCTTCTCCCTAACTACATAAAATAATTTAGATAAAGGACCTGCTCCAGGAAGGGAGCTATCATCATAGACAACTATATTTAATGTAAACTAGGTGTGATACACAGAAAGGAACCTAGCAAGGTTTTGATCAAAGTGTTGTCTGTGTCCCATTATTAAAGATGGCCCAGCAAACATGTATTTACTAAACATTTGCTCTTCCATCTCCATGTTTATTGCCTTCCTCCCCTTTGAAGTTCCAAACTATAACCCCCAATTCTCCTTAGCTCAAGATGGCATATAAGACTTTACTTCCTAATCTCTCCTCAAGTTTGATATTTTTATGGAACCGCTGTATGTACATATGTAATAAATTTGATCATTTTTTCCTGTTAATCTGCCTCGCATGAATTTGATTCTAGCTGGAAGGAATTCGAAAGGTAGAAGGGAAAATTATTTTTCATCCCTCATAATGGTGTTGGAGTATTATTTCACAAAATTCCCAGTTTAGTGACGCCTTTTCTTTCAACATAACAAAGTCCAGACACTTGAAGCAGATTTATTTGTTTGTTTTGGTTTGGGTTGGAAAGGCTGTGTGTCCTCAGGTTTCATGATTATTTTCTGTCATGTGGGACTCTGCATTTCCCCCTTTAGCGTTTTTTCCTTTATTCTACCTAACTGCCAAGTGGAGTTTTTTCTCCTTTATTGACTTTTTTTCTTTTCTAGAAATTATGTATTTCAAAGACTGTCCCCTTAAACAATAAGTAGTTTGATAACCCTTTCCTGTAATCCATGCTCTGATCTATTCACATGCTTTATAAAAATATTCAGACTTAAGAGGGACTTAACATTTCTGAGGCTAATTTTGAATCATTGTATGCCCCTTCCCTAACCTACCTCTTCCCCACAGTTTTTCTTCTTTTGCCTTGTGGCTGGAGGGTGGGGGTTATGATGGCAGCATGGGTATTCACAATAGACAAGACATGGAAACAACTGAAATGCCCATTGGTAGATGACGGGATTAAGAAATTGTGGTACATTTATACAATGGAGTATTACTTGGCCATAAAGAATGAAATCCTACCATTTGCAATGGTATGGATGGACCTAGAGAACATCATGCTAAGTGAAATAAGTCAGACAGAGAAAGACAAATACCATATGATCTCGCTTACATGTAGAATAGAATAAAAAAAGAATAGACTAAATGAGAAAGACAAATACCATATGATCTCGCTTACATGTAGAATAGAATAAAAAAAGAATAGACTAAATGAACAAACTAATCAGAAACAGTCTCAGAGATAGAGAGAAAAACTGAAGGTTGATAGATGGGAAGAGGATGGGGATGAGGGAGGAGGTGAGTGGATTAGAAAGCACAAATTGGTAACTACAATATTGTCATGGGGATATGAAAGACAGTTTGGGGAATATAATCAATAATGTTGTAAAGATTTTGTAGGGTGCCAGATGGTCATTTGTCTCATTAGGGAGATGACTCCAGGGACAGTGTAAATGCCTGACCACTGCACTGTACACCTGAGGCTGAAGCTGAATAACAATGAATGTCAACTAAATTTAATATATATATGGTCACAGGATGTGGAGTACAGCATAGTGAGTAGAGTCAATGGAATTGTAACAGCTATATATGATGTCAGAGGGTAGTAGATTGGCGGAGGGGGGTTATCACTTTGTGGGGGTGTAAATGTCTAACTATTACATTGTTTTGTACACCTGAAACTAATAAAAAATTAAAAAGATGGCAGCATGGGATATTGCACTGGGATTTGGTGATTTCATTTTCTTTTTACCTACACTTACTTTGAAGCTTTAGCATTCTATATCTTCAAGTTTTGCTGAAGGCTTAGTTTTTGTGTAAGTTTATATTTACAATCTTGTTATCTGGTATTGTTTTAAGAGATATAGTAGGAAACTGGTAACTTGGTGTCCACTATTGCTTTCATCTGCCCAGAAGTTCTCCTTTTAATTTTTTAACACTTCTAAATACTTTTTCAAAATGTGTCTTCTTCGTTAAATTGGAAGCTTCAAGAAGAAAGGGATCATGTCTATCTTGTTCTTTTCTATCCCATTTGCCTAGTACAAGTGTAATTACTGTGGAGTCAAAAGAACACTGGACTTTAGTCTCAAGTAACGAACAGTAGATTTACATTTGTGTTTACTTAGCTTACTTAGATCTTAGATTTTTTATCTATAACCAAGGATCTCACAGGGTTGTTTTGGAGCAAGATCAAGTATGAACGTACCTGAGAATAGTTAGCTATTGTACTGTCCATGCTTAACAAACACTTACCTAGCGTGCACACACACCCTCTATAGCTTTCTTTCTTATCTCATGCAATCCTAAACAGTTGGTAATTTACACTAAACCTTTTTAAGTTTCAATGTTTCTAACTGGTCTATCGTCATCTTTTTCTTGTAAATAGAAGTGTCTTATATCCAATTTTTTAAGATCTAGTGTTAGAAAACTCCGTTTGCATCTTCTTATTTTTATAAAAAATGTAGAACCCAAAATGTTAGTGCATATTTTATTTTTCATATAGGTAGGCCACCTATGTTCATAGTTTATGTTACAATCAAAGAAGCCAGTATACTGAAAGCCTACTTTTACCTTGAAATTTAGAAATTATAATAGTCCTATTAGTAATAGTAATAGCAGCAATAACTAACACATGTTGAAAGATTACTATATGCTCATCACCATTTTAAATATTTTAAAGTTATCAATTCATTTAATCATCACAATAATACTATGAAGTATGTATACATATTATTATCCTTATTATATAAATAAGCAGGATAAGTTAAGTAACTTGCTGGAGGTCATGCAACTAGTAAATAGTGTAATTAGTGTTTGAATCCAATGAAAAAGATGTCTTGAGTTTATTAGGCAAATGGTGAAATACTACTTATTCAGGTGGACTGCTCTTCAACCCCTATTTGAGCAAAAAATTTCTAAGAAAAATATGTCTCAAGCAAATAAGATTATTTTTAAATAGTCACAAAAGAGGTTTGAAATCTTCAATTCTTGGGGAAAAGTAGGGTTCTACACTGCAAAGGGAGAATCAATACTCAAAGGTAGAAGATTGGAGGGGAAAAGAACAGACATGGGCACAGGCTGGGGGAACTCCAAACTTAGATAATAGTTGAATTTTAATATCTGTCTGTCTTCAAGGGAGAGCTCAGCCTCTATCTCTGATGTCTGAAATGCATAGCTTCAAGGCAAACAATTAAGATGCTTTTATTTTTCATAGTAGTTCTCTCAGGGATTCTTTGACTCGGAAAACAAATGAAGCAAAATGAAGTTAATGACTCTTTCAAGTCCTTCCATCAAAGACTATCCATTGTATCAGTGAAAAATTCCCCAGTAAAAATACTAGTTGCTTTGGGACACAGCAAGGGAGGAAGGGAGGAAGGAGATATTCAGGTTAAGTGAAATCCTAAATATGGCACAAAGTTGCTGGCTCCAGCCACAGAAAATGAAGGGACTGGCATTGGGAGGGGACATAAGCATTTAAATTCAACCTGAATCCCACCCTTCCCTCCTTAGAGAACAGATGTGATCAAAGCATGCACAGCAGAAACTGCAGCACCCGTATTAGGGAATCAGTGCTCAATCTTCATTATTAGATTTGGGGGAAAAATGTAAAAGGATATATATATATATATATATATATATATATATATATATATATATATATATATATATATATATTAAATTTATATATAAACCCCTGGCATACTATACTTTTGTATTATTGGGTACAATTAGCAATTAAATCTTTTGCTTTCCTCTGTTTTTCCCTAAGAAGTTCACCTTATGATTTTTCTCAAAAATCATTATTTAGGGTCCAAAATCTAAGACAATGCTAGGAACATGGTTACTAAGGAAAAATAAACCTCAGCAGATTAGATTACTTAAAAATGCATGCAAGAGGCTTGAAATCATCTATTCCCTGGAAAGACATGTAATATTAATCAAGACATGTAAAATTTATCTTTGACCTCAGCTAATGTTGCCATCCTCAGTATGAAAACTGTTGGTTATGCTACAATCATCTCAAGTCACTGAAAATTGATAAAGACATGTTAGGAATATCTGAATATAATTAAAAAACTTATGAAAATGAACAAAATATACAGATATTTAAAAATATTTTTATTAAAATATATATAACATACAATATTATATTCATTTCAGGGATGCACCATATTATTCAACATTTATATACATAATGAAGTGATCACCATGATAAGTCCAGCAACCATCTGACACCACTCCACACTGTCACACAATTATTGACTATATTCCTTATGCGGTATATTACATCCCCATAACTTACTTGTTTTATACCTGGAAATTTAGACTTCTTATTTCCCTTCACATTCTTCCTCCCTTTTTAATTTTTCAATTGCAGTTGACAGTCAATATTATTTTATATTAATATCAGGTGTACAGCATAGTAGTTAGACATTTATATAATTTAAGAAGTGATCCCTCTGACTAGTCTAGTATGTATCCTGGATATACATAGTTATTACCATACTATTGGCTGTATTTCCTATGGTTTACTTTACATCCCATGACTATTTTGTAACTACCAATTTGTACTTCTTAATCCCTTCACCTTTTTCACCCTGGCCCTCAAACCCCCTCCCATCTATTACCCCAATGAATCTAGTATCCATCTGACACCATACATAGTTAATGCAATATTATTGACTATACTCCTTATGCTATACCCTACATCCCCATGACTACTGTGCAAAACCCAATTTGTACTTCTTAATCCTTTCCCTTTTCAACCACTCCTGATACCCCTCCCATCTGGCAACCATCAAAATGTTCTCTGTATCTATGAGTTTGTCTCTGTTTTGTTTGTTTGTTTATTTTGTTTCTTAAATTCCACATATAAGTGAAATCACATTGCATCTGTCTTTTTCTGCCTGACATACTCCACTCAGTACCATACTCTCCAGGTCCATACATGCCGCCACAGATGGCAAGAACCCATTTCCTTCCATGGCTTAGCAACATTCTATTGGATGGATGTACCTCCTACTCTTTATCCACTCATTCATCGATGGGCACCGAGGCTGCTTCCAAATCTTGGCCAATGTAAACAATGCTGCAACAAACATATGGATGCACACATCTCCTCAAAGTAGCCTTTTGGTTTTCTTCAGATAAATACCCAAAAGTAGGATAACTAGGTCCTTTTTCGAATCTTATTAAAGCTTTTTTTGAAAGTCTATTTTGTTTGGTATAAATACTGTTACCTCAGCTTTTTTTTCTTTTCATTTCCATTTTCATGAAACATCTTTTTCCATCCCTTTACTTTCAGTTTGTGTGTCTTTTGATCTCAAGGGGACATATGTAAGAGTCTTGTTTTCTTATCCATTCAGCCACCCTATCTTTTTATTTGAACATTTCATCCATTTACATTTGAAGTAATTGGTAATAGGTATGTAGTTATTGCCTTTGTATTATTCGTATTTCTTAACTTTTTTTTTTTTTTTTTTTTGTCTTAAGGAAGTCCCTGTAAGATTCCTTGTAATACTGGTTTGTTGGTGATGAACTCTTTTAGCTTTTCCATGTCTGGGAAGCTCTTTATCTGTCCTTTGATTCTAAATGATAGCTTTGCTGGGTAGAGTAGTCTTAGTTGTAGCTTCTTACTTTTCATCACTATGAATATTTCATGCCAGTTCCTTCTGGCCTACAAAGTTTCTGTTGAAAAATCAGCTAACAATCTCATTGGAGCTCCCTTATAGGTAACTAACTGCTTTTCTCTTGCTGCTTTTAAGATTCTTTCTTGGTCTTTAAACTTTGGCATTTTAATTATGATGTGTCTTGGTGTGGGCCTCTTTGGGTTCATCTTATTTGGGACTCTTAGTGCTTCCAGGGCTTATATGTCTATTTCCTTCACAAGGTTAGGGAAGTTTTCTATCATTGTTTCTTCAAATAGGTTTTCAATTCCTTGCTCTCTCTATTCTCCTTCTGGTACCCCTATGATTAGACTGTTATTAAGCTTGATGTTGTCCCAGAGGCCTAACTATCCTCATTCTTATAGGTTCTTTTTTCTTTTTGCTGTTCTGTTTGGGTGTTTTCTACTACCTTATCTTCTTAATCATTGATTCAATCCTTGGCTTCATCTAATGTACTGTAGATTCCCTCTAATGTATTCTTCATTTCTGACTATTTTTTTTCTATCTTAATTTTTATGTTTTCTATTTCTTTGTTGGAATTTTCCCTGAGATCACTGAGCATCCTTATAACCAATGTATTGAACTCTGCATCTGGGAGATTGTTTGAGTCCATTTTGTTTGGTTCTTTTTCTGGAACCAAACAAAATGGTTCTTTTGCTCTGTTCTTTCATTTGGGATATGTTCCTTTGTATCCACATTTTGGCTGCCTCCCTGTGTTTGTTTCTATGTATTAGTAGGGCTGTTATGCTTCCCAGTCTTAGTAGAGTGACCTTATGTACTAGGTATCCAGTGGAGCCCAGTTGCACAGTCTCCCTGATCACCTGAGCTGGGTAGTCCAGGTGTGTCTCTTGTGTGGGTTGCATGTGCCCTCCTGTTGTAGTTGAGACTTGGTAGTCTATTTTCACATCAGTGCAGTGGGGAGGAGTGATCCTTGGGCTGATTTCTTGTGAGGACTGGCTGTGATTACAGTGGAAGAGATGTGGTGCAGGGCCTGATTCTACAGAGCATAATTCACTTTAGCAGAGCTCTGCTGCCTTCCCAGTCTGCGCTTGGGGGTGTGTCATCCTTGGTAGTGGTGGTGATGCTCCAGCTCATTCCAAACTGACCTCCAATTGTGCTGTTTCCCAAGGCCTCCTGGGACGGACACACCACAGGCCAATTTTAGTCACAGCCTGTGCCCTGCCCGGGACCACCTGGCATGAGCCACAAAGCAATCCACAGCTGGCTGCCACCCATGATGGGCTTGGAGGTGCCTTAAGAGGCCCAGCCGTGAAACAAGACCAGCTGTGCCTAGTGCTGGGCTTAGAGCTGCTCAGCAAGAGGTATTGGACTCACCAAAACCAGAGCCAGATGCTGCTTCTTTGGGTTTTGTGAATCTTTGAGAGATTTCAGGAAAATCCTTAGCATGAGCAAGACAGTCTTTTTGTATGGAAAAGCCACTGGAAACTGTTTGGGTGTCCTCAAAAGTTGGGTGGGTTGGGGTCTCTGGGAATCATTTGGGGCAGGGTGAACAAATGGTGTTAGCTAGGTTGATGGAAACTCAGATATGTTTGCCTGCATTTGCACTCTGCTAGGGGAAGGGCTAGGCAAAGAAACAATAGGTTTCACCAGCTCCTCTAGCCAGAAGAAAGCTGACCCTCCAGCCCTTGCCCTGAGGCCAAACAACTCAGTTCCTCTCATATGTCCCTGGTGGCCTTTGAGCTGCTGCTCCAAGCTCAAGTGGTCATCAGATTTATGAAGGTCCTCTAGCCCAGTTTGCCCTCCAGGCACACTGAATCTAAAGAAGAAGAAAGGAAAAGTCTGAATATCTAATAAAAATGCATCTTTAATCTGCCCCAGTGCTGGAGCTCAGAGCTAGTGAGTCCATCAGTGAGTAAGTTCATGCACAGGCCTGTAAGAGGAACACCTGGAACTGCAGCTGTCCTCATCTCACTCAGCCACCATCTTTGCTGGTTTTCACAGCCAGAAGTTGTGGAGACTTCTCTTCTGGGCACTGAAACCCTGACCTGGTGTAGGGCTAAGACTCCTGGCTCCTCAGCAAGGGACCTCTACAGCTGAAATATCCCTTCAGATATTTAATGGTCACACGTAGTTGTGGGACCACCCTGTTCTGCGTCTCTGTCCCTCCTACCAGTCTTGAGTGGCGTCTTCTGTATATCCTTAGTTGTAGGACTTCAGTTCAGCTAGAATTCAGGTGATTCTCAATGATGGTTGTTCTGTAGTTTAGTTGTAATTTTGATGTGGTCGTGAGAGGAGGTGAATCTAGTATTCACCAAATCTACCATCTTTACTGGAAATCCATCATACAGGTATTTTTTATGCATTGGAAAAAGAGCTTGAAAAATTAATGTTTTTTCCTAGGTATGC
Source organism: Rhinolophus ferrumequinum (assembly GCF_004115265.2). Lineage (NCBI taxonomy): Eukaryota > Metazoa > Chordata > Mammalia > Chiroptera > Rhinolophidae > Rhinolophus > Rhinolophus ferrumequinum. The sequence continues at coordinate 90,675,646 of NC_046284.1, read as the reverse complement.
CAAACACATTTCAGAGGTGGTCAGGGAGAACAGGGAAGAAAAAGTTTGTAGAAATTTTTCCAGATGATGTAAACACAGAAGCAGACATGCCCATCTTTTGATATTTCTGAGTGGTGAAAGGGGAGACAGTTGTATGTTTGTTTTCCCTTTTCTCATCCCCACCCCATAACATTAATTGAATCCTGTGATTTTGGAATCAAAACCTTTCATTAGCTACTGACCAGTCACATCTCCTCACTTCCTAATGCACATTTAGAATTGCCTGTAAGTATAGATCTCCATGTTGACAACCAGAAGTCAGTTAAAGCCCCCCTCCTCCTACTTTATCATCATGATATGGTAATTTGTTAAAGCCCCAGTGTGGATCAGATTTATGAAGGTCCTCTTAGCCCAGTTTGCCCTCCAGGTGCCCTGAATCTGGAGAAGAATAAACAAAAGGTTTGAATATCTAATAAAATACATCCTTAATCTAGTAAACAAGATTAATTGGATTTGGGGGTCAAAATACCCAGAAAATGAACAAGAATGAGATTGAAAAACAGCAGTCATTTCACAGATTCCATATGGTGGTCATGTTTGGGATGATTCTTTCTCTGGAATCCTGAGACAGCTGTATATCTGACTTATTACTTCTGTCTTTTTGTCCTGATTGATAAGGAATATTTGTTTACAGACAAACTCAAAAGAGCAGACTGCAGGACAGACACAAGATCCATTTCTGTGCAGTATCTCTGAGTACAAAACTTAAATTCCTTTGTCAAAAAATAAGCATTTACTGAAGGATGGATGTTGTAGAAAAGAAGAGATAAGAAACTCTATCTACACCCAGAGTTCAGTGAAGGTCACTTCAGGATGATGATGCTGAGTGGGGAGGGATGAAGCTCTGTACTTGTGAACCAAATTAATACAGGAATCTGTAAAGCATTCAGGCTGACCATAAGATAAACACATATCCTTCCTCCTACCAAATTATAGTTTGTCACTCCTCTTGGAAAGATTGCCTCCCTGAGTGCTAACTCGAAGGAAGTCTGCTCCCCAGTGGGTTGTCTCTGACAGGTATAAATGTTACCTTTTATCATCTATTGTCCACTGATGACAAAAGGAAACTAATTAAGCATAATTTCCAGGCTTTCAGCATTAAGGTCCCCTCAGTGGCCTGAGAATTACTTGCAGGTTTGGAATGGTGCCAACTGTGTATTGAATCTGGGCAATGATCCTGCACTCATAAATTCTGCAGTTAATAGCGAAATAATAGAGTCACAATTTGTAGGAAGAATAATTTTCTGTTCTGAAGAACGAAGTCCCTGCAGATGTTAGTGAATGCATCAGTGTTCACTGCTATTGTAATTCTCCTAAAGCCTCCTTCTAAATCCACAGTCTCCCAAAGCATTTCAAGTTTGTGGCATTTCTATTATTCTTAAATGTGGTGTTTTCATGGCTTATTTACTTAAAATCCTATTGTACATTTGTGAAGAAATTTCTTGTCATGATGTTTCAGTAATGTCATTAGTTTCTCTGTATGAATAAATGCTACCAAGATGGCTTTATGGCAGCCACATACAAATATCCTCACTGCCCATTTTCTGAATGGCAAACTGATTTCTAAAAATTTTTACAGCATTTTTATTCTTATCATTCCAAAGAAGTCTGCCAGCTAAACAATTACTTGGTACTGGACAATAACGTATTTACTCTCATTTGCTTACTGTATAAAGTATACATTGTTAATTTGTGGCCCACACTGATCTGGCCTTTAGTCTTGACTCCTAGTACATAGTAGATGCCCAATTAAATTTATTAGATAAAATTCCTGAATGGATTAATCTTATATATACACATCTTGCCTTATTGTTTGGATCTTAGGATTGTGTCAGTTACAAACAGTGGAAGAACAATTTCAACAATTGTTCCAATGAATGCCTCTGGGAAACTTTTCAGCATGGAAGACCTAGAAAGAAATCTTGTTCCAGCTTTATCAGGCACAGATGAGCCTCACCAATTTAGTTTGCCTGGTGTGTAGATAAAGCTTTTGGATACTAAATATAATGCTTCATATATGAGTTTACAGCTGAGATGTGACCCCTAAAATTGTGTATTGTACGGATGGGCATGGGCAAGAATTGCCCTCACCACTTCCCCTGGGGCACTGATGCATGAATTATTCTTATAGATAAGTAGACTATTAAAAAGTGCATATTTATAGGACACTTTGTTATAACTGTGTTCCCTTACAGACAGGTAGTTTCTCTAGAAGTGTTGTATGTGCATAATCCTCTTTACGGATTACAAACAATTACTGGGTTCCATGCTTGAACAGTTTTATCTCCTTTGGCCCAATTAAATTTGGCAGGATAAATATTTGAGAGAGAGAGGTGCATGGTTTTATAGGTAAATCTGTGACCATTGCTTCTTACTGAGGTTCATTGTATACAAACTACTTTTCTTGTTAACAGCATTCAAAGTGCTTCCCTAAACCTTCATCAAATGCATTAAATGACACTCATTGTATTAAGCTCTCCAGCATAATTTTTAGAAGTTTACTGCCTGATTGTTTCTAAATAATGCATTTAACAGAAGAAGATAACTATGTTGACTTCCTCAAACAGTATCACATATTTAAGTACAGTCAACCAAAAAGCCCCATATTCAAAAGTCTATACTTAGATACTAGCTGTTTGTTTTGATTTCTAATCATAGTTACTTATTGAATGGTTTTTTCAACATGAAAGGGAACAAGATTTTATTTACTTATATATTATCTGTATATAAGGGTTTCACTTAATTTGCAATGAGGAAGTTAAATTAATTCATTTTAATGATAATGAGATTTCTTTTTACTAAACTCAACCAATTTAGCCCTTTTTTGAGCTCATAGAATGAGTATTATTTCCCAGGTATTGCAAAAGCCTAATATTGTATTTTAAGATACTCATGAAATGAGATCATATTTTCAAAATATGTCCAGGTATTTATACATTCTACAACTAGGCTATAGGAATTTCCTGACTTTTGGAGCACTAACTTTCAGTGTTCAAAAGAAGAGTAGATATACTTACTGGAAAAACTGTCATTTCTCAGCATCGAGGGTCAAATTAAATTCTTATTTGCATTCCTAAGAAAGTATTAAGCTTGAAAATCAGCTTTGAGAGGAGGAAGAAATTTCATGAATTCACTTAGCATATTAAAGATAAAGCATGGAAAGCTTTTTTTTATAACTTTTTTTTTTTTAAAGATTTTATTGGGGAAGGGGAACAGGACTTTATTGGGGAACAGTGTGTACTTCCAGAAATTTTTTCCAAGTCAACTTTTGTCCTTTCAGTCTTAGTTGTGGAGGGTGCCATTCAGCTGCAAGTTGTTGTCCTTTCAGTCTTAGTTGAGGAGGGCGCAGCTCAGCTCCAGGTTCAGTTGCCAGTTGCTAGTTGCAGGGGGCGCAGCCCACCATCCCTTGTGGGAGTCGAACTGGCAACCTTGTGGTTGAGAGGACGCGCTCCAACCAACTGAGCCATCCGGGAGGCAGCTTAGCTCAAGGTGCCATGTTCAATTTTACTTGCAGGGGGCGGAGCCCACCATCCCTTGCAGCATGGAAAGCTTTTGTTAGATGTTTCTAATGTTTACCAATACCCTACTGAGCTCCTTGAAGTTAGCGAGGCCATACATCTACTACTGGCTTAATGGACCATGAGCAGACACAATGGATGTCTCTTCTAGACTGACAGTGAAATACCTCTGTTTAACCATCCCTTTCAGTGGTGAGCCTAGAATGGTGCATTACAAGCGCTGCAAGATGGAAGCAGCCTGCATAGCTGGGTTGCCTCCTGAAAGACAGTTGCCCTGCAGGATTATCTGACCTGCAATAGACTTTATGTGTTTAAGAAATATACTTCATGTGTTAATCTGAAATTTGGGAGTTGCTTATTACTACACCATAACTAAATCTTATTTTTATTAGAACAGACTAAGATCATTGTATTTTCTTCCATGAAGCTGAGAAAATTCTTCTGCTATATGAAGGTCAGGATATGAGTTTTACTGCTCCAGATTAGGAGTAAGAAAATGTATTGAGTCCACCTATTCTGAATGGAGGGATTATAGGGCAAAGAAGGGACAAAGGGCAATCAAGATAGGCAGGGATAGATGACGGCTTTTGTTTTACCATCCTTCAGTGTTAGTGTGGTAGAGTAGGAGTATAGCTATTTAGATTCTTCCAAAGCCTTTTCTGTCAATTTCATTTCCCACTTTTCATTGCATATGTTTAATTTTCTCATTCAATAATTTAAGTTTACTCCTCCCTGGCCCTGAAGTTTTCTTTTTCGTCCTTACAGTATTATTTAATTCCACTTTTAGTCTTTAAGTTTACAAACACTAATTTGCATTCATTGTAGACTGAGGATACAATAGAATAGAAGCATTGTCTCCAAAACTGTTTTCAAAAGATGATTTATTTGGATAAAACACAGTGTATGTCCAAATTCCCTGATTACTGAAATCAGTCACTCTACTTTCTCTACAAATTTTAATGTTTCTGACTGAAGCAACAATTTCCATTTTCTTTCCTCTGAATGAATTTGCAAAATTTTCTACTAACCCACACTTTCCAGTGCTTTCTTAATTAATATTCCCAATGTTTCTTGGGCAAGATTTGCTCCTCTATTATTATAATGCTATCCCAGAATGTCTTACAAGTGCTGTTTTCTAAATAGCATTTGATTTCATCTTTACTACTTTTTTTTTTTTTTTGAGACTAATATACATTTTATTGTACATTGATTATGGCATATCACAAAATATACAAACTCTCCAGTGGTTCTTTGATGTTAAACTTAAGTTCCTGTGCACCAAAAATACAAAGAAATGCATGTATGTTCTGTACGACATTGCATCTCTTTTCCCATTGCCTCGTGGTCCTCTTTTGTGTCTCATACTGCTCTTGTCACACAAGTTCCCGACATAGCTTTTTCATACTTGGCGTCTTTTCAGTTAATATATGCTAATTTAACTTAAGATGTATTTTTTTGTGTGTGATTCTACCAGTTTATTTTTAGTTAAATGTATTGGGGTCACATTGGTTAATAACATTATATAAGTTTCAGGTATACAATTTTATAATATATCGTCTATATATTGCATTGTGTGCTCACCACCCAAAGGCTAGTCTTCCATCACCATGTATTTGACCTCCTTTACCATCTTTATCCTCCCCTAAACCCTTTTCTCCTTTGATAACGTATCCTACTGCTGTCCGTGTTTTTTAGTTTATTTGTTTATTTGTTGCTTTTTGTTTTATATCCACATGTGAGTGAAATCACATGGTTCTTATCCTATTTCATGTGACTTATTTGACTTAGTGCGATACTTTCTTTTTTTTTTTTTTTTTTTTTTGATTGGAGAATTTAGTTTATTTACATTTAAAGTAACTTTTTTTTTTTTTTTTTAATTTATTGGGGTGACAATTGTTAGTAGAATTACATAGATTTCAGTTGTGCAATTCTGAATCACATCATCCATAAATCACACTGTGTGTTCACCACCCAGAGTCAGCTCCCCTTCCATCACCGTACATTTGATCCCCCTCACCCTCATCCCCCACCCCCCAACCCCCTTACGCTCTGGTAACCACCAAATTACGTTCCCCAGATTAATTTTCAAACCCCGTGGCCATCCTGTGGTCACCGACTGCCCTCCAATCCCCTCACCCTCCCCCCCACCCCCCACTCCCCCCGCCCATCTAGCAACCCTCAGATTTTCCTCATTGTCTCCCAAACAGTTTCTGATTAGTTCATTCACTTATTCTTTTCTTTAGAATCCGCAAATAAGTGAGATCATATGGAACTTATCTTTCTCTGTCTGACTTATTTCACTTAACATAATGTTCTCTAGATCCATCCATGTTGTTGCAAATGGTAAGATTTCTTTCTTCCTTATGGCTGCATAATACTCCATTGTATAAATGTACCACAGTTTCTTAATCCAGTCATCTACCGATGGGCATTTTGGTTGTTTCCATGTCTTAGCTATTGTGTATAGTGCTGCAATAAACATAGGAGTGCATAGAGATTTTTGAATTGAAGTTCTGGATTTCTCCGGATAGATACCTAGGAGTGGAATTACTGGATCATAAGGTAGTTCCATTTTCAGAATTTTGAGATACCTCCATACTGTTTTCCATAGCGGCTGCACCAGTCTGCAATCCCACCAACAGTGCACAAGCGTTCCCTTTTCTCCACATCCGCGCCAGCACTTGTTGTTTGTTGATTTATTGATGATAGCCATTCTGACTGGGGTGAGGTGGTATCTCATTGTGGTTTTTATTTGCATTTCTCTGATGGTTAGTGAGGTTGAGCATTTCTTCATATGTCTGTTTGCCATCTGTATGTCCTTTTCAGAAAAATGTCTCTTCAAGTCCTCTGCCCATTTTTTAATTGGATCGTTTGTTTTTTTGGAGTTGGGTTGAGTAAGTTTTCCATAGATTTGTGATATTAATCCCTTATCAGATATATCACTGGCAAATATCTTTTCCCATTCAGTAGGATCCCTTCTTGTTTTATTGATGGTTTCCTTTGCTGTGAAAAAACTTTTTAGTTTGATATAATCCCACATGTTTATTCTTTCTCTTAGTTCCCTCGCGCGAGGGTGTATATCAGTAAAAATCTTACTCCGGGTAATGTCTGAGAAGTTTCTTCCTATATTTTCTTCTAGGTATTTTATGGTTTCAGACCTTACATTTAAGTCTTTAAGCCATTTTGAATTTATTTTTGTATATGGTGTAAGGAGGTGGTCCAGCTTCATTTTTTTGCATGTGTCTGTCCAGGTTTCCAAGCACCATTTATTGAATAGATTGTCTTTACCCCATCGTACATTCTTGCTTCCATTGTCGTAGATTAAATAGCCATATAGGCATAGATTTATTTCTGGGCTCTCTATTCTATTCCATTGATCTATGTGTCTGTTTTTATGCCAGTACCATGCTGTTTTGATTACTGTAGCCTTGTAGTATAATTTGAAGTCAGGTATTGTTATACCTCCCACTTTGTTCTTATTTCTCAAGATTGCCTTTGCTATTCGGGGTCTTTTATGGTCCCATATAAATTTTAGGATTATATGTTCTATTTCTGTGAAAAACGACGTTGGCAGTTTGATAGGAATTGCATTGAATATGTATATTGCCTTAGGCAGTATGGACATTTTAACTATATTAATTCTTCCTATCCATGAACATGATATGTGTTTCCATCTATTTATATCTTCCTTCATTCCTTTCATCAGTGTCTTATAATTTTCTGAGTATAGATCTTTTACTTCTTTGGTTAAATTTATTCCCAGGTATTTTATAGTCTTTGGAGCGATTGTAAATGGGATTGTTTTTTTAATTTCTCCTTCTGATGTTTTATTATTGGTATATACAAATGCAACTGATTTCTGAATATTAATTTTGTATCCTGCCACTTTACTAAATTCATCTATCAGCTCTAATAGCTTCTTGGTGGAGTCTTTAGGGTTCTCTATATATAGTATCATATCATCTGCATACAATGATAACTTTACTTCCTCCTTACCAATCTGGATGCCTTTTATTTCTTTTTCTTGTCTGATTGCTGTGGCAAGAACTTCCAGAACTATGTTGAATAGAAGCGGAGATAATGGGCATCCTTGCCTTGTTCCTGATCTTAGGGGGAATGGTTTTAGCTTTTCCCCATTGAGTATGATGTTAGCTGTGGGTTTGTCATATATGGCCTTTATTATGTTGAGATAAGATCCCTCTATTCCCACTTTCTTAAGGGTTTTTATCATAAATGGCTGTTGGATTTTATCAAATGCTTTTTCTGCATCTATTGATATGATCATGTGATTTTTATTTTTCATTTTGTTAATGTGGTGTATCACATTAATAGATTTGCGGATGTTGAACCACCCCTGCATACCAGGAATGAATCCCACTTGATCGTGGTGAATGATCTTTTTAATGTATTGCTGAATTCTGTTTGCTAATATTTTGTTGAGGATTTTTGCATCTATGTTCATTAAAGATATCGGCCTGTAGTTTTCTTTTTTTGTGGTGTCTTTGTCTAATTTTGGGATCAGGGTGATAGTGGCTTCGTAAAAAGTGTTTGGGAGTCTTCCCTCCTTCTGGATTTTTTGGAAGAGCTTGAGGAGAATTGGTGATAATTCTTTTTTGAACGCTTTGTAAAATTCACCTGTAAAGCCATCTGGTCCAGGGCTTTTGTTTGTTGGGAGACTGTTGATTACTGATTCAATTTCCGTGGTGGTAATCAGTCTATTCAGGTTTTCTGTTTCTTCTTGAGTTAGCCTTGGAAGGTTGTACGCCTCTAGAAAATTGTCCATTTCTTCCAAATTGTCAAATTTGTTGGCATATAGTTGCTCATAGTAACTTCTTAAAACTCTTTGTATTTCTGCAGTGTCCGTTGTCACTTCTCCTCTTTCGTTTCTGATTTTATTAATTTGGGTCCTCTCTCTCTTTTTTTTAATGAGTCTGGCTAATGGTTTGTCGATTTTGTTTATCTTCTCTAAGAACCAACTCTTGGATTCATTGATCTTTTGTATTGTTTTTCTGGTTTCTATTTCATTTAATTCTGCTCTGATCTTTATTATCTCCTTCCTTGTGTTCCCTTTGGGCTTATTTTGCTGTTCTTTTTCCAGATCCCTTAAATGTGAAGATAAACTGTTGATTAGTGATGTTTCTTGTTTCTTTAGGTAGGCCTGCAAAGCTATGAATTTCCCTCTTAGGACTGCTTTCGCGGCATCCCAAAGATTTTGGGTCGTCGTGTTTTCATTTTCATTTATCTCGAAATATCTTTTGATTTCTTCCTTGATCTCCTGCTTGACCCATTCATTATTTAGTAATAAGTTATTCAGCCTCCATGAATTGGTGTGTCTTCCCGTTTTTTTCCTGTAGTTCATTTCTAATTTCATAGCATTGTGATCAGAGAAGACAATTGGTATGATTTCAATTTTCTTAAATTTATCAAGACTTGTTTTGTGGCCTAACATATGATCTATCTTGGAAAATGTTCCATGTGCGCTTGAGAAGAAGGTGTATTTTGCAGCATTGGGGTGAAATGTTCTGAAAATATCGATTAAATCCAAGTGGTCCAATGTATCATTTAAGGCTGTTGTTTCCATATTGATTTTCTGTCTGGAAGACCTGTCCCTTGTGGTCAGAGGTGTGTTGAAGTCCCCGACTATAATAGTGTTACTGTTGATCTCTGCCTTTATGTCAGTCAGTACCTGTTTTATATATTTAGGTGCTCCTATGTTTGGTGCATAGATGTTTACTAGGGTTATGTCCTCTTGTCGGATCGATCCCTTTATTATTATATAGTGCCCATCTTTATCTTTTAGTATGTTCTTCATTTTAAAGTCTATTTTGTCAGAAATAAGTATTGCAACTCCAGCTTTTTTCTCGTTTCCATTTGCATGAAATATCTTACTCCAACCCTTCACTTTCAGCCTGTGTGTGTCTTTTGTTCTGAGGTGAGTCTCTTGTATACAGCATATACAAGGGTCTTGCTGTCTTATCCAGTCAGCCACCCTATGTCTTTTGATTGGAGCATTTAATCCATTTACATTTAAAGTGATTATTGATAGGTACATAGATATTGCCATTTTTAAATTTGTAGTTAGGTTGTTTTGATCTTTCTTCTATTTACAGAAGACCTTTTAGTATTTCTTGCAATGCTGGCTTGGTGGTAATAAATTCCTTTAGCTTATTTTTTTCTGGAAAGCTCTTTATCTCTCCATCAACTTTAAATGATAGCCTTGCTGGATAAAGCAATCTAGGTTGTAGGCCTTTGTTTTCCATCACTTTAAGTATCTCCTGCCACTCCCTCCTGGCCTTCAATGTTTCTGTAGAAAAATCATTTGATAGTCTTATGGGAGTTCCCTTGTATGTAACCCTCCGTCTTTCTCTTGCTGCTTTTAGGATTCTCTCTTTGTCTTTAAGCTTTGCCATTTTAACTATAATGTGTCTTGGTGTGGACCTGTTTGGGTTAATCCTGGTTGGAACTCTCTGCACTTCCTGGACTTGTATGTTGGTTTCCTTCATCATGTTGGGGAAGTTTTCAGACATTATTACTTCAAATATGTTCTCAATCCCTTGCTTGCTCTCTTCACCTTCTGGTATTCCTATGATGCGCATGTTGTTGCGCTTGATGTTATCCCAGAGGTCTCTTAGGCCATCTTCATTGTTTTTTATTCTTTTTTCTTTTTGTTGTTCCGTTTGGGTGATCTCTGCTACCTTGTCTTCTAAGTCGCTGATTCGATCCTCTGCTTCATCTAGCCTGCTGGTAATTCCTTCAAGTGAGTTCTTAATTTCGGTAATTGTGTTCTTTAGTTCCAACTGGTTTTTCGTTATGATTTCTACATCCTTCTTTATGTTTTCTCTAAGCTCGTTTGTTATGATTTCTACATCCTTCTTTATGTCTTCTCTAAGCTCCTTAAACATTCTTATCACCAGTGTTCTGAACTCTGTCTCTGAGAGGTTGGTTACGTCTGCTTCATTTGGTTCCAGTTGTGGAAGCTTCTTCTGTTCTTTTATTTGGGACGTGTATCTTTGTTTCCCCATTCTGGCTGACTGTGTTTATTTTGATATATTAGGTAGATCCCCTAGAGTTCTTAGTTCTTGCTAGGTTATCTTTTGTAGTATGTGTCCTTTATATTTGACTAGCACCACGTCGTCCTCCTCTGCGTGTGCTCCAAAGGTGAGTCTTGTGTTGTGTACACTGTCCCGTTCAAGAAGATCTTTAATTGCTTCCCGCTAATGAGCAGGTGGGGTCAACTCCTGGGCTGACCTGCCGTGAGACTTGGCTCTGCCCCCCGCAGGGCACTCTGCTGCGTGAGGGTTGACCACCCCAATGTGATTTGGCCTCTATGGGCTCCAGAGCCTGCCGAGAACCCCCTCTAGGTATGTGACCTGCAGGTCAACCCCGGCTGCACTCCGATTTGGTCTGGAGTTGGCCCCCAGATATGCCGAGTCCCGTGCCACCCAAGCTGGGCCCCGGCAGGGAAGTCCCAGAACAAGGCAAATCACCAAGCACAGCAGCAACGACAACAGCAAAGAAGAAAAAAAAAAAAAAAAAAAAAAAAAAAAAAAAAAAAAAAAAAAAAAACAACAGCCGATAACCCCCGCTCGACACAGGCAAAGATATCAAAGATACAAGATAAAGCAAAACAAAACCAAGCAAAGCAAAACAAAGCAAAACAAAAAGCAGCGACCGTCTCGGCCTGAGCCCATCAAGCAATGACCAGGTTGTCCTCTGCTGTACCAAAGAGCCCCCTGCTTATTGTGCAGGCAGAGCCGGTCACCTGGTGCTCAGAGAGACTTTGGGACTGCAGACTTAAAAGCGTGGGCCTGAGGGGTCTGGATGATAGTCTCCACAAAGTCAGTGCAGCTTCTGCCCTTGTCCGCACGTATGCACACCGAGAGGAGCACCACCAGTCCTTTGTCCAGAGCTCGTGAGTCCTAGGGCACTCCTTCAGTGTGTGTGTATGGGTGCGGGCGGGAGATTTCTGATCTGCTGACCGTGCCTCACAAGCTGGGCCCCGGCAGGGCAGTTTCAGAACAAAGCAAATCACCAAGCACAACAACAACAACAACAACAAAGAAAAATATCAAATACGTTCACATGCAAAAACCACCTGATAACCCCACTCGACAGAGGCAAAGATATCAAAGATATAAAGACAAAGCAAAACAAGACAAAACAAAGCAATACAAAAAGCAGCGACAGTCTCGGCCTAAGCCCACCAAGCAATGTCCAGGTTGTTCTCTGCTGTACCAAGGAGCCCCCTGCTTATTGCGCAGGCAGAGCCGGTCACCTGGTGCCCAGAGAGACTTTGGGACTGCAGACTTAAAAGCGTGGGCCTGAGGGGTCTGGATGATAGTTTTTACAATATCAGTGCAGTTTCTGCCCTTGCCTGCACAAATGCACACTGAGAGTGGCACCACCAGATATGTGACCAAAACTCTTGAGTCTTAAGGCACCTCTTCAGTGTGTGTGTGTGAGTGCGGGCAGGAGATTTCTGATCTGCTGAAAGCCCACAGCTGCGCCTGCCTCACTGCTGATCTCCGGGTGTGTCTCGGCCGCTGCACCCACCCCACCCTAGGCAAGCCAGGAAGGGTGGGGGCTGGAGATGGAGGGGTCTTCACTCTCCCAGCCCAGCCGTGCGTCGCCCTCTTCCCGCAGGCCAGAAAAGGTGGTGGCTGGGGGTGGAGGCGTCTCTTCTCTCCTAGCGCAGCCAAAATCACGCACACTGCCCAGTCTGCCTGGGTCAGGGCTGCCCGTCAGGCTTCCCAAAGCGTGAGCGTTAGATACCACTTCTCGGTTCAGGGGCCGGTTTAAGTCTCTGGAAGGGCGGGGTAAGATTGGAAGAGCGGGGCGGGGAAGGGGCCTAGGTATGGAGACTGCGCCCCCCGTCCGCCGCAGGGCACGCCGCCTTCCCGGCTGGAGAAATCAGCCGCGGGACGCAGGGAAAGAGCCGCCTCCGGGTCTCTGCGCTCTCGGCTCCGCCTGGGCTCCTGTGCGCGCCCGGCACAGCGGGGCTGCACTGCGATTTCCAGTCCCAGTCTCTGGAAGGGCGGGGTAGGATTGGGAGAGCAGGGGGGGGAGGGGCCCAGGTATGGAGACTGCGCCCCCGTCCGCCGCAGGGCGCGCCGCCTTCCCGGCGGGAGAAATCAGCCGTGGGAGCAGGGAAAGGGCCTACCCCCGGTCTCTGCGCTCTCCGCTCCGCCTGGGATCCCGCGCCTGCCCGGCTCCGTGGTTTTCGGTCCTCGCCCCCGCCAGCTGAGGCTCCGCTGGGGGCTGGGCTCTCCCGCCGCTGCCGGCCGGGCGCTCCCACGCCGCTTCTCCTCCTCCTCTCCTTGCTCCGTCCAGTTAGCTTACCCCCAAGAATTTCTTAGCTTCAAGCAATCCACGAATCTCTCCACTATATTGTGTGGTGAGCGAAAATTTCCTCGATGGGTTATAGTTCCCGTTTGCAACAAGATCTGGAGGAGAACTCAGAAAGTGCGCCCTGCTGCCGCCATTCCTATCTCATCTTTACTACTTTTTAATGTGCTTATAAATACATGCTTGCAGGTTGCTTGCTGTTGGTATCTAAACTAAGTTCTGATTAAGCCTGTTATTCTCATCCACATCTTACAGAAACCAAAGTTTTGTATCCTCCAATTACAGGTTCTGTTGTTTAACCACTTTTTATATATCTTCTTTACTTATCACTGACCAAGCTTGCAGTAAATTTGGTGGTAATTATTCTATCCTGAATTGCCACAACAAACACATTTATCTCATTTAATAATGTGTTTTATTTTAGTTATAAATTACACATGGCTTTAATATAATCTTGTATAAATCAATACAGAGAAACATTGTAATCAGTACATAAAGATGGAGTCAGAAAGCTTAAAGATTTGCTTCTCTCTGATTTCATTCTCAGTAGGTAATTTTATTTCTAATATTTTATAAATGAGATTAAAACCCTGGAGCTATAAACTAAGATATGGTTTATGTGGATATGGCTGAGAAGTTTTGGAAAGTACTCAAGTCCAGGTAACTAGGGTGTCTCTTTTGAGAGGCAAGACTGGAAATTTTTTGTAACTTAGAAAGTTGAATTTTAACCAACTGCATTGTATCCAACCTGAATAGAGGGTGAAAAGAGAACATAGAAAAGAGGAGTAAAAAATATGTCCAAAAAAGGAGACACACTGGACCTGAGGAACATGCTTATACTACAATTAACAAATAAATTCTGGTGCACTATGCTTGTCTGCCCCACTACAATAGATTTATCCATGGTCAAGACTATCCGTTTCCTTTGGCTCTAAGTGCACACTGACCACACAACTTTTAAATTACTATTTAGGTTTCCTGGCGACCTTGATACAAGGTAGGCAATGCACTGGACCATGGAGATGAATATTTGAGTTATTCATGGATAAAGTGACCATATATCCTGTTTTGTCCTGGACAGTCACAGTTTATACATCTTGTCCCAGCTTAATTATAGTTCCCTTTTTTCAATCTAAAAAGTGTCACAGTTGGGACAATAAATTATGTGATCATTCTAGTTTATGGGTAATTCTTTAGCAATAAATTTATTTAAATGCAATTTACATACCAGCTTCTTATAAGTTTGGTTAGATGTAGTCTGTCCCTGAGATCCTGATTACCACAGAGTATACTGACAAACTAATTTTCTATATTTGCAAATATGAAGAACAGACTCCAACCTTTGAGATTCCACCAATACAGTGTCAAACTGTGAAATCCTTTACGATCTTTATTTGGACATCTCTAATTCATGTCTCAGTTTCCTGTATATGAAATTATGGTGGGCTTGCTTATAGATTTTTCTGCTACGCTACACTTAATTTTTAGGAAATTACCAGCTTTTAAATTGTTGTGAAAGATTTTTCTATGATGTTTCCCTCTGTTTCTTCTTTTATTACAGTATATATTTCAGTTCTGGATTTTATTTTGAGTGGTTACCCTTAAGTTTATGTAAAAGAAAGTTTGGTATTTAGAGTATTCCATTTTCTTCAGCACACTTACTTTCTCCATTCCCATATTCCGGTTCAGGCCTTTACTCTCCCCCTTTTCATGTTTTGGTTGCCACAAATTGTCCCTGTTGATGGTGGTTGAATAGCCTCCTTTAGTATTTCTTGTAGTGCAGGTCATGTACTAGAAAATTCCCTCAGCTTCTGTATGTCTGAAAAGGTCTTCATTCCTCCTTCATATCTAAAGGATATCTTTGCTGGATATATTATTCTTGGCTTATAATTTCTCTTTCAATAGTTTGAATATTGGTTCCACTCCCTCCTGGCTTGTAGAGTTTCTGCTGAAAAATCTGATGATAACCTAATGAGCTTTCCTTTGTAGGCTACCGTCTTCTTTTCCCTGGCTGCCTTGAGGATTCTTTTTTTGTCGTTGATTTTAGACAGCTTCAATACAATGTGCCTTGGAGAAGGCCTGTTGGGATTGAGGTAATTAGGTGTTCTATCTGCTTCTTGGATTCCAGGATCCAGTTCTGTCCACAAGTTTGGGTAGTTCTCACCGACGATATGTGTGAATATATTCTCTGTTCCCTTCTCTTTTTCTTCTCCTTCTGATATGCCCATTATTCTTATATTGCTCTTTCTGATGGAGTCAAAGTTCTTGTAGAGTTCTTTAATTTCTTTTAAGTCTCAAGTCTCTTTCTTCTTCCATCCGTGTAATTTCCAGGTTTCTATCTTCAATGTCACTGATTCTTTCCTCCATCTGGTCAACTCTACTACCTAAGCTGGCTATTTCATTCTTAATTTCCTCTATTGAGTTCTTCATCTCCAGAAATTCTATTTGGTTCTTTTTTAAAATTTAATCTCTTTCGTAAAATGCTCATGTTGTTCTTTGATTGTGTTTCTGAGTTCATTAAACTGCCTTTCTGTGTTTTCTTGCATCTCGTTGAGTTTTTTCAGAACTGCAATCTTGAATTCTCTGTCGTTTAAGTCACATATTTCCATATCTTTAAGTTCCTTTTCTAGAGACTTTTCACTTTCTTTCTGAGCTGTCTTGTTGCCTTGGCTATTCATGGCAATTACTGATTTATTATTTCTCTTCCTAAACGTCTATAGGATTGGCTTCTGCAACAGGTTGATAGGAAGAGGTCTTTCTTTTGTTTTCCAGTACTTGTTGGTAGAATGTTTTATTTTCTCTCTGACTGCAGCCTTTTTTCTGTCTCACACGGTAGTGCTATGTTTTCTCTGCACTGTTCCAGCTTCTCACATAATGGGGGGATTCCCTGGGAGACAGGCTTCTCCTCTGTTAACAGTTCACCTGGGTCACAGGGCGCAGTGTCCGTGTGGGTATGCAGAGAGCTTTTGAAGTTCTAAAGATCTCCCTGCACCAGATTCAGAGCCCGTGTGTTTCAGCAGTTCTGTTTACTCCTGCAGGGATCCGCCCAGATAGGTGGGGCCAGGGGCCGGGTGAGTTGTGAGAGGTGGCCCAGAGCAATGGTGGTGACCACCACCACATCCAGTCCTGCTTCCACAGTTCCCTCCGCTTTGCCAGAACTAGTTGGGCTGCGAATTTGTGTCTGAGGACCACAGTTCTCAGAACAGCAAATATTCTGTTCTTTTGATCTGACACCGCTACTGTTCCACTTCTAGCACTAGGGCGGGGCAAGCTCTGGGAAGGTAGGGAGGGGGCGGCTAGTCTCGGTTCCTAAGGCTTCTGTTCTCCGCTCGGCAGTGAGGGCTTAAACCCCCGTTTTCAGCCTTCTTCCCTCAGTCTTTTCTCCGATGTCTCTGCCGTGAGCGTTGGGTTCAGCCCTGTTATATGCTGTCCCCTCAGACCTGTAGGCCATAAACGGAGCTCTAGTAATCCGAGTTCTTCCCTCTCCCACAGCTGCAGTAGTTCCAGGATGCAATGAGCTCAGAGCACTGAGCTAGGTCTGGGTCCTGTGCCCGCGGGGCTCCGTCTCCACATTTCTCCCTTCCCTCCTCTCTCGCTCACTCGATTTGTCCGCCTTTAGGTGAATTCAGTAGTGGGCCTCTTCGTCTTGCCTGTCTGCTGTGTAGGGAGTCCTTTATGGAGTTATAGTTGTTCGATTTGTTGTAAATTCCAGGGGAGATTTACAGAGGCTCACCTCACGCCGCCATTTTGATGACTGTGAGAGATTTTTAAGATGTGAAGTGCTTGAAATTAATTTCAGCTCCTGTGAAAAGTCTGAAGGACTTTTGGCATCACTAGGAGGAGGATACTGAGTGTAGGATGCTTGGGGAATGAAGACTATTAGAATTTCAACTCAAAGAAGTGTCATGTGGTTGATCATAGCAGTGAGAATAGAATATGCATTGGGCAAAAATTATGTGACAGCTGAGAAAAATGTTAATACTCTAAAGATAATTGTTCCATCATTGAATACTTTGGTTCGTTGCCTGAGGTATAAACTCTTTTCCTTGATGATACTTAGAAACTACCTTGGTATAATTTATAAGGACTCAAGTACCTAGTAATTCCCAAGGGTAAGCAGAACCAAGACCCAAGAAGAAGCTGTGCACTGACCAGCCTGTGGTATATCTATCATCTATTGCTGCTAATGGTTATATTTGTCACATTGTGGGTAGATATGAATGATAAATTCATATTTCTGGTTATTAGTGTGTTGATATTTTCTTGAGGTGTTTGTCATAGTTATTTATAAAACAGAATAAAATAAGACTTCTATAGACTTACCACTTGAGTTATGTAATATTAAAACTACAAACTCATTGTTATAGAAGGCATTATTTTTTAAGATTTTTTTCATTGGGGAAGGGGAACAGGACTTTTTATTGGGGAACAGTGTGTACTTCCAGGACTTTTTTCCAAGTCAAGTTGTTGTCCTTTCAATCTTAGTTGTGGAGGGTGCAGCTCAGCTCCAGGTCCCATTGCCAGTTGCAGAGGACGCAGCCCACCATCCCTTGTGGGAGTCGAACTGGCAACCTTGTGGTTGAGAGGATGCATTCCAACCAACTGAGCCATCCAGGAGCTCAGCAGCAGCTCAGCTCAAGGTGCTGTGTTCAATCTTAGTTGCAGGGGGCGGAGCCCACCATCCCTTGCCAGACTCGAAGAGTTGAACTGGCATCCTTGTGGTTGAGAGCCCACTGGCCCATATGGGAATTGAACCGGCAGCCTTCAGAGTTAGGAGCATGGAGCTCCAACAGCCTGAGCCACCAGGCCGACCCCCTAGAAGGCATTTTTAAAGTTCTGTTTGTGACTGTCTATTCTTGGGGGATAAGTTAAGGGGCCGGTCAAGGAGACATCATTCTATATATTAGAAATTATTGTCTCAGATGTTTTTCAATTCATAAAAATAGTGGCCAACATTTGCTTTATATGTGAGAAATGGAGTTATTCTTTTAATAGGTAGCAATATTTGGTCTTGTGTGTCTTGTTTACCCAGAATTACTTAGACTCTACATATTTAAAGTAAATTCATTAAATACAAAGCTACAAGGGGATTTTTCTCCATAATATTCTCAAAAATAAACTGAATATTTCTTTCCGTCTTTAATTATAGTATGCTGATTCCTCTTAACTGCTAGGAACATGATGATAATCATGACCATCACCAAAGATTTAAAATGATGTGTTTATCTTAACTGCTCTGCCATTTATGCAGAGATAAAATAAGTCTAAATCTCATTTTCATACCTCGAGTGAATGTGCTGACTTTGCTCTATTTGATAGTAACAAGTTAGTCTTTTAATCCCATGTCTACTATCATACAAATGCATCCCATTAGACCTGACCACTGCGCTGTACACCTGAAGCTGAATTGGAATAATATTCAATGTCAACTATAATTAAATACACACACACACACACACACACACACACACACACACACACTCCTGTGGTTATGGGATGTAAAGTACAGCATAGGGAATATAGTCAATGGTATTGTAATAGCTATATTGGGGGTGTTATTACTTTGTGAGGGGTGTAAATGTCTAATCGTTATGTTGTTTTGTACACCTGAAACTAATATTAGAAAATTAAAACAAACAAATGCATGTCATTAATCATGAGGAAGGTGTTATTACTTTGTGAGGGGTGTAAATGTCTAATCATTATGTTTTTTTGTACACCTGAAACTAATATTAAAAAATTGAAACAAGCAAATGCATCTCATTAATCATGAGGAAGCAGGCAATGAATGGCAATGCAAACTTAGAATGTTCTCATGTAGGTGTAACAATCACATCTATTTCATATCATGTAGATTGCACTAGATCCTTTGTCTGTATTATCTGTTTCTCTTTGTTCTTTTCCCTTTTATTTACTTTCTTTCTATTTGACTAAATATACTGTTACTAAAAATCTGAAAAACTGACTCTACATAATATAAGCATAAGCAGTAAGTCAAATCAATAGCAATGGTTCCTGCTGCTGTTAGATCCTATTTATTTTGTTGTTCAACTCTTGTATTAATACTTCAATTTTTTCTGAAAAAGTAAATAATTTTTTATTTTTGGTAAAAATAAACTTTAAAACTAGCTTTTTGTGAAATAGTTTTTATTTCTGATTTAAAAAGTAATATATTCCTGTGGTAAAATATTAAATCATTTAAAAAATATATTGCTTGATTTCTGATCAAGATGGTAGAGTAGGTCAACACTATTCTTACTTCCTCTCATGACCACATCAAAATGACAACAAAACTACAGAAAAACATCACTGAGAATTGCCTGAAGGCTAGCTGAATGGAAGCCCTACAACTAAGAATATACAGAAGAAGCCACCTAAAGACTGGTTGGAAGGGCAGAGATGTGGAATGGGCTGGTCCCAAACCCACATGTGACCATTGAAAATCAGGAGGGATATCTCAGTGACAGAGGACCCCCAGGAGGAGGGAGAGGTCCCAGCCCCACACTAGCCTCTCCAGCCCAGGGTTCCAGTGGCAGGGAGAGAAACCCCCATAAATTCTGGTTCTGAAAACCAGTAGAGATTCTGGCTGAGATGAGGGCAGCTGCAATCCCAGCGGCTCCTCTTAAAGGACTCACACAGTTTTACTCACTGACATCTGACAGATTCACTCACTCTGAGCTCCAGTGCTGGAGAAGCATCTCAAAAGGCACCGGGGACAAATGGGGACAAACTGAATTGTCTGGCTCCAGGGCAAGAGTTGGAGGGGCAGCTCTCTCTTGTGTGGAGGAGTTGGCAGAAGCCATTGTTTCTTTGTTGAGCCTTCCCCCTTCCCTGTGTACAGAGGAAGGTGGCCACCATATCATAGTGTCCATCAATCTGGCCAACACTGTTCATTTACCCCACCCTAGTGATTCCCTGAGACCCCACTCAACTTTCAACCACACCCAAGTCACTTCCAGTAGCTTTTCCATACAAACAGCTTGCCTTGGCTCATGCTAAGTACTTTCCTAAAATATTCTCTCAAAGGTTCATATAACCCAACCAAGCAGCTTCTTGCTTTGGCGAGTCCCATACCTCCTGCTGAGGAGGCCTAAGCCTGGCACTAGTGAAAGCTGGCCTCGTTTCCCAGCTTGGCCTCTTAAAGCACCTCCAAGGCCAGTGCAGGTGGTGACCATCTGTGGATTGCTTTATGGATTATACCAAGTGGCACCGGGCCGGGCACAGGCTGCTGCAGAAATTGGTCTGTAATGGGTCCCCTCCAAGGAGGCCCCAGGGCTGGCATGCCTGGTGGTCAGATTTGAACCGAGCTGGAGGATCACCTGGCCATCCCCAAGAATTATACACCCAAAGGGCAGACTAGACAGGCACCAGAGCCCTGCAAAGCATATCCTGCTCTGTAGGATCCTGCACAGCTTCTTCACTGCAGTCACGGTCAGTCCAGACAACAAATCCACCCAATGGTCAATCTCTCCCATTAATGAGTAAACAGCAACCAAGGCTCAACTACAGCTGGAGGGCACACACAAACCACACATGGGACACCCCTGGACTACCCAGCTCAGGTGATCAGGGTGACTGTGCTACTGGGCCCCACAGGACACCTACCACATAAGGCCACTTTACTAAGACAGGGAGGCATAGAAACTCTACTAATATATAGAAACAAACACAGAGAGGCAGCCAAAATGGGGAGACAAAGAAACACATCCCAAATGAAAGAACAGAACAAAGCTCCAGAAAGAAAACTAAATAAAATGGAAACAAGAAATCTCCCAGACACAGAGTTCAAAACACTTGCTATAAGGATGCTCAATGATCTCAGGGAAATAGTCAACAAAAAGATAGGAAACATAAAAATGGAGATAGAAAACATAAAAAAGAACCAGTCAGAAATGAATAAAACAATAACTGAAATGAAGAATACATTAGATGGTAAGCAGTAGAATAGATGAAGCAGAGGATCAAATCAGGGATTTAGAAGATAAGGTAGCAGAAAACACCCAAACAGAAAAGAAAAAAGAGTCACCCCAATAAATTTTAATTAAAAAAAAAAGGAAAAAAAAAAGAATCCAAAAAAACATGAGGATAGATTAAAGGGGCCTCTGGGACAACATCAATCATATCAACATTTGCATCATAGGAGTACCAGAAGGAGAAGAGAGAGAGCAAGGAATTGAAAACCTATTTGAAGAAATAATGATGGAAAACTTCCCTAACCTGATGAAGCAAATAGATATATAAGCCCAGGAAGCACAGAGAGTCCCAAACAAGATGAACCCAAAGAGGCCTACACCAAGACACATCATAATTAAAATGACAAAAAGAGAATCTTAAAAGCAGCAAGAGAAAAGCAGTTAATTACCTACAAGCGTGCTCCCATGAGACTATCAGCTGATTTTTCAATAGAAACTTTGTAGGCCAGAAGCAATTGGCATGAAATATTCAAAGTGATGAAAAGCAAGGATCTACAACCAAGAGTACTCTATCCAGCAAAGCTATCATTCGTAATTGAAAGACAGATAAAGAGCTTTCTAGACAAGAAAAAAACTAGAGTTAATCAACAACAAACCAGTTTTACAAGGAATCGTAGGTCTTTTTTAAGACAAAAAAAATGATAAAAATGTGAATGATAAAATGGCAATAACTACATATCTGTCAAAAATTACTTTAAATGTAAATGGATTAAATGTTTCAATCAAAAGGTAGGGTGGCTAAATGGATAGAAAAACAAGACCCTTCCTTACATATGCTGAGTACAAGAGACTCACTTCAGATCAAAAGACACACACGGACTGAAAGTAAAGGAATAGAGAAAGATATTTCATGAAAATAGAAACAAACATTCAAAAAAAAAAGCTGGAGTAGTCATATTTATACCATATAAAATAGACTTTAAAACAAAGGCTATAACAAGAGACAAAGGACCCAGTAATCCCACTCCCGGGTACTTATCCGAAGAAACTCAAAAGTAGGCTACTTTGAGGGAATGTGTGTATCCATGTTCATTGCTTAGCATTGTTAACAATGGCCAAAATGTGGAGGAAGCCTGGTTGCCCATGGATGGATGAATTCATAGAGTAGGTGGTGCATATGAGGTGTGATCAAACTATATGGTGAATCTTTAAATTAAAAAATTATTACAGTAAAAGACACATTGCCGTTAATCTCCCTCAAAATACTCCCCATTGCTTTGAACACACTTTTCCCATCGTTCTTGCCACTTTCTGAAGCAGTTCTGGAAGTCCTCTTTCATGAGTGTCTTTAGTTGCTCTGTTGTGGATGCCTCGATGTCCTGATTCATTTTGAGTTTGGGAAGATCCAGAAGTTGCACAGTATCAGATCCAGTGAATAAGGCGGATGAGGACACTCTGTAATGTTTTTATTTAACAGAAATTGCCATACACCAGAAACGATGTGTGACATGGAGTTTTGTCATGATGGAGGATGATTTATAGCACACTTTAAAACACGCCTCTCAACCTTAGCTCACACCTGACTGGCTGCACTGCACTGAACAAGTTGAAACTTGTCACACACTGTTACTAAGGTTTGACATGCCGCTTCCCATATTGAAGATCCCTGCCTTTGTGTTGGATGACACTCAGCAGCAGCATTCACTGTATTTTGTGATCACAACGGAAAGGCTCCATGTCACATATCGCTTCTGGTATAGCAAATTCTGTCAAATAAAAACTTTACAATGTGTCTTCATCCACCTTATTCACAAGATCTGGCATTGTGCAACTTCTGGCTCTTCCCCAAAGTCAAAATGACCATGAAAGGTAAAGGGTTTGAATCAATGCAAAACATCCAGGAAGCCACAACAGCACAACTAAAGACACTCATGAAAGAGGACTTCCAGAAGTGCTTCAGAAAGTGGCAAGAACAATAGGGAGTATTTTGAGGGGGATTAATGGCAATGTGTCTTTTACTGTATGTAATATTTTTTTAAAAAAACATTCACCATATTTTTTGCTCATACCTCGTATGTACAATGGAATATTGCTCAGCTATAGAAGGGAATGGATTCTTGCCATCTGTGCTGGCACATGGATGGACTTGGAGGATATTGTGCTAAGTGGAGTAAGTCAGACAGAGAAAGACAGATACAATTTGTGATTTCACTTATATGTGGAATACAATGGACAAAGAAACAAACGAAGCATAAACAAAGTAGATAGAACATTTTGATGGTTGCCAGATGGGAGGGGGTCAGTGGTGGGTGAAAAGTGGAAAGGATTAAGAAGTACACATTGGTTGCTACAGAGTAGTCATGGTGATGTGGGGTATAGCATAAGGAATATAGTAAAAAATATTGTAATAACTATGTATGGCGTCGGATACTAGATTTATTGGGGTGATAGTTGGGAGGGCATTTCAGGGTCAGGGTGAAAAAGGTGAAGGGATTAAGAAGTACAAATTGGTAGTTACAAAATAGTCATGGGAATATAAAGTAAAGCATAGGGAATATAGCCAATAATATGGTAATAACTATATATATAGTGCCATGTGGGTACTAGAATACTCAGAGGGATCATTTCTTATATAACTGTCTAACCACTATGCTGTACACCTGAAGTTAATATAAATTAATATTGAATGTCAACTATAATTGAAAAATTAAGAGAGGGAAAGATGAAGGGGAGTAAGAGGTTCAAATTTCCAGGTATAAAACAAATAAGTTATGGGGATGTAATGTACAGCATGGGGAATATAGATAATAATAAATAATGTAATGGTGTGGTACGGTGTCAGATGGTTGCTGGACTTATCATGATGATCACTTCTTTAGTTATATAAATGTTGAATAACTATGGTGTACGGCTGTAACTATAATTATATATGAGGTTAGATAATTAAGTTTGCGAACTGATCCTAGAAAATGTGCTACATAACTCATTGCTGAATATCACTATGGTCACCTTTGAAGTACTCCCCTTGGGAAGCTACGCACCAGCGCCAGTACCTAGTCCACCCTTCAAAGCAATTTTGGAACTCTTTTTCTGGAATGGCCATCAGAGCTCTCATCGTATTAACCTTGATGTTGTGAATGTCATCAAAATGTCTTCCTTTCAATATTTCCCTTATGTTTGGGTAAAGAAAGAATTAATTGGGGGCCAGATAAGGTGAGTATGGAGGGTATTCTAATACAATTATTTGTTTACTGGCTGAAAACTCCCTCACAGTGCCGTGTGAGCTGGTGTATTGTCATGATGCAAGAGCCATGAATTGTTGGCGAAAAGTTCAGGTCGCCTAACTTTTCCACACAGCATTTTCAGCACTTCCAAATAGTAAACTTAGTTAACTGTTTGTCCAGTTAGTACAAATTCACAATGAATATCCCTCTTATATCAAAAAAAGTTAACGTCATTGCAAAAAGTTTGTGAACTTAATTGTCTGACCTCGTAATATTGTATGTTAGCTATATCCTAATAAAAATATTTTTTAAAATCTATGATTAAGAAAGTGAAACTATTTATAAAACAACTATATAATCAATAGCTTTTATTGATGTTGGCAATAAGCATTTTAATATGGAAACTTTGTACAAAAAGATATTGAAACAATGCAAAGAAATCTATGAAATCATAATAAGGAATGGAAACACTTAGAGAAGACACACTGTATTCATATTATATAAATATATAAATAATCCATTTTGGGGACAGAGCCAGGAGTGCAGTTTCCAGGTTCTCGGCCTCACATGGAAAGGAGCTCACTCAGGTAGCAAATAGCCATCAACTGTGATTGGATGGCCATCAGCTGTAACCAGTGAGACATTGGCCACTAATATAACTGCCGTGGCTATGCTAGCAGAAAATGGGGGCTAGCAAGAATATGGTGGCTGAGCTAGCAAGAGCAGATTGCAGTAGCACGGCTGATTGCAGCTAGCGAGTGAGGTGGGTTGGCAGAGAGAAGTGCACAGCAGGTTGCGGATAGTGTGGTTCCTGCTTCCTGTGTCTCCAACCCAGCCGCCAGCGAGAATATAGTGGTATGATGCCCCTATCCATGGCTCCGTGGGTGTTCCTTTTTGGCCTCACCATATCCTGTGTTCTTATGTGCGGAGCGGGACCAGAGATCCCGTATGGCACCCTGCATGACACATGGCATAGCGAGCAGGGTACGGTGCCGGCCAAGGCTCTCCAAAGGGCGGTGGAGCAGTTTGTGCATGTGAACACTCAGTCTCAGGAAGACCAGAAGGAGCAGCTGCTAGAGAACTAGACCCTTGTGGAGGGGTGGGAAGACACGGACAGTTACTCACCCAGCATAGGCCAGAAAAAGCGAAGGTCGTTGCGGCCCTGTGGGCTGGGAAGTGATTCCTGAGGCCCTCACCCCCAGGTTGGGGAGGACTTGGAGCCCTTGCCCTGTGGAGAGGGCACACGTTGTGGGGACGGTGCACAGCCCTCACGAATGACTGTGAACTATGGGAAATTTCCTTCCATCCCTAATTTAATGGACCGCTTGACTGTTTGCTTGGGAACGTGCCACCATGTAGTGGAATTGGTGGATGTATGCTTCCTGTGTAAACACCTTGGCTGTGAGCCATTATTGTTCCAGGAAGACTGGTGGTACCCTAAGAAGCCCAGGAAGTCTGGCTGTGCCCAGAGAGAGTGGCAGTGCCCTGAGAACCCTGGCTGAGCCCAGGAAGTCTGGCTGTGCCCAGAGAGAGTGGAAGTGCCCTGAGAGGCCCTGGTTGTGACCTGGGAGACTGGTGGTGCCCTAAGAAGCCCAGGAAGTCTGGCTGTACCCAGAAGGGCTGGTGGTGCCCTGAGAAACCCGGGCTGTGCCCAGAGAGCCTGGCTGTGTCCAGGATATTGCATTCACTTCCAGGCTCCTCGCACAGGGCCCCTCATGGAAGACGCTTGTCACGTAGATTGTGAGGTGAGACCCTGTAGGGGTGGAGTGTGGGGACAGAGCCAGGAGTTCAGTTTCCAGGTTCTCGGCCTCACATGGAAAGGTGCTCACTCAGGTAGTAAATGGCCATCAACTGATTGGATGGCCATCAGCTGTGGCTAGTTGGCCATCAGCTGTAACCAGTGAGCCGCTGGCCACTAATATAACTGCTGTGGCTATGCTAGCAGCAAATGGGGGCTAGCAGGAAGATGGTGGCTGGCAAGTGCAGATTGCAATTAGCACGGCAATGTGAGGGTTGCAGATTGCAGAGAAGTGGACGGCAGGTTGCGGACAGTGTGGCTCCTGCTTCCTGTGTCTCCAACCCAGCTGCCAGTGAGAGTATAGTGGTATGACTCCCCTATCTATGGCTCCGTAGCTGTTCCTTTTTGGCCTCACCATGTCCTTCATTCTTATGTGGGGAGCGGGAGCTGAGACCCCACATGGCACCCTGCATGACATCCCTTTATTAGTTATGAGTATTATTGAAATTGTAAGTAGTATACCTTTTATGTGTGGATTGTATAAAAGTTATTTTAGAGGTTATGTGGAAGAATAATAGTCAAAGATCAGTCAAGCAAATTATGACAAATAAAAATAGCAGCTAGCAAACTCACCTTATCAGATATATATACAGTTTCTATTCTCCAAATGGTGTTGAAATGACACAGGAATTAACAAATAGATCAGTGAAATAGAATAAAAAGTCCAGAAATGGAGCCAAATGAATGTGAAGGCTTTATATATATGATGAAGACTTATTCCAACTTAATCACATATGGAGGATATATTTTAGTAGAGGTCCTTGCATAACTGACTTTTCATGTGGAGCATAAAATCTAGATCCTTACTTCATACCATATATAAAAATTAATTTCAGATGAATTCCGACTTTAAATTTAAAAAATACAAATATTAAACAAAATTGGAAGAATATTTGTGTAATTTCTTAGTGGAAGGGAATCATTATCCCAAAAGAAGGCAGAAGGCAGGAATTTAGAAATCATAACGGAAAGAAAACACAGGAATACTTAAACATTTTAAACCAAAAGAAAAAAAAAGCATGACAAAAGACACTGTAAATACAACCTAGAAAAATGCAAATTAAACCAAAACTTAAATATAATTTTATTCATCAGAATGCCAAAACAACAATTTAGAACTTTAATGTGAGAAAATGACTTATGGATGTGTGAATTGCTAAAACAGTTTTTGAAACTAATCTGTCCTTATCTATTCAAATTTTTTAAAAAAGGTACATATCTTTGACTCAATAGTCCCAATGTTTTATAATTTTTTCTATGAAAGTAAAGCCAAAAGTTTGGTTTACACACACACACGTATACCTGCATAAACACGTGTGCATATGTGTGTATACATGTGTATGGTTTCCTGCAGTAAACTTGTGGCAGTGAAAAACCTAGGGAGAATCAGAATGTCCACAATATGTAAATTAGCTGATTGAATTGTAGTAGTATATTCATGCTGTGAGGTTAATTTTATTTGTCAAATTGTCTGCACCACAGAGTGTCTAGATATTTGGTCAAATATTCTGGGTGTGTCTGTGAGGATGTTTCTGGATAAAATTAGCATTTGGATTAATAGACTGAGTAAAGCAGATTATCCTTCTTAACGTGGCTTAACGTATCTAATCAGTTGAAGGCCCAAGTAGAACAAAAAGGCTGATTCTCCTGGGAGTAAGGGGGAACTCCTCCTACCTGATTGCCTTTGAGCTGAGACATTGATTCTTTCCTGCCTTTGGATCATACTGAAACATCAGCTCTTCCTTTGTCTCAAACTTGTCACCATTCAGACTGGAACTTACACCATTAGCTACCCTGTATCCTCAGTACTTAGGATGCAGACTGGAACTACACTATCGGCAATCCTGGGTCTTCAGCTTTGCTGAATGCAGATCTTGGGACGGGTCAGCTTCCGTAATTGTGTGAACCAATTCCTTATAATAAAAATCTCCTTATATACAAACACACACACACACACACACACACACACACACACGCACATTATTGATTTTGTTTCTCTGGAGAACTCTGACAAATTTTAGCACACACTACGGAATTTATGCAGCTTTCAAAAAAGAATGCAATGGAGCAATATTTATTGACTTGTGAGATGTCAGTATATAATATATACAGTATGATTTCATTAGTGTTAAAATAAATAATAAAAATATGTGTGCACATGTGCATTTGCACATGCTTATATTTGAGTGGGTAGGGGTCAAAGTGTGAATGGATTCATACCAGGCTATGTACATTAGTTTCCAGGCTAGAGGAACAGGAGACTGGAAATGAGTGGACATGTTATTAAAATTTTGGTTGAATATTTGTGGGATTTCACTGATTGTTCCATGTTATGCCAATTTTATAATTTTTGAAAACAATTTTGTGATAACATAACAAAAGTCATATAACAAAATTCACCATTTTAATCATTTTAAAATGCACAATTCAGTGATTATTAGCATATGCACAATGTTGTGCAACTATCACCAATATCTAAATCTAAAACATTTACATCACCACAAAATAAAACCTTGTATTGCCCGTTTCATATTCCGCCCAATCCCTGGAAACCACTGATCTACTTTCTGTCTCAATGGATTTGCCTAATCTAGACATTTAATATGAATGGAACACAATATGTGGTCTTTTATGTCTGGCTCCTTTCATTTAACATGTTCTCAAGGTTTATCCGTATTAGAACATGTTCCAGTACTAAATTTTTTCTTATGGCCAATTAATATTCTATTCTATGAATATACCAAATTTTGTTTATATATTCAGTTAACAAACATTTTGTTTGTTTCCTCCATTGTGGAGGAATGCTGCTATAAAAATTATTTTACACATGCTTATACACAGGTGTATATATACACACATATACCTATATGCATGCACGTATATTTTTTCAAGTTTGAATACAAATAGTGTTTTGGATATTTAAGGAGTTAGAAAGTTTGCAGTTCACAAAACTTCTTTAAAGAGATATACTTTATTTCTGTTTTTATTTGAGGTTAATATCTCCCTTTTCTGAGATTTATTTTTCATTTTGCCAAGCACAGTAACAAAACTTTTATTCCTGTTTAATTATTTGTTGATGCTTTATGTCACAAAATTTAATATTAGTCTAGACTGAAAGCTCCAGAGAATCTCAACTGAATATGTAAAGTGTGTGTGTTTGAGTGTGTGTGTGTGTGTGTGTGTGTGTATGTGTGTGTATTGTGGGGCAGCTATGGAGTGAAGAAAGTGAAAGCATGCTAACATTTTGTCATAGGTAGAGAGACAGACATCATAGCTAATGATTAACTCTGCATTTTTACATTTAAATATAAAGCAATATATATAAATATATATGTATTTTTATGTGCATTAAAATTTCAATTGAAATACAGAAACAGCATGTGTTGAAGGGGGACAATGAACAAAAAGAAGTTGACAATTCAACAAAATACAGAAAGGACAATCAATTAAAAACCAAAATATGCAGCCGAGGGGCCTCAGGATGCAGACTGCAGCTCACTGCAGTTTTGGGAGAGGGAAGAATCCAGGCTGCATGCCAATGCCCTATGGCCCACAGACCTGCCTGAGGGATCAGCATATAAGATGGCTGAACCCAGCATCAGAGACCTCAGGTGAGAACTGTAGTTTAAGCCCTCACTGCCAGGCAGAAAACAGAAAACAAAGTCACTGAGCCTGGCCACCTCCCTCTGAACCTCCCAGAGCTCTCCCCACCTCCACTCTCCCAGTGTTAGAAGTAGGCTCCAGAAGAAATGGTAGCAGTGTCAGTTAAAAGAATAGAATATTTATAACCGTGAAAACTCCAGCATGAATCCCGTAGCCATAGACTCACAGTGTAACTAATTCCAGTGAAAGAAAAGTAACTGTAGGGGCAAGAAAACTGTGGGGTGGTATTTGCTGTTCTCAGAGCTACAAACACACTAGCCACCTCTCACAGTCCACCCCCCCACCTTTCTGGGGGTTTCCCTACAGGGCAACCAGAGGTACCCTAGTTCTGCATTGGGTTCAGGGTCACCATTGAGATTTCAAAAGCTCAGAACTCTATCGACCTCCACATCCTCCATGGAGGCAGTATCCTGAAACCAGGTGACCTGCACACAAAGGAGAAGCTCACCTTCCAAGAAACCTCCATCATGTGAGCAGCTGGAACAGTACAAGAGAAAATATAATGCTACAGCTTGAGAGAAAATGAAAGGCTGCAGCAAGAGAGAAAAATAAAACATTCCAGCAGCACCTACTGGAAAGCAAAAGAAAGACCTTTATATATCAATCAGCTCTAGAACCCACTCCTATAGACACCCAGTAAAAGAAATAATGATTCATTAATTGCCATGAATAACCAAAGTAACAAGAGAGCTCAGAAAGAAAATGAAGTCTCCAGAAAGTGAACTTAAAGACATGGAAATATGTGATTTAAATGACAGAGAATTGAAGATTGCAGTTCTGAAAAAACTCAACAAGATGCAAGAAAACACAGACAGACAGTTTAATTAACTAAGGAACACAATCAAAGAACAAAATGAACATTTCACCAAAGAGATTGAAAGTTTATAAAAGACCCCAAAAAAATTCTGAAGGTGAAGAACTGAATAAAAGAAATGAAGAATGAAATAGCCAGCTTGGGTAGTAGAGTTGACCAAATGGAGGAAAGAATTAATGACATTGAAGATAGAAACTGGTAATTACACAGATGGAAGAAGAGAGAGACTTGAGAATTAAAAGAAATGAAAGAAATCTACAAGAACTTTCTGACTCCATCACAAAGAACAATATAAGAATAATGGGTATACCAGAAGGTGAAGAAAAGGAGAAGGGAACAGAGAATACATTCAAGCAAATAGTCAATGAGAACTTCAAAAACTTGTGGAAAGCACTGTATCCTCGAACTCAAACAGCAAATAGAACACCTAATTACCTCAATCCCAACAGGCCTTCTCCAAAGCACATTGTATTGAAGCTGTCAAAAATTAACAACAAAGAAAGAATCCTCAAGGCAGCTAGGGAAAAGAAGATGGTAACCTACAAAAGAAAGCCAATTAGAAGGAATGGCGGCAGCAGGGCGCACTTTCTGAGTTCTCCTCCGGATCTTGTTGCAAACGGGAACTATAACCCATCGAGGAAATTTTCGCTCACCACACAATATAGTGGGGAGATTCGTGGATTGCTTGAAGCTAAGAAATTCTTGGGGGTACGCTAACTGAACGGAGCAAGGAGAGGAGGAGGAGGGGTGGCGTGGGAGCGCCCGGCCTGCAGCGGCGGGAGAGCCCAGCCCCCCGCGGAGCCTCGGCTGGCGGGGGCGAAAACCGAAAACCACTGAGCCGGGCACGCACGGGATCCCAGGCGGAGCGGAGAGCGCAGAGACCGGGGGTAGGCTCTTTCCCTGCGTCCCACGGCTGATTTCTCCCACCGGGAAGGCGGCACGCCCTGCGGCGGTCGGGGGCGCAGTCTCCATACCTGGGCCCCTCCCCCCCGCCCTGCTCTCCCAATCCTACCCCGCCCTTCCAGAGACTGGGACTGGAAACCGCGGTGGAGCCCCGCTGTGCCGGGCGCGCACGGGAGCCCAAGGCGGAGCAGAGAGCACAGAGACCGGGGGTGGGCTCTTTCCCTGCTTCCCACGGCTGATTTCTCCAGCCGGGAAGGCGGCGCGCCCTGCGGCGGACGGGGGGCGCAGTCTCCATACCTAGGCCCCTCCCCCGCCCCGCTCTTCCAATCTTACCCCGCCCTTCCAGAGACTTAAACCGGCCCCTGAACCGAGGAGTGGTATCTAAGGCTCACGCTTTGGGAAGCCTGACGGGCAGCCCTGACCCAGGCAGATTGGGCAGTGTGCGTGATTTTGGCTGCGCTAGGAGAGAAAAAACGCCTCCACCCCCAGCCACCACCTTTTCTGGCCTGCGGGAAGAGGGCGACACACGGCTGGGCTGGGAGAGTGAAGACCCCTCCATCTCCAGGCCCCACCCTTCCTGGCTTGCCTAGGGTGGGGTGGGTGCAGCTGCCGAGACACACCCGGAGATCAGCAGTGAGGCAGGCGCAGCTCTGGGCTTTCAGCAGATCAGAAATCTCCCGCCCGCACTCACACACACACACTGAAGAGGTGCCTTAAGACTCAAGAGTTTTGGTCACGTATCTGGTGGTGCCACTCTCAGTGTGCATTTGTGCAGGCAAGGGCAGAAACTGCACTGACATTGTAAAAACTATCACCCAGACCCCTCAGGCCCACGCTTTTAAGTCTGCAGTCCCAAAGTCTCTCTGGGCACCAGGTGACCGGCTCTGCCTGCGCAATAAGCAGGGGGCTCCTTGGTACAGCAGAGAACAACCTGGACATTGCTTGGTGGGCTTAGGCCGAGACTGTCGCTGCTTTTTGTATT
Source organism: Rhinolophus ferrumequinum (assembly GCF_004115265.2). NCBI lineage: Eukaryota > Metazoa > Chordata > Mammalia > Chiroptera > Rhinolophidae > Rhinolophus > Rhinolophus ferrumequinum. The sequence goes on along the minus strand of NC_046284.1, from coordinate 90,643,447 downwards.
GCTTTGTTTTGTCTTGTTTTGCTTTGTCTTTATATCTTTGATATCTTTGCCTCTGTCGAGTGGGGTTATCAGGTGGTTTTGCATGTGAACGTATTTGATATTTTTCTTTGTTGTTGTTGTTGCTGTTGTGCTTGGTGATTTGCTTTGTTCTGAAACTGCCCTGCCGGGGCCCAGCTTGTGAGGCACGGTCAGCAGATCAGAAATCTCCCGCCCGCACCCATACACACACACTGAAGGAGTGCCCTAGGACTCACGAGCTCTAGACAAAGGACTGGTGGTGCTCCTCTCGGTGTGCATACGTGCGGACAAGGGCAGAAGCTGCACTGACTTTGTGGAGACTATCATCCAGACCCCTCAGGCCCACGCTTTTAAGTCTGCAGTCCCAAAGTCTCTCTGAGCACCAGGTGACCGGCTATGCCTGCGCAATAAGCAGGGGGCTCTTTGGTACAGCAGAGGACAACCTGGTAATTGATTGGTGGGCTCAGGCCGAGACGGTCGCTGCTTTTTATAACCCTAGTAAACATCTATGCACCCAACATAGGAGCACCTAAATATATAAAACAGATATTGACTGACATAAAGACAGAGATCAACAGTAACACTATCATAGTAGGGGACTTCAACACACCTCTGACAACAATGGACAGGTCTTCCAGAGAGAAAATCAATATGGAAACAACAGCCTTAAATGATACATTGGACCACTTAGATCTAATCGATATTTTCAGAGCATTTCACCCCAAAGCTGCAAAATACACCTTTTTCTCAAGCGCACATGGAACGTTTTCCAAGATAGACCATATGTTAGGCCACAAAGCAAGTCTTGATAAATTTAAGAAAATTGAAATCATACCAATTGTCTTCTCTGATCACAATCCTATGAAATTAGAAATGAACTACAGGAAAAAAACTGGGAGACACACCAATTCATGGAGGCTGAATAACTTATTACTAAATAATGAATGGGTCAAGCAGGAGATCAAGGAAGAAATTAAAAGATATCTCGAGACAAACGAAAATGAAAACACGACGACCCAAAATCTATGGGATGACGGGAAAGCAGTCCTAAGAGGGAAATTCATAGCATTGCAGCCTACCAAAAGAAACAATAAACATCACTAATCAACAGTTTATCTTCACACTTAAGGGATCTGAAAAAAGAACAGCAAAATAAGCCCAAAGGGAGCACAAGGAAGGAGATAGTAAAGATCAGAGCAGAAATAAATGAAATAGAAACCAGAAAAGCAATACAAAAGATCAATGAATCCAAGAGTTTGTTCTTAGAGAAGATAAACAAAATTGACAAACCTTTAGCCAGACTCATTAAAAAAAAGAGAGAGAGGACCCAAATTAATAAAATCAGAAATGAAAGAGGAGAAGTGAAAACAGACACTGCAGAAATACAAAAAAAATTAAGAAATTACTATGAGCAGCTATATGCCAACAAATTTGACAATCTGGAAGAAATGGACTATTTTCTAGAGGTGTACAACCTTCCAAGGCTAACTCAAGAAGAAACAGAAAACCTGAATAGACTGATTACCACCAGGGAGATTGAATCAGTAATCAACAATCTCCCAACAAACAAAAGCCCTGGACCCGATGACTTTACAGGTGAATTTTAGAAAATGTTCAAAAAAGAATTATCACCTATTCTCCTCAAGCTCTTCCAAAAAATCCAGAAGGAGGGAAGACTCCCAAACACTTTTTACGAAGCCACTATCACCCTGATCCCAAAATCAGACAAAGACACCACAGAAAAAGAAAACTACAGGCCAATATCTCTAATGAATATAGATGCAAAAATCCTCAACAAAATGTTAGCGAACCGAATTCAGCAATAAACTAAAAAGATCATACACGATGATCAAGTGGGATTCATCCATGGTATGCAAGGGTGGTTCAACATCCGCAAATCAATTAATGTGATACACCACATTAACAAAATTTAAAATAAAAATCACATGATCATATCAATAGATGCAGGAAAAGCATTTGATAAAATCCAACAGCCATTTATGATAAAAACACTTAAGAAAGCGGGAATAGAGGGATCATATCTCAACATAATAAAGGCCATATATGACAAACCCACAGCTAACATCATACTCAATGGTGAAAAGCTAAAACTATTTCCCCTAACATCAGGAACAAGGCAAGTTTGCCCACTATCTCCACTTCTATTCAATATACTGCTGGAAGTTCTAGCCACAGCAATCAGACAAGAAAAAGAAATAAAAGGCATCCAATTTGGTAAGAAGGAAGTAAAATTATCCTTATATGCAGATAGTATGATACTATATATAGAGAACCCCAAAGACCCCACCAAGAAGCTATTAGAGCTGATAGATGAATTTAGTAAAGTAGCAGGATACAAAATTAATATTCAGAAATCAGTTGCATTTGTATATACCAATAATAAAACATCAGAAGGAGAAATTAAAAAAGACAATCCCATTTACAATTGCTCCAAAGACTATAAAATACCTGGGAATAAATTTAACCAAAGAAGTAAAAGATCTGTACTCAGAAAATTGAAAGACACTGAAGAAAGGAGTGAAAGAAGATATAAATAGATGGAAGCACATATCATGTTCATGGATAGGAAGAATTAATACAGTTAAAATATCCATACTGCCTAAGGCAATATACATATTCAACGCAATTCCTATCAAACTACCAACGACGTTTTCCACAGAAATAGAACATATAATCCTAAAATTCATATGGGACCATAAAAGACCCCAGATAGCCTCAGCAATCTTGAGAAATAAGAACAAAGTGGGAGGTATAACAATACCTGACTTCAAATTATACTACAAGGCTACAGTAATCAAAACAGCATGGTACTGGCATAAAAACAGACACATAGATCAATGGAACAGAATAGAGAGTCCAGAAAGAAATCCACGCCTATATGGCCATTTAATCTACGACAATGGAAGCAAGAATGTACGATGGAGTAATGACAGTCTATTCAATAAATGGTGCTGGGAAACCTGGACAGACACATGCAAAAAAATGAAGTTGGACCACCTCCTTACACCATATACAAAAATAAATTCAAAATGGCTTAAAGACTTAAATGTAAGGTCTGAAACCATAAAATACCTAGAAGAAAATATAGGAAGAAACTTCTCAGACATTACCCGGAGTAAGATTTTTACTGATATATCCCCTCGCGTGAGGGAAGTAAGACAAAAAATAAACATGTGGGATTACATCAAACTAAAAAGTTTTTTCACAGCAAAGGAAACCATCAATAAAACAAAAAGAGATCCTACTGAATGGGAAAAGATATTTGCCAATGATATATCTGATAAGGGATTAATATCACAAATGTATAAAAAACTCACTCAACTTAACTCCAAAAAAACAAACGACCCAATTAACAAATGGGCAGAGGACTTGAAGAGACATTTTTCTAAAAAGGACATACAGATGGCAAACAGACATATGAAGAAATGCTCAACCTCACTAATCATCAGAGGAATGCAAATAAAAACCACAATGAGATACCACCTCACCCCAGTCAAAATGCTATCATCAAAAAATCAACAAAAAACAAGTGCTGGCGCGGATGTGGAGAAAAGGGAACGCTTGTGCACTATTGGTGGGATTGCAGATTCGTGCAGCTACTATGGAAAACAGTATGGAGGTATCTCAAAAATCTGAAAATGGAACTACCCTATGATCCAGTAACTCCACTCCTAGGTATCTATCCGGAGAAATCCAAAACTACAATTCAAAAATCTTCATGCACTCCTATGTTTATTGCAGCACGATACACAATAGGTAAGACATGGAAACAACCGAAATGCCCATCGGTAGATGACTGGATTAAGAAAATGTGGTACATTTATACAGTGGAGTACTACGCAACCATAAAGAGGAAAGAAATCTTACCATTTGCAACAACATGGATGGACCTAGAGAACATTATGTTAGGTGAAATAAATCAGACAGAGAAAGATAAGTACCGTATGATCTCACTTATATGCGGAATCTAAAGAAAAGAATAAGTGAATGAACTAATCAGAAACAGTTTTGGAGACAAAGAGGAAAAACTGAGGGTTGCTAGATGGGCGGTGGGGGTGGGGGTAAGAGGGAAGGTGAGGGGATTAGAAAACAGTCAGTAACCACAAGATGGCCATGGAGTTTTGAAAATTAATCTGGGGAACGTAATCAATAATGTTGTAAAGTTTTTGAATGTATCCGATGGACACGTGTCCCATTTGGGAGACCACCTCAGGGAAGATGTAGATGCCTGATCACTGCACTGTACACCTGAAACTGAACAATAATGAATGCCAACTATAATATTATATATATATATATATATATATATATATATATATATGTATATGTATATGTATATGTATATGTATATGTATATATATGTATGTATACACTTACAAGAGGTGGAGTACAGCATTGGGAGTGGAGACAGTGGAAATGGGATGGCTTGGTGCGATGTCAGAGAGATACTGGGTGGGGGGAGGGTGGTCCACAGTGTGAGGGATATACATGATAAACGTCTAAGTATTACTTTGTCTTGTGCACCTAAAACTAATAAAAAAAAGACCAAAAAAAAGTAATTGCAAAAACTGCAATTACTTTTGCACCAACCTAATAAATTCAAGGGGTATTGTAGGCTACTTACTCATTACTTTGATAGTTACTTACTGCTCATATAAGTATGATACATTATATAATTACAAAGATTTCTCTCTAATGAAATTTCTAAATTGTAAAAAAAAAAAAAATCCATTTACAATTGCAGCACAAAGAACAAAATACCTAGGGTTAAACTTAACAAAGAATGTGAAGGACCTATAAACTAAAACTATAAGACATTTCTAAAAGAAATTGAAGAAGACACAAAGAGTCATGTTCATGGATTAGAAGAATCAACATAGTTGAAATGGCCATATTACTCAAAGCAATATACAGATTTAATGCAATCTCCATCAAAATCCCAATGGCATTTTTTAAAGAAATAGAACAAGAAATCATCAGGCTTTTATGGAATTATGAAAGACCCCGAATAGCCAAAGCAATCCTAAGATAGAAGAATAATGCTGCAGTTATCACACTCCCTGACTTCAGCTTGTACTACAGAACAATAATCAAAACAGCATGTTTTGGGCAGAAACACAGACCAATGGAATAGAACTGAAAACCCAGAAATAAACGCACATAAATATAGACCGATTATTTTTGACAAAGTAGCCAAAAACATGCAATGGATTAAAAAAAAAGAAAAAAAATGCCTCTTCAATAAATGATGCTGGGAAAATTGGAAAGCCATGTGCAAGGAATGAAACTAGACTGCTATCTGTCACCATGTACCAAAATTAATTAAAAATGGATCAAAGACCTAAACATGAGACCTGAAACAATAAACTGCATAGAGGAAAGCTACATACTAAACTTATGGATCTTGGGTTCAAAGAGGATTTTATGAATTTGACCTCAAAGGCAAGGGAAGTAAAAGCCAAAATGAATGAATGGGACTCTATCAAACTAAAAAGCTTCTGCCCAGTAAAAGAAACCATCAAAAAACCAATAACAAAGAGGCAACTAACTGAATGGGAGAAGATATTTGCAATCAGTGCCTCTGATAAGGGTCTAATATCCAAAATAATAAGGAACTCTTACAACTGAACAACAAAAAGACAATCCAATTAAAAAATGGGAAGAAAAAAATTTTAAAAAATAAAATAAAAAATGGGGAGAAGACATGAACAGAATCTTCTTCCAACAAGACACACAATGGGGCCAACAGATACATGAAAAAATGTTCTGCTTCACTAGCTATTAGGGAAATGCAAATCAAAACCACCATGAGATATCAGTTCACACCTGTTAGAATCGCTATCATCATCAATCTAAATAATAAGTGTTGGAGAGGCTGTGGAGGAAAAGGAACCCTCATACACTGTTGGTGGGAATGTGGATTGGTGCAGCTGCTATGGAAAACAGTATAGGTGTTCCTCAAAATATAAAGAATAGAATTACCATCTAACCCAACAACCCCTCTCGTGGGTATATACCCAAAAAATCTGAAAACATTTTTCTGTAAAAATATGTGTATTCCAATGTTCATTGCAGCATTATTTATGTTGGCCAAAAGATGGAAATAACTAAAGTGTCTTTCAATAAATGATTAAATAAAGAAAATGTGGTGTATATACACAATGGAATATTACTCTGTCATAAGAAAAGATGAAATACTGCCATTTGCGACAACATGGATGGATGTAGAGACTATTATGCTAAGCAAAATAAGTCAGATATAAAAAGTCAAGAAGCATATGACTTCACTCATATGTGGAATATAAAACTGAAGACTGAAGACAGCAAAGGAACAAGACAAGCAAATAAAGAAACAAAAACTCAGAGACAACAGTTTAGTGTTTACCAGAGGGAAAGGGGGTAAGGGGATGGTAGAAGGGGGTAAAGGGGGTCAAATATATGGTGAAGGAAGCAGAACTCTGGGTGGTGAACACATAACGCAATTTATAGATGAAGTATTATAGAATTGTACACTTTAAACCTATATAGTTTTGTTGACCATTGTCACCCCAATAAACTTTAATAAAAAGAGAAATATCATTATTTCGCCATCAGATACAAGCTCAGGATTAGTAATATCAAGAGTTAGACTTTGGGGAGTCAGACTTTCTTATATACTATTGTCAATTGTGTAAATTGGCAAAATAATCTTATAGAATAATTTAGCAGAATACATATTTAGATGCTTTCTGGCATTTTTCTTTAAGAAACACTCAGAACACAAGTATATAAGGAAGCATGTAGATGGAGAGTAATGGAAGCATTTTTGTGAATAATTGTGAAAAATAGAAACAACCTAAATGACTATTATTAGTAAGGATATAATCAAGTAAATTTTATAATATTCATGCCAATGAATATATGCACCAGTTAAAAATAATGAAGTATATCTGTTTGAACTGACACAGAAAGTTCACCAAGACATAATTCTTTTGAAGAAAGAAGTAGAAAATGATTCAGATAGCAAACTTACCAAGCTAAATATCTAAATTTCGCATATGTGAAAGAGTTGACTAAGAAATGGAAAAATACCTACCAAAATGTTCAGTGTTTACTCCTGAGCAACACAGTGGGAATGCATGAAGGGTTTACTTTGTTTACTCTGCATTGTTTTAGTTTTTTGAAATGATGTTTATTATAATACTTCCATTATTGAAAATAAAACCTACAGTCTAAGTAACCTTGAAAAACTATATTTTCAATACAACTTTATTGTCTCATTTGTTTTCACCACTAGTGATTTTTGTCTATATCAAAGACATATTGTGTACACCTGAAACTAATATAATATTGTATGCTAGTTATATTTTAATAAAATCATTAAAAGAAAAAAGATGTATTAAAACAAATTACAAACAGAAAAAAATTTAAAACCTAAAACAACGTTTAAAATAATTTTTAAATGCAATAAAAAGCATAATTATTCCTATTTTCACTCCAAAAATTATGGTTTTCAGATATAGATTGGTACAATTCACATTTTCTGTCCCCACTATTAGTTCAAAAACTGCACTGACGTGGGAATCAGGAGGCCTAGATTCTAGTCTACACTCACCAATGTGCTAACTCTGGCAAGTTCCTCACCTGCTCAGATGTCATCATTCTATCATTTAAAGAGAATGGACTAGGTGATCTTTAAGGTCTAATAACCAATAATTCCATGAAAATCTCAAAATTATATAAATGTAGTTCAAGATGTTTACTATGACTTCTATGTCCACAGATTCCACATTTTTAGGAACTTTTCAAATTCAAGTAGTTTGCCTAATTTTTTCAAGAACATACTGGTCACAGGGGCAGGCGTGCTTGTCATCTTGATGTAATAATCTTTTAAGAAAATGATCTTGAGTAGTAGCTTCCCCAGAGTTGGATTCTGGTAGATAATGCAGGCAGCAAGGTATAATGGGAAGAGCATGATTTAGGAATCAAGGAGGTGCATATTATCTGGAACACCTTGAGAAACCTATGTAATGGATCTGAGCCTCGTTATCCACATCTACAAAGTGGAGCTAATATTATCTACCACCATATTTCCCTATTTATAATGATAGCCACCGTTTACTTAGCTCACACTATTTATCTGGCAATGTATCAAGCACTTTACACAATATCTAATTTAATTTTCACAATAAATCTTAGCTGCAGAGGAAAGGTGAGTTACTCTGTGACTCACTTTAGGAGAATGCTGATTTACTGTGCAAAGAAGAACATGTCTCTTATGGATGGTGCAAGACCTCTCTTTTGTAATAATGGGTTCTCTGTGATGTCTGAATACAGAGTTTATTGCAGCAGATCAGTGCTGGTAGCATACTAATGTTCCTTTAGTGCTAAATAATGTTCCATCAGGGCTAAATATCATTTTTCTTATTTTATTTTGGAAACTTCCAATTAGGAGGTCACTATGAATAGTGGGAAACGTAATGCCAGGTCATCTCCTGATTCTCTCTTTATACTTTTGCTGATGAATATGTACTGTAATTTCATTCTTCTTTGTATTTCCACTCATTTTAAATGCTACAACCACTTGATTTTTGTCAGCCACCCTGTTCAGTTTCAGCTCCTTCGAGAATCCTGCTTACAGGAAGGTTCATCAATGTACAGAGGACATGCTTTCACACAATACGTCCAAAACTATGTGTGATTTTCAATTTTACCAGAATTAATTTGTAATGCAATTCCATTCAAATCAAAATGCCTACAGGAATTAAAAAAAAAAATAGAATGAAGCAAGTTAATTCTCAGGTTGTCTGGAAGACAAATGCGTAAGTTTAGCCAAGAAATTTTTGGAAAACAATGGTGAGGAGGAAAAACAAACAGAAAATAACATACGAGTATGAGCTGTGATTTGGACTGAAATTTCATAAGGGAACCTTCATGGGTTAGACGCACGTCAGCAATCATGCTCACTCTAATTATAATTATAGCAGTGCTCACCGGAATAACTACAATTAGGTCATTGTTTACAACAATTTCCTTTTGCATATTTTAAATGGAAATGACATACATTTTCTTAAAATATGCCATTAAAATTAAGGCATATGCTATTGGCTGTTAACTCAAAAGCTATTTCTCCTTCTTCCTTGCTAAGGAAACCCTGCTTTGGGTAGTAACGTGAGCCACTCCAGGAGAAGCAACGAGCTTAAGGATAAAAGCCATCATCCTATTAATAAGAATAGAAGAGTGGAAAAATCTTGGGCCCTCAGTACATCATTGAACTGCTGGGGCCCTTCTGAAACCACCCACTTCAGGGCTTTTTTATTAAATAAACAAACTGTGTTTGTGCTTTAAGCCATTTTAGTCAAGTTATCTACTACCTACAGCTAAAATCATTTCTAATTGATGTAATTGATGGATGGTGGTGAAAAAAATAAGTATTCTAAAGTACTCTTTACTTATTGAAAGAATAAGCATATACGCAAAAATCTGTTGATCCACATGATATAAACAATGTCTGTATTGAAAAACCATTGAAATTTCAAAAGCACATGTAGAGATAAAATGGAGAGAGCCACGAGGTTGATCACAGAGATCAGAAGCAAAAAATTACCCAACTATAAGTCAATTTTCCTGTTTTCTTCATCAAAGTGAATTAATGTTGTGAAATGACCAAATGTTTCTTCTGATTATTTGTATGGCTCTATTCAATCATTTGTAATATATACATTTAAAATACACACACACACATGCAGCACAAATCTCTGGTGTACCTAAAAAAGTTCTCCTGGTAGACAACCATTAATATAATTTCCATCATCACAGATTAGCTTTAACTCCATGTAAATGGAACAGTATAATATGTACTCTTTACGGTCTGGATTCTTTTGCTCAACATGTATGTAAGGTCCATCCATGTTGTTGTGTTTATCAGTTTATTCATATTTATTGCATCATATGAATATACCACACTGTGTTTACCCATTCTTCTGCTGATGGATATTTGGGTTGCTTCCAGTTGATCACTACTAAGTTGTATTTTTCTGAGTCAGTGGTGTGAAGCCTGAATTTTGAGAACTGGAAAAAATGTACCTTTTGAGATTTAACTTTGGGCAGTGAAAATACAATGCAATATACAGATGACGTATTATAGAATTGTACATTGAAACCTATGTAATTGTGTTAACCAATGTCACCCCAATAAATTTAATAAAAAAGTAAAGAAAGAAAGAAAAATAGAAAAAAATAAATAAAAGACAAAATATCATGTCAAAAAAATGCACCTCTTGCCTTGTTAATAGTAGCTTTTGAGATAGGGAACAGTAATTAGTTCCTAGTTCACAAAACCCACACAAGCATCATCTGGCCTCAGCATGCCCTATACCTTGTGCTAAGCAGCCCTAAGCTGGCACTAGTAGCAATTGACCTCAGTTCATGGCTTGGCCTCTCCTAGGCACCTCCAAGCCTAGTGCAGGTGGCTGATATCTGTGGATTGCTTTGTGGCTCATGCCTAGTGACCCTGGGCAGGGTATATGCTATGGCTGAACTTGGCCTGTGGCAGTTGACCTTGGGGCTATAAAGATTGACCCTCAGTCAGTAAGAATTTCTCAGGGGATCCCAGTCACTGAAAGTTCCCAAGAGCATGTCCATCTGCCTCCACTTCAGTAAGGGAAAGAAGTATGACTCCCCCTAACACTCCTGGGTTGCTTTTTGTGCTCGACAATGGCCCTCAAGGGAAATGCTTGTGACAGAGTTCCTGTCCAGAGAGGAAAGATGTAACTAGAGCCCTGGAGAGGGAGGTATGGAATGTAAGGTCCACTTTTTTTTTTTTTTACTACACATACTAACTCAGCTGAAGATGTTGCAATTCACTGTTATAGTCAAGGGGGTGAAAAGCAGATTTCAGAGTATGGTAAGGAGAGCTGAAAATTAGTATAAGTCACTGTTTCAGGATTGCCTGTGAAGATTTCAATGTCTGCCTTCTTTTTGCTGCAATGGAGATAGAAAACATATTAAGTATGTTTTTAGCTTTCCATTTCCCTATGAAAAGAACAGTCAAAACTGTTTTAACACCTAAAATCTTCTGACACTCTCCTCTGAGATGGGAAACAGCTAGTCTGTGTTGTGGATGTCCTTGAAGGAAACTCTTGGCTAGGCCCTTGTTGGGAATGTTAGGCCTATGGAGGAATTAAACTTGACCTTCCATATAGTAGAGGGGATGTAGAGAGGATGAAATTCAGACAGGAAGTAGCAAGTGACGCCCTCACCACCATTATCTAGACCTCATAAATAAATCCTTATCCAAGGTCATTCCCCTTTGATATGTAATGGAGCATCTATGTACTGCTAGAGCCCGTTGTATATATCTCTTCCTAATACCATATACAGTAACATCATGTTGATAGCTCAAAATAGCATAGATGGGTGCCTTTACATCATGGAAAATAGCCAACACTACATATTAGTCATTCATTCCTCCCAGAGAGCCAGTTCTTAAATATTTACCCATATCCAATGACTATGTGGGAACATAAAGTCCTGACATCTTGATCCACTTGAGTCAACTCTAGGACCATTCTAGTTCCACAGCCCTTCCTTTTGCCCATTCTTGTTTCTTTTGCATCCCTTCCACAGATGTTTATACCAAGCTCATCCTAAATAAACATCCTGTATCCTAAACTCCATCTCTTCCTGGGAAAACTAACCTTCTACAGAGGTTGAATAACGACCCAGGTTGCTCAGATAGTAAGGGGCAAAACCAGGACTCAACCACCTGTCTAATCCCAAAGTCCATGTGTTAACGACAATGCAGTATGGCTCTCAATGTCAATGATGAATGCCTGGATAGCAATTTCCTACTTCTCAACTACTTTTGATTCTACACAGCAATTTTAAGAACAGGAACCATTCAGGGTGGCTAAGAGATTAATCTGTACCTCACATTTTATAGTTATTGAAATTAAGGAGGTAACTTGAGATAGCCATCCAGAAACAGAAGAAGATTTCCTACCAGAAGTCACTCACTATGTGATCAACAGGGAAAGTGGGCCTGGAAAAATTGGTGATGTAAGACAAATATATCTTGGTTTTCTCCTCTTTTCCATTCAATGCAATCAATTCAATTTAACACATTTACTACTACCTACAGTGTATAAAACATTGTAATAGGTACTGTTAGCAATACAAGATAAGAAATGTTTTTCTAAATATTCTTCACATAATTGGTAGGTTAATTATAAAAGGCAGAAAACTAATACAAAGCAGAGTGGCACAATGGTGCAAGTGAAGTACTAAGGGACTAAGGATTGACAATACTAATTTGGCTCATAATTTCAGAAAAAGTGGAATTGGAATTTGGTCTTCGAGAGTGAGACTTTGATAGAAAGTTAGGTTGTATGGGGAGGCAAAAGTGGGGGAGGGAACAGCAGGAACAATTATTTTGAGGCAAGAATTTTCAGAGAGTATAAAAATAAAAGGCATTCTGGTATATCTTGAATGTGTATTCCATTTACTTGCAATAACACGATATCCTTATTTTATTAAAGTTCCTTATAAATCTTAGTGTTTTAGAATGATCCAGAAAGAACTAGGTTTGGGGTATTATTTTGACCTTAACTCTGCTCAAGTATTCAAACTTGTTATTTTGCCCTGAGGGTGTGCAGTTATAGTGAAATATGAAATGCTCTTGTCTTTTCTCATACTTATTTAGGCACTAATAGTCATTGGAGTTAGGAAATATTTCCAGAGGAATTCTGGTTGGATATTAAAGACTGGGGGGAAAAGAATGGCAGGAGATAAACTTGGGAAAGTTAGGACTGAAAATTGTGGGGAGGCCTTTTAATGCCAAATTTGTGGGTTTGAGTCAGACTAGTTTAGCATTGGAGAAAGGGAATGACATGATCAGATTTATTTTTCAAGAAGAAAAAGGTGAAAGTGTGGAGGTGGGTTGAAATGGAAGGAATGGAAGAGGCTGGGATCAGGAGGTTATAGGGATAGGCCAGGAGAATGATGAGGATTTTCTGGATTGCATCAGCAATGGAGAAAATTATGTAGTAAAAACACTTAGAAGGTAGAATTGACAGAGAGTGATTATATGGGGAGTAAAATATAGGGCAAAGTCTAAAATAATCAAATATTTTTTTCAGGAGAGTAAATATTACCAGTTTGTAGTTATGCTGATAAAAGAGTTTAGTCTAGTTCTATCTACACTTTTCAGCATGGCATTTTCTACATTCCCTGGTAGAAAGCATTCTGCATTGCAAAAGCCTCCATTGCTTATTCATTCTCATGTCCAGAGAACTTGTCCCATGTCCAATGTAGAAAACACAGCCTAAGCAAGAAAGGATAAAGGCTTCACATAACCTTACTTATTTCTCTGCATCTGTCTGCTGACAGAAGTAGACAAGGAGAAATTCAGGATTAACTCCTAACGTTTTCTTGTGTGTTTGTTTGTCAGGTTGGTTGGTTGGTTGGTTGGTTGGTTGGTTGGTTTCACTTGGTTCTCAGATAGACAAAACCTAGGAATCCAGTGTGGTAGGAGCACCTACACACATTTCTAATATTTTAATCTATATTTTCAGTTAAAGTCAGACTTACCAGAGGCAAACAATTATTCAGTTCCCATCCAAGCACTTGATAGTATCTTAGGAGGATCTGTTAAATTCCCCTTACAGTAACCACTAGAATCACAAATAGCTTCTCTGTGTCCAGAAGGCATTTGACAGTCATTTGTGATTAAGATCCCCATCCACTTTTGCTTTAGTTTTTTCCAAATAAAAGGACCTCTATATCTTTATATAGATAACTCCAAAGTTAAACACATCCATAGTCATATAGACATGTTTTTATGTTAATCAGAAATGTAAATGACAACCTTCTTCTAACCCATTGACCTTCTCTGGAGTTAAGTGTCAATTGTTCTGAAATGAAGTTCATCAATGAAATGTCATCACCAATTCTTTAGAGAAAGTTCTCTCCTAGAGAATGAGAAAGAAAATTCACCAACAAAGGCTATTATTGATTAACTAATTTGAGTAAAATCCCCTAACCTGCCATAGTTCTGAAAATGTGAAGAGGAAATGCTCTTAACTTAATCTGTGTGAAGAATCATCAAAAACATCAAATTGGCTCCTGAGTCCTTTTAACCGAAACCCAATAGCCTTTGTCAATATACTTGCTCTACGGTATGACAGCCTTTTGAAGCTTATCTTGCATATTTCCTACTCCATACCTACAATTAGTCATTTTCTCAAAGAACCCGTGTTCCTTTTAATGAGAAATGATATTTAGAGACTAAAATTCGGGTAGCAGAAACACTTATTACTATTGGATGGGATATTGTTATTGGACAGAGAGAGGAAAACCATATGAAATTGCCTTTTCTATAAATTAAAAATGACAGAATATTAGCAGTTTGATGTGTCTTGACCTAATGCTTTTAAGATAAAATACATCATAAATTCAACCAATTCAAATTGGATTTTATAGAGGTTTTATTTCAGGTAAGGGAAATGGATAGAGATACAGATGAAATAAAATTGTCCATATATCAATAATTTTTCAAGCTAGGCAATAAGTACATAAAAGATTATAAGCTTCTCTTTTGAGTATGTTGGAAAACTTTCATAATATAAAGTTTCAAAGAAGGCTCTAGGGCTAAGGACAGTAATGTTAGTAAGTGATGTTGAAGATGCATATAAAGTGTTTGAATAAAAGTGTTTGATGAAATGGAAGCAGAAAAAATATAAACCATTATATTTGTATACAATATTTGAAACGTGTATATGTATCAAAATTAATACATCAAATATTACAGAATTTTGAAAACTGTATCTACATGGTAGATAAATGGATAGATAGATAGATAGATAGATAGATAGATAGATAGATAGATAGATAGATATAAATATATAGAGATACAGATAATGACCAAAAATCTTTTGGGCAGAACTTTTACTTAAGGCCCAAAGAGTCTTCTATTAGGTGGTCACTGCTTATTGCATCCAGAAGAATATTTGTGACCTTAAGTGAAAGAAGAACCAACAGGTATTTATGGAATATCTTTGATGCATTCACAGGTGTGCTAGGCTCATTAGGTATGATATTAATTCAATATTTTACATTTATTTAAAAAGCTTATAAATAAGACAAGATTACATAAGATAGAAATAGGTGAGGATAGAAGGAAAAGAAAAAACAAAGATAATTTTAGAAAATGGATCCAGGAATGAGCTTAATGGAAAAATTGCATGTTACAAACTCCTAAATTGTTGCTCTCAGTGGGTTTCAAATTTATTTTTAAGCTTTCTAATCATGAAAATGAATAAAGCAAACTTGATCCCCTTTATAACTCATAGTGAACACAAAATTTCAAGCTAAACCAAATTCTATGGAGAAATACAGTGATTCATGGTATTGAAAAAGAAAGATTCCAAAGATATAACTATTCTTATCCAAAGGGAGAAAAATCAGGCTTAACAAAGGAGGTCTGCAAAGAGGAAAAACGTGTTTTTTTTCATTTGCTGTCATTCTCTAGATTAGAAAACCAAGAGGTAATATCCACTATATTACATTGCAAACCTCTTTGGTTGGAAGCAACAGAAAACAACTTGCCATTGGTCAAATTAAACCTTAGGTGATGTAACATTGTAAATATATAGAAATACTGAGGAGGTAAAAACTGCCAGATCTCATGGGAACTCGTACAAGGAACTGCAAATCTGTGAGAGAATGACTCTTTTCTCTGTTGTTGAAAAAATGAGATTGTTTGCTTTGTCCCTGAAAAACTAAAGTGATTCTGTCTTTCAGGGCTCTCGCGGGCTCTTGGTGAATCTGCAGCTCTCTCTTTCCTGAAGATCAGCATTTTCTGTTTCAAGTTTCTCATTCAAGGCTTTGGCTTTACATGATTCCGACTTCAGCTCAGTAACTTGTAGCTAATTGGTTCACTCATGGTGGATCAAACCACTATGAGAAGGGAGAGGAATGGAAGAGGGAAGGAGTGATTTCTAGAGAAAGAGATGGCAATGGGTTGGCAAGCACTCCAAAACTTTTCTATGATGCATCATCATTCAAAATTACATGTGTTTAAAATTCTGACCTCCAATTCAGAGTTTGTGAGTCATTCAAGGAAACCAGAAACTAATTTGAGGGCCAGAATGAACTGAGGAATATGAGTAGTGGGAAAAACAATATTTCTTCTCAGTTTTGGCTTTCTGGCATAGTAAACATATTTGTTGATAAAAGATGTTTTTCAATAAAATGCCAAAAATAATAAATTGAAAACATTTTCCCAGTTCCCCTATTAAGTAACTTTAGCAGGCAAGGGTAAGCAATTTAAGGGATATTTTTCATGAGTACTAAACTGCAAACAAAAACAAAACAAAAAACCTTATATATGGTCAGTATGTAAATACTGATTCAGGCAGTTAGGGAGAAAGCCATGTTTTTTAATGAATGTGCTCCACTACATTGTAGAAGGACTTTCTTTTTATAAAAGTTTCATATCTAATTATTGCCCCAACAATTATATTTTATTTTATTTGGGAAATGATTATTTTTATTAGACTATGTGAAAAGTGTTTTTGTTCCAAAATAGAGACCAATGTATAGCACCTATGATTATATGATATGGTTAACATCCACTAAGAGGCTAGTTTAGCGAATGACGAAAACAGTTAGATCACTATCAAATTAATGATTTATTTCATGGATGGCCTTTTTTTTTTCAGCCTGGAACCAAAGCACATGAAATGAATATTTTAACCATCAACAATCAATTTTGAGAAACAGGAAACACAAAGGTTATAACCAGACCTATGTGCCTCCTGATGTGCTTCAATAAAAAGTCCAAAGCACATATATGTTAAATTCTTACAAGAAAATATTCAACTAAAAAATAATCAGACCTATAGATTTTTTTTTTCTGTTTTTCATGAAATACAGAGGATAGACGAGCAAATTAATCAAATCACCATGAAAAGACAAACACTTCCAGAAGGGACATTCTAAGGATAACCAGCCTGGAATTTTTTAACAAGTCAGTGTTATGGAAAAAGAGAGCCTGACAGCTGTTGTATATTAACAGACTTTAGAGATCTTACAAATAAATAGAAATTGTAATCCTCGTTTAAACAAACCAGCTGTAGAAGATATTTTGGGGACAACTGGAAATAAATGGGACTATAGATCAGGTATTAGATGATATTTGGAAATAATAATTAATTTTGTTATGTGTGATAATGATATTATGGTTACATAGGGGGGTGTCATCTTTAGAAATGTAAACTGAACATTTACAATGAAATATGATGAGTCTATAATTTATTTTCAAATGCTTCAGTCTAAAACACATGAAGAAATAGGGCAAAATATTAAAATTCTTAACTCTAGATTTTGAATATATGGATGGTTTCATTATATAATACTATTTTTCTCTAAGTTTCAAAGTTTTTATAATAAATAATTTTTAAAAGAATACAAAAAATTTCAAGCTATTAAACCTTAATGAGAAAATCAGGATCATATAAAAACAAACAACAACAAAAAACAACAACACTGAGATCAGATAAACATAGAAACTATTAGTTTCATTTTCATTCTTTCTGTCAATAAACATTGTGAATTCCACATTGTTGAGTAAGCTCAAAAGAATATTACAAGTAGCTCTGGGGTTATACTTTTTCCTTTCTTCTTCAACTTACATTACCTTCTTACTCAAAAGGGAAAGTATTATGTTGGCTTCCATTTCCATTATCTTCAATCTCACAAAAACGGAAGGTAAAACATGGCAGACATCCTAAAATCCTTTGCAAAAGTTACCTTTGCAAAAAAAATCCTTTGCTATAAATATGTCATTCTTCTGTTTACTGAAACATTTGAACATGTCATTGGTTTTATAATCTGAAAATACATAAGCATTTTTTTAGAGAAACCCTGGTAGAATTCAAGGAATTCTTATTTAGTCCTATACAGAAAGCCTTCTAAGACTTTTAAGGAGTTCAAGGATTTTATATCATGTTATTGTCATAACTTTCAGGTCAGAGGCCTTGTTTTCCTGATGGCAATTTGACTGAGTTGCTCACTTTGCATCATTGGTATCTTTTGGTTCATGTGATTTAGAAAGGATGTCATTTGGATATTGTCATGTGGGATATTACCTTGATGCAACAGTGGTCTCCATGGAAGCTCTCCCAGAGCCACTAATCAGAAAGATACATGGAACAAATTAAGATGTACAAATCACATGGTTTAGACCACACCACCTAAATCTTGTGTAAGGTAATGGTCCAGTCTCTTTCTTTGTTGCAGCTGTCTTCCCTGCTGATAATGTGGTTATCAGACCAGAGTTGAAGTTCAAGCAAGGAAGACCACAGACAGAAGGGACCCCAGGGTAATGGCACACTTTCTATCAGAGAGACACAGGGTAACGTGCGCCTAGCCACAGAGGTAGCTTGACAATTAACCTACTCAATAGCCATGAGTTTTATCTGCATTTTCTGGATTGTCTGCATTTTCTGGAGGGGCCAGAATGGGATTATATTCACCAATGGATGACTGATTTAGGAAAATGACATAGCTTCCAGCTATTTGTAATGACTATGACTTGGTCTTTACATCCTTTTCTCTCAGTAAACTCTTGAGTTTTTCATCATGTATTGCATTTATTCTATCTTTAACATAGGTTACAGGTTACTAAATTACTATATATTTAACACATCTTCAGAATTCTGTCTATGTTTCTCAAGCTATTTGCTTACTCATTATCTGTACTAAACATAGCCATGAGTCTTGCTACTATCTTGAAGCTACTAGCTTTATTACAATGTATGCTTGACACTTCTAATGTGCTTCTTTTACTGTGGGACCCCTAGTGGATGACTAAACCCACTAGACATAAATTTACACATCTGTAAAATGAATTGAAGGCAGTAGATCCTGGAGGCTCAATCTTTTTGTCAGCTATCTCATGAGGTTTAATAGTCCAGAATGCATAGAAGAAAATCTAAAAAAAAAAATAAGTGTCTGTATTCATCATTTTTACACTAATATTTGTCATCTTACAATGATAACACTGATGACAATGATATCTTACACTATACCAGACAGGAACTATGCAAGATAAATTATAGAAAGTAATAAGCTACTTTACAAACAATGACACAATCAGGGAAAATGAAATAACATGTGCTAATTTCAGGCCACTGACTGGACCATGTACTTACAAAAAAATATCTTTATTACAAGGGAAGCTAACTCACAGTCATTTCCTTAGCACATTCGTTTTTGGCTCTGATTTTATATTTACCAAACAAACTCACAATCTAAAACTTTATTTTCATATGTGAACTATAATTGAACAATTTTTCAAATAAAATATAAATAAATAAAACTTTATTTTCAGTTTAAGTTCTCAGTGTAGTCAGATCATTCTGGATGCTAGGATATTATCTAGTCAAATATAGGTTTACTCAATATTACTACACAAACTCCTGATAAATTATAAGCTCAATGGACATAGGGGTCAAATCTGTTGTATTATTATTTTATCTTTAGTGACTTACACCATGTTTAGTACATTGTTAGTAATAAAAGGGCACTTTGCTTAATTAATTAATGAGTAAATTAATGAGTAAAAAAGACAAAACCTGAGGTGGAAGGTTGGATAGCCCCCCTTTAAAAGTACCTACCAAGTCAACATAGAAACCATGATAATTTAGAAACTAAGCCATTCTACAGTGGCTCATCTGATATTTACTTCCCCTTGGGCTCTGTCTCTTTTTTCTCTATCTTCTGGGTTGAGGAGGATCCTTTGTAGTTGTACTACTACCCAGAGGTGTCTATTTCTGTCCAGGACTAACATGTCCTTCCATGACCTGATGGATCAGTGATGAGTGACACCTTTGTCATAAATACAAAGAAGCTCCTGAGACTCTGAAGTGCACCAAAGACCCAAGGTGCTCCATGCCAAGGGGAAGAGAATATCTTAGTTCTTCTTTGGAATCTTAACCTTTCTGCATAGCTACCAAAGCCATATGAATATACCACAGTGCCATAAAAAATTCAGGGATAAAGCTCATTTACTTTTACACATTTTCCAGGATAGATGATATGGCTGGACCAGGATGTAAATTTGATTTTTAAAAAGGCCATGTTGTCCTCAAAATCCCCCTACTGACAAAGCTTTTCAGAGATCTGACTGTTCTCTTTGGCAAAAATGCTCTCCTATGAGGTTCAAAATTCTCTCATATAAATGGATTTCAGGCGCCTCATTCTTCTAGTTCTTAAGGCTAAATCATTGTAGTGAAAAATAGCACAGGCCCCCTCACTTTATTATGTCCTCTATTTTCTCCCACCCCAAAACACCTCACTCAGAACAATAATTTGGGAAATTTGATAATGCTTTTGATTAATGATCAATAGCAAAAGACAGGAAAAAAATGCTAGCAGGAGAGTAAATTAATATAACTGCTTCAGAAAACTGTTTGGCCATATCTACTAAATAGCAACATTTGAATATTTTATGACCTAACAATTCCACTCATAGGTATATGCAGAAAAGAAATGCATACATATATTTATTAAAAGACATATGTGAGGAAGTTATAATGCTATTTGTAGTATTCCCCAAACAAGACACTACTCAAATGTCCTTTGACAGTAAAATAGAAAATTAAACTGTGGTATGTTGAAACACTAGAATATTATGTAACGATGAGAACGAATAATTTACAACAATACACAAAAATATGGATGAGTCTCACAAACTATTGAGTGAAAGAAGCCAGACAGAACAAGAGTACATACTATATTATTCCATTTATGCAAAGCACAAAAAGAGACAATACTAATCTATGTGATTAGAAGTTAAGACAGTGGATAGCTTTGTGGGAGGGAAGTGACTGGAACCGTCCATTGGACGATTCTGGAGCTCTGGTAATAAACTATGTCGTTATCTAGGTGCTGATTATACAGGTGTGTTCAGGATGCAAAAAATTGTTGAAATATACATTGTGATTTCTGCACTTTTCCCATGTATAATGTACTTTAATAAAAAGTTTTAAAAGATAAAAGAAAGCCAAAACAAAAAGAAATTTTATTCTGAATCAGAAAATACAGTAGTAGATATACCACAAGGTAAACAATAAATAATACTAAAATGGATGGAAGAGAAAAATGAAAGCCATAACTTTTTATATTTAAATATGAGGTGCAATATCTTCTATTTTGATAAATAATAAAACACTTCTTTCACCCCTTCTTATCTGGTACCATCTTCCTTCTTCTCTATTTATATTGGATATGAATTTCGTATCAATCATATAAGAATCTTAATATATTTTTTATCAACATTGTGTTGAACAAAAGATGGTAGTAGTTGGTTTTCAAATACAGATAGGTACACATATAAGCACAAACCCAAGGGAAAATGGACAGAAATAAAGTTCTGAGACTGCCTATTTGTTAATTACTAACTTTTTCTGATAGAAGAAAAAATGGTGATTATCAAGTCTCCCTGAGCATTTGTTTATCTTCTTTCTGGAAGGGAAGGATTGAAATGCTAAATCACTCTCTATATAAAACATCAGTTTTCTCATAAGGAGCAAGAAATCCAACATGAAGTGGAATGACATTTGCTTTCTTTGTGTTTACTTTGCTGCATTGCCTGACAAATGTGCTAATAAGAAGAGGAAGGAGAAGCAAGAGAAGCAGATGATGTAGAAAGGATTAACCAGCCCCAGAATACTCACTTATTATACCATCTAATGAAGAATAATACTATTTTGTGAAGACTTTTACATGGAAGATCATAACACCCAAATGTAACTAAAACAAGTCAAAGATAGGGCTCCTGAAGCTGAAAAAAATTTTCTTAGAGTTTCCTAGTATTCACATACTTTATTTAATACCATAATTATAAATTCTTCATCTTCAAAGGACCTTAGAAGAAACTGTCCCACTAGTCACATAATACTATAGATAAAACAAAATAGTTTTGTTTTTTTCAATATGGAATTCTTTTTCTAAGATAATGTGTCAAGGGTCACTCCTGAAGCACCCAGTACTGGTGACTAGAGAGACTGTGCCAACAGGTCCCACAGGGCTCCTACAACATAAGGCCACCTGTTCAAGACTGGGAGATGAAACAGATCTACCTAATACACAGAAAAAAACACAGAGAGGCAGCCAAAATGAGGAAACAAAGAAATATGTCCCAAATGAAAGAACAGGTGAAAACTCCAGAAAAAAGAACTAAATGAAATGGGGGCAAGCAACATACCAGACAGAATTCAAAATAATGCTCATAAGGATGTTCAAGGAACTTAGCGACAACTTAACAAAGAGAAAGCATGCATAAAAAAGACATAGATAACATTAGAAAAAGAACCAGTCAGAAATGAAGAATACAATAACTGAAATGAAGAATGCACTAGAATGAATCACCATCAGACTAGATGAAGCAGAGGATCAAATCAGTGATTTGGAAGACAAGTATGCAAAAAGCACCCAATTGGAAAAGAAAAAAGAAGTTTAAAAATGAGGATAATTTAAACAGACCTCTGGGACAATATCAAGCATAACAACATTGACATCATAGGGGTACCAGAAGGAGAAGAGAAACAGCAAGGGATTGAAAACCTATTTAGATTAAGTCATCAAAATGGCAGCGTGAGGTGAACCTCTGTAAGGCTCCCCTGGAATTTACAACTAATCGAACAACAATAACTCCACAAAGGACTCTCTGCACATTAGACAGGCAAGACAAAGAGGCCCACTACTGAATTCACCGAAAGGTGGGCGAATCGCACGAGCGGGGGAGGAGGGAAGGGAGAAGTGCGGAGACGGAGCCCCGCGAGCAGGTGCAGGATGCAGACCTAGCTCAGTGCTCCGAGCTCGTTGCATTCTGTAACTACCGCAGCTGCGGGAGAGAGAAGAACTCGGACTGTTAGGGCTCCGCTTATGACCCACAGGGCTGAGGGGACAGCATATAACATGGCTGAATCCAACGCTCACGGCAGAGAC
This sequence comes from Rhinolophus ferrumequinum, assembly GCF_004115265.2. Taxonomy (NCBI): domain Eukaryota; kingdom Metazoa; phylum Chordata; class Mammalia; order Chiroptera; family Rhinolophidae; genus Rhinolophus; species Rhinolophus ferrumequinum. The sequence goes on along the minus strand of NC_046284.1, from coordinate 90,620,416 downwards.
CTCAGAGAAAAGACTGAGGGAAGAAGGCTGAAAACGGTGGTTTAAGCCCTCAATGCCGAGCAGAGAACGGAAGCCTTAGGCACTAAGACTAGCCGCCCCCTCCCTCCCCTCCCAGAGAGCGCCCCACCCCCACCTGCCCGGTGCCAGAAGCGGAAAAGTAGCAGTGTCAAATCAAAAGAACAGAATATTTGCTGTTCTGAGAACTGTGGACCACAGACAGAGATTCGCAGCCCAACTAGTTCTGGCAGAGGGGAGGGAGCTGTGGACGCAGGACCGGCTGTGGTGGTAGTCGCCGCCATTGCTCTGGGCCACCTCTAACAACTCACCCCGCCCTGGGCCCCACTTAACTGGGCAGATCCCTGTAGGAGAGAACAGAACTGCTGAAACATACAGGCTCTTAATCTGGTCCAGGAAGAGCTTTGGAACTTCAAAAGCTCTCCATGTACCCACATGGATACTGCGCCCTATGACCCAAGCGAACTATTAAGAGAGGAGAAGCCCGTCTCCAGGGATTCCCCCCATTGTCTGAGAAGCTGGAATAGTGCAGAGAAAACATAGCACTACCGTGTGAGAGAAAAAAAGGCTGCAGTCGGAGAGAAAATAAAAAATTCTACCAACAAGTACTGGAAAACAAAAGAAAGACCTCTTCCTATCAACGTGTTGCAGAAGACACTCCTGTAGATGTCTAGGAAGAGAAATAATAAATCAGTAATTGACATGAATCACCAAGGCAACAAGACAGCTCAGAAAGAAAGTGAGAAGTCTCCAGGAAAGGTACTTAAATATATGGAAACGACAGAGAATTCAAGATTGCAGTTCTGAAAAAAATCAACGAGATGCAAGAAAACACAGAAAGGAAGTTTAATGAACTCAGAAACACAATCAAAGAACAACATGAGCATTTTAGGAAAGAGATTGAAACTTTAAAAACGAATTAAATAGAATTTCTGGAGATTAAGAACTCAATAGAAGAAATAAAGAATGAAATAACCAGATTAGGTACTAGAGTTGACCAGATGGAGGAAAGAATCAGTGACACTGAAGATAGAAACCTGGAAATTACACAGATGGAAGAAGACAGAGACTTGAGACTTAAAAGAAATGAAAGAACTCTACAAGAACTTTCTGACTCCATCAGAAAGAACAATATAAGAATAATGGGCATATCAGAAGGAGAAGAAAGAGAGAAGTGAACAGATAATATACTCAAACAAATTGTTGATGAGAACTTTCCAAATTTGTGCACAGAACTAGATCCTCGAATACAAGAAGCAAATAGAACACCTAATTACCTCAATCCCAACAGGCCTTCTCCAAGGCACATTGCATTGAAGCTATATAAATCAACGACAAAGAAAGAATCCTCAAGGCAACCAGGGAAAAGAAGACGGTAACCTACAAAGGAAAGCCCATTAGATTATCATCAGATTTTTCAGCAGAAACTCTACAAGCCAGGAATGAGTGGAAACAAATATTCAAAATATTCAAAGAGAGAAATTATGGGCCAAGAATAATGTATCCAGCAAAGATATACTTTAGATATGAAGGAGGAATAAAGAACTTTGCAGACTTACAGAAGCTGAGGGAATTTTCTAATACATGACCTGCAATCAAAGAAATACTAAAGGAGGCTATTCGACCACCATCAACAGGGACAATTTGTGGCAACCAAAACATAAAAAGGGAGAGAGTAAAGGCCTGAACCGGAATATGCTAATGGAGAAAGTAGGCGTGGTAAAGAAAATGGAATACTCTAAATATCAAACTTTCTTTTACTTAAACTTAAGGGTAACCACTCAAGAAAAATCCACAACTGAAATATATACTGTAACTAAAGAGAGACACAGGGAAACAGCATAGAATACCACCATACAGAAATAATAGACAACAACAAAAAGGCAAAGAAACAATGGAGACATAGCCCTACCAGAAAACTAAACATAGAATGACAGGAAATCCTCACATATCAATAATCACCCTAAATGTAAATGGACTGAACTCACCAATAAAAGGCAAAGAGTAGCAGACTGGATCAAAAAACTAAACCCAACCATATGCTGTCTCCAAGAGACACATCTCAGCTACAAGGACAAGCATAGAATCAAAATGAAAGGGTTGAAATTGATACTCCCAGCAAATGGTACCCAGAGAAAATCAGGTGTAGCCATAATTATACCAGATGAAACAGACTTCAGATTGAAAAAGATAACAAGAGACAAAGATGGACATTTCATAATGGTAAAGGGGACTATACAACAAGAAGACATGACAGTAATCAATATTTATGCTACCAATGAGGGAGCACCGAAATATACCAAGCAACTACTAACAGAACTACAGGGAGAAATTGACCAAAACACAATTATACTAGGGGACCTAAATACAGCACAGACAGCTATGGATAGATCATCCAAACAGAAAATAAATAACGAAATAGCAGCCCTAAATGACACATTAGATGAAATGGACATAATTGACATATATAGAGCACTTCATTCTAAAACATCAGACTATTCATTCTTTTCTAGTATACATGGAACATTCTCAAGGATAGACCATATATTGGGACATAAAATCAGACTCAGCAAATTTAAGAAGATTGAAATCATACCAAGCATATTGTCTGATCACAAGGCTTTGAAATTAAATATCAACTGCAAAAAGAAAGCAGGAAAAAACACAAATATATGCAGATTAAACAACATACTTTTAAAGAACGACTGGGTCAAAGAAGAAATTAGAGAAGAGATCAAAAGATACACAGAAACAAATGAGAATGAAAATACATCCTACAAAAATTTGGGGGATGCAGCAAAAGCGGTTTTAAGAAGGAAATTTATACCATTACAGGCCTATCTCAAGAAACAAGAAAAATCCCAAATAAATAATCTCATATCACACCTTAAAGAATTAGAAAAAGGAGAACAAGTGAAACCCAAGGTCAGCAGAAGAAAGGAAATAACAAAAATCAGAGCAGAAGTAAATGAAATAGAGAACAAAAAGACAATAGAAAAATTAATTTGACAAAGAGCTGGTTCTTTGAAAAGATGAACAAAATTGACAAACCGTTGGCTAGACTCACTAAGATAAAAAGAGAGAGGACACTAATTAACAAAATCAGAAATGAAAAATGGGAAATTATCACGGACACCACAGAAATACAAAGGATCATTCAAGAATACTATGAAGGACTATATGCCACCAAATTCAATAACCTAGAAGAAATGGACAAGTTCTTGGAAACATATAGCCTTCCAAGGCTGAACCATGAAGAACTCGAAAATCTAAACAGACCAATCACCAGTAAGGAAATTTAATCAGTCATCCAAAACCTTCCCAAAAGCAAAAGCCCGGGACAAGATGGCTTCACTAGTGAATTCTACCAAACCTTCAAAGAGGATCTAATACCAAACCTGCTCAAACTCTTCCAAAAAATTGAAGAAGAGATAGTACTCCCTAACTCATTTTATGAGGCCAAAATTACCCTGATACCAAAACCTGGGAAGGACAACACAAAAAAGAAAACTACAGACCAATATCTCTGATGAATACAGATGCAAAAATCCTAAACAAAATTCTAGCAAATCAAATACAACAGTGCATTAAAAAGATCATTCATCATGACCAAGTGGGGTTCATCCCCGGGGCACAAGGATGGTTCAACACCGCACATCCATCAATGTGATACATCACATAAACAAACTAAAGGACAAAAATCATATTATTATATCAATTGATGCAGAAAAAGCATTTGACAAGCTACAACATCCATTTATGATTCAAACACTTAATAAAATAGGTATAGAAGGAAAAAACCTTAACATAATAAAGGCCATATATGACAAGCCCTCAGCTAATCTCATAATTAATGGTGAAAAACTGAAGCCCTTTGCTCTACTTTCAGGAACTCGACAGGGCTATCCGCTGTCACCTCTGCTTTTCAACATAGTGTTGGAAGTCCTTGCCAGAGCAATCAGGCAGGAGAAAGAAATACAAGGCATCCACATTGGGAATGAAGAAGTTAAATTATCACTCTTTGCAGATGACATGATGCTATACATAGAAAACCCTCAAGGCTGCATCAAAAAGCTTTAAATCAACAAACAACAAGTGCTGGCGTGGATGTGCAGAAAAGGCAACGCTTGTGCACTGTTGGTGGGATTGCAGATTGGTGCAGCCACTATGGAAAACAGTATGGAGGTATCTCAAAAATCTGAAAATGGAACTACCCTATGATCCAGTAATTCCACTCCTAGGTATCTATCCGGAGAAATCCAAAACTCCAATTCAAAAATCTTCATGCACTCCTATGTTTATTGCAGCACTATACACAATAGGCAAGACATGGAAACAACCAAAATGCCCATCGGTAGATGACTGGATTAAGAAAATGTGGTACATTTATACAGTGGAGTACTACGCAGCCATAAGGAAGAAAGAAATCTTACCATTTGCAACAACATGGATGGACCTAGAGAACATTATGTTAGGTGAAATAAGTCAGACCGAGAAAGATAAGTACCATATGATCTCACTTATATGCGGAATCTAAAGAAAAGAATAAGTGAATGAACTAATCAGAAACATTTTGGAGACAAATAGGAAAAATTGAGGGTTGCTAGATGGACGGGGTGGGGTGGGGGTAAGGGGGTAGGTGAGGGGATTAGAAAACAATCAGTAACCACAAGATGGCCACAGGGTTTTGAAAATTAATCTGGGGAACGTACTCAATAATGTTGTAAAGATTTTGTAGGGTATCCAATAGACACGTGTCCCATTTGGGAGACCATCTCAGGGAAGATGTAGATGCCTGATCACTACACTGTACACTTGAAGCTGAACAATAATGAATGCCAACTATAATATTATATATATATATATATATATATATATATATATATATATATATATATGTATGTATGTATAGGTGTGTATACATTTACAAGAGGCAGAGTACAGCATTGGGAGTGGAGATAGTGGAAATGGGATAGCTCGGTGCGATGTCAGAGAGATAGTGGATGGGGGGAGGGGGATCCACAGTGTGAAGGATATAAATGATAAACGCCTAAGAAAAAAAAAAACAAACTCATAGACACAGACAATAGTTTAGTGGTTACCAGAGGTTAAGGGGGGTGCGGGGTGGGAGATGAGAGTAAGGGTGATCAAATATATGGTGATGGAAGGAGAACTGACTCTGGGTGGTGAACACACAATGTAACTTATAGATGATGTGATACAGAATTGTACACCTGAAATCTATTTAATTTTACTAACAATTGTCACCCCAATAAATTAAAAAATAAATAAAAACAAACAAACAAAAAGCAATTCATAAAAAGCTCAAAAAAAAGCTATTAGAAACAATCAGCGAATACAGTAAAGTTGTTAGCTACAAAATCAACATAAAAAAGTCCATTGCATTCCTATATACTAACAATGAAATCTCAGAAAAAGAAATACAAAAAAACAATTCCTTTTGCAATTGCAGCAAAAAGAATAAAATACCTAGGAATGAACTTAATCAAGGATGTGAAGGACCTATACACTGAAAAGTATAAGACATTTTTGAAAGAAATTGAAGAAGACACAAAGAAATGGAAAGGCATTCCGTGCTCATGGATTGGAAGAATCAACATAGTTAAAATGACTGTATTACCCAAAGCAATATACAGATTTAATGCAATCCCCATCAAAATCCCAATGGCATTTTTTAAAGAAACCAAACAAAAAATCATCAGATTTGTTTGGAACCACAAAAGACCCCGAATAGCCAAAGTAATCTTAAGAAAAAAGAACAATACTGGAGGTATCACACTCCCTGACTTTAGCTTTTACTACAGGGCTACAATAATCAAAACAGCATGGTATTGGCAGAAAAACAGACACATAGAAGAATGGAATACAATTGAGAACCCAGAAATAAAACCACATAAATATGGACAGATAATTTTTGACAAAGAAGCCAAAAACATACAGTGGAGGAACTACAGCGTCTTCAATAAATGGTGCTGGGAGAATTGGAAAGCCAGGTGCAAAAGAATGAAACTGGACTGCTGTCTGTCACCATGTACCAAAATTAATTCAAAATGGATCAAAGAATTAAGCATAAGACCTGATAAAATAAACTGCATAGAAGAAAACATAGGCACTAAATTTATGGTCCTTGGGTTCAAAGAGCATTTTATGAATTTGACTCCAAAGGCAATGGAAGTAATAGCTAAAATAAACGAATGGGACTATATGAAACTTAAAAGCTTCTACACAGCAAAAGAAACAATCGACAAAATAAAGAGGCAACCAACAGAATGGGAGAAGATTTTTGCAAACAGTGCCTCTGATAAGGGGCTAATACCTAAAATATACAAGGAACTCATGAAACTCAACACCAAAAAAAACAAACAACCCAATTGAAAGAATGGCTATCATCAACAATACAAATAGGAACAAGTGTTGGAGAGGCTGTGGAGAAAAAGGAACCCTCATACACTGTTGGTGGGAATGCAGACTGGTGCAGCCGCTAAGGAAGGCAGTGTGGAGGTTGCTCAAAATATTACGAATAGAATTACCATATGACCCAGCAATCCCTCTCCTGGGTATCTACCCCAAAAATCTGAAAACATCTACACATAAAGACACGTGTGCTCCAATGTTCATTGCAGCTTTGTTTATGGTGGCCAAGTTGTGGAAACAACCAAAATGTCCTTCCATAGATGAATGGATAAAGAAGTTGTGGTATATATACAGAATGGAATACTATTCTGTGGTAAGAAAAGATGATATAGGAACATTTGTGACAACATGGATGGATCTTGAGCGTACGATGCTAAGTGAAATAAGTCAGACAGAAAAAGCAGAGAACCACATGATTTCACTGATATGTGGTATATAAACCAAAAACAACAAAAGAACAAGACAAACAAATGAGAAACAAGAGCTCATAGACACAGACAATAGTTTAGTGGTTACCAGAGGGCAAGGGCGGGGGGGGGAGATGAGGGTAAGTGGGATTAAATATATGGTAATGGAATGGTAGAGTAATCTTGATTTTAGGTCGTTGCTTTTCATCATGTTGAATATTTCCGGCCAATCTCTTCTGGCCTGAAAAGTTTCTGTTGAGAAATCAGCTGACAAGCTTATAGGTGCTCCCTTTTTAAAAAAAAAAACAAAAAACAAATTTATTGGGTTGATAATGGTTAGTAAAATTACATACATTCCAAGTGTCTATTTTATAATACATTATATGTGTATAACACTGTGTGCTCACCACCCAGATTCAGTTGTCTTTTCATCACCATATACTGACCCCCTTTACCCTCTTGTACCATCCTCTCTCCACCCTTACAATCTTGTAACCACTAAACTGTTTTTTGTGTTTATGAGTTTTTGTTTCTTTATTTGTTTGTCTTGTTCCTTTCAATTTTATATCCCACATATGAATGAATTCATATGGTTCTTGACTTTCTGTGTGACTTATTTTGCTTAGTATAATAATCTCAATATCCTTCCATGTTGTCACAAATGGCAGTATCCCTTATAAGTTACTAGTTGCCTTTCTCTTGCTGCTTTTAGGATTCTCTCCTTGTCTTGAACCTTTGCCATTTTAATTATAATCTGTCTAGGTGCTGACATGTTTGGGTTCAACTTGTTTGGGACTCTCTGCACCTCCTGGACTTGTATATCTATATCCTTGCCAAGTGAAGAAAGTTTTCAGTCATTATTTCTTCAAATAGGTTCTCAATCTCTTGCTTTCTCTGTTCTCCTTTTGGTACCCCTATGATACGAATGTTGTTACGCTTGATGTTGTCCCAGAGGTCTCTTAAACTATCCTCATTTTTTAAAATTCTTTTTTTTCGTTTTGCTGTTTCAATTGGGTGTGTCCTGCTACCTTATCTTGCAAATTGCTGATTCAATCCTGCATTTCATCTAGTCTACTGGTGATTCCTTCTAGTGCATTCTTTATTTCAGTTAATTGTATTCTTCATTTCTGACTGGTTCTTTTTAATGGCTCCTATGTCCTTTTTTATGCTTGCTATCTCTTTTTTGAAGTTCTCACTAAGTTCCGTTAACATCCTTATAACTATTGTTATAAGGTACGTTGCTTGCCTCCATTTCATTTACTTCTTCTGGGTTTTTCTCCTGTTCTTTCATTTGGGATGCATTTCTTTGTTTCCATATTTTGGGTGCCTCTCTGTATTTGTTTCTATGTAATATTTAGCTCTGCTATGTCTCCTAGTCTTGGCCGGTGGCCTTATGTAGTAGGCGTCCTGTGGGGTCCAGTGGCACAGTCTCCCTGGTCACCTGTGCTGGGTGCTCCAGGAGTGTCCGTTGTGTGGGTTGTGTGTGTTCTCCTGTTATAGTTGAGACTTGATTGCTACTGGCATGTCAATAGGTGGGATTGACCCCCAGGCTGACTGGCTGTGGGGTTTGGCCATGTCCATAGCTTATGGGCTACTGTGAATGAGACTTACCCCATTGAGTGTGATTTACCCCAACAGGCTCTGGTACCTGTTGAGACCACCTTTTGTGTATGCCACTTGTGAGGCTAATTGGGCAGTGCTCTGTTATGATCTAAAGCCAACCTTTAAGTTTGTTGGTTCTGGGGTCTTTTGGGAGGGGCTCCAGTTCAGGCCCAAGTCACCCACTGCTTGTGACTTTCCAGGGGCCACCTGGTAGGAGCTACAAAGTGATCCATGGTTGTTCACTGCCAGTGCTAAACCTGGAGGTCATGGAAGAGGTCATGCAGCAAACCTAGGACCAAAGATGACTGCCACCAGTACCAGACCTGTGGCAACTCTGCAGAAAGCCAGGACACCTGGAGGACTGCTGCCACCTGAGAGCTCTCTTAAGATTCAGGCACTAGAGTGACGTCATAGGAATGGCGACAGCAGGGTGCACTTTCTGAGTTCTCCTCCGGATCTTCTTGCAAACAAGACCTATAACCCATCAAGGAACTTTTTGCTGATCGCACAGAACAGCAGGGAGACTCGTGGTTTACTTGAAGCTAAGGAGTACTTGAAATTGCGCTAATTGGGCGAGCAGGGGAAGGAAAAAGAGGAGCAGAGTGAAAGCGCCCGGCCGGCAGCGGCGGGAGATCCCAGCCCGCAAAGGAGCCTCGGCTGGCGGGGGCGAAAACCGAGAACTGAGGTGAGACCCGCTGTGCCGGGCACGCACAGGAGCCCAGGGCGGAGCAGAGAGCGCAGAGACCGGGAGGTGGGCTCTTTCCCTGCGTCCCACGGCTGATCTCTCCTGCCAGGAAGGCGGACGGAGTCGCCCGAGGGCAGACAAAGAACACAGCCTCCACACCTGGACCCCTCCCCCGCCCCGCTCTTCCAGTCCTACCCGCTCTTCCAGAGACTTGAGCCGGCCCCTGAACTGAGGAGTGGTGGCAGATTGCAGAGGAGCTCTGAAGCTCAGACTCTGGGAGGCCTGGCGGGCAGCCCTGGCCCAGGGAGACTGGGAAGTGTGTGTGATTTTGGCTGCGCTGGGAGAGAAGAGACTCTTCCACCCCCAACCACCACCTTTTCAGGCCCGCAGGAAGAGGGCGACGCGCGGCTGGTTTGGGAGAGTGAAGACCCCTCCATCCCCAGCCCCCACCCCTTCTGGCCTGCCTAGGGCGGTGCCGGTGCAGCTGCAGAGACACACCCGGAGAGACACACCAGAGGCAGGCGCAGCTCTGGGTTTTCAGCAGACCAGAAATCTCCCGCCCGCACTCACACACACACGGAAGAAGTGCCTTAAGTCTCAAGAGTTCTGGACACGGGGCCGGTGGTGCCACTCTCAGTTTGCATATGTACAGGCAAGGGCAGAAACTGCACTGATTTTGTAAAAACTATCATCCAGACCCCTCGGGCCCACGCATTTAAGTCTGTAGTCCCAAAGTCTCTCTGGGCACCAGGTGACCGGCTCTGCCTGCGCAATAAGCAGGGGGCTCTTTGGTACAGCAGAGGACAACCTGGACATTGCTTGGTGGGCTCAGGCCTGGACTGTCGCTGCTTCTTGTTTTGTTTTGTTTTGTTTTGTTTTGCTTTGTCTTTATATCTTCGATATCTTTGCCTGTGACGAGTAGGGGTTATAAGGTGGTTTTGCATGTGAATGTATTTGATTTTTTTTTCTTTGTTGTTGTCGTTGCTGTTGTGCTTGGTGATTTGCTTTGTTCTGAAACTGCCCTGCCGGGGCTCAGCTTGTGAGGCACGGTCAGCAGATCGGAAAACTCCCGCCCGCACCCATACACACACACACTGAAGAAGTGCTCTGAGACTCAGGTGTACTGGACAAGGGGCTGGTGGGGCTACTCTCAGTGTGCATACGTGCAGACAAGGGCAGAAACGGCACTGACTTTGTAAAAACTATCATCCAGACCCCGCAGGCCCACGCATTTAAGTCTGCAGTCCCAAAGTCATTCTGGGCACCAGGTGACCGGCTCTGCCTGCGCAATAAGCAGGGGGCTCTTTGGTACAGCAGAGGACAACCTGGACATTGCTTGGTGGGCTCAGACCGAGACTGTCGCTGCTTTTTGTTTTGCTTTGTTTTGTGTTGTTTTGCTTTGTCTTTATATCTTTGATATCTTTGCCTGTGACGAGTGGGTGTTATCGGCTGTTTTTTGCATGTGAATGTATTTGATTTTTTTCTTTGCTGTTGTCATTGCTGTTGTGCTTGGTGATTTGATTTGTGCTGAAACTGTCCTGCTGGGGCCCAGCTTGAGAGGCACGGGATTCAGCATATCCAGGGGCCAACTCCAGACCAAACTGGAGTGCTGCCGGGTTTGACCTCCAGGTCACACACCCAGAGGGGGTTCTCCGCAGGCACTGGAACCCATAGAGGCCAAACCACATTTGGGTGGTCAACCCTCACGCAGCAGAGCGCCCAGCGGGGGGCAGAGCCAAGTCTCACAACGGGTCAGCCCAGGAGTTAACCCCACCTACTCACAAGCAAAAAGAAACTAAAGATCTTCTTGAACGGGACAGTGTACACAACACAAGAGTCACCTTTGGAGCACACGCAGAGGAGGACGACACTGTGCGAGTCAAATATAAAGGACACATACTACATAAGATAACCTAGCAAGAACTAAGAACTCTAGGGGTTCTACCTAATATATCAAAATAAACACAGTCAGCCAGAATGGGGAAACAAAGATACACGTCCCAAATAAAAGAACAGAAGAAGCCTCCACATCTGGAACCAAATGAAGCAGACGTAACCAACCTTTCAGAGACAGAGTTCAGAACACTGGTGATAAGAATGTTTAAGGAGCTTAGAGAAGACATAAAGAAGGATGTAGAAATCATAACGAACAACCAGTTAGAACTAAAGAACACAATTACCGAAATTAAGAACTCACTTGAAGGAATTACCAGTAGGCTAGATGAAGCAGAGGATCGAATCAGCGACTTAGAAGACAAGGTAGCAGAGATCACCCAAACGGAACTACAGAAAGAAAAAAAAATAAAAAACAATGAGGATGGCTTAAGAGACCTCTGGGATAACATCAAGCGCAACAACATGCACATCATAGGAATACCAGAAGGTGAAGAGAGTAAGCAAGGGATTGAGAACATATTCGAAGTAATAATGTCTGAAAACTTCCCCAACCTGATGAAGGAAACCAACATACAAGCCCAGGAAGTGCAGAGAGTTCCAACCAAGATTAACTCAAACAGGTCCACACCAAGACACATTATAGTTAAAATGGCAAAGCTTAAAGACAAGGAGAGAATCCTAAAAGCAGCAAGAGAAAGACGGAGGGTTACATACAAGGGAACTCCCATAAGACTATCAAATGATTTTTCTACAGAAACATTGAAGGCCAAAAGGGAGTGGCAGGAGATACTCAAAGTGATGGAAAACAAAGGCCTACAACCTAGATTGCTTTATCCAGCAAGGCTATCACTTAAAGTTGATGGAGAGATAAAGAGCTTTCCAGAAAAAAATAAGCTAAAGGAATTTATTACCACCAAGCCAGCATTGCAAGAAATACTAAAAGGACTTCTGTAAATAGAAGAAAGATCAAAACAACCTAACTACAAATTTAAAAATGGCAATAACTATGTACCTATCAATAATCACTTTAAATGTAAATGGATTAAATGCTCCAATCAAGAGACATAGGGTGGCTGACTGGATAAGAAAGCAAGACCCTTGTATATGCTGTATACAAGAGACTCACCTGAGAACAAAAGACACACACGCTGAAAGTGAGGCGTTGGAGTAAGATATTTCATGCAAATGGAAACGAGAAAAAAGCTGGAGTTGCAATACTTATATCTGACAAAATAGACTTTAAAATGAAGAACATACTAAAAGATAAAGATGGACACTATATAATAATAAAGGGATCGATCCGACAAGAGGACATAACCCTAGTAAACATCTATGCACCCAACATAGGAGCACCTAAGTATATAAAACAGGTACTGACTGACATAAAGACAGAGATCAACAGTAACACTATTATTGTAGGAGTCTTCAACACACCTCTGACAACAAAGGACAGGTCTTCCAGACAGAAAATCAATATGGAAACAACAGCCTTAAATGATACATTGGACCACTTGGATTTAATCGATATTTTCAGAACATTTCACCCCAATGCTGCAAAATACACATTTTTCTCAAGCGCACATGGAACATTTTCCAAGATAGACCACATGTTAGGCCACAAAACAAGTCTTAATAAATTTAAGAAAATTGAAATCATACCAATTGTCTTCTCTGATCACAATGCTATGAAATTAGAAATGAACTACAGGAAAAAAACTGGAAGACACACCAATTCATGGAGGCTGAATAACTTTTTACTAAATAATGAATGGGTCAAGCAGGAGATCAAGGAAGAAGTCAAAAGATATCTCGAGACAAACGAAAATGAAAACACGACAACCCAAAATCTATGGGATACCGCGAAAGCAATCCTAAGAGGGAAATTCATAGCTTTGCAGGCCTACCTAAAGAAACAAGAAACATCACTAATCAACAGTTTATCTTCACATTTAAGGGATTTGGAAAAAGAACAGCAAAATAAGCCCAAAGGCAGCACAAGGAAGGAGATAATAAAGATCAGAGCAGAAATAAATGAAATAGAAACCAGGAAAACAATACAAAAGATCAATGAATCCAAGAGTTGGTTCTTAGAGAAGATAAACAAAATCGACAAACCTTTAGCCAGACTCATTTAAAAAAAGAGAGAGAGGACCCATATTAATAAAATCAGAAATGAAAGAGGGGAAGTGACAACGGACACTGCAGAAATACAAAAAGTTTTAAGAAGCTACTATGAGCAACTATATGCCAACAAATTTGACAATTTGGAAGAAATGGACAATTTTCTAGAGGCACACAACCTTCCAAGGCTAACTCAAGAAGAAACAGAAAACCTTAATAGACTGATTACCACCAGGGAAATTGAATCAGTAATCAACAGTCTCCCAACAAACAAAAGCCCTGGACCAGATGGCTTTACAGGTGAATTTTACAAAATGTTCAAAAAAAGAATTATCACCTATTCTCCTGAAGCTCTTCCAAAAAATCCAGAAGGAGGGAAGACTCCCAAACACTTTTTACGAAGCCACTATCACCCTGATCCCAAAATCAGACAAAAAACACCACAAAAAAAGAAAACTACAGGCCGATATCTCTAATGAACATAGATGCAAAAATCCTCAACAAAATATTAGCGAACAGAATTCAGCAATGCATTAAAAAGATCATACACCATGATCAAGTGGGATTCATCCCTGATATGCAAGGGTGGTTCAACATCCGTAAATCAATTAATGTGATACACCACATTAACAAAATGAAAAATAAAAATCACATGATCATATCAATAGATGCAGAAAAAGCATTTGATAAAATCCAACAGCCATTTATGATAAAAACCCTTAAGAAAGTGGGAATAGAGGGATCATATCTCAACATAATAAAGGCCATATATGACAAACCCACAGCTAACATCATACTCAATGCGGAAAAGCTAAAACCATTCCCCCTAAGATCAGGAACAAGGCAAGGTTGCCCACTATCTCCGCTTCTATTCAACATAGTGCTGGAAGTTCTGGCCACAGCAATCAGACAAGAAAAAGAAATAAAAGGCATTCAAATTGGTAAGGAGGAAGTAAAATTATCATTGTATGCAGATGATATGATACTATATATAGAGAACCCTAAAGACTCCACTGAGAAACTATTAGAGCTGATAGATGAATTTAGTAAAGTAGCAGGATACAAAATTAATAGTCAGAAATCAGTTGCATTTGTATATACCAATAATAAAACATCAGAAGGAGAAATTAAAAAAACAATACCATTTACAATCGCTCCAAAGACTATAAAATACCTGGGAATAAATTTAACCAAAGAAGTAAAAGATCTGTACTCAGAAAATTATAAGACACTGAAAAAAGGAATGAAGGAAGATATAAATAGATGGAAACACATATCATGTTCATGGATAGGAAGAATTAATATAGTTAAAATGTCCATACTGCCTAAGGCAATATACATATTCAATGCAATTCGTATCAAACTACCATCGTCGTTTTTCGCAGAAATAGAACATATAATCCTAAAATTTATATGGGATCATAAAAGACCCCAGATAGTCTCAGCAATCTTGAGAAATAAGAACAAAGTGGGAGGTATAACAATACCTGACTTCAAATTATACTACAAGGCTACAGTAATCAAAACAGCATGGTACTGGCATAAAAACAGACACATAGATCAATGGAACAGAATAGAGAGTCCAGAAATAAATCCACGCCTATATGGCCATTTAATCTACGACAATGGAAGCAAGAATGTACGATGGAGTAAAGACAGTCTATTCAATAAATGGTGCTGGGAAACCTGGACAGACACATGCAAAAAAATGAAGCTGGACCACCTCCTTACACCATATACAAAAATAAATTCAAAATGGCTTAAAGACTTAAATGTAAGATCTGAAACCATAAAATACCTAGAAGAAAACATAGGAAGAAACTTCTCAGACATTACCCGGAGTAAGATTTTTACTGATATATCCCCTCGCGTGAGGGAAGTAAGAGAAAAAATAAACATGTGGGATTATATCAAACTAAAAAGTTTTTTTACAGCAAAGGAAACCATCAATAAAACAAAAAGGGATCCTACTGAATGGGAAAAGATATTTGCCAATGATATATCTGAGAAGGGATTAATATCACAAATCTATGAAAAACTCACTCAACTCATCTCCAAAAAAACAAACGACCCAATTAAAAAATGGGCAGAGGACTTAAAGAGACATTTTTCTAAAAAGGACATACAGACGGCAAACAGACATATGAAGAAATGCTCAACCTCACTAACTATCAGAGAAATGCAAATAAAAACCACAATGAGATACCACCTCACCCCAGTCAAAATGGCTATCATCAAAAAATCAACAAACAACAAGTGCTGGCACGGATGTGGAGAAAAGGGAACGCTTGTGCACTGTTGGTGGGATTGCAGATTGGTGCAGCCACTATGGAAAACAGTATGGAGGTATCTCAAAAATCTGAAAATGGAACTACCCTATGATCCAGTAATCCCACTCCTAGGTATCTATCCGGAGAAATCCAAAACTCCAATTCAAAAATCTTTATGCACTCCTATGTTTATTGCAGCACTATACACAATAGCCAAGACATGGAAACAACCAAAATGCCCATCGGTAGATGACTGGATTAAGAAACCGTGGTACATTTATACAATGGAGTATTACGCAGCCATAAAGAAGAAAGAAATCTTACCATTTGCAACAACATGGATGGACCTAGAGAACATTATGTTAAGTGAAATAAGTCAGACAGAGAAAGATAAGTACCATATGATCTCACTTATTTGCGGAATCTAAAGAAAAGAATAAGTGAATGAACTAATCAGAAACAGTGTTGGAGACAAAGAGGAAAAACTGAGGATTGCTAGATGGGCGGGGGGGGGGTGAAGGGATTGAAGGGCAGTCGGTGACCACAGGATGGCCACGGGGTTTGAAAATTAATCTGGGGTACATAATTTAGCGGTTACCAGAGGGTAAAGGGGTTGGGGGTGGGTGATGAGGGTAAGGGGGATCAAATATACGGTGATGGAAGGAGAACTGACTCTGGGTGGTGAACACACAATGTAATTTATAGATGAGGTGATATAGAATTGCACACATGAAATCTATGTAATTTTAATAACAATTGTCACCCCAATAAATTTAAATAAAAAAAAAGATTCAGGCACTGATAAAACTTTATGCAGTACATGACTTTGGTGAGGCAGGGTCTCAGGGAGTCCCTAGAGTGGGAAGAGTTGTGGTCACCAGGTTTATGTAGACTCTAGTTTTGTGCCAGTGCTAAGCCTGGAGCTACTCAGCAAAAGTCTCAGAACATACTGAGGCCTGTTGCCTCCCACCTGGGGCCTGTGGAATCCGATAGGTTTTCAAGGAAGAGTGCAATGCAGGAGGGGCAAGCTGCTGACAGAAAAAGTGCTTCTGGTGTTTGGGGAATAGGGTGGGGCAGGTTCTCAGCTGAGTTAGCACGTTGGAGACCCAGAGCTCACCAGGCCACTCAGGTTCAGATTTGGCCGTGGTGGGCATGGGTTCAACACAGGAAAGATGGCACCTGCCTGCTAGTTTCACGGGAGGAAGACCCCCCCACAGGAAAAATGCCAACTGTCCTCTACTCCTTCCCCTGAAGCCATACATCTCAGTCTTCCCTCACTATATGTCTCTGACACCACCTGAGTCACCATCCCTCCACCAGAGCACAAGGAGAGTGCCTGCGAGTGAGTGAGTCTATCCACAGGCTGTTTGAGAGGACGGCTCGTTTTCCTGCAGCCTTCCATCCCACTCAGATGGTTGGAATCCTCACTGTATTTTACAGCCCGATGTTGTGAGGGCTCCTCATCCTGGTACCAGTATTCCAGGCTGGGAAAACTTGTGTGGGGGACTGGGATCCCTTGCTCCTCCAGGGAAAGCCTCTGTGGCCAAGATATTTCTCCTGATTCTCAAACACCACAGGAGTGTTTGGGCTCATTCACACCTCAGCCCCTCCTACCAATCTCGATTTATCTTCTTCTTTATATTTTTAGATATAGGACTTCTGTTAGGCTAGACTTCAGATTGTTCTCAAGGTTGATTGTTTTACAATTTAGTTGTTATTTTAATGTTTTCATGGAAGGATGTAGGCACAGTGTTTACCTACTCTGCCATTTTGGATCTCTCTCCTGTTCTTTTTTTTTTTTTTTCTTTTAGAACAGCTTTATTGAGATATAATTGACACATGAACTACACATATTTAAAATATACAATTAGATAAATTTTGACATATATACATCCTTGAAACCATTACCACAATCAAGATAGTGAATATATCTATCACCCCAAAAGTTTCCCAGTGCCTCTTTGTAATTCTTTCCTCCCCCATCTCTCCATTCTTCCTGAAGCAACCACTGACTTAATTTTTGTCACTATAGAATAGTTGGCATTTTCCAGAGTTTTATAAATTCAATTAAACAATATGTAGTTTCTTTAGTTGGGCTTTTTTCACTAACCATAGTTATTTTAAGATTCATTCATGTTGGGTGTATTGATAGAAAATTCCTTTTTATTGCTGAATGCATGACATTGTATGGAGATATCAAATTTTTTTTATTCATCTATTGGTGAACATTTTGTTTTCTCTAGTTTTTGGCTATTACAGATAAAGCTGTTATAAACCTTCATACATAAGTCTTTGTATTGACACATGTTTTAATTCTTCTTGGGTAAATACCTTGGAGTAGAATGGCGGTATCATATGTAGATATATGTTGAAATTTTTTATGAAACATCTGGGCTGCTTTTTCTTTCTCTACTTTTTTAGTTTTATGTAAACTGTCATGTATCTTAGGATGAAATGTTTCCATATTTGAGGGAAGAGGGAGGAAATTCTATTTGAAAACCTCCCTTCCAGCTGAACTATTTTGTTTGTAGATGAGATAACGGAGACCACAAAGACTATACAAATCCCAAAAAGTAGGTATCAGATCTAGCACTAAATCATTGGTCTTTTAGTACTGAGGTCTTGCTTTACCTCCAGGATGACTATCCTTTCCTCTGCGAAAAAGGATAAATCCAAAGATCAAATCAGAATAATTGTGTTTATATTCCACGCAGCTTCATGTTGCAATTACTCTGGTATATTTTATTTTATTTCAAAATGTCCCACTCTCCATTATTTTTGTCATTATTATAGGTCCGATCTTTATCACCTTGTGTCCAAATTTTTTGTAACATCATTCTTCCCTGGCTCTATCCTCTCCCCATTCCACTACTCTCTGTACAATGATGATAGATTAATTTTCTGTCACTGGTTTCTTATTTCTTACTCTGTTGAATTCAATCTCCTCTATCTAGTTTTGAATGCTGTCTCTCACTTGAAATCACTGAGCATGCCACTCTTGGGCTTATCTACCCTCTATGCTCCTTAATCTTCCCAGTATCCTAAAACATATTATACTCATTGTCACATCCTTGATTTCATTTCGTTACTAGAAATACTTCTCAAATTCATGTAGTCATAAAACTAAATAGAAACCCTTTCACTTGTTAAACAATAATGAATTAAAAATAGAAAAAAACCTGCAAAATAAATAAAACTAAAAATATTAATATGATCAAGGATTTTTCCCCAAAACTAAATTGGTGACGTTGTTTTCAGGAAAATAGACAGGTAAATTTGATTGATTCATTATTTTTGTTTGATTATTTTTATATTGAGTATGATGGGTCATCATATGTCCCATTGCTATTTTCACTAATGCAATTTTTCAATTTTAATGCTGATCTAATTTTAACTCACCAATCTTTTACTTTAATAGTATAATCAATTTAATACTGCACTCCAAAATCCAATACTAAAAAATTAAAAATAAATTATTGCAAGTTTACTACTTATAATTTTTGCCTTTTTCTTACATTATAAAATGGAATTGCACAATAAATTTGTTGGCATTGTAGAATAATCTTGACTGCAATGTCTCTTGCTCCTTTTGTTTGATGAGACTTGTATTATAAGAGCCACTTGATGACTCAATTCTCCATCTGAACCTCTGTAAAAAGCCCTCCATGCAGCAAATATTAATATACCTGACCTTTACCTGTGAATACCTAAACAATCTTTTTTCCTAGAAGTCTTTGGCAGTGCTTGGTCATAAATGAGTCATCAATATGATCAAGATTAAGTTTATTTATATATTTTTAGACTGCAATTGAATTGAAAATTTCAATTTGTTAAAAAAAAAGTCTTACTCTTTGTCCCCTATGAATATGTCTAAGGGATAATAAATAGGAGTCTGGAAACCAAAGGCTGAAACATGCTTACCTGGTATTGCATTATACGGTATAGTTGAGAAACAGAGGTGCTTTGTCAAAAATCACCTCACCATTTATTTCGTAGAAGAAAAAGAAATAGAACACAAATTGCAGCAGACAATAGGCATGTAGGAAAAGACTTCCTCTACTTGCAGGCCTTCCTGTCTAGTCCCTTTGCCAGGTGGCTAGGAAATAATTTAAAACGTATGGCAAATTTATATTTTCATTTTCAAACAGCCAATTTGCATTCTTTGTAAGTGCCTGGAATGCAAAGAAATATGATTGTGATTTCAGAAGTTCTCTTTGCTTTCTCTGCAGATAATAATATCCATTGTGCTCAGCAGTCCTTGATAATGTGATTCTGGGTTCACAGCAACAGATGAGAAGCTGAAAAACCATTGGTGATTATGCTATTTATATTATTCTTGAGGAAGTCACCCATCCAATAAATAAAATAAGGTTATAAGTCAGAGTGGAGTGTCCAAGGGAGCAAACACAATAGGAAAAAGAAAAAAACAGGAGGTAGAAGAAAAGAAAATAAGAAACATCCCCAGAGAGAGGAAATGAGGAATAGTGATAACATACTAAGCTCAGAGCAAGGTGAATATTCTCCTTTGGAGCCAGTAAAATTACTCCATTTAGTGCAAGCAATATTAATTGTAATTTTTTTTGGTTAATAACTTTGATATAGGAAGTCCTTTAAGGACATTAATTATAGAGTTTTCATTGGTAAATATTTAATAATAAAGTTCATAACGTTGAATTAAAATTCATTGAGGCTAAATGAATGGTGGTTCATATTTGCTGATATAGGTCATATTTTATTATTTAGTACTTTCATGATCTTTTTAAACTGAACTCTAAATTTTACTCAGATCTCACAAGTTTTTCCATTAATGTCCCTTCTCTTTTATGGGATCCAACCAATAATACTATATTTTATTTGTCATATCTCCTTAGTCTCGTCTGGTCTACAAGAGTTTCAAAATATTTTCTTATTTTTTATGACCTTGAGAGTTTTAAGAAGTAGTAGTCAGACATTTTTTAGACTGTCTCTTAATTTTGATTTTCCTCATGTTCTCCCTATGACCAAATTTGGGTTATGGGTTTGGAGGAAATTTTTCACAAACATGGAGGGGTCTTTTCATCACATATCAGGGAGTACATGATATTAACAACATAACTAGTAACTGGTTGTGTTAATCTAGTTCACTTACTTAAGGTAGCATTGCTATAAAGTAACTATTTTTCCCTTTTCCAGACTCTATTTTTTGAAAGTGAGTAAGTCCAGGCCACATTCAATGGTGGAAGGAAAGTGAAGTAGAAGAATTAATCTCCACCTCCTAGAGTGGAGAGCATCTACATAATAATATTTGTAATTCTTCTGTGAGGAAGACTTGTCTCTTCTCCACCATTTATTTATTTATTCAATCACTTATTTATGTCAGTGAGGACTCCTATTTTTCTTTTTCTTTCTTTCTTTTTTTTTTTTTTTTTGTAGTTTGGGTTATAATCCAATAGTTTATTTTGTTGCTCAAATTGTTTCAGCTCTGGCCATTGGAAGCTCCTTCAGTTTGATTCCTCTGTTCCTTTAACATGCCCTCATACTTTTGTTTTTTGAATGCTTCCTTACTTTCTGGTAGTACAAGATACTCCAGGTTCATTTTGTATTTCCCTGCTATAGCCCTAGAATTGGCTATTTCTACAAGTAGCCTTGGCTCATTTTATTGGAAAGTGATCTTTAGAAACCAAGATAGGGGCTCTGGATTTGCTTGCTGCTACTGGGGTATCATTGCTTCTAGACCCTCTCAGCATACAGAGCTAAAACATATATGCATGTGTATTTACTCATATATATATATACACACACACACATGTTTCTGTCTCTCTCTATCTGTATCTATATTAAACTAAATGTGAGTTCATACTGCTGTTTCCAACTCTAATTCATTACTCCATGGATCATTCTAGTCTTCTCCTCTTGCATATCATTTACTTCTCTCACCAACAATGTGAAACTTGACTCCTACCATCTATTAGCTATTTATTTATTTGTTCAACTCCAGTATACAGTGCTCATATACTGTTCTTTTTGTCTTTAATCTTAGAGTTTCCAGTCAAAACATTGTTTTTCAAAGTTATTTAGATCAGTTCCTTTTTTCCTATCAGTAAGATTATGTCCTGTATTTGTATAACTGTTATATTAATTTATTACAGTATTCATTCCAACATTGAAGTTCATTCTTTGTGTTGTACATTTCTATAGGGTTTGACAAATGCAGACAGACATATATCCATCACCCTAGTACCATACAGAACAGATTCACCACCCTAAAACTTCTCCAATGTGTCCTTTTTGTAGTCAACCACCTCCACTTGCCCAACACCTGGTGTATGAGTTTCTTAGGGCTGCTGTAACAAATTACCACAAACTCGGTGGCTTAAAAGAACAGAGATCTATTTTCTCATAATTGTGGAGGCCGGAAGTCTGAAATCAAAGTGTTGACAACATCGGTTCCCTTTGGTGGCTCTAAGGGAGAACTTATTTCATGCTACTCTCCTAGCTTCTCTTGTGGCTGTCAGCAACCTTTGGTGTTCCTTAATGTATAGCCACATAACTCCAATCTCTGCCTATGTCTTCACATAGCTTTCTTCTTGTGTTAGCATCTGTGTATCTCAAATTTCCTTCTTCTTTCTCTTATAAAGATATGAATCATTGGATATATGACCAACTCTAAATCTAGGACAGGACTCTCTCATCTTGAGATCCTTAACTTAATCACATCTGCAAACACCCTACTAACCAAATAAGGTCACATTCATAGGTACTTGGGGTTAACATTAGGAAATATCTTTTTTAATGGGTGGGGGGAGATACCATGTGTGACAGTTAATTTTCTGTGTCAACTTGATTGGGCCATGGGGTGCCCAGACATTTGGAAAAACATTGTTCTGGGTGTGTTTCTAAGGGTGTTTCAGGATGAAATTAACATTTGAATTGGTAGACTGAGTAAAGCAGATTGCTCATCCTAATGTGGGTGGGCATAATCCAATCACTTGAAGGCTTGAATAGAACAAAAAGGCTGAGTAAGAGAAATTTCTTCTGCCTGACTGCCTTTGAACTGGGACACACTTTATTTCCTGTCTTTAGAGTTGAACTGAAACATTGGCTCTTCTTGGGTCTACAGCCTGATGACTACAGATCTTGAGACTTGTCAGCTTCCATAAACGTGTGAGCCAATTCATATATATATATATATATATATATATATATATATATATATATATATATATAATATTATAATGTATATAATATTATTCATATACATTATTAAAATATTATATATAGTATATAATATTATATATATATATATATATATATATATATGTGACAGAGAGAGAGAGATTGTTGTCTAACATTATTTAGGTCAGTTCTTTTTTTCTTAGTCCCTTCAGTGAGATTGTTACATGTTTGTAGTACTGTTATGTTAATTTATCACAATGTGCGTTCCAACAAAGAACTAGTGTCTAGAATATATAAAGAAATCTCAAAACTCAACAGTAGAAATACCCAAAAAGTCCAATTAGAAAATGGGCAAAAGACATGAATAAACATTTCAGCACAGAGGATATACAGATGACAAATGAACACACAAGAAGATGTTCCACATCATTATCCATCAAAGCTAAATTATAAAAATTAGCCAAGTGCAAATTAATACTACGATGCAATATCACTACACACCTATTAGATTATAATGGCTAAAATAAAAAATAGAGACAACACAAAATGCTGGGAAGGACAAGAAGAAAATGGATTCCCTCATGCATTGCTGGTGGGAATATAAAATGCTACAAACTGGAAAACTGTTTAGCAGTTTCTTAACAAAACAAAAGCTAAACATGAAATTAACATAAGAAACAACAATTGTACTATTGGGCATTTATTCCAGAGATATAAAAATTTGTGTTTACACAAAAACCTTTGCACGAATGTTCATAGCAGCTTTAACCATAATAGGCAAAAATTGGATTCAGCCTAGATGACTTCGAACAGGTGAATGGTTAAATAAACTATGGTAAATGCATACCATGGAATACTACTCAGTAATAAAAAGAAACCAACTTGATACATTCAGCAAACTTGGGTGAATCTCCAGAGAATTACGGTAAGTGAAAAAAAAAAAAAACATAAAAGGTAACACTGTATAAGTTTATTTATATGGCATTCTCAAAATGACAAAGTTCTGGAAATGGTAAACAGGATAGTGGCTGTTTAAGGAGGAGGTGGATAGTGGCAGCTGGAGAGAGGTTGCTGTGTTTATAGAAGGGAAATTTTTGTGAATTCTGTGGTGATAGAATTATTCTACCTCATGAGTGGTGGTGAATATATGAACTTACAGAAACAATTGTGTAGAATTAAATACACACACAAATGAATACAAGTAAAATTGGAGATATCCAAACAAGACTGTTAATGTTAATAGTCTTGTTATATTTTGCTATAGTTTTGTAAATTTTTCCATTGGGAGAAACTCAGTAAAGGGTTCAAGGGATCCTCTGTATTATTTCTCATAACTGCATGTGGATCTACAATTATTTCAATAAAACTTTCAATTGAAAAATCAATTCACTGCATTTCTGTGAGTCAGTTTCTGGGCTTTCCATTCCATTTAATTCTATTGATTTATATGTCTGTCCTTTTGCTAATACCGCATTGTTTTAATTGCTGTAGCTTTATGGTAAGTTTTGAAATTTTTATAATTTTCTTATATTTTTCAATTATTCTTATGTATTTACTGTTTCAGCTAAATTTTAAAATGACTGTGCCAATTTACAAATATAGGAATTTTGATTGGGATTGAGTTAAATATTTAAATGAATTTGGTAAGAAATGTAATCGCTAAAACATTTAATTTTCTCATTCAACAATAAGATATGTTGCTTCAGTTTTTTTTAATATTTTCTCTTCTTCAGTTTTATTCATAGAGATTCTGCATTTTCATGTTAGAGCTGTGCATTTTGGGTTTTATGATATTTGGTATTATTATTTATTTAATCTTTTAACATCAAAAATATTTTCTGGTATGTATGCAACTGATTTATTTCTGTATATTTTTCTTTATCCTGACATTTTATGAAACTCTTTAATTCTTTTAGTTGATTTTCTTAGTTGAAGTATATATCTGCAGATTATAGTTTTTCTCTTCATTTCTAAAAGTTTTGCCTAATTTTGTTATGTATCTTATTATGCTGTTATATTGACCAGGACTTACATAAAACTGGAGCATAAACCCACTAGGAGATAGTATAGAATACACTCAGAAGTACCATGTTTCCCTGAAAATAAGACCTACCCCAAAAATAAGCCTCAGTTAAGATCATCAGCCAGACAGATGCTATGACAATGTTCCAGAAGAAGATGACATGACTGTGTTTGAATAAATGTGGATTGCTGTACATGAGAAAATATGACGTCCCCTGAAAATATTCCCTAATGCATCTTTTGGAGCAAATATTAATATAAAACTCAGTCTTACTTTGGGGAAAATACGGTATAAGACCTGGTCTTATTTTTCGGGGAAACATAGTATGTTGAATAGCTCAGAGGTATTCCACTTGAAATATGGAGGAATTAGTGTAATCTCCAATTCCTGTCAATCACTGGTTCAGGCATATATCTAGCACGTGTGTGTATGTGTGGCAGGGGTACTCAGGACACTTGAAGACTGTCCCAAAAGTGGACAAAGCAGTTTCTGAACTCCTGAGAACTTTCTCAAGCAAAGGAATTTGGGTATTGACAGTTAGATATCCAGCACTAAAAGGCCTTGAAAGAATATGAGTAGGGCATCAGCAACATCTGTTTGAGAAAACTTGTTTTCTCAGAACCCTACACTCTTCTCACAACTTCTATCTGCCCTCACCCCATTTGTCCTGAAGTCATTGTGGACACACACACAGACATACACATACACAAGAAAGGGATATTATTTCATCATTTTCAGGAATTCAAGGACATCTGAGTTTCCAAGGCAAGGACATCACTGCCATTACTATTGATGATGAGTCTTAAGCAACGTATCTTTTCATGAAGTAAACCATTTTATTTGAGCAAAACATACAAACAAAAAGGAATGATTCCATAAGAAAGAAGCTCGCACAGTCAGCAAGAGTGAGAGTGATCTGGAGCAAAACCTTTTTGTGTGGGTTTTTATGACCTCAGCCTTAGAGAGGCTGGCCACCTGCAGACACTCCAAGTGACTGGCTCTAGGAGTAGCAGCTTCAGAGAATTATAAATGTCTCCTCACAATCCAGGCCTCAGACACTGCCTATTTCTTATGCCCTTGAGAAGCATTAGGATGAAGATGAAGATTTCTTAGCTGTCTTCTTTTCTCTTTTAGATTCTTAATCTATAATAATCACTAAAATCAAAATACATTTATACAATGGAGTATTATGCAGCCATAAAGAAGAAAGAAATCTCACCATTTGCAACAACATGGATGGACCTAGAGAACATTATGTTGTGAAATAAGTCAGACAGAGAAAGATAAGTACCATATGATCTCACTTATATGCGGAATCTAAAGAAAAGAATAAGTGAATGAACTAATCAGAAACAGTTTTGGAGACAAAGAGGAAAAACTGAGGGTTGCTAGATGGGCGGGGGTTGGGGGTAAAGGGGAAGGTGAGGGGATTAGAAAACAATCAGTAACCACAAGATGGCCACGGGGTTTTGAAAATTAATCTGGGGAACGTAATTTAGTGGTTACCAGAGGGTAAGGGGGTTGGGGGGTGGGAGATGAGGGTAAGGGGGATCAAATATATGGTGATGGAAGGAGAACTGACTCTGGGTGGTGAACACACAATGTAATTTATAGATGATGTGATACAGAATTGTACACCTGAAATCTATGTAATTTTACTAACAATTGTCACCCCAATAAATTAAAAAAAAATAATAATAATAAAATAAAATAAAACTTCCTGATCTTCAAATGGATGAAATTTATTTAGTAGGTTTGTTTAATTTCCTATCTCTCAAATTTTTATGTCCTTCTCAGTGTACTTCCCAATCATAACATTCATTTAAATAATCTCCTGTATTTGTGAATGACTTTTCTCATCTGCAATCTTTTTTAGGGTCTCCGTTAAATCAGAATCCACTTAATGAAATGTGTAATGTCATGCTAACTTGGAAAGCTTTTAGATGGTTCATATTGTAGCATACTGTGTTGAAACGAGAAGACTGAAGAAGGAAATATTAAAGAACTAAAATGTTTACTATTAGATTGGCCATCACTTAGAATTGTTCGTTAATGTTACCATCATTTTAAACTAATATTCATTGAACATAATAAGAATGAAGTTATACTGAGCATATGAATACACCTAGGATTTAGAGCAGCAGGAATTAGCTAATAAGTAAAAATAACAGAAAGATAGATGACAATAAGGTATGGATCATCAAATAATAAAGTACCTCTTCAAATATTTTTGAATGAAGCCAAATGTACTTTGCTTTCGAACTTAACAAATCCTTTTAAAAGCAAAAAGCACACCTTTGAATTGGTAAAAATGGATGACCAGGATGTCAGAGCCTGCTGATAAAATGTCAAGTAGCAACTGCAGAGGTTACCACTGATGTTGTCCTTTGAAATTTGGAATGCTGAGGATGGCCAATTTCATTACCAACTCCTCTGAAGAGAGAAAACAAAGCCTTTAGTAGACGTGCCTTCCTTTTCTCCTTCAAACTTTCAATAGCTAGTACAACACATGCCTCAAAGATATATATGTAAATACTGTTTATTTAAGGTGAAAGGTGAAGCTTTACTACAGATCTTCAGCATTAATTTAGTAAAATTAGGGTTATAAAATTGCCATTTCATTTTGGTTTAATTTTCTCAGCTTCCATCTTTACCTTATTTATAGTCATTCACCCAATAAAAGAAGTTGACTATAGATGGCACATTAATGTATATACCTGTCCAAAGATAGGGTAACTCAGGAAAGGTGAGAATTTTAAATTTAAACTAAATGTTTACTGGTGGAGTTTACTACTGGTACTGAAATTAGGAGAGTGTGGCAATCAAAGATTTGTTTTAAATAAATGGCTGCTTTGAAAAAAATATTTTTGGAATTCAGGAGGTGGTACAGAAATCATACATAAGGATGGTAATTTAATTATAAAATGTGATCAATTTTTGTGCAAGTTCCTTTATTTGCATTGCTACGGTGGTTGTGGAATTTGTTTTAAATTAAATGTCTAGTCAAATATAAGAATTTTTGTACTTGGCTAATGCTGGGATGTTAAAAAATTAGTATCCTGAGTAATATCTAGGAGAATGGTGGATTGTAGATAAGATTGGAGAAAAGAAAAACATTCACATACTAGCTCCCAAAGAGTGAACCCAACGTTTATGTAAGGAAAAGTAACAATAAAGCACAATAGCGCATTCAAAAGTCCTTTGTCATAGAACGAAGAGGCTTTTATAGGGAAAATAGACAAGTATAGGTGTTTAGAATGTTGTATAAACATGCTCCTTATGAAGAGCACTTTTATTTGAAATAGAGTAGAGCAGCCAGAAATGATCCTGAAAAACCTGCTTTTTGAGGAGAGAAAGGAAAGGAAATTTCTGGAAAAATTTTCATCTAAATCAGATTAATTGTTTTATTAATGGAATAAATGTCAGTTACCTAGAAAATTTATTCTTTTGAACCTCGATTAACAAGATATCACAAGGAGTTATTTAATATTTGTCTCCAAGTAACATGAAATGGCATTAAAGCATCAAATAGGATTATATAGGCCACTCTAACTTAAGAATATCAGGACGTGGGCATGACCAGAACATAATTCAGGAAGTATGAACTAAGAAGAGTCATTGTATGCCTCCCCCCTCACTCCCCAAAGTAATTTTCTAAGAGTTAGTTTTAAGTTAGTAATTTTCGATCTAAATTATTGGTGGTCATAGTCAAATTTAGCTACATTACATGCTTTTTAAAAATATCAACATTTATATGTATGTCTTTCATTCCACAGTTAACAAAGTAGACTTTTTACCTTGTTAGAATTTTCAACGTAAGTAAAAGAACTATAGAGCTTGCAAATTCAACCCTAGGAGCTAATGGAGACCATTAAAATCTATTTCTATAACCGAAAAGTTTTGCAATCTCATTCTTACTCTTATTACAAGGACTGTTTGTTGTCGTTGTTGTTTAAAGATCAATAGTGTTCCACTTCTTACCCATTTTGAGCTCTATATTAAATAAGCAAAGCAGCTCTTAAAAAGGCGATTAAGCAATACATTTCCACCCACACTAGAATTAGAATAAATTGGTTATATTCAAGCTTCAGCAGTCTTTCTCACTGTGTTTTATGATATTAAACTATTGGTATTATATTTAACACAACATAGGGTGATAGGACGAGGTAATAAATGTCTCCTACAAATTTTATGAAAACCGAAAGGGGAGATTGTTGCAGTAAATACACACTTGGGAAACTTATTGCTGTAAATTACAGAAGGGCTAGAATATTTGCGAGATTAATCCTGTCAATAATCCATTCTGCTACTATAGACATTAGTAAAATCTTCTGTAGAACGAGTTAATAGCACTGATAACCATTGTGTTAATGAGAGTAACAAAACAGAAACATGCAGCACTATATTCTTCCACTGTTAGACAAAGTGGGAAATAAAACTATAGGTAAAAGTATGGTGGTCATTTCAAGAAGGCTAAGAATGTATCAATCATTCTATATTTTGTTGGTTTGCATAGTGTTTGGTCTCTAGAGGTTCATAACCCTAATCAACTTTATATATTCTCCTTCATGGCACTTAATTATAATTAAAAACTAGATTAATTGGCAGCTTATTGTTTGTCTCTCCTAATAGAATTTAAGTTCCATGAGAACATGAGACATGGTCCACACATGCCACCATTATCAATGTATTATCGGTGCTTAAAACTGTGTCTGACACATAGGAAACTCTATACTATTCATTAAATAAACAAAAGAATTGAGCACATTGATTAGTCATTGATTAGTACAAACATAACATTGGACAATTTATGAATAGTCTGTAAAAAAGTATATTTAAAATATTCAGCAAAATGATAGAGTCATCACAAGTCTAATTCCTCAATTGTGAATTTTTGCAATTGGTCTCTTGAGACTTGCTGCAGTCAAAAGATAGATTCTGTAATCACATCAAGGTGTTGAAACAGGGCCTTGAGCCTTTTTAGACTATGCAGAGCAGCAGCATACCCTTCACTGAGAAATAGGAGCTGGAAAATATTTTCCCTTTGGTTCAGAGAGGTTGTAGGTGCGGTTATGCAGGAGTTAATTCACCCAGACACATTCAGGAACCACTGTCACTTTCTTAATTGGTCCCCTACCCCCACCCAAAGCAGATCTTGAGACAGGGACCTGGTGTGTATATTTTATTTGGGAGGTGATCCAAGGCTGCATAAGTGAGGAAGTGGAAAAGGGAGGAGAAAAGCCAATAAAGGGCCTATTAAAGAAAAAGTAACTATTAAAGAAAAAGTAACTGCAAGGGCTCAACCTTGCTAGGAACCCTCTGGAAAACTACAAAGTTCCCTGACTTACAATGGATTGAAATGATATTTCAACTTTACGATGGTGTGAAAGTGGTACACATTCAGTAGAAACTGTACTTCGAATTTTGATCTTTTCCTGAGTTAGTGATATGCGGTACAATACTCTCTTGTGATGCTGGGCAGTGAGCCACAGTTCCCAGTCAGACAGTGATCATGGGAGTAAACAACTGATATTCTACAATGTACTGTGTTGCCAGCGTTTTTTGGATATTGTGCTTTGTGTTTTCATATCCCACCATGTGTACAAAATGCCCATCTGTGTCGTGTCTGCTGCTTCTGTTGAGAAGAGGAGGGCAATTACACTTGAGATGAAACTTAAGATAATTGCCCAACTGTAGGCTAATGTAAGTTTGGTATGTTAAGTGTATTAAATGAATTTTCAAATTAAGATATTTTCAACTTATGATGGGTTTATTGGGATATAACCCTATTGGAAGTGGAGGAGCATCTGTATATGCAATGCACTCAGAATCTTTCCACAGAGGGAGGCGGAGGCTGGGGCATTTCTCTACCAAGTCTGGTCCCTAGTTGGTTGAAGTTTGTCTGAGTGGCATTAACTACCATGTTTCCCCAAAAATAAGACCTAGCCGAACCATCAGCTGTAATGTGTGTTTTGGAGCAAAAATTAATATGAGACCCGGTATTATATTATATTATTATATTATATTATATTATATTGTATTGTATTGTATTGTATTGTATTGTATTGTATTGTATTGTATTATATTATATTATATTATATTATATTATATTATATTATATTATTAAAGACCCGGTCTTATATTATATTAAAATAATACCAGGTCTTATACAAATTTTTGCTCCAAAACACGCATTACAGCTGATGGTCCAGCTAGGTCTTATTTTCAGGGAAGCACGGTATTTGCAACTTCAGGTGCATCTGTACATAACAACACAAGCTCCCAGGGTGCCAGAGAAAGTTCTTAGGCAGGACAGCAGGGCGCCTTAGACTCTTGAGGCCTGAACCATGCTCAGGAATCCCTGCAGGTAAACTCAGAAGCAGTTGAAGTGACATGGAACGGGCAACAACAGCATCTGCTCAACCACTTTACCTGTGTCTTATGCATTCATATTTACAAATTTCTTCATATAATTGTAACTGAATCCTTACAAACACTCTGTGCTCTTGGGATTATTTCTAACATTCCTTGTTTTTACATAGAGAGAAGTTGACATTTTCAGGAGGTGAATTCTCCTTCTCCAGGCAATAATCATCTCAGACACGTCTCAGTCTCAATCCTCTGACTTCAAATTCCATAAAGTTTCCCACCCTACACCACCTCAGGGAAGATAAATTGGTTGGCTTCTAAACAAACAATGATAATAGTCAGTACATGTTGTGCCAACCCCATAATTTATTACATTGGTAGTTTCTACCTCTTGCAGAAAAGGTAGAGAACAGTGGCCCACATTTGAGGTTTAGACTAAAAATAGGGCCCATAAGAAGAGTCAAATACAAAAGGCACTGCTCCAAACGAAAAGAATTCTGTCAGATCCACCAGAGTGGTTTTTCCATTGAGGCACGTTGAAATTACTCAACTTCTCTTAAAAAAAAAAAAAAAAGAAAAAAAAAAAAAAGAAATGGCTTTTTGGAGGAGAAATCTTTGAGGAGAAATACAATGTCATTACACAATCTGTTCAGTAAGACCAAAGAAATGCTAGCAGATTATTATGCTCCCTGAAAACGAGTGCACATTTACAGTCTTTCTTCAATCATCTGGAAACTTCCACAAAACAAGTGTTAGAGGAAAGTACTGGGTTTAGTTATATCTACCTTTTATCTTCAGAAGGATGAATTCATGTTTGATTTGGGTCAGGCTAATAACTTAGTCTATTTTAATCTATAGACTATATATAGCTGCTAATATTTGCCTCAAACAAGTATAATAATATATCATTGATTTTGGACAGCTTGCAGGAATCTATATGTCACATAGGTAAAATTTGCACTAAGATTTTGACAGTATTTTTCATAGATGACACATTAAATTTGTTTAAAAATTATTTTTTTCAGTTACAGTTAGCATTCAATATTATTTTATATTAGTTTCAGGTGTACAGTTTCAGGTTAGACATGTATGTAATTTATTCAGTGACCCCCATTAGTACAGTACCCCCCACCGGCTCTATATATAGTTGTTGCAACATTACTGACTATATTCTCTATGTTGTACTTTACATCCTTGTGACTACAGGTAACCCCCATATAACACAGCACCTCTATAATGCAGTTTCTCTCTAACAGGGTTCAAGAGTTGGGGGGACCCTCGTACAACAAGGTATCCTAGAACACGGTTTTACTATAACACTGTTTGGAAATTAGAGAAACCCCCGAACAACACGGAACGTAATAAGAGCTTTTAAGAGCAAAAGATATCTCATTTGAAATTAGGGAAATTCCCAAATAACATGGAACGTAATAAAAACTATTGAGAGAAAAAGATATCTCATTTGAAATTTTTCATTCGAGCGTGGATGTTGTATCAGATTTGACTGCAGAATTTTAAAATTTATTAGAATTTTAAATCCATTTTGTTCATGGAGTATTAAGTTCAGAGTATGAAGATATCTTGTCAAAAAGAAAATGCCCTCAGTTAATGGTGCTTACTAGTAGTGATGAGGAAGAAAACATTATTTAATACATATTAATACGTTATACTTCTGGTGGAAGTTGCTTTAATAAAGATATTTCAACTATAAAAATATAATAGTATTTTTTTATTTTTTTATTTTTGGAAACTAAACCTTTTTATACTACTTCTTTGTTTCATATAACATGGATTCGCATAACACGGCATTTTTTAAGGAACCTAACAACCATGTTATATGGGGGTTACCTATATTTTGTAACTACCAATTTGTACTTCTAATCCTTTCCCCTTTTTCACTCAGTCCCTCAACCCCCCTCCCATCTGGCAACCATCCATTTGTTCTCTGTATCTGTGTCCATTTCTGTTTTGTTTGTTCATTTATTTTGTTCTTTAGATTCCACATACAAGTGAGATCATATGGTATTTGTCTTTCTCTGTTGGACTTATTTCACTTAGCATAATACCCTCTAGGTCCAACCATGTTGTCACAAATGGTAAGATTGCCTTCTTTTTTTATGGCTGAGTAACATTTCATGAGATATATATATATATCTATACACACACACATATATATATATATATATATATATATATATATATATATACACAAACGTACACATATATTCATATGTGTATATATATACACACACACATATATCATATACATATATCACTTCTTCCTTATCCAATCATCTGTTGATGGGCATTTGGGTTGCTTCCATATCTTGGCTATTGTATTATAAATAATGCTGTAATGAACATAGGGGTCGAATTAGTGTTTTGGATTTCTTTGGATAAATACTGAGAAGTGGAATTGCTGGGTCATAAAATAGTTCTATTTTTCAATTTTTAAGGAACCTCCAGTTTCCCGTAGTGGCTGCACTAATTTGCAATCCCACCAACATTGTCCCAAGGTTCTCCTTTGACCACATCCTCATCAACACTTGTTTGTTGGTTTATTGATGATAGCTGTCCTGACAGATGTGAGGTAATATCTCACTGTGGTTTTTATTTTCATTTCTGATGATTAGTGACATTGAGTATCTTTTCATGTCTATTGGCCATGTGTATGTCCGCATTGGAGAAATGCCTATTCAGGCCCTCTGCCAACTTCTTAATTAATTTGTTTTTTGTGGGGTTTTTTTTGGTATTGAGTTTATGACTTTTCCTTTTTATAAATTTTGACTATAAACCCCTTATAAGATGTATCACTGGAGAATAGTGCCTCTCATTCAGTAGGCTGTCTTTTCATTTTGTTGATGGTTTCTTTTGCTGTACAAAACTTTTTAGTTTGATGTACTCCCATTTGTTTGCTTTTTCTTTTGTTCCTCTTGCCCAAATATACATATATACATACAAGTGGACACTTTGTTCAACGTTGCTCAAGCAGTTGTTCACCATAATCAAAAGTGTCTGGATGCTGATGGTAACTACTTTGAGCACCTCTTGTAATTGCAGAAGTCAAATGTGACTTGCATTCACCTTTTGTTATCAGTATATTGAGTATTACAGTTTCAGTTTTTTTTCCTTTTTTAAAATGTGTGTACATTATATATATATATATATATATATATATGTATGAGCTATGTCAGAGAGTTTACTGCCTATGTGTTCTTTGAGGAGTTTTATGGTTTCAGGTCTTACATTGAAGTTTTTACTCTATTTTGACTTTATTCTTGTATATAGTGTAAGAAGGTGGTCCAGTTTCATTTTTTGCATGTATCTGTCGAGTTTTCCCAACACCATTTGTTGAGTACACTGTTTTTACCACACTGTATGTCTCTGCCCCCTTTGTCATAGATTAAATGAGCATACAGGTGTGGATTTATTTCTTGGCTCTGTATTCTGTTCCATTGATCTATTTGTCTGTTTTTATGCCAGTACCATGCTGCTTTTTATTACTGCAATCTTATAGTATAATTTGATATCAGGTCATGTAATATGCCTCCAGGTTTGTTCTTTCTCAAGATTTCTGTGGCTCTTCTGGGTCTTTTGTGGTTCTATATAAATTTTAAGATTCTTTGTCCTAGTTCTGTGAAACATGCCATTGGTATTTTGATAGGGATTGCATTTAATCTATAGATAACTTTGGGTGGTGTGGACATTTTAGTGGTGCTAATTCGTTCTATCCATGAGTATGGTATATGCTTCCATTTATTTGTATTTTCTTCAAATTCCTTCTTTAGTGTCTTATAGTTTTCTAAGTACAGATCTTTTACCTCCTTGGTTAAATTTATTCCTAGTTTGTTTTTGGTTTTTTTTTGATGTGATTGTAAAAAGGATTGTTTTCTTCATTTCTCTTTCTAACAGTTCAATATTGGTGTATAAAAAGGCAACCAATTTCTGAATATTAATTTTGTATCCTGCTGCTTCACTGAATTTATTATCAGTTCTAATAGTTTTGTGTGTTTGTGTGGAATCTTTAGGGTTCTCTATATATAGTATCATGTCATCTACAAATAATGACAGTTTTACTTCTTCCATTCCAATTTGGATGCCTTTTTTTCTTTTTTCACGTCTGATTGCTGTGACTACGATTTCCAATACTATGTTGAATAAAAGTGGTGAAAGTTGGCATCCTTGTCTTGTTCCTGATCTTAAGGAGAACACTTCTAGCTTTTCCCCACCTAGGATGATGTTACCTGTGGGTTTGTCATATATGGCCTCTATTATGTTGAGGTATGTTCCCTCTATTCCCACTTTGCTGAGAGTTTTCATCATAAACCGATGCTAGATTTTGTCAAACACTTTTTCTGCATCAATTGATACAATCATATGACTTTTATCATTCATTTCATGTGGTGTATCACATTAATTGCTTTGTGGATATTGAACCGGGCTTACATCCCAGGAATAAATCCCACTTGATCGTGGTGTATGATTTTTTTAATGTATTGCTGAACTCGGTTTGCTAATATTTTGTTGAGGATTTTTACATCTATGTTCAACAGGGATATTGGCCTATAATGTTCTCTTTTTGTAATGTCTTTATGTTTTTGGAATCAGAGTAATGGTGGCCTCATAAAATGAGCTTTGGAGCTTTTCCTCTTTCTGAATGTTTTGGAGTAGTTTTAGAAGGACATGTGTTAACTCTGAATGTTTGGTAAAATTCACCTGTGAAGCAATCTGGTCCAGGACTGTGTTTTTTGGAAGTATTTTGATTACTGATTCAATTTAATTAGTAGTAATCAAAAGGTTCAGATTTTTGTTTCTTTTTTATTCAGCCTTGGAAGATTGTATGCTTCCAGGAATTTATCCATTTCTTCCAGATTGACCAATTTGTTGGCATATAATTATTCATAATATTTTCTCATAATTCTTTGTATTTCTGTGGTGTCAGTTGTCACTTCTCCTGTTTCATTTCTGATTTTATTTATTTGAGTCCTCTTTCTTTTTTTCTGATGACTCTGGATAAATGTTGATCAATTTGTTTTATCTTTTCAAAGAGCCAGCTCTTGGTTTCATTGATTTTTTGTATTGCTTTTTTAGCCTCTATTTCATTTATTTCTTCTCTGATCTTTAATATTTCTTTCTTGTACTCACTTTTAGCCCTTTTTTTCCTGTTCTTTTTCTAGTTCCTTTAGATGTATGGTTAGATTGCTCATTTGAGATCTTTCTTGTTTTTTGAGGTAGGCCTCTATTGCTACGAATTTTGGTCTTAGGACTGCTTTTACTATGTCCCACAGATTTTGGGCTGTTGTGTTTTCATTTTCATTTGTTTTAAGATATAATTTTGATTTCTTCCTTGATCTCATCATTAACTCATTCATTGTATTTGTTTAATTAAATTTATTGGGGTGATATTGGTTAGTAAAATTATATAGGTTTCAAGTGTACATTTATATAAAACATCATCTATATGTTGCATTATGTGTTCACCACCCAGAATCAGTTCTCCTTCCATCATCATATATTTGACTCTCTTTTCCCTCTTTTACCATCCCCACTTGTCCCCTTACCTTCTGGTAATAACTAATCTGTTGTCTGTATCTATGAGTTTTTGTTTCTTTGTTTGTTTGTCTTGTTCCTTTAAGGCTTTCAGTTTTATATACCACATATCAGTGAAGCCATATGGCTCTTGATTTTTTCTATCTGACTTATTTTACTTAGCATGATAATCTCAAGATCCATCCATGTTTTTGCAAATGGCTATATTTCATCTTTTCTTATGGCCAAGTAATATTCCATTGTGTATATGTACCACATCTTCTTTACCTAATCATCTATCAAAGGACACATTGTTTCCATGTATTGGCCACCGTGAATAATGCTGCAATGAATATCAGGGTACATATGTCTTTACGGATAAATGTTTTCTTATTTTGGGGGTAGATACACAGGAGAGGGGTTGCTGGGTTATATGATGATGTTATTCTTAATTTTTTGAGGAACATACATACTGTTTTCTATAGTGCCTGTACCAATTTACATTCCCACCAGCAGTGTATGAGTGTTCCTTTTTCTCTGCAAACTCTGCAACACTTGTTATTTTTTTTTTGTATTGATGATAGCCATTATAACAAGTGTGAGGTGATATCTCATGGTGTTTTTGATTTGTGTTTCCTTAATAACTAGTGAAGTTGAGCATTTTTTCATATATCTGTTGCCTGTTTGTATGTCTTCTTGAGGGAAGTGTCTGTTCAGGTCCTCTGCCCATTTTTTAATTGGATTTTTTTGGTATGATTTCTTTATATATTTTGGATATTAGCCCCTTATCAAAGGTATTGTTTGCAAATATCTTCTGCCATTCGGTTGGTTGCCTCCTTGTCTTATTCATGTTTTTTTATGCTGTGCAGAAGCTTTTTAGTTTGATATAGTCCCATTCATTTATTTGTGCTTTTACTTCCTTTGCCTTTGTGATCAAATTCACAAAATCCTCTCTGAATCCAAGGTCCATAAGTTTAATACCTATGTTTTGTTCTATGCATTTTATTGTTTCAGGTCTTATGTTTAGGTCTTTGATCCATTTTGCGGTAATTTTGGTATATGGTGACAGATAGCAGTCTAGTTTCTTCATTCTTCTGCACATGGCTTTCCATTTTCGCAGCACCATTTATTGAAGAGGCTTTCTTTACTCCATTGTATGTTTTTGGCTCCTTTGTTGAAAATTATCTGCCCAAATATGTGTGAGTTTATTTCTGAGTTTTCGGTTCTGTTCCATTGGTTTCTGTGTCTGTTCTTCTGCCAATACCATGCTGTTTTGATTATCGTCACTTTGTAGTACAAATTGAAGTCAGAGAGTATGATACCTCCAGCCTTGTTCTTTTTCCTTAGGATTGCTTTGGCTATTTAGTATCTTTTATGATTTCATACAAATCTGGTGGGTTTTTTTATTTATTTCTTCTAAAAAATGCCATTGGGATTTTGATGGGGAGTGTATTAAATCTGTATATTACTTTGGGTAATATGGTCATTTTAATTATGTTGATTCTTCCAATCCATGGACATGGAATATCTTTCCATTTCTTTGTGTCTTCTTCACTTTCTTTTAAAAATATCTTTTAGTTTTTAGTGTATTGGTCCTTTATGTCCTTTGTTAGATTTATTCCTAGGTATTTTATTCCTTTTGTTGTAATTGCGAAAGGAATTGTCGTTGTTTTTTTTTAAATTTCTTTTTCTAAAATTTCACTGGTATTTTATAGGACTACAATGGATTTTTGTACATTGATTTTCTTTCCTGTAACTTTACTGTATTTTTTTATTGATTCTAAGCTTTTTGGTGGAGTCTTTATGGTTTTCTACATAAAGAATCATATCATCTGCAAAAAGAGATAATTTAACTTTTTCATTCCATATTTGGATGCCTTTTATTTCTTTCCCTTGCCTGATTGCTCTGGCTAGGACTTCCAATATCATGTTGAATAACAGTGGCGACAGGGTGACATTCCTGTCTTTTTCCTTATTTTATAGGAAAAGCTTTCAGTTTTTCACCATTAAGTATGATATTAGATGAGGGTTTGTAATATAAGGCCTTTATTGTGTTGAGGTCCTTTTTTCTACACATATTTCATTTAAGTGTTTTAATCATAAATTAATGTTATATCTTGTCAAGTGCTTTTTCTGCGTCTCTTGATATAATCAAATGATTTTTATCTTTTATTTTGTTTATGTGGTGTATCACATTTATCAATTTGCATGAGATAACCATCCTTGTGTTCTACTTGATTGAGATACATAATCTTTTATATGTATTGTTGCATTCAATTTGCTAGTATTTTTGTTTAGGATTTTTGCATCTGTATTCATCAGAGATATTGGTCTGTAGTTTTCTTTTTGTGTGTGTTGTTCTTACCAGGTTTTGGTATCAGGGTAATGTTTGCCTCATAAAATGAGTTAAGACGGATTGCCTTTTCTTCAATGTTTTAGAAGAATTTGAGGAGGATGGGTATTATATTGTCTTTGAATGTTTGGTAGAATTCACTAGTAAATCCATCTGGTCCTGGACTTCTGCTTTTGGGGAGTTTTTGTACGATTGTTTTAGTTTCTTTAATGTCGATTAGTCTATTTAGATTTTCCAGTTCTTTGTGATTCAGTCTAGGAAGGCTATATTTCTAAGAACATGTCCATTTCTTGTAGGTTGTTGAGTTTGGTGGCATATGGTCCTTCATAGTATTCTCGTATGATTCTTTGTGTTTCTGTGGTATGTGTCATAACTTTTCCCCTTTCATTTCTGATTTTGTTTATTTGTGTCCCTTCTCTTTTTTCCTTGGTGAATCTAACCAAGGGTTTGCCAATTTTATTAATCTCTTCAAAGAACCAGCTCTTTGTTGTATTAATTTTTCTATTGTCTTTTTGTTCTCTATTTCATTTAGTTATGTTCTAATTTTTATTATTTCCTACTGCTGACTTTGGGTTTCATTTGTTCTTTTTTTTTAGTTCTTTAGGATGTAATGTTAGGTTGTTTTGGGGGGATTGTTCTTATTTCTTCAGATAGGCCTGTAATGATATAAATTTCCCTGTTTATACTACTTTCTCTGCATCTCAATAATTTTGGTACAATGTATTTTTATCTTCATTTGTTCCTATGTATCTTTTGATTTCTCCTTTTATTTCTTATTTGACCTAGTCGTTCTTTAATAATATGTTGTTTAATCTCCACATATTTGTGGGTTTTCCTGCTTTCTTTTTGCAGTTGATATCCAATTTCAAAATGTGTGGTCAGAGAATATGCCTGGTATGATTTCAGTCTTCTTAAATTTGCTGAGGCTAGTTTTGTGTTCCAACATATGGTCTATTCTTGATAGTGTTCCATGTGCAGTAGAAAAGAATATATAGTCTGGTGTTCTAGGATAAAATGCTCTGTAAATATCAATTGTGTCCATTAGGTGTAATGTGTTATTTAAGGCTGATATTTTCTTATTGATTTTCTGTTTGGATGATCTATCCATAGCTGTCACTGGTGTATTTAGGTCCCCTACTATAGTATTGTTTGTGTCAGTTTCTCCCTTTAGTTCTATTATTAGCTGTTTTATATATTTTGGTGCTCACTTTTTGGGAGGATATATATTGATAAGCTCCGTATGTCTTCTTGTTGTACTGTCCCTTTTATCATTATGAAACATCCATTTATGTATATCTCTTATTACCTTTTTTATCTTAAAGTTTATTTTGTCAGATGTAAGTATGGTTACACCTGTTTTTCTCTGGATGCCATTTGGTTGGAGTATCATTTTCCACCCTTTTATTTTGAGTCTATATTTGTTCTTGTAGCTGAGATGCATCTCTTGGAGGCAGCGTATGGTTGGGTTTTGCTTTTTGATCCAATCTTCAAGTCTGTACCTTTAATTGGTGAGTTCAGTCCATTTACATTTAGGGTGATTATTGATATATGAGGATTTCCTATCATTGTATCTTTTGTTTTCTGGTAGCTCAGTGTCTCCATTGTTTCTTTGCATTTTGTTTCTATCTGTTATTTTAGTTTGGTGGTATTCTATGTTTTTTTTCCTCTGTTTACACTCAGTCCTGGATTTTTTTTTTTGAATGGTTACCATTAAGTTTATATAAAAGAAATTTTCATGTATATAGTACCCTGTTTCTCCGAAAATAAGACCTAACCGGACAATCAGCTCTAATGTATCTTTTGGAGCAAAAATTAATATAAGATCTGGCATTATGTTATATATTATATTATATTATATTATATTATATTATATTAAATATATTACATTATGTAAGACCTGGTCTTATCATACAGTAAGACTGGGTCTTATATTAATTTTTGCTCCAAACGACGCATTAGAGCTGATTGTCCATCTAGGTCTTATTTTCGGGGAAACACAGTGGTCCTTTTTGTTTAGCATGCTTATCTCCATTCCGCTTTGCAAATTCAGACCTTTACTCCCAGCCCTTTTATGTTTTTGTTGTCATAAATTATCCCTATTTATGCTTTGAATTGATTTCTGAGTTGCAGTAGCAAATTTTCTTCTCTTTTTTATGTTTTTATCTCTGTACACTTTATGTTATGTTTAAGTGTGTAGTTCCCCATTCTCTGTAGTGGTTGCCATTTCCTGCTTCTGTCTCTCTGGTAGTAATCTTGCTCATTGTTTTGTATTCTTTTGTCTTTTCATTTCAGGTCAAATAGTCTCTTTCACTGTTTCTTGTAATGCAAAATTCCCTCAGCTTCTGTGTATCTGGAAGGATCTTTATTATTTCTTTATTTATAAAGGATAACTTTGCAGGACATATTAAATTTTGGCTGGTAATTTCTCTCTCTCAACAATTTGGATATTTGTTTCCACTCCCTCCTTGCTTGTAGAGTTTCTGCTGAAAAGTCTGATGAAAATTTAATGGGCTTTCCTTAGTAGGTTACAGTCTTTCCCTTGGATGCCTTGAGAATTCGTTATTTGTCATTAATTTTTGACAGCTTTAATATAATGTGCCTTGGAGAAGGCCTGTTAGGATTGAGGTAATTAGGTATTCTGTTTGCTTCTTGGATTTAAGGATCTAGTTCTTTCCATAGGTTTGGGAAGTTCTCATGCACTATTTGTTTGAATAGACTCTCTGTGCCGTTCTCCCTCTCTTCTGCTTTGGGAAAACCCATTATTCTTATGTTGCTCTTCCTGATGGAGTCAGATAGTTCTCGTAGAGTTCTTTTATTTCTTTTAACTCTCAAGTCTGTCCTTCCATCTGCGTCATTTCCATATTTCTGTCCTTGATATCACAAATGCTTCCCTTTATCTGGTCAGCTCTATTTCCTAAGCTGTCTATTTCATTTTTCAACTATTTCATTGAGTTTTTCAGCTCCAGGATTTCTATTTGGTTCTTTTTTAAAATTTAAATCTCTTTGGTAAAATATTTATTTTGTTCATTGATTTTATTTTTTAGTTCATTAAACTGCCTATCTGAGATTTCTTGCATCTCGTTGCATTTTTTCACAACTTCAATGTTGAATTTTCTGTCATTTAAGTCACATATTTCCATGTCTTTAAGTTTATTTTCTTGATATTTTTAAATTTTCTTTATAAGCTGCCTTGTTACCTTGGTTATTCATGACAATTAATAAATTAATTTTCCTGGGCAGCTACAGGAGTGGATTTTGCAGCTGGTTGATATGCAGAGGCCTTTCCTTTTTTCCAGTAGGTGGCACTGGAAATTTTCTCTTCCACGCTTTTGCGGTTTTATGCACGGCAGGAGATTTCCTGGGGAGATGGGAGTTTCTTCAGTGAGAAGGTTGCCTTGGTCTCAGGGCACCACCCCCATGGGGGGATGTGGTGGACAATGAGATTCTGAGCTTCTGGAATCCCAGTGCTACCTGTGCACCCAGATACAGAGCTGTGCATCTCAGCAGTCCTGAGTGCCCTCGCTGGGAACAGCTGGGAAAGGTGGGGGTGAGCTGGTCTGGGAGAGGTGGTGTGGGGACAGAGCCCCAGAAAGCAGTTTCCAGGCTCTCGGCCTCATGTGGAAAGGTGCTGGCTCAGGTAGTAAATGGCCATCAGCTGTGGCTGGTTGGCCGTCAGCTGTAACCTTTGAGCCATTGGCCACTAATATAACTGCCGCGGCTACGGAGGGAAGTTGAGGAGAGAGGAGGAGAGAGGAGGAGACAGAAAGAGAGTGGAGGAGAGTCGGTCGGTTGGCAGCAAAGCGGACAGCAGGTCGCACGTCGTGTAAACCCAGCGAGACCATAGTGGTATGACTTCCCTACCTATGGCTCCGTGGGTGTTCCTTTTTGGCCTAGCCATATCCTGCGTTCTTGTGTGGGGAGCAGGACCAGAGACCCTGCCTGACACCCCGCACGACAGGTGGCATGTACATCTGTGGCCCTGCTATCTTCTGAGCACTGGTAACCACCAGACTACAGCTGCCTGACCTTTACATCTCCTTCTCTGTCTTTGGAATTAGCTGCACTGTGCATCTGCCACTCAGGAACTATTCTCCAGTTCTGAGGGCTGTAGATAATCTGTTCTTTAATCCAACACTGCTACCATTTTTATTTCTTTCTTGGTCTCACTGCTAGCACTGGGAAAGTGCGAGGGAGGGAACTCTGTGAAGGTGGTGGTCAGCATCTATGGCTTTGTTTTCTGGCTGGTTGTGAGGGCTATTATACTGCAGTTGTTGGAGCTGTTCTGTATTTGGTCTTTGCCCCAAGTTCTCTGCCCCAATCACTGGGTTCAGCCATATTATATGCTGATTCTCTCAGGCAGGGTTGGTGGGGCCAAAGAAAGTGCTCCTGCAGTTTCAACCCTCCCCTTTCCTGGGACTGCAGTAAGTTTGGGGCTGCATCCCACAGCCCCTGTCTCTGTATTTCTCCCTTCCCTCCTCCCATATTTGCCCCAATTTGCTGCCTTCAGATGTTTTCATGTGCAGATCTCTCAGACATGTTTGTGGGTTTCGTAGGGAATTCTTTGTTGAATTACAGCTGCTCAATTTGTTGTAATTTCCAGGGGAGATATCAAGGAGCACTCCTCAAGCCACCAAGTTTCTAACATCACCTCTTGTATCCATTGTTTAATCGCATGATATTTAGCCTCCATATTTTTGTTTTTCTAGGTTTTTTGTTGTTGTTGTTGTTGTTGTTGTTGTTGTTGTTTTTGTTATTGATTTCTAGTTTCAAGCCATTGTGGTCACAGAAGATACTTAATATGATTTCAATCTTCTTAAATGTCTTTAGACTTGTGTTGTGGTCTAACATGTGGTCTATCTTGGAAAATGTTCCACATGCACTTGAAAAGAATGTATATTCTGCTGCTTTGT
Source organism: Rhinolophus ferrumequinum (assembly GCF_004115265.2). NCBI lineage: Eukaryota > Metazoa > Chordata > Mammalia > Chiroptera > Rhinolophidae > Rhinolophus > Rhinolophus ferrumequinum. The sequence goes on along the minus strand of NC_046284.1, from coordinate 90,576,646 downwards.
GGTGAAATGCTCTAAAAATATTAATTAAATCCATCTGGTCTAGTGTGCAATTTAAGGTCGCTGTTTCCTTTTTGATTTTCTGTCTGGAAGATATGTCCATTGGTGTCAATGGGGTGTTAAAGTCCCCTATTTTCCTTGTTTTACTACCTAACTGTCCCTTTATGTCAGTCAATACTTGTTTTATATATTTAGGTGCTCCTATGTGGAATGTATAGATGAGTAAGTACTAGGGTTATATCCTCTTATTGGATGGAACTCTATATCATTATGTAATGTCCTGCCTTGTTTCTTATTATGGCTTTGTTTTAAAGTCTATTTAGTCTGACATACGTACTGCTACCCCAGCTTTTTGTTTTCATTGTTTTCAGTCACATTAAATATCATGTTCCATCTCTCTGCTTTCAGTCTGTGTGTCTTTTGATCTGAAGTGGGTGTCTTTTAGACAGCATCTGTGTGGGTCTTGTTTTCTTATCCATTCAGCTACCCTATGTCTTTTGATTGGAATATTTAATCCATTCAAATTTAAAGTGATTATTGATAGGTACATAGTTATTGCCATTTTATTATTCATCTTTTTTTTTCCCCTCCCTTCTTCTTCTTAAAGAAATCCCTTTAACATTTCTTGTAATACTGGTTTGGTGGTGATGAACTCCTTTAGCCTTTTCATGTCTGAGAAGCTCTTTTTCTATCCATTTTTAAATTATGCTTTGTGCGTAGAGTAATCTTGGTTGTATGTCTTTGCTATTCTTCACTTTGAATATTTCATGCCAACCCCTTCTGGCCTGCAAAATTTCTGTTAAGAAAACAGCTGACAGTGTTATGGGAATTTTCCTGTAAGGAACTAGTTGTCTTTCTCTTGCTCTGTTAGGATTCTCTTTTTGTCTTTAACCTTTGTCATTTTAATTCTGATGTGTCCTGGTGTGGGCCTGTTTGGATTCATTTTGTTTGGGACTCTCTGTGCTCATGGATTTGTGTGTCTATTTCCTTTGCCAGGTTAGGAATATTTTCAATCATTATTTATTTAAATAGGTTTTCTTTTTTTCATTTTAATTTATTGGGGTGACAATTACTAGTAAAATTAAATAGATTTCAGGTGTACAATTCTGTATTACATCATCTATAAATCCCATTGTGTGTTCACCACCCAGAGTCAGTACTCCTTCCATCACCATATATTTGATCCCCCTTACTCTCATCTCCCACCCCCCAACCCCCTTACCCTCTGGTAACCACTAAACTATTGTCTGTGTCTATGACTTCTTGTTTCTCATTTGTTTGGCTTGTTCTTTTGTTGTTTTTGATTTATATACCACATATCAGTGAAATCATATGGTTCTCTGCTTTTTCTGTCTGACTAATTTCGCTTAGCATTATACTCTCAAGATCCATCCATGTTGTCACAATTGTTCCTGTATCATCTTTTCTTACCAACAAATAGTATTCCATTCTGTATATATACCACAACTTCTTTATCCATTCGTCTATCGAAGACCATTTTGCTGGTTTCCATGTCTTAGCCACCGTAAACAAAGTTGCAATGAACATTGGAGCACACCTGTCTTTATGTATAGATGTTTTCAGATTTTTTTGGTAGATACCCCGAAGAGGGATTGCTGGGTCATATGGTGATTCTATTCATAATTTTTTGAGGAACCTCCACTGCCTTCCATAACTACTGCACCAGTCTGCATTCCCACCAACAGTGTATGAGGGTTCCTTTTTCTCCACAGGCTCTCCAACATTTGTTACTATTTGTCTTGTTGATGATAGCCATTCTGACTGGGGTGAGGTGATATCTCATTCTGGTTTTTATTGGCATTTCTCTGATGATTAGTGATGTTGACCATTTTTTCATATGTCTATTTGCCATTTGTATGTCCTGGAGAAATGTCTCTTCATGTCCTCTGCCCATTTTTCAATTGGGTTGTTTGTTTTTTTGTTGTTGAGTTTCATGAGTTCCTTGTATATTTTGGATATTAGCCCCTTATCGGAGGCAATGTTTGCAAAAATCTTCTCCCATTCACTTGGTTGCCTCTTTATTTTGTTGATGGTTTCTTTTACTGTGCAGAAGCTTTTAAGTTTCATATAGTCCCATTCATTTGTTTTACCTTTTACTTCCATTGCCTTTGGAGTCAAATTCATAAAATGCTCTTTGAACACAAGGTCCATAAGTTTAGTACCTATGTTTTCTTCCATGAAGTTTATTGTGTCAGGTCTTATGCTTAAGTCTTTGATCCATTTTGAATTAATTGTGGTACATGGTGACAGATAGCAGTCGAATTTCATTCTTTTTCACGTGGCTTTCCAATTCGCCCAGCACCATTTGTTGAAGAGACTGTCTTTCCTCCATTGCATGTTTTTAGCTTCTTTGTCAAAAATTATCTGGCCATATTTATGTGGTTTTATTTCTGGGTTCTCAATTGTATTCCATTGGTCTATGTGTCTGTTTTTCTACCAGTACCATGCTGTTTTGATTATTGTAGCCCTGTAGTACAAGCTAAAGTCAGGCAGTGTGATACCTCCAGTATTGTTCTTTTTTCTTAAGATTACTTTGGCTATTCCGGTCTATTATTGTTCCAAACAAAACTGATGATTTTTTGTTCTATTTCTTTAAAAAATGCCATTGGGATTTTGATGGGGATTGCATTAAATCTGTATATTGCTTTGGGTAATATAGCCATTTTAAATATGTTGATTCTTCCAATCCATGAGCATGGAATGTCTTTCCATTTCTTTGTGTCTTCTTCAATTTCTTTAAAAAATGTCTTATAGTTTTCAGCATATAGGTCCTTAACATCCTTGGTTAAGTTTATTCCCAGTTCTTTTATTCTTTTTTTTTTTTTTGCTGCAATTGCAAAAGGAATTGTTTTTTGTATTTCATTTTCTGACATTTCATTGTTAGTATATAGGAATGCAATGAACTTTTGTACGTTGATTTTGTAACCAGTAACTTTATTGTATTCGTTGACTGTTTCTAATAGCTTTTTGGTGGAGTCTTTAGAGTTTTCTATATATAGCATCATGTCATCTGCAAAGAGTAACAATTTAACTTCTTCATTCCCAATGTGGATGCCTTGTATTTCTTTTTCTTCCCTGATTGCTCTGGCAAGGACTCCCAAAACTATGTTGAAAAGCATAGGTGATAGGCGACAGCCCTGTCGTGCTCCTGAACGTAGAGCAAAGGGCTTCAGTTTTTCACCATTAATTATGAGATTAGCTGAGGGCTTGTCATATATGGCCTTTATTATGTTAAGGTTTTTTCCTTCTATACCTATTTTATGAAGTGTTTTAATCATAAATGGATGTTGTATCTTGTCAAATGCTTTTTCTGCATCAATTGATATAATCGTATGATTTTTGTCCTTTATTTTGTTTATGTGATGTATCACATTGATGGATGTGCGGATGTTGAACCATCCTTGTGCCGGGGGATGAACCCCACTTGGTCGTGATGAATGATCTTTTTAGTGCATTGTTGTATTCGATTTGCTAGAATTTTGTTTAGGATTTTTGCATCTGTATTCATCAGAGATATTGGTCTGTAGTTTTCTTTTTCTGTGTTGTCCTTACCAGGTTTTGGTATAAGGGTAATGTTGGCCTCATAAGATGGGTTAGGGAGTACTGTCTCTTCTTCAATTTTTTGGAAGAGTTTGAGCAGGATTGGTATTAGATCCTCTTTGAAGGTCTGGTAGAATTCACTAGTGAAGCCTTCTATTCTGAGACTTTTGCTTTTGGGAAGGTTTTGGATGACTGATTCCATTTCATTACTGGTGATCGGTCTGTTTAGATTTTCCAGTTCTTCATGGTTCTGCCTTGGAAGGCTATATGTATCCAAGAACTTGTCCATTTCTTCTAGGTTATTGAATTTGGTGGCATATAGTCCTTCATAGTATTCTTGGATGATCCTTTGTATTTCTGTGGTATCCGTGATAACTTCCCCTTTTTTATTTCTGATTTTGTTAATTAGTGTCCTCTCTCTTTTTATCTTAGTGAGTCTAGACAACAGTTTGTCAGTTTTGTTAATATTTTCAAAGAACCAGCTCTTTCTCACATTAATTTTTTCTATTGTCTTTTTGTTCTCTATTTCATTTAGTTCTGCTCTGATTTTTGTTATTTCCTTTCTTCTGCTGACCCTGGGTTTCACTTGTTCTTCTTTTTCTAATTCTTTAAGGTGTAACGTGAGGTTATTTATTTGGGATTTTTCTTGTTTCTTGAGATAGGCCTGTAATGGTATAAATTTCCCTCTTAAAACTGCTTTCGCTGCATTCCAAAAAATTTGGTAGGACGAATTTTCATTGTCATTTGTTTCTATGTATCTTTTGATCTCTCCTCTAATTTCTTGTTTGACCTTGTCGTTCTTTAAAAGTATGTTGCTTAATCTGCATGCATTTGTGGTTTTTTCCTGCTTTCTTTTTGCAATTGATATTCAATTTCAAAGCCTTGTGATCAGAGACTATGCTTGGTATGATTTCAGTCTTCTTAAATTTGCTGAGGCCGATTTTGTGTCCCAATATGCGGTCTATCCTTGAGAATGTTCCATGTACACTAGAAAAGAATGTATAGTCTGATGTTTTAGGATGAAGTGCTCTATGTATGTCAATTATGTCCATTTCATCTAATGTGTCATTTAGGGCTGCTATTTCATTATTTATTTTCTTTTTGGATGATCTATCCATAGCTGTCTGTGCTGTATTTAGGTTCCCTAGTATAATTGTGTTTCAGTCAATTTCTCCCTGTAGTTCTGTTAGTAGTTGCTTGGTATATTTCGGTGCTCCCTGATTGGGGGCATAAATATTGATGACTGTTATGTCTTCTTGTTGTATAGTCCCCTTTACCATTATGAAATGTCCATCTTTGTCTCTTGTTATCTTTTTCACTCTGAAGTCTGTTTCATCTGATATCATTATGGCTACACCTGATTTTCTCTGGGTACCATTTGCTTGGAGTGTCAATTTCCACCCTTTCAGTTTGAGTCTATGCTTGCCCTTGTAGCTGAGATGTGTCTCTTAGAGACAGCATATGGTTGGGTTTAGCTTTTTGATCCAGTCTGCTACTCTGTGCCTTTTTATTGGTGAGTTCAGTCCATTTACATTTAGGGTGATTATTGATATGTGAGGATGTCCTGTCATTCTATCTTTAGTTTTCTGGTAAGGCTGTGGCTCCATTGTTTCTTTGCCTTTTTGTCGTTGTCTATTATTTCTGTATGGTGGTACTCTATGCTGTTTCTCTGTGTTTCTTCTTTAATTACAGTATATATTTTAGTTGTGGATTTTTCTTGAGTGGTTACCCTTAAGTTTAAGTAAAAGAAAGTTTGATATTTAGAGTATTCCATTTTCTTCACCATGCCTACTTCCTCCATTCCCATATTCCGGTTCAGGCCTTTACTCTCCCCCTTTTTATGTTTTGGTTTCCACAAATTGTCCCTGTTGATGGTGGTCGAATAACCTCCTTTATTATTTCTTGTAGTGCAGGTCGTGTATTAGAAAATTCCCTCAGCTTCTGTATGTCTGGAAAGGTCGTTATTCCTCCTTCATATCTAAAGGATATCTTTGCTGGATACATTATTCTTGGCCCATAATTTCTGTCTTTCAGTATTTTGAACATTTGATTCCACTCCCTCCTGGCTTGTAGAGTTTCTGCTGAAAAATCTGATTATAATCTAATGGGCTTTCCTTTGTAGGTTACCGTCTTCTTTTCCCTGGCTGCCTTGAGGATTCTTTCTTTGTCGTTGATTTTAGACAGCTTCAATACAATGTGCCTTGGAGAAGCCCTGTTGGGATTGAGGTAGTTAGTTGTTCTATTTGCTTCTTGGATTCGAGGATCCAGTTCTGTCCAAAAATTTGGGAAGTTGGCATTGGCAATTTGTTTGAATATATTCTCTGTTCCCTTCTCTCTTTTTTATCCTTCTGTTATGCCTATTATTCTTATATTGCTCTTTCTGATGGAGTCAGAAAGTTCTTGTATAGTTCTTTCATTTCTTTTAAGTCTCAAGTCTCTGTCTTCTTCCATCTGTGTAATTTCCAGGTTTCTATTTTCGATGTCACTGATTCTTTCCTCCATCTGGTCAACTCTACTACCTAAGCTGGTTATTTCATTCTTAATTTCTTCTACTGAGTTCTTAATCTCCAGAAATTCTATTTAATTCGTTTTCGAAATTTCAATCTCTTTCATAAAATGCTCATGTTTTTCTTTGATTGTGTTTCTGAGTTCATTAAACTTCCTTTCTGTGTTTTCTTGCATCTCGTTGAGTTTTTTCAGAACTGCAATCTTGAATTCTCTGTCGTTTAAGTCATATATTTCTGTATCTTTATGTTCCTTTTCTGGAGACTTTTCACTTTCTTTCTCAGCTGTCTTGTTGCTTTGGTTATTCATGGCAATTACTGATTTATTATTTCTCTTCCTAGACATCTACAGGAGTGGCTTCTGCAATAGGTTGATAGGAAGAGGTCTTTCTTTTGTTTTCCAGTACTTGTTGGTAGAATGTTTCATTTTCTCCGATTGCTGCCTTTTTTTTTTCTCTCACACAGTAGTGCTATGTTTTCTCTGCACTATTCCAGCTTCTCACACAATGGGGGATTACCTGGGAGACAGGCTTCTCCTCTGTTAATAGTTCACCTGGGACCCTGGGTGCAGTGTCCTTGTGGGTATGCGGAGAGCTTTTGAAGTTCCAAATCTCTTCCTGCACCTGATTCAGAGCCCGTATGTTTCAGCAGTCGTGTTTACTCTTGCAGGGATCTGCCCAGATAGGTGGGGCCAGGGGCGGTGTGAGTTGTGAGAGGTGTCCCAGAGGAATGGCAGAGACCACCACCACAGCCGGTCTTTCTTCCACAGCTCTCTCCCGTCTGCTGGAACTAGTTGGGCTGCAAATCTGTTTCTGCGGTCCACAGTTCTCAGAACAGCCAATATTCTGTTCTTTCGATCTGACACTGCTACTCTTCCGCTTCTAGCGCCGGGCAGGTGGGGGCAGGGTGAGCCCTGGGAGGGTAGGGAGAGGGCGACTAGTTTCAGTGCTTAAGGCTTCCATTCTCTGCTCAGTAGTGAGGGCTTAAACCACCGTTTCCAGCCTTCTTCCCTCAGTCTTTTCTCCGAGGTCTCTGCCGTGAACACTGTGTTAGCCATGTTATATGCTGCCCCCTCAGCCCTGTGGGCCATAAGCGGAGCCCTAGCAGTCCAAGTTCTTCCCTCTCCAGCAGCTGCAGTCGTTCCGGGATGCAGCGAGCTCGGAGCACTGAGCTAGGTCTGCATCCTGCGCCCGCCCACGCGGCTCTGTCTCCGCACTTCTCTTTTCCCTCTTCCCCCACTGGAACGATTTGCCCACCTTTCGGTGAATTCAGTAGTGGGCCTCTTCGTCTTGCCTGTCTGCTGTGCAGGGAGTCCTTTGTGTTGTTATTGTTGTTCGATTAGTTGTAAATTCCATGGGAGCTTTACAGAGTCTCACCTCACGCTGTCATTTTGATGAGGTCTCGCAATGATTACTTTAAATGTAACATGATTAAATGCTTCAATCAAAAGACATAGGAGGCCTGAGTGGATAGGAAAATAAAATGCTTACATATGCTGCCTACAAGAGACTCACTTCACATTGAAAGACACACACAGACAGAAAATAAAGGAATGAAAAAAGATATCTCATGAAAATGGAAATGAAAGAAAAAGCTGGGGTAGCAATACTTATACCAGACAAAATAGACTTTAAAACAAAGCCTATAAGAAGAGACAATGAAGAACCCAGTAATCCCACTTCAGGGTATTTATCCAAAGAAAACCAAAATGCTACTGCAAGGGGATGTATGCATCCATATGTTCATTGTACATTGTTTACAATGGCCAAGATGTGGAGGCAGCCTGGATGTTTGTTGATAGAAGAATGGATAAAGAAAAGGTGGCTCATATATACAATGGAATATTGTTTGGCCATGGAAGGGAATGTGGTCTCACCAACTGCGGAAGTATGGATGGACCTGAAGGGTGTTGTGCTGAGCGGAGTATATCAGACAGAGAAAGACAGTTGTAATGTGATTTTGCTAATATGTGGAATCTAAGAACAAAATTAACAAACAAAACAGAAACAAACATAGATACAGAAATCATTTTGATGATTGCCAGATGGGAGGGAGGTTGGGGGTTTATGTGAAAGAAGGGGAAGGGATTAAGAAGTATAAACTAGTTGTTACAAAGCAGTTATAGGGATTGAGTATAGCATAAAGGATATAGCCAATAATATTATAATAACTATGTATAGTGTTAGATGGGTACCAGATTTGTTGGGGTGATCGATGGGAGGGGGTTGGAGACAGGGTGGATAATCTGAAGGAATTAAGAAGCACAAATTGGTAGTTACAAAATAGTCATGGGGATGTAAAGTAAAGCATAGAGAATATAGTCAATGACATGGTAATAATTATGTGTACTGCCAGGTGGGTACTAGACTAGTCAGGGGGATCACTTCTTAAATTATATAATGTCTAACCACTATGCTGTACATCTGAAATAATTATAAAATAATATTGAATATCAACTGTAATTGGTAAATTTAAAAGGTGGAGGAGGTGAAGGGGAATAAGAGGTCCAAATTACTAGGTCTAAAACAAATAAGTCATGGGGATATAATGTACAGCATAGGGAATATAGTCAATAATATTGTGATAGCATGGTATGGTGTCAGACGGTTGCTGGACTCATCATGGTGATCACTTTTTTAAGTATATAAATTTTGAATAACTCTGGTGTACACCTGAAACTAATATAATATTGTATGTTAGCTATATTTTTAACAAAAATCTTTTAAAAAGAGAATAAAATAAAGAAGTGTAATGACGAGTGGGGAAAAGAAAGGGGAGGACATGCTAGAGAGGGACTAATTAATTTATTTAGCAATATCCAATCAATTTATTTAGCAATATACAATAGCAAGAGACAAAGGCACTTCAAAGAATGTGTTAATGACAGAAAGCAAAGGCAGTTAAGACTAAACTATATACATTGATAAGAATGTCATGTCAAAGGAGTATGCATACATACAAGTTTAAGAAATCCCAACATATGTTTACTATTAATAAAAAATCACTTGGCTAAATACACAAATAACATCAATAAGGAGTATCTAAAAGCAGTAATAAATTCTATAAGATAGCAATTATTACAGTAGATGCCAAAATCTCACCAAACTGTGGGGAAACAACAGTGTCAAGGTCAGGAATCAAAACATTGCCAATCCGCAGTTGGAAAACTGAGGCATCTCCTGATTTTGCAAGCTGCAAGCTGCATGCAAGTTTCCAAAATTCTAACAAGTTCCCAAGAATGCTGCTGCCGTTGTCCTTGTTGTTGCTGGAAGTTAGAGCATCACCTGATGCTGCAAAATACAAGCTGTATATAAGTTTCTAAAATGTTAACAAGTTCTCAAAAAGGCTAACCATAGGGAATGACACTGGAGAGATCAGGAACCATCCCGACCTCACCAGGTCCACGGCTGGAAGTCAGCGCGTCTCCTGATGTTGTAAGCTATATGTTGTATACAAGTTTCCAAAATGTTAAAATGATGAAGAATCACCAATGACAAATGACGAAAAATTACACTGCCAACTGAGGTCTGGTCTTATATGTTTTTTTTAGATGTACCCTAAAGTCAAGTTCCTTGTTCCTGCCTCCCCCTCAGGTTATGGCCAGTTTCAGGAGGGTTTGGCAGTTACTGTGATAAAAATATTGCTTATCCAGTTAAAGGGCCAGTTTATTTGGACAAACAATACCTACTGTTCTTGTCTGGGACCATCGGCCCAATGCCTTCCAAAGCCTGGCAATGTGACTGTCATGTCATTCTGATATAACTTAGTTACTTTTCTACCTCATCTTCTGATGAAAGCAAAACAGACAAAAAGACTCTTCATCACCTCATATCTCCCCTGCTGGGAATGAGACAAGGGAGAATTTTCTTAATCCCATACTAACCATCACCTCACATGTAGTCTCTCATGTGAGGGAACAAAAAGCTGACAGACAAAAGCTAACATCAGCCAATGAAGGCAAATTTTCCTAACATCTTTCCCACAAGAAGAAAACGAAAAAGAAAAATAGAGCAATGCTGACAGTTGACACCGGTAGCTGGCCTAGTTGCTTCCAGTTAGAGGATGGTTTTCCTATACTGGACAAAAACAGTATCTCAGGATATTACCATCAGACAAAGACTCCCCATGACTGTGTGGAAAAAAAAAAAAAAACACAGTAGAACACTTCATACTCCATAATGATTTCTGAACAGAGATAATAACAGAGACATTAGGTAATCACAGAATGACCAAACACCACCACACCACTTTTTTTGTTAACATGATTGACAACTGCTTCTTCTTCAATTAATACTCTAGCCCCATTTTTTTCCCTTCTACCTCCTAGATAAAAATTAAGGTAGTCAATCATCAAATTGCCCCAGATTCTTGACAATAGCCATTCAAAACAGTTTATTAAGATATTTACACTTTTAAATCTGTGATCTTTTTCAAATTAATATTTTTTGGAATATCAGTGGTTAACAACATTATATAAATTTCAGGTATACAACTTCATAATACAATATCTATCTATATATACATATATAGAAAGAAAGCAAATGTGGCAAAACTTTAATAATTATTGAATCTTGGTAAAGAGTATACGGATATTGTATTATTTTCACAACTTTTCTCTAGATTTGAAAATAGAAAAGGATTTCTAAAATCCTTTTTAAAAAGAGGCAAATATCTCAATATAGTTTTCTTTTCTTATGACTGCATCCTAATCAATATAACCAAAATTTCAGTATTTCACATGGAAAATTATTAGTTTGTAATAATTAATTTTGAGTATATTTTAAGTTAATTTCTGTTTCTTCCATGGTTTAACATATTTAGAAGTCTTTAGCCAATTTTGCCAAATGATCAATTAATTCACTCACTTTACCAAATTTACTGATTTACCAAAATTCATTATTCTTTTATCTTTTCTTTTTTAATAAAGCTTTTAGCAGTTCAAAAACATTTTAAAAATTGACCCTTGCCTCCTGAACTTTCCTACCAAAAATACCTAACACAAGCCTCACTCTTACAATAAACAACTCTCTCTCTCCCTTGCCCATTTCCTCTTTCAGAGAATCTCCACTGTTTCTCCATGGTGTGCTGTCTCCTTTGTTGCAATAACAATAAACCTAACTTTATTGACTGAAAGTGATCCTGGAGACCTTTGGCTGGTGAGCATAACAAAGAAAAACTTGAAAGTAAGGTTTTCTGAACTGTGGGAAACCTCTTTCTTGTGTCCTCCATTTCCCCTCCCCCTGAGGAACACTTTGGAAGCTACTGAGGTAGATGATCTCTAAGGACTACTAAAATCCATATTTTAATAGTGTCGGTGAAGATAATCTCAGTCTCTGGATATAATAATAGCCTTTACTCAGGTGTTTAATTGAGACTGTCCCTTGAAAGAACTGGAATGTCCATTTTTATATTAGTATTGTATCTGAGAATGTAACCAAGACAGTTAACATAGATGCTGTTTTTTGTATAGAGAAATCATTTTGACATCTCTTTAAAAGTTTCATATTTTTCCCAGTGCTCTCAGTTTCCCTCTATACTTGGTCTGTGGCATTGGGGAGAGGAGTTCCAGTGTTGCTGACTTAAAAGAGATTGATCCAATCTATGAAGTGATCCCCTTGCTAAGTCCAGTACCCATCTAGCACCCTACATTATCTTCACAACATTATTGATTATATTCCTCATACTGTATTTCACATCCCCGTGACTATTTTGTGACTACCAATTTGTATGTTCTAATCCCTTCACCTTCTCCCTCATCCCCACCACCCTCCCATCTAGCAACCATCAGTTTTGCCTCTTTATCTCTGAGTCTATTTCTGTTTTGTTTGCTCATTTATTCTGTTCTTTAGATTCCACATATAAGTTAGATCATATGGTATTTGTCTTTCTTAATCTGACTTATTTCACTTAGCATAATATTCTGTACACCTGAAGCTGAAGTAGAGTAATATTGAATTTAAACTATAATAATAAATATATATTTACTGGATATTAGGTACAACACAGGGAATATAGTCAATGGTATTGTAACAGCTATATACGAAGTCAGAGGGGTAGTAGACTTGAGGGGGCCTATCACTTTCTGAGGGGTTTAAATGTTTAATCATTATGTTGTTTTATACACCTGAAACTAATATAAAAATAATAAAATTAAATAAAAAGGGAAAAAAAAGATTGATCCATGAATGTGCTTTCCTTAGCTTCCTACTGATAAATGCTTTCCCCCTGCTATTTTCCTGAGTGATTTCTGTCCCTGGATTCTCATCATGAATAAGCAGTTGGGGGACTGAGATGTAGAACAGACTTGAATATTTGGGATGTTTTCCAGAATTCACTGGCCAACAATAGAAAGCTGTGAAGGGGCAGAGAAAATTGATTCATGAGAGTTATTTTTAGAACTTTATATATACCCAAATGTTAAACTTACTTTTTTAAAAGGCAAGAGTATGTCTATATAAACCTCTTTTTCTAATTAAAATCCTAAAAAAAAAATCAATATCTGCCATCTAATATATATTGTCATTTTAAAGAGTTCTAGCAAGGAACTTTTATAGCATTTTGTCGTTGTTGTTTAAATATGTATAATAGGTAGCAAAGTGATAGAAACCCAAGACTGAAAGAATATTTAAGCAATAAAAGTGGCTTTTGATTTGTGACTATAATGCTTTGCTTTTGGAAGAAGCAAGGGGTGTACAGAAGTGGTAAGAGCAGAAGAAAGATTTTTCCATATTATATTCATCCATCCAAGTATGGCAGTTTTGGTACCACAGCCTACATTTTGTGACTGGGGCTCTGTTGGGGAGAGGTGGTCAGGGAGCAAAGTCTGGAGGCTAGCGAAAGAAACAGTGAAGCAAGACTCCGGCAGAGAAGGAAAGTTTGAACTTTATATACTGCTAGAAATTTTCAAAAGAGATTGCTCTTCTGTAGCTTTTCAATCTTTTTAAAGACCTTTCACATTTATTGTCTCATTGAAAATCTAGAAACCTCCAGGGAGGTAAGTAAGGCCAATAAAACTATAAAATGTGAATGTAGTTAGGACCTAGGGCCCTGTAGTAAGGGGCCAAGATTCTTATCTGAGTAAAGCTATTTGCAAACTGTACGAGGTGTGATCAAACAATACAGTGAATGTTTGAATTAATGTATTACAATAAGACACATTGCTATTAATCCCCCTCAAAATACTCCCTCTTACTTCAAATACACTTATCCCATTGTTCTTGTCACTTTCTGAAGCAGTTCTGGAAGTCCTCTTTCATGAGTGTCTTTAGTTGTGCTGTCATGGTTGCCTCGATGTCCTGAATCATTTTAACTTTGGGGAAAAGCCAGAAGTCGCATGATGACAGATTTGGTGAATAAGGTGGATGAGGACACCCCGTAATGTTTTTATTTGACAGAAATTGCCATGTACCAGAAGCAATGTGTGACACGGAGAATTGTTGTGACGGAGGATGATTTATGGCACACTTTAAAACACACCTTCTCTCAACCGCAGTGCACACCCGACTGACTCACAAGTTGAAACTTCTCACACTCTGTTACTAAGGTTCAATGCGCTGCTTCCTGCATTGAAGATCCCTGTCTTTCTGTTGGATGGCACTCGGCAACAGCATTCACTGCATTTGTTGATCACAACGGAAAGGTTCTGTGTCACACATCACTTCTGGTACAGCAATTTCTGTCAAATAAAAGCATTATAGTGTCCTCATTCACCTTATTCACCAGATCTGGCACCGTGCAACTTCTGGCTCTTCCCCAAAGTCAAAATGACCATGAAAGATAAATGTTTTGAATCGATTCAGGACATCAAGGCAGCCACGACAGCGCAACTAAAGACACTCATGGAAGAGGATTTCCAGAACTGCTTCAGAAACTAGCAAGAATGGTGGGTTAAGTGTGTTCAAAGTAAGAGTGAGTATTTTGCAAGGGATTAATGGCAATGTGTCTTTTAATGTAATATTTTTTTATTTAAACATTCATTGTAATTTTTTATCACACCTCGTACTAACTTTGAACACTTCGAACAATTTACAAAACCTCTCTAAATCTTAATGTCATCTTCTAAAATATAGTACAGTAGTTCTCCCTTATCCATGGGGTATATGTTCCAAGAACTCCCCCAGTGGGTACCTGACACTATATGTAGTGCCAAAACCTATATACACTATTTTTTCCTGCACATACATACCTATGATAAAGTTTAATTTATAAATTAGGCACAGTAAGAGATTAACAAAAATAATAAAATATAATAATTATAACAATACACTATAATAATGGTTACGTGAATGTGGTCTCGGGCTCTCTCTCTCTCTCTTTCAAAATATGTTGCTGTATTGTATTCCCCTTCTTGTGATGATATGAGATGATACAGTGCTTTCATGGTGAGAGAAAGTGAGGTGGATATGCTGGACAAAACAATGATTTACATCCAGAGTGGACAGATTGGGGCAGTATGAGATTTCATCATGCAACTCAGAACAGTGCAATATTAAAACTTATGAATTTATTATTTCTGGAATTTTTCAATTAATATTTCCAGACTGAGGTTGACCACAGGTAACTGAATTTACAGAAAGCAAAACTGTGAACGAGGGAGGACTACTGTAGATAATATCTCTATTTCTGGTGTCTTTCTGTGTGTGTGTGTGTGTGCGTGTGTGTGTGTGTGTGTGTGTGTCTATTCTTCAACTGTATTAATAATGTTTAATTACTTAGGCTAAATGGTGGGTACATTGTTATTGGTTGTATTACCCTTTCTATATTTAAAAAAAATATGGCAAAGGCTAAGAGCTTGAAGCTTGCATGTATCTTTTGAAATTTCAATGAATCTGCTTTGAGGCAAAGACCAACCAAAGCAGATCTTAACCATCTTTTACTGTGGACCCTTCCACCCTTTCTTTCCACTATGGATACTGTAGCCATCCACAGTGGCATGCCAGGTATTATTCACATGTATCTTAAAATTTCCCACATTTCTGCCTTTTCTAGTATTTTCCCCTCTATCTCGAATGCCTTTCCCTACACATATACCAGAATATTATCTTTTCTTCAAGACATACCTCTGTCCTACTAAAAGAAGCTGCCCTCAACACAGTGGTACTCTGGAGCCACCTTGTATCAGCCTGTAAAAGCCAATTGTTACATTTTCAGAAAATTTTGAGCCAATTAACATCACATTGGTAGCCTTAAAATGGTCATGATGAAAATATTTATACCATGGAAATTAGCAAATGGTGCAAAGTAGGGCTTTTATCATCAGAGGGTCAGTTGTTAAACATTTACCAATATATCATTCCCAACTTCTCCTAATGGAATTTATTCCTCCTTCCCGTATACTCTCTTAGCAGTCTGTACTAAAGTGTTTCCCAAAAAATAAGACCTAGCCAGACAATCAGCTCTAATGTGTCTTTTGGAGCAAAAATTAATATAAGACCTGGTCTTATAGTAAAATTAAGACCCAGTCTTACTTTACTATAAGACTGGGTATAATATAACATAACATAACATAACACCGTGTCTTATATTAATATTTGCTCCAAAAGATGCATTAGAGCTAATTGTCTGGCTAGGTCTTATTTTTTGGGAAACACAGTAGCACTCATTACTATTGAACCTTGCATTTTAGTTTTTAATGAATACATTTGTCTTTCCCATGTCATTGTTAGGGACTCTAGGGCAGAAAATAAGTCTCATTCATTCTTTTATCTCACACAACATCTAGAAGAATGTCTTCAATGTGACAGGTACTCAACAATTTTGATGAGTTAAATGTAAAAAATAAGTACAAGTTTCTCCCTTCTTCAACCAGAAGTGAAATGGGGATGTGCACTGTTCCCATAAAAGGTATGGCAAGTCATATGGAAATGTGTGGAGTTAGATAATACACTGACAGGAAAGGGGAAAAACAATTTAAAAAATAATACAATTTACATTACTCCCACACTTATATTTTTTTCCTAATCCTAACAATTATTGAATTTCAACTATCAAGGGAACATTTTTTTTACCCTTACAAAATGTATTTTTCTATTTGTATATATCAAACGTGAAAATTGGATCCTTTTTAATGTTTCATAGTTTGAAACAACAAATTGTTAACCATTTTATAAAGTTGTCTAAAAAAAAGATCTTTTAAAAAAGTCTGAAAAAAATAGTTGTAATTGAGGCAATTTGAGAATAAAAACATGTGAAAATTACTTATCTGACAGCTATATAGCAGTCTACATACCCTAAAAAAAAATCTCCCACTAAATATAACAAAAAAGTTACATGAAACAAATAATTATTTATAATGTATCAATGAGTCTTTAAACCATCACTCAGAGCTGAAAATTAAAGCAGAAACTTAGAATGATGAAGGAAGCATTAATCTAGCTTTGATCTTGAGAACATTTGTCAAACCAGATGAACTTGTGCTTAAGATGTCCTGGTTTCATAGGCATTGAGTATAAGATACAAACTCAGCACACCCAGAGCAGAGAGTCTACTAGGAGATCACCAATGTGTCTGTATACATGTATAATGCTGGAATCCAACGGGCTATACTTTCAAAATAAGAGTGAACTCTAAAATAAAACAAGTTGAATAGTTTCTTTAAAAAGAAAAAAAAGAGTGAATTAAACATCTCTTCCCACAACGAGACTAAAAGAAACTGCTATATTAAAATTTGGCAATGAATGGAGGGGGAAAAAAATCTCCCTTGACAATATATATAACAGGTTATTCCTCATGTACTGGAATAACAACTGGTTATTCCTCATGTAGATTGCTGCTGGAATTCACACAGTCTGGATGATCCAATAAAACCTAAGGAGATTTACTTAAAGTGGTCCTGAGCTAAACGTGCCCCAGGTATTTGGCAAAAATAAATGCAAATCACCTTTTAACAAATTGAGTTTCAATCCTTACCTCAAACAATTCTGTTAGGTCAAGTTCCCAAAAATATGAGCTCACAGTCAAAAAAAGTAACACATCAAATAAAGTGAGTTCAAAACAGCAGAAACAATAGAGCACAGAATCAGATCCAGAATGATACAGATATCGAATTATTAAAAAGCCAAATATTTTAAATAGATACAATATTTTAAAATATATAAAAGAAAGGGTTAAAATATGAATAAAAACAATAAACTATGCAAACAAATATGCATATTTGAAAACAATTAAAATACTTCAAAGTGGCAGAAATATAATAATTGAAAATAAAAAAAAATTCAGTGAATGGGTGGGTATAATAGCAGATTAGATCACTTCGTAAGTTATATAAATATCTAATAACTATGTGGTACACATGAAACTAATATAATATTGTATATCAACGATAATTGAAAAAACAATTATTAAAAAAGAAATAGCTGTTAAGAAAAATATGAGCTAAAATATAGATGTGATGAAAATATTTATTTTTATTACAATTTATTGGGGTGAAAATGGTTAGTAAAATTACATAGGTTTCAAATATATAATTCTGCATTACATCATCTATATATTATGTCGTGTGTTCACCACCAGAGTCAGTGCTCCTTTCATCATCATATATTTGACCGTGTTTACCCTCATCTATCACCTCCCTCCCCCCTTATCCTCTAGTAACCTCTAAACTATTCTCTGTGTCTGAGTTTTTGTTTCTTTATTTGTCTGTCTTGTTCCTTTGCTGTTTTCAGTTTTATATCCCACATATAAGTGAAATCATATGATTATTGACTTTATTGTGTGACTTATTTCGCTTAGCATAATAATCTCAAGATCCATCCATGTTGTTGCAAATGGCACTATTTCATCTTTTCTTATGGCATAGTAATAGTCCATTGTACATATGAAACTAAAAAACTTCTGCATGCAAGAGAAACCATTGACAAAATAAAGAGGCAACTAACTGAACGGGAAAAGATACTTGCAAACAACGCTTCCAATAAGGGGCTAATATCCAAAATATATAAGGAACTCATACAACTCAACAACAACAACAAAAAAGACAAACAATCTAATTGAAAATGGGCAGAGGACCTGAATAGACATTTCTCCAAAAAGGACATACAGATGGCCAATAGACATATGAAAAAATGCTCAACATCACTAATCATCAGGGCAATGCAAATAAATACAAAATGAGATATCACCTTACACAAGTTGGAATGGATATCATCAGCAAGAAAATAATAACAAGTGTTGGAGAGGCTGTGGAGAAAAAGGAACCTTCATACACTGTTGGTGAGAATGAAGATTGGTGCAGCTGCTATGGAAGGCAGTGTGGAGGTTCCTCAAAAAATTGAGAATATAATTACCATATGACCCAGCAATCCCTCTCCTGGGTATCTACCCCAAAAAATTTGAAAACATTTATCTGTAAAGATATATGTGCTCCAATGATCATTGCAGCTTTATTTATGGTGGCCAAGACATGGAAACAACCAAAGTGTCCTTCGATAGATGATTGAATAAAGAAGCTGTGTTACATATACACAGTGGAATACTCTGCTGTAAGAAAAGATGAAATAGTGCCATTTGTGACAACATGGATAGATCTTGAGATTATTATGCTAAGCAAAATAAGTCAGACAGAAAAAGTAGAGAACCATATAATTTCACTCATATGTGGGATGTAAAACTGAAAGCAACAATGGAACAAGACAAACAAATGAAGAAACAAAAACTCATAGACACAGACAATAGTTTAGTGGTTACCAGAGGGTAAGGGGGGAGGGGGGTGGTAAATGATGGTAAAAGGGATCAAATATATGGTGACGGAAGGAGAACTGACTCTGGGTAGTGAACACACAACCTGATACATAGATGATGTATCACAGATTGTACACTTGAAACCTATCTAACTTTACCAACCATTGTCAACCCAATAAACTTTAATTTAAAAAAACAGTAATATCTTTGCCCAAGTATTATTCTCTCCATATTTACCTTCCAAATTGCAAAAGGCTAAATAAATAGTAGGTAATTTCTGGACTCTTATTCACAAGGTCAAAATGATATAAATAAATCAGCATGCATCAATCATATTTTTTGTTTCTTAATTTCTAGATCAGTAATATGTAAGTAGAAGTCGGTATGTTATTAAGGTCCTGAACTTTGGAGGAGAAAGTGCTGAAGGGCTACAAAGGGAACAGCATTTTTTGGTTGAAAATTTATGAACTATTAAAATGGTTCTCTTCTTCAAACAGCTACTTTTATTTCATTACCGTAGTTCTTACCGTTACTGAAATTTCTCATTTTTCTTATAATCTAACACTAGTCAATATGCTACTAAAAATGTTGAGAAAGAAATCAATTTCTCTGAATGTCAACAATATTAAAATCAATGTGAAACAAAACAATTTCCCTGAATGCTGACAGTATTAAAATCAATATATTCAAAAGCAATATATTGGATTGGAATAATTAGTATTTACAAATCCTCCTCTCTATTTTTATACTGTGTTTTGATATGAAATTCAATTATTTACTGCCAAAACCGGCTGTAGAGGGAGAAAAACATGTAAGTTACATATATCCAAATATTGAGACAGAATAGCATTACCTCTGCCAAAGTAAGGTATAATCTGAAGGTTTGGGTTCTTAAATATTAATACATTCATAAAATACATATTAAAGTATAACATATACTCTATATGGATTCTGAATAAATATTGAAAAATTTAAGTATTTAACAAGTTGACTAATACCTAAGAAAATAAAGAATACTTAATGTATTTAAAAGCAAATCTTGGATATTATTATTTTACATGATGGTTTTCTTTTTTTTTTAAATTTTCCACAAGTTTTTATTGAAGTAAAATTACATAGATTTCAAGTATACAATTCTGTATTACACCATTTATACATCCCATTGTGTGTTCACCACCCAGAGTCAGTTCTCCTTCCATCACTATATATTTGATCCCCCTCACCCTCATCTCCCACCCCCCACCCCACTTACCCTCTGGTAACCACTAAACTAATGTCTGTGTCTATGAGTTTTTGTTTCTCATTTGTTTGTCTTGTTCTTTTGTTGTTTTTGGTTTATATACCACATATCAGTGAAATCATATGGTTCTCTGCTTTTTCTGTCAGACTTATTTCGATTAGCATCATACTCTCAAGATCCATCCATGTTGTCACAAATGTTCCTATATCATCTTTTCTTACCACCGAATAGTATTCCATTCTGTATATATACCACAACTTCTTTAATCATTCATCTATCAAAAGACATTTTGGTTGTTTCCGTGTCTTGGCCACTATAAACAAAGCTGCAATGAACATTGGAGCACACCTGTCTTTATGTGTAGATGTTTTCAGATTTTTTGGGTAGATACCCAGGAGAGGGATTGCTGGGTCATATGGTAATTCTATTCGTAATTTTTTGAGCAACCTTCACACTGCCTTCCATAATGGCTGCACCAGTCTGCATTCCCACCAACAGTGTATGAGGGTTCCTTTTTCTCCACAGCCTCTCCAACACTTGTTACTATTTGTCTTGTTGTTGATAGCCATTCTGACTGGGGTGAGGTGATATCTCATTGTGGTTTTTATTTGCATTTCTCTGATGATTAGTGATGTTGACCATTTTTTCATATGTCTATTTGCCTTTTGTATGTCCTCTTTGGAGAAATGTCTCTTCAGGTCCTCTACCCATTTTTCAATTGGGTTGCTTGTTTTTTTGTTGTTGAGTTTCATGAGTTCCTTGTATATTTTGGATATTAGCCCCTTATCGGAGGCACTGTTTACAAAAACTTTCTCCCATTCAGTTGGTTGCCTCTTTATTATGTCGATTGTTTCTTTTGCTGTGCAGAAGCATTTAAGTTTCATATAGTCCCATTCGTTTATTTTAGCTTTTACTTCCATTGCCTTTGGAGTCAAATTCATAAAATGCTCTTTGAACCAAAGGTCCATAAGTTTAGTACCTATATTTTATTCTATACAGTTTATTGTGTCATGTCTTATGCTTAAGTCTTTGATCCATTTTGAATTAATTTTGGTACATGGTGACAGATAGCAGTCCACTTTCATTCTTTTACAAGTTGCTATCCAATTCTCCCAGAACCATTTATTGAAGACGCTGTAGTTCCTCCACTGTATGTTTTTGGCTTCTTTGTCAAAAATTATCTGTCCATATTTATGTGGTTTTATTTCTGGGTTCTCAATTGTATTCCATTTGTCTATGTGTCTGTTTTTCTGCCAATACCATGCTGTTTTGATTATTGTAGCCCTGTAGTACAAGCCGAAGTCAGGGAGTGTGATACCTCCAGTATTGTTCTTTTTCCTTAAGATTGCTTTGACTATTCGGGGTCTTTTGTGGTTCCAAACAAATTTGATGAATTTTTGTTCTATTTCTTTAAAAAATGCCATTGGGATTTTGATGGGGATTGCATTAAATCTGTATATTGCTTTGGGTAATATGGCCATTTTAACTATGTTGATTCTTCCAATCCAAGAGCACGGAATGTCTTTCCATTTGTTTGTGTCTTCTTCAATTTCCTTCTAAAATGTCTTATACTTTTCAGCATATAGGTCCTTCACAACCTTGGTTAAGTTTACTCCTAGGTATTTTATTCTTTTTGCTGCAATTGCAAAAGGAATTGTTCTTTGTATTTCTTTTTCTGAGATTTCATTGTTATATATAGGAATGCAATTGACTTTCGTAGGTTGATTTTGTAGCAGCAACTTTACTGTATTCATTGATTTTTTTCTAATACCTTTTTCGTGGTCGTAAGGGTTTTCAATATATAGCATCATGTCATCTGCAAAGAGTGATAATTTAACTTCTTCATTCCCAATTTGGATGTCTTTTATTTCTTTCTCCTGTCTGATTGCTCTGGCAAGGACTTCTAACACTGTGTTGAAAAGCAGAGGTGATAGGAGACAGATCTGTCGTGTTCCTGAACGTAGAGCAAAGGGATTCAGTTATTCACCATTAATTATGAGATTAGCTGAGGGCTTGTCATATATGGCCTTTATTATGTTAAGGTATTTTCCTTCTATACCTATTTTATTAAGTGTTTATTTCATAAATAGATATTGTATCTTGTCAAATGCTTTTTCTGCATCAATTGATATAATCATATGATTTTTGTCCTTTATTTTGTTTACGTGATGTATCACATTGATGGATGTGTGGATGTTGAACCATCCTTGTGCCCTGGGGATGAACCCCACTTGGTTGTGATGAATAATCTTTTTAATGCATTTTTGTATTCGATTTGCTAGAATTTTGTTTAGGACGTTTGCATCTGTATTCATCAGAGATACTGGTCTGTAGTTTTCTTTTTCTGTGTTGTCCTTACCAGGTTTTGGTATAAGGGTAATGTTGGCCTCATAAGATGGGTTAGGGAGTACTGTCTCTTCTTCAATTTTTTGGAAGAGTTTGAGCAGGATTGGTATTAGATCCTCTTTGAAGGTCTGGTAGAATTCACTAGTGAAGCCTTCTATTCCGAGACTTTTGCTTTTGGGAAGGTTTTGGATGACTGATTCCATTTCATTACTGGTGATCGGTCTGTTTAGATTTTCCAGTTCTTCATGGTTCAGCCTGGGAAGGCTATATGTTTCTATGAACTTGTGCATTTCTTCTAGGTTATTGAATTTGGTGGCATATAGTCTTCCATAGTATTCTTGGATGACCTTTTGTATCTCTGTGCTGTCTGTGATAACTTCTCCTTTTTCATTTCTGATTTTGTTCATTAGTGTCTTCTCTCTTTTTATCTTACTGAGTCTAGCCAAGGGTTGTCAATTTTGTTAATCTTTTCAAAGAACCAGCTCATTCTCACATTAATTTTTTCTATTGTCTTTTTGTTCTCTATTTCATTTAGTTCTGCTCTGATTTTTGTTATTTCCTTTCTTCTGCTGACCTTGTGTTTCACTTGTTCTTCTTTTTCTAGTTCTTTAAGGTGTAACATGAGGTTATATATTTGGGATTTTTCTTGTTTCTTGATATAGGCCTGTAATGATATAAATTTCCCTCTTAGAACTGCTTTCGCTGCATCCCAAAAAATTTGGTAGGATGTATTTTCATTGTCATTTGTTTATATGTATCTTTTGATCTCTCCTCTAATTTCTTCTTTGACCCAGTCGTTCTTTAAAAGTATGTTGTTTAATCTCCATGTATTTGTGTTTTTTCCCGCTTTCTTTTTGTAGTTGGTGTCCAATTTCAAAGCCTTGTGATCAGAGAATATGCTTGGTATGATTGCAATCTTCTTAAATTTGCTGAGGCTAATTTTATGTCCCAATATATGGTCTATCCTTGAGAATGTTCCATGTACTCTAGAAAAGAATGTATAGTCTGATGTTTTAGGATGAAGTGCTCTATATATGTCAATTATGTCATTTCATCTAATGTGTCATTTAGGGCTGCTATTTCGCTATTTATTTTCTGTTTGGATGATCTATCCATAGCTGTGAATGATGTATTTAGGTCCCCTAGTATAATTGTGTTTTGGTCAATTTCTCTCTTTAGTTCTGTTGGTAGTTGCTTGGTATATTTCAGTGCTCCCTGATTGGGGGCATAAATATTGATGACATTTATGTCTTCTTGTTGTATAGTGCCTTTTACTATTATGAAATGTCCATCTTTGTCCCTTGTTATCTTTTTCACCCTGAAGTCTGTTTCATCTGATATCATTATGGCTACACCTGATTTTCTCTGGGTACCATTTGCTTGGAGTGTCAATTACCACCCTTTCAGTTTGAGTCTATGCATGTCCTTGTAGCTGAGTTGTGTCTCATGGAGACAGCATATGGTTGGGTTTAGTTTTTTGATGCAATCTGCTACTCTGTGCCTTTTTATTGGTGAGTTTCATCCATTTACATTTAGGGTGATTATTGATATGTGAGGATGTCCTGTCATTCTATCTTTAGTTTTCTGGTAAGGCTGTTGCTCCATTGTTTCTTTGCCTTTTTGTTGTTGTCTATTATTTCTGTTTGGTGGTATTCTACGACGTTTCCCTCTGTTTCTTCTTTTATTACAGTATGTATTTCAGTTCTGGATTTTTTTTGAGTGTTTATGCTTAAGTTTATATAAAAGACAGTTTGATATTTAGAGTATTCCGTTTTCTTTAGCATGCTTACTTTCTCCATTCCCATATTCCGGTTCATGCCTTTACTCTCCCCCTTTTTATGTTTTGTTTGCCACAAATTGTCCCTGTAGATGGTAGTGGAATAGCCTCCTTTATTATTACTTGTAGTGCGTGTCATGTATTAGAAAATTCCCTCAGCTGATGTATGTCTGGAAATGTCGTTATTCCTCCTTCATATCTAAAGGATATCTTTGCTGGATATATTATTCTTGGCTCAGAATTTCTCTCTTTCTATACTTGGAATATTTGATTCCTCTCCCTCCTGGCTTGTAGAGTTTCTGCTGAAAAATCTGATGATAATCTAATGGGCTTTCCTCTGTAGGTTACCTTCCTCTTTTTCCTGGCTGCCTTGAGGATTCTTTCTTTGTCGTTGATTTTAGACAGCTTCAATACAATGTGCCTTGGAGAAGGCCTGTTGGGATCGAGGTAATTAGGTGTTCTATTTGCCGCTTGGATTTGAGGATCCAGTTCTGTGCACAAGTTTGGGAAGTTCTCATCAACAATTTGTTTGAATATATTCTCTGTTCCCTTCCCTCTTTCTTCTCCTTCTTATATGTCCATTATTCTTATATTGCTCTTTCTGATGGAGTCAGAAAGTTCTTGTATAGTTCTTTAATTTCTTTTAAGTCTCAAGTTTCTTTCTTCTTCCATCTGTGTCATTAACACGTTTCTATCTTTGATGTCACTGATTCTTTCCTCCATCTGGTCAACTCTACTACCTAAGCTGGTTATTTCATTCTTAATTTCTTCTGTTTAGTTTTTAATCTCCAGAAATTCTATTTGGTTCTTTTTTAAAATTTCAATCTCTTATGTAAAATGCTCATGTTGTTCTTTGATTGTTTTTCTGAGTTCATTAAACTTCCTTTCTGTGTTTTCTTGCATCTCGTTGAGTTTTTTCAGAACTGCAATCTTGAATTCTCTGTCATTTAAGTCACATATTTCCATATCTTTAAGTTCCTTTTCTGGATGCTTTTCACTTTCTTTCTGAGCTGTCTTGTTGCCTTGGTTATACATGGCAAATACTGATTTATTATTTCTCTTTCTAGACATCTACAGGAGTGGCTACTGCAACAGGTTGATAGGAAGATGTCTTTCTTTTGTTTCCCAGTACTTGTTGGTAGAATGTTTTATTTTCTCTCCGACTACAGCCTTTTTTTTCTTCTCTCACACATAAGTGCTTTGTTTTTTCTGCTCTATTCCTGCTTCTCACACAATGCGGTGATTTCCTTGGAGATGGGCTTCTCCTGTGTTAATAGTTTGCCTTGGTCACAGGGTGTAGTGTCTGTGTGGGTATGTAGAGAGCTTTTGAAGTTCCAAAGGTCTTCCTGCACCAGATTCAGAGTCCATATGTTTCAGCAGTTCTGTTTACTCCTGCAGGGATCCGCCCAGCTAGGTGGGGTCCGGGGCATGATGAGTTGTGAAAGGTGGCCCAGAGCAATGGCGGCGACCATTGCCACAGCCGATCCTGCTTCCTCAGCTCCCTCCCTTTTGCTGGAACTGGTTGAGCTGCCAATCTGTGTCTGCAGTCCATAGTTCTCAGAACTGCAAATATTCTGTTCTTTTGAGCTGAGACTGCTACTGTTCCGCTTCTAGCACCGGTCAGGTGGGGGCAGGGTGAGCTCTGGGAGGGTAGGGAGATGGGGGCTAGTCTCAGTGCCTAAGACTTCCGTTCTCTGTGGCAGTGTGGACTTAAACCAGTTTGCAGCCTTCTTCCCTCAGTCTTTTCTCCGAGGTCTCTGCCGTGAGCGTTGGGTTCAGCCATGTTATATGCTGTCCCCTCAGCCCTGTGGGCCATAAGCGGAGCCCTAGCAGTCGAAGTTCTTCCCTCTCCCACAGCTGCGGTAGTTCCAGGATGCAGCCGGCTCGGAGCACCGAGCTAGGTCTGAGTCCTGCGCCCCTGCGGCTCCATCTCCGCACTTCTCCCTTCCCTCCGCCCCGGGTCGCGCAATTCGCCCACCTTTAGGTAAATTCAGTAGTGGGCCTCTTCGTCTTGCCTGTCTGCTGTGCAGGGAGTCCTTTGTGGAGTTATTGTTGTTCAATTAGTTGTAAATTCCAGGTGAGCTTTACAGAGGCTCACCTCACACTGCCATTTTGATGACGTCCTTTACATGACGGTTTTCTTAAGAGGGGTGGAGAGTACAGTGGGGTTGGTGTTACTGGTATTAAATACAGGAAGAATGCTCCACCGAAAGAGGAATCTATTGAAATTTGAGAGTCTACAATTTCAACTATAGATTTAATTGGGTTGTAGAACTACAGCAACTGATGCCCTTGTCAGAAATATTCAATGAGTAGCTATATAATCACTCACTCCGTGCAACAGGGGAAGGGAGGAGAGAAAAATATTTCTTAAAAATCAGGGAAGAATGAAAGATCCCCTATAGATACAGTTAACATTTTAATGGCTGCCAGCTGGGAGGGGTTTGGGGGAGTGGGTGAAAAGTGGGAAGCCATTAAGAAGTACAAATTGGGTGTTACACAGTAGTCATGGTGATATAAGGTACAGATAAGGAATATAGTCAATAATATTGCAATAACTATGTATGGTGTTAGAGGTGTGGTAGAATTATCAGGGTTTTGGGGGAGAGAGTGGAGGGCAAGGTGAAAAAGATGAAAAGATTAAGAAATACAAATTGGTAGTTACAAAATAGTCATGGGGGTGTAAAGTAAAGCATAGATAATTTAGTCAATGATATGGTAATAACTACGTAACTACGTATAGTGCCAGGTGGGTACTAGATTAGTCCGGTGATCACTTCTTAAATTATGTAAATGTCCAACCACTATGCTGTACACCTGAAATTAATATCAAATAATATTGAATGTAAACTGCAATTGAAAAATTACAAAGAGGGGATAAAAGGTGAAGGGGAATAAGAGGCCCAAATTTCCAGGTATAAAACAAGCAAGTCATGGGGATGTAATGTATAGCATAGGGAATAGGAGATCTGACAATTAAGTTCACGAACTTGCCACCACACACTTACACTGGCAGCACTGTACAAACAGCTCAGTAAGTTTTCATAACCTTGGTATATCAGTGTCTCATAGCTGTGTTCGTGTTGACGTATAGCAGGGTTTTGCTGAGTAGCATTCTTTATTGTTGTTGAGTGTCATTGTGTGCCATTGCAAGAATGTCTGAGTTTGAATTAGAGCAATGAACAAACACTAAATTTCTTGTTAAACTTGGCAAGAGTGGAAGTTAAATCAGGGACATGATAGTCCAAATTTACGGGGATAATGCCATGAATAAAATGGCAGTGTACAAATGGATTAACCATTTTTCTGAGGGGAGAGAAAGTGTCACTGATGAAGAGAGGTCAGGGTGGCCAGTGACAGGCAGAACTGACAAAAACATTGCAAAAATTCGTCAAATTGTGTATCAAAATTGTTGGCTGACTGTGAGAAGCATAGCATACCAAATAAACATTGTTAGAGAAACAGTTAGGAAAATCTTAAGTGAAAATCTTGGCATGATACAGGTGCAAAAATGGTCCCCAAGGACCTCACTGATGAACAAAAGCAAAGGACAGTCGAAGTTTGCCAAGACCTTTTGGAGATGCAAGTGATGTTTTGGGCCATGTTATCACGGTGATGAAACATGGCTGTACCAATATCACCCTGAAACAAAGTGTCAAAGTGCACAATGGAAGTTAGCCAATTCTCCACGACCAAAAAAGTTCTGTCAGTCCAAATCAAGAGTCAAAGCAATGTTGCTAACCTTTTTTGATATCAGAGGGAT
The DNA here is from genome assembly GCF_004115265.2 of Rhinolophus ferrumequinum. Classification (NCBI taxonomy): domain Eukaryota; kingdom Metazoa; phylum Chordata; class Mammalia; order Chiroptera; family Rhinolophidae; genus Rhinolophus; species Rhinolophus ferrumequinum. The sequence goes on along the minus strand of NC_046284.1, from coordinate 90,548,780 downwards.
TATTCATTATGACTTTGTACGAACTAGACAAATAGTTACCACATTTACTATTTGGAAGTGCTGGAAAGGCTGCATGCAAAAGTTAGATGAAAATGACCTGAAATTTTTGTCAATAATTCATGGCTTTTACATCATGACAATTCACCAGCTTACACAGCACTGTCTGTGAGGGAATTTTTAGCCAGCAAACAAACAACTGTATTGGAACATCCTCCCTAGTCACCTGATCTAGCCCCTAATTACTTCTTTCTTAACCTGAATATAAAGGAAATATTGAAAGGAAGACATTTTGATGACATTCAGGACATCAAGGGTAATACGACAACAGCTCCGATGGCCATTCCAGAAAAAAAGTTCCAAAATTGCTTTGAAGAGTGAACTAGGCACAGGCATCAATGCATAGCTTCCCAAGGGGAGTACTTCGAAGGTGACCGTAGTGACATTCAGCAATGAGGTATGTAGCACTTTTCCTAGGATGAGTTCACCAACTCAATTGTCAGGCCTCGTATAGTGAATAATATTGTGATAGCGTAGCATGTCTAATGGTAGCTGGATTTATCATGGTGATCACTTCTTTAGGTATATAAATGTTAAATAACGATAGTATATATGTGAAACTAATATAATATTGTATGTTAACTATATTTTAACAAAAATCTTTTAAAAAATAATTAAAGAACCCTGAATTCGTCTCAATGAGATGATATTAGTTTTACCCATGACTCCAGAGCTAATGTCCCTTCTAAAAGCCTCATTCCCAGGCAGCTTAGAACAGAAGGGAAGCAGCACCAGCTCTGGAACCTTACCATGTCCATGTGGAAACTTTACCATGGACTGGCTCTGCTCTTCATTGCACATAGATCTGCACCACTATTATGAGCCTGTGTAGTGTCCCCTTCACATCACTTGGAAGCAAAATAAAAGACACTAGTTGCTCTTATAGAAAATTATTTACTGAGAGTGTTTTGTTTTTCTAATAATTTGTTTCCCATAACTTTCCTTAAAAATTAAGAAAATGTAAATGACACTGATGGGAAAAGACATGACTCTCCCTGTTCCTGACTTTGGAGCAGCCTTTTTCCCCATATAGCCTCATTAAACTCTCACAGTGATCCTATGCAGCAGCTATTATCATCCCATTTTACAGATGGGGAAATGAAAGAGGTTGAAACACTTGCTCAAGATCATGCAGCTAGCACTTAGCTGGGCTGCAAGCAGATATCTGACCCTAGTCTCAAGAGGAGAGAAAAAGAAGTGCACAAATACTGCTGAATTATCACCAAATTGGGATCTATCAGATATACATTGTTTACAGTGATATTTCCATAGAGTATGGTGTTGCTGATAGTGGTGATACTTTGTATAATAAAATTGGCTAATATTTACTGTCCATTTACTGGGTATTGTGAAGTCTTGGGCTCAGTGAATTATACACTGAATTATCTCAGTTGATTCTTAGAAGAATCCTGTAAGGTAGGTAAGTTATCAATATTGTGCAGATGATAAAAAAAAAAGGTTCAGAAAGAATAAATGGCTTAAGAGCAGCCATATACTTTTGGAGGGGAGTAAGAGTGGTTACAACCTGTCTTGAACCTGTATTTGCATTATTAGCACATTTTTACTTAGATTGTTTATTACAGAATAATAAAAATATGAAAATTTTCCAAAGATGCTTTAATTCTTCACGTTTTAAGTAAGACCTAGGGAACATACATTTTGCAGTTCCAATATTATTTTCTTTGCTTTGTGGTATTACTTTTGGAGATTGCAGAAGAAAGAAGCTTTCCTTCACCCCCTGGCACTGCCGCTGGTTGTAGAGCTGGGCTTCAAAACCCAGTCAGTATGAATCACTGTGTTGTCTGTCTCCTAGGCTCTAAGTATTCTATTCTTTCAAACACAATGGCTTAAAGTGCTTTTCATACATGGTGGAATTTGAAGAAAATGAGAATGGTTTTTCTATGGCATTGACCCTTGCTTTGGTTATGTATAGCTGCATAATAAATCACCCTAAACTTAGTTGTATTAAAAACTGTTATCATCATCATCATCATCATCATCGTCATCATTATCATTATCACCTTTTGCAGCTCTTGGGATTGACTGGGCTCAGCTAAGTGGCTCTCACTCTGTGTACTTCTAACAGTCAGATGGTGACTGCAGCTGGAGGTGTCTGGAAGGCTTCTTTGCTCAGGTTTCTGCTTATTGATGCTTGCTGTCAGCTGAGACCTCAGTTAGGGCTGTCAGTCAAATACCTACATGTGGATTCTCTGTGTGGCTTGAGCTTTATAATAGAATGGCACATGGGTTCTAAGGGCAAAGTTCCCAAGAGAAGCAGAGAGACAGGTGAAAGCCTTTTATGATTTAGTCTGGGAAGTCATATAGCACCACTTTTTGTCACATTCTATTAGAAACAAGTGACTCAGTCCAGCCCATATCGAAAGAGAGAGAAATTTGTCTCCACTTCTTAATGGTAGGAGTATGAAAGGATTTGCAGATATGATTTAAAGCCACTACTTTTCTCTCACTAATGAAGACAGGAAATCATGTAGTGAACTTGATCTGATCTGATCAACAGGATTCTAAGGAATTAAAGAGAGTATATACCAACAAAGTAAACTCAGCTATTGTGCAATGATTGTTTCATTCAAATGTGCAAAGATAATTCACTGTATAACCAAGATTGTTCTCCTAACTTTTGCATAAGAACAACTGTTTTCCGTCTGTCCCTAACCTCAGCCATCAAAGCCATCAGCTGTCCAATGTTGCCATCTTTACTGAAGAGTGCCCTTTATTCAACCCCTGCCTTTCTCCTTTTACTATGTAAGTCCTTTGTTGGTAAATGTCTCATACACAGCTGTGTTACCTGGCTATCCACTGGACCTGGCACAAGACCTGCTCTCCTAGCCTACTCCCTGAAGCATTAGAATTGAAAAGGACACAAGGTTTGTGCAATTGAAAGTTTAACATTATTATGCTCATGTCTAATGGGGCTCAGGGTACCCGACATTTGTTTCCTTTGTGCCTTAACTGTCTCTTAAAGCTATTTATAATTGCTATACATTTATTTTAAAATGTTGAGCAATGCACTATAAAATCATATTATAAACATATTCAAGAAAATTACTATAAAAATGTCATTACTAGACCTACTTTTTCTGAGTTTTCATGTACTCCTGAGAAGCCAGACTCTCGAATGTTACAGTGAAAACTACAATTGCTCAAGGCTAGGGTAACTTTTTGATCATATATAGGGCCCTGTATTATCTATCTTGTTCCCAAGAACAGGAACTAAAAAGGACCATGGTGTCAGAGACATTAGTCTACGTTAACCAATCCATTTTCATTTGCTCCTGTACACAGCTGAACTACATTACCCAGCCCCTTTAAAAGTTAGGCAGAGTCTGTGTGACTGAGTTCTGATACCAATGAAATATGTACAAAAGTGATGCAGGCTACTTTTAGGCCTAGCCATAAAACTCCCTATCTATCCCACTCTCTTTCCATTCTGTGGAAGTTTCACAGGCCACATACTGAATATGATTGAATCATAAGAGAGCATTAAAAGATGGAAGAAACCTAGCTTAATGAATGACCAAGTCAAGAAAACTTGTCCCCTACAGACCGTACTAGACTATGATACTATGATAGAAAGAAATACAATTTAATTTAATCAAGCCTTTGAGATTTCAAAAATTATCTGTCACTGTATCACCTTCACTGACTACCATCTCTCCCCATTATTTTGGTAGATCAGGAGTCCAGTGGAGTCTGGCACATGTGGAGTTGAGTACAGATATGCTCCCAAATCGTAGAAATAACCAACTGGATAAAGTAAAGAGGAGAAAATTATACACTAATACTTCTTGTGATGATCTTTAAAAAAGAAATATATTTTTTTAGGAAAGTATATTACTATTTCAAAGGTGAAGAAAGGGCAACCTATCTCAGATACCCTGAACAAGAAGAGCAAGTGAGAGAAGAGAAAGGCTGTGAGTGAGTTGTTAAGACCCAGAGCAGTTATATAACTGATCCACCTCACAGGTTGCTGGGAGTGGAGGAGGGAGATGCTCTGTGGGAGGTGCTCCCAGACTATCATATTTCCACAGTAGAAGGAGGAACAGAGTCCCCTGCACCCTCAGTCTCAGTGAATTTGACTTCCTTGTGAGTATAGTGAAGTGCATGTATGTTTGGAGGGTGAGGAATGGAGGGAAGAACTAAACTCCACTAAAAATCAATAATTGAAAAAAGTCAGTTTCTTTTCTCCCTCCCCAAATTATACCATGTAAGCGGTCCCCTACTCTGTCATTTTGTTACACTCATCCTATGAAAGAGAATGAAGAGGATACTAAGAAATGGAGTGTAGACCAAGTTGTTCTATCCATTTAAGCTGTGTGCCAATTAAATTATTCATAAAGCTTATTTTTGCTCTTCTGAGAGCACATCTTCATTATGTGTTAGAGATTTACACCTCTATCAATGTACTGTAAAAAGAGATAGGCATAGCTATAGAGATAAAGATGGAGTTAGAGATACAGATAGATGATAGAGAGATGGTTCTTAAACATCTAATCAAAAGCAAGAATGGCTACCCTGTTCAACCTTGGAAAGTGTCAGTGCATGCCTTCCATCATGTTTCTGCCAGTTTCCAGTAGCAGCATTTTACCAAGAGATAAAGGACCTAATAAGACTAACAAGTTCTAAATTAAATTGCTTTGCAGTTTTTCTCTTTCAAGTGAAGTAGTACTGCCTACTACTTTCCAATAATCAGAATAAAATTCCAGTACACATCAAGCACTTAACCTAAAATTTATTCTTACTGTAATTTTATATAGGGTTTATGGACCAGAGTTCATATTTAAATCAGCTAATCTATTTCCTTATTTCTAATGTTTATTTTACTGTTCTGAGGGGGAAATACACAAATGTTTGACAAGAGACTCCAATCAGAAATCAATTTTCAGTATTTATATTTGATTGGGCACAAAATTACACTGGAAGTTTGACTTTGCAATGGTAGATGCCTGTGTCAGCTACAAAGCACAGACAATCCATGGGCTAATATTGTAAAGTCTATTAGTTCCCTGTCCACTAACTGACTCTTGAAACTCAATAAATGTCTTGTTTAAATTCTAATTCTTGTTTAAATGTCTAAGTTTATATTCTATTATTCTTATAAAAATTTTGAACTCCAGCTTAATTTACATACTGTGTAGTAAATAATTAAACTTTACCCAAAGAGAGGTCTGGCCCTTACCCTCAGCTCTTGGGAGATGGTCTCTAAGCCCTCAGAATGTCCTCCCTGATAAGAGTGTCTTTATTTACCTGGAGGCCTTAGGCCTTTTATCATAAGTCCCATTGCTAGACTGTCCAGTGTTTATATTGACACTGGACAGTCTAGCAATGGGACTTATGATAGGGACGTTGGACCATGTAGTATCAGCTTGATCTCTAAAGGGACTGGAGACTAAAAGCAAGCCATGTGTCAGCAGTCAACCAGGCTTTTTGTGACTGAGCCCTAACTCTGGACATCAAAGCTCAGTTGAGTTTTTACAGTTGGCAATATTTTGTGTGTATTTTCACATAATGTTGCCAAGAAAAATTAATGATGCTTACGACTCCACTAGGAGAGAACAACTGAAAGCTTCAAATTTGGAACTTTCCTGGACTTTGCCCGATGTGTCTCTTCCGTTGGCTGATTTCAGTCTGTATCCTTTAACTTTAATACAGTGTAACCACAAGTACAGTAGTTTTTAGGTAGTTCTTTGAATCTTTCTAGCAAGTTATTGAATCTGAGGGAGTTCTCAGAAACCCCAAACTTGAAACTGGTGTCAGATGTGAGGGTAATCTTGGGGATTACTGAACTCTGCAAATACCATGCCAAATGTATCTAGAATGAATATGTTTGATCAAGCATATTGTGCAATAAATGGGAACAATTACTGGCAAATGCTGACTAACTATAGTGTCACTCCCTAGGGTATCTCATCCCTAAAAATTCCCTGCTCTCTCTGCCACTAACACTTCATGTAAAGTATCCACAGTCTCACAAAACCATATCATAAAACTAGCTTTCAGATAATATAATGACACTTAAAAGTTTTCTTTCTCAATGGATTTCACCTTGTAATTGGGCACGGATTTCTGCAAAGTACAATGGCTTCAGGATATAATTAAATTATATTTAATTGTGCAGCCAGGGACAAATGTATTATGATAGCTGTTAGCTAATGGCATCTTCTTTGCCCTCCTGTACTTTCTCCATTGAAATACTCATGAAGAAAAACCATGGAGAGGCATGTAAGGTTGCAACAACACTGGGAATTAATAACTCTCAGACTCTGGGAAGGATGTCTACTAAACAAAATAACTAGCTTGAGAAATTAAATATGTTAGTCAGGTCTAAGTCAAGAAAACAGAAACATCTCTAGGTTTTCCAAAAGGAAAGATTTAATTAAGGGACATGTTTGCGCAGTTGATGAAAAAACAGAGAAGTAAAATACAGGAAAGTGAGGCAACTTAGACGTTGGCAATAGTAAGAAGCTGCTTTCATTCCTAGGTCAGGCCATCAGATGAGGTCCAGAATGAAGGAGGGATCTGTAAAGCAAACGTGGATGGAGTTGTCTGTTGAAAGCTGGGGCTTTGAAGGGTTTGGATTCAGGAAGGAGCCACAGCCCCTGCCAGAGGCAATGCCTGAGGGGGGAGAGAGAGAGAGAGAGAGAGAGAGAGAGAGAGAGAGAGAGAGAGAGAGAACCAGAAACACATTGGCTTCTCATTTCCTCTCATATTCTAAGTGGCCATTAGTATCTCTCTTTGGCAGAATCTAGCCAAAAGCCAACTGACAGGGAAGTGTAGGAAACCCAGACTGTAAAGGTCTGCCCCTGCAATATAGAGCAGAGCAAGGGAAGGTGAAACAAGAATGTAAAGAAAATAGCCAAATGACCAGCATATTACTGGAGACTTAGGCACATGCTAATTTGTGGATCTAAACACTAAAAATACAAAGGAGAAAGAAAAAAAAAAAGTCTATCAATTGCCACTAGGTATCCACAACCCTATCTCGGAAACGGAACCAACCTCAACTAGGAAACAAGGTGGCAGTCAATATGGAATACATAAAAGTTGCCTAGGGCTGTTTTTCTAACCCCATATATTGTCTCTTTAAAAAAAAATACTTCAAAGATTATAAGTCTCTAGAAATACAACATAATCAGTGCTCACATACCATGATGGTGGTAAATTGCCTTCTGAAATCTCAAGCTAGATTAGATGCAGCAGAGCTATACATGTTTACTGGGTTTATGTAATATTTTTGTGAAACAATTGAATTAAATAAATAAATACACACACACATAACATAAAAGAACCACAAAATCCTAGACTGTCTCTATTTAATCAGGAATCAATTGAACTTCAAAATGTAAATTTACAGGATCAGGAGAAAATCCCTTCTTGGTTAGGGAAGATACAACGGATTAACGGTTGTTGGACTCCAGATTTGGTTGGGAACTGTGTATGTCAATTGCCATTCAGCTAAATATCACAAAGGGGGATGCTCTCAGCACTGAATTGGACAGTGAGAGAGGATAAGGGGGAATCTACATTCAGCCTGGATAATTCTTATCATTTAGTGACAAGGGAAAGTAAATCAAACTAAAAAGTGGGTCTTAGCAAAAAGATCTGATTATTATCAGGGAAGGAGAATATTAACTTGAAGGTGCTTAAGATAATCAGACTTTCTTAAACCTGTGCTACATTTTATGAAGACAACTTTTAGAAAGAAAGCATTGGTTGTTCTCAAGGAAAATAATGTATAGATTGTAACACAAAGAAAAAAGGCAAGATGAGAAGAAAACTGACTGAGATGACAAAAGACTGGAGATATTGCTTCAGATGAAGAAGAAAGTAGCTGAGAGAGAAAAGAGAAAAACATCAAGAGATAAAAAAGTATAATAATGAAATTTAAATTCACAGCCCAATCAGAAAAGAAGAGATTTAACACTGCAGGAACTTCAATTAGTGATGGGAACAGATTTGAGAAGCATTCATTGAAGATAGAAAAAATAAACAAAAGATGATAAGAAAGAAAGGGTGGCTATGAAGAGAAGAGATTGGACATTTATTTTCCTGAAGAAAATCAGTGTGCCTGAAGGAGAAAAAAAAAAGAAATGGTGCAGTAATTTGTGGTACAACAGAAGAAAAGTCTTCCAACTGCTGAGTACAAAGCATGATTAATGAATAGACACTCATGCCTGACATATTCTGATGCACGTTTTGAATTTTGAAAAAAAAAGGAAAAAAAATGTGTCTGAACAGACAAAATAGGTTACCCAGAAAAGAATATAAATCTGACCAGTCTCATATTTCCCCCTGCACCATTAAATTCCAGAAAGCAAGAAACAACATTCATGCAATTCTGAGGGAAAAAAGTTTGGGAGTTAAAAATTCTATTTCAGGTGATTTGTTATTTTAATAGAGACTATAGTTCTCTAATAGATGCTGTAGATCTCCCATTTCCAGACAGAGATTCTCATTCTGCCAACTGCTGGGAGTGCTGGCTGCTGAGGGCTCAAAGCTGAGTCCCTCTCTCTGAATTGTCTTCAGCAGATGGGAACCCAAGATTACACTCCTCCAGAGGACAGACCACATACAATTACTGGTCTATATGGAGGTAGAAAGATCTGTTCACATTGCTCCAAAATTTGGGGCAACTTTGAAGAACCATCCATCTCCAGAGCTTTCTGTGTGATTGGCTTTGTTACAACTGACTGGCAGTTTTTCCTCCTTTGCCCATCCTGCTTCCCTCAGTCCCCTACAACTTTTGTTCTAGAGATCACTCCCCAGTCAACTTCCAGCATGTACAACTCTGTCTCAGACTCTGTGTCTGGGGAACCTGCCCTAAGACAATATTCATTTAACAAAAGGAAAATACCTTTTCCAGTGACAATTGAAGAATGAAAATAAATAACACAGCAAAGAAAAGTAGTGATATAACACTGAGTTTAAGCACTGAAACTAGATAAGCATACAGCTATTGTTGAAAGTAGGCTTACAAAAGAGAATGCAAATATAAAATGTAATTTTTAAAAAGATGAGATATAAGTAAAATATGTGTTTAGTAATCGTCTGGCTCTAAAATTCCAGATTACATATTCTAAGACTAGGAAATTTGAAGTGAGAGGCTGGGGAAAGAAAAGAATTCTACATTTCTTATTTTACATAACAGTTGAGGTTGAAGGAGTCAAAGGATACGATATATTGCTTGAATTAAATATGCAGATAACTACAAGATAACTATGAACTCACATATGTTACTGACATACTTAGAAGGACAAAAATTGAAAAAAATAAAATAACCAGTTTTATTGTAAACTGGTACAACCCCTATGGAAAACAGTATGGAGGCTCCACAAAAAATTAAAAAATAGATCTACCATATGATCCAGCAATTTCACTTTGGGTATATATCCAAAGGAAATGGAAACACTAACTTGAAAATATATACACACTTCCATTTCATTGCAGCACTGTTTGCAAAAGCCAAGAGAAAAGGAGGAAATCTTGCCATTTATGACAACATGGATGGACCCTGAGGGCATTATGCTAAGTGAAATAAGTCAGAAAGAGAAAGACAAATACTGTATGACCTCACTTATTTGTGCACTCAAAAGAAACAAACAAATTCGTAAAAAGAGGGATCAGATTTGTGATTACCAAAAGTAAGGACTGGGGGAAGGAGGAATAGGGGAAAGGTGATCAAAAGATACAAAATTCCAGTTACAAGATAAATAAGTACTAGGTATGTAATGTATAAAGTGATGACTTGTTAATACTGTTCTATGCTATATACAAAAAATGTTAAGAAAGTGAATTTTAAGGGTTCTCATCACAAGGAAAAAAATCATTTTCTTTTCTTTGTTTGCTTTCTCATTTTATTCCATCTATATGAAATGATGGATAGCGGCAATCATTTCACAATATATGTATGTCAAACCATTATGCTGTGTATCTTAAATGTACATAGTCTGACAATTACGTTCATGAACTCATTCTAGAAAAAGTGCTACACATCTCATTGCTGAATATCACTACAGTCACCTTTGAAGTGCTCCCCTTGGGAAGCTATGCACCGATGCCAGCACCTAGTCCACCCCTCAAAGCAATTTTGGAACTCTTCTTCTGGAATGGCCATCAGAGCTGTCATCGTATTACCCTTGATGAACGGAATGTCATCCAAATGTCTTCCTTTCAATATTTCCTTTATCTTCAGGTAAATAAAGAAGTCACTGGGGCCAGATCAGGTGAGTAGGGAGGGTATTCCAATACAGTTATTTGTTTACTGGCTAAAAACTCCTTCACAGACAATGCCGTGTGAGCAGGTGCATTGTCGTGATGCAAGAGCCATGAATTGTGGGTGAAAAGTTCAGGTCGTCTAACTTTTTCACGCAGCCTATTCAGCACTTCCAAAGAGTAAACTTGGTGAACAGTTTGTCCAGTTGGTACAAATTCATGGTGAATAATCCCTCTGATATCAAAAAAGGTTAGCAACATTGTTGCAACAAGTTTGCAAAGGTAATTGTCAAACCTCATATGAAAAAAATCAGGTCTATTTAAAGACTTTGCTATAAAATGATCTCCATGATGTCAGTGAATAATAAAAACAGTTATAGTGCAATATATACCATATAAATATATTTGTGTATAAACCCACATATAAAAAAGCTACATATTTGACATGTTCATATATGCATCTAAACGCAAAGAAAGGATCTGGAAGGATAAGAAGTGAACTGATAAATTAGCATCTGAAGGAAAAATGAAATTGACAGGCCATGGGTGACTGAGCAGGGCAATTTGCTTTATTTACATTCTTGAAATTTTTCACACTAATAATCTATTCATGCATTGCTTATATAATTCGAAATCTATAAAAAAAACACCACTTTCTTCACAATGAGGAAAGGCTTGATTATTCAATAGCTAATGTTAATAATATTGGCTAAAAATTTTGAAATAATTATAGACCTTCCCCTCACAAAATATAACAAAATAAATTATTGGTGGATTTAAGAGTTAACTGTAAATAAAATGGCATCATATTAAAATAAAAATTTAAAACAGATTACAAAAATATGTGTATATGTAAAATATAAAGTAGAATTTAACAAAGAAAAAAAGGGGAAATAGCCTTAAAATAAGTGGTAAAGAGAAGCAAACATATTCTCTCACTTACAATGAAGAAGAAGACGATAATTGTAATTGCATCACAACTTTGGCTCTGGGCATCCTCATAACCAAAATAAATAATTTAAAAACAACAACAACAATGAAATTTGTCATTGAGTTCCCATTCTTTATAAGTAAAAAATAAAGCCAACAGTACTTCAGAAGTGCAACAGTTACTTTAAAATGTAATTCTGTAGGTGGCCGGTTAGCTCAGTTGGTTAGAGCACGGTGCTCTTAACGACAAGGTTGCCGTTTCGATCCCCACATGAGCCACTGTCAGATGCACCCTCCACAACTAGATTGAAACAACTACTTGACTTGGAGCTGATGGGTCCTGGAAAAACACAAATAAATAAAAGTTTAAATAAATAAATAAATAAATAAATATATTCTGACATAAGAAACATTGGGAGATGTTGACAAGAAGATATCTCTCACATTGAGTACTAGACTTTTGTCACATCATTCATTGCAATCTGAGGAATTAAGAATAGAATTGCCATGTGACCCAGCAATCCTTTTCCTGGGTATTTACCCAAAAAAATCTGAAAACATTTATCCATAAAAATATATGTACCTTGATGTTCATTGCAGCTTTATTTATGGTGACCAAGACATGGAAACAACCAGTGTCCTTAGATAAATGATTGGATAAAGAAGATGTGGTATATATACACAGTGAAATACTACTCTGCCATAAGAAAAGATGAAATACTGCCATTTGCAACAACATGGATGGATCTTGAGATTATTAAGCTAAGTAAAATAAGTCAGACAGGAAGTGTCGAGAACCATATGACTTCACTGATATGTGGGATATAACACTCACAGCAACAAAGGAACAAGACAAACAAATAAAGACAAACTCATAGACATTCACAGACAACAGTTCAGTGGTTACCAGAGGGTCGGGGGGAGGCTGAGGTAGATGAGGATAAAGAGGGTCAAATATGTGGTGATGGAAGTAGAAATGACTCTGGGTAGTGAACACACAATGTGATATATAAATGATATGATACAGATTTGTATACTTGAAACCTATATAACTTTACTAACCATAGTCACCCCAATCAATACTAATTACAAAAAAAGAAATCTGAGGACATAACACCAAGACACAACTCAACATAAACATCTTCAAAGTGAAGGACAAGACAGTTTTATACAACTGCATAGTTTCCATGGTATAATTTGAATGAGACATAAATCTTAGGCTATCTAGCAGGATAGATAGTCTGAATGAACTTTCAAGAATCCTCCATAAAGATCAATTCTTTCAACTGGGCTTTTGATAAAGTTGGTGAAGTAGGATCTTTATGTTGGGAATATAAACCATATATGTGAGTATCATGTGGGTAGAACCAATAATCAGCTCCAGGAAAAGTAGTTCAAAGGAGGGAGAAGTCACCTTCCATTGGAGAAACAGGCAAACACTATGCAGGAACTATGCTGTGAGTTAGTCTTTAAATGATTAGGAAGGTTTTCAGGGATTGAAGTTTGGAAGAATAAGAGTGAGTGATGCATGCTCAAGAGTGAGATACCTATATTGAAAAGTATCCTAGACTTGAAGAAGAGACAGTACTCCCCAACTCATTTTATGAGGCCAACATTACCCTGATACCAAAACCTCGGAAGGACAACACAAAAAAAGAAAACTACAGACCAATATCTCTGATCAATACAGAAGAAAAAATCCTAAGCAAAATTCTAGCAAATCGAATACAACAATGCATTAAAAAGATCATTCATCACGACCAAGTGGGGTTCATCCCCGGGGCACAAGGATGGTTCAACATCTGCAAATCCATCAATGTGATACATCACATAAACAAAATAAAGGACAAAAATCATATGATTATATCAACTGATGCAGAAAAAGCATTTGACAGGATACAACATCGGTTTATGATTAAAACACTTAATAAAATAGGTATAGAATGAAAATACCTGAAAATAATAAAGGCGATATAGGACAAACCCTCAGCTAATCTCATAATTAACAGTGAAAAACTGAAGACCTTTGCTCCACGTTCAGGAACACGACAGGGCTGTCCCCTATCACCTCTGCTTTTCAAAATAGTGTTGGAAGTCCTTGCCAGAGCAATCAGGCAGGAGAAAGAAATAAAACGCATCCAAATTGGGAATGAAGAAGTTAAATTGTCACTCTTTGCAGATGACATGATGGTATATATAGAAAACCCTAAAGACTCCACCAAAAAGCTATCAGAAACAATCAACGAATACAGTAAAGTTGCTGGCTACAAAATCAACATACAAAAGTCCGTTGCATTCCTATATACTAACAATGAAATCTTAGAAAAATAAATACAAAAAACAATTCATTTTGCAATTGCAGCAAAAAGAATAAAATAACTAGGAATAAACTTAACCAAGAATGTGAAAAACCTATATGCTGAAAACTATAAGACATTTTAAAAAGAAATTGAAGAAGACACAAACAAATAGAAAGACATTCGGTGCTCATGGATTGGAAGAATCAACATAGTTAAAATGGCCATATTATGCAAAGCAATATACAGATTTAATGCAATCCCCATCAAAATCCCAAGGGCATTTTTTAAAGAAATAGAACAAAAAATCATCAGATTTGTTTGGAACAAAAAAAGACCCCGAATAGCCAAAGCAATCTTAAGAAAAAAGAACAATACTGGAGGTATCACACTCCCTGACTTTGGCTTGTACTACAGGGCTACAATAATCAAAACAGCATGGTATTGGCAGAAAAACAGACACATAGACTAATGGAATAGAATTGAGAACGCAGAAATTAAACCACATAAATATGGACAGATAATTTTTGACAAAGAAGCAAAAAACATACAATGGAGAAAAGACAGCCTCTTCAATAAATGGTTCTAGGAGAATTGGATAACCATGTGCAAAAGAATGAAACTGGACTTCTATCTGTCACCATGTACCAAAATTAATTCAAAATGGATCAAAGACTTAAACATAAGACCTGACACAATAAACTGCATAGAAGAAAACATATGTACTAAACTTATGGACCTTGTGTTCAAAGAGCATTTTATAAATTTGACTCCAAAGGCAAGGGAAGTAAAAGCTAAAATAAACAAATGGGACTATATGAAACTTAAAATCTTCTGCACAGCAAAAGAAACCATGGACAAAATAAAGAGGCAACCAACTGAATGGGAGAAGATTTTTGCAAACAGTCCCTCTGATAAGGGGGCTAATATCCAAAATATACAAGGAACTCATGAAACTCAACAACAACAAAAAATCAACAACCCAATTGAAAAATGGGCAGACGACCTGAAGTGACATTTCTCCAAAGAGGACAGACAAATGGCAAATAGACATATGAAAAAATGCTCAACATCACTAATCATCAGAGAAATGCAAATAAAAACCACAATGAGATATCACCTCATCCCAGTCAGAATGGCTATCATCAATAAGACAAATAGTAACAAGTGTTGGAGAGGCTGTGGAGAAAAAGGAACCCTCATACACTGGTGGGAATGCAGAGTGGTGCAGCCGCTATGGAAGGCAGTGTGGAGGTTCCTCAAAAAATTATGAATAGAATTACCATATGACCCAGTAATCTCTCTCCTGGGTATCTACCCAAAAAATCTGAAAACATCTACACATAAAGACACGTGTGCTCCAATGTTCATTGCAACTTTGTTTATGGGGGCCAAGACATGGAAACAACCAAAATGTCCTTCCATAGATGAATGGATAAAGAAGTTGTGGTATATATACAGAATGGAATACTATTCTGTGGTAAGAAAAGATGATATAGGAACATTTGTGACAACATGGATGGATCTTGAGAGTATAATGCTAAGCGAAATAAATCCGACAGGAAAAGCAGAGAACCATATGATTTCACTGATATGTGGTATATAAACCAAAAACAACAAAAGAACAGGACAAGCAAATGAGAAACAAGAACTCATAGACACAGACAATAGTTTAGTGGTTACCGGATGGTAAGGGGGTGAGGGGTGGGAGATGAGAGTAAGGGGGATCAAATATATGGTGATGGAAGGAGAACTGACTCTGGGTGGTGAACACACAATGGGATTTATAGATGATGTAATACAGAATTGTACACCTGCAATCCATGTAATTTTACTGATAATTGTCACCCCAATAAATTAAAAAAAAGAAAAGAAAAGAAAAGTGTACTAGACTTGAAGTTGAAAGATCTAGTGATAAACTGACATTCTGTGATAGGCATGAATGAAATAGCTGGATGAGAAACTAGAAGGAAAGTGGAATACAAAAGTGGATTTTCTGGAATGAAACAGACAATTTGTGAAAGGGGACAATAAATGTTGAGAGTGAGTTTGTTTGGAGCATGAAGTGGTAACAATCAATATGCTATCTTCTACTCTGCTTCCACATTCCATCCAAGGTTCTTTAGAAATATCGTGTTTCTCCGAAAATAAGACCTAGCCAGTCAATCAGCTCTAATGCGTCGTTTTGGAGCAAAAATTAATATAAGACCCGGTCTTATTTTACTATAATTTAGGACCGGGTCTTACAGAATACAATATAATATAAGACACGGTATAATATAACATAATACCTGGTATAATATAATATAATACCAGGTCTTATATTAATTTTTGCTCCAAAAGGCACATTAGAGCTTATTGTCCGGCTAGGTCTTATTTTCGGGGAAATACAGTAGGCAACAATAACACCATCTTTGTAAATAAGCTTAGGAATCATAGTGACTAGGCATTTACATAATTTATGAACTCATCCCCCTGAGAAGTCTAGTATCCATCTGACACTATACATAGTTTTTACATTATTGATTATATTCCCCACAGTGTATTTCACAATTTTGTAACTACAAATTTGTACTTTCTAATCCCTTCACCTATGCTGTACACCTTAAACTAATATAAAATAACATTGAATGTCAACTATAATTTAAAAAATATATAGTCTCAGGATATAGTACAGCACAGGGAATATAATTAGTGGTATTATAATAGCTACGTACAGTGTCTGATGATTAGTAGACTTGGTGGGGTTATCACTTTGTGAGGTGTGTAAATGTCTAATCACTATGTTGCTTTGTACACTTTAAATTAAATTTTAAAATAGAAGCCTAGAAATCATTTAGTTAACTTCATAGAAGAAGAATCTGAGATCTGCAGAAGGTAAAGCAAATCACTCAAGTTGAGAACACTGGAGGCAAAGCCAGAATTGGAATCCAACTGTTCTGATTATTTCTTAAGTCATAGGTTATCAACTTTGAGGATTTTCCTCTTGGAATGTTTTCTTTTCAAAGCTAGAACCAATTTTTAAAATATGCTAGACTATTAATGATGAGGGGGATCCTGGATGTTCCAGATCCAGCTATGCTCTGAGAAGAAATCATTATTATTTTTAGTCATTAAGTCTTGTGGTTGTTTGCTACATAGCAAATATTATGTGTAACAATGGAGAGATGCCTAGTATAGTTTCTAGGCTTCTTTTCCAGCAAAAACCTGTTCTATACACTCCCTATTTCTCTACCCCGTTATCTCAACTGCATCTTAACTATCCCCTTTTCACTTAGGTTACACATTAGGTAAAAATGGAAATATGACAAGTAGATGCTATTTCTCACTAATAAGAGCACAGCAGGAAGAAGATTGTCCCTGCTCCATCTTATTACCACAATCATTAGCCAGCACACAGGTGAATAATTACCAGATGTTGGATATTTCTCAGATTTCTCCTTTCTCAGAATGTAAAAAGAGGATGCTCAGCCATGGGTCACTGTTAGTCTTCAACAAGTGATCCTTCTGACCTTCCCTCTGTCTCCCTCCTCCCCATTCTCCCCCTATCTGTGGTGGTCTGTGAGGATGGATTCCTGATCACACCAAATGCTGCAGGCAGACCTCGTGCTCACATTGCCAGTATAAATGTCATTATTTCACACTAGAAGAGTTCGTCAAAAGTTCCATCGAGACCACATCATTTGTGTATTTGGGGAGAAAGAGAGATGGAAAGACAGGAGAGTTCACACTTATTTCTAGTTTATATGTTGGAGTGCCTCTACAAATAAAATGTCTGAAAACCACAACCCTAAAGTTCAGGTCTGCAAAGCCCTCAAAGAACTGAACAAAGCCAAATTTTTGGAGGGAAACCAGTATTTTCTAGGGAGTTGCACACAGTAACATGGGTCCTGGGACAACCCAACTTGAACAAGCAAAGGGATATTGTCTCACAGCAGTCAGTTCCTGACTTAGTCTCCTTCCTCTGAGATGGGTTTATATCTTTATTTTTATTTTCTGAAAAGCTGGTTGTGTAAGATATCAAGGTTTAAATATTATCTCACAGATAACATCAACTCAAAATAGCAGCAGTTTCTCTGGTTACATGCTCACAGGGATGTGAAAGAAGTTTAGATGTTCACAGGGAAACTTCAGTGAGCATGGTTAGGTGGCATTTTGATTGTTGTTTGTTCATGAGGAACTTAAATCATTCAAAATAACTTCTGAAAATATAGAACTAAATGTGAAAACCATATGGGATCCTGAGTTAACTGTATAGACAAATCCAAATAACACAGCATTACAAAAAATTAACTACATTCCATGAGCAACAAAATTGTATTTGTTGTCAATAGAGTGTGCTTAATTTTGGGGATCAACAATACCCTGGAACTAGCATTAGCTGACTTCCTCACCACTTCTGCACTTCATATACCAAAACTCACGTGGTGAAGCAATAGTTTGCTTTGGGTGATTTGGGTAGGATATTCTATAATTTATCACCAAATAGGGGTAATTTTGAGAGCAAAAATGGGTTGGCTAATAATTAACTCTAGGATAACAGGTACAAAATGAGACTATCCTGAACAAAGCTGGATGCACGGTCTCCCTATACTTGGAAAATATAAGTCATCTGTATTAAAAAAATATTCCTACAACTGTTAGTCACACTGTTCACCTTGAGTGCCATTACAGGGAATCCTTTTAATGTCACAGTACCTTCAAGGAGAATGACACTTGTTTTTACCAGTCATACTTTAATGTAAATAAGAATACGAATTCTTCCTTTTTGACAGGTGACAAAAATCAAAGCACTGAATAAAGAAGAATTTTTAAAAGAGAAGGATGAGAGGTGGAACAACATCACTAGACCCTACTTTAGGAGGACTGGACTGGTAGGGCACTCTTAGGGGGAATCACAATAGAACTAGGTTTCTGACTCCAATAAGAGAATCTAAAAAGGGATATGAGAGGTAAAGAGGGCAAACTCCATTTAGGGTACAAACTTTTCTCAAGCTATCCCAGACAATCTTTCTTATATTAAGGTCTATCCATCCCGTGTTCAGTGCTGACACAGACAAAAGAGTGTTAAAATGAAAAACCTAGGATTAAAACAACTGAGGTTTATTAAATTTGATAGTTTCCTTTCACTGAATAGAGCAGAAAGATTTTTAAAAACTTAAACATTAAAAATAATAATAATAATTAAAATAATTAAATTCATGTAGTCAGAGATGAAAATTTAGTGAATTGACTTGCTGTGATACCACTTTCTTAAAGAGGTCCTCAAAAGTGGTATTTCTTTGGGTTAGTTCTGCTGCTTGATTCTGAGGGGGTAGTGGTGGTGGGTTGGAAGTAGGGGGAAGGAGAAGAGGTGTCCCAGAGCTTACTGTAGAAGTTACATTAGCCACTTCAATTACTACATATATGTCAACCTGAATAATGGAAACTGGTGTGAATTGGTTTATAATTCAACAAATTGGATTCAGATGGGGTACTTCAAAAGGTATTTACATATAGGCAAAGTTCTGGCATCCATATCTAGTTTCCACCCTCTTCTCCCAGGGAACTGGTACAGTATCATTTGAATCAATTTAAGTTCATTTTGTTAAATACACATCTTATTTTCAGATACTTTTAGATTTACAGAAAATTGCAAAGATAGTACAGAGAATTCCTATATATCCCACAATGTTACTCCGAGTATTAACAACATGTTACTATGGCACATTTTTCACAATTAATGAACCAATATTGATACAATATTTACTCAAGTCTACACTTCATTGAGATTTCCTTGGTTTTTACCTAAAGTCCCTTTTCTGTTCCAGGATACCATATGACATGTAGTCATCATGTCTCCTTACACTTCTGCTAACTGTAACAGTTTCTCAGACTTTCTTTGTTTTTGATGACCTTGACAGTTGCAATGAGTACTGTACAGGTATTTTGTAGAATGTTCTTCAATTGGGATTTGTCTGATGTTTTTCTCACGGTCAGACTGGAGTTACACGTTTTGAGGAGGAAGGCCACAGATGTAAAGTGCCATTCTCATCACAACATACAAAGTATACATACTATGAATATGATTGATCACTGCTGATGTTGACCTTCATCATCTGGGTGAGGCTTCTTAGGCTTCTCCACTGTAAATATACTCTTTTTTTATTTTCTCTTGTCCTCCCTTTACATGCTGTACTCTTCGGAATCAAGTCACTAGATGAAATCTGTACATTAAAAGATGGATGTTTAAAATAAAGGAGTAAAGAGTTATTTCCCACCTCCTTAAGATGAAGTAGCTATATAAAGTATTTGGAATTCTTCTACAGAAGAGACTTGTCTATTGTCACTCTTTATATATTTATTTATTTGTTTATCCATTCAGTCAATCATTTATAACAGTAGGGACTCATGGATATTTATTTTATATATATTTTTTTAATTTATTGGGGTGACAATTGTTAGTAAAATTACATAGATTTCAGGTGTACAATTCTGTATTACATCATCTATAAATCCCATTGTGTGTTCACCACCCAGAGTCAGTTATCCTTCCATCAACATATATTTGATCACCCTTACACTCATCTCCCACCCCCCATCCTCCTTACCCTATGGTAACCACTAAACTACTGTCTGTGTCTATGAGTTCTTGTTTCTCATTTGTTTGTCTTGTTCTTTTGTTGTTTTTGGTTTATATACCACATATCAGTGAAATCATATGGTTCTCTGCTTTTTCTGTCTGACTTATTTCGCTTAGCATTATACTCTCAAGATCCATCCATGTTGTCACAAATGTTCCTATATCATCTTTTCTTACCATCGAATAATATTCCATTGTGTATATATACCACAACTTCTTTATCCATTCATCTATCGAAGGACATTTTGGTTGTTCCCATGTCTTGGCCATCATAAAAAAAGCTGCAATGAACATTGGAGCACACGTGTCTTTATGTGTAGCTGTTTTCAGATTTTTTGGGTAGATACCTAGGAGAGGGATTACTGGGTCATATGGTAATTCTATTCGTAACTTTTTGAGGAACCTCCACACTGCCTTCCATAACGGCTACACCAGTCTGCATTCCCACCAACAGTGGATGAGGGTTCCTTTTTCTCCACAGCCTCTCCAACACTTGCTACTGTTTCTCTTGTTGATGATAGCCATTCTGACTGGGGTGAGGTGATATCTCATTGTGGTTTTTATTTGCATTTCTCTGATGATTAGTGATGTTGAGCATTTTTTCATATGTCTATTTGCCATTTGTATGTCCTCTTTGGAGAAATATCTCTTCAGGTCCTCTGCCCATTTTTCAATTGGGTTGTTGGTTTTTTTGTTGTTGAGTTGCATGAGTTCTTTACATATTTTGCATATTAGCCCCTTACCCGAAGGACTGTTTGCAAAAATCTTCTCCCATTCATTTGGTTGCCTCTTTACTTTGTCGATAGTTTCTTTTGCTGTGCAGAAGCTTTTAAGTTTCATATAGTCCCATTCGTTTATTTTAGCTTTTACTTCCATTGCCTTTGGAGTCAAATTCATAAAATGCTCTTTGAACACAAGGTCCATAAATTTAGTACCTGTTTTCTTCTATGCAGTTTATTGTGTCAGGTCTTATGCTTAAGTCTTTGATCCATTTTGAATAATTTGGGTACATGGTGACAGACAGCAGTCCAGTTTCATTCTTTTGCACGTGGCTTTCCAATTCTCCCCGCACCATTTATTGAAGAGGCTGTCTTGTATCCACTGTATGTCTTTAGCTTTTTATCAAAAAATAACCGGCCATATCTATGTGGTTTTATTTCTGGGTTCTCAATTGTATTCCATTCGTCTATGTGTCTGTTTTTCTGCCAGTACCATGCTGTTTTGATTATTGTAGCCCTGTGGTAGAAGCCAAAGTCAGGGAGTGTGATACCTCCAGTATTGTTCTTTTTTCCTAAGATTGCTTTGGCTATTCGGGGTCTTTTGTGGTTCCAAACAAATCTGATGATTTTTTGTTCTATTTTTTAAAAAATTCCCTTGGGATTTTGATGGGGATTGCATAAAATCTGCATATTGCTTTGGGTAATATAGCTATTTTAACTATGTTGATTCTTCCAATCCATGAGCTTGGAATGTTTTTCCATTTCTTTGTGTCTTCTTCAATTTCTTTCAAAAATGTCATAGTTTTCAGCATATACCTCCTTCACCTTCTTGGTTAAATTTATTCCTAGGTATTTTATTATTTTTGCTGCAATTGCAAAAGGAATTGTTTTTTTGTATTTGTTTTTCTGAGATTTCATTGTTAGTATATAGGAATGCAATGGACTTTCGTAGGTTGATTCTGTAGTCAGCAACATTACTGTATTCGTTGATTGTTTCTCATAGCTTTTCGGTGGAGTCTTTAGGGTTTTCTCTATATAGCATCATGTTATCTGCAAAGAGTGATAATTTAACTTCTTCATTCCCAATTTGGATGCCTTGTACTTCTTTCTCCTGCCTGATTGTTCTGGCAAGGACTTCCAACTCTATGTGGAAAAGCAGAGGTGATAGGGGACAGCCCTGTCCTGTTCCTGAACGTGGAGCAAACGGCATCAGTTTTTCACTATTAATTATCAGATTAGTTGAGGACTTGTCATGTATGGCCTTTATTATGTTAAGGTACTATTCTTCTACACCTATTTTATTAAGTGTTTTAATCATAGATGGATGTTGTATCTTGTCAAATGCTTTTTCTGCATCAATTGATATAATCGTATGATTTTTGTCCTTTATTTTGTTTATGTCATGTATCACATTGATGGATTTGTGGATGTTGAACCATCCTTTTGCCCCGGGTATGAACCCCACTTGGTCGTGATGAATGATCTTTTTAATGCATTGTTGTATTCAATTTGCTAGAATTTTGTTTAGGATTTTTGCATCTGTGTTAATCAGAGATATTGGTCTGTAGTTTTCTTTTTTGTGTGTTGTCCTTACCAGGTTTTGGTATCAGGGTAATGTTGGCCTCATAAAATGAGTTACGGAGTACTATCTCTTCTTCAATTTTTTTGGAAGAGATTGAGCAGGATTGGTATTAGATCCTCTTTGAAGGTTTGCTAGAATTTACTAGTGAAGCCATCTGATCCCGGACTTTTGCTTTTGGGAAGGTTTTGGATAACTGATTCAATTTTGTTACTGGTGATTGGTCTGTTTAGATTTTCCAATTCTTCGTGGTTCAGCCTGGGAAGGCTATATGTTTCTATGAACTTGTCCAATTCTTCTAGGTTATTGAACTTGGTGGCATATAGTCCTTCATAGTATTCTTGGATGATCCTTTGTATTTCTGTGGTGTCCGTGATAACTTCCCCTTTTTCATTTCTGATTTTTTAGTTAGTGCCTTCTCTCCTTTTATCTTAGTGAGTCTAGCCAAGGGTTGTCAATTTTGTTAATCTTTTCAAAGAACCAGCTCTTTGTCACATTAATTTTTTCTATTGTCTTTTTGTTCTCTATTTCATTTAGTTCTGCTCTGATTTTTGTTATTTCCTTTTTTCTGCTGACCTTGGGTTTCACATGTTCTTCTTTTTCTAGTTCTTTAAGGTGTAACATGAGGTTATTTATTTGGGATTTTTCTTGTTTTTTGAGATAGGCGTGTAATGATATAAATTTCCCTCTTAAAACTGCTTTCGCTGCATCCCAAAAATTTTGGTAGGATGTATTTCCATTTTCATTTGTTTCTATGTATCTTTTGATCTCTCCTCTAATTTCTTCTTTGACCCAGTCCTTCTTTAAAAGTATGTTGTTTAATCTCCATGTATTTGTGTTTTTTCCTGCTTTCTTTTTGCAGTTGATATCCAATTTCAAAGCCTTGTGATCAGAGAATATGCTTGGTATGATTTCAATCCTCTTAAATGTGCTGAGGCTGATTTTATGTCCCAATATATGGTCTATCCTTGAGAATGTTCCATGTACACTAGAAAAGAATGTATAGTGTGATGTTTTAGTAGGAAGTGCTCTATATATGTCGATTATGTCCATTTCATGTAATGTGTCATTTAGGGCTGCTATTTCGTTATTTATTTTCTGTTTGGATGATCTATCCATAGCTGTCAGTGATGTATTTAGGTCCCCTAGTATAATTGTGTTTTGGTCAATTTCTCCCTTTAGTTCTGTTAGTAGTTGCTTGGTATATTTCAGTGCTCCCTGATTGGGGGCATAAATATTGATGACATTTATGTCTTCTTGTTGTATAGTCCCCTTTACCATTATGAAATGTCAATCTTTGTCCCTTGTTATTTTTTTCACCCTGAAGTCTGTTTCATCTGATATCATTATGGCTACACCTGATTTTCTCTGGGTATCATTGTTTGGAGTGTCAATTTCCACCCTTTCTCTTTGAGTCTATGCTTGTCCTTGTAGCTGATATGTGTCTCTTGGACACAACATATGGTTGGGTTTAGTTTTTTGATCCAATCTGCTACTCTGTGCCTTTTTATTGGTGAGTTCAGTCCAATTACATTTAAAGTGATTATTGATATGTGAAGATTTCTTGTCATTCTATCTTTATTTTTCTGGTAAGGCTGTGTCTCCATCGTTTCTTTGCCTTTTTTTGTTGTCTATTATTTCTGTATGGTGGTATTCTATAATGTTTCCCTCTGTTTCTTCTTTTATTACAGTATGTATTTCAGTTCTGGAATTTTCTTGAGTGGTTACCCTTAAGTTTAAGTAAAAGAAAGTTTGATATTTAGAGTATTCCATTTTCTTTAGCATGCTTACTTTCTCCATTCCCATATTCCCTTTCAGGCCTTTACTCTCTCCCTTTTTATGTTTTGGTTGCCACATATTGTCCCTGTTGATGGTGGCCAAATAGCCTCCTTTAGTATTTCTTCTAATGCAGGTCATGTATTAGAAAATTCCCTCAGCTTCTGTGTGTCTAGAAAGGTCTTTATTCCTCCTTCATATCTAAAGGATATCTTTTCTGGACACATTACTCTTGGCTCATAATTTCTGTCTTTCAATAGTTTGACTATTTGGTTCCATTCCCTCCTGGCTTGTAGAGTTTCTGCTGAAAAATCTGATGGTTTTCTAACGGGCTTTCCTTTTTAGTTTACCGTCTTCTTTTCCCTGGCTGCCTTGAGGATTCTTTTTTTGTCATTGATTTTAGACAGCTTCAATACAATGTGCCTTAGAGAAGGCCTGTGGGGATTGAGGTAATTAGGTTTTCTATTTGCTTCTTCGATTCAAGGATCCAGTTCTGTCCAGAAGTTTGGGAAGTTCTCATCAACTTTTTGTTTGAATATATTCTCTCTTCCCTTCTCTCTTTCTTCTCCTTCTGGTATGTCCATTATTCTTATATTGCTCTTTCTGATGGAGTCAGAAAGTTCTTGTAGAGTTCTTTCATTTCTTTTAAGTCTCAAGTCTCTTTCTTCTTCCATCTGTGTCATTTCCAGGTTTCTGTCTTCAATGTCACTGTTTCTTTTCTCCATCTGGTCTTCTCTACTACCTAAGCTGGTTATTTCATTCTTAATTTCTTCTATTGAGTTCTTAGTCTCCAGAAATTCTATTTGTTTTTTTTTTTTTTAATTTCAACCTCTTTCTTAAAATGCTCATGTTGTTCTTTGATTGCATTTCTGAGTTCATTAAACTGCCTTTCTGTGTTTTCTTGCATCTCGTTGAGTTTTTTCAGAACTGCAGTCTTGAATTCTCTGTCATTTAAGTTTCTTTTCTGGAGACTTTTCACTTTCTTTCTGAACTGTCTTGTTGCCTTGGTTATTCATGGCAATTACTGATTTATTATATCTCTTCCTAGACATCTACAGTAGTGACCTCTGCAACAGATTGATAGAAAGAGGTCTTTCTTTTGTTTTCCAGTACTTGTTGTTAGAATATTTTATTTTCTCTCTGACTGCAGCCTTTTATTTCTCTTACACGGTAGTGATATATATTCTCTGCACTATTTCAGCTTCTTACACAATGGGGGGATTCCCTGGGAGACGGGCTTCTCCTCTGTTAATAGTTTGCTTGGGTCACAGGGTGCTGTGTCCATGTGGGTATGCGGAGAGCTTTTGAAATTCCAAAGCTCTTTCCGCACCAGATTCAGAGCCCGTATATTTCAGCAGTTCTGTTTACTCCTATAGGGATCCACCCAGATAGGTGGGGTCAGGGTCGGGGTGAGTTGTGAGAGGTGGCCCAGAGCAATGGCGGTGACCACCACCACAGCTGGTCCTGCTTCCACAGCTCTCTCTTGTCTGCCGTAACTAGTTGCGCTGCAAATCTGTGTCTGTGGTCCACCGTTCTCAGAACAGCAAATATTCTGTTCTTTTGATCTGACACTGCTACTGTTCTGCTTCTAGCACCAGCCAGGTGGGGGCGGGAGAGCTCTGGGAGGGTATGGAGGGGGCGGCTTGTCTCAGTGCCTAAGGCTTCTGTTCTTTGCTTGGCAGTGAGGGCTCAAACCACCATTTTCAACCTTCTTCCCTCAGTCTTTGCTCCGAGTTCTCTGCCGTGAATGTTGTGTTCAGCCGTGTTATATGCTGCCCCCTCAGCTCTGTGGGCCATAAGCGGAGCCCTAGCAGTCCGAGTTCTTCCCTCTCCCACAGCTGCGGTAGTTCTGGGATGCAGCTAGCTTGGAGCACTGAGCTAGGTCTGCGTCCTGCACCCGCCCGTGCGGCTCTGTCTCCGCACTTCTCCCTTCCCTCCTCCCCATCTCGTGTGATTCGCCCACCTTTAGGTGAATTCAGAAGTGGGCCTCTTCGTCTTGTTTGTCTGCTGTGCAGGGAGTCCTTTGTGGAGTTATTGTTGTTCCATTAGTTGTAAATTCCAGGGGAGCTTTACAGTGGCTCACCTCACTCCGCCATTTTGATGACGTCTGAAATCTTATTTTATACTTTGAGTTATAACATAACAATTCTTTGTTTTGTTGCTCAAATTCTTCCAGCTTTGACCATTGGGAACTTTTTCAGCAGATTCCTGTGCCCTTTTAACACACCACATCACTATGGTTAGTTTTGCTTGTTTGCACTTTTCCTTACTCTCTGGCACTACAAGATGCTCCAGGTTCATCTTGTATACTTCCTGCTCCAATCCCAGAATCAGTTATTTATCCAAGGAGACCTGGTTCCTTTTTTGGAGAATGGTATTAGAAACCAAGATCTGAATTTCTAAATTTGCTTTGAAGGAAATTTTAAAGGAGTCTTGTCGGAGCCTGCCGACGAGACGAACGGTCCTGAAGTGGGGAGCGAGGATTGAGAAAAAAAAAGACAAGAGACAAAGATGGGATCGGGAGGGCAAGCAGTTCTCATTAGACTGCTGCACCTGCTTTATTTTACAGTTCTCTTTTATGTGTACAAAGACAGGGAGGTTACATCATAAGACTGAGACAGTAAATGTAAAGTAACCTTGTAGTGTCTAATGTTAGGCCTTGACTGTCCTCCAAGCTTCAGATAAATCCCTGTTCCCAGGACAGATGGCTTCTACTTGTTTCTTTAGTTCAGATAAGTTCCCCTTGGGAATTCTCTATTTGTGCCTCCTGATTAACCAAGTCCCTGCTTAGACTTCTTCTATTCATTTTAACTCTTTATGTATCAGCACTGCATTAGCTCCCCTCAAGTCTTTTTAGGTTGACATGTTACTAACAGCATTTACATCACTTAGTTGTTTTTGTGTTTATTTTAAAAAATACATTTTCAGGATGAGTGGAGAATTTGGAAAACAACTTTTTAGATGCTAAGAAGTGAAAAATTATTGAGGATTTTAAGGAAAGGTTTAATTTTATTTTAATATACCTAAACAAGAATTTGAAAAGTTGAGTAAGGATTGAGAAGAAGGGGAGAAATGGATGTCTGAGAAATAGCATGCAGATGTTTTAGTCATCGAGTGATTTATTTTATTAACATGTTGTTGGCCTGTGCAGCATTTGAAAAAAACATTTTGAAAAACATTTTCTGCACTTGAAGGTAAATCCTGAACCTCCCATAGGGTGAGAAAGTGATCTTTCTACTCCTAAATTCTAGTGTTTCAATGGCAGCATTAGGATTCTTACAGGTTAGACCTAAGTCCAAAACTGGATGGAAAAGGGCAAAATACATTTCTTTGATTAAGAAGAAATTCATTTGTCTTTACCAAATTTGTGAATAGGGGACTTATGAGTCAGTCACCCTTTCACTGGTTGTATAACCATTGTCAAGTTATTTGGCTTCTCTACATTCATTTCCTCATCTGCAGAAATGTAGGAATTATAACATCTATCTCTGTGAGGATTAAAAATAAAATAAAATGCATAAAAAGCTTAGCAAAGTACATAAAATAAAATAAATGCTAATAGATGTTTGTTATCTGTCAATGAATGATGGGAGGCCATTGGTCCCACAGGCCCGCAGGTATACTGGAGCATCATAGTAAGCACTAGTAATCTTGAGCACCACGGTAAGAGAGTTCAGCGTAAGTGAAATGAACCCCTAACTCCGATTTTTGTCCATTAATGAAGTCCCTTTTAGGTGGGAAGAGTGTGTGGCTATGGGAAATTCTCCTTAGAAAAATCACTTTCCATAGTGTAGTCAAAACATTTCCAAAATAATCAGGAATCTGACTTGAAAGACTGGGTATTGTCTTATTGCCTTTTTTCCTTCTCCTTCAGAAGTAGAACTGATTCTCAAGACAAGTTTATTGCTTTCACTTGCCTAATACAATATCCCTAGGGAAACATTTTCATAATTTGGAAGCAGACCCATTACTGCACTGCAGTGTGGTGGGGCAAGGGTGGAAGGAAGGAGGGAGGTGATCTGTCACTAACTGCCTGATTGATTCAGAATGACCATGGTGTACTGCTGTTAGGATTTCAGGGTGTGTTCATTAAGACGATTATGTTCTTTATGACAAAGGTAATTTTTGTTTGAATTTTATAATAAAGCATTGGTGCAATTCCATCCCCCCCTTAAATCACCTTGGCTGAGAAGTCTTACTGTGTTAAGAACCACAAGACTGCTAAAGAAAAAAGGTCTTTAATATTTAATAATAAGCAGGCTGTAGCTTTTAAGGACATGCTGTCATCCTCTCTAAATGTGGGCCCTATAACCCAGGAGACCAAATAATACATCGATGCTAGTCTCTTTCTTTACTTTGTAATGTATTTCTGTAAAAGTATCCCCATCATACTGCCCAGAAATAAAGTGGAATGTAAGGAGCATGGTCTAGAGTAATAGAGTTAATTACTATTCTAGCAATACTCTAATCTTACAATTTGGTTAAATTACTTCTCTTGATATGGTTTTCTAATTTTGAAAGACTATAATCAGGACTAAAACCCCAAACTAATGACTGCTAGTCCCAAATCCCCTCCTCTTTTCAATATGCCACCCTGCCACTATTTTATAACTTTTTGCAGTTCTTGCTCTTTCATCAAAAACACTTAATTTTTCCTCTGTTATAGCTCTAGTCATGCACATACAGTTATATAATTATTTACATATGACAGGAATATTCTTTACTTGCCCTGATATTTCTATCTTACACAGTACCAAATATACTGTAAGTGTTCAATTATTGCTCATTGAATTGATGACCCTTATGACTTTAACTTTTTTTCCTGATTTTTTTAAAAAATTAAAATGCGTGTTTACTCCTACCAAGAATATTCGTACAGTATACTTTGTGGCTCTCCATACACATTTGCCAGGTTTGGTTCTCTCTCTAATGCTAATCCTCAGACATTCTGGCAATATGCTGCTTGAGTAACCCTTGTTTCTCCAGGTCACAGCACATGACTATGGGGAGGATTCATAGTCACATGCATTAGAGTAGCAATGATAATGAGAATACTTACTGAGTTGGAGCACCCCACCAGAAGAGTTGCTTGGATTTCAGGTCACCATTTCCCCAAGTCCCCTCTTTTTTGCTGGCTGAATCAGTATAGGCTGATGACTTTCTTTTAAATTATTATTTCAATTACAGTTGACATTCAACATTATTTTATATTAGTTTCAAACGTACAGCATAGTGGTTAGACATTTATATAATTTAAGCAGTGATTCTCCCAGTTAGTCTGGTACACCCCTGGCACTATACATAATTGTTGCAACATTATTGACTATATTCCCTATGCTGTACTTTACAACCCAACACTACTTTGTAATTACCAATTTGTATTTCTTAATACCTTCACCTGTTTCACCCAGCTCCCCATCACTCCTCCCCTCAGGCAATCATCAGTTTGGTCTCTGTATCTATGAGTCTGTTTCCATTTTGTTTCTTTATTCTGTTCTATAGTTTCCACAAAAGTGTTGGAAAGGATGCAGAGAAAAGGGAAACCTCAGACACTCTTGGTGGGATTGCAAATTGGTGAAGCCACTATGGAAAATGGTTTGGACGTTCCTCAAAAAATTAAAAATAGTACCACCTTATGACCCAGCAATTCCACTTCTGGGTATTTATCTGAAGAAATCCAAAACATTACTTCAAAAAGATATATGCACCCCTATGTTCATTGCAGCACTATTCACAATAACGAAGATATGGAAGCAACCCAAGTGGCATCAAGATGACGGGCTAAAGAAGAGGTGGTACGTATATGTAATGGAACATTACTCAGCCATAAAAAAGAATGATATCTCACCATTTGTGACAAAATGGTTGGACCTAGAGGTTATTATGCTAGGCTAATAACTTCTTGTTGACCAATACAATTTCCCTATTGCTTCTGTTGTCACCACATCTTTCTGGTTTTGTGGAGTTTAATTATCAGATATTACACTAGGACTTGTCATCATCTTCAATGACAATTCGGATCCAGTGGCACTGGACCCTTTGCTGCTCTGTGCCCACCACTTCAACACACACACACACACACGCACACACACACACACACACACTGACTTTTTTCTCAAACATTGACTGTGTTCTCAATTGGGAAGGTTTTCTATCACCATTATTACAGCTCTTTCAATTAAGAGTTTACTTTTCTAATTTTCTGCACAACTCACCTTCCTGTAGAAACATAGATGAGCTCTCTCAGGGAAAATTAAGAGGTTTTTTTTTATTTTTTTATTCCATGTGATACTTCACCCAAAGCTAGTATCCCTTCCCAGTACCCAGGCATGAAACTTGGTCTATCCATTATTCACTACTTCTAAGTTTTTCAATTGCTTTCCTCAGGACCCTCACTTACCCAGAGGATAACAACAACTTTTGCTACTCCTCACTTTTGAGCCTTAAATCCAAGTTCTAAGGATGACACCATCAGTGTAAAGTTTCTTGCAGTTTCTGTTCGTATGGCTCCTTAGAATCTTACTCAGAAAGACTCCTGTTGTTCTGCCTAGGTATGAGCAAATTCTAGAGTTGGATATGCATATCTGCTCCCCAATCCAACACTCTCCAAAAACATTCTCTGTAAGAAATATTTCGCCTTCTCCAAAACACCTTACAAAAGAATTGTACAGTACGTATTTTCAAAACTCAAGGTCAGATTTGCAGTTGCATTTTCATCAGATAATTTTTTTTAATTAAAATCAATTGGGGTGACAATGGTTAGTAAAGTTATATAGATTCCAGATGTACAATTATTTAATACATCATCTATATATTACATTGTGTATTCACCAACCAGAGTCAGTTCTCTTTCCATTGCCATGTATTTGATCCCCTTTACCCTCACCTATCACCCCCTCACCCCTTATCCTCTGGTAACCACTAAACTATTCTCTGGGTCTATGAGTTTTTGTTTCTTCATTTGTTTGCCTTGTTCTTTTTTTGTTTTCAGTTTTATATAGCACATATTAGTGAAATTATATGGTTCTCTACTTTTTCTGTCGGACTTATTTCGCTTAGCATTATAATTTCAAGATCCATCTATGTTGTCACAAATGGTATTATTTCATCTTTTCTTATGGCAGAATAGCATTCCGTTGTGTATATATAGCAAAACTTCTTTATACATTCAGCTATCAAAGGACACTTTTGTTGTTTCCATGTCTTGGCCACCATGAATAAAGCTGCAATGAACATTGGAGCACATATATCTTTACAGATAAATGTTTTCAGATCTTTTGGGGAGATGCTCAGGAAAGGGATTCCTGGGTCATATGGTAATTCTATTCTGAATTTTGTGAGGAACCTCCACACTGCCTTCCATAGCGGCTGCACCAATCTTCATTTCCACCAACAGTGTATGAGGGTTCCTTTCTCAGCCTCTCCAACAATTATTATTTATCTTGTTGATGATAGCCATTCGAACTGGGGTCAGGTGATATCTTATTGTGGTTTTTATTTGCAATTCTCTGATTAGTGATGTTGAGCATTTTTTCATGTCTATTGGCCATTTGTATGTCTCTTCAGGTCCTCTGCCCATTGTTTAATTGGATTGTTTGGGGTTTTTTATTGAGTTGTATGAGTTCCTTATATATTTTGGATATTAGCCCCTTATTGGAGGTGCTGTTTACAAAAATCTTCTCCCATTTGGTTGGCTTCCTTTTTATTTTGTTGAATATTTTCTAAAAGTGTAAAGCTATTTAGATGCAATCAAAAATATGAAAAAATTATTTCATGTTTTTAAAAAATACAATGTTCATCTCAATTCTAAAAATCAGAACCTTAGTATTGGATGTTAAATTTATACAGGTTATTTCTACCATTTTCTATAAAACAAATTCCTCTCCTCCAACCATCGATCCTTGGCTTCAGTCCTTTCTTTTCTTAATTGATCTCCAATTCAAAAATTATGACCTTCTTCTAAGGGTTAGGAAAACCACTGACAAGTCAAAGAAATCTGAATAGGAAATATGTAACATATCATCACGATTAAAGCTTCTTGCTAATGCTGGAGGACAAACTCCAGCGAATCTGAGAAAAACAAAAATGAAAACAAGCAAAATATGAAAAAGTAGTCAGCTAAGTAGAGGTACCAATACTGGTCTCACCATGCTCCTATAAGCATATTTTGGAAGTGTTCTGTTTTTCATTCCGCTCCCTCTATTTTCTGTGACATACGAGTATAAAGG
Organism: Rhinolophus ferrumequinum; assembly: GCF_004115265.2. Classification (NCBI taxonomy): domain Eukaryota; kingdom Metazoa; phylum Chordata; class Mammalia; order Chiroptera; family Rhinolophidae; genus Rhinolophus; species Rhinolophus ferrumequinum. The sequence continues at coordinate 90,516,342 of NC_046284.1, read as the reverse complement.
CATAGGGCCTGACCCTGACCAACAGCACTGTACACCAAATATAGCAGTCTCTATTTCTGCCTTAGTAGACATGAACTGGGGAAGAGATTGGCTGGTAAAACAAATAGTTTTTTGCTTTGATAAGCCTCCTCTCTAGAGGAGGAGGGTGGAAAATAAATATGGAGACCACACCTCTACCTGTACTGGTTTCCCCTGCTATCGGAAAGTGGAGCACCTATGAAACCTTTTGTAAGCCAAAATGGCATAAAACAAAGAGTATCTCCCACTTTCCAAAAGTTTATGTTATACCACTTTGCTTTTCTAAAACACCTACATTAATACAGCAATTGCTTTATTTGTTTATTTATTTATTTATTTATTTATTTACTTATTTATTTATATATTTATAAAAGTGAAAAACCTCTTCAATTTCTTTCGGTTAGTGAAAACAGGTACTGTACTAATGTAGGTCTTTCGCAAAAACTAAGTGGACTAATGTAAACTTTCAGAAAGTGGGAAATACCTGTATCCAAATAATTATTAATACAACAGACATCTGTGCCACCACAGCACTTTAGGAGAGCAAACACACCCTTTTCCAAGATGCTAATTGCGGTGTTTTTGAATGTTAGGTGGTCCCTAATATGCCATAATAATGATAATATTTATCATTTAATAGTACTTATGACTGTGTCCAGTATTTTTGCCATGGCATCTTTCCTGTAGACATCTTTTGCAACATTTTTGCCTTATAACTAATTGGTTGCAAGGCAATTTTGCCATAAAAAAGATAAAATCATGACAAATAAAAGAGGGACATTAAAATTAACAGCAAAATTAACAGACTTTATAGCAAAATGCAAAATATTAGAATACATTTAATATGTGTGTAGACAATGTCATATATAGATGATGTATTACAGAACTGTACACCTGAAATCTATATAACTTTACTAACAATCGTCACCCCAATAAACTTTAATTAAAAAAAATAAAAATAAAATGTGTATAGATTCATGGCAATATGGCAAATAACGGATTTTATTTTGTGGATGGTAGCTAAGCATTTGTTCTATGGGAAATGTGGGCTCAACTCTACACCCTCAAAGAGACCCCTCTGCTCTTCTCTTTCTCCTCTCAATGTAGTGTGTTTCAAAATGAAAAACCAAACCAACTCTTGGGGCAAAAATCACTGTCATCTAAAAGAAATGGTAACTATTTTAAGGCCAACACTATTTAACTATTGTCTCCACCACTTACTTAATGGAGAAATGAAATGAAACTGACAAAAACAAAACCGAAAAAAACCCTATCAACCAGTTATTTTGTTGGCTTATTACATGCCAAGAATTATTATGCTAATCACTTTAATAATTTAGTTTGTACAATAGCCCTGTGGGACAAGCATCACCATTCTCATTTTACATTAGGGGAATCTGTTGCTTAGAGACATACAAAAATTTTATGAGGTTGTACAATTAGTAAACAAAATATCCAGGATTCCAATGTAGGTGCTTCTGCTTCCAAAAACGTAAACTTTAAACCTTTAACAGCATTCTTCAAGTCAGCAACATCTGGGAACATGTTAAAAATGCAAATTATGAGATCCAAGTTCAAACCTACTGAGTTAGAAACTCTGGGGATGCGGCTCAGAAATCTGTGTTTTAAAAAGCACTGGTACAGGAACTGAGACTACACTGAATTTGTAGAAACCACTTACCACAGCCTTTACTCACCTGTAACACCACCTCACCCACCTACAGTTGCATTGCCAGGGGCACTCTGGGTGCCTGGGTGACTGAATCCACCCCCACAAACTCTGGAAAAGTTTTTTTTTACAAAAGCAGACGGTCCGCAGAGCCCTTGAGTCTTCTTCGTGGTGTTCAGTGACCCCAAAACTGCACTACAGCCACTCGGGAGCAGCTCTTGGGAATTTATGAGATTGAGGTGGAGGCTGGCTGTAGTGCTCTTGGGATGCTGTACAAAGGGGTCACAGGCCAGATATTGGTGTAAGGTCTGGATCTGTGTTAACATCTTAAAAACTACCAATCATGTCTCATAACTTACTTGAACTCCATCCTGCCCAGCTAGTGCCACATCATTGTGGGCACATTCAACACTGGGTCAAATAGTCAAACACATGCTCCTAAAGAGCCTCTTGCAATAGTCGGGACTTATCGGAAACTGTAAGGTAGCAACAGGCCTAGGAAGCTCTGGGCCTTTTGCTAAACTGCCTCAGGACCAATATTGGTGGCAGCAAGCCTCAATTCACAGAGACCACTCCCACATGACTGAAGGTCTAGCACGGGCAGCAGCCAACGGCATACAGCTTTGAGACACCTACCATGTAACAGCCCGGTAACAGTCAGGGCTGAAACAGCCCTGAGTCGGAGGCCTACACAAGAGACACCAGAACCAATACACTCAGAGGCCAGTGACTGATCAAACCAGAGTACTATCTGGTTAAACCTACAAGTGGCACTCTCAAAGGAAATTTCCACAGGCACAAGAGCCAACAGGAGCCAAGCCTCCTCTGAGGGGGTCAACCTTCACACAGCAGCTCATACACTGAGCAGAGCTAATTCTCCAGCTAATCAGCCTGAGGGTCAATCCCACCCTCAGACAAGCCAAAAGCAATAAAAGAGAAACTACAACAGTGACACCTCTGGAGCACACGGGACAGGAGAATCTGGAGACTGTGCAATCCAAACATAAAGAACACATATTACATAAAATCACCCAGCATCGGCTGAGAGACATAGGTGATCCACCTAATACATCGAAGCAATCACAGAGCAACAGCCAGAATGAAGAAACAAAGAAACATGTCCCAAATTAAAGATCAGAAAAAACTTGTAGAAACTAAACTAAATGAAACAGAGATATCCATCTTATCAGAGACAGAGTATAGAACACTGATAATAAGAATGTTTAAGGAACTTAGTGACGACATAAAGAAGGATCGAGAAATCATAAAAAACAACAAATTAGAACTAAGGAATACAATAACTGAAATGAAGAACACACTCGAAGGAATCATCAGTAGATTAGATTAAGCAGAGGATCGCACCAGCGATTTAGAAGACAAGATATCAGAAATCACCCAATTGGAACAACAAAATAAAAAAACAAACAAAAAAAATGAAAATAGTTTAAGAGACCTGTGGTACAGAATCAAGCACAACAACATCTGCATCATAGAAATACCAGAAGGAGAAGAGAAGGAAAAAGGGATCGAGAACATATTTGAAGAAATAATGACCAAAAACTTTCCCACTCTGGTGAAAGAAATTGACATACAAGCCCAAAAAGTGCAGAAAGTGCCAAACAAGATGAACTCAAACAGGCCCACATCAAGACACATTATAGTTAAAATGGCAAAGTTTAAAGACAAAGAAAGAATTGTGAAAGCAGAAAGAGAAAGACAGCCGGTTACATACAAGGGAACTCCTATAAGACTATCAGCTGATTTTTCTACAGAAACTCTGCAGGCCAGAAGGGAGTGGCAGAAAATATTAAAAGTGATGACAAACAAAAGCCTACAACCAAGATTGCTCTACCCAGCAAAGCTATCACTTACAATTGAAGGAGCGATAAAGAGCTTCTCAGAAAAGAATAAGCTAAAGGAATTCATTACTACCAAACCAGCACTGCAGGGAATGTTAAAAGGGCTTTTCTGAACAGAAGAAAGGGGAAACAAACTAACAAAGGAAGAGCAGAAATACGAATGACAAAATGGCAATAAATATGTACCTATCAATAATCACTTTAAATGCGAATTGGCTAACTGTTCCAGTCAAAAGACATAGAGTCATTGAGTGGATAAGAAAACAGGACCTATGCATACGCTGTTTACAAGAGCACATCTCAGATCAAAAGACACACACAGACTGAAAGTAAAGGGTTAGAATAAGACATTTCACACAAATGGAAATGAGAAAAAAGCTGGGGTAGCAATACCGATTTCCGACAAAATAGACTTTAAAACAAAGGCTACAGTAAAAGACAAAAAAGGGTACTATATAATTATAAAGGCATCGATCCAACAAGAGGACATAACCCTAGTAAATGTCTATGCACCCAACATAGGAGCTCCTAAATATATAAAACAGTTTATGACTGACATAAAGTCAGAGATCAATAGTAGCACTATTGTAGTAGGGGACTTCAACATCTCATTGTCACCAATGGACAGATCCTCCAGACAGAAAATCAACACAGAAACAGTGGACTTAATTGACACTTTAGACGAATTGGATTTAACCGACATTTTTAGAGCATTTCACCCCAAAGCAGCAGAATATACATTCTTCCCAAGTGCACATGGAACATTTTCCAAGATAGACCTCATGCTAGGCCACAAGACAAGTCTCAATAAATATAAGAAAGTTAAAATAATATCAAGCGTCTTCTCTGACCACAATGCTATGAAACTAGAAATCAATTATAAAAAGAAATCTGGAAAACACACAAATACATGGAGGCTGAATAACATGTTACTAAATAGCGAGTGGGTCAATAATGAGATCAAGGAAGAAATCAAAAGATACCTCGAGACAAAAGAAAATGAAAACACAACTACCCAAAATCTATGGGATGCAGTGAAAGCAGTTTGAAGAGGGAAATTCATAGCAATGCAGGCCTATCTCAAGAAATAAGAAACATCTCAAATCAACAGCGTATCTTTACACCTAAGGGAACTGAAAAAAGAACAATAAAACAAGCCCAAAGGGAGTACAAGGAAGGAAATAATAAAGATCAGAGCAGAAATAAATGAAATATAGACCAAAAAAAAAAAAATACGAAAGATCAATGAAACCAAGAGCTGGGTTTTTGAAAAGATAAACAAAATTGACAAACCCTTAGCCATACTCACCAAGAAAAAGAGAGAGGACCCAAATTAATAAAATCAGAAATGAAAGAGGAGAAGCGACAACAGATATCATAGAAATACAGAAAATTTTAAGAAAATAATATGAGCAACTATATGCCAACAAATTAGACAATTTGGAAGAAATGGATAAATTTCTAGAAGCATACATTCTTCCAAGAGTGAGTCAAGAAGAAACAGAAACTCTGAACAGACTGATTACTATCAATGAAATTGAATCAGTAATCAACAGGCTAACAAGCAAAAGTCCTGGACCAGATAGCTTCACAGGTGAATTTTATGAAACATTCAAAAAAGAATTAACACTTATTCTCCTCAAACTATTCCAAAAAATCCAGAAAGAAGGAAGGCTCCCAAGCACATTTTATGAAGCCAGTATTACTGATTCCAAAACCAGACAAAGACATTACAGAAAAAGAAAACTATGGGCCAATATCCCCAATGAACATAGAAGCAAAAATCCTCAACAAAGTACTAGCAAACTGGATTCAGCAACACATTATAAAGATCATACACCACGATCAAGTGGGATTCATTCCTTCTATGCAAGGTTGGTTCAATATCTGTAAATCAATTAACATGATACACAACATTAACAAAATGAAAAATAAAAATCATATGATCATATCAATAGATGCAGTAAAAACATTTGACAAAATCAGGCAGCCATTTATGAGAAAAACACTTAGCAAAGTGGGAATAGAAAGATCATATCTCAACATAGTAAAGGCCATATATAATAAACCCACAGCTAACATCATTATCAATGGGGAAAGTTTAAAACCTTCCTCCTTAAGATCAAGAACAAGACAAGGCGGCCCACTTTCACCACTTTTATTCAACATAGTTCTGGAAGTTCTAGCCACAACAATTAGATAAGAAAAAGAAATAAAAGGAATCCAAATTGTAAAGGAGGAAGTAAAATTGTCTTTATATGCAGATGACATGATACTATACATAGAGGACCCCAAACACTCCACCAAAAAAACTATTAGAACTGATAAATGAACTTAGTAAAGTAGCAGGATACAAAATTAATATTCAGAATCAGTGGCATTTGTATATACCAATAATAAATTATCAGAAGGAGAAAGCAATAAATCAATCCCATTTACCATTGCTTCAAAAACAATAAAATTTCTAGGAACAAATTTAACCAAAGAAGTAAAAGACCTGTATTCAGAAAATTATAAGACACTGAAGAGAGAAATCAAAGAAGATACAAATAAATGGAAACACATACCATGTTCATGGATAGGAAGAATTAATATAGTTAAAATGTAAATAATACCTAAGGCAATATAAAGATTCAGTGCAATTCCTATCAAACTACCAGTGACATTTTCTCAGAAATAGAACATATAATCCTAAAATTTATATGGAAACATAAAAGACGCTGAATAGCCATGGCAATCTTGACAAATAAGAACAAAGTGGGAGGTATCACACTATCCAACATCAGTTAATACTACAAGCCTATAGTAATCAAAACAGTACGGTTCTGGTATAAAAAACAGATACATAGATCAATGGATCAGAATAGAGAGCCCAAAATTAATCCATTCATATATGCTCATTTAATCTATGACAATGGAAACAATAATTTACATTGAGGTAAAGACAGTCTATTTAATAAATGGTGCTGGGAAAACTGGACTGACACATACAAAAAAATGAAACTGGACCACCTCCACATGCCATATACGAGAACAAATTCAAAATGGATTAAAAACTTAAATGAAAGACCCGAAAATATGAAACTCTTAGGAGAAAATATAGGGAGCAAATTTGCAGACATTACCCTGAGTAATATTTTTACTGATGCATCCCCTCAGGAAATGAAAGTAAAATAAAAAATAAACATATGGGATTACTGTGACGGGCCAGCCGCCACAAATCGAACAGTACCCGAATGGGGGAGTGGGAATGAAAAGACACTCACACATATGATGATGCGGCCGGTCTTCAGTGATCCTGAAGCACCGAGTTTACTATTTTTCACCAATTTATACCGTCTGTGTACATGCAGCTTAACAATCATGAGTATGCATTATCTCATTAAGAGTAAATTTATGACTTTTACATACAAACTACAACATCCTTGAAACTTTCCCAAAGTCATTATCTCATGACAAAGCCCACCAATTATCCTGCTAGTCTTCAGTCCTCAGTGTCCGGGGACCGGTCACTCCCACCTCATTCCTCAGCAGCTTGCAAGCACCCTCCAGGTGCAGGCAGAGATAATGCCTTAGAAGCTGAAACAAGTTAATCACAAACTGAGCCAGTCTGCAAGGCTTTAGAATAACAAGAAATCATGGCTCCCCACATCTCCCGCTTTTTTATTTTATAGAAGCAAAATCCATATTACAGGAGATATAAGGTGACGGTGCCTGTCTTAGGCACCCCGGGACCGTCTCATCAATTAACCCATCTTTGGAACTTGTATTTTTTAATACAAGCCCTGTCTTAGGTGTTGAAGGACCTCCCAGGATTTACCCGTCATTGGCTAACCCGTCCCAATACATACAAGGGGGAGAGAGAGACTTAAGGCCTTGTCTTAAGCTCAAGCTGATGGATGTCAGCTCGCAAGTCTAACATCCTGCTGATGAAACATTTAATGAGGATGGGGAGTAGGCACAGAACCAAACAGACACAGATGTCCAATATAAGAAAAATCATAACAGAATGGGTAATATGAGGCATAGATGGCATAGCATTTTTAAGAGCATCAATAAACTCAGAAGCAGCCTGAGCTGTATCAAATTTCAAGGGTTCAGCTTCTCTCATATTTTGAATTTCATCATGAAGCCGAAACATATCTAAAGACATATTAGCATCATGCCAAATTTTTTTTAGTATACCAAGGTCCAGAGATATTAACAGGAAGCATAACAAAAGATGGTTGTTTAAGTATCATAACATTAGTTTCTAACGGCACCCAAGAAATACAATTTGTTAAAGAACAATTATTACAGGAAACATTAAATCGATTTCCTACAAAGTGTACATTAATATTTCCAATCAAAAGTGCATATGGGGAAGGAACACAAGCAGATACATTAACAGACTTAACAACAGTGGTCCAATCTCTAGTCCCATCTTGTAAATCAGCCACCTGACTGTAGGGAGTGCCTGATTTACAAAACTTTTTAAATGTTGTTTTATGTGTCCATCAGAAGGCAATCCTAGGGCGTGAGTGTCATTGACATAGACTGGAATCTCAGGAAAATCCCATACAGCAGGGTGGAGGATTGGTGGATCAGGTACATAGGCCCAATACGTCTGGTCTTCTTCTGCATTGCTGAGGGTCATCAATGTCATTAGCAGGTAGAGGGTCCACATGTCGCACCAATCGTTCTGGCAGCCACCGAGGGCCTTCTGCATCCTGTGGAAAAACACAAACATGTCCTCGGCCCCATATGAGGACTGGATCTGGGCCTTGCCAAGAGCCTGTAAGTGGGTCTTTCCATTTGACCAAAGCCTGAGGGGCAGCAGACGGATGCCAAAAGCGCTCTGCAGCACTCTTACCATGGGCATCCAAGGTCAAAAAATTTTGAATAAAGAGAGAATGAGACAGGTAATTATGGGGCGTCAGGGGATATAACTCCCCCTTTTTTATTTTTTGTAAATTGACTTTTAATGTGTCATGAGTGTGTTTAACAATCCCTTGTCCCTGGGGATTGTAAGGAATGCCAGTAACATGATTGATCGAGAATTGCTGGCAAAATAAAGAGAATTTTTTGCTGAATGGCTTTCTCAACCTTAGAGAGAGCCTTTCATGTAGGCTCAGTAAGAGACCTGGGGGAGGTCGGATCAGAATCTCCTTTTAAAATTTTAAACAGTGGTTTAAGATCTCCAGTAGTTAATCCCAAAGAAGGGCGCAGCCAATTAATATCTCCCAACAACTTTTGAAAATCATTAAGAGATTTAAGATGATCTTTTTTAAGCTCTATTTTTTGTGGAGTGAAATACTGAGCAAACAACTGAAATTCCAAGTAAGAATAAGGCTAACTTCTCTGTACTTTTTTAGGTGTAATAATAAGACCTGAAGCCAGAAGGTTTTCTTTTTCTAAACACATTTTTTGTCTGGTCAAGCCTGTCAAAGACAGGATATACTCTAAATTGTTTTAAAGACTCTCCCTGCTTATGAGTCTCTTTGCAAGCCAATTGAAGAGGGGAGCGCACAACAGAATCTGACGCTGGTTTAACATATCCTGGAGGGGGGGGGGTCTTTACCCCGAGGATCCCACTGATCTCTTAAAGAAATCTGGGGACCCAGAGGACAATTTTCTTTACCCACAGCAACTTTGAGTTCGACTAATTGTTCTTGAATCATCTTTATCTGTTCTGTAAGTGTAACTATAGGATTTACAAGCCGCCTGCTTTTTTGAGCTGTAGACACTACTAAATCTTTCTGATCTTGAGGGTCTAAATCTTCCCAGTGTTTATCTGGAGGTTTCTGGCTAACAGGCTCTTTATTATGTTTAGCAAGTCCCTCTGCATATCTGACTCCTTCCCCCTCCTCTTTCTCCTCCGGAGAGGCGGCAGATGGAAAAGTTTTCTCAGCATAATCAGCCCCCTCCCTTTCTCCCAGCTCTTCCAGTGAAGCGGCAAACGGAAGGGTTTCTTCATTCCCTGCCTGTTTTACTCTTTCTAACTTACAGCCTTCCCTTTTAAGATCTAAGCAATCTCTAATTAAAGTCCACAATCCAAATGTTTCTATAGGGACCCGCAGAGGTCCTTGGACACTATAATAGCCTTGTAATTGTTCTCCAACCTTTTCCCAAGTCTCCAAGCTGACGGTACCTTCATCTGGAAACCATGGGCAAACTTCCTTTACAAATTCTAAAAATTTATCTAATTGCTCTTTGCTCACCCTGCTGCCACGGGCGGCAAGTAATCTCTTAAGTCCTCTAACATACAGGTCTTTGCTGCTGGCGTGACCCATTCTCTTAAGTCCTCTAACACACAGGTCCTTGCTGCTGGCGTGACCTATTTCTCTTTTCCCTGACTCGGCCCTTCTTTCAAACAAAGAAAAACAATCAGATGCCCGTCTGGCCGTGCCCCTTATGGGACCAAATCTGTCTTAACAAAGGCGTTTCGGTATAAATCCCCGAACTGGTGGGTGGAAGCTCAATCGCCGTTATGCCATATGACAGAACCGGAACCTCAGATTAGGGCCCAAACAAGCTCCGTAACACGAAGTCGTGGAGCTATCATTCACTCACACATTCATTCGACCGAGGGGACAGTGCCTTACTCACCGCGCATCCATGAAATAAGCTCCTCAATAAGAGCCGGGCCCTAACCACGCGGTGTTCCTCACTGTTACCCCCGTATTCGGTCCCTGTTCGGGCGCCAAGTGTGACGGGCCAGCCGCCACAAATCGAACAGTACCCGAATGGGGGAGTGGGAATGAAAAAAGACACTCACACATATGATGATGCGGCCGGTCTTCAGTGATCCTGAAGCACCAAGTTTACTATTTTTCACCAATTTATACCGTCTGTGTACATGCAGCTTAACAATCATGAGTATGCATTATCTCATTAAGAGTAAATTTATGACTTTTACATACAAACTACAAAATCCTTGAAACTTTCCCAAAGTCATTATCTCATGACAAAGCCCACCAATTATCCTGCTAGTCTTCAGTCCTCAGTGTCCGGGGACCGGTCACTCCCACCTCATTCCTCAGCAGCTTGCAAGCACCCTCCAGGTGCAGGCAGAGATAATGCCTTAGAAGCTGAAACAAGTTAATCACAAACTGAGCCAGTCTGCAAGGCTTTAGAATAACAAGAAATCATGGCTCCCCACAGATTACATCAAACTTGAAAGTTTTTTCACAGCAAAGGAAACCATCAATAAAACAAAAAGGCAGCCTACTGAATGGGAGAAGATATTTGTCAATGATATATCTGATAAGGGGTTAATAGCCAAAAATTCATAAAACACTCATTCAGCTCAACACCAAAAAAACAAGCAAGCCAATTAAAAAATGGGCAGAGGACATGAAGAACCATTTCTCTAAAGAGGCCATACAGATGGCCAACAGATATATGAAAAAATGCTCAATCTCACTAATCATTAGAGAAATGCAAATAAAAACCACAATGAGATACCACCTCACTCCAGTCAGAATGGCTATCATCAATAAATAAACAAACAAGTGCTGGCGAGGTTGTGGAGTAATGGGAACCCTGGTGCACTGTTGGTGGGATTGTAGATTGGTATAGCCACTGTGGAAATCAGTATGGAGGTATCTCAAGAAACTGGAAATGGAACTACCTTATGACCTAGTAATTCCACCCATAGGTATCTATCCAGAGAAACCCAAGACGCTAATTCGAATAAATATATGCAACCCTATGTTTATTGCGGCACTATTTAAATAGCCAAAACTTGGAAACAACCAAAATGCCGATCAATAGACAACTGGATTAAGAAACTGTGGTACATTTATACAATGGAGTATTACTCAGCTATAAAGAATGAAGTCTTACCATTTGCAATGATATGGATGGACCTAGAGAGCATTATACTAAGTGAAATAAGTCAGCTGGAGAAAGACAAATACCATATGATCTCACTTATATGTGGAATCTAAAGATCTGAATAAATGAGCAAAGTAAACAGAAATAGTCTCAGAGATATAGAGGAAAACGGATGGTTCGTAGAAGGGAGGAAAATGGGGATATGGAAAAAGGGGAAGGGATTAGACAGGATAAATTTATAACTACAATGTTGCCACGGGGATATGAAAGGCAGTTTGGGAAATATAATCAATAATGTTATAAAGATTTTGTAGGGTGTCAGATGGTCACATGTCTTATTAAGGAGACCACTTCATGGATGGTGTAGATGTTTGACCACTGTACTGTACACCTGAAGCTGAAGTTGAATAATGTTATATGTCAACTATAATTTAATATATATAGTCACAGGATATGGAGTATAGCATAGTAAATAGAGTCAATGGAATTGTAACAGATGCATATGATGTCAGAGGGGCAGTAGATTGGGGGAGGGGGTTTTCACTTTGTGAGGGGTGAAATGTCTAACTATTGCTTTGTTTTGTACACCTGAAACTAATAAAAAAACAAAAAAACAAAAAAATTCATAGACACAGACAATAGTTTAGTGGATACCAGAGGGTAAGGGGGGCAGGATGTGGTAGATGAGGGTAAACAGGATCCAATATATGGTGATGGAAGGAGAAGTGAATCTGGGTGGTGAACACACAATGTGATATATAGATGATGTATTACAGAATTGTATACCTGAAACCTATGTAACTTTACTAACCATTGTCACTCCAATAAACTTTAATTAAAAATAAATAAATAAATAAATAAATAAATAAATAAATAATAAAAGCTCACAAGCAGATTCCAATACACGCTAAAGTTTGAAAACCAATGTGTTTTTTGCCACTATTTAATTATATTTAATGTTATTTAATGTTAATTACCAAAAATTAACATACATTATTAAAATTAAGTTTAAAATATGAAAAAATAGGTATAATACATTTTAAACATATCCATTAAAGTGTAATCGGCATATAATATACTGAATATTTTTAAAGTGTATAATTTGCAAAGTTTTGACATGTGTATATACCTGTGAAAGTACCACCACAATCAAGATAGTGAATTTATCCATTTCTCCTAAAGTTTCCTCACACCTCTTGGTAATCCCTCCCTTCCACCAATGTCCCATCACCCTCTTCCCAAGCAACCATTTATCAGCTTTCAGTCACTACACATTAGTTTGCATTTTCTAAAGTATTATACAAATGGAGTCATGTAATACATCTTAATTTTTCTGACTTCTTTCTGTCAACATAATTACTTTGAGGTTTATCCATCTTGTTTGTATCAATACTTGATATTCTTTTTATTGCAGCATAGTATTTTATTAAATGAACATTCCACAATTTGTTTAACTATTCACTTGTCAATGGACATTTTGGTTGTCTCTAGTTTTGGGCTATTATAGGTCAATCTGCTATGAACATTTGTTTATAAATCTATGTATAAATGTATGCTTTCTTTTCTCTTGGCTGGATCATATGGTAGCTGTATGTTTAACTTTTCAAGATACTGCTAAACTATCTTCCAAAATAGTAGTACTATTTTACATTCCATCCAGCAATTATGAGTATTCCAGTGCTCTACATTCTCAACAACACTCAATATGGTTAGTTTGGTGTTTTTTCTTTCTATTAGTTTTAGCCATTCTAGTATGTCTGTACCAGTATCTCATTGTAGTATTAATTTGTACTTCCCTAATGATTAATGGCAATGGTCATCTTTTCATTTGCCTGTCATCAGTATATTTTTCTTTGGTGAAGTGTCAGTTTAAAACTTTGCCCATTTTTATAAAACTTTTCATTTTTGAAATAATTTTAGATTTACATAAGAGTACAGAGAGCTCTTGTATACCCTTTCCTTAATTCTAACATATTACATAATCATAACACATTTATCAAACCTGAAAATTTAATGCTGATTATTATTAATACTATTAACTAAACTTCTGACTTTATTCAGATTTCACTAGTTCTCCCGTTAATGTTCTTTTGTTTTCCAGAATCCAACAAGATACCTCATCAAATTTAGTTTTCATCTTCTTAGTCTTATTTTTGTATATATTTTGTTTTCATTTTCATTCTATTTAATATACTTTTTAATTTCTCTTTTGATGTCTTATTTGAACACATTCTTTAGAAGTGTGTTATTTTGTTTCCAAATATTTGGGGCTATTCCAGAGATCTCTCTGATATTGATTTCTAATTTAATTCCCTTGTGTTCAGAGAATATGCTTTATATGAATTAAAACTTAAAAAATTATTAAAAAATATATAAAGAACAAAACAAAACGAAACAAAAAGATGAAAACAAAAAGAAAACAATAAGTAAAAAAAAATTATTGAGACTTGTTTTAGGTCCCAGAAAATAGTTTATAAATGTTCTGTGTGCACTTGAAAAGAATATAACTTAGAGATAATTTGATATTTTTTGTCCAGTTTTTATGATTTATAATGCAACTCCATGGCAGTAATCATGGTAAGGTTAATTATTCCCTACCACTGAGTCAAGATTTTCCTGAATACTTTACCTAATGTTCCTGACTGGTGGTAACAGGCACTATTTTCAGTCTTGTGTGAACATGATGCACTGTTCTCTCTAATGCTTTTGGAGTATCCTTCACCAGCATTGGGTAGTTTCCTCACACACATTTGTTCATCAGTACTCTGCTGAATAATGGAATTTGGCACAGAGTGGATTGCAGAAGTTCTCTTTCTGACCATTTCTCTCTTCTTTCGTATTTTGTCTCCATGTCCCTAGACAGTTGGGTTCATCTCTAAAACTCAGACAGTCTGCCAGGCTCTATCTCATTTTCCTTTCTTTTTACAATGGCCTGGAAACTCTCTCAAGGTAGTAAACTAAGAGAATGTTAGGGCTAACTTTGTTTGTTTCTCATTTCGCATATATTACTATCCTTCAGTGACTGTTGTACAGTGTCTTGAAAAGCATTGCTTCACTTATTTTTTTTTTCTGGCTTTTGCATTGTTTCAGGTGGCAGAGTAAATATAGTTCCTGTAATTCCATCTTGACTAAAATAAGAAATTCCTCTTTCTCTGGTGTAAAACTGGTTTTAAATACACAGTTGAGTTTTCTGCATGTCCTACATAAAGAAAATCTAAAGAAAATTAAATGACTTAACATTCTGCTAATCACTTCTATAATATTGAGAAGAATTTCTTTAAAAGCACTTTCCAAGATTCTGTCATTTTCTATAGATTCATATTAGTAGAATAAAATTATTTATTCAGATAGATCATTTGCTTGAGTTGGATGAAATCATATGTATATATTTAGTTGAGATTCAGTGTCTACTTGCATGCAAGGATCAATCTTCCTGAGAAGAGATACTGGCATCTGTTAGCTCTATTCAGTTATATGGAAGGTACCAATTCTCTATCATGGTGTAATTTACATTTCATACCTTCGTATAAAAAAAATATGCCGAGCTCCTTTCTTTGCCCAATTTTCTAAAAAAAAACATTATAATCACAGTTCTGGGACCTTTCCTCCCTTCATGGAAACCTAAGAACTATAGAAAATGTTTTGCTTTAAAGCAGCATCTATATCTATTGTTATGGATTGAATATTTATGTACCCCTAACTTTCATATATTGAAGCCCTAGCTCTCAATATGAAAGTATTTGGAGGTAAGAACTTCAGGAGGCAATTAGGTTTAGATTAGGTCATGAGAACACTATCCTCATAATGGAATTAGTGCCCTTATAAGAATAGAGAAAGACACCTTTCCTGCCCTTGGACATGCACTGAGGAAAGGCCAAGTGAGGACACAGTAAAAAGGCAGCCATCTGCAACAGAGGAAGCATGTTTTCACCAGACACTGAATCTGCCAGTATCTTGATCTTGGATTTCCCAACCACCAGAACTGTGACAAATAAATAATTGTTGTTTAAGCCACCATAGCTATTATATTCTGTTATAGTAGCCCAAGCAGACCAAGAGAGACATAATATAAAGAAAACAAATTTTGGACTTGCGTCATTAAAATGGCAGCAAAAGGTGAGCCTCTGTAAACCTCCCCTGGAATTTACAACTAATCGAACAACAATAACTCCACAAAGGACTCCCTGCACAGGAGACAGGCAAAACGAAAGGGCCAATACTGAATTCACCTAAAGGTGGGCGAATCGCGCGAGTGGGGGAGGAGGGAAGGGAGAAGTGTGGAGACAAAGCCGCGCGGGCGCAGGACGCAAACCTAGCTCAGTGCTTCGAGCTCGCTGCATCCCGGAACTACCACAGCTGTGGGAAAGAGAAGAACTCGGACTGCCTAGGACTCCATTTATCGCCCACAGGGCTGAGGGGGCAGCATATAACATACCTGAACCCAACACTCATGGCAGAGACCTCGGAGCAAAGACTGAGGGAAGAAGGCTGAAAACGGTGGTTTAAGCTCTCACTGCCGAGCAGAGAATGGAAGCCTTAGGAACTGAGAGTAGCCAGCCCCTCCCTACCATACCAGAGCTAGCCCCGCCCCCACCTGGCTGGTGCTAGAAGGGGAACAGTAGCAGTGTCAGATCAAAAGATCAGAATATTTGCTGTTCTGAGAACTGTGGACCACAGACACAGATTCGCAGCCCAACTAGTTCCGGGAGAGGGGAGGGAGCTGTGGAAGCAAGACCGGCTGTAGTGGTGGTTGCCGCCATTGCTCTGGGCCACCACGCACAACTCACCCCGCCCCTGGCCCCACCTATGTGGGCAGATCCCTGCAAGAGTAAACAGAACTGCTGAAACATACGGGCTCTGAATCTGGTGCAGGAAGAGCTTTGGAACTTCAAAATCTCTCCGCATACCCACATGGACACTGTGACCTGTGACCCAAGCGAACTATTAACAGAGGAGAAGCCCATCTCCCAGGGAATGCCCCCATTGTGTGAGAAGCTGGAATAGTGCAGAGAAAACATAGCACTACAGTGTGAGAGAAATAAAAGACTACAGTCGAAGAGAAAATAAAACATTGTACCAAGAAGTACTGGAAAACAAAAGAAAGACCTCTTCCTATCAACCTGTTGCAGAGGCCACTCCTGCAGATATCTAGGAAGAGAAATAATAAATCAGTAATTGCCATGAATAACCAAGGCAACAAGACAGCTCAGAAAGAAAGTGAAAAGTCTCCAGAAAAGGAACTTAAAGATATGGAAATATGTGACTTAAACGACAGGGAATTCAAGATTGCAGTTCTGAAAAAACTCAACGAAATGCAAGAAAACACAGAAAGGCAGTTTAATGAACTCAGAAACACTTTCAAAGAACAACATGAGCATTTTACAAAAGAGATTGAAATTAAAAATATATATATATATAATTTCTGGAGATTAAGAACTCAATAGAAGAAATTAAGAATGAAATAACCAGCTTAGGCCATTGATTTGACCAGATGGAGGAAAAAATCAGTGACATCGAAGACAGAAACCTGGAAATTACACAGATAGAAGAAAAAAGAGACTTCAGACTTAAAAGAAACTGAAAGAACTCCACTAGAACTTTCTGACTCCATCAGAAAGAGCAATATAAGAATAATGGGCATACCAGGAGGAGAAGAAAGAGAGAAGAGAACAGAGAATATATTCAAACAAACTGTTGATGAGAACTTCCCAAACTTGTGGACAGAACTGGATCCTTGAATCCAAGAAGCAAATAGAACACCTAATTACCTCAATCCCCACAGGCCTTCTCCAAGGCACATTGTATTGAAGCTGTCTAAAATCAACGATAAAGAAAGAATCCTCAAGGCAGCCAGGAAAAAGAAGACAGTAATCTACAAAGGAAAGCCCATTAGATTATCATCAGATTTTTCAGCAGAAACTCTACAAGCCAGGAGGGAATGGAACCAATATTCAAACTATTGAAAGAGAGAAATTATGAGCCAAGAATAATGTATCCAGCAAAGATATCCTTTAGATATGAAGGAGGAATAAAGACCTTTCCAGACACACAGAAGCTGAGGGAATTTTCTAACACATGACCTGCACTACAAGAAATACTAAAGGAGGCTATTTGGCCACCATCAATAGGGACAATTTGTGGGAACCAAAACATAAAAAGGGAGAGAATAAAGGTCTAAACCGGAATATGGGAATGGAGAAAGTAAGCGTGCTAAAGAAAATGGAATACTCTAAATATCAAACTTTCTTTTACTTAAACTTAAGGGTAACCACTCAAGAAAATTCCAGATCTGAAATACATACTGTAAAAATAGAAGAAACAGAGGGAAACATCATAGAATACCACCATACAGAAAAAACAGACAACAACAAAAGGGCAAAAAAACAATGGAGACACAGCCTTAACAGAAAACTAACATAGAATGACAGGAAATCCTCACATGTCAATAATCACTTTAAATGTAAATGGACTGAACTCACCAATAAAAAGGCAAAGAGTAGCAGAGTGGATCAAAAAACTAAACCCAACCATATGCTGTCTCCAAGAGACACATCTCAGCTACAAGGACAAGCATAGACTCAAAGTGAAAGGGTGGAAATTGACACTCCAAGCAAATGGTACCTAGAGAAAATCAGGTGTAGCCATAATGATATCAGAAGAAACAGATTTCAGGGTGAAAAAGATAACAAGGGACAAAGATGGACACTTCATAATGGTAAAGGGCACTATACAACAAGAAGACATAAATGTCATCAATATTTATGCCCCCAATCAGGGAGCACGGAAATATACCAAGCAAATACTAACAGAACAAAAGTGAGAAATTGACCAAAACACAATTATACTAAGGGACCTTAATACATCACTGACAGCTTTGGATAGATCGTCCAAACAGAAAATAAATAATGAAATAGCAGCCATAATGACACATTAGATAAAATGGACATAACTGACATATATAGAGCACTTCACCCTAAAACATCAGCCTGTACATTCTTTTCTAGTGTACATAAAACATTCTGAAAGATGGACCATATATTTGAACATAAAATCAGCCTCAGCAAATTTAAGAAGATTGAAATCATATCAAGCATATTCTCTGATCAGAAGGCTTTTAAATTGGATATCCACTGCAAAAAGAAAGCAGAAAAAAACACAAATACATGGAGATAAACAACATATTTTTAAAGAAGGACTGGGTAAAAGAAGAAATTAGAGGAGAGATCAAAAGATACATAGAAAAAAATGACAATGAAAATACATTCTACCAAAATTTTTGGGATGCAGTGAAAGCAGTTTTAAGAGAGAAATTTATATCATTACAGGCCTATCTCAAGAAACAAGAAAAATCCCAAATAAATAACCTCATGTTACACCTTAAAGAACGAGAAACAGAAAAAAAAAAAAAAAAAAATGAAACTCAGGGTCAGCAGAAGAAAGGAAATAAGAAAAATCAGAGCAGAATTAAATGAAATAGAGAACAAAAAGACAAAAGAAATAAATTAATGTGACAAAGACCTGGTTCTTTGAAAAGATTAACAAAATTGAAAAACCCTTGGCTAGACTCACTAAGATAAAAAGAGAGAAGACACTAATTAAAAAATCAGAAATGAAAAAGGGGAAGTTATTACGGACACCACAGAAATACAAAGGATCATCCAAGAATATTATGAAGGCCTATATGCCACCAAATTCAATAACCTAGAAGAAATGGACAAGTTCTTAGAAACATATAGCCTTCCCAGACTGAGCCATGAAGAACTGGAAAATCTAAACAGACGAATCACCAGTAAGGAAATGGAATCAGTCATCCAAAACCTTCCCAAAACCAAAGTCTGGGACCAGATGGCTTCACTAGTGAATTCTACCAAACCTTCAAAGAGGATCTAGTACCAATCCTGCTCAAACTCTTCCAAAAAATGGAAGAAGAGACAGTACTCCTTAACTCATTTTATGAGGCCAACATTACCCTGATACCAAAACCTGGGAAGGACAACACAAAAAAAGAAAACTACAGACCAATATCTCTGATGAATACAGATGCAAAAATCCTAAACAAAATTCTAGCAAATCGAATACAACAATGCACTAAAAAGATCATTCATCACGACCAAGTGGGGTTCATCCCCGGGGCACAAGGATGGTTCAACATCCACAAATTCATCAATGTGATACATGACAGACACAAAACAAAGGACAAAAATCATATGATTATATCAATTGACACAGAAAAAGCATTTGACAAGATACAACATCCATTTATGATTAAAACACTTCATAAAATAGGTATAGAAGGAAAATACCTTCACATAATAAAGGCCATGTATGACAAGCCCTCAGCTAATCTCATAATTAATGGTGAAAAATTGAAGCCCTTTGCTCTATGTTCAGGAACACGACAGGGTTGTTCCCTATCATCTCTGCTTTTCACATAGTGTTGGAAGTCCTTGCCAGAGCAATCAGGCAAGGGAAATAAATAAAAGGCCTCCGCATTGGGAATGAAGAAGTCAAATTATCACTCTTTGCAGATGACATGATGCTATATATAGAAAACCCTAAAGACTCCACCAAAAAGCTATTAGAAGCAATGAACAAATACAGTAAAGTAGCTGGCTACAAAATCAACGTACAAAAGTCCATTGCATTCCTATGTACTAACAATGAAATCTCAGAAAAAGAAATACAAAAAACAATTCCTTTTGCAATTGCAGCAAAAATAATAAAATAACTAGGAACAAACTTAAACAAGGATGTGAAGGACCTATATGCTGAAAACTATAAGACACTTTTGAAAGAAATTGAAGAATACACAAAAAAATGGAAAGACATTCCATGCTCATGGATTGGAACAATCAACATAGTTCAAATGGCCATATTTCCCAAAGCAATATACAGATTTAATGCAATACCCATCAAAATCTCAAGGGCATTTTTTAAAGAAATAGAACAAAAAATCATCAGATTTGTTTGAAACCACAAAAGACCCCGAATAGCCAAAACAATCTTAAGAAAAAAGAACGATACTGGTGGTATCACACTACCTGACTTTAGATTGCACTACAGGGCTACAATAATCAAAACAGCATGGTATTGGCAGAAAAACAGACACATAGACCAATGGAATATAATTGAGAACCCAGAAATAAAACCACATACATATGAACAGATAATTTTTGACAAAGAAGCAAAAAACATACAATGGAGGAACGACAGCCTCTTCAATAAATGGTGCTGGGAGAATTGGATAAACATGTGCAAAAGAATGTAAGTGGACTGCTATCTGTTACCATGTACCAAAATTAATTCAAAATGGATTAATGACTTAAGCATAAGACCTGAAACAATCAACTGCATAGAAGAAAACATAGGTACTAAACTTATGGACCTTGGGTTCAAAGAGCATTTTATGAATTTGACTCCAAAGGCAATGGAAGTAAAAGCTAAAATAAATGAATGGGACTATATGAAACTTAAAAGCCTTTGCATAGCAAAAGAAACCATTGACAAAATAAAGAGGCAACCAACTGAATGGGAGAAGATTTTTGCAAACAGTGCCTCCGATAAGGGGCTAATGTCCAAAATATGCAAGGAACTCATGAAACTCAACAACAAAAAAACAAACAATGCAATTGAGAAATGGGCAGAGGACTTGAAGAGACATTTCTCCAAAGAGGACATACAAATGGCAAATAGACATATGAAAAAATGCTCAATGTCACTAATCATCAGAGAAATGCAAATAAAAACCACAATGAGATATCACCTCACCCCAGTCAGAATGGCTATCATCAACAAGACAAATAGGAACAAGTGTTGGAGAGGCTGTGGAGAAAAAGGAACCCTCATACACTGTTGGTGGAAATGCAGACCGGTGCAGCCATTATGGAAGGCAGTGTGGAGGTTCCTCAAAAAATTACGAATAGAATTACCATATGATCCAGCAATCCCTCTCCTGGGTATCTACCCAAAAAATCTGAAAACATCTACACATAAAGACACGTGTGCTCCAATGTTCATTGCAGCTTTGTTTACGGTGGCCAAGACATGGAAACAACCAGAATGTCCTTCGATAGATGAATGGATAAAGAAGTTGTGGTATATATACACAATAGAATATTATTCGATGGTAAGAAAAGATGATATAGGAACATTTGTGACAACATGGATGGATCTTGAGAGTATAATGCTCAGCGAAACAAATCAGACAGAAAAAGCAGAGAACCATATGAGTTCACTGATATGTGGTATATAAACCAAAAACAACAAAGGAACAAGACAAACAAATGAGAAATAAGAAGTCATAGACACAGACAATAGTTTAGTGGCTACCAGAGTGTAAGGGGGGTGGGGAGTGGAAGATGAGGGTAAGGGGGATCAAATTTATGGTGATGGAAGGAGAACTGACTCTGGGTGGTGAACACACAATAGGATTTATAGATGATGCAGTATAAAATTGTACACCTGAAATCTATATAATTTTACTAACAATTGTCACCCTGATAAATTTAAAAAATTAAAATAAAAAATAAGAAAAATAAGAAAACAAATTCTAATTTTAGAATAAGAAATTCTAATTTCAGAGGTCAGGCTGGGTTAATTAAATACTCAGCCTATAACTATATTTTTGGTCAGCTGTATTAAGATAGCAATAGTGGACTAACGTACAGGGATGTTGTATAGAGTAATCTATAAAAGACTTGCATAAAGCAATTATAAGTAAGGATGTTTTTAAATTGGATTACTGATATTTTCTAAGATTTTACCAAAAAAAAAAATGGAAAATGTAAAAAAAAACAAAAAACTTCAACCGAAAGCCCAGGAATTGTTACACAACTATTAGTAATGTCGCATTTCTGTTTATTCCTTTACAAGAATGATCATAATGTCCTATTTATTGAGAGTACATTGTCACCATGTTGATTAAGGGCCAGGTAACCTATTCACTTCAGTGTCCAAGCTGATTAAGAATACCACAATTCTTACCTTCACCTTCAGGAATTTAGGTCAAGTGACTGAGGTGAAAGTCGTTATGCAACGAGAGCAAAAATACTTAGGTTCTACCCTAACAAAGTGAAAGAAAGAAGAGTGTTTAGAAGTAGAATGACCTTCTTGGTTATGAAGGATTCATAGGCCTAGAACTGGAAATGATGGCTCCTGGATTTTGAAATAGCTGTCATTTTCACAGTCTCTTTTATTTTTATATTTGAAGTTTAAAATGTCTACTGGCCATGCCAAGTGGAGATTTGAGGGAATTGCCAAAATGATTCAGGGGGAAATGCATGCAGCCAAAACACATCACAGAAATGCAGCCAAGCATTTCACTAAAAAAAGAGTGAGCCATGGATTTGCTTTTGTTTGAATTAGTTAGATAATTTCATTTTTTTCTCTTTGATTTTCCAGTAATGACATGGCAAGAAAATATTCATTTCCACAATGTCTCACAATGTGTCACACAGAAATAGAATTAGTATGTAAACAATTATATGCAATAAGGAAATTAAATAATTCATTTAGGAAGAAGTCTTTTTTTTTTTTTTCAAGAGCATTGGTCAACTTTGTTTTACATCATCTTGAAATTGTATTCCTGGCTAATTCAGAATTTAAATTCTAATGTTAGTTAAAGGTAACCTGGCTTCACCTATTTTCATGCTGACACAGTTGTTTTATCTGTCATTATAGTTAGAAATGACTGTCAATGATGATAATCAAGACCTCAGTTTTAGGTATAGCCATATCTTTACAATACCTGGTGGCTGTCAGAGATTAAATTTGCATATATAGCCTTAAATCATTGGTTAGAGAACTATAAAGTTTAGAAATATATGAATTTTCTTTGACTCATGAAAACAGAAGCAATAGAATAAATACAAAGAACAGAAGAAATGAAACAATAGATCTAAGAATAGAAATTAATAAATGAAAAAACTAAACAGAATCATCAAAGCAAAAGCTGTTTTTGGAAAAGATTAGTAAAATAGACATAGTTTTGGATAGACTGATCTGGGAAAAGCAGAAAAAATAGCATTTATTACAAAATGGGGTTACTATGAAATATATAAATGCAAATGTGAACACTAAAAGAAAAGTACAAATTTCCTAAATATAAAAAGTAATGAAAAGCAGAAATTATCAACAAAAATACAAAACAAAATAAGTATAGCAAAATAAAAACAAAAGAATTATGGCATAAAATAATAGAGTTGAAAGATATAGTTCATATTAGTAATAGAAAAATATAGTTCACAAAAATTGACCCAGTAGAGATAGAAAGCTTAAACATACCAATTTCCATAATTGAAATAAAAAAAAGTTATCAAGAAACTACTCATAAAAGTACCTAGCTGAGATGATTTCACAGAGCAATTTTACCAAACTTTTATTAGAGACCACATAGTTCTAATAAGACATGTATTTAAAATAAAGAAATATTTCCAAATATTTCTATAAAGCAAGTATAACATTGGTCCCATAAAAAAATATTGGACCAATATCACTTACGAGCATTTATTCAAAAATTCTAAATAAAACATTAACAAACACAGTACAAAATCATACTCTACTTTTTTTAAAAAAATAGAAAGATCCAAGATGGCAGAGTAAACATTCTGCACGCTTCCTTCTGTGAACACATTAAAATTACAACTAACTTATAGAACAATCAACCTGGAGAACCATCTGAAATCTGGCTGAACAGTAGTTTTATAACTAAGGATATAAGAAAGGAGTCATGTTGAGACTAGGCGGAGATGCAGATGGGCCCCAAACCTCTGTGTGGCAGTTCAGAACTGGGAGGGATATCTTGGCCCTGGAGTTTCCCCCGGAAGAGCGACAGACCCCAACTCCACACAAACCTGCCCAGCCCAGAGTACTTATGCCCAGAAGAGGAGACCACACAACATATGGCTGTGGAAAACAGTGGCTATTTTGACCATCCAGGGGGATGAAAGGCAGCAGGAAACCCAGATGTTCTCTTAAACGGCCCCCACACAGACTCACTCGCTCGCAGTCACTCACATTGGGCTCCAGTGAAGGGGTGGCGACTCTGGGTATGTCGGAAGAATACAGAGGGCTGACTGAGGTGTGTGGCTTCAGGGGAAAAACTGGAGGACATTTGGCATTTTTCCGGTAAGGGATCCCTCTCCCATTTTTAATATGTTGGGCCCTCCCCTAGAAGCCAAATCTGAATCTGATTGGCCTGGTGAACTCCGAGGCTCCATTTTGCTGACTCACTGAGACTCCTCCCCACCCAACACTCCCAACGCTGGAGGCACTTCTCAGCTAGCAGCTAGCCCCAACCATATTTCACTTTCTTGAAAAACTATCAAAATCTGAGGGCCCCAGGCAGGTGACAAATGGTCTCGGTGTGCTCTGAGACTTTTGCTGAGTAGCTCCATGTTCAGTACTGGCACAAAACCAGAATCTACATTAACCTGGTGACTACAATTCTTCCCACTCTAGTGACCCCCAGATAAACTGTGCCAGGGCCCCAAGGGCCCCTACATAAGGCCACCCAGACAAGACTGGGACACATAGCAAATCTACCTAATACATAGAAATAAACACAGGGAGAGTGCCAAAATGAGGAAACAAAGAAATGCATCCCAAATGAAAAAATAGGAGAAAACTCCAGGAACAGAACTAAACAAAGTATAGGCTAGCAACATACCAGATACAGAGTTCAAAACAAGTGTTAAAAGGATGCTCAAGGAACTTAGTGAGAACTTCAGCAAATAGATAGCAAGCATAAAAAAGAACATAGAAACCATAAAAAAGAACCAGTCAGAAGTGAAGAATACAATAACTGAAATGAAGAATGCACTAGAAAGAATCACCAGCAGATTGGATGAAGCAGATGATTGAATCAACCATTTGGAAGGCAAGGTATCATAAAACACCCAATCAGAACAGCAAAAATATAAAAATAATAATAAATGAGGATAATTTAAGAGACCTCTGAGACAACATCAAGTGAAACAACATTCACATCTTAGGGGTACCAGAAAGAGAAGAGAGAAAGCAAGAAATTGAGAACCTATTTGAAAAATTAATGACTGAAAACTTTCCTAACCTGGCGAAGGAAATAGACATACAAGTCCAGAGACTGCAGAGAGTCCCAAACAAGATGAACCCAAATAGGCCCACACATAGACACATTATAATTAAAATGGCAAAGGTTAAAGACAAAGAGATAATCTTAAAAGCAACAAGAGAAAAGCAACTAGTAACTTATAAGCAAGCTTCCATAAAATTGTAAGCTGATTTCTCAACAGAAACTTTGCAGGCCAGAAGGATTGTCACAAAATATTAAAAGTGATGGAAAGCAAGTACCTACAACCAAAATTACTCTACCCAGCAAAGCTATCATATAGAATCGAAGGACAGATAAAGAGCTTCCCAGATTATAAAAAGCTAAAGGAGTTAGTTTATCATCACCAAACCAGTATAACAAGGAATGTTTCCATCTTTTAGATGGACAAAATTTAAAAATATGAATAATAAAATGGCAATAATTAAATATCTATCAACAATTACTTTCAATGTAAATGGATTAAATGCTCCACTCTAAAGGCATAGGAGGGCTGAATGGATAAGAAAACAAAACCCTTACATATATTGCCTACAAGAGACTCACTTCAGATTGAAAGACACACACACAGACAGAAAGTAAAGTGATGGAAAAAGATATTTCGTGAAAATGGAAATGAAAAACAAAACAAAAGCTGTGGCAGCAATACTTATACCAGACCAAAGACACTTTACAATAAAGGCAAAGTAAAACAAGAGACAAAGTAGGACCCATAATCCCCATTCAGGGTATTTATCTAAGGAAATCCAAACACTACTTTGAGGGGACATGTGCATCCATAGGTTCATTGCAGCATTTTTTACAATGGCCAACATATGGAGGCAGCCTCGCTGTCCAAAGGTGGATGAGTAGATAAAGAGGAGGTGGTACATATATACACTGTAATATTGCTCAGCCAGTGAAGGGAAGGGGTTTTTGCCATCTGCAGTGGCATGGATGGACCTGGACAGCATTGTGCTGAGTGCAGTATGTCAGAGAGATAAAGACAGATGCAATGTGATTTCACTTATATGTAGAATCTAACAACAAAATAAATGAACAAAACAGAAACAACCCATAGATACAGAGAAAATATTGATGGTTCCCAGAGGGAGGGGGTTGGGGATGAGTGAAAAAGGAGAAGGGATTAAGAAGTACAAATTGGTTGTTACACAGTAATCATGAGGATGTAGGGGATAACATAAGGAATATAGTCAATATATTGTAATATCTAAGTATGGGTAACAGATTTGTTGCCGTGATAGATGGGAGGGGGTTAGGGGCAGGGTGAAAAAGGTGAAGGAATTAAGAAATACAAAATGGTAGTTATAAAATAGTCATGGGAATGTAAAGCACAGTGATTAGTCAATAATATGGTAATAACTATGTATAGTGCCAGGTGAGTAGTAGACTAGTCAGGGGGATCATTTCTTAAATTACACAAATGTCTAACCACTATGTTGTACACCTGAAATTAATAACAAACAATATTGAATATCAACTGTAATTGCAAAATTTTAAAAGTGGAGAAAATGTGAAGGGAAATAAGAGGTCAAAATTTCCAGGTATAAAACAAATAAGTCATGGGATGTAATGTACAGCATGGGGAATATAGTCAATAATATTGTGATAGCATGGTACAGTGTCAGATGGTTGCTGCGCTTATGGTGATCACTTCTTTAGGTATATAAATGTTGAATAACTATATTGTACCCCTGAATCGAATATAACATTGTACGTTAACTATATTTTAATAAAAATCTTAAAATAAATTTTAAAAAGGCAAAAATATATATACTATGGCAAACTAATTGTTTATGGCAGGAATGCATTTTGCCTTTATATTACTTATTCTGCATTCTGAACAAATGCTATGTCAGGTAAGAGAACAAGATAGTTCAGCTTGCTCTCAGGTGATTTGAATTTTAGTTGCTGGTGCCTACTCAAAGGTCTGAACTTTCTTCTGAATCTTATTATGACTCACAATTAAAATTAAATTATTTTCTGACTGCTGCCCTGAGATGTATGTCTCTAAAATTGGGCAACAGTGATATTTTTCAAAAGGCATTACTTTTAGTAACTATCAGAAGATTAAGTCCTAGAGGTGACATCATAGGAATGGCAGCAGCAGGGTGCACTTTTTGAGCTCTCCTCTGGATCTTATCACAAACGGGACATCTATAACCCATCAAAGGACTCTCTGCTCATCACGCAGAACAGCTAAGAGACTCATGGAAGGATTACTTGAAGGTAGGCAAATTGGGCGAACAGGGGAAGAGGGAAGGAAGCAGAGTGGAGACCTGGCCCGCATCTGCGGGCGTGGAAACGCAGCCGGCATCCTCAGCTGCAGAGACGCAGGGGTTCCCAGGATGAAACAGAGAACACAAAACCCAGGAGGTGGGCTCTTTCCCTGAGTCCCACAGCTGATCTCTCCCGCCAAGGGGGCAGCATATCCAGGATTTGAGGCAATAACCTCAGCTGAGACCTCCAGTTGGGCCCTAGGTCAGACAAAGGAGACAAACTCCATACCTGGGCCCCTCCCCCCATTCTTCCAATCCTACCCCCGCCCTTCCAGAGACTTAAACTGGCCCCTGAACTGAGGAGTAGTGTCAGAGTACAGAGGAGCCTTAGTGCTCAGGCTCTGGGAAGACTGACAGGCAGCCCTGACCCAGGGAGGAGACTGGGAAGAGTGTGATTTTGGCTGGGCTAGGAGAGAAGAGACTCCTCCAACCCCAGCCACCACCTTTTCCGGCCTGTGGGAAGACTGTGACATGGATGGTCTGGGAGAGATAAGACCCCTCCCTCCCCAGCCCCCACCTTTCCTAGCCTGCCTGGGGCATGGCAATTACAACTGCAGAGGCACTCCCAGGGATGAGCAGTAGGCAGCAGACACAGCTCTGGGCTTTCAGCAGCTCAGAAATCTCCTGCCCGCCACACACACACACACACACACACACACACACACACACACACAGAAGAAGTGCCCTGAGACTCAAGAGAACTGGACACAGGGCTGCTGGTGCTACTCTCAGTGCACATATGTTCAGGAAAGGACAGAAACTGCACTGACTGTAGAAACTACCATCCAGACCCCTCATCCCCATGCATCTACATCTGCAGTCCCAATGTCACTCTGGGCACCAGGTTACCGGCTCTGCCTGCACAATACACAGAGGACTCTTTGGTACAGCAGAGGACAACCTGGAGATTACTTGGTGGGCTTAAGCCAAGACTGGTGCTGCTTTTTGTTTTGTTTTGTTTGGTTTTGTCTTTATATCTTTGATATCTTTGCCTGTGTTGAGTGGGGGTTGTCATTGTTTTTATAGGTGATTGGAATTTGGTTTTTTCTTTGCTATTGTTGTTGTTGTTGTGCTTGGTGATTTTCTTTGTTCTGAAATTGCCCTACCAGGGCCCAGATTAAGAGGCACGAGATTCAACATACCCAGAGGCCAACTCCAGAGTAAACCAGAGTACTACCGGGTTTGACCTACAAGTGACACACCAAGAGGGAATTTTCTACAGGCACAAGAGCCCATAGAGGCCAAACCACATTTAAGTGGTCAACCCGCACACAGCGGAACACCCTGCGGTGGGCAGAGCCAAGTGTCGCACTAGTCAGCCTAGGAGTTAACCCCACCTACTCACAAGCGAAAAACAATTAAAGATCTTCTTTAACAGGGCAATATACACAAAACAAGAGTCACCTTTGGAGCATATGCAGAGGAGAAGAATGAAGTAGTGCAAGTCAAATATAAAGGACACATACTACATAAGATAACCCAGCAAGAACTAAGAAATCTAGGGGATTTACCTAACACATCGAAGAAAACGCGGAGAGTCAGCCAGAATGGGGAAACAAAGAGACATGTCCCAAATAAAAGAACAGAAGAAACCTCCAGAAATGGAACCAAATGAAACAGAGGTAACCAACCTATCAGAGACAGAGTTCAGAACACTGATGATAAGAATGTTTAAGGAGCTTAGAGAGGACATAAAGAAGGATGTAGAAATCATAATGAACAACCAGTTAGAACTAAGGAACACAATTACCGAAATTAAGAACTCACTTGAAGGACTTAAAAGCAGGTTAGATGAAGCAGAGGATCGAATCAGCGACTTAGAAGACAAGTTAGCAGAGATCACCCAAACAGAACAACAGAAAGAAACAAGAATAAAAAACAATTTAGATGGTTTAAGATGTTATCCGGGATAACAGCAAGCACAACAACATGCGCATCATAGGAATACCAGAAGGTGAAGAGAGGAAGCAAGGGATTGAGAACATATTTGAAGTAATAAAGTCCAAAAACTTCCCTAACCTGATGAAGGAAACCAACATACAAGCCCAGGAAGTGCAGAGAGTTCCAACCAGGATAAACCCAAACAAGTCCACACCAAGACACATTATAGTTAAAATGGCAAAGCTTAAACACAAAGAGAGAATCCTAAAAGCAGCAAGAGAAAGACAGAGGGTTACATACAAGGGAACTCCCATAAGACTATCAAATGACATTTTTACAGAAAAGTTGAAGGCCAGGAGGGAGTGGCAGGAGATACTCAAAATGATGGAAAACAAAGGCCTACAACCTAGATTGATTTATCTAGCAAGGCTATCATTTAAAGTTGATGGAGAGATAAAGAGCTTTCCAGAAAAGAATAAGCTAAAGGAATTTATTACCACCAAGCCAGCATTGCAAGAAATACTAAAACGACTTCTGTAAATAGAAGAAAGATCAAAACAATCTAATTAGAAATTTAAAAATGTACCTATCAATAATCACTACATATCAATAATCACTTTAAATATAAATGGATTAAATGCTCCAATCAAGAGACATAGGGTGGCTGAGTGAATAAGAAAGCAAGACCCTTGTATATGCTGTATAAAAGAGACTCACCTCAGATGAAAAGACACACACAGGCTGAAAGTGAAGGGTTGGAGTAAGATATTTCATGCAAATTGAAATGAGAAAAAAGCTGGAGTTGCAATACTTATATCTGACAAAATAGACTTTAAAATGAAGAACATATTAAAAGACAAAGATGGGCACTATATAATAATAAAGGGATCGATCCGACAAGAGGACATAACCCTAGTAAACATCTATGCACCCAACATAGGAGCACCTAAATATATAAAACAGGTACTGACTGACATAAAGACAGAGATCAACAGTAACACTATCACAGTAGAGGACTTCAACACACCTCTAACAACAAGGGACAGATCTTCCAGACAGAAAATCGATATGGAAACAACAGCCTTAAATGACACATTGGACCACTTGGATTTAATTGATATTTTCAGAGCATTTCTCCCAAAGCTGCAAAATACACGTTCTTCTCAAGTGCACATGGAACATATTCCAAGATAGACCAGACTATATGTTAGGGCACAAAACAAGTCTTGATAAATTTAAGAAAACTGAAATCATACCAATTGTCTTCTCTGACCACAGTGCTATAAAATTAGAAATGAACTAAGGAAAAAAACTGGAAGACACACCAATTCATGGAGGATGAATAACATGCTACTAAATAATGAATGGGTCAATCAGGAGATCAAGGAAGAAATCGGAAGATATCTCGAGACAAATGAAAATGAAAACACAACGACCCAAAATCTATGGGATGCCGTGAAAGCAGTCCTAAGAGGGAAATTCATAGCTTTGCAGGCCTACCTAAAGAAACAAGAAAAATCACTAATCAACAGTTTATCTTCACACTTAAGGGATCTGGGAAAAGAACAGCAAAATAAGCCCAAAGGGAGCACAAAGAAGGAGATAATAAGATCAGAGCAGAAATAAATGAAATAGAAACCAGAAAAACAATACAGAAGATCAATGAATCCAAGAGTTGGTTCTTAGAGAAGATAAACAAAATCGACAAACCTTTAGCCAGACTCCTTAAAAGAGAGAGAGAGAACCCAAATCAATAAAATCAGAAATGAAAGAGGAGAAGTGACAACCGACACAGCAGAAATACAAAAAATTTTAAGGAATTACTCTGAACAACTATATGCAAACAAATTTGACAATCTGGAAGAAATGGACAATTTTCTAGAGGTGTACAACCTTCTAAGGCTAACACAAGACGAAAAAGAAAACCTGAATAGACTGATTATCACCAGTGAAATTGAATCAGTAATGAACAATCTCCCAACAAACAAAAGCCTGGGACCAGATGGTTTTACATGTGAATTTTACAAAACTTTCAAAAAAGAATTATCACCTATTCTCCTCAAGCCCTTCCAAAAAAATCCAGAAGGAGGGAAGGCTCCCAAACACTTTTTACGAAGCCACTATCACCCTAATCCCAAAATCAGACAAAGACACCACAAAAAAAGAAAACTACACGCCGATATCTCTAATGAACATTGATGCAAAAATCTTCAATAAAATATTAGCGAACAGAATTCAGCAATACATTAAAAAGATCATACACCATGATCAAGTGGGATTCATCCCTGGTATGCCAGGTGGTTCAACATCCACATTATCAATTAATGTGATACACCACATTAACAAAATGAAAAATAAAAATCACATGATCATATCAATAGATGCAGAAAAAGCATTTGATGAAATCCAGCAGCCATTTATGATAAAAACCCTTAAGAAAGTGGGAATAGAGGGATCATATCTCAACATAATAAAGGCCATATATAATAAACCCACAGCTAACATCGCAGTCAATGGCGAAAAACAAAATTCCGCTTAAGATCAGGAACAAGGCAAGGTTGCCCACTTTCTCCACTTCTATCCAACATAGTGCTGGAAGTTCTAGCCACAGCAATCAGACAAGAAAAAGAAATAAAAGGCATCCAAATCGGTAAGGGGAAATAAAATGGTCATTATATGCAGATGACATGATATTATATATAGAGAACCGTAAAGAATCCAAGAAACTATTAGAGCTGATAGATGAATTCAGTGAAGTAGCAGAATACAAAATTAACATTCAAAAATCAGTTGCATTTGTATATACCAATAATAAAACTTCAGAAGGAGAAATTAAAAAAACAATCCCATTAACAATTGCTTCAAAGACTATAAAATACCTGGGAATAAATTTAACCAAAGAAGTAAAAGGTCTGTACTCAGAAAATTATAAGACACTGAAGAAAGAAATGAAAGAAGATACAAATAGATGGAAACACATACCATGTTCATGGATAGGAAGAATTAACATAGTTAAAATGTCCATACTGCCTAAGGCAATATACAAATACAATGCAAATCGTATCAAACTACCAACGACGTTTTTCACAGAAATAGAACATATAATCCTAAAATTTATATGGGACCATAAAAGACCCCGGATAGCCTCAGCAATCTTGAGAAATGAGAACAAAGTGGGAGGTATAACGATACCTGACATCAAACTATACTACAAGGCTACAGTAATCAAAACTGCATGGTACTGGCATAAAAACAGAAACATAGATCAATGGAACAGAATAGAGAGACCAGAAATAAATCCATGCCTATATGGCCATTTAATCTATGACAATGGAAGCAAGAAAAGTACGGTGGGGTAGAGACAGTCTATTCAATATATGGTGCTGGAAAACCTGGACAGACACATGCAAAAAAATGAAGCTGGACCACCTCCTTACACCATATACAAAAATAAATTCAAAATGGCTTAAAGACTTAACTGTAAGATCTGAAACCATAAAATTCCTAGAAGAAAATATAGAAAGAAACTGCACAGACATTGCCCGGAGTAAGATTTTTACTGATATATCCCCTCACGCGAGGGAAGTAAGAGAAAAAATAAACATGTGGGATTACATCAAACTAAAAAGTTTTTACACAGCAAAGGAAACCATCAATAAAACAAAAAGGGATCCTACTGAATGGGAAAAGATATTTGCCAATGATATATCTGATAAGGGGTTAATATTACAAATTTATAAAAAAAAACTCACTCAACTCAACTCCAAAAAAACTGACAACCCAATTAAAAAATGGGCAAAGGACATGAAGAGACATTTTTCTAAAAAGGACATACAGATGGCAAACAGACATATGAAGAAATGCTCAACCTCACTAACCATCAGAGAAATGCAAATAAAAACCACAATGAGATACCACCTCACACCAGTCAAAATGGCTATCATCAATAAATCAACAAACAACAAGTACTGGCGTGAATGTGGAGAAAAGGAACGCTTGTGCACTGTTGGTGGGATTGCAGATTGGTGCAGCCACTATGGAAAACAGTATGGAGGTATCTCAAAAATCTGAAAATGGAACTACCTTATGATCCAGCAATTCCACTCCTAGGTATCTATCCAGAGAAATCCAAAACTCTAATTCAAAAAACTTTATGCACTCCTATGTTTATTGCAGCACTATACACAATACCCAAGACATGAAAACAACCGAAATGACCATTGGTAGATGACTGGATTAAGAAAATGTGGTACATTTATACAATGGAGTATTACGCAGCCATAAAGAAGAAAGAAATCTTACCATTTGCAACAACATGGATAGACCTAGAGAACATTATGTTACATGAAGTAAGTCAGACAGAGAAAGACAAATACCATATGATCTCACTTATATGTGGAATCTAAAGAAAAGAATAAGTGAATGAACTAATCAGAAACACTTTTGGAGACATAGAGGAAACATTGAGGGTTGCTAGATGGGAGGGGTGGCGGGGATAAAGGGGAAGATGAGGGGATTAGAAAACAGTCAGTAACCACAAGATGACCACGGGGTTTTGAAAATTAATTTCGGGAATATAATCAATAATCTGTTAAAGATTTTGTAGGGTATCCGATGGACACTTGTCCCATTTGGAAGACCACCTCAGGGATGATGTAGATACCTGATTACTGCACTGTACACCTGAAGCTGAAACTGAACAATAATGAATGCCAACTATAATTTTATATATATGTGTGTATATATATATATATACATATACATATATATATATATATATATATATATATATATATATATATATATGCTTACAAGATGTGGAGTACAGCATTAGGAATAGAGACAGTGGAAACGTAATGGCTCTGTGCGATGCCAGAGGGATAGTGGATGGGGGGAAGAGGGTTCACACAGTGTGAGGGATATAAATGATAAACGTCTAAGTATTACTTTGTCTTGTGCGCATGGAACTAATAAAAAAATTAACAATTTACAAATCTATGTAATTTTACTAACAATTGTCACCCCGATAAATTAAAAAAAAGGTTAACAATTTAGTGAAATAAATTTCATATACCAAAGTTAAACAAAAGGTAGTATCACTTCTAATTTAAAATTTTATGAAATTTATAAATTTTAAATTTCATAATAAGAACCAAGCATTTATTAATTTTACAATTAAAAAAAGTCTCTGACTTTGGGTGATCAAAATGGTGGTGTGAGGTGAGCCTCTGTAAACCTCCCCTGGAATTTAAAACTAATTGAACAACTATAACTCCACAAAAGACTCCCTGATCAGCAGACAGGCAAGACGAAGAGGCCCACTACTGAATTCACCTAAAGGTGGACAAATTGCGTGAGCTGGGGAGGAGGGAAGGGAAAGGTGCAGAGATTGAGTCCCATGGGCACAAGACGCAGAAATAGCTTAGTGCTCCAAGCTCGCTGCATTCTAGAACTACCGCAGCTGCGGGAAAGGGAAGAACTCGGACTGCTAGGGCTCAGTTTATGTCCCACAGGGCTGAGGGGACAACATATAACACAGTGGAACCCAACGCTCATGGGAGAGACCTAGGAGAAAACACTGAGGGTAGAAGGTTGAAAACGGTGGTTTAAGCCCTCACTACCGAGCAGAGAACAAAAGCCTTGGGGACTGAGACTAGCCGCCCCATACCTACCCTCCCAGAGCTCACCCCGCCCCCACCTTCCCGGTGCTAGAAATGTAACAGTAGCAGTGTCAGATCAAAAGAACAGCATATTTGCTCTTCTGAGAACTGTGGACCACAGACACAGATTCCAGCACAACACGTTCCTGCAAAGTAGAGGGAGCTGTGGAAGCAGGACCCGCTGTGGTGGTAGTCGCCACCATTGCTCTGGGCCACCTCTCACAACTCATCCCGCCCCTGGACCCACCTATCTGGGCAGATCCCTGCAGGAGTAAGCAGAACTGCTGAAACAAAGGGGCTCTGAATATGG
Organism: Rhinolophus ferrumequinum; assembly: GCF_004115265.2. Classification (NCBI taxonomy): domain Eukaryota; kingdom Metazoa; phylum Chordata; class Mammalia; order Chiroptera; family Rhinolophidae; genus Rhinolophus; species Rhinolophus ferrumequinum. The sequence continues at coordinate 90,480,762 of NC_046284.1, read as the reverse complement.
TGCAGGAAGAGCTTTGGAACTTCAAAAGCTCTCCGCATATCCCCACAGACACTGCGCCCTGTGACCCAGGCGAACTATTAACAGAGGAGAAGGCCATCTCCCAGGGAATGCCCCCATTGTGTGACAAACTGGAAGAGTGCAGAGAAAACGTAGCACTGCCGTGTGAGAGAGAAAAAAGGCCTGCAGTCGGAGAGAAAATAAAACATAATACCAATAAGAACTGGAAAACAAAAGAAAAACCTCTTCCTATCAACCTGTTGCAGACGCCAATCCTGTAGATGTCTAGGAAGAGAAATAATAAATCAGTTATTGCCATGAACAACCAAGGCAACAAGACAGCTGAGAAAGAATGTGAAAAGTGTCCAGAAAAGGAACTTAAAGATATGGAAATATGTGACTTAAATGACAGACAATTCAAGATTGCAATTCTGAAAAAACTCAACAAGATGCAAGAAAACAGAAAGGTAGTTTCATGAACTCAGAAACATAATCAAAGAACGACATGAGCATTTTGTGAAAGAGATTGAAATTTTTAAAAAGAACCAAATAGAATTTCTGGAGATTAAGAACTCAATAGAAGGAATTAAGAATGAAATAGCCAGCTTAGGTTGTAAAGTGGACCAGATGGAGGAAACTATCAATGACATCGAAGATAGAAACCTGGAAATGACACAGATGGTAGAAGAAAGAGATTTGAGACTTAAAAGAAATGAAAGAACTATACAAGAACTTTCTGACTCCATCAGAAAGAGCAATATAAGAATAATGGGTATACCAGAAGGAGAAGAAAGGGAGAAGGGAACAGAGAATATATTCAAAAAAATTTTCGATGAGAACTTCCCATACTTGTGGACAGAAATGAATCCTCGAACCAAGAAGCAAATAGAACACCTAATTACCTCAATCCCAACAGGCCTTCTCTAAGGCACATTGTATTGAAGCTATCTAAAATAAACAACAAAGAAAGAATCCTCAAGGCAGTCAGGGAAAAGAAGACGGTAACCTATAAAGGAAAGCCCATTAGATCATCATCAGATTTTTCAGCAGAAACTCTACAACCCAGGAGGGAATGGAACCAAATATTCAAACTATTGAAAGAGAGAAATTATGAACCAAGAAAAATATATCCGGCAAATATATCCTTTAGATATGAAGGAGGAATAAAGACCTTTCCACACACACAAAAGCTGAGGGAATTTTCTAATACGTGACCAGCACCACAAGAAATACTAAAGGAGGCTATTCGACCTCCATCAACAGGGACAATTTGTGGCAACCGAAACATAAAAAGGGGGAGAGTAAATGCCTGAACCTGAATATGGGAATGGAGAAAGTAAGCGTGCTGAAGAAAATGGAATACTTTAAATATCAAACTTTCTTTTACATAAACTTCAGGGTAACCACTCAAAAAAAATCCAGAAGGAAAATATATACAGTAATAAAAGAAGAAACACAGGGAAACATCACAGAATACCACCACACAGAAATAATAGACAACAACAAAAAGGCAAAGAAACAATGGAGAGACACAGACTTACCAGAAAACTAAAGATAGAATGAAAGGAAATCCTGACATATCAATGATCACCCTAAATGTAAATGGACTGAACTCACCAATAAAAAGGCACAGAGTAGCAGATTGGATCAAAAAACGAAACCCAACCATATGCTGTCTCCAAGAGACACATCTCAGCTACAAGGACAAGCATAGACTCAAAGTGAAAAGGTGGAAATTGACACTCAAAGCAAATGGCATCCAGAGAAATCAGGTGTAGCCATACGATGTCAGGTGAAACAGACTTCAGGGTGAAAAAGGTAACAGGAGACAAACTTGGACACTTCATAATAGTAAAGGGGACTATACAACAAGAAGACATAACAGTCATCAACATTTATGACCCCAATCAGGGAGCACCGAAATATACCAAGCAACTACTAACAGAACGAAAGAGAGAAATTGACCAAAACACAATTATACTAGGAGACTTAAATACACCATTGACAGGTATGGATAGATCATACAAACAGAAAATAAATAACGAAATAGCAGCCCTAAATGACAAATTAGATGAAATACACATAATTGACATTTATAGAGCAGTTCATCCTAAAACATCAGACTATACAATTTTTCTAGTGTATATGGAATATTCTCAAGGATAGAACACATATTGGGACATAAAATCAGCCTCAGCAAATTTAAGACGTTTGACATCATACCAAGCATATTCTCTGATCACAAGACTTTGAAATTGGATAGCAAAAAGAAAGCAGGAAAAAACACAAATACATGGCGACTAAACAACATACTTTTAAAGAACAACTGGGTCAAAAGAAGAAATTAGAGGAGCGATCAAAAGATACATAGAAACAAATGACAATGAAAATACATCCTACCAAAATTTTTGGGATGCAGCAAAAGCAGTTTTAAGAGGGAAATTTATATCAGTACAGGCCTATCTTAGGAAACAAGAAAAATCCCAAATAAATAACCTCATGTTACACCTTAAAGAACTAGAAAAAGAAGAACAAGTGAACCCCAAGGTCAGCAGAAGAAAGGAAATAACAAAAATCAGAGCAGAACTAAATGAAATAGAGAACATAAAGACAATGCAAAAAAAATTAATCTGACCAAGAGCTGGTTCTTTGAAAAGATTAACAAAATTGAAAAACCCTTGGCTAGACTCACTAAGATAAAAAGAGAGAAGACATTAATTAACAAAATCAGAAATGAAAAAGAGGAAGTTATCACGGACACCACAGAAATACAAAGGATCATCCAAGAATACTATGGAGGAGTATATGCCACCAAATTCAATAACCTAGAAGAAATGGACAAGTTCTTAGAAACATATAGCCTTCCAAGGCTGAACCATGAAGAACTGGAAAGTCTAGACAGATCGATCACCAGTAACGAAATTGAATCAGTCATCCAAAACCTTCCCAAAAGCAAAAGTTCGGGACCAGATGGCTTCACTAGTGAATTCTACCAGACCTTCAAAGAGGATCTAATACCAATCCTGCTCAAACTCTTCCAAAAAATTGAAGAAGAGACAGTACTCCCTAACTCATTTTATGAGGCCAACATTACCCTGATACCAAAACCTAGTAAGGACAACACAAAAAAAGAAAACTACAGACCAATATCTCTGATGAATACAGATGCAAAAATCCTAAACAAAATTCTAACAAATCGAATACAATAATGCATTAAAAAGATTATTCATCGCGACCAAGTGGGTTTCATCCCAGGGAAAGAAGGATGATTCAACATCCGCAAATCCATCAATGAGATACATCACATAAAAAAAATAAAGGACAAACATCATATGATTATATCAATTGATGCAGAAAAAGCATTTGACAAGATACATCATCCATTTATGATTAAAACACTTAATAAATTAAGTATGGAAGGAAAATACCTTAGCATAATAAAGGCCGTATATGACAAACTCTCAGCTAAACTTAAAATTAATGATGAAAAACAAGTCATTTGCTCTACGTTCAGGAACACGACAGGGCTCTCCGCTATCACCTCTGCTTTTCAACATAGTGTTGGAAGTCCTCACCAGAGCAATCAGGCAAGAGAAAGAAACAAAAGGCATCCAAATTGGGAATGTAGAAGTTAAATTATCACTCTTTGCAGATGACATGATGCTATATATAGAAAACCCTAAAGACTCCACAAAAAATCTATTAGAAACAATCAACAAATACAGTAATATTGCTGGTTACAAAATCAATGTACAAAAGTCCATTGCATTCCTATATACTAACAATGAAATCTCAGAAAAACAAATACAAAAAAACAATTCCTTTTGCAATTTCAGCAAAAAGAATAAAATACCTAGGAACATACTTAACCAAGGATGTGAAAGACCTATACGCTGAATACTATAAGACATTTTTGAAAGTAATTGAAGAAGACACAAAGAAATGGAAAGACATTCCATGCTCATGGATTGGAACAATCAACATAGTTCAAATGGTCGTATTACCCAAAGCAATATACAGATTTAGTGCAATCCCTGTCAAAATCCCGAGGGTACTTTTTAAAGAAATAGAACAAAAAATCATCAGATTTGTTTGGAACCACAAAAGATCCCGAATAGCCAAAGCAATCTTAAGAAAAAAGAACAATACTGGAGGTATCACACACCCGGACTTTAGCTTGTACTACAGGGCTACAATAATCAAAACAGCATGGTATTGGCAGAAAAACAGACACATAGACCAATGGAATAGAATTGAGATCCCAGAAAAAAACCACATAAATATGGACAGATAATGTTTGACAAGGAAGCAAAAAACATACAGTGGAGAAAGCACAGCCTCTTCAATAAATGGTACTGGCAGGACTGGATAGCTACATGTAAAAGAATGAAACTGGACTGCTATATGTCACCACGTACCAAAATTAATTCAAAATGGATCAAAGACTTAAACATAAGGCCTGAAACAATCAACTTCATAGAAGAAAACATAGGCACTAAATTTATGGAACTTGGGTTCAAAGAGCATTTTATGAATTTGACTCCAAAGGTAAGGGAAGTAAAAGCTCAAAGAAACAAATGGGACTATATGAAACTTAAAAGCTTCTTCACAACAAAAGAAACCATTGACAAAATGAAGAGGCAACCAATTGAATGGGAGAAGATTTTTGCAAACAGTGCCTCTGATAAGGGGCTAATATCCAAAATATACAAGGAACTCATGAAACTCAACAACAAAAAAACGAACAACCCGATTGAAAAATGGGCAGAGGACCTGAAGAGATATTTCTCCAAGAGAACATACAAATGGCAAATAGACATATGAAAAAATGCTCAACATCACTAGTTATCAGAGAAATGCAAATAAAAACCACAATGAGATATCACCTCATTCCTATCAGAATGGCTATCATCAACAAGACAAATAGTAACAAGTGTTGGAGAGGCTGTGGAGAAAAAGGAACCCTCATACACTGTTGGTGGGAATGCAGACTGGTGCAGCCGTTATGGAAGGCAGTATGGAGGTTCCTCAAAAAATTACGAATAGAATTACCATATGACCCAGCAATCCCTCTCCTGGGTATCTACCCAAAATATCTGAAAACATTTATCCATAAAGACACGTGTGCTCCAATGTTCATTGCAGCTTTGTTTATGGTGGCCAAGACACGGAAACAATCAAAATGTCCTTCGACAGATGAATGGATAAAGAAGTTGTGGTATATATACACAATGGAATACTATTCAGCGGTAAGAAAGGATGATATAGGAACATTTGTGACAACATGGATGGATCTTGAGAGTATGATGCTAAGTGAAATAAGTCAGACAGAAAAAGCAGAGAACCATATGAGTTCACTGATATGTGGTATATAAACCAAAAACAACAAAAGAACAAGACAAATAAATGAGAAACAAAAATTCATAGACACAAAAAATGTTTTAGTGGTTACCAGAGGGTAATGATAATTAACTCTATTTTAAAGATGAATAAACTCGGGTTCCAAGAATTGAAGACATTTCTCTAAGTTCATGAAGTTAGTACACAATCACAGTTAAAATTCTAGTTTTTCATTGTCATTTGTTTCTATGTATATTTGATCTCTCCTCTAATTTCTTCTTTGACCCATTCGTTCTTTAAAGGTATGTTGATTAATCTCCTTGTATTTGTGTTTTCTCCCGCTTTCTGTTTGCAGTTGATATCCAATTTCAAAGCCTTGTGATCAGAGAATATGCTTGCTATGATTTCAATCTTCTTAAATTTGCTGAGGCTGATTTTATGTCCCAATATATGGTCTATCCTTGAGAATGTTCCATGTACAGTAGAAAAGAATGTATAGTGTGATGTTTTAGGATGAAGTGCTCTATATAGGTCAATTATGTCCATTTCATCTAATGTGTCATTTCGGGCTGCTATTTCGCTATTTATTTGCTGTATGGATGATCTATCCACAGCTGTCAATGATGTATCTAAGTCCCCTAGTATAATTGTGTTTTGGTCAATTTCTCCCTTTAGTTCTGTTAGTAGTTGCTTGGTATATTTCGGGGCTCCCTGATTGGGGGCATAAATATTGATGACTGTTATGTCTTCTTGTTGTATAGTCCCCTTTACCATTATGAAATGTCCATCTTTGTCTCTTGTTATCTTTTTCACCCTGAAGTCTGTTTCATCTGATATCATTATGGCTACACCTGATTTTCTCTGGGTACCATTTGCTTGGGTGTCAATTTCCATCCTTTCACTTTGATTCTATGCTTGTCCTTGTAGGTGAGATGTGTCTCTTGGAGACAGCATATGGTTGGGTTTAGTTTTTTGATCCAATCTGCTACTCTGTGCCTTTTTATTGGTGAGTTTAGTCCATGTACATTTAGGGTGATTATTCATATTTGAGTATTTCCTATCATTCTATCTTTAGGCTTCTGGTCAGATTGTGTCTCCATGGTTTCTTTGCCATTTTGTTCTTGTCTATTATTACTGTGTGGTGGTATTCTATGATGTTTCCCTCTGTTTCTTCTTTTATTAGTGTATACATTTCAGTTCTGGATTTTTTTTTGATTGATTACCATTGCGTTTATGTAAAAGAAAGTTTGATATTTAGAGTATTCCGTTTTCTTCAGCATACTTACTTTCTCCATTCCCATATTCTGGTTCAGGCCTTTACTCTCCCCTTTTTTATGTTTTGTTGCCACAAATTGTCCCTGTTAGTGGTGGTCGGTTAGCCACATTTAGTATTTCTTGTAGTGCGTGTCATGTATTAGAAAATTCCCTCAGCTTCTGTATGTCTGGAAATGTCTTTATTCCTCCTTCATATCTAAAGGAAATCTTTGCTGCGCATAATATTCTTGGCTCATAATTTCTCTCTTTCAATAGTTTGAATATTTGGTTTCACTCCCTCCTGGCTTGTAGAGTCTCTGCTGAGAAATCTGATAATCTAATGGGCTTTCCTTTGTATGTTACTGGCTTCTTTTCACTGGCTGCCTTGAGGATTCTTTCTTTGTCATTAATTTTTGACAGCTTCAATACAATGTGCCTTGGAGAAGGCCTGTTGGGATTGAGGTAATTAGGTGTTCTATCTGCTTCTTATATTCGAAGATCCAGTTCTTTCCACAAGTTTGGAAAGTTCTCATCGACTGTTTGTTTGAATATACTCTCTGTTCCCTTCTCTCTTTCTTCTCTTTCTGGTATGCCCATTATTCTTATATTGCTCTTTCTGATGGAGTCAGAAAGTTCTTGTAGAGTTCTTTCATTTCGTTTAAGTCTCGAATGTCTTTCTTCTGCCATCTGTGTCATTTCCAGGTTTCTGTCTTTGATGTCACTGATTCTTTCCTCCATCTGGTCAACTCTACTTCCTAAGCTGGCTGTTTCATTCTTAATTTCTTCTATTGAGTTCTTACCTCCAGAAATTCTATTTGGTTCTTTTTTAAAATTTCAATATCTGTGGTAAAATCCTCATGTTCTTTGTGTTTCTGAGTTCATTAAACTGCCTTTCTGTATTTCCTTGTATCTCGTTGAGTTTTTTCAGAACTGCAATCCTGAATTCTCTGTCACTTAAGTCACATGTTTCTGTATCTTTAACTTCATTTTCTGGAGACTTTTCATTTTCTTTTTGAGCTGTCTTGTTGCCTTGGTTATTCATGGCAATTACTGATTTATTATTTCTCTTCCTAGACATCTGCGGGAGTGGGTTCTGCAACAGTTTGATAGGAAGAAGTCTTTCTTTTGTTTTCCAGTACATTTTGGTAGAATGTTTTATTTTATCTCCGACTGCAGCCCTGTTTTCTCTCTCACACTGTAGTGTTATGTTTTCTCTGCACTATTCTAGCTTCTCACACAGTGGGGTAATTCCCTGGAAGGCGGGCTTCTCCTCTGTTAACTGTTCGCCTGGGTCATAGGGTGTGGCGTCCCTGTGGGTATGCGGAGAGCTTTTGAAGTTCCAAAGCTCTTCCTGCACCAGATTCAGAGCCCGTGTGTTGCAGCAGTTCTGTTTACTCCTGTACGGATCTGCCCAGATAGGTGGGGACAGGGGCAGGGTGAGCAATGGCAGGGAACACCACAGCCAGTCCCGCCTCCACAGCTCCCTTCTCCGCACTGGAACCAGTTGGGCGACAAATCCGTGTCTGCGGACCACAGTTCTGAGAACTGCAAACACTCCGTTCCTCTGCTCTGACACTGCCACTCTTCTGACCCTAGCACTGTGCAGTTGAGGGTGGGGCGAGCCCTGGGAGGGCAAGGAGGGGACGGTCAGTCTCAGTGCCCAAGGCCTCAGTTCTGTGCTTGGCAGTGAGGGCCCAAACCACCGTTTTTGGCCTTCCTCTCCCAGTCCTTGCCCTGAGGTGTCCGCGGTGATCGTTGGGCTCAGCTGTGCTACATGCTGTCCTCTCAACCCTGCGGGCCACAAGCAGAGCCCTAGCAGTCTGAGTTCTTCCCTCTCCCGCAGCTGTGGTAGTTCCGGGATGCAGCGAGCTCAGAGCACCAAGCTATGTCTGCGTCCTGCACCTGGCGAGGCCCCACCTCCGCACTTCTCCTCCTCCTCTGCTCCTGCAACCTGCCCACCTCAAGGGTAATTCAGTAGTGAGCCTCCCCGCCCCACCTGTCCACTATGCAGGGAGTCCCCTGCGGAGCCATAGCTGCTCAACTGGTTGTAAATTACAGGGAAGATTTCCAGAGGCCCACCTCACTCTGCCATTTCGATGACGTCTCTTTTCTATCCCTATTTTTAAAGTAAGGAAACTGAATTGTAGTTATATGAAGTAATTTGCTCACACAGACTACTACACACCAATCCTGTGAGGCAGCTTCTGTTTCCAGAGTATAGATGAGAAAACTGGCTTTCAAAGAGGATATGACATTTTTGTACTTTCCCAGGGTTTATAATTTCTGCTCCTGCTCTGGCCATGTCAGATGACGTTTTTTTTTTGTTGTTGTTTGTTTGTTTTTTTTAAAATGGCTATAGTGTAAGAGCTTTATAAAAGGAAATCTCTATTGTTAACTTTTACTTCTCCTTAAATAAGCAACATTGCTCATTCTTGTTTAATAAAACTTGTTACTAAAATTAATTACTTCTTGAAGAATTCAGTTAATATGCTTAACTTCTTTTATAGAATTATAATTCTTAGTGCTGGCTTTCTGCCATCAAAAATAAAACAGAAAGGAAAAATGATGAGGACCAAGGAAAGGAACAAAAAGAAACAGATGATATATCCAGGGCACACCTGAAGGGGAGATATACCATTAAATTAAACTGCCTGGAGTATCAGGTTGAGATTTTCTCCATAGAAGCAGAAGCCATTGGTCTGCTCCTGTTTTGAGAAGTGATGTTTGCAAGGATCAAGGAAATGAGGCATAGAGGGTTAGACACATAACAGCATTTAGGTATTTTATTTCTCCGCTAACGTCAATAACAACCTTGCTCCTCAGAAATACTTTATAATGCATACCATTTGGATGACTACTAGGTCACAGACTAAAAACAGCTATTGTAGGTCAACCAGTAGAATATCACTGGAATCTTGAATGCATTTCCAAAATACAATTAATAGTAGACATATGTATGCCACTCTTGGCAAAACTTGAAACTCAATCATGCCAAATTTAATTTAAAAAATGCTTAGGAAAAAATATTCTAGCTCATGAGGTCACACTTCTTCAGCTCAACTTAAATTACAACCTCAGCCTTATGTCAGTAAGAAAGAAAGTGTATGTGTTATTTCTTTGCTGCAAAAGAAAACATTTCTTTAAAAGATAAATCAAAATGAGAACCTTTCTTTCCCCTGCAAAAAAATACAAAAACAAATTTAAAAAACTAAAACACCTATGAGAGTGACCATAAAATACTCAAGTAGTATATGAAAAGGTATGCTGAGTCCTAGCAGGTGGTCTGTAAATGAGTTAGTTTAGATTTCACAGTAAAGAGGTTTAGCATGATAGAGAAGATTTATATATTGTGTGATCATGTCAGGAACATCAGAGACAGTTCTGGAACTAGCAGATAAATGAATTTCTAACCATGACACAGCATAGCCATTATAGATAAGAATGTTCCTCCTTATGAACTCGGTTATACCTAATGACTAAGATACGCCTTAGTTCAAGCATTTCGTCCACGGGTAAAATAATAAGATTTGAAAGAAAACAGGTGAAAGAGCCACCAAAACCATAAAAGCATTGGAAAACAGTTCCATCCTTTGATATTTAGCTTTTTTTTTTTTTCTTACTACTCCCCATACACATGATTGAGTCTGGCAATTCACTTTTGAAAATGTGGCTAATAATCCAAAGTCAATTCAGTGTGACAGTTGCAGAGCACCACCAATGACCAGAAGGGCAATTCAGTCTTGACAAAACAGGAACACATGTTATGAATTTTTATGTTAATATCACTCTCAGCTCTTTTGAAAGCTACCAGTATATGTATTCATTTCTGTCTAAGAACATGAAAGTCCAGCATATGTCATTTACCTATCAAGCCAGTGATTTTTCATATAATTTTTAATTTTTTTCTCTCTTTTAACTGAAAGGCATTTGGGAGAAAATTAAAGCTGATGATTTCAGTGTGTTCATTAAAAGGAAAACTAAGTTCTTTTTACAGAATTCACTATGATTTCTTGATATTATCTTTTGCCACTTATTTTGTATTTGCTACAAAGGGGATATGGAAGATACTTGTTCAATTATAACATTAACCCCTCAAAATGCTAATCTTTTATCTTCTAAAGATAAATTGCCCCATTTTAAAGTCCATGACTGCCTTCACTCATCATATGCTCCTTTTCTTCCTTCTACTCATACCTCTTTCCCTTGAAATAATCAGGCCTCACTAGATAGATCCAGAAACTCAACCATCTCTTTAAGTGCTTTTATACACATAACCCTTATTAATTGTTAACTCTTATTAATTCTTAATAAGAGATTAAGATAGCAAGGTACATTTTTACTTCTTCAACATATCCTTTATATTTTCTTGGATCCTACTATCTTCAGATGTACAGAGCCTAACATCAGTTTTTGCATACCTCTTTCTGTATTCCAACATAGTCTGTATTTGGATGAAAGTGGCTAGAAGTATGACAAAGCACTGTCATTTGGAAATATTTCTATTTATGTGGACACCTTATTGACTTGAGCTCATTATTGTGCAGTCTGAAGGACAAGAATTTAGCAAGACAGTGGCACGACTGCTGTGGAAATTCTGTCATCCTTAACAGGCCAATTTCTGCCTCACTCTCTCCACCTACTCAGCCATCTGGCAGAATTCTACCCCTTACTAACTGAGTGACTTGAGGCAAATTCCTTCACTGCTCTAAGCCTTCTGTTTCTCATCCATAAATCAAGTACAGTAACAGGGCTTACCTCATCAGATTTATTTTTAAAAACTGTTTTGAAATTAATTTAAGATTACAGAAAAGGTTTCATGACAGTACAAAGAACTCCTGTATCTCCTTTACCTACGTTTCTAATTGTTAATGTGTTACTTCATTTGTGCCCCCTCCCTCTCTCCCATTATTTTTCATCTTTTCTGAACTCTTGGACAGTCACTTGCTGACACAATGTTCCATCACTTCAAAACACTTCAACATATATTTCGCGGAAACAATGACATTCTCCTACATCATCAGTATAAATTTCTCAAAACCAAGAGCTCAACATTGATACAACACTAACATCTAATCAACAAACTCCAATTCAAATTAAAGTCTGGGGGCAAATCTCCAATGCCCTGATTACCTGCCCATCCCACTTCTTTCCACTTTACATTCCCTGGGGTTATGGAGTTAATTGATAAACTACTTGCAGTGTGAACCCTCCTCCAGGCAGCACGGCCAATCCCAGGCTTAAATGGATAGATTATGAGAGACTGAATACAGTAACTTGAGTCCATCTTTCAGCCCAGTTCTGTTTAAAGTTCTTACATTTATAACCGAGCCCTACCATGTTCCCCCACTTTTAGGACCTAGAGCTTTACCTTATTTTTCTATGCTTAAGGATCTGTTCCTAGGATTGAAGTCAGAGAGAGTTTTCAATAATTTTGTTTAGTAACGAATCCTTTCAAATGAAATTACGTTGAACCACAATGTATATATATGTAGGAATACCTGGGTTGGAAGTATGATTCCCCATTTCCTAGCCTTCTGGGATCATTTAACCTATTTGGGTCTCAGTTTCTTCATCTCTAAAATGAAACATCAGCTGAGGCAGAGTATCGAGGTCACATGGTTAAAATATGTGAAAAATATTTTTTTCCTAGTGCCCTGATAATTGAATCATTTCAAGGAAACTAATTCTCACTAAGCAGTTAATACAAAATCTGATGTATAAATAAGAATGCAAATTCATTGTGGATGATGCAATAGCCAAGGAGATCCCATCCAGCTTGCTCAACACATTATATTCCTCATAGGAAACATACTTAGGAAGCCAAATTATAATAGCTGATTGCTTAGTTGGCATGGGGTTCAGCCTTATAACACTGGCCATTTTGATTTCCTTACCATAGTGCCTAATAGCATTTATCTCCTCTGTAAGACTAATTTCTGAGTTGCCAGACACTTTTTGGAGTTGTTCAAGGAAACCCCTTCTACTACCTTGACAAATTTTTTATATTATAGTTCTCAGTTTCAAGAATTAAGGTTTCCACCCCCCCCCGGAAGATTTAATACTGATTTATTTAAAATAAGTATGTTATGGTGATACCTCTATAGTAACCTTGATGGTATTTGGGAGTTACTAAATCCCTTCACGTAGTTCAATACCTTAGGGAAAACTTGTTGGTAATAGAGAAGTGAAGACATTTTGAAGGACCATCACAAAAACATTTTATGTTTTCACAGTCAAGGTCACACAGCATTACACAAGATATTCAGTTTCTAAGAGTTGAACAAATTCATGTACATCCAACTGTGGTAAACAGTACTTAGGGTAATCCCCATGATCCCTGTCTCCTGGTGTTCATGCATTTGCGTCATCCCATCCCCTTAAGTGTGACCAGGACCTGTGATTTGTTTGTAACCAAGAAAACATGGCAAATGTGATGCAATGTGCATGATTTATGTGTACACAATTATGTTACATAGATTTTTACCTCCCATTTGTTAAGAGACTCTCTCCTGTGCTAACTTTGAAGAAGCTGGCTGACATGGTACGAGTTGCCCTATGGAGAAGGCCATGCGGCAAGCAACTGAGGGTGAGCTCTGGCTAACAGTATCATGAAACAAAAGCCCCCAGTCCAACATCTAAAGAGAACTAAATCCTGCCAACAGATATCAGAGGTTGAAAGTAGATCCTTCCCCAGTTGAGCCTCAGATGAAACTGTGGCCTTAGATGACACCTTGACTGTAGCCTTGTGAGACCTTGGAGCAATGAATCTAGCTAAGCCATTCCTGGACTTCTCAGCTACAGAAAATGTGACAAAATCAATGTGTGCTGTTTTAAGCCACTGAGTTTTTGGTGATTTGTTTCACAGCCAGAGAAAATAAATACACCAATAGACCTTTCCCTTTTTAATGTAGTATGAGTTTCTCCAAGTCATGACACTCCCACTAAACTGGATAGTAAATTTTTCTACAGAAAACCTCTTCTACAAATGAGCAACTATCCAATATTTTTGTTTATGTGATAGTCCCGAGGAGTGTGACAGAGTGAATATATGTATTTAAGACTCTAAGAGATAATTCAATGACATATTTCTCTCTCATCCCAATCTGAGTCCTGCAATTAATTTGTAGACAATATCTGCTCTTGTCATCTTTGCTTCCTCCTTTGGTTGGCCATCTTCTCACCTATTCAGGAATTAATGTTTGCTTCAACCATATGATGAAGCAAAATAATAATAATTATTGTTATATCTATAGTTGATTAATTCTGTCCCTTCTGAGTTGAATCCTGATCAGTTTTCTTTCAGAGAGCAATTTTATTTAAGGGACTGACTTCAAAATGGATGAATAATAATTCAGCTAAGTGAAGAAGGGGAAGGAGAATGTTCTAGGAACAAGTTCAGAGTGTACAAAATCCCAATGGTGGGAAAGTACATGATGTGAATGAAGGCAGGAGTGATACACAGTAAAGCTGGGTAGGTAAAATTGAGTCATACCATGCAAAACCTTCATAGATATGTTAAGTATTTAGCTCTTTAACCTAAGAACAATGAGAAGTTGCTGAAGGGTTTTAGGAGTATGGGGGAGGCAGCATCAAAGTACCCTTTGAGAAAGATGAGTCTGGCCAAAGTGACAGAGAGATTAGAGAACAATTAGGAGGTGACAAAGGAAACAACCTAGCGAGAGGTTATAATAGCCTGGATTAATGTCAGAACAATGAAAATGGAGAAGAAATGGAGATAACTAGACAGGGGATCCTAAAGTTATTGATCACCATTGTTTCTTAGATATTTCATTTCCCTCATCTTGGTAATTTTTCTGATTTAATTTTAAGTTGCCTGGAGATTTTCCTCAGTTTCTTCAGAAAGGATGTTTAGTACACTTTCTGGGCCCCTGTGTATGTAAAAATGTATCAACTTTGCCTTCATAAGTAAATGAGAGCATGGGCTGCTATATTTTTCTCTCAAAATTTTATAAATGAGGTACTATAATTTCTAGGGTTTTTTTTTTTTAAAGTAAGTTCATTGAGGTGACAATGGTTAGTACAATTACATAGATTTCTAGTGTACATTACAGCTTTATTTACAGTGGCCAAGACATGGGCACAACCAAAGTGTCCTTCAATAGATGATTGGATAAAGAAGATGTGATATATGTACACAATGGAATATAATTTCTAGTTTTATGTAGCAGAAAAGAACTCTCTTTCCCCTTGATTATTCTTTTTTGTTCATACTTTGTTTTTTTCTGTCTGAAAGTTTCCAAGACAGTTTATCCTAGAATTTCACAAGATATCTGTATCTTTTATCTATTTAATCCTGTTTCATACCCAGTGAACACTTGGAATCTGAAAACTTGATTACTTTTGAAGCTCAGATAAGTTTTCTTTCTAAAATTTTTTGAATTATTGCTTCCCTCCTTTCTTTTACCTTCTGTCCTGGTAATTCTATTCCTGTCAAAAATATCTTGAGTTGTTCTATAATATACTTTTTTTTTTTTACTCGTAATTTCTATTTCTTCATGTTTTGTTTTACGTTTAGAGATGGTTTTTATATTTGAACTTTTTAATCACTCATTCAGTTTTCAGCAGTGTTGACTAAATTTTTTCACTTTTTTGGAATCTTTAAATTCACAAATTACTTCTTAAAAATTCCCCATATTTTTTTTGCTTTTGCAGAATTTTTCCATCGTATTTTTCTTTATTTATCATGATAATTTTAATTACAGATTTTTAAAAGTTTTCTTCTAATACCATAACTCCTCTCCTTTGAACTACTAAGTTTCCTTAACTTTCTCATGAATCACATGTCCCTCATTTCAGCAAAAGTAGAAATATCTCTCAGAACCTTTGCAGGTAAGGTTATTTGATCCAGTCAGGCCATGGTAGCTTTGTAGAAGAACGAGGTAAGAAGTTTTTTCATGTTTAACCACTAGTAAAACAACTGGACTGAGGACTCTATTATTTCAGTCTTTTCCACATGTGAGCTTTGAGTGGCTATAGTTTTTTGGCCCATTGTAAGGGAAGCAGTTTATAGTATCAGTCCACCTCAGGGATGGCACCATCATGGAATCAGCAGACTGTCTCAGGAATATGGTGGTAAGCAGGAAGGAAGGGTTAATCTCCACAAGTTTAGGTGATTCTTGCACTCAGCTGTCTGCCCTCTCAGAGAACCTTGGAGTCAGAGTTCCTTACTCCAGGCTACATCAGAGAGAATGATCTCCTCCCCCCTGGTGATTGAAAGAGTGCTGCAGAGAATGTGCCTTCTCCTCTTAGCCTGTTTTCTACAAAGTTATCTGGGAAACCTGAAGATCTCAGATGTATGGGATCCCCTCGAGGTTTGTACAGTGAAACATGGTCATCTTTACCACCTTGTCAACCCCTCCCACCCCAAAGACACATACATACATAATCTTTAACTTAATGGTTGATTCACCCCAGCAGAAAGTTGAGGGAAACAAAAGCAAAAAAAAAAAAAAAAAGAAAGAAAATGTACTTAGGTTGCCATCTTCCCAGAATCCTTCCTTTGGGTGGTTGGTTTTTAAAACATATTTCTTTCTTTTCATCCACACTAAAATCCCCTTGAAGGCAGGAATGTTAGGTGTTTTTTTTTTTTTTTTTTTTTTTAAGGCAAATTGCATAAGGAAGATAGTATATTACAACTCCAGCAGATATTCCTTAAAATCACTGATGGTGTTCTAAACATGATTCATAATTGGTAAGTGGGTGAGCCAAGCAAAAAAACAGACCTTGGAACTAACAACTAAGAAATAATGGTCACATAAGCACCAGAAATTGATTTTTTTTCTCAAGCTGTTTGCCAATTTTGTATTGATTAGTTGTTGTCCTTGAAAATTAAGATACTATTGATCTGCATCAAGTACTTAAAGGGTTCTCAAAAAAATTTATGTAGATTTGATGAATTATAAAATAGAATAAGAATAGGGTAGACTGGTTTATGCAATTTTCATTATTTACATTTCTTAAATAGTTCTGTGCATCTTTCTTTCCTTTTTAACTGATACCACATAGTTAATGAAATCTTTCTGATTCCCAAATCACTTCTAAGGTTCTGTGGAGTGGTTTTGAATAGTTTCATGATAAACTGTCTTAGGAGGTGCTTAACCTGCCTTAGGCTCTGAAGTGTCCTAGTTCCTTAGTTGATCAATAGAAACATTCTTGAAGATGTATTGTTGAAAGTATAAAGTACTTAAGCCCATAATTTTCTTCTGTAAATGTAATTGGCTCCCAGTTTATGCAAAAGCACTTTCAGAACATAAGAAAATTGAACACTGCCTCTCTTTGGATATGTAAATAAGAAACGAGGACACTCTAAATGAAGTTAGAAAGGAGTGATAGAAATAATGACGAAATTAGGACAAGAGGTATGTTTTCAAGATTAATTGGATCACTACTACTATTGATAAAAGCATATAGAATATCACTAAATGTTAATTAAGGAAAATTACTTAATGGCCTAAACAAGCATTCTGTGGAAGAGTCAAAGATCTATAAAATTGAACAGAAAGAACCTACTTCTCCTTCTTCTAGTACAAATAAAATGAAGATTTTCTTTTTTTTTTTTCTAAGTTTGAATGATACTAAAGAGGCTCAGGTGGCCCTGAGAGCCTTGGAATTGAGATTATTATATAGAGATGACAACTATAGAGGTCTCAACCTGGGGTTCAACTTAATTGGTTTCTGTCTACAGGACCCCATATTATTTATCCCAATATGGTTCCAAAATTCTCTGCTTCCCTGTAAAGTAGATGTTCCCGAAGATTACCTCCTACCTACCAGATTGAGCCTCTATTAGTTGAAATGTTTTGTAATAACTGTTGCTTCCATTTTAGCTCAGCTGGATTCAGGAAGGGACGGGGGACAGTTAGGGGGATTTAAGGGACACAGGGCTGTATCTCATTGAGATGTGCTATAGAAAATGGTTTGTGTGGTTCCCACTTGCCCTGATTCTAAATTTCTGCCACTACACTGGGTACCAGTACTCTGCTTAGAATCTGGGACAAGAGACCCTTCATCTAGAGCTCTAGGTTTAGACAGTCCCATTCTGGCCCTCCCTAAACTGTATCTTACTATACAAAGTGAGGCATCCATATGGCCAAGCATTCTGAGAATTCTAACTTGAACCAGGATTTCCAGATTTTTATGAAAGTATATTTGTTCAAGATAGGAGGATAAAACATACTTTATTTCATTATTTATTAACCTGATTTATATAACATTTATATTTTTAGGTAGTGCGTGGGCCTTAATTTGTACTCATGACGTGGGCCACACAAATGACAGGAGCAGGCCTGCTTGGCACTACTCATTTTGGGTAAGAGAAGACACCACCTTACTAATTCCTAGACCAATTTCAGTGCTATTCCTCTTCCATCTAAGAACTAAGCTTTCAACTGGAGTCTGGTTCTGGCTCTCTCACTAATTAACTGACGACCTTGGCATGTTACTTCCTCTGAGTCTCAGTTTTCCCACCTATAAAACAAGGGAATTGGAAAAGTTCTTCCAGTTCTTCCATCAGTAAGAGTGACAAAGAGTAGATAGCTATTTTTGGCTTTTCAGGGCTTAGGGAGGTCTTTAAATCCTTTTGAACCAAGGCTTCTATACCGTGTTTCCCTAAAAATAAGACTGGGTCTTAGATTAAGTTTTGCTCCAAAAGACACATTAGAGCTTATGTTCAGGCGATGTCATCCTGAAAAATCATGCTAGGGCTTATTTTCCGGTTAGGTCTTATTTTCAGGGAAACACAGTAGGTAATACAGTGAGTCCTCAAAACACATTTATGTCCTGAGTATAAAATGGAGTTGCACTGGGTCTCACCAACTTGTGCATATGAAAACGAATTTGATAACACTGATAACTTCAGTTTCACCAGTTTCTACCCATGTGCTTAAAGCAAGAGATTACAACCTCTTCAACATTTCACCCAACTATTAATGGGCACCCCTAGGGTTTCTTCATAGTTCTTAGGTTTCTTTAATATGCCATGTTAGGGTCTGCTGGAGAATGCCTTTCCACTTTCCCCTCCACACTGCAACTGCAGCCCCTGTAAGTGACATGCAACATGAATAGTGGTGCCAGGGCAAAATCTCCTGATGCCTCCAAGGCTACAGTCTTGCAGAATGAGCTGCAGCCATGGTACACACCACACTGGCTGAGGAGGAAAGTCCCTATGCCCTTCTCTTCATTTTATTTCCTGCTTTGTCTCTGGGATGAAAAGCAGAAGTGAACATTCTCCCTTCTCTCAGTCTCATAGGAAAGCAGGATTTCTCTCAAAAGGACTCAGGCATCGATCTAAGGACCACAAGATAGACCCTGACAATGGCTGGCTTCAACATCTCTGTCTTCCCAGGTGCTGAATATCCTCTGGCCTCTTCCCCACATAAACATAAATCAGGCAGATGTCCACACATTACTGGCCCACTAACCTATCAGATATATCAGATATGTGAACACAACTGAGACACAACAAATCAGTGAATGAATGAATGAGATAACTCAGTACCAAGAAAACAAAGTACAATGATATTTGACTAATTTTCCAAACATTTAAGAAATTTATTCAGATACACATTGTCTATGAACATTCGCTGTATATTTTAGGACTTAGTGAATGGTTCTTGCACTTTTGGCAATAGAGAAAGCTAATCATTAGTATTCACTGAGTATTCATAATGTGCCAGAAGCAGAATGCACATTTATATGCCTTATATTATTTATTCCTTTAGGTCAGGGGTTGGTAAACTTTTTCTATAAATGGCCACATAATAAATTGTTTTAGATTTGTGAACCATAACATCTCTGTCACACTACTGAGCTTTGAAAGCCAAAATGTAAACAAATGGATTTGGCTATGTTCCAATAAAACTTTATTTACAAAAATAGGTTGCAGGCTGAATTTGACCCAGAAGCCATAATTTGCGGACCTCTGCTTTATTAAATTCATGACATTAGTACCGTTCACATCTTCATTTAACAGACAAGGAGACTGAAGCATAAAAAAGCGAAGCAGTTCACTCAAGATCACAGATACTAAGGAGGGAAACTGGTATCTGAACCTAAGCAGTCTGATTCTGGAGCTCACACTCTTGAAGAATGAGTCATTTCTGGTCTTGCCAGTAAGTTACAGGCTGACTTTATGTGGAAAACTTAAGGGCTGGGACTTGCCTGTGAACCTGAACTGCATGTAGGCTTAATGTTTCCTTCCTTAGTCATCATCATTGTGAACACAGAGCTTGATATATACCGATCATTCATTAAAGAAAAAAAAAAGCCCATAGTAAATGAAAGTTCACTTTCTTGCTTTGAAATATCAGGAAGGGGTGGTGTATGCATATGTTCCATCTAACAACCCTTAATTAAAGAGTTGCAGTATTCACGACTTCGTTCCTCTAATTGTATGATCTCACTTACTAGTCATTAATTTCCTTTCCATCATGGTCCCTCAAGTCAGCTCTACTTTTCATAAGGAGGCATGAGTCAGTAGTAGTAGTAATAATAATAATAATAAATTCTATTAACAACAATGCATTTATACAATACTATTCAAAGCCACTCACTCTTCTAAACACTTTTAGTATATTAATTCATTTAATCTTAACAACAACCATTTTATAGATGAAGAATCTAAGACCTAAATGTTAAGTAGTTTGGCCAAGTGTAAAACACCAGTAAGTGGCACAACTGGAATTTGAATCCAGGCAGTCTAGATCCAGAACTCATTCTCTTAAGTACTGTGCCTGACAGCCTTTCAAGGAGGATTTTAAAATATAGTAAAAACTAAAATTTGTCATTTTGGTAGGTCACCTCTGTGTAGACAGAATGTAAATTGCATTTCCTTATTTATTATGGGACAGCTTGCTACATTCATCCTTATTAGGAGAGGTTGTAACATGCCTTGAGTGTGAAGGCATGGGGAAGCCCCCATCACCAGTCTCTTGGCATTGGTAATCTGTGCAGATACCAGTATGCACCCCCTGAGACAATTCAAAGAGTGCTCATTTGAGCGTGTGTGGGAGTGGGGGTGGGGTAGAGTATGGGGCATATCTGGAATGCCCAGGGACATGAATGGGGGCATATTAACATTTTGAAATGGAAGCGTTTTCGTTTCTCACCTTAACAGTTTTCTACCTTAAATTTTCTCTCTGAAAAATTTACTCCCTTCAGAATTACAGCAGATAATGTTGCTAGACCACTATCTCCTTGGAATTTACCATTTCCCGACATGCAGTTCTACTTCTCACTGTCAGCACCTGTGCTTCTTTGCCTGAGAGCACTCTCTGGCCTCCAAAGCCTTCTCTGTCCAAAAGCGTGGCAGGGTGAAAGTGGCAGGGACCTAAACAGTGATGGATGAGAGTTGGTATATAAATATCTCAGCACCACCAACCTTTAGGCAGAATAATTCTGAAGTATGTGTGCTACACTGGCTTTCAGAACTCTTAAAAGGATTAAGCTCCAGTAATCCACAGTGGAACCTGACTTGATACTTGTACCAGTCCGGATTCCACCAGAGGGGGCAAGGAACTCCATGGCCTGGCAAGTCTGCAACCCACAGGGCAGGCCTTTAGGAAGGGCAAGCTGGAATTCTCAGACAGGAGCTGGTGCTGTTGGTACTTTAAGAGTCCAGGTGTCCCATCATTTGGGAAGCTTTGCCTCACCACTCCACTATCCTGTTTGGAATAGGTGATTCTCCTCTCAGCTCTATCACATTGGTCTACACGTACATGGTAGCATCTGTATTAAAATTGTTTGTTTCCTGTTTGAGGACGACTACTGTTATTTCTTTGTGCCTACCTTCTGGTTCAGTGTCTTATGGTCAATAAATGTTTGAAAAGAATTGAATGAACCCAGTTAGCCCCCTGAATTACATCATTATGCACTCACTTTGAACTGAGAGAAACTAGAATATATTTGTATTTTAAATGTCATAATATTTATGGAGTGACTATTACCCCCCTTTTAGATAAAATTTTTCTTCTGTGTATCTACATTGTTTGGGACATTTTTATAAATGGAAGGGAATTTTCCACATGTTTCCATCTTCCATATCACCCTCCTGGCTCCAGTCCCAAGAATAACCAACAAGTTTATTGTATTTGTGGATTTGCAAAGTAGCTTTCATGAGTAAAAGTGCCATTCATCTATGAGAAACTGGCAGTTTGCTGGTGGCAACTTGCTAGGAAGGCAAAGACACTGAGTGGTTGCTAACTCATCAAAATATCCACTGGAGTTCTTTATTCTAAGTAGAAATGATTGCCAAAAATGATTTTCTAATAGACTTTCACTTGAAACACAAAACCGTTTAAGATACTGCCTGTAAACATGGGACCCACCTGCCCTTTTCCTACTCCTATGAGTCTCCTTTTCCCAAGAGACAGATCCATGTCAGCCTTACCTATAGGCTCACCATATCCCAGGGTATGGGACCTAACCTCATGTGTGTTGTATGACTATGAGTAGAGGACACAGGATGAGGGTCCACAAATCATAAACCTTAATGCTCAAGTTATGACAGGGGAAACCTGGCCCATTCTAAATGTGAATGACATTTCACTGTTCATTGTTCCAGCAGAACTAACTAATAACAATAATAGCAGCAGTTACTGTTCATCAGGCACAATTTGCCAGACACTGCACTGAGATATTTACAAACAGGACAGCAGCTAATCTTCACACTCATCCAATGTGGTAGCTTAAGCGAGCCCCATTTTTTATAGCTGAGGAAGCTGTGGTCATGTAGGTAATACATTGGGGAAAACTTAAGGAATTTGAGTTAACGTTTTAGAAATTCTGATTTAAATAAGACTTACTTGGAGTACAGCTCTGATCTTTTGCTTTAATTCTGAACCTGAGTGTCTGGATAAGAATGTTGATGAAGATGACGTCTCTAACTATAACTTACTGAGCCCCTATTAAGTACCTTGTGCTAGGCATTTAACTGACCAAGTGATGGTGCCAAGATTCAAACTCAAGAAAATCTGCACCAAAGCCTGGGATCTTCCCACTGCAGAGTGGACCCCTATTCCCCCAAGAATGAGTCTTAGTCTTGCTTTGTGCAGTTGTCCTAATAATTGTGACATTGCCTAGGGATTTCAGCCATGTGATTGAAGCCCAGCTTTCTTCACAAACCCCACTCTCTCTATTTCAATTCTGAGTTTCAGCTCACTTTTTGTCTTCTGACACCATTGGCTGCCTGTCTGCTGAGCATTCCATTGCTATGTCCATGCCCCAAGCAACTGGCTCCACTACCTCCTATCACCTGACCTCGTGCTTCTGTGTCTGCTTGGTCTCCCCTCTTATTTGCATCTGACTTGTCTATGAGCAACTGACACACCTCCAGTGGGGGATGTCTCATTTCTCAGGTCAAAGCCCCAGTTTCCCTGTCCTAGTCCCAGTTTCTCTGTCCTAGTCCCAGTTTTCGAGATCTGAGAGCCCATTCTGAAGACCAGTGAACAGACTTGGTCTCTAAGATGCATGCACTAATGAATGACAAATCAAGAAATGAAGACTTCTTTCAAGATCTGACTCAAATACCACTTTGGAAGTGATTAAACTCCCAAAATGCTTTATATTTATCTCTCTGAGACAGAAAACTATTTCTGTCATATTTAAGCATATATGTATTTTACACATTGAATCACTCCATTCAGATTATATACCTAATTAGGGCAAGAATGAAGTCAATTCATATTTGTGATGCTCAAGGAAATAGCAAAGTGGGGAAAAATTTGGTGTCTTGAAATGTAATTTCCTCAATGATTCAAATAATCATCATTGAAATTACTAAGTTCAAAAGCATTTTGATTTTTTTCAAGGAAAAGCACTTTTCTCATATATTAAATATTATTAATAATGAAAATCAGGTAATTAACTCACAGAGAACAGTATAGCTTATGCTAAAGAATGATATGATGTTATAGACATGTTTGCATGGTACTGGCATAAAACCAGACACATTGATCAATGGAACAGAATAAAGAGCCCAGAAATAACCTCATACCTATATTATGATCATTTAATCTATAATAAAGGAGTCAAGAAAATAAAATGAGGTAAAGACAGTCTATTCAATAAATGGTGCTGTGAAAACTGGACAGATACATGCAAAAAAAAAAAATGAAACTAGACCACCTTCTTATACAATATATAAGAATAAATTCAAAATGGATCAAATATTTAAATATAAGACCCCAAACCATAAAACTAATAGAAGAAAACATACACGCTCTGACATTGCTCTTAGGAATAGTTTTTTCTGATCTATCTCCTTGGGCAAGTGAAACAAAAGAAACTAAACATCAAACTAAAAATTTTTTCACAGCATAAGAAACCGTCAACAAAATGCAAAGACAAACCACTGAATGGAAGAAGATATTGGCTGAGGATACATCCAATAAGGGGATAATATCCAAAATTTGTAAAGGACTCATACAACTCAACACCGAAAAAAAGACAAACAAACAAACAAAAAAAACCCCACAAAAAACAAACAAACAACAACAACAACAACAAAAACCACCTAATAATCTAATTTAAAAATGGGCAGAGGACTTGAATAGACTTCTTCAAAGAGGATCTACAGATGGCCAATAGACATATGAAAAGATGCTCAATGTCACTAATCATCAGAGAAGTGCAAATTAAATCACAATAAGATATCACTTCATACCTGTCAGAATGACCATAATCAATAAGTCAACAAACAACAAGTGTTGGTAAGGATGTGGAGAAAAGGGAACCCTCGTGCACTGTTGGTGGGATTGCAAATTGGTGCAGCCACAATGGAAAGCAGTACGGAGGTTCCTCAAAAAATTAAAAATAGAACTACCTTATGATTCAGCAATTCCACTTATGGGTATTTATCCAAAGAAATCCAAAAAGATATATGCAGCATTATTTCCAATAACAAAAATATGGAAGCAGCTAAGTGCCCATCAATAGACAAATGGGAAAAGAAGAGATGGTATATATTTATAATAGAATATTACTCCACTATAAAAAGAATGAAACCTTATTATCTGAGGCAACATGGATGGAGCTGGAAGATACTATGCTAAGTGAAATAAGTCAGAGAAAGACAAATACTATATTATCTCACTTATATGTGGATTCTGAAGAACAAAAAAAAAAAGGAACAAACAAAACAGAAACAGACTCATAGATACAGAGAACAAACTAATGGTTGCAGGAGGAGAGGGGGATTGGTGACTGGATGAAAAAGATGAAGGGATTAAGAAGTACAATTTGGATATCTGGTCAAGATGGTGGAGTAGGTAAACACTGTGCTTGCATCCTGTCATGACCACATCAAAATTACAACTAACCTGCAGAAGAACCATCATTGAAAATCACCTGAAGTCTAGTTGAACAGAAGTCCTATAACTAAGGATAAACAGAAGAAGCCACGTTGAGACTGGTAGGAAGGGCAGAGATGCAGAATGGGCTGGTCCCCTACCCATGTGTGGTGGTTAAAAATGAGGAGGGATATCTTGGCTGCAGATGTACCCCTTAAGGAGCAAGGGGTCCCAGACCCACACCAGGCTCTCCAACCCAGGGTTCCAGTGTCAGGGAGAGAAGTTCCCATAACTTCTGGCTGTGAAAACCAGCGGAAATTGTCGCTGAGTGAGATGAGGGAAACTGCAGTCCCAGGCACTTCTCTTTAAGGGCCTATGCATGGATGTACTCACTGACAGACTCACTCATTCTGAGCTCCAGTGCTGGTGTGGCAGCTCAAAAGGCACCAGGGACACACAAGGAGGAACTGAATTACATTGTTTTAGGATGAGGGTTGGAGGGGCAGCTTTCTCCCAGATAGAAGTGGTGGCAGAAACCATTGTTTCTTTGTTGAGCCCTAACCACCTCCCAGCATGCAGACAAAGGCAGGAGCCATATTTGAGTTACCATCAACCTAATTAATACCATTCGCTCTGCCCTAGTAATTCCCTGAGACTTTGCCTCACCCAAGCCCCTCCCAGTGGCTTTTCCGAACAGCCTGTTTTGGCTCAAGCTACAAATTTTCCTAAAATTTCTCAAAGGTTCACAAATGCCCAACAAGCAGCATCTGTCCTCAGTGTGCCCTGTATCTCTTGCTAAGCAGCCCCAAACCCAGCACCAGTGGCACGTGGCCTCGGTTCACAGCATAGCTTCTCCCAGGCTCCTCCAAGTCCTATATGGATGGCATATATCTGTAGATAACTTTTTGGCTCATACCAAGTGGCCCCATATAGGGCACAGGCAGAGGCTGAACTTAGCCTGTGGTAGGGTCCCTACAAAGAGACCCCAGGGCCAGCACACCCAATGGTCAGCTTTGAACCATGCTGGAGAACTACCAGGCCACCCCTACAGATCACACACACACACACACACACACACACACACACACACAGTAAACTGGGCAAGCACCATAGCCCTGGTAAAGCAAGTCCTGCTCTGTAGGGTTAGCTACTGCACAACAGCCCCTCCACTGTAGTCACAGCCAGTCCTCACAAGCAATCAGTCTGAGGGTAAACCCCATCCATTGATGTGCAAACAGCAACCAAGGCTCCACTACAACAGAAGGGTACACAAAACCCACACAAGGGGCACACTTGCAGCACCCAGCTCAGGTGACCAGGGAGACTGTGCTACTGGGCCTCACAGTATACCTACTACATAAGGCTGCTTTACTAAGACCAGGAGACATAGCAGCTCTACCTATTGTGTTTCCCTGAAAATAAAACTGGGTCTTATAATAATTTTTGCTCCAAAAGACGTGTTAGGCTGTATTTTCAGGGGATGTCTTATCTTTTCATGTACAACAATCTACATTTATTCAAATACAGTCATGTCATCTTCTTCTGGAACATCGTCATAACGTACTAAATGTGTCCATCTTCCTGACAATCTTAGCTGGGGCTTATTTTCGGGGTAGGTATTATATTTGGGGGAACATGGTAATATGTAGACAAAAACACAGGGAGGCAGCCAAAATGGGGAGACAAAGAAACAAATTCCAAATGAGAAATCAGAACAAAGATCCAGAAAAAGAACTAAAATAAAACGGAGGCAAGCAATCTACCAGTTGCAGAATTCAAAACACTGGTTATAAAGACGCTCAGTGATCTCAGGGAGAACTTCAACAAAGAGATAGGAAACATAAAAATAGAGATAGAAAACATTAAAAAGAACCAATTAAAATTAAGAATACAATAATTGAAATGAAAAATACATTAGAGGGAATCAACAGTAGATTAGATGAAGTAGAGGTTCAACTCAGCAATTTGGAAGATATCAGAAAACACCCAATCAGAATAGCATAAAGAAAAAAGAATCTAAAAAATGAAGGTAGCTAAAAGGGCCTCTGGGACAACATTAGGCATACCAGCATTCACATCATAGAAGTACCAGAAGGAGAAAAGACAAAGCAAGGAATTGAAAACCTATTTGAAGAAATAATGATAGAGAACTTCCCTAACCTGTTGAAGGAAATTGACATACAAGCCTAGGAAGCACAGAGAGTCCCAAACAAAATGAACCTAAAGAGGCCCACACCAAGACACATCAAAATTAAAATGACAAAAAAAGAATCTTAAAAGCAGCAAGAGAAAAGCAGTTAGTTATCTACAAGTGAGCTTCCATAAGACTGTCAGCTGATTTCTCAACAGAAGCTTTGCACGCCAGAAGGGATTGGCACAAAATATTCAAGGTGATGAAAAGTAAGGAGCTACAACCAAGATTACTCTACCCAGCAAAGCTATCATTTAGAATCAAAGCACAGATAAAGAGAAATGTTTGAACCCTTGTATGTTGTTCTGTATGTCTGAATCTAATTTAAAAAATTATAAATTAGTAAAAAAAAAAAAAAAAAAAAAAAGAACTTCCCAGACAGGAAAAAGCTAAAAGAGTTCATCACTACAAAACCAGCATTATAAGAAATGTTAGTGGCACTTCTTGAAGAAGCAGGAGGAAGAAGAGGAGGAAGTGAAGGAGAAGAAGAAAGAATCGAAAATATGAATAATGAAATGGTAATAATGACATATCTATCAACAATTACTTTAAATATAAATGGATTAAATTCTCCAATCAAAATATTGGGTAGCTGAATGGATAAGAAAACAAGGCCGTTTCATATGCTGCCTATAAGATCGAAAAACACATAACAGACTGAAAGTAAAGAGATGGAAAAAGATACTTTGTCAAAATGAAAATTTAAAAAATCTGGAGTAGCAATACTTATACCAGACAAAATAGACTTTAAAACTAAGGCTATAACAAGAGACAAAGAAGAACCCAGTAATTCTACTTCTGGATATTTATCTGAAGAAACCCAAAACATTACTTCAAAAGGACAGACGCATTCATATGTTCATTGCAGCATTATTTACAATTATTACAATGGAATATACAATTATATACAATTATATACAATTATATACAATGGAATATTACTCAGCCATGAAATCTTGCCGTCTGCAGCAACATGGATGGACCTAGAGGGTATTGTGTTGAGTGCAATAAGTCTGACAGGGAATGACAAATGCCATATGATTTCACTTATATGTGGAATCTAAAGAACGAAATAAATGAACGAACTAAATAGAAGCAAACTCATAGATTCAGAGAACATTTTGATGGTTGCCAGATGGGAGGGAGGAGTTTAGGGGGATGGGTGAAAAAGAAGAAGGGATTAAGAATAGAAATTGGTAGCTACAAAATAGTCATGGGGATGTAAAGTATAGCATGAGCAATGTAGTCAATAATATTGTAATAACAATGTATGGCGTCAGGTGGGTACTAGATTTATTGGGGTTATCTCTTCATAAGTTATATACATGTCTAATCACTATGCTGTATACCTGACACTAATATAATATTGTATGTCAACTGTATATGGAAAAACATGAATGGAGATGGGTAAAAAAAAAAAAGAAACACATACTTGCAGTTACAAAATAATCAATGGAATATATAGAACATACGGAATATAATCAGTGATATTGTAATAACCATGTATAGTGATAGTTGGGTACTAGATTAATAGGAGGGGATCACCGTAAATTATATAAGTGTCTAACCACTATGCTGTACACCTGAAATTAATATAAAATAATATTGAATGTCAACTGTAATTGAAAATAAATATTTTTAAAATTTCATGAAGTGCAGGGAGAAAGACGAAAATATGTTATGTGTGCTGAACTCCTTACGTTTTATAAGAAGTCAATTGCTCCACTTGTTCATGCTGATAAATTAAAAATATAAATGTAAATTTACCATTCAGAGCTAATAGTAATAGACAAAATAAGAACGGGAAAAGAAAGGATAGACATGTTTTCCTAAGATTTGTAAAATCTTTGACTTTGTAAACTCAAACACAGTCAAAGTGTGAATTCAAATCTGTTAAAAGCATTTATTCTATATTGAAAATGTTCACCCACGATTCAGTATCAGCAGTGAATAAATATAGAAATTCAGGTGACATTCAGTCAAACTCTACACAATGTAATTGAGTACACAATTGTCAAGGAGAAATTCACTGATATGTATTGATCTGTTTTATCTGAGTCATTTATCTGGGACAGAAAGAAATTCTCCCATTATATCCATGAAATTAATCAAACATAATCGCCCACCACACACTGGCAATACTGTCAGTTTCTAGTCGATTACAAATTTAAAAATGACTCTCCTTGCTACCATCCTCATAAAATGGGCTTATTTTCTAACCATAATCACCTGAAGTCTTTGTAATTTAAAGTCCTAACTTTCTGCCCTCATTTTCATAAAGACTTTTATAGCAGGCACAGTATACTCCAGTGGGTAAGTAATGTATCATACCCTTGATACATGCAACGATTACTTCATTAATTAGAAAGAAAAAATATAAAAGAGGCTATCTATTTTCCACAACATGTTCTCAGAAAATGCCATGAGTGGGCATTTAAGATTATTTGGGTGTACATAAAATTACTTTAAACATTTGTATACAATTTTACAGGTACAGAGTTTTAAAAGACAAACATTATAAAGAAAACAGCAAATCCTTTTCTATCCCACACAAGCTGATTACTTTTCTTAGGAGACAACCATTTCCATTTTGGCACTTTCTATTTCAGTATATAACATCTCTACTGCTACTTCTTGATTGTTTTTTTCTGTTTTCAATATTATCTGTTAGTTTGCAAATTGGTCCTTGTACCGGAGGGCAAGGAGAAACCAAAGAAAGAGGCAGACTACTCCAGATTGATAGGTGGTAGTTTTAAAGGGAACTTACCAGTATATCTCCACACCCACCACCAGAATCTTAAAAGTTTACATAGAGGCCTTAATTGGGTTCAGTCACATATACCATCCAGATGGTGTCAACAACACATTGTTCTCTCAGGGCTATGTCCTTGGAACAACTCCCACTGTGGGAACTGTAGGCAGAGCGTACATTCCAAGGACAGGGTAGGGGTTGAGGAGTCTCTGATTGCCTGGGTCCAGCTCCAGAGTCAAGTGGTGGTCACATTCTCTTGATGACCTCCTCTAACCTTTTTACTATGAAAGATGAGGATTCAGCATTCTTAGACACTCCTATTCCACCTCAACTGTTAAACATATTCCCCAATTAGTACTTTTTCCCTCCCCTTATTTTTGGGAAAGATCAACACTATTTTACATTATTATTAAAATACAAATTGTAACTGAATTCCAGATTGAGCCATGTAGTTTCCATGCTTGTACTTCATTTCTTCTAAAACTATTTTTTTTAATTTCCCCCAAATTAATATTTATTCTTTTTTCTCCTTAGTTTCTCTGTGCCAACATTCTCAGAGCTGAGTTGGAAAGAGAGTTAAGGGGAGTTTCTCACAGTCCAGATGTTCACATTTTTCCTTTGCCCCCATATCTTGAGCTTGTGACCAACCCTCCACAATGCCTGGTGTCCCTTAGGTCCAAGTCTCTCTGGTTTAACTTCTCCACAGGGTAAAATCTGTGGTCTTCATCACACACTAGGGAATGGATGTGAAACTAATTTAAGTGCTACTTATGCAGCCTATCAAAAAATGTCTTTTTTCCATCAGAGCCAACTCCTGCTCCCATTACCAAGTCTTCCTGGGCTTCTCTGGTCAGATTTATCTGCTTCTTTGCTTCCTGCACTATAGCCTAAGATATTCGCTTTCTCTGATCTGTTGGAGCAATTTTCACTTGCCTGATTTGCTTTCCAGTTTGCATTTTTTTACTACTGTTTCCTCTCCTATTGTCTTCATCTTTTTTGTGAAATAACTCTTTTATCCCCTTCATTGTCAAGTTAGTGGCTTTGGATAGAAAATGGCAATAAATGTATATGCTCAATTTACTTGGTATAACCAGAATTCCTCATACAAATTTTTTTTTCTTAAATTTATATAAATGAATGTGTCACCTAAGTTCTCTCTAACTTCAGATTTGGGATTTCTTAATGTATGATATAATTGGTACTTCATATTCACCAACATAGTTGGGGGGCCCCAGCCCCAAATGGCAATAATAAGCAAACAAACAACCCCACTCCCTTACATATTATGGTAAGGAATAAACCAGGAGTGTAGCTTAATGACAGAACTAAGTGAAGAGACAAAATGATTCATCAAGATGTTTTCTTCAAATGGCCTTATTATACCCTACTGATAGGAAGTTTCTAGCCAAAATAACACATGTCATTGTCATGTAAGAATACAATAAAGCAAAAATCTCTGCAAATAGTGGATTCTCTGTGAAGCTCAAAGGCGATCTTTAATTAGTTTACTTGCCATTCTCTATTCAATTGCTGCCACTCTGCTCGTACTTCCCTCCAAGGACCCCAGATGACTTCCCATCTACTAGTAACAATAGACTGGGGGGCTTTCATGAACATTTGTCTTTGAGAGATCTCCTATTTTCTGTAACTCTATTGTTCTGCATGGTTTCTCTCTGCTCTCTACTCCATATTTGTTTTCTTTTTAATCCTATTGCTCAATCATTTCCCTTGATGTCATCTTTAACCTTTCTACAGTTTACTTCTGTAGCATCCACTCTCACCTATGAATGTCCACTTTGCTGAGCTTCGGTTCCTAATGTCTGACAATGCTGCAGATAGGCTGGTTAAAGCCAATTTCAATTCTCCCTGACCTATCAAATGCTTCAGTCACATTAAGCTGTTATACCAGATGCTTTATGAAAAGGTTGGGAGAAGGCAATGCTATAGTGGATGTAATGGGGGTGTTATCTGAGTCCCTCAGCTTCCCACCTTCAGGACTGTGGCACTCATTACCCCAGCTGCTGGCAGCATTGGCAGCTGAAGGCTCTCTGCTAAGACAACCTGACCCAGGGTAGGCCTCATTTCCTGGGGCCACCTGCATCAAGAGACTTCCTTCACACCCCATGGGTGTGGTTCCCAAAGTCATTGCCCTGTAAACTCCCTACAGGCTAATCTCCATCTTAAAGTTTATTTTCAGGAACTGACCCAAGCGGATGCATGCTAATTTGAGCATTTGGAGCCAAAGCAAAATAGCACCATCACAAAATCTCCAGGGTAGAATATTTTGAGGACTGGCATTAAAGAGACAGTTAAAAGCATTGCTAAAATTATTGTCTCTGAGATCAAACTGTGATGATTTACAGCTTAGATTTATGGCTTACCAGTTCTATGGCCTTGCCCAATTTCTGTTCATTGTAACTATATCTCCTTTCCTCACATATACAATGGCAGTGATAGCATTGCCTATGCCAATATAATAGGTCAGGTTCTCAAACTTTAGCCTGCACCAAAATCACATAGAGAGCTTGTTAAAACACGGAGCTGGTTCCCATCTCTAAAGTATCTGAGGCAGTAGAACTGGTCTGGGGCCTGAGAGTTAGCATTTCTAACAAGTTCCCAGGTGATGCTGACACTGTTGGATGTTGTTATTATTAAAAGAGTTACACTTTCCGTAAATAAAGCTGCAGTGAACATTGGAACACATATATCTTTACAGATAAATGTTTTCAGATTTTTGGGGTAGATACCCAGGAGAGGGATTGCCTAGTCATATGGTAATTCTATTCTTAACTTTTTGAGGACTTTCCCCCTTGTAAACTCTGAATTGAACCTTTGTGTCTAAGACAGTTTTAGGAATCAAGAAAAGCAGAGAGGAACAGTAATATCTGAGGAGCAGATAGTTGCAAACAAATTCCATGAACCACACTGAACAAGAGGTGGCCAATCATAAAAATCTCACAAGAATGTTAAAAAACGACAAGCTAAGGAACATCCTTAGTCCATGGTGTAAACATAACACCACTGCATCTCTCTGACTAGGCTCCAGACCTTGTGTAGTGCCAGCTACACTTCTACCTACACTTGAACTTCTCCTTTTCTAATTTCAAACCTATCAAAGCAGGGCTTATGGAAGGGAGGTGGAACATGGTCTATTTTGGCTCAACTGCTGCATCTTATTGAAAAAGGCAAGCTTAATAAGTCAAAATATTCTACTAGTTAAAAATTTTTCAATCATCACAATGCTACCTTTTATTCATGAAAAGTGAAATCATTCCATTCATGCAATTAGCAACATGCCAATGTAGAGGCGCCCCTCCCTCAACTCTACCCAAAAGGTGATTCTATGAAGTCTATGCCCAAGGTCATGCACAGTATCTGTTCATTGGGGCCACATCAGGAAAGAGTAACTTGGAAAAGCAGAAATTATTTAGCAAGGATTTTAGGTTCTTTTCTACAACATTTCTCTGTAGCTGTGATCAAATAAGATTTAGATTCAAATCCAGTCAA
This sequence comes from Rhinolophus ferrumequinum, assembly GCF_004115265.2. Taxonomy (NCBI): domain Eukaryota; kingdom Metazoa; phylum Chordata; class Mammalia; order Chiroptera; family Rhinolophidae; genus Rhinolophus; species Rhinolophus ferrumequinum. Next base: position 90,447,416 of record NC_046284.1, on the reverse strand, counting down.
CATTTCCTGAGTACCTACAATACATCAGGCCTTGTGCTGGGTGCTTGTCCAAAAGTATCTTGTTTAATGCCCACAAAACTAAGCAAATGTAATATTATGTATTAAGGTGATAGAGGTTTAGTATTATAATAGAATGGAGTAAAATCTGCAGGAAACATGAAAACATCAGAAATATCCATCTATCTCTTATTTATAGTGAGCGATTTGATATTTAGTTTAAAGAAAGATTGGTTTGAATGTCAGAATCTGCACACTGACTTTCATTTTGTTCCTTTCTTTAGTATAGCTCAGTAGCTTGCAAACTCTTGTGTGCATAACAATTGGTATAAAGGATTGCACATACAAAACCAGATACACCATACCTTATAGTTGATTTAAGAATCTTTCTAGGATATTTTTGACTATAGAGGATTTTTGTCTTAAAGGCTGACTTTCAAGATTCATTCCTACATAAAATAAGAATATATGAACATTTTAAGCCAAAGATGTTTGGCTATCTGAATCCTAAGCATATCAATACGACATTTACTTCTCTTTCATACAGTACAGAAATGGACTTCAGTTAGGACTAAAGCCTGGGAAGGGGTGGTGGTCCTAAAGCTGGAGGGATTGTCCTAAAGAACTGACATACTTTACTCAGACTTGAGGAAAACCTTCAAGATTATATTGGAGTTATTTTGATTAATTTTTCAATAAATACTTATTTGGAATTGAATAGATAGCAGGTACTACTCTAGGTGTTAGGGACACAGAAGTAAGTTATGCACAAATTGCTGTTCTCAGGGAGATTACATCTTAGAATCATAAGGGACAGACAAATAACAAATATTATGAAATATGTCATGGTATATTTTATGATGTGAAGTACTTTCAAGGGATAGAAAGTTACAGTAGAGGGATGTTATTTCATTTAACACCATCAGAGAAAGAGGGGAAACAAGAGAATTATGTCCCAGAAACAATGTTAAGAATGTATTTTAGAAAGGAGAGAGTAATCAGCTGTGTTATATGCAGAAAACAGCTCCAATTAGGTGAAAACTGAGAAATGATCATTGGATTTGGCAACAAGAAGAACACTGGTGACCTTGACGAGGAAGCTTTGGTGGATTGATGGGATGGAAGCCTGATAAGAGTGGGGTCAAGAGAAAATAAGAGAAGTGAAGATAGTAAATAAAAAATTGCTACTAAGGACTTCTGTTACCATGTTTCCCTGAAAATAAGACCTAGTCGGGCAATCAGCTCTAATGCATCTTTTGGAGCAAAAATTAATATATTATACTATAATAAAATAAGACCAGGACTTATAATTAATATAATATAATATAATACCAGGTCTTATATTAATTTTTGCTCCAAAAGTCGCATTAGAGCTGATTGTCCAGCTAGGTCTTATTTTTGGGCAAACAAGTTATTATAAAATGGCATCAGAGAAATGACACAGTAGTCATGTTACCAGAGAGTGGGCCCTTCTTGGAGCGATGTCCAGGTTCTTGGCGTCTCGAGCAAAGAATTTTATAAAGATACCGAGGTAAAGTAGTGAAAATGCAGTTTATTAGAAGAGATAGTACACTCCAAGGAAATAGGAGCAGACCCGAGTGGTAGAGAATGGCTCAAAGGCCCAAGATGGCATTATTAGGAGAAAAAGTACACTCCAAAGAGTTTGGAGCAGGCCGAGCAAAAGAAGAGGCTCAAAAGGTCCTGACTGGCGAGGACTTGGAGTTTTTATTCTTTTTTCTCCATAATCGGTTGTTCCTTTCCAGGTGTGGGACCACTTGATTGACATCTGTGATTGACAAGAGGCTATTACCTCATCTTTTTAGACTGCACATGGTCCTTCCCAGAATTCAGTCTGTTATAATAATATTAATGAACTTCCGGGCATATGTATGATATTATAATGATGGTATAATGAGGCCCAGGTGAAATGAAGGTCGTTGTGGCCTTTACTGTGCAGATGTGAGTGACTGGTCTAATCCAATCAGGTATTTTGTACCCATTTGTTTCCTCATAGGGGTAGATAATTACAGTGAGAAGGGGAAGTTTTGGATGGAGAGGGGAGGTGTTTTGGGCGGTCGCATTCTGTGGGTGATGTTTCATGTGCAGGAGTGCAGAGACCCAATGCCTATTTCTAACTGGCTGCCTTGTTTTCCCCTTGAGAGACATGATCCCCATAAAATCTCTATGGGAAACTGAGGGACAGGAGGTCTTTTCTTCTGTATCTGCTTCCTGCTGGGCTGGGACATAGAGCCATCCCTACCTGTTGGGGGATTCACGGAACTCTCGCCCTATCTGATCTTAGATGAGAGGAAGTGGTCTCCAGATCTGCCTAGAAGACCATGTTGGCTTCTTTGGTTGCAACTGGAAATCAATCTAGGTGGGGTATCTTCTGTATACTCAAGGCCCCTAAATGAGGAAAAATGGATTTTAATTAATAAATCCATTAGCTCTATAGAGCCTGTGGCCATTCAGCCAGTCATTTAGGCGACCTCAATTGTCCAGGCCCAGAATGGGTAGGAAAGAACACTAGGCTTCAATGCTTACAATTAACAAGCATACTGTCCCGGGGGAATGTTAAAACCTATTTGGTCTCTGGGATGGAATTATCCAAGAGTTAGGTCTGGAATGGCTTGGGGGATATTGGGAAGTCACAGGCTTTTAAGTTGCTATCTGAAGCAGGGGTGAGAGACATTCTGTTATTCAGGCTAGGAGCAATATTTAATCTAGGATTCAGAAACTGATTAGAAGAGCAATCAAAGCCAGGGGCTAAGGAGCTAAGAAACTAGGGAAAAGGAGACTTAAAATTTCTATAGTGAGGGTCTCTATCATATCAGTCAGAGGGGAACGTGTGATGAAGGGAGAGAAAAATTATTGTGTATTTGTATGCTAAGAGGACTGATACAGTACTGAGGGGGAAATTGATGATATCAGAGAAAAAGGAGAACTAGAGCAATGTCCTTGAGCAAGAAGTGAAGAATGGGATCACAGGCACAAGGAAAGAGTTTGGTTTTATATAAATTGATAAAGAGCTCATTTGTTGTGACAAGGGGAAGATGTACAAAAACAGCACAGATGCAGAAGATTGAAGACTTTGGTGTGAAGATATGAATGTTCACTTTTGAATGTTTCTATTTTCTCAGTGAAATAAGAAACCATAAAAGAATGAGAAAAGGCAGGGTGTATCAGTGGTTTGTGGAAAGAGGAAAAAGCATGATAATAATCATCTAAAAGAATGGGAGAATGAATTTACTTGAAAAAAATAATGGGATTCTCCAGTAGATCTAAGGGCTCACCTGAAGTCAATGCACATGTGGGTTACATCTGGCTGGCCTAAAGGCAATTTCTAGAATAGCAGGCAGGATGGAGGTCCTAAGATGTTGTACTTCTATCTGTGGGCATCCTATGTTATTTCTGGCTTCATGTAACCATTTTTATAAATTTCTATGACCTTTGCCATTAAAAAAAGTTGACCTCCTTTAGCAGAGACTGTTTGTATCTTTTCATCAATCACCCTGCTGTCCATTAAGAGAAGAAAGCAAGGAGAGAAGAGCATAGTATTATTCTTCAGGCACCTTGCCAATATAATAAGTAATTCCTGTAAAGCACTCTGCTAGGGCCTCAAAGCCAATGTGTCTAAATCCACACTGGTTTTCTCCTACTCCAATCAGGTTTTCCTCTTAATTCATGGCCTAACTATCCACTTAGTTTTCTGAATACCTTTAGACTCATGTATGAAAAATATCATTTCTTTGCTTCTAAACCTTTGATGGCTCCTCATTTCCTAAAAGATAAGCTTTAAACTCATAAGCCTAACATGGACAGCACTTTTAGTACCTCCTTCTCACTCATCTCCATCTCTCCGCTTCTCACAATATCTTTACCCATCCATCTTATACTCCGGACTTACCTTACTGGTTAAATACCTAACTTACTAGGTAGTTTAGGTTCCCAAGAGAAACAAGGTAACTCAACTGTTTTTAATAGGGAAAGCTTTAGACGACTTCCATCAAAATCTTTGCCTTGGATTAACTAAGAGAAGAACTTCCCACAACATGTGTCAGGGAAGGCTCTCTGATTCTTTTCCCACATACTAAGGCTCTCAATATCTCTCTATTCTAGAATATATCCCATACTAAGAGAACTTCTACAATTGACACCCACTTGGCAACATCTCACCTGTGGCTCTGGGGTATTATGGTTCAATTTATTTCAACTAAGATTTTACACATATGTAAATTTAGTTTTAGCGTTGTATTATAGCATTGTATTGGTTCAGATCCTCCAGAAAGCAAGCAGCAAGATGGAATTAGAAGCATAAAAGATTTATTGGGGGAAATGCCTGTGACAGATAAAGGGGTACCAATTAGGATAGAAGAGAGGCAAGCAGAATCTTCAGACTGCAAGGTAGGTCTGACAACTGTGAAAGAAGAGGAGAAAAAAAGGAAGACTGGGTAGGAAGAACCTCAGCCATCAGCAGAGCTCTGAGAAAGCTTTGGTCAGGCCAGTGAAAAGTCCCAGAGCAAAGATTGCCCATCAGATTGCTGTGTCAGGCATGAATGGCCCAGCTCTATTAAGTGTGCCATGCTTAGTCATTGGCGAGAACCGCCTCGGGAGAGTGGCCTTAGTAGGAATTCTGCAGCCAATCCTGAAGGTGCAACAGCTGGAGGCTGCCCCTACCATCCCTAGGACCAGGAGCTTCTCTTTTGTGGAGCAATCTGTGTATGCACCTCCATGCCTGCCACAATCACCTACATTATCTTTATTTCTAATCCTAATTTTCTCTTTTTACAATCATTGCTAACAGGCAAAGTTACCATAGTCTGAATTTCTGCAAACATTTATGCATCAAGATCTTTACTGACACTTTTCCCTCTCTCTGCCTTTCTTTTTCTTCTCTGCCTGGTTATCTTCTACTCAATCTTGAATAATTAGTCAAATAATCCTTCTCCTATGATGTCTTCCATAGCCTAATTCTCTTTATGTCCCCCATAGATCTTGGTAATACTTCAGAAAAGTGTTTATAATATTTTAGTAAGTTGTTTGCATATATTTATAGTGCTAAATTTGAAAACTCCTTTAGAGAAGGAACCATGTTTTATTTTTTGTATCCCTAACTTCATGATTCTCAAAGTGTATGTCGAAGTGCCCCAGAGTACTGCAGTAAAGTCACAAGGGGTGTCAGGGGGTAATGTAATTATCAGGGAAAACAGAATGATACCTCATGAACTATAACAATAATATTAACTTGCTTGGACCTAACTAGTTAATAAGTGGAACTGTTAGGTATTTCATGTGGCCTAGGGTTGCTGTGAAAAACACATTGAGACACTAAAGACTCTGTGAACTGAGAAAGTTTGGGAAATCTGTCCTAACCCCCAATAAGCACAGTACTTAGCACATAACATGTTAGGTAAATGACTCAACTATTAATTTTGGATCATTTATCTTTCTTGTAAACATTTATTTAGCATATACTCTCTGTGTGTCAACCATTGTGTTAAGTACTTTATATGCATTGTCATTTATCCTTCCAACAGCCCGGTGAGGGAATTAATGTTGTTATTACCATTCTAAAGACTGGGAAACTGAGATATGGAGTGATAAAAATAATTTTTGCAAGGGCACACAACTGAATAGTTGTGGAGTTGATCTTCGAAAGCCCATCCTGTTAACCACTATATTCTACATACAAACTCCCAAAAGATTTTCAACATAACAAGTGGTGAAGTTTATTGAAAATAATAGCAACACATTTACTTTATTGCAGAATATATACAGCAACTTTTGAAAATTAAATAGATGAATTCATTAGGGGATACTTCTTCAACAACTACTATTAAGTGTCTGCTGTGTGCAAAATGCTATGAGGGATACAAAGACGAATAAGAAATTGTTCTGAAACCAACTATTTTGAAACAAAGATGAAGTTATTTTCACACAGTTACATATTTTCAAGATACTTTGTTATTCTGATCTCAGTGTGGCAATGAACCTTTTCTCTTATATCTACATTTTTCAGAAAAGCTCCACAGGTGATTCCTCAGATAACCAGCATTGGAATAACCGGAGGGATTTTTTATATGAAATCTGGGACTCCAATACTGATTCCCCAAATTTGATTCTTGTGGAATCTGCCTTCCATGTGTGTTTCACACTCCCTAAAATTAAACCAGGCCAAATCAAGTATATTTGTACCAGAAAAGTCAGATTGAGCTATACATTTACAGTCTGTAATTGGTTAAAGTGAAACTGGGCAAAAAGATTTAAACTGTTCTAACAGATGGAAGAGCTAGTTAGAATTCCAGATACGATTCTAATGCTGACTTTGCATATAACCTTTTTTTTAGCATTTTTAAAAAAATTTATCGGGGTGACAATTGTTAGTAAAATTACATAGATTTCAGGTGTACAATTCTGTATTACATCATCTATAAATCCCATTGTGTGTTCACCATCCAGAGTCAGTTCTTCCACCACAATACATTTGATCCCCCTTACCCTCATCTCCCACCCCCCACCCCCCTTACCCTCTGGTAACCACTAAACTATTGTCTGTGTCTATGAGTTTTTGTTTCTCATTTGTTTCCCTTGTTCTTTTGTTGTTTTTGGTTTATATACCACATATCAGTGAAAGCATATGGTTCTCTGCTGTTTCGGTCTGATTTATTTCGCTTAGCATTATATTCTCAAGATCCATCCATGTTGTCACAAATGTTCCTATATCATCTTTTCTTATTGCCAAATAATATTCCATTGTGTATATATACCACAACTTCTTTATCCATTCATCTATCGAAGGACATTTTGGTTGTTACCATGTCTTGACCACCGTAAACAAAGCTATAATGAACATAGAAGCACACGTATTTTATGTATAAATGTTTTCAGATTTTTGGGTAGATACCCAGGAGACGGATCTTATGGTAATTCTATTCGTAATTTTTTGAGGAACCTCCATACTGCCTTCCATAACAGCTGCAGCAGTCTGCATTCCCACCAACAGTGTATAAGGGTTCCTTTATCTCCACAGCCTCTTCAACACTTGTTACTATTTGTCTTGTTGTTGATAGCCATTCTGACTGGGGTGAGGTGATATTTCATTGTGGTTTTTATTTGCATTTCTCTGATGATTAGTGATGTTGAGCATTTTTTCATATGTCTATTTGCCATTTGTATGTTCTCTTGGAGAAATGTCTCTTCAGGTCCTCTGCCCATTTTTCAATTGGGTTGTTTGTTTTTTTGTAGTTGAGTTTCATGAGTTCCTTGTATATTTTGGATATTAGCCTCTTATCGGAGGCGCTGTTTGCAAAAATCTTCTCCCATTCAGTTGGTTGCCTCTTTATTTTGCAGATGGTTTCTTTTGCTGTGCATAAGCTTTTACGTTTGATATAGTCCCAATTGTTTATTTTAGCTTTTACTTCCATTGCCTTTGGAATCAAATTCATAAAATGCTCTTTGAACCCAAAGTCCATAAGTTTAGTACCTGTTTTCTTCTATGCAGTTTATTGTGTCAGGCCTTATGTTTAAGTCTTTGATTCATTTTGAATTAATTTTGGTACCTGGTGACAGGTACCAGTCCAGTTTCACTCTTTTGCACATGGCTATCCAATTCTCCCAGCACCATTTATTGAAGAGACTGTCTTTTCTCCGTTTTATGTTTTTTGCTTCTTTGTCAAAAATTATCTGTCCATATTTATGTGGTTTTATTTCTGGGTTTTCAATTCTATTCCATTGGTCTACGTGTCGGTTTTTCTGCCCAGACCACGCTGTTTTGATTATTGTAGCCCTGTGGTACAAGGTAAAGTCAGGGAGTGTGATACCTCCAGTTTCGTTATTTTTTCTTATGATTGCTTTGACTATTCGGGATCTTTTGTGGTTCCAAACAAATCATGATATATTGTTCTGTTTCTTTAAAAAATGCCACTGGGATTTTGATGGGGATTGCATTAAATCTGTATATTGCTTTGGGTAATATGGCCATTTTAACTATGTTGATTCTTCCAATCCATGAGCATGGAATGTTTTTCCATTTCTTTGTGTCTTCTTCAATTTCTTTCAAAAACGTCTTATACTTTTCAGCATATAGGTCTTTCACATCCTTGGATAAGTTTATTCCTAGGTATTTTATTCTGTTTGCTGCAATTGCAAAAGGAATTGTTTTGAGATTTCATTGTTAGTATATAGGAATGCAATGGACTTTTGTACATTGATTTTGTAGCCAGCAACTTTACTGTATTCGTTGATTGTTCTAATAGCTTTTGGTGAAGTCTTTAGGGTTATCTACATATAGCATCATGTCATCTGCAAAGAGTGATAATTTAACTTCCTCATTCCCAATGTGGATGCCTTTTATTTCTTTCTCTTGCCTGATTGCTCTAGCAAGGACTTCCAACACTATGTTGAAAAGCAGAGGTGATAGGGGACAGCCCTGTCGTGTTCCTGAACGTAGAGCAAAGGGCTTCAGATTTTCACCATTAATTATGAGACTAGCTGAGGGCTTGTCATATATGGCCTTTATTATGTTAAGGTATTTTCCTTCTATGTGTATTTTATTAAGTATTTTAATCATAAATGGATGTTGTATCTTGTCAAATGCTTTCTCTGCATCAATTGATATAATGATATGATTTTTATCCTTCATTTTTTTTATGTGATGTATAACCTTGATGGATTTGCGGATGTTGAGACATCCTTGGGCCCCGGGGATGAACCCCACTTGGTTGTGATGAATAATCTTTTTAATGCATTGTTGTATTCGATTTGCTAGAATTTTGTTTAGGATTTTTGCATCTGTATTCATCAGAGATATTGGTCTGTAGTTTTCTTGTTTTGTGTTGTCCTTACCAGGGTTTGGTATCAGAGTAATGTTGGCCTCATAAAATGAGTTAGGGAGTACTGTCTCTTCTTCAACTTTTTGGAAGAGTTTGAGCAGGATTGGTATTAGATCCCCTTTGAAGGTTTGGTAGAATTCACTAGTGAAGTCATCTGGTCCCGGACTTTTGCTATGGGAAGGTTTTGGATGACTGATTCAATTTCATTACTGGTGATTGGTCTGTTTAGATTTTCCGGTTCTTCATGGTTCAGCCTTGGAAGGCTATATGTTTCTAAGAACTTCTCCATTTCTTCTAGATTATTGAATTTAGTGGCATATAGTCCTTCATAGTATTCTTGGATGATCCTTTGTATTTCTGTGGTGTCCGTGATAACTTCCCCTTTTTAATTTCTGATTTTGTTAATTAGTGTCTTCTCTCTTTTTATCTTAGTGAGTCTACCCTAGGGTTTGTCAATTTTGTTAATCTTTTCAAAGAACCAGCTCTTTGTCACATTAATGTTTTCTATTGTCTTTTTGTTCTCTATTTCATTTAGTTCTGCTCTGATTTTTGTTATTTCCTTTCTTCTGCTGACCTTGGGTTTCACTTGTTCTTCTTTTTCTAGTTCTTTAAGGTGTAACATGAGGTTATTTATTTGGGATTTTTCTTGTTTCTTGAGACAGGCCTGTAATGATATAAATTTTCCTCTTAAAACTGCTTTCGCTGCATCCCAAAAATGTTGGTAGTATATATTTTCATTGTCATTTGTTTCTATGTATCTTTTGATCTCTTCTCTAATTTCTTCTTTGACCCATTCGTTCTTTAAAAGTATGTTGTTTAATCTCCATGTATTTGTGTTTCTTTCTGCTTTTTTTTTGCTGTTGATATCACAATTTCAAAGCCTTGAGATCAGAGAATATGCTTGGTATGATTTCAAACTTCTTAAATTTGCTGAGGCTGATTTTATGTCCCAATTTATGGTCTATCCTTGAGAATGTTCCATGTACACTAGAAAAGAATTTATAGTCTGATGTTTTAGGATGAAGTGCTCTATATATGTCAATTATGTCCATTTCATCTAATGTATCATTTAGGGCTGCTATTTTGTTATTTATTTTCTGTTTGGATGATCTATCCATAGCTGTCAATGTTGTATTTAATTCCCCTAGTTTAATTGTGTTTTAGTCAATTTCTCCCTTTAGATCTGTTAGTAGTTGATTTGTATATTTGTATATTTCAGTGCTCCCTGATTGGGGGCATAAATATTGATGACTCTTATGTCTTCTTGTTCTATAGTCCCCTTTACCATTATGAAATGTCCATCTTTGTCTCTTGTTATCTTTGTCACTCTGAAGTCTGTTTTATCTGATATCATTATGGCTACACCTGATTTTCTCTGGGTACCATTTGCTTGGAGTGCCAATTTCCGCCCTTTCACTTTGAGTCTATGCTTGTCCTTGTAGCTGAGATGTGTCTCTTGGAGACAGCATATGGTTGGGTTTAGTTTTTTGATCCAATCTGCTACTCTGTGCCTTTTTATTGGTGAGTTCAGTCCATTTACATTTAGGGCGATTATTGAAATGTGAGGATTTCCTTTCATTCTATCTTTAGTTTTCTGGTAAGGCTGTGTCTCTCCATTGTTACTTTGCCTTTTTGTTGTCTATTATTTCTGTGTGGTGGTATTCTATGATGTTTCCCTCTGTTTCTTCTTTTATTACAGTATATATTTCAGTTCTGGATTTTTTTTGAGTGGTTACCCTGAAGTTTATGTAAAAGAAAGTTTGATATTTAGAGTATTCCATTTTTCTCAGCACACTTACTTTCTCCATTCCTATATTCCGGTTCAGGCCTTTACTCTCCCCCTTTTTATGTTTTGGTTGCCACAAATTGTCCCTGTTGATGGTGGGCAAATAGCCTCCCTTAGTATTTCTTGTAGTGCATGTCGTGTATTAGAAAATTCCCTCAGCTTCTCTGTGTCTGCAAAGGTCTTTATTCCTCCTTCATATCTAAAGGATATCTGCTGGATATGTTATTCTTGGCTCATAATTTCTCTCTTTCAATAGTTCGAATATTTGGTTCCACTCCTTCCTGGCTTGTAGAGTTTCTGCTGAAAAATCTGATGATAATCTAATGGGCTTTGTTTGTCGGTTACTGTCTTCTTTTCCCTGGCTTCCTTGAGGATTCTTTCTTTGTCGATGATTTTAGACAGTTTCAATACAATGTGCCTTGGAGAAGGCCTGTTGGGATTGAGGTAATTAGGTGTTCTATTTGCTTCTTGAATTCGAGGATCTAGTTCTGTCTACAAGTTTGGAAAGTTCTCATCAACAATTTCTTTGAATGTATTCTCTGTTCCCTTCTCTCTTTCTGGTATGTCCATTATTGTTATATTGCTCTTTCTGATGTAGTCAGAAAGTTCTTGTAGAGTTCTTTCATTTTTTTAAGTCTCAAGTCTCTTCTTCCATCTGTGTCATTTCCAGGTTTCTATCTTTGATGTCACTGATTCTTTCCTCCATCTGGTCAACTCTACTACCTAATCTGGCTATTTCATTCTTAATTTCTTCTATTTAGTTCTTAATCTCCAGAAATTCTATTTGGTTGTTTTTTAAAATTTCAATCTCTTTCATAAAATGCTCATGTTGTTCTTTGATTTTGTTTCTGAGTTCATTATACTGCCTTTCTGTGTTTTCTTGCATGTCATTGAGTTTTTCAGAACTGCAATCTTGAATTCTCTGTCATTTAAGTCACATATTTCCATATCTTTAAGTTTCTTTTCTGGAGACTTTTCACTTTCTTTCTGAGCTGTCTTGTTGACTTGGTTATTCACGGCAATTAATGATGTTTCATGTCTCTTCCTAGACATCTACCGGAGTGGGTTCTGCAACAGGTTGATAGGAAGAAGTCTTTCTTTTTTTATCCACTGCTTGTTGGTCGAATGTTTTATTTCCTCTCTAACTGCAGCTTTTTTTTTCTCTCTCACACTGTAGTGCTATGTTTTCTCTGCACTATTCCACCTTCTCACCCAATGAGGGGATTCCCTGGGAGACGGTCTTCTCTGTTAACAGTTCGCCTGGGTCACAGGGCATAGTGTACGTGTGGTGATGTGGCTTTTGAAGTTCCAAAGCTCTTCCTGCACCAGATTCAGAGCCCATGTGTTCCAGCAGCTTTGTTTACTCCTGCAGGGATCTGCCCAGATAGGTGGGGACAGGGTCAGGGTTTGTTTTCAGGTGACCCAGACCAATGGTGGTGACCACCACCATAGCCGGTCCTGCGTCCAGAGCTCCCTCCCCTTTTCCGGAACTAGTTTAGTTGCGAATCTGTGTCTATGGAGTACAGTTCTCAGACCTGCAAATAGTTTTAGTTCTTTTGATCTCACTCTGCCACTGTTCCGCCCCTAGCACTGGGAAAGTGGGGGCGGGGTGAGTTCTGGGAGGGCAGAGATGGGGCGGCTAGTCTCAGTGCCTAAGTCTTCCATTCTCTGTGGCAGTGAGGGCTCAAACCACCGTTTTCAGCCTTCTTCCCTTAGTCTTTGCTCCGAGGTCTCTGCGGTGAGTGTTGGGTTCAGCCATGTTATATGCTCTCCCCTCAGCCCTTTGGGCCATAAATGGAGCCCTAGCAGTCCGAGTTCTTCCCTCTGCTGCAGATGTAGTAGTTCTGGGATGCAGCGAGCTCGGAGCACTGAGCTAGGTCTGTATGCTGTGCCCACGCGGCTCCGTCTCTGCACTTCTCCCTTCCCTCCTCCCCTGCTCGTGCAATTTGCCCACCTTTAGGTGAATTCAGTAGTGGGCCTCTTCATCTTGCCTTTCTGCTGTGCAGGGAGTCCTTTGTGGAGTTATAGTTGTTCAATTTGTTGTAAAATGCAGGGGAGATTTACAGAGGCTCACCTCACGCCGCCATTTTGATGACGTGTCCAACACTTTCAACTTACGTACTTCTACCTTTGAAATATTTCCAGAATAAATTTAGTTCTCACTGCTACCATTGGTTGTCACCGTCCCAGTACAACTAGTAATTATACCTCACCTGGACCATGGAAAAATTTTTAACTAGTCTCCCAGAATAATCAGTCAGTCTATTTTCAGATCAGGGGTCAAATCTGTTAAGATGTAGTGTTATTTTCTAATCCCTGCCATCATATGACAATATCATTGTCAGTTAAAGTCACATAATAATCAATAATCATTACTTTTTAATTCATTTTTTAGTTTTCAAACAAAACAATTTGAAAAGAACAAATATATATTTTAATAACCAAGTGAAATAACAAGTTTTCCTTTTTTTTCTTTTTTGCCTTTAAGATCACTTTACCATCATTGTTTATTTCAAATCTTCTATTTAAATACAGGGATATGTAGTAACCCTAAGACTGGATATGTGAGCAACACAGAAAGTGAGCTGAACCTTTACTTACCCTCCCTATAGTCTGTACAAATGCATGTAGCTGAGACTGTGTGTTAGAATAACTGAGGGTTTTCATATTTAACTTCCATATTAATGTTCATATTCAAATGTTCAATGTTAAAGGATAAGAAAAATGTGCTTATATATCACAAATAAGACGTAAAGAGCCATGGATGCTGGAAACAAAATCTCCCAGAGTTGAGAGAGAAAAAGAGAGAGAAAGAGAGAGAGAGAGAGAGAGAGAGAGAGAGAGAGAGAGAGAGAGAGAGAGAGAGAGAGAGAGAGAATATTTCCATGAATGGATGTCATGACAAATAAGGGGTTTGAGATGGGCCTTCAAATATATGTAAGCCTATTTTCTTTGCTTCCCCCTTTGGATTCCATCCGCTTTTCCATTCATTATCTATTACACTAGTACTGTCCTGGATATAGACTGGGCCACCCCATGGAAAGTCCTACAGTGCTGCCTTCTTCAGAGCTTTAATCAGGTTTAGCCATACTGGCTACCTGCTTTACCACCAATACTGTTCCTTTTTTATGCTTCACAATGTAGGTCTGTTTTCTTCCATTTGTGCACAAGCTTTATTGTAGTTCTGTGATGCATATTGTGAAATGAACATTTGCTTGCCCTTCTACCCTGTAATTGGTGTTAAATTGACCTATCTTTTTCTTTACTATCATTGGACATACTTTGGCATTTGAGAGAAGACTAGTTTGCACCACAAATCAAAGCCAATTATCCTTGTTTCTAAAATACTATTTGATTTTGAACATATTTATATTTTGTGGTCAGTTTTATTCCATATTATTTATCCCTAACATAGTAACTAATAATTTTTTTTCAATTAGATAAAGGCTTGTGATGTAATATTTTTAAAATAATGGCCATTGCTATTTGGGGTCTGAATCAGGCTACACCTGTGGTACCACTTTTATTTGTACAAGAAACCAAAAACAGTGCTACTTCTCAGGGCAGCTTTGCCATATTAGCACATCCCAGCAGCCAGAGAAAGGTGATATTTCAATAAAGCAGCAGAGAAAAGTCTTTACTTTTTATGATTATAGTGTAAACAATATCTTTTATAAATATATGATTGACTTAAATATTTTAAGTCAGAATGTGAAAAAATCAAGGGCATGCAAACATCAAGAATATTTTAATTTTCTGACTTTGATATCAAATTATTTGAAAAAAAGAAAATGCTAAATCATGAAATTTAGATATCTAGTCTTATATCCATGGGACCACTGCATCAGTTAACTTAATACTGTCATTCTATGTGCTAGAATGTTTTGAGGCCATTTTGTTATTTTTTTTTTTTTTTTTTTTAGTTTCAAGTATTTTATGTGTATTAACTCACTGAATTCTCAAAACAAATGAGAAACTGCTCCTCTTCCTTTTCATATCTCCAGGCTTCTGACTGGGGTGCCATTCCCAACCCGTCCCCAACTCCCCATTCAATTGTTATGTTTTATAAAATCTTTTTTTCATCCTTTTTTTTTTTTTAAAGATTTTATTGAGGAGGGGGAACAGGACTTTATTGGGGAACAGTGTGTACTTCCAGGACTTTTTTCCAAGTCAAGTTGTTGTCTTTTCAATCTTAGTTGTGGAGGATGCTGTTCAGCTTCAAGTTGTCCTTTCAGTCTTAGTTGTGGAGGGCACAGCTCAGCTCCAGGTCCAGTTGCCATTGCTAGTTGCAGGGGCGCAGCCCACCATCCCTTGTGGGAATTGAACCAGCAACCTTGTGGTTTGAGAGCCCATTGACCCATGTGGGAATCGAATCGGCAGCCTTCGGAGTTAGGAGCATGGAGCTCCAACCGTCTGAGCCAAGGGCCGGCCCCTATAAAATCTTTTGAAATGTTATAACACATTTTATAGGCAAACATGAATAACAATTAGATTATTTAAAATGACAAGAGATTGGCAAAAATAAATGTCTAACAGGATAACATCAGCAAATTATGAAATATCTATGTATCCAATTAAACTCTACGCACATTTTAAAAATAAGCATGCTAGCCTAACTTGCCCTAGCAATGCTCTACTCGTTCATTCATTCAAGAAATATTAACTGATGATTTATTTTGTGCCAGAAACTGTGCTAGATGGTGGGAATCACTGATGAGCAAAACAGACATGGTCCCTGTTCAAAACAGACTTCCTCTTGATTGACAAATAAATCATATAAATATATAATCAAAATTTATGATAAATCAGTACCATGAAAGGAAAATATAGGTTGATTTGAGAGAAGATAACAGAAGCACCTGATATAAAAATTATTTTTAATTGTAAAATACTTTATATTAGTCATATTTTTGGTTTTGTTTTCAGCATGTTATCTAAAACGCTCTGTGAAAACAAATAATAGTATATAAACCAGAAAACTAGAGAAGACGTTATCTTTTAGCTTAAATATTGCAAAACTGAGCCTTAAAATTTATGAAATTGATTTTAGAATCTATTCAATATGTGTCCAAATAATTGTAGAATATCTTCTAAACATTAAAGTAAAATAAAAGTTAGGAGGTTTGAAGTATACCTTTAATTTTCAAAACTAGCACTTTAATATGAGACATCAAATCCCACAGCTAGACGAGCTCAATCGAGATTAATCTGGACAATTTCTTCAAGAGATCATGTTATTTATCAATTGTATATATAATTCAGTGTATTACACACATCTGCAAAAGAGAACCAATTTACTATAGAAAGTGCATCATCACAAGCTGAGAGCACTTAGAAGACATACTAATTTATAGTCACTGCACTTAACAGCAAATTGCTGAACATGCAAACTACAAAACTACCTTTCTTTTTAATTAAAAGGAAACCTAGAGATGTTAATTGACCATTCTCTCAGTGAGTATTTGTGGAGTGGGTATAGACGGCAACTGCACTAAATGGTCAATGATCAATCCACATCCCAGCTTTTTTGAAGAACAACATGGTTTACATTACAAGGATATTACTGGGATGCCACTCACAGAACCTTCCCTTCATATTTAGTGGCCCATTTTAAAGACCTGTATTGTTACAGGCACCAGTAAATACAGGCCTTTGGACTCGTAGGGGTCAGGGTGGGGACTTTCAGGTGAAGTGGCGGGGGAAGTCATTTCTCTGAAACAGGGTGAATTTAGAGGGAGCCATTGACAAACTATTTTGCTAGTCTGCACGCTTGTAAGATGAGGTATCATTAGGAAAAGCCACATAAAGCTGTTGCAGCTGTGTTATATGAAAAGTGGGGACAATTTAATAGAAAATGTCATCCTTTGCAGAATGTTGATTGCCTATTTTTTTTGCCGTAAAGCTTTCTCATCAGAGGGCCTCCAGCAGCTGTGAGAAGGCATCCTGTCACTGATGTTCTCCAACGTCCTGGCATACAAAACTTTCCATGTGCTGTTCGGCATCCAAAATGTTCTTTCTTCCCCCCACCCTATTTTTTTTGTTGTTGTTGTTGTTCATACTACACTATGGAATACGGAATTTTTTTTTTTTATTATTGTGAAAATGAAGCAAGAACTGGCTTTTTGACACTGGAATTTCAGTATAAACACGAAAAACATCTGCTGATGCCATGAGGTGCTATTTTTCTGAATTCTGGATCAAGGAACCCTAAAGCTACGACATTCTATAATTCTATAATGTTAAGGATCTCTCCTTAACAGATGGCAGTCATTACAAGTTACTGCAGGGCATAACTCTTCAGAGGCTAAGATGAAAATTTGTCCCACACAAAAAAGAAAAGAGATTTGATAGAGAAGATGCAGGGTCAAGTGCTTTTTAAAATCATGAAAGAATTCTCCAACTTGAAAATTCTATTTTCTCATAATTAGTTTTAGAAAGGTGACTTGGTCATAAATTTTGCATCATAAAAATCACTGGGCTTTAGAAATTTAATAGCCTCATGTCTTCATTGAGTTTAAAATAATCCCATAACTCTTGTCAAATGTTTTACATTCAACAATTTAGTTTATTATCACTAAGAGGATAATGGTTTATACTATTTTAGTGTACAAAATACTGCAAACTAATATGTCATGCACTGCCACAGCCAAAAAGTTGTCAGCTGTATGCACATAGTGGGCATTCATTTGTTCATTAATTCATTCCTTCCACAAATATCTGTTGGGCTTCTCCTATGTCCCAGGTACTGTTCTAGGTGCTAAAGATACAACCATGTGCAAGAGAGACAAAAAATTATTTTCTCATGGAGCATACCAGCTCTTGAAACACACACACACACACAATGGTGTTAAATGGAGTGACATTTAACTTTAAGAGTTGTACATTGTGGTGGACAGACTTTAATGTGGCTCCCATGATTCCTGCCTCTGACAATTACACTTAAGGGTGGCAGAATACAATACCCAAAACATGCCTCTTTGGCATAAAGAGTATTTTGAGCTGATTGTTTTGAAAAACAGCAGACACAGGAGAAGCTCTGAAAACAGTTGAAATTACCCTTCCGTATGGGATATTCACAATTATAAGGGTAAATGAGGGTAAAAGGGATAAAATATATGGGGACGGAAGAACTGACTGGGTGGTGAACACACAACATGATATATAGATGATGTATCACGGAATTGTACACTTGAAACCTATGCAATTTTACTAACAATTGTCACCCTAATAAACTTTAATTAAAAAAAAAAAGTGTCTCTCTTTCTGTACCAGGAAGAAAAGGATGGTTTTAAATCACAAGAGAATCTGATCAATGGAGAAGACATGGGCTAAAATCTGTATAACAAACATTACTCTTCTAGATCACCTCCTTATAAACTGGCCTCCTCCATACCTTTCTTCCTTTTGTCTTTAGTTGAAGATAGTATTTAAACCTAAATTCTAAGACACCTCTGAGAGTTACTCATTTTTCCCTTGGTATCTCTCATGAATACATGAAATGTACATGTTAATAAACTTCTGCTTTTTTTTTCTGTTGTTAATCTGTCTTCAGTAACAGGAGCCTCAGTAGAGCATTTAGAAGGTCAGAAGGAACCTTATTTTTCCTGCTTTATAACACCTTTATGTAATCCTCTCCCACTGAATGTGGGCAGGATCTATAGCTTGCTTTTAACCAATAAAATGTGGCAAAGGTGATGGGACCAAGGTGATCATGTGTACATGAGTCCAGAAGCGTGTAGCACCTCATCTTGCTAGAGTCTTTGCCCCTCACCTTCTTTCTCCACTACTATCTTAGAAGAATCAAGTTTCTAATGGGATTCAGGACACACTACTCTAAAATATGGCACCCTGGCATATTTAATATTTTAAGCTGAAGGAGTTCGAGAAAACAGTAGAAGCAGGAAAGTCACTCTGACCTTGCACTCATCCTTCTCCCCCACAACAGGTAACAAAACCCTCATGTGAGAGGTACTCTCCCTTTCCCCAGAGGAAAAGAGCTTCCTTATCTCCAAAGACAAAGGAATGCTGAAAAGAATCCTAACTGGGCTTGCTAAGTTTCCCCCAGTTTGTTACACTTCATACTCTCTGACCTATCAAGTTTCTCCATAACTGTCCATTCTTCATCAAACCTGACATAAAACTACTCAGGTCTAACTGCTTATTTGGGTCTTCATTTATTTGGGAAGCACCCGTATCACTTAAAACTTATATTAAATGAATTTGTATGCTTTTGTTTTGTTAATCTGTCTTTGTCAGTTTAATTTTCAGACCCAAGCCAGGGATCCTATGAGTCAAGGAAATTTTTTTTTCCTCATCTATACTGCCACGAATCCAATATCTTCAAGGAAAAGAATTCTGCCAACAATGTGAAGGAACTTAGGAACAGACATTTCTCCAGTTGAGCCTCTGATGAGAACCCAGTCCTGATTGACACCTTTACTACAGCTTTGTGAGACATTAAGCAGAGAACCCAGCTCAGCTGTTCCTGGACTCCTGACCTACAGAAACTGTGAGATAATAAATGTGTGTTGTTTTAAGTGGCTAAGTTTGCAGAATTTTGTTGTACAGCAGAAAATTAATGGAAACAGAATTTTTATCTTGCTTTTGGATCATATAGGTAATTATCACTCTTTACAATAAAATACCTCAAAGTCAGTTTTGGATAATTAGGTTATGTCTTCTGTGAAGGAATGGTTTCAAAAGCATTGAATCATTGGGTCAAATAATTGATTTGTATTAGTATGCTTATCACACAAGTCCTTGTGGCCCACACTAATCTGATGGAATGAGCCAACCACATAGGACTAGCCTTGTCTTTATTGAATGAACTTATCTATAAACAAACCCATGCTTGTCCAATTTCTGCTCTCCACTCAATGAACCAAGACAATAGGCCCATCTAAACCGTTTAAGTATAATTGTGCTTAATGTGTATAGACCAATTTACCAAGAGCTTTTACTAGCCTCATCTCCCATAGTCCTCACCCTAAGTCAGTGAGAGAAGAATTTTATACTGAGGAACCTGAGGCTAAGAAAACTGAAAAAACTAAATTCATATCATTAGTAAGTGGCAAAGGTGAGATTCATGCTACCAAATGTCATTGGAAAGATAATGCATTGCTTATTTCACTCTGTCACAGCTATCTGTATAGGAAATTGACTGTTCTGTCCCTGCAGTCTGCCCTGAGCCTTTCAAAGAAGATTCTGAACTGAGGCAGCTCCCTCGTCACTCCCTCACAGGAAGCTTAAGCCAGCATCAATGCTCTCCTCTCAAGTAAAAACAGCTACAAACAACATGTGAACAAAAGGGAAGGAACAAATAAGAGTATAACCTCCATAGAGTAACTGATTTAGTCAAAACCATTAGCTATGTTCCAAGTATTATGCTAGGCACTGGGAATAGAAAAATTAGTAAGAGCCATTCTCTCCCCATATCCCCTACACATCACAATTAGCACTACCAGGTGCTTTTACTTTAAGACACAGAAACTTACATTATTTCAACAATTACAACAATTTGACATGTTGAGTTCTAAAAGAAGGTGTCACGCGGGGCGGCCTGCAGGGTCTCAGCTCCCACTCCCCACACAAGAACACAGGATATGGTGAGGCCTAAAAGGAACACCCACACAGCCATAGGTAGGGGAGTCATACCACTATAGTCTCACTGGAGGCTGGATTCACATGACGTGCGACCTGCGGTCCGCTTTTCTGCCAACTGACTGACTCTCTGACTTCCCTCGACTCTCCTCGACTCCCACTCTCGACTCTCCTCCACTCCCCAATGTAGCCGCGGCAGTTACATTAGCGGCCAATGGCTCAATGGTTACAGCTGACGGCCAACCAGCCACAGCCGACGGCCATCCACCACCTGAGTCAGCACCCCTCCACGCAAGGCCGAGTGCCTGGAAACTGCTCTCTGGGGCTCTGTCCCCACAGAAGGCTCTTACTGCAAGAGCACTATAAGACAACAGTGGACCAATAAAACTATCCATGACTTTCAGAGAAATCTTCTGACAGGAGAAGGAGACTTAGTGGAGGTCTGCAAAAGCGAGTAAAGTTTCAGTTATGTATCTCAGGCAAAGAAAATCGGTAGGCAAGTTATGGAAGCAGGAAGCAACTTGCGGTGTACAGGAATGCTCAGCAGTTGAGTGTTAATAATAAATGAAGTATGGGGCATTGTCATGCGGGGCGGCCTGCAGGGTCTCTGCTCCCACTCCCCACATAAGAATACAGGACATAGGCCAAAAAGGAACACCCCCGGAGCCATAGGTAGGGGAATCATACCACTATATTCTTGCTGGAGGCTGGGTTGGAGATACAGGAAGCAGGAGCCACACGATGTGCAACCCTCACTCTGCTGCTTGCTAGCTCAGCCACCATCTTCTTGCTAGCCCCCATTTTCTGCTAGTGTAGCCACAGGAGCTATATTAGTGGCCAATGGCTCACTGATTACAGCTGACAACTAATTAGCCACAGCTGATGGCCATCCAATCACAGTTGATGGCCATTTACTGTCTGAGCCAGCACCTTTCCACATGAGGCCGAGAGCCTGGAAACTGCTTTCCTGGCTGTGTCCCCACAGGCATGAAGTAGCCAGAGTTAGCAATATAAATTACAGCTTAAATCGTACGTGTGCCTGCCATATCCTAGGCTCTATGGTAAGACCCATACTTATAGACAATAATTTAATTCTAACAACAATTGAGGTAAGCACCATTATTGTATCTATTTTTCAGATGAGGAAACTGAGGCTCAAAAATGTTGAGTAACTCACACAAGTTCTCACAGCTAATAATGGGCAGAGTTGACATTTTAACTTATATGAGTCCAAACTCCTAACCAAATCCCACCCTTCTCTTCTAGGTAGGAGATAGGTCTGAAGAGCATTGTACTTCATCTAATAAATAGCAAGAGTCATAAAACTTTTAAAAAATAAAGGACCAGATCATAAATAGGTCAGACTTTGTGACCCATGTGGTCTCTATTGCAATTACTCAACTTTGTGAGAAAGCAACTATAGACAGTACATAAATGAATGAGTGCAGCTGTGTTCCAATAAAGCTTTATTTACAAAAACAAGCAGGCATTAGAATAGATTTGACTCATAGGCCATAGTTTGCCAACTCCTGATCAATAGAAAACCATTAAAGCATTTTAACCAAGGAATGAATGTGACTGGTTTTGAATAGCACTGCTCTAACAGTCTGGTCCATTCCAGAAACATCCTCAAGCTATCTCAGTCTACATGAAATGACTGCTCCTGATAAGGATCAGCAATTGAGACTCTGTCTCCTCACACTTTCACTTCTCAGTTTATCCCTTTATTCCACAAATATTTATTGAAGTCCCACCATCATTCAGGCACTGTTTAGGCACTAGGTATATAATAACAAACAAAAATAAAGTTACTTCTGTCATGATTCTAATGGGAAAAACACACACACAGACAGACAGACAGACACACACACACACACAAACAAACAAATAGATACAATATGTTAGTGTAGGGGTTCAAAATGAGTCACCCCAAGAAGTGCCTCTGTAGTATATGGATTGTTTTGAACTAAAGGCAACCAAGACCCTCTGGGCTCAAGAGAAATTTCTGTCCCACCCCTTAACTATCTAGAATAATTTGAAGTAGGAGCCTTGCACATAACAAGAAATTATCACAAATAACCTTTTTTGACCTATCTATAAGACAAGGCAAACTTCTAATTACTGAGCAATCTGTTCTTCTTATCCTGCAATGATGTAAAGCTGCGAGGTGATCTTTAATTAATTGAGAATGTCATATATACCTCATTTCTCCTTTCTGTCTTGGAACTTCTCATGCATTTGGGGTCTCTGACTCACTCATGTACATGGAGCCCACACACATATGTATGTAATTAAATTTGGTCATTTTCTCTTACTAATCTGTCTGTTTGATTACTAGACCAGCTGAAAGAACCTTGAGGGTATAGGAAAATTTCTTCTTCTTCCACATTAGGTTATGATAAGTACTATGGAGAAAAGCAAGTCAGGGATAGACAACACTGGGAGAGCCAGTTTTATATGAAGTAGTTAGGAAAATGACTCTGGTAATGGGACATTTGAACAAAGACTTGAAGGAAATGAATGAGTCATATAGATATATGGAAGGAATAGCAAGTTTAAAACCCCATAGAAGTAGTATATCTGGACCATTTGAGAAACAGCAAAGATGTCAATGTGGCTAGAGTTGAGTGAAGATGAATGGCATATGATAGGAGATGAGGTCACACCAGTAGCCAAGTGTTAAATCCCTCTTTAAATAGAGGGATATTTAAAGAGTTTGTGGTCTATTTTAAGGTATGACTTTCAGAGGTGGCCAAATTGGGATTGGGCAATGTTTATAATATAGTATAGTATTGGTAGACACAGGGTCTTGAAGCAAGCCTTAGTAAGTGTACTATTGTTTGGTAAATGAATTGTTTTCTAAAAGAGCAGACTGTTGTCTCAGATAAATTGACTTGCAGGAATTTCCTGAATCAAAGAGTAAATCTGTTTATTGGTTTATAGTCTTATCTTTCCTGGGTAAGGTTTTCCTGGAAAAAAATAACCAAGTCATGTTGACAAAGTTTATCTCAGTTCTTAGTCTCAATTGCTATGTCATGTCAATGTAGGTGGACACATGTCTCACACATTTAAAAACATAATGCATATATATATATATATATATATATATATATATATATATTACACCATATATATTATATATAGCATATATGTGATATATATACACTGATATATATATATATATATATATATATATATCATATATATATCATGAATATATATATATATACATGAAAGATATATTTCTCATACATATATATGTCTTACATTTCAAAGTGCAAAAAAGAGACCCCAATGCTAATATTATACTGAGAACCTGTGCTAGGTGCTTTTTTTTGCATCATTTAATTTAGACCTCACAACAACCCTATTTTCCAAAATTACAGGTGAGAAAACAGAGCCTCAGAGAGTTAACAAGACCAAGGGCATATAATTAAAAAGTGACAGAGCCAGGATTAAAATCCAGGTCTTTTTTTCCTTCTAAAATCTATTTGCTGAACCACTGTGAAATACTGTCTCCTGTAAAATGAAGGGAAGCAGAATATGCCCCCCAAACTATGCCTCTTTGAAATGAGGGTTATTTTGACCTGATTACTTTTAAGAAACTGTAGACACAGAAGAAGCACTGAAAACTGAGTATAAGTTACCATTTTGTAAAGAACATTTACATGAATAAGGGAAGTCTCCATTCATAAGGGTTTCTTTCTCTCTGTACCAGGAAGAGGAGGATGTCTAAATCTCTGGAAAAATCCTATCAATGGAAAGGCTTAAACAACTTAAATCTACATAACAATCACACCCTTATTTATTGTGCTTTGCCTGAAAACCTCCCATAACTGACTTCCCCACCTCTCAACATCTTCTTTTGTTCTTAGCTGAAGATGGTATTTAAGGAGGTGGTTTAGGCCATTTCAGGGAATTACTCAGTTTTCTTGGGTCTTTTCCAAGTATATAGGTGGTATACATGTTATTAAATTTATGTTTGTTTTTCTCCTGTTAATCTGTCTTTTATTATGGGGGTGGTGTCTTAGCCAAGAACCTAAAAGGGTAAAGAGAAATTTCCTTTTCCTCTCCTACTCCATTGCCAGAGAATCAAAGTGTTCTTGTATCATCACCGGAAGGCATTCCAGGATGTACAAAGCCATGCAAACAAAACAAAGCAAGCCAAGCATTTATTACAGTAAAGAAAATGAGTACACTCCCAAAATAATGGGTAGGAGCAAGCCAGGAAAAAGGGCAACTGCACTGAAGAACAAAAAAGCTTAGGATTATATTTGAATGAGTGCTTGAAATTTTCAGGGATGGCATTACAGGCATTTCCAGGGCGGGTCCCTGATGTTGATGACCACTCTTTCCTGTTTAGTGGTGACATTCCCTTTTAGGAACTGTCATGGCAACACAGATTGCTCAGTAATTAGAAGTTTGCCTTGTCCTCTGGACAGGTCAAAAAAGGTTATTTGTGATAATTTCTTGTTATGGGCAAGGCCCCTTATTCAAATTATTCTAATAGCATTATAATAATGGAAAACTTCCCTAACCTGGAGAAGGAAATAACCATAGAAGCCCAGCAAGCTCAGAGAGTCCCAAACAAAATGAACCCAAAGAGGCCCACACCAAGACACATCATAACTGAAATGACAAAGGTTAAAGACAAAGAGAGAATCTTAAAAGCAGCAAGAGAAAAGCAGTTAGTTACCCATAAAACAGCTCTCATAAGACTGTCAGCTGATTTCTCAACAGAAACTTTGCAGGCCAGAAGGAATTGGCACGAAATATTCAAGGTGATGAAAAGCAAGAACCTACAACGAAGATTATTTTACCTAGCAAAGCTATCATTTAAAATCAAAGGACAGATAAAAAGCTTCCCAGAGAAGAAAAAGCTAAAAGAGTTCATCATCACCAAAGCAGAATACAAGGACTCTTAGAGGAATTTCTTTAAGATGAAAAAAGAAACAAAAATATGATAATAAAATGGCAATAACTACATACCTATCAATAATTATTTTCACTGTAAGTGAATTAAATGCTCCAGTCAAAAGATAGGATGGCTAAAGACACGGAAACAACCAAAATGACCATCGGTAGATGACTGGATTAAGAAACTGTGGTACATTTATACAATGGAGTACTAAGCAGCCATAAAGAAGAAAGAAATCTTACAATTTGCAACAACATGGATGGACCTAGAGAGCATTATGTTAAGTGAAATACGTCAGACAGAGAAAGACAAATACCGTATGATCTCACTTACATGTGGAATCTAAAGAAAAGAATAAGTGAATGAACTAATCAGAAACAGTTTTGGAGACATAGAGGAAAAACTGAGGGTTGCTAGATGGGATGGGGTGTGGGGATAAGAGGGAAGGTGAGAGGATTAGAAAACAGTCAGTAACCACAAGATGGCCACGGGGTTTTGAAAATTAATTTGGGGAATGTAATCAATAATGTTGTAAAGATTTTGTAGGGTATCTGATGGACACTTGCCTCATAAGGGAGACCACCTCAGGGATGATGTAGATGCCTGATCACTGCATTGTATACCTGAAGCTGAAGCTGAACAATAATGAATGTCAACTACAAGTTTATATGTGTGTGTGTGTGTGTGTGTGTGTGTGTATGTATGTATATGTATATATTTACAAGAAGCGGGGTACAGCATTAGGAATAGAGACAGTGGAAATGTAATGGTTTTGTGCGATGTCAGAGGGATAGTGGATGGGGGGAAGGGGGTTCACACAGTGTAAGGGATATAAATGATAAACGTCTAAGTATTACTTTGTCTTGTGCACCTGAAACTAATAAAACAAGTAAAAAAAAATAATAATAATTGTGAAAACCGCAATTGCTTTTGCACCAACCTAATATTATTTCTTATGAAAGTTACTATATGATGGTGTCATTAAAATTTTTCTATTTATTGAAAAAA
Organism: Rhinolophus ferrumequinum; assembly: GCF_004115265.2. Lineage (NCBI taxonomy): Eukaryota > Metazoa > Chordata > Mammalia > Chiroptera > Rhinolophidae > Rhinolophus > Rhinolophus ferrumequinum. The sequence goes on along the minus strand of NC_046284.1, from coordinate 90,421,276 downwards.
AAAAAGACAGGATGGCTGAATGGATAAGAAAACAAGACCTTTACTTATGCTGTCTACAAGAGACTCACGTCAGATTAAAAGAGACACACAAACTGAATGTAAAGGGGTGGAAAAAGATATTTCATGAAAATGGAAAAAAAAAATCTGGGGTAGCAATACTTATACCACACAAAGTAGACTTTAAAGCAAAGACTATAACAAGAGACAAAGAAGGACCCAGTAATCCAACTTCTGGGTATTCATTTGAAGAAACCCAAAATGCTACTTCGAGGGGATGTGCTCATTGCAGCATTCTTTACAACAGCCAAGATGTGGAGGCACCCTGTCCCAAAATGGATGAATGGATAAAGAAGAGGTGGTACACATGAGGCCTAAAAATTAAGTTCGCAAACTCATCCTAGAAAAATTGCTACATACCTCAGTGCTGAATATCACTATGGTCACCTTCAAAGTACTCCCATTAGGAAGCTATGCACTGATGCCAGAGCCTAGTCCACCCTTCAAAACAATTTTGGAACTCTTTTTCTGGAATGGCCATCAGAGCTGTCATCATAATAACATTGATGTCCTGCATGTCATCAAAATGTCTTCCTTTCAATATTTCCTTTATCTTCAGGTAAAGAAAGAAGTCATTGGGGGCCAGATCAAGTGAGTAGGGAGAGTTTTCCCATACAGTTATTTGTTTACTGTCTAAAATCTCCCTCACAGACAGTGCCATGTGAGCTGGTGCATTGTTGTGATGCAAGAGCCATGAATTGTTGGCGAAAAGTTCTGGTCGTTTTCATATAACTTTTTCATGCAGCCTTTTCAGCACTTCCAAATAGTAAACTTGGTTAACCGTTTGTCCAGTTGGTACAAATGCATAATGAATAATACCTCAGATATTTAAAAAAAGTTACCAACATCATTTTGACTCTTGATTTGGACTGATGGAATGTTTTTGGTCATGGAGAATTGGCTGAATTCCATTGTGCACTTTGATGCTTTGTTTCAGGGTCGTATTGGTACACCCATGTTTCATCACCATGATAACGTGGCCCAAAACATCATCTTGCCTCTCCAAACGGTCTTGGAAAACTTCAACTCTCCTTTGCTTTTGTTCATCGGTGAGCTCCCTCAGAACCATTTTTACACACAACTTTCTCATGCCAAGATTTTCAGTTAAGATTTTCCTAACTGTTTCTCTGTCGATGTTGGTTTGCTATATGCTTCGCACAGTCAGCCAAAGATTTTGATACACAATTCGATGAATTTTTGGAATGTTTTCGTAAGTTCTGCTTGTTACTGACCGCCCTGACCTCTCTTCATCAGTGACGCATTCTCTCCCCTAGAAAAACATTTAATCCATTTGTACACTGCTGTTTTCTTCATGGCATTATCCCCATAAACTTGGACTAACATGTCTCTGTTTTCACTTCCACTTTTGCCAAGTTTAACAAGAAATTTAATGTTTGTTTGTTGCTCTAATTCAAGCTCAGACATTCTCATGATGGCACACAAAAACACACAACAACAATAATGAACTCCACACAGCAAGACACCACCACATGTCCACACAAACACAGCTGTGAGACACTGATATACCAAGGTTATGAAACCTTACCGAGCAGTTTGTACAATGCTGCCAATGTAAGCGCAATGTGGCAAATTCGCGACCTTAATGGTCAGGCATACCCCCTCAGAGACCTAGCCTTTCCCTTTGGATAATTAGCTACCCTTGAGGCAGCAGAAGACAGTAGCCTGGACCTGACTAATGGTCACATGCTCCGGACCTTTTGGCAGGTTACAGAAAACATCTTGTCCTAAGTTATGTTTCAGCTCCTCAGCCCCAACGTGGAACAAACCCCTGGCTACTTTCCCATGAGACAAGACAGAGGGATGGTGGAAAAGACCTCAGAGCTGTCTTAAAGACCTGAAAAAATGACTCTTACCTCACCTCCGACCTATCAGCTCCCAGCATGATGCGGAACCCCTAACCCTGAGTGTCTTGTGATTTTTGCCCTATATAATCTGTAACCTACACATCATCCATCATTGGGGAGTTGGGTTTCTAGAAGCATACGCTCCCTGCCTCTGAACTGGCCAATTCAATATTAAACCATTTTTTTCTTTCTATGTTGCCAACTCCTCCACGTGCATGTGTTTGGGCCAGTGCACATAGGCAGGTGGACACAGGAAAAACATTGGGGTTCTGGTAACAGGTCCCTTAACTTTGGTATACCTTCCCTTCCAACAGCACCTTTGACTCTGTTTTGAGGACTGCCAAGGGGGCCATAGAGTTTTGTTTATTGGATGTAGCAGAAATTGTAGTGCTTGAGAGTTTATATTTCCCCCACCCTAATGCTAGCCTTAGCCAATAATAACGTCTAAAACTATTTGAATGCCCTGCTTCCTTGCCTCTAATCAGGAAAACTTTAAGGAAAACTTATACTTCAGGGTTCTGCTGCAGGATAAGATTGAATTCACTTACCCTCTGTAGGACTTTTCCTCCTCCCTTTTCCTTTATTGTTTCCATCAGTCCCTTACTGATTTTTTCCTGTGAGTACTTGCCTAATGGATTCTTTGCAGATGTATTCTCATCTCAAGGTCTGCTTAGGGGAATGCTACTATTATGTATTGAATTATGTCACCTCAAATAAGGTATGTTGGAAATAACATCATTGCAGATGTAATTAAATTAAGATGAGGTCATTGTTGTGGACCCTAATCCAATATGACTGGTGTCCTTATATAAAGGGGAAATTCAGACGTAGGCAGATATACTCAGAGGGAAGGCACACAGGGAGAAGGTGGCCATGTGACTGGAGTGATGTATCTACAAGCCAAGGAACACCAAAGATTGTCAGCAAACAACAAAAGCTAGAAGAGGCAAGAAAAGATTTTCTCCTAGAACCATCAAAAGAGAACATTGCCTTAATTTCAGACTTCTGCACTCCAGAAAATGAGAGAATAAATTTATATTGTTTTAAGCTACCCAGTTTTGGTGCTTTCTGATGGCAGCCCTGGGATACCAATACACTAATCAATAGCAACCCTGCTCTCAAGTTTTTACATCTCTTCTCTTTAAGAGCTCAGCAGAGACTGACACCAGGTTCTCTTAATTCCTATTCCAAATTTTCAGGGCATAGACTCTGATTAGATCACCCAGGTCCTTTGACTATATCTAGGGGATGGAGTAACATTGTACAAACATCAATATTGCCATTAAGAGGAAACAGTTCCCATAGAAAAGGGGAGCACTGTTTCTTCCGTGGAATGGAGAGACATCCCCAAAGTGGCCACTACAAAGAGATTTCTCAGAATGGAATTTTCTCGTCCTTTGTACAGTCCTAATGCCAAGTGTCATGCAGGGTGTCATGCGGGGTCTCAGCTCCTGCTCCCCACATAAAAACATAGGATATGGTGAGGCCAAAAAGGAACACCAATGGAGCCATAGATAGGGGAGTCATACAACTATATTCTCGCTGGTGGCTGGGTTGGAGACATAGGAAGCAAATATCTGCCAGTACCCCAACAAGGTGTCTTCCTGCACCCCAGTCTCTCCGGCGGCTGGGCGAGACACAGGAAGTGGTATACACACGATCTACAATCCACCATCCACTTTTCTGCCTGCCAACCAACCAGCGCAGCCACAGCAGTTATATCAGTGGCTAATTGGCTAATTGGTTACCACTGATGGCCAACCAGTCATAGCTGATGGCCATCTACTACCCGAGCCAGTACCATTCCATGTGAGGCCTAGAGACTGGAAACTGCACTCTGGGACTCTGTCCCCACACCAAGCTAGCATGTATCCAAAAAGAAATGATGAAGGAGTTTGATTACATTTTCAAATTCGGAAGATGTTCCAATTTATAAGGTTTCCAAAACATGAGATTTGAAAAATCCTCAAAGTTGATTAGTATTGCCATTTTGATTTATTGATTTGGCTTCTCATTGGCAGCAATGCATGCTACAGAATAATATTAATTCAGAATAAACAACAAATCCTGCTGTGCACTGAAACATGAAGTCAATTTATGTCAAATGTTGTTTCACAGAGTTTGAAACATAGTAAAAAGAAATGTTACCGGTGTATCTATCAATTTACTTAGAAGAACAGTATTTCATCTTTTAAACTGACTAAAAGGGAGAACACATGAAGTTGGGGGAAGTTTTATTTTTTCTTCTTCTTATGAGTCAACCTGAAAGCAGAACATTTTGCACATTGGCTCAGTGGGTGAATCTCATTTCCACCATCTTAGCAGCAGCCAATTTGAACCTGATTCAAAGTTGATTGTTTTCAAGCAGTTACTAGTATACATACATTTTTTAACGGACAGGCACTGAGTCTCATTTTTCTTCTACTTTCTCTACTAATCTAGTTATGAAATGTGACTTCCAGCAACTCTGAACATAGGTGAAATGAGAGAAAATGTAATTTGCTTATTTCAATATCCATCCAACTTTCCTTTTAAAATAATATTTATTTTCTCTTTTTGGAGTTGGAGGAATTTCAAAGAAGGGAACCTGGCTACTTGAAGTTTCTTCTTGAGTAGAGGTAGTGGCTTTCTAATACATTGGTTAAACTCTTGTCTATCACCATCAGTTATCCAGAAGCAGATCCTGCAATGAGGAGTCCCATGCAAGTGTTTTATGAAGGATGGGACCTTAGCAGAGCCTAGCAAAAGAGGAGGAAACATGGCAAGGGACGGTAAGAAAGCAAGCAAAGGTGTGACTTTAGGCCATGTCCTGACCTTAGCTTGATCCTGAGTAAGTTTCACCTCAGAGTTTGTGCTGTTTCCAAGCCAATACCTGATGAAGGAGTTTGATTACCTGCACGGTCAGTGTTTGGATAAGAGTCACCCAGTACAATGATCTAGATGTTTGTGTCTCCCAAAAATTCATATGTGGAAAACCTAATACCCAAGGTGATGGTATTAGTAGGTGGGGGTCTCCGGGAAGTGATTAGGTCATGATGGTGGAGCCCTCATGAATGAAATTAGTGCCCTTATAAAACAGACCCCCACAAAACTCTCTTGCCCCTTCTTCAATGTGAAGATACAAGAAGTCTGCAGCCCAGAAGAAGGCCCTCACTTGATTATGCTGGCACCCTGATCTCAGACTTCCCGCCTCCAGAACTGTGAGAAATAAATTTCTGTTGTTAATAATCTACCCAGTCTGTGGTATTTTGATATATTTTTATAGCAGCCCAAACAGACTAAGATGGGAGTGGGAGGCATATGAACTCCCAGGCACTTCCATCTTTCTGCTGTTGTAACAACAGACCCAGTAGCCCAAGGGCAAGCCTCTGAAGACAGTTTCAGGTGTGTGCTGTTATAAACAAAAATGCACAGAAACTGGAAGAATAGTGCTTAGAAGTGGTAAAAGAAAAAAAAAAGAACACAGAAATTTTCAGAGGTAATAAATATATTTGGAACTTCAATTGTGACTGTATAATGGGTGTATGCATATGTTCAAATTCATCAAAATGTATACATTAAATATGTGAATTTTGTATATCAATTATACCTCAATAAAAGTTGAAAAACAGAAAGGGATCCAGTAGTATATTTGGTGATTTCTTTATGCCAGGTAACTTTTAATTGATCTCATTAGGATAGAAAGTACAGCTTTTTGTTCAGCTTCTCCCCAAGCTCAGATGGCACACTTTAGCCTTCTGCACAGCAGCCCATGCCTAATGCAGACTCCTGAGCTACCACATGTCAGCCTGGACTTCAGTGTCCTCAGTCCCAACTAATATGACACGGTGGATCCAACATAGACTCTTTCTTTTGCTTCTTTTAATTTGAAATCGATTGGCTTGTGACATAGGCTTCATTGAAGGCAAAACCATATCTTTTATAATACTGCAAACTTGAAGTTGCTGAAATCATTGTTTTAGACAATATAATATTTTAAATATCAGAAGAAAAATTTAAAGTCTGTTTAAGACTTTCAGTATGCATTCAGAAATTCCAATTAAAAACACCATATTTAATACTTGTGTCCCTGTTGTGATCACATATTGACTCATTCCTGAGAAAATATGAAGAAGAAATGTAAGATTATTTCTCCACAGCAAACTTCCCTGGGCTGCTACAATTGAGATGAATAATCCAGGCAGGCTACAAATACTGTAACTGATCATTGCAGCGTCCAGATAGAATTGCTATAACTTGGCAAAATGAGCCCAAACTTTGTCCTCAGTTTCTCTTTTCTGTGTAGGATTGATAGTTGGTTGGACCTGTGGAATGCTGAGGAGGCAGTTAGAGAAATCTGCTTATGTGAGAGGTTGATTTGCCTCCTGGGAAAGACGTTCCATGAAGAGAAAGTCATACGGGCAGAGTTTGGTCAAGGACAGTGGCCAGTATCTCAGGGAAAAGAAAAATTCTGAAAAATTAGAATCAATTACTCCAATCCTGACTCACTCCTCCAGTCCAGCTCCAAGGAACTAATGCCTAAGTTCTAGTGTGAGGAGGCTTTAATAAAAGAATGAACAAAGAATTAATGTCTATGGAAATTGGTGTGATAAGACATCAGCCATGTTAGTTCCAGGACCTTTGTTGGTGATGGCAAATGGCATGGAATTGCTGGCTCATTTCCTCACGCATCCTAGATGGCCTTTCTTTCTGTCACAATTTATAAACTGACTATCTAAAGCTAGCCCTTTCAACCTAGGAGATAAAACATGCTGTGTTCAAAAAATATTCTCCAAGTCACAATCTAAGATCAAGGGCCTTGAGGAAGTGAGACCTCAGAAGAGCACCATTAGAGCAGAGCTCAGTGATATTGAAAATGAGAGCAAGTTACCACCACCTCTACACAGACTCTGTGGGCATACCAGCTGCATAGGAGCAGTAGATCTTTTGGTGGGCATGTACTGCTAATTATCACCTTGGGAATGCACAGTGAAGTGAGCAATCATTACCTAACTTAACTGTTTGAAAGAAAATGAGGGGACATGAAATTAAGGGTATATAAAAGACATACACAAAGTTTAGCCTTCCATCATAGGAGGATGCAACATGACAACAGCCATTTGTGAACCAAAGAGTGGGCCCTCACCAGACACTAACGCTGCTGGTGCCTTCATCTTGGGCTTCACAGCCTCCAGAACTGGAGAAAAAAGGAAGAAAACAGATAAAATCTCTTCAAAACAGCTACACAATTTCAAAAAAGAATCGCTAGTTGAAATACAGAGTCAGGATGAATACGCATATATTGCTCATCTTAAGGACCAGTTGCAAGGGATGAAGGCAGAAATCAGCATAGAGAATCATTATATGAAGAGAAACTGAGCTGCAGTTTCCCAGACCCAGAAAAAATGTAACAGAGGAACTCTTGTTGGACAAGATTGAGAAAGTATGGTTGAAAACTGAAGAAGAGAATTGGGTTCATATGAAGGTTGAAATATTCCTTAGAAAGGAGCCACAGAAACTTGAGGAGAAGCTAGAGTTCTGGAAAGCGAAATTTGATAAGGACACAGAAATGAAACAATAAAACCATGTTCCATTTAAAACTGGGGATATGTTCTGAGAAATGCATCCTTAGGCCATTTTGTCATTGTACAAACATCATAGAGTGTACTTACACAAACCTAGATGGTATAGTCTACTAAATACCTAGGTTATATGGTATAGCTTATTGCTCCTAAGCTACAAGGATATACAGCATATTACTGTACAAAACAACACAAGATTAAGTCAGCACAAGAGAAAATAATGAAGTCAAGAGACACAGTAAAGAGGACATGTGGGAGGCTGCTGTTGGTGTGCCACAAATTACTGTTTTACAGCAAACTATTTTTTTTATAAGTAGAAAGAATACACTGTAAAATAATGATAAAAAGTATAGTATGTTAAATATATAAACCAGTAACATAGTCATTTATTATCATTATCAAGAATTATGCCCTGTACATAATTGTATGCACTATACTTTTATAAGAATGGCAAAGAAGTAGGTTTGTTTACACCATCATCACCACAAACACATGAGTAATGTGTTGTGCTATGACTTCACAATGGCTACAACCACACTAAATGATAGGAATTTTTCAGCTCTATTATAATCTTTTGGGACCACCATCATATAGTGGTCTGTCATTGACCAAAACATCATTACATAGAACATGAAGTTCTCTTACTTTTTAGTTCCCATATGCTAGGTAGTAATACTGCATTCCTGATATTATTTGTGTGTTTCCCCATTTTTCCCATTTTTTTCTTTCTCATGTGAGGTTTCTCAAAACTAGTAGTCTATTCAAAGAACCAACTTCTTTTATTGATTAACTTTATTTCATACTAGTTTCATACATCATTTAATTTCTGCTAGTAGTTCACTCCTACTTTCTTTAGGTTTATTTCACTCCTCTTTCACTAGCTTTCTGAGATTGTTATGTATATCTTTCATTTTCTGCCAGTCTTATTTTCTATGTTAAGGCTACAAAATTTTTTTCTAAGTTTGTTGGGGTGACAATTGTTAGTAAAGTTACATAAATTTCAAGTGTACAATTCTGTAATACATGATATATATATATATATATATATATATATATATATATATACATATATACACGTATACACACACACACACACACACACACACACATATATATATATATATCACATTGTGTGTTTATCAACCAGAGTCAGTTATCTTTCCATCACCATATATTTGATACCCTTTACCCTCATCTACCACCCTCCCTTACCCCTTACTTCTGGTAAGCAGTAAACTAATGTCTGTGTCTATGAGTCTTTCTTTTCTCATTTGTTTGTCTTGTTCTTTTGTTGTTTTGGGTTTTATATATCACATAAGTGAAATCATGTGGTCCTCGGCTTTTTAGTCTGACTTATTTCGCTCAGCATAATAATCTCAAGATCTATCCATGTTGTCACAAATGGTACTTGTTCATCTTTTCTTATGGCAAAATAGTATTCCATCGAGTATATATACCACAACTTCTTTATCCAGTCATCTATTGAAGGACACTTTGGTTGTTTCCATGTCTTGGCCAATATATATAAAGCTGCAATGAACATTGCAGCACATATATCTTTATGGATAAATGTTTTAAGATTTTTTGGGTAGATACACAGGAAAGGGATTGCTGGGTCATATGGTGATTCCATTCTTAATTTTTTGAGGAACCTCGACACTGCCTTCCATAGAGGCTGCACAAATCTGCATTCCCACCAACAATGTATGAGGGTTCCTTTTTCTCCACAGCCTCTCCAACACTTATTATTTGTCTTGTTGACGATGATAGCCATTCTAACTGGTGTGAGGCGATATCTCATTCTGGTTTTTATTTGCATTTCCCTCATGATCAGTGATGAGCATTTTTTCATATGTTTATTAGCCATTTGTATGTCTTCTTTGGAGAAATGTCTATTCAGATCCTCTGCCCATTTTTTAATCGGATTTTTTGTTTCTTTGTTGTTGAGTTGTATGAGTTACTTACATATTTCAGATATTAGCCCCTTATCAGAGGCGTTGTTTGCAAAAATTTTCTCCCATTCAGTTGGTTGCCTCTTTATTTTGTCGATGGTTTCTTTTGCTGTGCAGAAGCTTTTTAGATTGATATAGTCCCATTGATTTATTTTAGTTTTTACTTCCCTTGACTTTGAGGTCAAATTCATAAAATACTCTTTGAACCCAAGGTCCATAAGTTTAGTACCTATGTATGCTTCTATGCAGTTTATTCTTTCAGGTCTTATGTCTAGGTCTTTGATCCATTTTGAGTTAACTTTGGTACAGGGTGACAGATACCAATCTAGTTTCATTCTTTTGCACGTGGCTTTCCAATTCTGCCAGCAACATTTATTGAAGAGGCTGTCTTTCCTTTATTGTACATTTTTTGCATCTTGGTCAAAGATTACCTGTCCATATATATGTGGGTTTATTTCTGGGTTCTCAATTCTATTCCATTGGTCTGTGTGTCTGTTTTTCTGCCAGTACCATCCTGTTTTGATTATCGTTGCCCTGTAGTAAAAGCTGAAGTCAGGGAGTGTGATAACTCCAGCATTGTTCTTTTTTTTTAGGATTGCTTTGGCTATTCGGGATCTTTTGTGGTTACATACAAATCTGATGATTTTTGTTCTATTTCTTTAAAAAATGGCATTGGGATTTTGATGAGGATTGCACTAAATCTGTATATTATTTTGGGTAATAGAGCCATTTTAACTATGTTGATTCTTCCAATCCATGAAAACGGAATGTCTTTGCATTTCTTCGTGTCTTCTTCAATTTCTTTAAAAAATGTCTTATACTTTACAGTGTATAGGTCTTTTAGATCTTTGGTTAAGTTTATTCCTAGGAATTTTATTCTTTTTGTTTCAATTGCAAAACAAATTGTGTTTTGTTTTGTTTTGTTTCTAATTTCTTCTTCTGAGGTTTCATTGTTTGTACATAGGAATGCAATGGACTTTTGTATGTTGATTTTGTAGCCAGCAACTTTGCTGTATTTGTTTATTTTTTCCAATCGTTTTTTGGTGGCGTCTTTAGTGGTTTCCATATATAGCATCATGTCATCTGCAAAAAGTGACAATTTAACACCTTCATTACCAATTTAGATGCCATTTATTTCTTTCTCTTGCCTGATTGCTCAGGCTAGGACTTCCAATACTATTTTGAACAGCAGAGGTGATAGGGGAGAGCCCTGACATGTTCCTGAATGTAGAGCAAAGGGCTTCAGTTTTACACCATTAATTTTTATATTAGCTGAGGGTTTGTCATATATGGCCTTTATTATGTTAAGTTACTTTCCTCCTATACCTATTTTATTAAGTGTCTTAATCATAAATGGATGTTGTATCTTGTCAAATTTTTTCTGTGTCTATTGATATAATCATATGATTTTTGTCCTTTATTTTGTTTATGTGGTATATCACATTGATCGATTTGCATATGTCAAACCATCCTTGTGCCCCTGGAATGAACCCAACTTGGTCATGATGTATAATCTTTTTAATGCACTGCTGCTTTCAATTTGCTAGAATTTTGTTTAGGTTATTTGCATCTGTATTCATCAGACATACTGGTCTGTAATTGTGTGTGTGTGCGTGTGTTATCCTTACCAGGTTTTGGTATCAGGGTAATGTGGCCTCATAAATTGAGTTAGGGAGTAATGTTTCTTCTTCAATTGTTTGGAAGAGTTTCAGTAGGACAGGCATTATGTCCTCTTTGAATGTTTGGTAGAATTCACTAGTGAAGCCATCTGGTCCCGGATTTTTGCTTTTGGGAAGGTTTCAGATGACTGATTGAATTTTCTTACTGTTGATCGATCTATTTAGATTTTCCGTTTCTTCATGATTCAGCCTAGGAAGGCTATATGTTTCCAAAAACATGTCCATTTCTTCTAGGTTATTGAATTTGGTGGCATATAATCCTTCATAGTATTCTTGGATGATCCTTGGTATTTCTGTGACATCCGTGGTAATTTCCCCACTTTCATTTCTTATTTTGTTTATTTGTGTCTTTTCTCCTTTTAGCCTGGAGAGTCTAACCAAGGGTTTGTCAATTTTAATAATCTTTTCAAAGAACCAGCTCTTTGTCTCATTAATTTTTTTCTATTGTCTTTTTGTTCTCTATTTCATTTAGTTCTGCTCTGATTTTTATTATTTCCTTTCTTCTGCTGACCTTGGGTTTCATTTGTTCTTTTTCTAGTTCTTTAAGGTGTAACGTGAGGTTATTTATGTGGGATTTTTCTTGTTTCTTGACATAGACCTGTAATGATATAAATTTCCCTCTTAAAACTGCTTTCGCTGCATCCCAAAAATTTTAGTAGGATGTATTTTCATTGTCAATTGTTTCTATGTGTCTTTTGATCCCTCATCTTATTTCTTCTTTGACCCAGTCATTCTTTAAAAGTATGCTGTTTAATCTCCAAATTTTTTTGTGTTTTTTTTTTCTGCTTTCTTTTGGTACTTGATATCGAATTTCAAAGCCTTGTGATCAGAGAATACGCTTGGTATGATTTCAATCTTCTTAAATTTGCTGAGGTTAGTTTTATGTCCCAATATATGGTCTATCCTTGAGACAATGTTCCATGTACACTAGAAAAGAATGTATAGGGCGGCCGGCCCAGTGGTTCAGTCAGTTGGAGCACTGTCCTCCAAACGCTGAAGGCCACTGGTTCGATTCCCACATGGGCCACTGAGCTATGCCCTCTACAGCTACGATTGTGAAAACAGATCTCCCTGGAGCTTGGCTGCGTTGAATAGCCAGAGGTTGGTGAGAGCTGTCGTGAGCTGCTTTGAGCAGCCAACCAACGACTGGTGACCTATTTCCTCAGCCTGGGGGAGCACAAGGCTCATAATACCAGCATGGGCCAGGACGCTGTCCTACACAACAAGACTGAGAAACAACGGCTTGAACTGGAGGAGAGGGAGGCAGAAGAAGGGAGAGGGGAAAAGACTACGAATAAAAAAAATAAAAAAGGGGGACGGCCCTGTGGCTCAGGCGATTGCAGCTCCATGCTCCTAACTCCAAAGGCTGCCGGTTCGATTCCCACATGGGCCAGTGGGCTCTCAACCACAAGGTTGCCGGTTCGATTCCTTGAGTACCGCAAGGGATGGTGAGCTGCGCCCCCTGCAACTAAGATTGAACTCAGCACCTTGAGCTGAGCTGCCACTGAGCTCCCGGATGGCTCAGTTGGTTGGAGCGCATCCTCACAACCACGAGGTTGCCGGTTCAACTCCCACAAGGGATGGTGGGCTGCTCCCCCTGCAACTAGCAATGGCAACTGGACCTGGAGCTGAGCTGCGCCCTCCACAACTAAGACTGAAAGGACAACAACTTGAAGCTCAATGGCACCTTCCACAACTAAGATTGAAAGGACAACAAATTGACTTAGAAAAAAGTCCTGGAAGTAGTATACACTGTTCTCCAATAAAGTCCTGTTCCCTTTCCCCAATAAAAAAAATAATAAATAAATAAATAAATCTAAAAAAAAAAGTACTTTAAAAAAATGTCAACGGTATAAAAAAAATAAAAAAGAATGTATAGTCTGATATTCTGGGAAGAAGTCGTCTATAAATGTCAAGTATGTCCATTTCATCTAATGTGTCATTTAGGGCGGCTATTTCATTATTTATTTTCTGTTTGGATGATTTATTCATGGCTGTCAATGATGTATTTAGGTCCCTACTATAATTGTGTATTGGTTAATTTCTCCCTTTAGTTCTGTTAGCAGTTGCTTCATGTATTTTGGTGCTCCCTGATTGGGGACATAAATATTGATGACTGTTATGTCTTCTTATTGTGTAGTTCCCTTTATCATTATGAAATGTCCATCTTTGTCTCTTGTTACCTTTTTTATCCTTAAATCTATTTCATCTCATATCAGTATGACTACACCAGCTTTTCTCTGACTACCATTTGCTTGGAGTGTCAGTTTCAGCACTTTCTCTTTGAGTCGGTATTTGTCCTTGTAGCTGAGATGTTTCTATTGGATGCAGCATATACTTGGGTTTACCTTTTTGATCCACTCTACAACTCTATGTCTTTTTATTGGTCTCTTCAGTCCATTTACATTTAGGGTAATATTGATACATGAGAATTTCCTATCATTCTACCTCTAGTTTTCTGGTAAGATGGTTTCTTTGCTTTTTTTGTTGCTGTCTATTATTTCAGTCTGGTGGTATTCTATGATTTTTCTTTCTATTTCTTCTTTTCTTAAGTATTTCAGTTCTGGATTTTTTTTTAATTAAAGTTAATTAGCGTGACAATTGTTATTAAAGTTACACAGACTTCAGGTGTACAATTCTATATTACACCATCTATAAATCCCATTGTATGTTCACCACCCAGAGTCAGTTTTCCTTCCATCACCATATATTTGATCCCTTTTATCCTCATCTAACACTCCCCTCTCCCCTTACCTTCTGGTAACCACCAAACTATTCTCTCTATCTATGAGTTTTTGTTTCTCATTTGTTTGTCATGTTCTTTTGTTGTTTTTCGTTCATATACCACATATCAGTGAAATCATATCGTTCTCTGCTTTTTCTGTCTGACTTATTTTGCTTGGCATTATATTCTCAAGATCCATCCATGTTGTCACAAATGGTCCTATTTCATCTTTTCTTACCGCCGAATAGTATTCCATTGTGTATATATACCACAACTTCTTTATCCATTCATCTATCGAACTACATGTTGGTTGTTTCCATGTCTTGGCCACCGTAAATAAAGGTGCAATGAATATTGGAGCACACGTGTCTTTATGAATAAATATTTGCAGATTTCTTGGGTAGATACCTAGGAGTGAGATTGCTGGGTCATACGGTAATTCTATTTTTAATTTTTTGAGGAAACTGCACACTGCTTTCCATAGTGGCTGCACCAGTCTGCTTTCCCACCAACAGTGTATGAGGGTTCCTTTTTCTCCACAGCCTCTCCAACACTTGTTACTAATTGTCTTGTTGATGATAGCCATTCTGACTGGGGTGAGGTGATATCTCGTGGTTTTTATTTGCATTTCTCTGATGATTAGTGATGTTGAGCATTTTTTCATATGTCTATTTGCCATTTGTATATCCTCTTTGGAGAAATGTCTCTTCAGGTTGTCTGCCCATTTTTCAATTGTGTTGTTTGTTTTTTTCTTGTTCAGTTTCATGAGTTCCTTGTATATTTTGGATATTAGCCCCTTATCGGAGGCACTGTTTGCAAAAATCTTCTCCCATTCAGTTGGTTGCCTCTTTATTTTGTCGATGGTTTCTTTTGCTGTACAGAGGCTTTTAAGTTTGATATATTGCCATTCATTTATTTTAGCTTTTACTTCCATTGCCTTTGGGGTCAAATTCATAAAATGTTGTTTGAACCCAAGATCCATAAGTTTGGTAACTATGTTTTCTTCTGTGCAGTTTATTGTGTCAGGTCTTATGCTTAAGTCTTTGATCCATTTTGAATCAATTTTGGTACATGGTGACAGATTGCAGTCCAGTATCATTCTTTTGCACGTGGCTTTCCAATTCTCCCAGCACCATTTATTGAAGAGGCTGTTCATTCTCCATTGTATGTTTTTTGCTTCTTTGTCAAAAATTATCTATCCATGTTTACCGGGGTTTATTTCTGGGTTCTCAATTCTATTCCATTTGTCTGTGTGTCTGTTTTTCTGCCAATACCATCCTGTTTTGATTATGGTTGCCCTGTAATAAAAACTGAAGTCAAGGAGTTTGATAACTCCAGCATTGTTCTTTTTTTCTTAGGATTGCTTTGGCTATTCGGGGTCTTTTGTGATTCCAAACAAAACTGATGATTTCTTGTTATATTTCTTTTTAAAATACCATTGGGATTTTGATGGCGATTGCATTAAATCTGTGTATTGCTTTGGGTAATGTGGCTATTTTAACTATGTTGATTCTTCCAATCCATGAGCACGGAACATTTTTCAACTTCTTTGTGTCTTTTTCAATTTCTTTTAAAAATGTCTTACAGTTTTCAGCACATAGGTCTTTCACATCCCTGGTTAAGTTTATTCCTAGGTATTTTATCCTTTTTGCTGAAATTGCAAAAGGAATTGTTTTTTGTATTTCTTTTTCTGAGATTTCATTGTTAGTATATAGGACTGCAATGGACTTTTGTAAATTGATTTTTTTAGCCGGCCACGTTACTGTATTCGTTGACTGTTTCTAATAGCTTTTAGGTGGAGTATTTAGGGTTTTCTATATACAGCATCATGTCATCTGCAAAAAGTGATAATTGAACTTCTTCATTCCTAATTTGGATGCCTTTTATTTCTTTCTCCTGCCTGATTGCTCTGGTGAGGACTTCCAACACTAGGTTGAAAAGCAGAGGTGACAGGGGACAGCCCTCTCGTGTTCCTGAACATGGAGCAAAGGGCTTCAGTTTTTCACCATTAATTATGAGATTAGCTGAGGGTTTGTCATATATGGCCTTTATTATGTTAAGGTATTTTCCTTTTATACCTATTTTATTAAGTGTTTTAATCATAAATGGAGGTTGTATTTTCTCAAATACTTTTTTTTTAAGTGCACTGATATAATCATATGATTTTTGTCCTTTATTTTGTTTATGTGATGTATCACATTGATGGATTTGTGGATGTTGAACCATCCTTGTGCTGCGGGGATGAACCCCACTTGGTCGTGATGAATACTCTTTTTAATGCATTGTTTCATTCAATTTGCTAGAATTTTCTTTAGGATTTTTGCATCTGTATTCATCATAGATATTGGTCTGTAGTTCTCTTTTTCTGTTGTCCCTGCCAGGTTTTTGTATCAGGGTAATTTTGGCCTCATAAAATGAGTTAAGCAGTACTGTCTCTTCTTCAATTTTTTGGAAGAGTTTGAGCAAGATTGGTATTAGATCCTCTATGAAGGTTTGGTAGAATTCACTAGTGAAGCCATCTGGTCCCGGACTTTTGCTTTTGGGAAGGATTTGGGTGACTGATTCAATTTCCTTACTGGAGATCGGTCTGTTTAGATTTTCCAGTTCTTCATCGTTCAGCCTAGGAAGGCTGTATGTTTCTAAGAACTTGTCCATTTCTTCTAGGTTATTGAATTTGGTGGCGTATAGTCCTTCATACTATTCTTGGATGATCCTTTGTATTTCTGTGCCATCTGTGTTTATGTCCCCGTTTTCATTTCTGATTTTGTTTTTTAGTGTTTTCTCTCTTTTTATCTTAGTGAGCCTAGCCAAGTGTTTGTCAATATTGTTAACCTTTTCAAAGAACCCGCTCTTTGTCACATTAATTTTTTCAATCATCTTTTTGTTCTCTATTTCATTTAGTTCTACTCTGATTTTTATTATTTCCTTTCTTCCGCTGACTTGGGTTTCATTTGTTCTTCTTTTTCTAGTTCTTTAAGGTATAACATGAGGTTATTATCTGGAATTTTTGTTCTTTCTTGAGATAGGCCTGTAATGATATAAATTTCCCTCTTAAAATAGTTTTCGCTGCATCCCAAAAATTTTGGTAGGATGTATTTTCATTGTTATTTTTTTTCTATGTATCTTTTGATCTCTCCTCTAATTTCTTCTTTGACCCAGTCATTCTTTAAAAGTATGTTGCTTAATCTCCATGTATTTGTGTTTTTTCCTGCTTTCTTTTTGCAGTTGATATCCAATTTCAAAGCCTTGTGATCAGAGAATATGCTTGTTATGACTTCAATTTTTTAAACGTCTCATCGAATATTTGTTTGAATATACTCTCTGTTCCCTTCTCTCTTTCTTCTCTTTCTGGTATGCCCAATATTCTTATATTGCTCTTTCTGATGGAGTCAGAAAGTTCTTGTAGAGTTATTTCATTTCTTTTAAGTCTCAAGTCTCTTTTTTCTTCTATCTGTGTAATTTCCAAGTTTCTGTCTTCGATGTCACTGATTCTTTCCTCCATATGGTCAACTCTACTACCTAAGCTGGTTATTTCATGCTTAATTTCTTGTATTGAGTTCTTAATTTCCAGAAATTCTATATGGTTATTTTTTAAAATTTCAATCTCTGTCGTAAAATGCTCATGATGTTCTTTGATTTCGTTTCTGAGTTCATTAAACTGCCTTTCTGTGTTTTCTTGCAACTTGTCGAGTTTTTTCAGAACTGCAATCTTGAATTCTCTGTCCTTCAAGTCACATATTTCCATATCTTTAAGTTCCTTTTCTGGAGACTTTTCACTTTCTTTCTGAGCTGTCTTGTTGCCTTGGTTATTCATGGCAATTACTGATTTATTATTTCTCTTTCTAGACATCTACAGGAGTGGCCTCTACAACAGGTTGATAGAAAGAGGTCTTTCTTTTGTTTTCCAGTACTTGTTGGTAGAATGCTTTATTTTCTCTCTGACTGCAGCCTTTTATTTCTCTTACACGGTAGTGCTATGTTTTCTCTGCACTATTCCAACTTCTCACACAATGGGGGATTCCCTGGGAGATGGGCTTCTCCTCTGTTAATAGTTCACTTGGGTCACAGGGTGCAGTGTCCCTGTGGGTATGCGGAGAGCTTTTGAAGTTCCAAAGCTCTTCCTGCACCAGATTCAGAGCCCGTATGTTTCAGCAGTTCTGTTTACTCTTGCAGGGATCCACCCAGATAGGTGGGGCCAGGGGTGGGGTGAGTTGTGAGAGGTGGCCCAGAGTAATGGTGGCAACCACCACACCACAGCCGGTCCTGCTTCCACCGCTCCCTCCCCTGTGCCGGAACTAGTTGGGCCGCAAATTTGTGTCTGCGGTCCATAGTTCTCAGAACAGCAAATATTCTGTTCTTTTGATCTGACACTGCTACTCTTCCACTTCTAGCACCGGCCAGGTGGGGGCTGGGCGAGCTCTGGTAGGGTAGGGAGGGGGCAGCTAGTCTCAGTGCCTAAGGCTTCCTTTCTCTGCTCAGCAGTGAGGGCTTAAACCACTGTTTTCAGCCTTCTTCCCTCAGTCTTTGCTCCGCTATCTCTGCCGTGAGCCTTGGGTTTAGCCGTGTTATACGCTGTCCCCTCAGCCCTGTGGGCCATAAGCGAAGCCCTAGCAGTCCTAGTTCTTCCCCCCTCCGGCAGCTGCGGTAGTTCCGGGATGCAGCGAGCCCGGAGCACTGAGCCAGGTCTGCGTCCTGTGCCAGCCCACAAGGCTCCGTCTCCGCACTTCTCCCTTCCCTCCTCCCCAACTCGCGTGATTCGCCCACCTTTCAGTGAATTCAGTAGTGGGCCTGTTCGTCTTGCCTGTCTGCTGTGCAGGGAGTCCTCTGTGGAATTATTGTTGTTCGATTAGTTGTAAATTGCAGGGGAGCTTTGCAGAGACTCACGTCACGACGCCATTTTGATGACGTCCCTCTGATTCTTTTTTGGGAAAGAGCTGTGAGTTTATTTCTGTGCTGCAGTAGCAAGTGTCTTTTTCCTGTTTTTTAAAGTGTTTTTTTTTTTCCTTCTTACCCTGTATCTTACGTTTAAGTGTCCTATTTGTGTAGGGGTTGCTATTTCCTGCTTCTATCTGTTTGTAATACTACTCATGGTTTTGTATTCTTTTGCTCTTTGTTTCAGGTCAAATAGCCTCTCTCAGTATTTCTTGTAGTGCAGGTCGTGTGTTAGAAAATTCCCTCAGCTTCTGTATGTCTGGAAAGGTCTTTATTCCTCCTTCATATCTAAAGGGTATCTTTGCTGGATATATTATTCTTGGCTCATAATTTGTCTCTTTCAATAGTTTGAACATTTGGTTCCACTCCTTTCTGGCTTGTAGAGTTTCTGCTGAGAAATCTGATGATAATCTAATGGGCTTTCCTTTGTAGGTTACTGTCTTCTTTTCCCTGGCTGCCTTGAGGATTCTTTCCATGGTTTTAAGTTCGTTTTCTGTAGTCTTTTCATTATTTTGTTGTTGTTGTTCTTGATTTTTGACAGCTTCAATACAATGTGCCTTGGAGAAGGCCTGTTGGGGTTGAGGTAATTAGGTGTTCTATTTGCTTCTTGGATTCCAGGACCCAGTTCTTTCCACTAGTTTGGGAAGTTCTCATCGTCTATTTGTTTGAATGTACTCTGTTTTCCCTTCTCCCTTTCCTCTCCTTCTGGTATGCCCATTATTCTTATATTGCTCTTTCTGATGGAGTCAGAAAGTTCTTGTAGATTTCTTTCACTTCTTTTAACTCTCAGGTCTCTCTCTTCTTCCATCTGTGTCATTTCCAGATTTCTATCTTCGATATCACTGACTCTTTCCTCTGTCTGGTCAACTCTATTACCTAAGGTTGTTATTTCATTCTTCATTTCTTTTATTGAGTTCTTAATCTCCAGAAATTCTATTTGGTTCATTTCAAAAATTCAATCGCTTTGGTGAAATGTTCATTTTGTTCTTTGACTGTGTTTCTGAGTTCATTAAAATGCCTGTCTGTGTTTTCTTGCGTCTCGTTGAGTTTTTTTCAGAACTGCAATCTTGAAATCTCTATCATTTAAGTCACATATGTCCATCTTTTTAAGTTCATTTTCTGGAGCTTTTTCATTTTTTTTTTTTTTTCTGAGCTGCCTTGTTACCTTGGTTATGCATGGCAATTAACAAATTTTTATTTCTCTTCCTAGGCATCTACAGGAGTAGGTTTTGGAACAGGTTGAGAGGAAGAGGTCTTTCTTTTGTTTTCCAGTAGGTGTTGGTAGAATGTTGCATTTTCTCTCTGACTGCAGTCTTTTATTCTTTCTCATGTTGTAGTGTTATATATTATCTGCACTGTTCCATCTTCTCACACAGTGGAGGGATTCCCTGGAAGGCGGGCTTCTCCTCTGTGAACAGTTTGCCTAGGTCAGAGGACACTGCCTCTGTGGGGTGATGTGGAGAGCTTCTGAAGTCCAAAGCTCTTCCTGCGCTTGATTCAGAGCCTGTGTGTTTCAGGGGCTCTGTTTACACCTGCGGGGTTCTGCCAAGATATGTGGGGACAGGGGTGGGATGGGTTGTGAGACGCGGCCCCAAGCAATTGTGGCAAGCAGCAGCACAGCCAGTCCTACAGCCAAGTTTCTCTCCCCTTTGCCATAAGTAGTTGGGATGTGAGTCCGTGGATATGGAACACAGTTCTCAGAACTGCAAATATTCTATTCTTTTGATCTGACACCGCTACCTTTCCATTTCTAGCACTGGGAGGTTGTGGTGGGGCGAGCTTTGGGAGGGTAAGGAGGGGTTAGTGAGAGTCAGTCATAAGCCTTCAGTCCTCTGCTCAGCATTGAGGGCTTAAACCACCGTTTTCACACTTTTTCCCTCAGTCTTTGCTCTGAGGTCTCTGCCTCAAGCTGTTGGGTTCAGCAGTGTTATATGCTGATCCCTCAGGCGGGACTGTGGGCCATAAGGGGAGTGCTAGCAGTCTGAATGTTTCCCTTTCCTGCGACTGCTGTAGCTCCTGAATGCAGGGAGCTCGGAGCTCTGAGCTTTGTCTGTGCTCTGCATCCCATATGGCCCACGTCTCTGTACTTTGCCCTTCCCTCCTATTCCCCTTGCCCAATTTGCCCACCTTTAGAATATTTTCAATTGTGTGTCTCCTAGTCTTGCCTGTTTGCTGTGCAGGGAGTCCTTTGTGGAATTATATCTGTTCAGTTTCTTGTAAATTACAGGAGAGATTTCAAGAGGGTCACCTCATGCAGCCAGTTTATGACATAATCCAAAATTTTTTCTAATTACTGTTTTATGTGTACCACAAAAGGCTTTATATATCAGGGTTTCATCATCATTTTATTCAAAATGTTTTTTCATTTCCATGATAATTTCTTCTTCATTTAGATGTGTCTTTAATAAGTGGTATGTTTGCATTATTTTTATCCTGTTCTTTAATCTCTACTTTAATTGCAGCATTTAATCCATTTATTTTAGTAAAATTACTGATATATTTGCATTATCTTATTTTGTTTTATTAATTCCATCATTCTGGTTTTCTCTGGATTGATTCATTTTTATCAATTCATTTTTTTATTTCAATTAGTTTACAAGAAATATTCTGTTTCTCTTCTTAATAGGTTATGTTAAATACTTCAACATGTACACTTAAGATAAAGTCTGAAGCTACTCAGTAAATTTATGTTACTCCTAAATGACATACTTTAACTCCATTTACACTTCTCTCTTGATTTACAGTGGTACCCTCGGCTTTCGAATGTCTCCGTTGACGAACATTTCGGTTTATGAATGCTGTAAATTTTTTATGGATCTACAGTATCATTAGATAGTAAAATTCATGCTAAATTTGCAGTTTTAGGGGTTGCTTTGAAAGGTATGGAATGGATTAATCCATTTTGCATTACTTTCTATGGGGAAACTGTGCTTTGGTTTTCAAACGTTTCAGAACTCAAATGGTTTTCCGGAACGGATTACGTTCGAAAACCGAGGTACCACTGTATATATCATTATTTACTTGTCTTTTAATGCTGCCTTTTTAAAAGTTTCAATTGATCTTAC
Source organism: Rhinolophus ferrumequinum (assembly GCF_004115265.2). NCBI lineage: Eukaryota > Metazoa > Chordata > Mammalia > Chiroptera > Rhinolophidae > Rhinolophus > Rhinolophus ferrumequinum. Next base: position 90,399,440 of record NC_046284.1, on the reverse strand, counting down.
TATTACTGTCTCATACAGTCAAAGTTTATTCATTTTTGCCTACATTGTTTGCACTTTATATTTCAGACATTCCATCTGGAAAAATTTTCTCTCAGCCTGAAATACACCTTTTAGAATTTTCTTTTGATAAAGGTTATTTAGTGACAAATTCTCTTTAGTCTTAAAAAATTTCTTTACATTTCCCACACTCTTGAAATATATTTGACTTGGTATAGAATACTAAGCTGGCAATTATTTTATCTCATTACATTGGAGATATAACTTTCCCATCTCTGTCTTATGGAAGTTTGCTCAAAAAAAGTCATTAACAGAATAATTGTCATTCCTTTGAAGATAATATATCCCCTTCGCATCAAATACTCTTCTCACTCCAGCTGCTTCTATAGTTCTTGTCTTTCATATTTTACAGGTTCGCTATGCTCTAAACATGTATTTTTAAAAATATATATAGTATTTGTAATTTGATGGACTTCTTTCTTCTGTGTATTATTGAATTTAAATAATTCTGGAAAATTAACAGCCATTATCTCTTTAAATATAAACTCTGCCTCATTCATTCTCTCTGGTCTAGTTCTTAACCTTAACTAGAAATTTTAATTTATCTTTTATGCCACTAATATCTTTCTGTTATTCTTCATTTCTTTTCTCTTCATGCTTTATTCTGAAATATGTCTTTTGACTTATTCACCATTTCACTAATTCTATCTTCATCTATGAGGTGTGATCAAAAAATATGGGAAAGTTTAATTGAATTATTTTTATTTTTATTTTATTTTTAATTAAAGTTTATTGGGGGTGACAATTGTTAGCAAAGTTACATAGGCTTCAGGTGTACAATTCTGTAATATATCATCTATATATCACATTGTGTGTTCACCACCCAGAGTCAGTTCTCTTTCCATCACCATATATATATATATATATATATATATATATATATATATATATATATATAAAATACCATATATATATATAATTTATTTATTTTTATTAGTTTCATGTGTACAAAACACTGTAATAGACATTTATCATTTATACCCCTCACAAAGTGATAACCCCCTCCCCCAATCTACTACCCCTCTGACATTGCATACAGCCATTACATTTCCACTGTCTATATGTCTATATTCCTTATGCTGTACTCCACTTCTTGTAGATATATATATATATATATATATATATATACAAAATTATAGTTGACATTCATTATTATTCAGCTTCACCTTCAGGTGTACAGTGTAGTGATTCGGTATCTATAGCATCCCTGAAGTGGTTTCCTAATAAGACAAGTGTTCATCAGATACCCTACAAAACCTTTATAACATTATTGATTATATTCCCCAAATTGACTTTCATATCCCTGTGGCAATCTTGTGGTTACTGATTGACCATCACCATATATTTGATCCCTTTTATCGTCATCTACCACTCCCCTCTCCCCTTACCCTCTGGTAACCACTAAACCATTGTCTGTGTCTATGCGTTTTTCTTTCTCCATTTGTTTGTCTTGTTCCTTTGTTATTTTCAGTTTTATACAGCACATATCAATGAAATCATATGGTTCTTTACTTTTTTCTCTGACTTATTTTGCTTATCATAATAATCTCAAGATCCATCCATATTGTCACAAATGGTATTATTTCATCTTTTCTTATGGCAGAATAGTACTCCATTGTGAATGTATACCACATCTTCTTTAGCCAATCATCTATTGAAGGACACTTTGGTTGTTTCCATGTCTTGGCCACCATAAATAAAGCTGCAATGAATATAGGAGCACATATATCTTTACAGATAAATGTTTTCAGATTTTTTGGGTACATACCTAGGAGAGGGACTGCTGGATCATATCGTAATACATTCACTGTATTTTTTTATTACACCTCTTAAGTCTAATATTTGAAGTCCTGGGGGGGGCGTATAAATTTCTGTCATCTGTTTTTTTTTTCTACTGATTCTTATGCACTTTAATTTGAGAGAGAGAGAGAGAGAGAGAGAGAGAGAGAGAGAGCGCGCATGTGCGTGTGCATGTGTGTGCTTGCTTAGCTGTCATCTACCTATCATTTCATCTATCATTTATCTGTCTATTTATTTATTTATATCTATTATTTATTTATTTACTACAAGCTGCTCACTTTTCAGAAAATTATTTACATGGGCTCTGATGTCTAGCATGAATATAATTCACACAGGATTTGCATGTACTTCCACTCAATACTTGGGGACATTTTCAGTCCTCAACCACTTTAATCTAAATTCTTCACTTGTAGATTTTATGACCATCTAGATCAGGGGTGTCCAAATTGTGGCCCGCAGGCCAACTGCAGCCCGCAATCCATTTTTAATTGGCCCGCAGCAAATTCCAAAAATATATTTAGTTTACTTAAATAAACCAGGTGAGGCAATACGTACTTCACCTCGAGTGAGTGGGCCAGCTGTTTGTGTATTTTACTGCATATGGCCCTTGGTGAAAAACGTTGAAAAAAGTTTGGACACCCCGATCTAGATGCTGTAGGTTGCAAATCATGAAAGACCTGATTTTTGGTTACAACTTTTTAGGGATATATTACACATTTCTTTATTCAGTATCAGTTCTCTTGGGGCAAGGGACTGGAACAGATGTAGTTCTCATTCAGCTTTTATTAAATGTGCGATGGTATAGCTTTCTGAAAACACTTGTTTCTGCTGAAAAGTCTGATGATAACCTAATGGGCTTTCCGTTGTAGGTTACCGTTTTCTTTTCCCTGGCTGCCTTGAGGATTCTTTCTTTGTCGTGGATTTTAGACAGCTTCCATACATGTGCCTTGGAGAAGGCCTGTTGGGGTTGAGGTAATTAGGTGTTCTATTGGCTTCTTGGATTCGAGGATCCAGTTCTTCCACAAGTTTGGGAAGTTCTCATTGACTATTTGTTTGAACCTACTCTCTGTTCCTTTTTCCCTTTCTTCTCCTTCTGGTATGCCCATTATTCTTATATTGCTCTTTCTGATGTGAGATATAGATGATGTATTACAGAATTGTATACCTAAATCTATGTAACTTTACTAACAATTGTCACCCCCAAAAACTCTAATTAAAAAAAAAAGAACGAAAACATTAGTTTATGGAATAGAGGTCTCTCATCATACTTTCACATTTGGAAGGATACTGGGATTTATTTTCTCTCCCTAAGACCTACCGGGATATCACTTGCTAGATTTGGTTAATGGTCTCAGGGCAATGGTAACTTCTGTGCTATTTTCCCCTTTGGTTTCTGCCTCACTTTGATTTGGGTTGATAATTCCCTACTTGTCGGTTCTTTAATACTTTTAATAATTTATAACTTTATTTAGATTTCAAATTGTTAGTTGTGGCAGAATGACTCTGGATTCCTGACTTGTTATATTACTGATCCCTGTTTATACTCAGGCCCAAGAATCCTGAGTTTTATTATGATAATTACTTTTGACAATATTTCTAGATACAGTATAATTTTGAAGCTTTTTCCCTCTACCTATTATTGGGTGGAGGGAGAGTGGTTAGATATTTGGCTAGTGATCTGTTTGTTAATGGTAGTGAAGTATTTCTACAACATTTGGTCTGGAGAAACAACAGTTCTATTGATTATTTTCAGGCTGATAAAATTTATTTCACATTAGCATTATAAGTACATTTCAATTTAAGATTGTGGAAAATGGGTCAGATGGGATTCATAGCATGATACTCCAAAATATGGCACCTTGGCATATTTTAATATTGAATACTAAAATATTGGTGTATTGGATATTTATAGTGAGGGTAAGCAGGTAAAACACCTCAGGAGAGCAGAGTAAAGAGCAGAGGCATTGTAGCTGTTCTTTGAAATTCTGATTAGCCAGGGAATTCCTGCAAGGAGATATGGCTGCTGAAAGCAGGGTTTCAGGTCCTCACCTGTCTTTCAATAGGAAATATATGCGAAAAGCATATATTAAGGAGGGGAAGCATAATCTTAGGAAATGAGATATTTCATGTTCCTTCTGTGATTAGCCACACAGACATATAATATCTCTACTATTTTTGCAAAATGCTTTAATTCAGCAAATGATTACATTTGCTTCTCTATGGATATGGACAAGAATTAATTTGCCTTTCAAGGGGGTCCACATACTCACAGGAGGGATAATCTCTGTACATGAGGAAAATCAAAGTAGAGAGGGTTAGAGAAGGAAAAGATTTTCTGCTTGGGGGTGAGTGCATGAGGGCAATGGGGGGTGGTTGTAAATATATAGACATGTTGATATATTTGGTTTTATATTCTTTTGTACATATTTTCTTTTCCTTGACTTTCACATATCTCCATAGTTTGAAACATTATGTGGTTTATAAGCATGTATAAAAACTGCTTCTACAAGATTCTAAGCAACAAATTAAAAGATTTCTCTCTTCTTAAAAATAGTGGAACAAGGAGAGGCTAGGTAATCTGTGTTCATGGGATACAACAACAAAAATAGGCTAACAAATAATAGAAAACCTCTGGTTAATATCTTTACCATCCTGACTGATGGACTGAGGTAGAAAAGTAAGGTAAAGAACTTTCCAGCAGGTATAAATCTCATTTAGGTCTATCAGAAAAATTGACTAAGCATTTTATTAGAGATGCTTATTATTCTCCAGATTTTTAAAACATAATATATAGAGACACTCATTCTTAGATCAGGTTTGATTCAATTTTTCATTTCCAGATCTTGCTTTTGACCCAAACAGTCTTTAAAAGATCTAGTTTTGTAAAAAAAAAAAAAAAAAAAAAAAAAAAAGTCTGTTTAATTGTATTTTTTGTGCTGTTTGTTAAATTTTTGCTAAGTCAAACATACTTACATGTAACACAGACAGTAGGAATGGGACAATAGGCTCACTTAATATAATGCAGTCTTTTCAATGGACAGAGTTAGGAAATATATGTAGATATACTAACACATGTACATACACATATCTATATTTCTGTATATATCTACATGTATATTGAAGTAATTATGAGTTCATACTGATGTCTCTGACTCTAATTCAGCTCCACAGGTTCATTCTAATCTTCCCTCTTTGCTGATTTATAACTTCTTTCTCCAACAGTGAGAAACCTGACTCTCATTATTTACTACAAGGTCAAAAATGTTTATTCAATGGGGCCAGACAGTAAGTATTTTAGGTTTTGTGGGCCATAGTGTCTCTGCCCACAACTCCTTGGTTTGAATTTTATATAATTTTTCATGTGTCATGAAGAATTTTTTGTTTTTAAAATTTTTTTAGACATTTAAAATTGAATAAATGTTCTTTGTGGGACATACAAAGCTGAGTTAGATTTGTCCCATGGGCCTTACTATGCTGACCCTATTCTACAATATATTTATTGTTCTATAGTAGTATTCATGTAAAGTATTTCAGGATTGCTAACTTATACTTCTCAGATAAACAAATTTATCAATTAGAGCACAGTGGTTGTGTACAGTTCTTTTAGTCTTTGTCCTTATGGTCAAAATAATATTTTCAAAGCTTTTACAACAGCTCCTTTCTTCCTCACTCTCATCAGTGTGATAATGACATTCATTGAAATGCAGTCATTTTCATCTGTAACAGTCTACATTTGAACCTGGGATTCCCCAGGATCTTGGTTATTTTTTAAAATTTGTATACAATAAAATAGCACTTTGTGATGGGCAATTCTGTGTTTTGTCAAATGCATAGAGATGTACCTGCCAGCATGTTGTCATTACCCAAAAATTTCTCTCCTACTTTCCTTTAATAGTCAACCTCTTGTTCAACCTTCATTCTATGGAAACTATTAATCAAAACTTTATCGTCAACCCCTCCCCAAATCCTAGCAACTACTGATCTGTTTTGTTTTCCTATAGTTTTGCCTTTCCGAGTGTCATATATGAAATCGTATAATATGTAGCCTTTGGGGTCACTTTCTCTTATTTAGCCTAAATATTTAGGATTGTTATGTCCTCATGAAGAATTGACCCCTTTACCATCATGAATAATATCCTTTATCAATGTTAACAATACTTGCTGTTAAATCTACTTTTTCGGATATTTTTTAATTAAAGTTTATTGGGGTGACAAGTGTTAGTAAAGTTACACAGGTTTCAGGTGTACAATTCTGTAATACATCATCTATATATCACATTGTGTGTTCACCACTCAGTCAGTTCTCCTTCCATCACCATATATTTGATCCCTTTTAACCCTTGTCTACTTTATCTGATATTAATACAGCTTGTCTGGCTTTCTTTGACTTGTATTAGCATAGTATGTTTTTTCTATCCTTTCACTTTTAACTTATGTGTGTTGTTATATTTCATGTGCATTTCTTATAGGCAGCATATACTTGAGTCTTGCATTTTTATCCAATCTGACAATCAGGATATTTAGATTATTTACATTTAATGTGATTAGTGATACGTAGGTTTAAATCTATCATCTTGTTATTTGATTTCTATTTGCCACATATGGTCTCTTTTCCCTTTTTCTTGTTTTCCAACTTTCTAAAAATTTAATTGACTTTGGAAGGAATCATATTTTTTAATTGACTCCTTTGGAAGGAGTCAATAATTTAATTTGCTAATCTGTTTTTTAATTGGTGTATTTAGACCATTAACATTTAATGTAATTATTGGTACATTAAGGCTTAAGTTTCCCGTTTTAGTTTTTGTTTGTTCTCTCTCACTCCTGTTTTCTTTTCCTTGGACTTTTTGGGTTACTTAATCATTTTTTTAGAATTTGTTTTTATTTATCTACAGTGTTTGAGTGTATCTCTTTGTATAACTATTTTAATGGTTGCTGTAGGTATCATGTTATAATATATATAACTTATCACAGTCTACTAGTGTCAACATTTTCAACTTATTTGTTATTTACCCATATTTTTGCTTTCTGAGTTCTTTCTTCCTTTATAATGTTCCAAGATGTTTTCTTTTATCATTTCAGTTCTGTTTAGAAAAGTTCTTTTACCTATTCTTTTAGGGTAAGTCTGCTGGTGAAAAATTATCTTAGTTTTCCTGAAAATGTCTTGATTGATTTCCTCTTCGTTCTGAAGGATATTTTCACTAGATATAGGATTCTGGGTTGACAATTCTTTTCTTTCAACACTGGAAAAATGTTGTGCCACTTTCTTCTGGACTCCAAGATCTTTGATGAAAAATCTGCTGTAATTTGAATTGGGAAGGTATTGTTTCTCACTTATTTCAAGATGTTTTTCTTTGTCTTCAGTTTTAAAAAGTTTTTACTATGACGTTTCTTTATGCACATTTCACAGGGCTTCATCCAGCTTCTTGAATTATCAGACATTATTCTTTTTGAATACCTTGTCAACCTTACCCTATTTCTTTTCTCTTTCTGTGATTCCAATGATATGAATGTTAGATTATTTGCTATAGTCCCACCTGTCTCTAATGATCTCTTTATATTTTTATCAGTTTTCTCTCTGTTATTCAGATTTGTATGATTTATATTGTTCTATATTGAAGCTCATCTTTCTTCTGTCCTCTTTATTCTGCTATTAATCTTATCCATTGAGTTTTATATTTTGGTTATTGTATATTTTGTATTTAAAATTTCTTTTTGGTTCCTCTTTACATCTTTTTTCTTTGTTAAGAGTTTCTATATTTTCTGAGATCTTCTATTTTTTCATTTGTTTTTAGTGTGGCCCATTAAAATACTTTTTATGATGACTGCTTTAATATTTTTGCCAGATATTCCTAAAATCTGTGTTATTTCAGTGTTAGTATAAGTTGGTTATCTTTTCTTGTTCAATTGATATCTTAATTCTTGGTATGACAAACGATTTTCAATTGACACCTGGATATTTGGATATTATAAGATTCTGGGTCTTTTAAAAATCTTATGTTTTATCAGACCTCTTCTGACACTGCTCAGGTGAATGAAGGAAAGTGCCATCTTGTTACTGACAGGATTTTTACTCAGTCTCTGTTCACATGTGGGGAAAAGGGCTCTTTTTTCTGCTAGACAGAGGTAGGAGTTCAAATTTTCCACTTTGGCTTCTCTGATACCACCGTGGCTAGTAGGACGGGGGGCATCTAATTTCTACTCACCACATGGACTGTACTGACACCATGAGGAATTTACCTTGTTACCATTAAATAGTGGTAAAAAATTATAACGCTTCCAATGCCAGTGGGAGAGGAAAGGGTGCCTAATTATTTCCAGGGGGTCGGGCTGAGTACAGCTACAGGTTTTTCACGTGGCTCCCAAAGACACTGCAGAGGATGGTGACCCCATTACCACTGAATGATATTGAAAGTTCTGATTCTCCATTACGCTTCCTCTGACACCATCCCAAGAAGAGGAAAGGATGCTTTGTTACCACCAAGTGGAGGTAAAATTCTCGGCTTTCCATGTGGTTTCCACTGACATCATGTGGTGGAGGAGGGAGGGGATGGTAAAGCTCATTATTTTTTTTTTTAATTGTTCATGCTTTTTTATTCCTGATATTGTTTGTTTATGTTTTCTCCCCGTTTCCCACCCCTTAATCACTTTTGCTAGAGATATATTCATTTTACTGACCTTTTTAAAGAACCAAAATTTGGCTTTGTGGATTTTTTTCTCATGTATGTTTGTTTTCTATTTCTTTGATTCTTGCTGTGTCTTTATTGTTTCTTTCCTTCTGCTTTCACTAGGCGTGGCTTTTCTCTGGCTTCTTGAGATAGATGCTTATACCATTGGTTTCCAGCCTTTCTTCTTGTAAAACACATGCACACTTGGCTATAAATTTCCCTCTGAATACTGCTTTAACCGTATTCCTCTGTTTTGATGTTGTATTTCCATTAGCAATCGGTTCACACTGTCTTCTCATTTCCTTGTGACCTGTCATTTAGAGCTACGTATATGGCTTAATTTCCAAGCAATTGGGGATTTCCTGTTGTGTTTACAGTTTTACTTCCAGCTTAATTCCACAGTGGCCAGGAGCACAGTCCTGAATGACTTGCTTTATGGGCTGGCATATGGCGTATTGGCAAAGGTCCCACGTGCCAGTGGAGGGATGTGGGTTCCGCTCTCATCTGGTGCAGTGGTCTGTATCACTGGCCAATTAGGTCAGTCCCATCAGGGCTGTTGTTCAGAACCTCTCGTCCTGTCGGATGATTTGTCTACTTAGTAAGTCAGCCATGGAGAGAGGGGGGTTAAGTCTCCCTCTACGTTTTGGATATCTTTCCTGTTTCAGTCGACTCCTTTATTTCGTTTTCTCATTGCTTCCCTAAGGTTGTAATCTCTCTCTAAGTGTCACCCCTTCCAGCGTACGCTGTGCCCTCTCCCTTAGCGTCTGCTTCATCTGGCTTATTCCTCTGGCCTTCTTCTTCGCTGTTTCATTGCATTTAAATCTCACGTATGTTGCATGTACCGGAAGCCATTGCTGTCGCAGTGACACCACGGACACCTACCCATGTTTGCCCGAGTGTTAGCTTTTCCATTGCCTGGTGCTTCTGACATCCCCACGTTTCTGCTGAGGTTACTGTCTTTCTGTCTGAAGAGCTCATTTGAGAGCTGCCTTCGTCCAGGCCTGTGGTGACGGGCGCTCCTGGAATGGCTGGGCCTGGACACCTTCATTTCTGAAGTCTGTGTTCACGGCCGTGGAGTCCTGGGTCGGCAGCTCCTGTCCACACCGTGACTTTTCAGCTGTCATCCGACTGTCCTCTGGCCGCTTCCTTCTCCGCTGAAAATGCAGCTCCATCTTTTTCTTGCTCCTTTAAAAACAATGCAGCTCTCTTCCCTGGGCACTTGTAGTGTTTCCTCGTTTCCTCTGTTTTCGGTGGTTTTACCTGGACGGATCAGGATGGTTTCCTTGGTATCTCTCCTGCTTGGCCTTGCGGAGTGTCTTAAATCTGTCGGTTGGTGCCTTTTGTTGGTCTTAGGAAGTTTTCAGTCATTGAATCCATGGGTCTCTCCGCTTTTCTTTTTCCTCCTCTTTTTGCTTTAGTCGTACGTTTGCTATTCACTGTTTACTCAGTTCTGTAACCCAGAGCTCTGCTGTGTCGCAAATGCTGTTACATGAACCCATTGGTTTCTTAATGACAAATACCGTATTTTCCAGTTATAGAATTTCCATTTAGGTCTTTTTACGGATTATGTCTTTGGTAAAATTCTCCATATTTTCCATCTATCCACCCATCAGTTCCTATACTTTCTTGGATTTCATTTCCTTTTTCTTGGTTGTTATTTATTTATTTATTTTTATTTCAACTTATTGGGGTGACAATTGTTAGTAAAATTACATAGATTTCAGGTGTACAAGTCTGTGTTACATCATCTATAAATTCCATTGTGTGTTCACCACCCAGAGTCAGTTCTCCTTCCATCACCATATATTTGATCCCCCTTACCCTCATCTCCCACCCCCCCACCCCCCTTACCCTCTGGTAACCACTAAACTATTGTCGGTGTCTATGAGTTCTTGTTTCTCATTAGTTTGTCTTGTTCTTTTGTTGTTTTTCATTTATATACCACATATCAGTGAAATCATATGGTTCTCTGCTTTTTCTGTCTCACTTATTTCGCTGAGCATTATACTCTCAAGATCCATCCATGTTGTCACAAATGTTCCTATATCATCTTTACTCACCGCCAAATAATATTCCATTGTGTATATATACCACAACTTCTTTATCCATTCATCTATCGAAGGACATTTTGGTTGTTTTTATGTCTTGGCCACCGTAAACAAAGCTGCAATGAACATTGGAGCACACGTGTCTTTATGTGTAGATGTTTTCCGATTTTTTGGGTAGATACCCAGGAGAGGGATTGCTGGGTCATATGGTAATTCTATTCGTAATTTTTTGAAGAACCTCCACACTGCCTTCCATAACGGCTGCACCAGTCTGCATTCCCACCAACAGTGTATGAGGGTTCCTTTTTCTCCACAGCCTATCCAACACTTGTTAATATTGGTCTTGTTGATGATAGCCATTCTGACTGGGGGGAGGTGATATCTCATTGTGGTTTTTATTTGCATTTATCTGTTGATTAGTGATGTTGAGCATTTTTTCATATGTATATTTGCCATTTGTATGTCCTCTTTGGAGAAATGTCTCTTCAGGTCTTCTGCCTATTTTTCAATTGGGTTGTTTGTTTTTTTGTTGTTGGGTTTCATGAGTTCCTTGTATATTTTGGATATTAGCCCCTTATCGGAGGCACTGTTTGCAAAAATCTTCTCCCATTCAGTTGGTGGCCTCCTTATTTTGCCGATGGTTTCTTTTGCTGTGCAGAAACTTTTAAGTTTCATATAGTCCCATTCGTTTATTTGAGCTTTTACTTCCATTGCCTTTGGAGTTAAATTCATAAAATGCTCTTTGAACCCAAGGTCCATAAGTTTAGTACCTATGTTTTCTTCTATGCAGTTTATTGTGTCAGGTCTTATACTTAAGTCTTTGATCTATTTTGAATTAATTTTGGTACATGGTGACAGATAGCAGTCCAGTTTCATTCTTTTGCACGTGGCTTTCCGATTCTCCCAGCACCATTTATTGAAGAGGCTGTCTTTCCTCCATTGTATGTTTTTAGTTCTTTGTCAAAAATTATCTGTCCATATTTATGTGATTTTGTTTCTGGGTTCTCAATTTTATTCCATTGGTCTATGTGTCTGTTTTTCTGCCAGTACCATGCTGTTTTAATTATTGTAGCCCTGTAGTACAAGCTAAAGTCAGGGAGTGTGATACCTCCAGTATTGTTCTTTTTTCTAAATATTGCTTTGGCTATTCGGGGTCTTTTGTGGTTCCAAACAAATCTGATGATTTTTTGTTCTATTTCTTTAAAAAATGCCCTTGGGATTTTGATGCAGATTGAATTAAATCTGTATATTGCTTTGGGTAATATGGCCATTTTAACTATGTTGATTCTTCCAATCCATGAGCATGGAATGTCTTTCCATTTCTTTGTGTCTTCTTCAATTTCTTTCAAAAATGTCTTATAGTTTTCAGCATATAGGTCTTTCATATCCTTGGTTAAGGTTATTCCTAGTTATTTTATTCTGTTTGCTGCAATTGCAAAAGGAATTGTTTTGAGATTTCATTGTTAGTATATAGGAATGCAATGGACTTTTGTACGTTGATTTTGTAGCCAGCAAATTTACTGTCTTGGTTGATTGTTTCTAATAGCTTTTGGTGAAGTCTTTAGGGTTATCTACATATAGCATCATGTCATCTGCAAAGAGTGATAATTTAACTTCTTCATTCCCAATGTGGATGCCTTTTATTTCTTTCTCTTGCCTGATTGCTCTGGCAAGGACTTCCAACACTATGTTGAAAAGCAGAGGTGATAGGGGACAGTCCTGTCGTGTTCCTGAACGTAGAGCAAAGGGCTTCAGTTTGTCACCATTAATTATGATATTAGCTGAGGGCTTGTCATATATGTCCTTTATTATGTTAAGGTATTTTCCTTCTATACCTATTTTATTAAGTGTTTTAATCATAAATGGAGATTGTATCTTGTCAAATGCTTTTTCTGCATCAATTGATATAATCATATGATTTTTGTCCTTTATTTTGTTTATGTGATGTATCACCTTGATGGATTTGCGGATGTTGAAACATCCTTGGGCCCCGGGGATGAACCCCACTAGGTCGTGATGAATAATCTTTTTAATGCATTGTTGTATTCGATTTGCTAGAATTTTGTTTAGGATTTTTTCTTCTGTATTCATCAGAGATATTGGTCTGTAGTTTTCTTGTTTTGTGTTGTCCTTACCAGGGTTTGGTATCAGAGTAATGTTGGCCTCATAAAATGAGTTAGGGAGTACTGTCTCTTCTTCAACTTTTTGGAAGAGTTTGAGCAGGATTGGTATTAGATCCTCTTTGAAGGTTTGGTAGAATTCACTAGTGAAGTCATCTGGTCCCGGACTTTTGCTTTGGGAAGGTTTTGGATGACTGATTCAATCTGTTACTGGTGATCGGTCATACTGAATATTTTCACTGCCCTAAAAATTCTCTGTGCTTCACCTATTTAGTTATCCCCCCAACCCCTAGCAACCATTGATCCCTTTACTCTCACTATAGTTTTGCTTTTTCCAGAATGCCATACAGTTGGCATCATGCAGTATGTAGTCTATTAGGACTGGCTTCTTGCACTTAGTAATATGCATTTAAATGATGTCCATGTCTTTTCATGGCTTGATGGCTCATTTCTTTTTAGTGTTGAGTAATATTCCATTGTCTGAATGTACCACAGTTCATTTATCCATTCACTTACTGAAAGACATCTTGTTTGCTTCCAGGTTTTGGCAATTATGAATAAAGCTGCTATGGATATTAATTTTGTAGACATAAGTTTTCACCTCTTTTGGGTCAATACCAAGGATCACAATTGCTGTATTATATTGTAAGAGTTTGTTTAGTTTTGTAATAAACCTCCAAGCTGTCTTCCAAAGCAGCTGGACCATTTTACATTCCCACCAGCAATGAATGAGAATTCCTTTTGTTACACTGATATTTGGTGTTGTCAGTGTTCTGGATTTTGGCTTTTCTAATAGGTGTGCAGTGGTGTCTCAGTGAGCTTTCAATTTGCATTTCCCTGATGACATATTATGTAGAACATCTTTTCATATGCTTATTAAATATCTGTATATCTTCTTTGGTGCAATATCTGTTAAGATCTTTGGCCCATTTTTGCTTTCTCATTGTTGAATTTAAAAATTCTTTGCATACATTGTTTTACAAAAATGTTATTCAATTTACTTTAACTACAAAAGAATAAAAGTTTCCCCATTTCTCCTATTTGATACCCATTTTTGTAGATGTTCTTTATCAAATTTAGAATGTTGTAACTATCTTTTAAAACAAATGTAACGCAATAGTTTAATTTATATATGACTTATTAAGAGTAATAAACTTTCACAATTTTCTATTTTAACATATTTTACATAATTTTATAATTCTTTCATATTTATTACATAATATAAAAACTATTCCAGTTTTGCTTAAATGTCTTCATTTAGAACATTTTCTTAAAATTGGCCTTGTGTCAATGCCCATTCCTTTGTTTCTTATCTTAGTAACCTAAGGGTCAGCCATTACCTAAAACTTAATTTTTCTCCTTTGAGCACATTTCTTCTTTTTCATTTCTCTGTTTTTTATATATAAGTTCTTGATACCATTTATTCTAAATGTACATAAGATAACTCCCTAGACTAATTAAATATGTGCTCCATTAAGTATGATAAATTTAACAATCTTGTTAATTTCCCTCCAGATTAGACAATTTAGTTTCACAAAATTGCATAGCTAAGCAGGTGAATCCCTTTATGCTCCATCCAGATCCCGTCTCATTGAAGGACTTGTCCTAGCTGTTGGGAATGATGTAAGCAGGAAGCCTTCAGCTGTCAGGGATATCTGAGCTGCAGGGAGCCACAATGTTACCCCCACTACCCTAATCCATGTGGAGATATAGATGTATAGCCATCTGGACCCAATAGGGAAGAACTCTGAAGGTCTATTTTTACTTCAGATTCTCCAATAAGGTTGCCCAAGGCATTTGTAGGGCCTGCATTACAGTTTGAACATGTCCCTCTCTCCATGCCTGCTTGATCCCTCTACTTCCCAAGAGTGTTGATCCCTTCATAACCATCCTGCTTACTAAACTATTCCTCGGTCTACTTTCAAAAGAACCCAACCTGTGGCACTAAGTAAATAGTTTTCCTTTGATAGTATTATTTATATCCACAGAGGTAGTTCCATATCTTATTCTATTCCAACTAATCCCTAAGGCACTATGCCCAGCACAAAAAGGAAAAGAAAAACTTTTTTATTTAACATCACAGAATAAGACAGCATATTTTCATGATATTAGCTGAACAGAATTTCTATTCCTTCTTCATCTCAAGATAGATCTCTCTGTTTGAACTAGATGTTCTCATGGTGCATACAAATGACCTATTCCTGCCATCAATCTCTTATAATTTTTCAAAGATATTTTAAGCAAACAGGTAGCTCTATATCCAGAATCTCTCCGGTCACAAACACAAATAATTGCAAGTGACCATTTACTGACACAGACCAACATGTGCAAAAATTTAGGGCAAATTACAGAATTTTAGCTAAAAAAAAAATGAAAATAAGACACAAAGTTCTTGCCAACGAAACACAGAATAACTTCCCTGCAACCAAAAGAAATAAATGAGTAATTTCCCACTCTATCTTTGCTAGGGCCTTTGGTCATCCCTCAGTAACATAATTGAATACACTGTTCAAAAGCCTATGGTATTAAAGCCACCCCACCTTTCCTCCAGTCCTATGGAATCCTTCTGACATCAAAAGACCTTTCCATGCACTTACAAGGGGCGGGGAATTGGTGACATTTGCTGTAATTGCCCAATCCATACATACATCCAGTACTCTGACTTCAAACTTCCTCTCCAAGTGTTTGATGTCATTCTTGGTGTGGTATTACTTGATTCAGGGCTTTTTGTTTGTTTCAGGTATACAAAACAACATAATGATTAGATATTTACACCCCTTACAGAATGATAACCCCACCAAGTCTACTACCCATCTAACATCATACATAGCTATTACAATATTATTGACTATATTCTATATGCTGTACTTTACATTCCGTGAATATATATATTATATATGTCATACATATTATATATATATATATATATATATATATATATATATATATATGTAATAGTTGACATTCAATATTATTTTATGTTATTTCAGGCATATAGCACAGTGGTCTTGCTTCACTCTTGTAGGTTCTCATGAGTTGAACCATTAACCATCTTGGTATGACCTCCAAATTCTTAAGGAAAAGGTATATGGCAAATTCATTATGTTGAGGTTTACTTTAAGTTTGATACAAGAGCCTAGGTCTCTAAATTAGCCAATCAGAAGATGTTACACTTGGTAGAGACACAGGAAAAAAAGACTGATTAGGAAATCATTGTTAGATCATCTAAATCATTGTTAGATGAAAAAGAATGCTTGGTTAAGGATATTAAGACTATTGCCTGACAGATAGCTGGTGAGGTTAGTAAATAACATCACTATTTTAAAAAAATTCATTTAGGTCTATCTGAATCTATCAGGTCTATGTTTTATGGGAGATACCCTATTTAGAGCCTCTATAGTGAACAGAATATAAAACTGTCTCTGACTAATTTAATCCAACAATACTCAAAACAAAGAGTTTATGGAAAGCAGTAGATTTAATGATTTTTTAAGAATATGTGCCTTTGGCAGATAACCTCGATTTAACTGCAATTTTCATTATGCTGTGGCTTTCAATCCCTTATATCCTGTAATACTTTTGACTCCAGAGACAGTCTTTATAACAATAAAAGTCATGTGAACCAGAAGAAATAACTGTTAGACCCCATTTTAATTTCACCTGCAATCTCAATCCCTTTCCCTCAACAGAGTTATATTCCTGACAGAGGTGGGGAGACTGGGATTTGATATCCCAGTAGTGTTTATTCTATTGCCTATGCTATGCCCCAATTTCCCTCCACTTACACCTGGAAATAAGATCCAGGGTTCCACAGACATCTCTATGGCTTCTTATGCAGGCCTTGAGTCTGCCTTAGAACTCATAAAGTTTGGGGCCCCTACTGCTTTGCCATTTTCTTTCCAATTTATGGTCTCTATGACTAGTGCTTGCTTTACCTTTAAAGGTAAATTTTATGAGGGGCCCAAGGTCTCAGCCTTGAATGTAGGGTTCAAGGGTATAGCAATTACACAGGTCAGACAATTGATAGGATTTATAACATTTCACACATGGGGCTTTAATAAAGGTAAGTACAGCAGGAGAAAGTATAGTCAATCATTGAAGGATTTGATACATCCAAGAGCTCCTCTCAGAGTCCTTTCTAGGTTGCAGAGGATTGTGCTTTGCATATGGACCACTGAAATATTCTCAAGTTATCTTTGTTTGAAGGAAGCCAAGACACAAATTTACTGAGAGGTCTTTAATACTCCTGAGGTCACAGCTAAAACTAGACCGTGTAAACAGTAAAACTAGGTGCAACCATCAACTTATAGATCCCTAGCCAATGTAAACAAGCTAGTACAGAATGCACCATAGAAACTTTTAACTTTAAATAGCACATTGTAAATTATTAACTAGCACGTTTCATCCTAGTCTTAGCCAAAGGTCAGTACCAGACTTTCAGGCATCCCTAGAGATGAGAGTAGAGCTATTCCAGTCCAGTTACAAGTTAAATGTATTCTTACACAGAGAGATAAGTGATCTATAAGTCCTCAGTACCTTGGCTTCTTCCTTCTATCTCCATTGTTAAAGGCAACAGATAGTCCTGTGTAACAGAAAGTTTGCTGAGGGACACATTGTCAAGTTTCACAAAAGATGCTTGGGCTTATTGCCTTTCTTTAGGTGGAGGCCTTCAACTTGAGAAATCCTTTGAACTTCGATCAATTTATTGAATAGCTAGAAGAGGCTAGAATAAGAAAAAGATCTGGGGGCTATGTTATCAAAGGGAATCTCAGTTGCCATTGGCAAGGACTGTAGGGCATACTATTGTAGATGGGTAATAAGTAGTTATTCAGTTCACAGTCTCATCCAACTCTGAAAGAAAAAAAATCTATAGAATAATCTTTCCATCAGGTTCTCCATGTTTTGTTTTGTTGTGTTTTTGTTTGTTTGTTTGTTTTCTCAAGGGACCACAGAAAACAAAATGTGCTGAACTATACTCCCATAATTGTATTTGGCTGGAAATGTATGGCTGTGGCTTTTGTGCTTTTTGGCACTGTATTAATTTGCTTAGTTTGTTAGGGCTGCTGGAACAAAGCACCACAAATTGGGAGGTTTGAACAACAGAAATGTATTCTTTCACAGATCTGGAAGCTGAAAGTCCAAAATCAAATTATTGGTAGGGTTGGTTCCTTCTGAGGGCTGTGAAGGAAGGACCTGTTCCAGGCCTCTCTTGTTGGCTTATAGATGCCTGTCTTCTCCTTGTGTCTTTACATCATTTTCCTTCTGTATGTGTCTGTCTCCATATCAAAATTTCTTCTTTTTATAAGGACAGCAGTCCTGTTGGATTGGTGCCCACCCTAATAACATCATTTTAAATTGACTAACTCTGTAACGACTATCTCCAAAAAAGGTCACATTCTGCAATGCTGGGAGCTAGGACTTCAACATATTAATTTTGTGGGGGGCGGGGGAGGTGGCGGGAGTACACAGTTCAACCCAGAACAAGCGCATACAGAAAATCTTTTTCTTTGCACTCCTATTCTTCCTATAGACATTAATTGTACTCAAGATAGGCTGTGGCTTATGCTGCCTTCTCTCATGGAGGAAACATTTCCTGATGGCAAAAATAGCAAGACGTGTATGTAACGAGGTAGACATAACAGATAGCCCTCTGGACAGGAATCAACTGTGACATAATTAGAAACCCATGTGTGTTTTCAAAACACAGAAACCAAGACAGCTTGGATGCTGCAAAGTGACCATTCAGTGCCAAAATGGCAAATGAAGCCCTTTAGCAACTATGAGTAAAATGAACAGGAAGACTGTTTTTCTGTGCTTTGAGGAGGGCAATTAAACAATGTTTACTGTAATTTACTAAAATTGTTTACTAAGAATTGTTTACTAATTGTTTACTAGCAATTTACTAAAAATTGTTTTCCAATTTATTGGTACAATTACCAATAACATAATAACAATAATTTCTCTTGCTAATATACAGTTTTATGACATATATATATTGGAGCCCATAAAATGTTTTAAATATCCTCTTTAATTTACAACAAGAACATATTATAGAAAATTAAATTCCTTTCATGAAAAATTCAAAAAGGGTATAATAGTGATGTTCACAATCATATTCACCTTCCACTTTGTTACTTTAAAGAGTATTTGTACCCAGGTGATTGTGATATGCCATGGTCAAGGGTCCTGGTTGGAAGCATAGGCTACAGGCATGTTCTTCTCCTGGCTCCTGGCTCTTAACAAGAAATGTTCTCTTCCGTGGTTTCTAAGCATAATGTCTTTATAGTAACCAAGTAAATATATCATCACCATTGGAAAAGGTTTTAAAATAATTTTCATTTGTATAGGTCTAGAGTATGATTTTGTTACTTTCTCACATATTCTTAACTATTTCTTGTTCTTTAATAATTCCTATTTAAAAAATCACAGATGGAATAGTCTCCAAGATAGACTAGATCCTAGGTACAAAAACAAACTTAACAGGCTTAAAAGTTGATATGTTCTCAGAGTATAATTAAATTAAACTAGAAATCAATAAGAAAAAGATATCAGGAAAATCTTTAAACACTTGAATAATAAACAAACAAAAAGACACTTCTAAATAATCCATGGGTCAAAGAGAAAATCTCAATAAAAATAGAACATATTTCTACCTGAATGAAAATACAACATATCAAAATTTGTGGGATGCAGCTAGAGTGGAGCTTAGAGAAAATTTTATAGTAATAACTGCTTACATTAGAAGTGAAAAAAAAAAACTCTCAAATCAATAATCTAAGTTTCTACCTCAAGAAACTAGGAAAAGAAGAGCAAAATATAGCCAGAGCAAGGAGAAGGAAAGAAATACTAAAGATAAGTCAAAGAAATTGAAACAGAAAAATAATATAGAAAAACAATGGAACATAGAGTTGGTTGGTGAAAAGATAAATAAAACTGATAAACTTCTAGTAAGACTTAAAAGAAAAACTAGAGAAAGCACAAATTGCCAACATCAAGAATGAAAGAGGGTATTTAACTAAATGTAATACAGATATTAAAAGGATAATAAGAGAACATTATAACCAACTTTATTCATATAAATTTGGTGATTTAGATTAAGTGGATCATTTTTTTTAAAACCACACAGTATTAAAACTCACCCAAAATTAAACATATAACATGAATTATCCTATAAGTATTAAAGAGATTTAATCTCTAGGTAAAATCTTCCAAAAATGAAAATTCCATGGCCATGTGGTTTCATTGATGAATTCTACCAATCATTTAAAGAAGACATTTCCAGAAAATAGAAGAAGAGGGAACACTTCACAGTAAATCTTATACCTGCATTACTGTAAAACGAAAATCAGGTAAGAGCAGTACATAAAAAGAAAACTATAGACCAATATCCCTCATGAACATGGACATAAAAATTCTTAAAAACAGCAAATTGAATCTAGCAATATAGAAAAAGGATAATATGCCATGATCAAGTGGGATTCATCTATAAAATTCAGGGCTAGTTAAATATTCACAAATAAATCAATATAATCCATCATATGTACAGTTTAAAGTTGAAAAATCACATAATCATATCAACTGATACAAAAGAGCAGTGGAGGAAAAAGTGCAAAATTCATTCATGATAAAAATTCTCAGCAAACTAATAATAGGAGGGAACTTCTATAATCTGATTAAGGCATAAAGAAAAAAGATACAGCTAACACCATACTTAATCATAAAAGACTGAGTACTTTCCACCTAAGATCAGGACAAAGCAATGATTTCTTCTAGCTACTACTATTCAATATCATACCAAAGTTATTAGCCAGTGTACAAAGGGAAAAATAATAACAAAGGCCCACAAACTGGGGAGGAAGAAAGAAAACCATCCCTATTAACAGGCAATATGATTGTCTACCTATAGAATCCTAAGGATCTACAAAAATATCCCACTAGAATTAATAAATGAGTTTAGCAGGTTGCGAGATACAAGGTTAACGCACAAAAATCAGTCACATTTATATGTAGTAGCAATGTACAATTGGAAATACAGAAAATTTATCAACAATACAACTTTTAATAGTTGCAAAAAACAAAACAGGTATAAATCTAAGAAAGTACAGCATCTATATGCTGAAAACTACAAAATACTGATGAAAAAAATTAAAGAGGCCTAAGTAAATGGAATGATATTTTATGTTCATAGGTTGGCAAACTTAATATAGTCAAGCTGTCACTTATCCCTAAATTGTTCTACTAATTTAATGTAATTCCAATCAAAATCCCAGTAAACTATTTTTACTGATGTAGAAGTGATTTCTAAAATTCATATGGAAGTACAAAGAAACAAGAATAACAAACAATTTTGGAAAAGAAGAAGAAAGTGGGATGACTTATACTACCAGATTTTAAGGCTTACTATATAGTTATAGTAATTAAGAAATTATGGCATTGGCATATAAAGCAATGGAAAAAACTAAAGAGTTCAGAAAAAAACAATATATGGGAATATGAGGTAGATATAATTTTTCCTACTCTTCCCACAAACTACAAGTAAAGACCCTGGACATTATGCATATAACAAACATTAGACTCTGAAAGATGAAGAGAAAAATGCAGATTAGCTAAGGACCTTAGGACCCAAAGAGACACAAGGTGGAAATTTCCCTCAGTTTTCTTTTTGCCTCATGTGTCCCAGACTGGATACTGGAGAAACCAGCAACTAGGAAATGACAATGGGCAGAGGAAAAATAGAAAACAAAAAATTCTACTCTCTCTAGCCTAAGGGCAAGGAAAGAGGAAGCCTAACAAGAGAGAAAACTTTTAGAAAATAACCTTTCTTCTGCAGCCAAACATCACTCGTAAAAGACTGTGGCCTGACTTCTACCCATGCCAACAGCAGTTAAGTGGAAAGCGTAGTCTTTTAACTTCATCAGGCCATAATGAGGCATTCCATCTCCCTGCAAGTATGGTGTCAGAGGTCAAGAAGGGAGCTGGGAATTTCATCCACACCAAGCAGCACAAGTGCCCTCCCTCAAACCATGGAGTGAGTGGAAACCATGTGGGGAGCTTGGACTTCCTTCATAACCTGGTAGTAATAAAGCACCTCTCCTCCTGTCCACTGAAATGGTATTAGAGGGGCCTTAGTGGAGAGTTGAAATTCACAATACTGTCCAATCGTAAAAAGGCACCCACCCCATGGTATCAGTGGAGATCATGTGGAGAGTAGTAATGAGGCCCTCCTACCAATCACAGCCAGGGAGATACCAATGGAGGCCTAGTGAGAAGCTGAAACTCCCACCCCTGCCCAGCAGTAATGATGAGCTCCCTCCTGTTCAAGTATCAACAAAGGCTAAGTGGGGAAACTAGACTTCCCCTTGCAACTGACAGTAATGAGGCAGTGCTCTCCCTTCTTCTCTGAATTGACAGAGGAAGCTTGCTAAAACAAAAGGTTTATATATGATCCAGAGTCTCATATAATATGCAAAATGTCAAGGTTACAATAGAAAAAATAATCACTTATACCAAAAACCAAGAAGATCTCAAGCTAAATGAGAAAAGACAATAAATAGAATTCAAAACAAAGATTACAGATGTGTTAGAATTATCTGGCCAAGATTTTAAAGCAGCCATCGTAAATTTTGTTCAATGACCAATTACAAAAATACTTGAAACACACTTATGTACACACTTGAAATGAAAAAAAAAATAAAATAGAAAGCCTCAGCAAAGGAATTGAAACTCTCAGCAAAGAAATAGAATATGTAAAGAAAAACCAAATAGAAATTTTAGAACTTAGAAATGCAAAAACTCAGTGCATTGGATCAAGAGCAGCATGGAAGACAAGGAGAAAATAATTACTGAACTTGAAGACAGAATAGAAATTACACAATCCTAACAATAGAAATTACACAACAGAGAAAACATACTAACAATAATGAACAGATTCTCAGATACCTATCAAAAGATTTTTAAAAAAATCTAACATTTATTTCATAGAAGTCCCAGAAAAAGAGAAGAAATAGGGTGGGGCTGAAAAACTTCTTGATGAAATAATGGCTGAAATCTTCCCAAATTTAGCAGAAGGCATAAACCTGCAGATCCAAAAAACTGAGCGAGCCACAAATAAATCCACATAAAGGCACATCATAGTAAAGTGTCTGAAAATGGAAGACAAAAAAAAAAAAAAAATCTTGAAATCAGTGATAGAAAAACAACAACTTCCCTATAGTGGTACAACCATTCAAATGACAGAGGATTTCCTATCAGAAAACATGGAGGCTAGAAAAAAGTGGTAATATTTTTCCAATGCTAAAAGAAAAGAACTGTAAACCCAAAATCCTATGTCCAGTGAAAATATTCTTTAGGTGTATAAAGGAGATGAAAACATTCTCAGACAAAGAAAAACTAATAGAATTTGTCACTAGAGACCTACCCTAAAAGAATGGGTGAGGGAGGTTCTATGCAGAGAAAGAAAATGATGAAAGAAGGAATTTTGGATCACCAAAAAGGAAGAAAGAACACAGGATGCAAAAATATAGGTAAATACATTGACTTCTTCTCTTTCCTCTTCTAGATTATGTTTGATTATTGAAGAAAAAATTATAACAATGTCTGATATGGTTCTAAATGCATATAGAGAAAATATTTAAGATAATCATATTATAAAAGGAGGAGGGTAAAAGGAGGTAAGGTTTCTACACTTCACTCAAACTGATAAAATGTCAACTTCAGGAGACTGATAAGATATACATTTATAATACGATATTTAGAGCAACAACTGAAAATGTTGTGAAAAAAGATACACTCAAAGTCACTATAAATAAATCAAAATGTGTTATGAAATAGGTTCAAGTACTCCACAAGAAGTTAAGAAAAAGGAAAAACACAGAGAGAAGAAACAGAAAATAATAAAACAGCAGACTGGAGTACTAATATTTGAATAATTACATTAAATGTAAATGGTCTAAATATACCAATTAAGTGCAGAGATTAGCAGGCTAGGTTAAAAAATATGACCTACCTATATGCTCTCTACAGGAAACTCTTCAAATGTTGCTATATCATGCTAACATTAAGTCAAAAGAAAGTGAAGTGGCTGTATTAATTTCAGATAAAATAGACTTCAGAGCAAAAACATTTCTAGAGACAGAAAAGGACACTATATAATCATAAAAAAATTCAATCCACCAAGAAGATATAGTAAAATGTGTATGCACCAAATACACAGCATCAAAATATATGGAGACAAAAACTAATAGACCTGAAAGGAGCAATAGGTGCAATCACAATTATAACTGGACACTTCAACATCCTTAGCTCAATACTGTTAGAACAATTAGATAGAAAATCAGCAAGTGTATGGAAAAACTCAAAAGTCCCATCAACTAAGAGGATCTAATTAACATTGAAGACTCCACTCAACAACAGCAGAATCCATATTCTTTGCAAGTGCCAGTGGAACACAAAACACGATAGGCAATTAAACAAACCTGAATAAATTTAAAAGAATTGAAATCAGAGTGTGTTCTCTGACCACAATGGAATCAAACTATAAATGAATAACAGAAAGATAACAGAAAAAGTCCAAACACTAGGAAACTAAAATCCACACTTCTAAATAATTTATTGTTTAATGATAAGTCTCAAAGAAAATAGTAAAAATTACATCATACTGAATGAAAATGAAAATACAACATATCAAAATTTGTAGGGCATAGCAAAAGTCGATCCAAGAGGGAAATTTACAGCACTAAATGTGTACACTATAAAAGAGGAAAAGTCTTTAATCAATAATCTAACATCCCAGCTCAAGAACCTAAAAATGTACAGAAAAATAAACTCAAAATGAACAGGAGTAAGGGAATAAGAAATATAAAAGCAAAAAGCAAAGAAATTAAAAACAGAATAACAATAGAGAAAAATTAATGAAACACAGAACTGGTTCTTTATAAAGATCAATAAAATTAACAAACCCCTAGCAAAACTTGACAAATAAAAAATAAGATACACATAACTAAATTAAAAATGGAAGTGTATATCATTACAGATTCTTCAGACACCAACATGATAATAATGACATATTTGAAACAACTCTAAACACATAAGTTTGACAACTTAGCTGGAATGGATCAATTCTTAGAAAAATTAAAACTACCTCCATTCATCTAATATTCAATAGTTCATTTACATTGCCCTATTAAAGGAAATTTAATTCAAAAATTTAAAAACTCCAGATGTTTTCACTGGAAAAATCTACTTAATGTTTAAAAATAACTAACATCAATTCTACATGATCTCTTGCATAAAATAGAATAGGAGACAACACTTTCCAACTCATTTTATGAAGTTATTATGATTCTGATGCCAAAACTAGATGAAGTATCAAAACAAGGAAACTATAGAGCAATATCTCTCATAAGCTTTGATGCAAAAATACTCAATAAAATGTTAACAAACTGAATCTAACATTGTTTAAAATAATTATATGCCATGACCACCTGAAGTTAATTCTGAGAATGCAAGATTGGTTCAATATTAAAAAACAAAAATAATTCATTGTATTTCATCGTATTAACAGGCTAAAGAGGAAAAATCACAAGATCTTATCAATTGATGCAGAAAAAGCATTTGATGAATTTCAAAACCTATTTATTATAAAAACTCTCAGGAAAATAGATATAGGACAACTTCCTTAACTTGATAAACAGCATCTGCAAAAGTCCTATAGTTAACATGATATTTAAGAATGAAAGAATGAATGTTTTCCCTGTGATCAGAAACAAAATAAGGATGTCTGCCTCACTGATATTACTCAACATAGTAATGGAATTTCTAGCCAATTCAATAAGGCAAGATAAAAAAATAAAATGCATACAGATTAGAACAGAAGAAAAAAAATGAAAATAATTTTAAAAAAACCTCCTAGAACTAATAAGTGAGTTCTTTAGTGTTACAGGCTACAAGACCAACACACAAAAATTAATTGTGTACATATGTATTAACAAGGGACATGCGGAAACCAAAATTTAAGATGTCATACTATTAAGATTGTTGAAAAAAATGAAAGAGTTAACAAAATACGTACAGCTAAATGAAATAAGACAGACAAGTAACATGATTTCATTTATATGTGGAATTTAAAATAATACAAATGAACAAACAAAACAAAACAAGACATAGAAATAGAGATCAAATGGATGCCTGCGCCAGATGGAAGTTAAGTGGGGAGATGGGTGAAAAAGGGGAAGTGGAATATAGTCAATAATATTGTGATAAGTTTGCACAATGACACATGGTTACTAGAATTAGTGGAATGATCACATTGTAAAGTATAAAAATGTCAAATCACTACACTGTACACCTGAAACTAATATAACGTTTTATACCAACTATACTTAAATAATAATAAATAATAAGTTAAAAAAAAACAAAATTACAAAATGCCAATGAAAGTAATCAAAGAAGACTTAAATACATGGAGAGACATACCATGTTCATGAATTGCAAGATTCAACATAATAAAGACGTAAATTCTCTCTTAATTGATATACTTGGCTAAAACAATTCCTATCAAAATCCAAGCAAGGCTTTTTTATAGCCATAGACAAACTTATTCTAAAATTCATAATGAAAGACACAGGCCATAGAATAGTTAAAATAATATTGATAGAGAAGAAGAAAGTAAGAGGACTCATTCTACCCAACAAGGCTTACTTTAAACTCCAGTAATCAAGACAGTATGGTATTGGTGGAGTTAGATACATAGATCAATGGGTTAAAATAAAGTACACAAATATAGCTCCTACACAAGTACAATCAACTGATTTTGACCAATATGTAAATGAAGTTCAATAGAGAAAGAATAGCCTTTTCAAGAAATATGTAAACAATTTGCCCTCCATAAGCAAAAAATGAATCTTGCCCTAAACCTCACAACTTACGCAACAATTAACCTGAAATACATAATGGACTTAGGTGTAAAAGTATAAAACTTTTAAAGAAAAGAAAAGGAGAAAATATTTGCTATCTAGTACTAAACAAAGTTTTTAGACTTGACACCAGAAGCATGAACCATAGAGGAAAAAAATGATAAATCATAAGCTTTTACTTTGTTAAAGCCCATATGAAGAGAATGAAAATAGAATCAACAGTCTGAGAGAAAATATTTGCAAACCACATGCCTTACAAAGTACTATTACCTAGAATATATAGAAATTCCAAACCTCAATAGTAAAAGCACAAACAATCTAATTAGAAAATTAGTAAAAGGCGTGAATAGACATTTCACTAAACATGATATGACATACAGATGGTAGAAAAACACATGAAAAGATGTTCAACGTCATTAGCCAGTGAAATGCAACTTAATATCAAATGAGATATCACTACACACCCATCAGAATGACTAAAAATGTATGTATACATATACCGGGGGTGCCCCCAAAAATGTATACAAGTGGACACTTTGGTCAACGTTGCTCAAGCAGGAGCTTGCCATAATCAGAAGTGTCTGGATGCTGATGAGCACCACTTTGAGCACCTCTTGTAATTGCAGAAGTCAAATGTGACTTGTATTCATCTTTTGTTATCGGTATATATTGAGTATTACAATTTTAATACAGTTTTCATATATATGTATATAAAATATATATGGAACTGTATTATATATATATGAATAACTATATATATGAATAACTATATATATATGAATAACTGTGTGTATATATATATATGCATATATGTATATATATACATATATATGTATATATGTATATATATATGTGTGTGTGTGTGTATATATATATATATATATATATATATATATATATATATAATGGAATGTTGCTTGGCCATGGAAGGGAATGTGTTCTTGCCATCTGTGGTGGTATGGATGGACCTGGAGGGTGTTGTGCTGAGTGGCAGATGTAATGTAATTTCGAACAAAATTAACAAACAAAACAGAAAAAAATTATATGATATTCCTTTCACATAGTGCAAGCCCCATTTTTCATTACTTTTTCTTTTTACCTGAAAATTGTACATTTCCACTGAATGCTTCTTAGTTTCCCTCTCACATAAGCAGTTTGCCTTCTTTAAATGGAGTTTTATGCCCCTTGATTTTCTCAGAATGTTTATAACTACAGAAGCTTTAGTATTAGAAAAATCTTATTGTTACAAGCATTGACTTAAAATCATATTTTAAGGCAGCTGACATAATGTTTTTAAAAGCTATTTTTGCTAAAGTGTTTGAATCCATAAACAAAATGAGACTTTTTGCCTACAATTTAGATTAATTCCATTAAAATATCAGTGTAGTTGTTTCCTCCCTCTTTTCAAATGCTTTGTTTATTATAGGTGGTTTGATGTTATATATTCATTTTAAAATAAATTTGCACAGCAGGTATTGTCAAGAGTTTAGGAGTATTACCAAGAGCATAACAATTTGATACTGTTGGAAACAACATCAGAATTCTTTTTCTCCTCAATTTTCTACCCACTTCAACCTTGACCTAAGTATATCTTTGGAGTAGTTTGCACCCTCATAATTTAGAAGCCCTATTCTGTTGTACCTGCCAGCCATTGGACCCTACGGAACACTTTATTGAGATAAGGAGGTAGAGGGGTCACTTTCATTTTCAGTTAAAAGTGCTATTTTACCTCATCATATCACTGCCATGTGTCGTCACTGCTTTAAAACCCAAGTACTCAATAAAGCCTTCATGGATTAATTGCCCGAGTAAACAATGTTTCCATTATCATGCCCAAACATAAAATGTACCTTAACTTTCCACTCACTAATTCTCATATATATTCAGTAACTCTTTACTTCTACATAATGCAAACACCTGAACATTCAGATAAATGTTTATTATTCAATTATCTGTGTGTCATAAATATATTGTCTATCATAGTGGTGCATTGAAGGAAATTAACCATATTCCAGAGGAAGTTATGATCTGCCTCTGCCAAGCTTGGCTCCCTTCATAGATTTATACTTAATAAATGCCTTTGATGGTTGATGATAAGGATGACTATTTAACTAAAGAGGCAAATAGGTTTTATCGACTTTTTATAGCTGTGACAAGAACTAGACAGAAAATAAGAAATTATGTCTCTAATAATACAGTAAATTATTATCAGGCTTGAATACAATGACAATATCCAAATTTCCAGTCGTTGAGACATTTAAGATTCTGATAGAATAAAGCATATTTGTATGCTTTGATTATCCTTATTCCACAGTAGTTTCAGGACAGTTGTTGGTATTAGGTAAAGGCCAGCACCAGGAAACGATAAAAGTCTTTGAAATAAGGTTTGTACAACTTCTGAATGCAATCTTACCTTCCCAGAAAAAAATACATATAAACAGCTATAGAAACCAATTACAATAGATCTTGATCAAACTTGGCATTTACTTCAAAACATATATTCTGTCCACAAACACCAACACCTACATTGTGTGTTGAATGGAGCATATTGGAAAGCATTCGATGTGCAAGACATTTTCAAAACAAAAAGCAAATGAGGGGGTAAAAACAAATCAGTCATAATTTAAAAACTTATGGCGATATGTGAACTGAACTATTTCTGACCTTTGGAGATATGTTCTTCATTTAGAAGCAAGTGTCAGGCTCTGCATATTGGAAATTTGCAGAACAAAGGGCAGAGAGATTTCAAAATTTATTACATTTACTATAAAATATTTGCAAATGTTAGCCATTATCCTTTCATTTGATTTTCCTCTCTGAACCACCCTTACCTCAGTAAACACAGATTTTATAGCAGTGTCTAGTTTTTCTGAGCTGTCTCTCAAGTTTAGGAGAGTGGCCATGTACCCACACATTACTTACTGTGTTTCAAGATCTCATGACCCAGGAAGGAAAATTTCTCTTTATTCTCCAGAACTAATTTCAGAGTACAGAAAACACTCTGGGTTGCTACCATTTCTGAAAAGACAACTAAGGCAGTGATCACCTTGTAGGCATGTTTAAATAAATCTCTTTTCTTTGCTTTTTGCTCTTACAAGATTATCACATCTTCAAAAAGGAAATTTTATTGAAGAAAATGATGGAGATGGGCTCCTTATTCATTCAATAAAAGGGACTCCAAAGGGTTCAATCTTTGACTTGGATTTAAGAAATGTTAAGAGGAAAAACAGATCTTTCACAATCAGGTTATAACAGTGGTTACTACAAATGTGATTTTTGTGTATTCTCTATAATGCCAGATATTGATTCATAAGCTTTTAAAGAAATCTTTAAAAACAATTTACCAACCCTTAGAGGACACATAGCTTCTGCTTAGGGACTTGACATAAGTTATTTTATCATATTCTAATTTATTTCAAATAAGAATGTGGAAATCAACACATGCCCTAAATATGCTTTGTTTTACTTTGTTCCCTTTTAAAAATAGACTCTGAGGGAAGGACATAGGTACAAATACTTTATTAGAGAGGTGAGCACAAGAAGTAGAAGTGAAGAAGTGACAAAAGAAAAAAGGAAAACTAATAAAGTGTGTGTTCATGAGAAGGTTACCACTGTGGACAACTGGAGCTTAAACATGCTAGGGAACCTCTGAAAAACCATGTGGAACAGACTTCCCAAGGACTGGGAGTTGTGGGTGGCAGAGGCTGAAACATTTATTCACAGGTCCCATCCCTCATTGGTTGAGTTTGTCTCAGATGGCATGAACTCTCCCATACTTCCTTGTGGTGACTGTGTGTGGCAGACCCAGCTTCCATGCTGGATAAAACCCTCAGCCAGGGAAAAAGACAGACACAGGTGCTTAAGTTGGGAAGCTAACAGGGGCTGAAAATTGTCTTTATTTGCAGCTGCAAGTAAACTGAATTTGACCAAAGAAACATGGGACAGGGTATCAACAGTGTCTGCTCCACACTTAGTTTTTCATCTGGAGGGTGCTTAGTGGAAGTTATTAACAATGAAAGGTGGTAACAAATTTGCATTTCAAATAATTAAACCTGACCTATAAAGAAGAAGGTTGTTGATAAATGAGTCCTAAACTTATAACAAAGTATTAATGTTTAAAGAAGTTGCTGAGGGTTATTTGACCATTGTTTTATCCTTACAAATGAAGATCCATTTGGGTATTTGTGGTTAGCACAATATCCAGGTTGACAGTAGAGCTGTGACTATTTTTGCTCTAACTGCTTCTCCTTTCCCTGAAGACCGACACAACTATTTAGCAAGAGGAAGGTACTAAATGGAGGAACGTTGGTCTTTACAGTATTACTTTCTTGGGTGGAATTTTTCCACTGTTGTATTTAATATAGGTGTGATCTGGAGAAAATTGTTATGTACATTGCTCAATACTTCTACTTAGAGACACATATGAAAAAGTTATTCATACATGAATAGTGTTTTTTTTCCTTGACACCAAATATGTGGTGTCTTATCCTATACCATTTCTCTGATTCTCCAACACCCAACTGGGTATCTGACAATTCAATCCAATTCTGACACTAACTCCCCAGAGTTAGCATAGACCCCACAGATTAAGGGCTCAGTCCCATAAGACTGCTCCCACTTCAGACGCCAGTCACAAGCCCCCGCTCGCCACCCATATTTCTGACTGACCGGCTCCAAATTCAGTAGTCAAATTCAGATATGATAATATGCTAGAATGACTCACAGAACTCAGAAATGACTCACAGAACTCAGAAAAGTGCTTTACTTCCTATTACTGGTCTATTATAAAGGATACAACTCAGAACAGCCAAATGGAAGAGATGGGTAGGGCATGATATTGTGGGAGAAGGGGTGCAGAGCTTCCATGCCCTTGATGAATGAGCCACATTCCCAGCACATTAATGTATATTCACCAACCTGGAAACTCTCTGGACCCCGTCATTTAAGGGTTTTTATGGTGTTTTCATTATGTAGACATGATTGATTGAATCATTGGCCATTGGTGACTGAATTCAAGCTATTGGCCCTCTCCCTTACCCAGAGGTGGGAGTTGAGGGGGGCAGAAAATTCCAACCCTCTAATCATGGCTTGGTCTTTCTGGTGACTTGCCCCCTGAAGCTATGTAGGGGCCCCCAACCACCACTCTCATTAGCATACAGAGGACAATCTTATCACTCAAGAAATTCTAAAGGTTTTAGGAGCTTTGTGCCAGGAAACAGGAACAAAGACCAAATGTTTATTTTGTATTATACCCCAATACCTTCATACCAGGTGAAATGTTGATGCCCCAGGATAATTAGAATTCCTACCCCCATCCTCCACCTCCACCATGCACAAGGAAATCTATGAAACTGAGGATGCTGACATTTTTATTTTGGCCATTAAGAACCTTGGATCCAGGGGTGGACAGATGGCTCAGTTGGTTAGAGCGCGAGCTCTGGGCCACGGGGCTGCCAGTTAGATTCCCACGTGGGTGAGCGAGCTGCGCCCTCTGCAACTAGAATGGAGTCAATGTGCTGCCGCTCAGTTCCCCGGTGGCCAGATGGCTCAGTTGGTTGGAGTGTGTCCTAAACCACAATGTTGCCTGTTCGACTCCCACAAAGGATGGTCGGTTGCGCCCCCTGCAACTAACAACGGCTACTGGACCTGGAGCTGAGCTGTGCCCTCCACAACTAAGATTGAAAGGACAACAACTTGACTTGGATGGAGCTGATGAGTCCTGGGAAAAACACACTACTGTTCCCCAATTGAAAAACAAAAAAGAACCTTGGATCCAAAGTTGTAGATCATGTGTACTACTTATTTATATTCTAAATCTTCATTTCACCATATATTTATTTTTTAAAAATTTACTAGCCAAACACAAATATAGTCTTATGATAATAGATTTTTATTGTGAAAGTTATAGAGAATTAAATGTGGATGTTCCATTTACGTTGTCCCTAACACTCAACATAGTCTCTCCTATCTAAAAATAATCAAACTTAACATTTGGATGTATATCTGTCCAGCTTTTTTTCTATGTGCTTATATAAAATTACATTAATATGTTTACATATATGTTTATGAATATAAAAAGGATCATGCTATTACTGTTCACAAGCACATATGTGCACATAATTTCATATCTTGAAATTGTTTACATAAAGTATTATTAGATACTGTTTCTTGTCAGCACATACATAATTTTCTGAATCATTTTTATTTTTACATAGTACAACAAAATAAGAATTTTCCATAATTTAATTAACCATCTCTCTAATGATGAGTATTTAGGTTGTTTCTAATTATTTACTAATAAAAATGATTTTGTAATTTTGCATGAGGCAGGTATAAAGTTGAACATTTGAAGTTGATGTTTGACATGATTGCCTAGAACTTTTTAAGCACCTTTGAGATATCTAGAGAGTTTGAGTCTCACCTCTAGTGTTCTGATTTTACAGATGAGAAAATTCTATAAAATGAGTCACAAAGGTTTTAATTTGCCTCAGGTCTTAGCAAGTAATAGCAGTGCCAAAACTGGACCTTAAGCAGTCAGTCTCCCAAGTCCTTGCTCTTAACTATGGCATTATGCTGCCTCTCCCAGTCACTAATATATCGTCCTTTTAAAAATGTTCATTAATAGCATTGATCTTTTTCATCAATTATATTGTTTCTACATTTATATACCTATTTCTGACTTCCTCAGCTATAGAGTTAAATCCATGATGATTTTGTCAATGTTGTTCACTGTTAAATGTCATGCCCCTTTTTTGAAGGAGTGGCCAAATCCAGTGACTAAGCATTATAGAGGAACTGAAGTGCAGCACCATTGCCCCAATTCAGAACAGTTCTAAAGGGCCATCCCAGCTCTGGAGCTTCCCTTGGGGGTCATCAGAGGCCTTTGTTGTGACTGCATTACAGTTCAATCTCTCCCTCTGTCAAATCTGCTTCTTTATTGCCCAAGTACTCCCCAATAAACTGTCAGCATGCACATCTTCATCTCAGAGTCTGTTTCCTGGAAAAACCCACACAATCTTCTCAAAGACACTTATACATTAGAATTATCTAAGGAGCTTTAACAAAAATTTCCAGGTCCATGACCCACATCAGACCAATTAAATCAGAATATCTGAGGGTGGGGCCTAGGCATCTATAATTTTGAAACTTCCAAGGTGATTTCTTTTTTTTTAAAATTAAAGTTTATTGGGGTGACAATTGTTAGTAAAGTTACATAGGTTTCAGGTGTACAATTCTGTATTATATCATCTATAAATCCCATTGTGTGTTTAACACCCGGAGTCAGTTCTCCTTCCATCACCATATATTTGATCTCTTTTACCCTCATCTACCACCTCCTTCCCCCCTTACTCTCTGGTAAACACGAAACTATTGTCTGTGTCTATGAGGTTTTGTTTCTTCATTTGTCTTGTTCCTTTGTTGTTTTCAGTTTTATAATATATATAACATATCAGTGACATCATATAGTTGTCAACTTTTTCTGTCTGACTTATTTTGCTTAGCATAATAATCTCAAGATCCATCCATGTTGCTGCAAATGGCACTATTTCATCTTTTCTTATGGCAGAATAGTATTCCATTGTGTATATATACATCTTCTTTACCCAATCATCTATCAAAGGACACTTTGGTTGTTTAAAACACCCAAGGTGATTTCAATGTGCAATAAAAATTGAGAGGCACTATTGTATATGATATCTGCAGAAGAAATAAAAGTCTCTATTGACTTCCTTGACCAACTCAAAATAAATAGAATAAAATCATTTATTCTAATCATGTAGTTATAATAAGAGGGACGGGAGACTGAGGCTCTACATGAAGAAGACAATACATATAGAAGTCTATCTCTGTGTGCATAACCTCTAATTATAAATTTGGGTGAGCAGCACTGTATGTGAGTGAGTGTGATGCTTATGCAGTGACCATGTGACTTCCAAATTTTAGCATCACCATTAGGGCCAGAATGTCCATCTCTAACATCCAAACATTTGACTCTAGCAGATTATGCAGAGCCTGGCTTTTCCAAGCCCAGTTTTTAACTGGAAGGAAGATCATTCTTCAGTAGACAAGCAGACTACCTGCATTTTCCTTTTTCCTGAACTTTTGGGGCACCGAGGGAGCTAGACAAAGCACACATTTGTCAGTAGTTAATATATTGGGAACCATTCCAAGATGGCCATCACTTGAAAGCAAATTCTGTGTTTGAATTAGAGCTGCCTGAAACTTTTGTATGCAAGGGGAATAGAAGCGTTAAAGAAGGATGTGCCACTTGACAATACTATTCCATTTGGGGTAGTTATCATTTCATGTGAAAGTCACCTTCCTCAGTCCTGAATGTGTATGTATGTATGTATGTGTATAGGGTGGGAGTGTAGGTTATGTGGCTACAAGCACAACTGCATGTATATCAAAGAGGAGAAGCTAGGTTATGCCATGATAACAGTTCCCAGATCTCAATGGCTTAGAACAACAAAGATTCTTGTTCGTATTGCGTGTTCACTATAGGTTAGCAGAGGGTTCTATTGTGTTGTTCTCACTCAGTAATCCAGGCTGAGAGAGGCTCCATCTCTGTACCTGCACACTTGATGATGTAAACAAAAACAGAGAATATGGAGAATCATGCACTGGCTCTTAAATTCTACCCAGAAGTGACACACAGTTAATTGGTCAGAGCAAGTCTAAATTCAAAGTGTCAGGGAACTCTAACATCAAAGAGGAACTTTAACTTCAGATGGTCAAGGAAATTTGGTTCTGCAATATACCCTGGGGAACTGGAAGTATTTGGTAATAGGACTAATGATGACCATAATTTGTATTGCATCGGTATTACAGAAAGTTAATACCAGCAGCACTGAACTAGGAATTTGGTAGTTTGGTTTCTACGTTTGATTTTACTTTAACTAGCTGGACAACCTCTGTGTGTTTTCCCACTATAAATATAATAAAATGTTTAGACCTTTAATTTTTTCATTATTATTATATTTCATTATTTTTACAGTCAGTGTCTCCCAAATGCCAGAATGCTGATCCACGATGAGGTATTCATGAGACCCCAGAGAACTGAAAAATTAATTTAAAAAAATATAGTGATTCCATATTTGTTGTTAGATTTTATTTTATATGTGATAAACTTCACTTTATTTGTAACAGAATGTTGGTGATAACCACCATCTGTTATTATTTAAGGTCTTTAATAATAATCAGATGTACAAAGGGCTTTCTAGGTGCCAAGCACTGTTCTACTTTATATATATAATTAACTCATTTAATCTTTACAATAATCTTTTGAAGTAGGTACTATTATTACCCCTATTTTATAGATGAGGCAGAGGTAAATTAAATCATTTCTCAAAGTCACACTGCTAGTAAAGAGTGGAATCTAAATTCAAATCGAGTCAGTATGGCTTCAGAATCTTCTCTCTTCATCCCTATATCATACTACCTTAGTTTGGCAAAATAAAAATTAGCAACCAACTATTGTTTTCCAAATTCTGGGTTTTAATTTTTGTATTCAAAGTTCTTTTACAGTCTACTCTAAGACGTTAAGAAAATATTGAGAAAGCAGTATGTCTTGGGGAATTCACTAGGTTATAATACGTATTAAACTAAGATAAAGTTGGAGATTGAGAGAAACCCATATTTTGAAGCTCCTTACACATAATGGAAATCAATTGAACTCTAAATTTCCATAATATTCAGTTTATTGCAACAATAAGAGAAGCAAGCAGAACTAACTATAATTTTCCATTTATTTGGGAGGATAAAGTACCAATGAAATAAATAAGTACTTGAACGAATTCTCTTTTAAATTATACTAAAATTATCTGCACTTTTCTTTTTCCTATATCATGCTCATAACATTCCATTTTGCCTCCTGATGTGATTGTGTATATCTCTCCCAATAGGCAGATTCTTGGACAGAAAGATTGTTTCACCTTTTTGGCTGTGGCTCCAAATGTACTTTATATAGTGCTCTATCCATCCTAGGCATCCAATTCAAATTTACTTGACTAATTGAACAAATAAATTTCTGCCTCTTTTGATGTGACTCTAGCACAAGTTGAAAAGAATGGAATAGGGTCTGGGTAGCCTCTTTGTGCGCAAAATAGTTTAACTCTTAGAGATAATGGTGAATAACCATAAACATTCTAGAACCCACTGGGGCACCTACATTGCCTAGACATCAGAGAACTAGATTAGGTTCCTACCTCTCAAGTGCCAGCCCTGGGATATGTATAGATATTAGGCAAGGAACTCTACAGGGTTGTCAGAAGACAGCTCAGAGAGAGTAAGGAGCAGGAAATAGGAGCCAGGACTTAGCACCTGAACACACCAGCAGTGATCCAGCTAGTGGAGAGAGAATCTGGGGAAGAGGGTTGGAAGAACAATTCTTAGTACATAACTCGCCGTCAACTGGACGGGCTTCTGTTCTTCTTTCTACCTGAGGCCAGAAATACACTCATGTCAATGCCCTTTAGACAAACCACCAGGAACACATCTGTAATTGAACAACTTCGATTTATTACTCACTGCAATAGAGAGAACCCCTACCATGGGGAACCATAAGTAAGAGAATGATCAAAAGAACTTATAGAATTTGTGTTTGGTTGGGTGATTTGGGGGAGGGTCTAAGGAAGTCAGGGTTTACTTTAGATTGGATGATGAAATAAAACGGGGGGAATTCTATGATTGGCTGTTGTGGGTGGTACAATGACCTTAATTTTGCATGTGCTTAGGCAAAATTATGAAATGGTCTTGTTTTATTTCATTTAATCATGGTGACAGAGTAATCTTGTCTGTGTTTAGCATTCTATTACATTGTGTCCATCAGAAGCACAAACTAGCCTAGTATTAGACCAGCTTGTAAATAATATTTAGGTCTAGCTGAGAAGGTTAATCAGCTCTGGATGTCAGAGGCTGCATTTTTCTTTCTCACTCATTATGGTAGTAGGTCTCAAAAAATTTGATGGCAAGTTGGTACTCATAACTTTGTTAAGATATAAGAGAGTGAAGAACAAGGTGGTTTCTGACACTAAGCCTTAAGCAGAAATAGCTTGTATTTAATATTAAGTGTTTCTGGAGTTTGTGGTGATCTCTATTCTTTAATAAAAACCAGGGCAGCAGCCCAAAAGCCCCACAGCCCTGCCAATTTACCTGTAGGTAAAGCTAAAAAGAAGCAAAAAGTATCCTGCTATGGACTGAATTGTATCAGTTCATATGCGAAAGCCCTAACCTTGCCAATGTGATGGTATTTGGAGATGAGGACTTTGGGAAGTAAATAGGGTCTTTTGAGATCCCTCATGATAGGACAGGGGCCTCATAAGGAGAGACACCAGATAGCTTGCAAACTCTCATTCTCTCCATGCCCACACAAAGAAGAGGTCAAGTGACCACACAGTCAGGTGATAGGCTGTCCATAAGCCAGAGAGAGCACTTTCATCAGAAACTGACCCTGTTGGCACCTGATCTTGGACTTCCAGCCTCCAGAACTGTGAAAAAATAAATTTCTGTTATTTAATCACCCAGTCAATGATATTTTGTTATGGCAACCTGAGAAGACACATCCAAAGGTATGTAATTACAAGGAGATCTGTATTTTCCCTGTGAGTGAGCCACCAGGCCCAGATGGTGGGTTTTGTAATTTTACCTCATCAGAACAGAGGTTAAGTGCTGATGAAATGGTAATCAGAGTTACACAGTAAACCTAAGTTTAAAAAAAAAATAGGATGTTTTCGAAAGTTTCTGAATGGTCTCCACCCCCTCTTCATTATCCCAGAAACAGATCTGATATTGAGTTGCAACAAGCCCAGTACTTTTCCAGGTTTTACAACCATTCTTGAGATGAGCTGGGTGCTTGCAGAACACTATTTTCCTATAAGTTTTCCCTGGGAACAGGAGAGGCATTTTCTCCACCCATGTTCATCCCTCATTTTCTTTAAATACACGATGACTTCAAATGATTGAGTTTAAACCATTTCACTTTGCTCTAAAACACAAAACAAAATCTGTTTATTTTTTAGCTCCTCAGGCAAAGTGAGTCCACTATGTTTTCTGACTTTATATTAACTGGCAGTTCTACTCCCAGATACGTACCACTTTAAGGATGGACAAAAGGAATGGGGAGCCCTGGCAATCTCAAAGGAGGGACCTCAGTGGATATCTTTAACTCTTTTTTTTTTCACACTGTAATGTTTTTATTTAACAGAAATTGTCTATCCCAGAAGCTATGTGTGACATGGAGCATCGTCATGATGGAGGATGATTTACCACACATTTGAAAACACACCTTCTCACAACCGTAGCTCACACTTGGCTGATTGCACTGAACAAGTTCAAACTTATCACACACTGTTACTAACGTTCAACACTCTGCTTTCCCTATTGAAGATCGCTGTTTTCCATTGGATGGATATCTTTAACTCTTAATCTTTGCAAACTCAGTCTTCCAGAACTGGGTGTTGAAATTGTGGTTTGGGGACCATTTCTCCTTTCTAGCTGGAATTTGGTTTCCTAGCTCCTTCCCTGACCCCTTCTGTCTCAATTGCCTCAACTCTTAACATCTTCTTGACTGAGCTCACCATGTGGCAGCCTATCAGTGGTGCCTATATACCCCCAATCTATCCCTCCTGCCTGAACACACATGCCACATAAAGTCTTACTCACATATTAGTAAGGAAATACCCTCATCCTTTCTTCTAAATCTAGCAAACAGGGACTTGACTTCTTTGCTAGAACCTATTTTAAAACGTTTCCAGGTCTTTACCCTCAGCTGCCCTTCACCTCACATATTTCCTTTTTTATGTGAGAATTCAAGTTCAATTCTCTTAGCAAATTTTAATTATAAAATACAGTATTATTAAATATAGTCACCATAGTATACATTAGATCCTCAAATATTATTCGTCTTATAACTGAAAGTGTATAACCTTTTACCAACCTCTCCCTATTTCCCCCACTCCCACCTGGCAACCCCACTTGGCAACCACAATGGTACTCTGTTCTATGAGTTTGGTGGTGTTTTTTTTTAGATTCCACATATAGGTGATACCATGCAGTATTTGTCTTTTTTTTCTATCTGGCTTATTTCAATTAATATAATGCCCTCCAGTTTCATCCATGTTGTTGCAAATGACAAGATTCCTTTCTTTTTTAAGGCTGAATTATACACACACACACACACACACACACACACACACGCACGCGCGGCATGTTTTCTTTATCCATTCCTCCACCAATGGACACTTAGATTGTTTCCATACCTTGGCTATTGTGAATAATAGTGCAATAAACATGCAAGTACAGATATTTCTTAGAGATAATAATTCTGTTTACTTTGGATATATACTGAGAAGTGGGATTGCTGGATCCTATGATACTTCTATTTTTAATTCCTTAAGGAACCTCCATATTGGCTATACCAGTTTGTATTTTCACCAACAATGAACAAAGTTTCCCTTTTCTTCATATTCTCACAAACCCTTGTTAATGCACGTCTTTTTGATAATAGACATCCTAAAAGGTGTGAGGCTCATTTTGGTTTTGATTTGCATTTCTCTGATGATTAGTGATGTCGAACACCTTTCATGCACCTGATAACCATTTTTATATCTTCATTTGTATGTCTTCTTTGGGAAAATATCTAGTCAGGTCCTTTCCCTATTTTTTTCAGTGGGTTACTTATTTTGTTGTTGTTGTTTTGCTATTACATTGTATGAGTTCCTAGTACATTTTGAATATTAACACTTTATCAGATATGTGGTTTGCATATATTTTCTCCCATTCTGTATACTGCCTTTTCATTTTGTTGATGATTTCCTGCTGTGCAGAAGACTTTTAGTTTGAGGTAGTCCCGATTGCTTATTTTTACTTTGGGTGTCAAATAAAAAAAAAAAAGAAAATTATTGCCAAGACCAAGGTCAAGGAGTTCATTCCCTATATTTTCTCATTGGAGTTTTATAGTTTCAGGTCTTACATTCAGGTCTTTAATCCATTTTTAGCTGATCGTTTTGTATGGTATAACATAGGGGTCCAGTTTCAGTCTTTTGCATGTAAATATCCAGTTTTCCTAACACCATTTGTTGAAGAGACGATCCTGTTCCCATTGTATATTCTTGGCTCCTTTGTTGAAAATTAATTGACCATATATGCATGGGTTTATTTCAGAGTTTTTTATTCTGTTTCACTGATGTACGTGTCTGTGTCTATGCCAATACCTTACTGTTAAGATGATTACAGCTTTGTAGTATAATTTGAAATCAGGAAATGTGATGCCTCCGGCTTTGTTATTCTTTCTCAATATTGCTATGGTTTCTTGGGGTCTTTTGTGGTTGCATACAAATTTTAGGATTTTGTTAAAATTTCTGTGAAAAATGTCATTGAAATTTGATAAGGATTGTATTGAATCTGTAGATTGCTTTGGGTAGTATGGACATTTTAACAGTACAGTTACGTGCCACATAATGAAGTTTTGCTCAACAATGCACTGAATATACTATGGTGGTCCCATAAAATTATAATGGTGCTGAAAAATTCCTATAGCCAAGTGACATTGTAGCTGTCATAATGTCAAAGCACAAAGTTTGCAAAAATCAACAAGGCTGTGGTTGAGATGACGAACAACTTGAACCTGGGTGTGGATGAGGATGACAGTGATGAGCTCCTAGAGGGGGTTCCTGAGGAAATGATTAATGAGTTTTGGGAAGTGGAACAGAAACATACTGCTGAAGAAGAGGCAAGAGAAAAATAAACTGCAGAGAAAGAAAAAGAAGAGCCCCAAGAAAATTCACAGAGAAAGATTTAACAAAAGCTTTCAGACCTCAACATGCTCCTTAAAATGTTTGAAAACATGGACCCTGACACTGAAAGGTTTTCATTAATAAAGAGGAATGTTCATGGTGCTTTATTTGCTTATAAGCAAATCTATGATGAAGAAAGAAACAAACAAACCACAATGAACATATTTCTGAAAAGACTAACACCTCCTCAATAAAAGTATTGGGCAGATCTCTTAGGAGGTTTTCCAGAAGAAGGCCTTGTTATGATACGAGATGACAACTCCCTGCAGACCTTCCAATGGTACATGATGTGGAGGTGGGAGACAGTGATATTGATGAACTTGACCCTGTGTAGGCTTACGCTAATGTGTGTATTTGTATCTTAGTTTTTAACAATAAATGTTAACTAGTAAAAAATACCTAAAAAAATGTAAAACTAGGAAAAGCTTATAGTGTATGGATACAACGAAAAAATATTTATATACAGCTGTACAATGTGTTTGTGTATTGAG
Source organism: Rhinolophus ferrumequinum (assembly GCF_004115265.2). Lineage (NCBI taxonomy): Eukaryota > Metazoa > Chordata > Mammalia > Chiroptera > Rhinolophidae > Rhinolophus > Rhinolophus ferrumequinum. Next base: position 90,357,551 of record NC_046284.1, on the reverse strand, counting down.
CAGTTATTACTCAAGAGTCAAAATGTTAAAAAAAATTAAGTTTATAAAGTAAAAAAGCTATAGTAAGCTAAGGTTAACTTATTATTGAAATTTTTTTTATAAATTTAGTGTAGCCTGAGTGTACAGTGTTTATAAAATCTACAGTAGTGTACAGTCATGTCCTAGGCCTTCACATTCACTCACCATTAACTCAATGAATCACCCAGAGCAACTTGCAGTCCTGCAAGCTCCATTCATGCCGAGTGCCCTATACAGGTGTATCATCTTTCATCTTTATTTTCTTTCTTTTTTTTTATTTATTGGGGTGACAATTGTTAGTAAAATTACATAGATTTCAGGTGTACAGTTCTGTATTACATCATCTATAAATCCCATTGTTTATTCACCACCCAGACTCAGTTCTCCTTCCATCACCATATATTTGATCCCCCTTACCCTCATCTCCCACCCCCAACCCCTTTACCCTCTGGTAACCACTAAACTATTGTCTGTGTCTATGACTTTTTGTTTCTCATTTGTTTGTCTTGTTCTTTTGTTCTTTTTGGTTTATATACCACATATCAGTGAAATCATACGGTTCTCTGCTTTTTCTGTCTGACTTGTTTCGCTTAGCATCATACTCTCAAGATCCATCCATGTTGTCAAAAATGTTCCTATTTCATCTTTTGTTACCGCCGAATAGTATTCTATTGTGTATATATACAAAAACGTCTTTTTTAAATTGTACTAAACATTTTTTTATTTTATTATTATTATTTTTTTAATTTATTGGGGTGACAATTGTTAGTAAAATTACATACAGTTCAGGTGCACAATTCTGTATTACATCATCTATAAATCCCATTGTGAGTTCACCACCCGGAACAGTTCTCCTTCCATCACCATATGTTTGATCCCCCTTACACTAATCTCCCAACCCCCACCCCCCTTACCCTCTGGTAACCACTAAACTATTGTCTGTCTATGAGTTCTTCTTTCTCATTTGTTTGACAACGTCTTTATCCATTCATCTATTGAAGGACATTTTGGTTGTTTCCATGTCTTGGCCACCGTAAACAAAGCTGCAATGAACATTGGAGAACACTTGTCTTTCTGTATAAATGTTTTCAGGTTTTTTGGGTAGATACCCAGGTGAGGGATTGCTGGGTCATATGGTAATTCTATTCACAATTTTTTGAGGAACCTCCACACTGCCTTCCATAGTGGCTGCACCAGTCTGCATTCCCACCAACAGTGTATGAGGGTTCCTTTTTCTCCACAGCCTCTCCAACACTTGTTACTATCTATTTTGTTGATGATAGCCATTCTGACTGGGGTGAGGTGATATCTCATTGTGGTTTCCATTTGCATTTCTCTGATGATTAGTAATGTTGAGCATTTTTTCATATGTCTATTTGCCATTTGTATGTCTTCTTTAGAGAAATGTCTCTTCAGGTCGTCTGCCCATTTTTCAATTCGGTTGTTTATTTTTTTGTTGAGTTTCATGAGTTCCTTGTATATTTTGGATATTAGCCCCTTATCAGAGGTGTTGTTTGCAAAAATTTTCTCCCATTCAGTTGGTTACCTCTTTATTTTGTCGATGGTTTCTTTTGCTGTGCAGAAGCTTTTAAGTTTCATATAGTCCCATTTGTTTATTTTAGATTTTCCTTCCCTTGCCTTTGGAGTCAAATTCATAAAATGCTCTTTGAACCCAAGGTCCATAAGATTAGTACCTATGTTTTCTTCTATGCAGTTTATTGTTTTAGGTCTTATGCTTAAGTATTTGATCCATTTTGAATTAATTTCAGTACATGGTGACAGATAGCAGTCCAGTTTCATTCTTTTGCACGTGGCTATCCAATTCTCCCAGCACCATTTTTTGAAGAGGCTGGCTGTCTTTTCTCCATTGCATGTTTTTTGTTTCTTTGTCAAAAATTATCTGTCCATATTTATGTGGTTTTATTTCTGGGTTCTCAATTCTATTCCATTGGTCTATGTGTCTGTTTTTCTGCCAATACCATGCTGTTTTGATTATTGTAGCCCTGTAGTACAAGCTAAAGTCAGGGAGTGTGATACCTCCAGCATTCTTCTTTTTTCTTAATATTGCTTTGGCTATTCAGGGTCTTTTGTGGTTCCAAAAAATCTGATGATTATTTGTTCTATTTCTTTAAAAAATGCCATTGGGATTTTGATGGGGATTGCATTTAATCTGTATATTGCTTTGGGTAATATGGCCATTTTAACTATGTTCATTCTTCCAATCCATGGGCACGGAATGCCTTTCCATTTCTTTGTGTCTTCTTCAATTGCTTTCAAAAATGTCTTATAGTTTTCAGTATATAGGTCCTTCACATCCTTGGTTAAGTTTATTCCTAGGTATTTTATTTTTTTTGCTGCAATTGCAAAAGGAATTGTCTTTTGAGATTTCATTGTTAGTATATAGGAATGCAATGGACTTCTGTACGTTGATTTTGTAGCCAGCTACTTTACTGTATTCATTCATTGCTTCTAACAGCTTTTTGGTGGAGTCTTTAGGGTTATCTACCTGTAGCATCATGTCATCTGCAAAGAGGGTTAATTTAACTTCTCATTCCCAATGGGGATGCCTTTTATTTCTTTCTCTTGCCTGATTGTTCTGGCAAGGACTTCCAACACTATGTTGAAAAGCAGAGGTGATAGGGGACAGCCCTGTCGTGTTCCTGAACATAGAGCAAAGGGCTTCAGTTTTTCACCATTAATTATGAGATTAGCTGAGGGCTTGTCATATATGGCCTTTATTATGTGAAGGTATTTTCCTTCTATACCTATTTTATTAAGTGTTTTAATCATAAATGGATGTTATATCTTGTCAAATGTTTTTTCTGCATCAATTGATATAATTATACGATTTTTGTCCTTTATTTTGTTTATGTGATGTATCACATTGATAGATTTGTGGATGTTGAACCATCCTTGTGCCCCGGGGATGAACCCCATTTGGTCGTGATGAATGATCTTTTTAATGCATTGTTGTATTCGATTAGCTAGAATTTTGTTTACGATTTTTAGATCAGTATTCATCAGAGATATTGGCCTGTAGTTTTCTTTTTTTGTGTGTTTTCCTTAGCAGGATTTGGTATCAGGGTAATGTTGGCCTCATAAAATGAGTTAGGGAGCACTGTCTCTTCTTCAATTTTTTGGAAGAATTTGAGCAGGATTGGTATTAGATCCTCTTTGAAGGTTTGGTAGAATTCACTAGTGAAGTCATCTGGTCCCGGACTTTTGCTTTTGGGAAGGTTTTGGATGACTGATTCCATTTCATTACTGGTGATCGGTCTGTTTAGATTTTCCAGTTCTTCATGTTTCAGCCTTGGAAGGCTATATGTTTCTAAGAACTTGTCCATTTCTTCTAGGTTATTAAATTGGGTGGCATATAGTCCTTCATTGGATGATATTCTTGGATGATCCTTTGTATTTCTGTGGTGTCTGTGATAACTTCCCCTTTTTCATTTCTGATTTTGTTAATTAGTGTCTTCCCTCTTTTTATCTTAGTTAGTCTAGCCAAGGGTTTGTCAATTTTATTAATCTTTTCAAAGAACCAGCTTTTTGTCACATTGATTTTTTCTATTGTCTCTTTGTTCTCTATTTCATTTAGTTCTGCTCTAATTTTTGTTATTTCCTTTCTTCTGCTGACATTGGGTTTCACGTGTTCTTCTTTTTCTAGTCCTTTAAGGTGTAACATGAGGTTATTTATTTGGGATTTTTCTTGTTTCTTGAGATAGGCCTGTAATCATATAAATTTCCCTCTTAAAACTGCTTTCGCTGCATCCCAAAAATTTTCGTAGGATGTATTTTCATTGTCATTTGTTTCTATGTATCTTTTGATCTCTCCTCTAATTTCTTCTTTGACCCAGTCGTTCTTTAAAAGTATGTTGTTTAATCTCCATGTATTTGTGTTTTTTCCTGCTTTCTTTTTGCAGTTGATATCCAATTTCAAAGCCTTGCGATCAGAGAATATGTTTGGTATGATTTCAATCTTCTTAAAATTTGCTCAGGCTGATTTTATGTCCCAATATACGGTCTATCCTTGAGAATGTTCCATGTACACTAGAAAAGAATGTATAGTCTGATGTTTTAGGATGAACTGCTTTATATATGTCAATTATGTCTATTTCATCTAATGTGTCTTTTCGGGCTGCTATTTCGTAATTTATTTTCTGTTTGGATGATCTCCATTGCTGTCAGTGATGTTTTTAGGTCTCCTAGTATAATTGTGTTTTGGTCAATTTCTTCCTTTACTTCTGTTAGTAGTTGCTTGGTATATTTCAGGGCTCCCTGATTGGGGGCATAAATATTGATGACATTTATGTCTTCTTGTTGTATAGTGCCCTTTACCATTATGAAATGTCCATCTTTGTCTCTTGTTATCTTTTTCACCCTGAAGTCCGTCTCATCTGATATCATTATGGCTACACCTGATTTTCTCTGGGTACCATTTGCTTGGAGTGTCAATTTCCACCCTTTCACTTTGAGTCTATGCTTGTCCTTGTAGCTGAGTTGTGTCTCATAGAGACAGCATATGGTTGGGTTTAGTTTTTTGATCCAATCAGCTACTCTGTGCCTTTTTATTGGTGAGTTCAGTCCATTTACATTTAGGGTGGTTATTGATATGTGAGGATGTCCTGTCATTCTATCTTTAGTTTTCTGGTAAAACTGTGTCTCCATTGTTTCTTTGCCGTTTTGTGTTGTCTATTATTTCTGTATGGTGGTATTCTATGATGTTTCCCTCTGTTTCTTCTTTTATTACAGTATATATTTCAGTTCTGGATTTTTCTTGAGTGGTTACCCTTAAGTTTAAGTAAAAGAAAGTTTGATATTTAGAGTATTCCATTTTCTTCAGCACACTTACTTTCTCCATTCCCATATTCCGGTTCAGGCCTTTACTCTCCCCCTTTTTATGTTTTGGTTGCCACAAATTGTCCCTGTTGATGGTGGTTGAATAGACTAATTTAGTATTTCTTTTAGTGCAGGTGTTGTATTAGAAAGTTCCCTCAGCTTCTGTATGTCTGGAAAGGTCTTTATTCCTCCTTCATATCTAAAGTATATCTTTGCTGGATACATTATACTTGGCTCATAATTTCTCTCTTTCAATAGTTTGAATATTTGGTTCCACTCCTTCCTGGCTTGTAGTTTCTGCTGAAAAATCTGATGATAATCTAATGGGCTTTCCTTTGTAGGTTACCGTCTTCTTTTCCCTGGCTGCCTTGAGGATTCTTTCTTTGTCGTTGATTTTTGACAGCTTCAATACAATATGCCTTGGAGAAGGCCTGTGGGGATTGAGGTAATTAGGTGTTCTATTTGCTTCTTGTATTGGAGGATCCAGTTCTGTCCAAAAGTTTGGGAAGTTTTCATCAACAATTTGTTTGAATATATTCTCTGTTCCCTTCTCTCTTTCTTCTCCTTTTGGTATGCCCATTATTCTTATATTGCTCTTTCTGATGGAGTCAGAAAGTTCTTGTGGAGTTCTTTCAATTTCTTTTAAGTCTCAAGTCTCTTTCTTCTTCCATCTGTGTAATTTCCAGGTTCCTATCTTCTATATCACTGATTCTTTCCTCCATATGGTCAACTCTGCTACCTAAGCTGGTTATTTCATTCTTAATTTCTTGTATTGAGTTCTTAATCTCCAGAAATTCTGTTTGTTTGTTTTTTTGAATTTCAATCTCTTTCGTAAAATGCTCATGTTGTTCTTTGATTGCGTTTCTGAGTTCATTAAACTGCCTTTCTGTGTTTTCTTGCATCTCGTTGAGTTTTTTCAGAACTGCAATCTTGAATTCTCTGTCCTTTAATTCACATATTTCCGTATCTTTAAGTTCCTTTTCTTGAGACTTTTCACTTTCTTTCTGAGCTGTGTTGTTGCCTTGGTTATTCATGGCAATTACTGATTTATTATTTCTCTTCCTAGATATCTACAGGAGTGGCCTCTGCAACAGGTTGATAGGAAGAGTTCTTTCTTTTGTTTTCCAGTACTTGTTGGTAGAATGTTTTATTTTCTCTCTGACTGCACCTTTTTATTTCTCTCACACAGTAGTGCTATGTTTTCTCTGCTCTATTCCAGCTTCTCACACAATGGGTTGATTCCCTGGGAGACGGGCTTCTCCTCTGTTAATAGTTTGCTTGGGTCACAGGGCGCAGTGTCCGTGTGAGTATGGGAAGAGCTTTTGAAGTTCCAAAGGTCTTCCTGCACCAGATTCAGAGCCTTTATGTTTCTGCAGTTCTGTGTACTCCTGCAGGGATCTGCCCAGATAGGTGGGGCCAGGGGCGGGGTGTGTTGTGAGAGGTGGCCCAGAGCAATGGCGGGGACCACCACCACAGCAGGTCCTGCTTCCACAGCTCCCTCCCCTTTGCCAGAACTAGTTGGGCTGCAAATCTGTGTCTGTGGTCCACAGTTCTCAGGACAGCATATATTCTGTTCTTTTGATGTGACACTGCTACTGTTCCGCTTCTAGCACCGAACAGGTGGGGGCGGGGCGAGCTCTGGGAGGGTGAGAGGGGGCGGCTAGTCTCAGTGCCTAAGGCTTCCGTTCTCTGCTTAGCAGTGAGGGCTTAAACCACCATTTTCAGCCTTCTTCCCTTAGTCTTTGCTCTGAGGTCTCTGCCGTGAGCGTTGGGTTCAGCTGTGTTATGCTGCCCCCTCAGCCCTGTGGGCCATAAGCAGAGCCCTAGAAGTCCGAGTTCTTCCCTCTCCCGCAGCTGCGGTACTTCCGGGATGCAGCGCGCTCAGAGCACTGAGCCAGGTCCTCGTCCTTTGCCCGCCCACGCGGCTCTGTCTCCACACTTCTCCCTTCCCTCCTCCCCTGCTCGCGTGATTCGCCCACATTTCGGTGAATTCAATAGTGGGCCCCTTGGTCTTGCCTGTCTGCTGTGCAGGGAGTCCTTTGTGTAGTTATTGTTGTTCGATTAGTTGTAAATTCCAGTGGAGCTTTACAGAGACTCACCTCACGCCGCCATTTTTTTCACTCTCCAGTTCTTTAGCTCCGTATTCTCTTTAGTTTGATATATCTAGTCCTAGACAACACGTATGAAGCGTGATACCAGTTCATTACACTGGCAACTAAATGAACATTGAATGTCAAATTTGTTAATAGTTTTAATTTTCAAAACAATATTAAGATTGTATTATATTTTTAAAAATTAAAAAATTCAGATTAATTTTAAAACTTTTTTATAAAAAATGTGTTATTTATTAATTACAATTTTTTTTGTATTTGGCCTCTATCTCGATTGGTAATTTTGGATTAGATCATTTGTGTAAATAGTATAAATAATTTTCACAAATTATATGATAATATTGACCATAATAATGTAATTAGGTAGTTTGCTGAAATGAAGGCAAGAAAAAAATTTCATGAAATTAACGTGACAATAAATTATATTTGCCTTATTTTATTACTTACCTAAACATCACTAACCCATCAACAGAACAACTAGACATGCACAATTATAATTAATTTTAGTTGTTTAGCTTTCAAACATACAAACTTTGTTTTCATGAAGGTGTGTTGCCAATATAGGAGGATAGAATGTGTGAATATATTTCAGGTGTACCAGTTTGTTAGCTTGATTTGTAAATTTTAACTATTCAAATATATGGTAAATGAATCTCCATGTGTACTCTTGCGCTGGTGCCACAAATATGGGAGCAGGCTTTTTGACCTCTCCCTTTTCCTCAACGATATTGGATTTCCGCCTGACTCTTTTCCCTTCTTTACTGCTTAAGTTCTTATTCCCTCTAGTAGGCAGAGCAATTTATTTGTGTTTCAGTTTCCACCCATAAAGAGCATATCCATCTCATCATCCTCAGAAAAACAATGGGAGTCCCAGTTATCAGAATTTATTCTTAGAACAAGCTGGTATGTTTTCTTTTTCCTCCTGTACCTGGGAAATTTTTGTAGTAGGGAAAAATCCTCTTTAGAGGTTTACCAAGCATTAATTGCATTGCTGCATCTTGTTCTTTTATCTTCTTCTAGCTTGCTCCCCATTTTTGCTCAGAGAATAAAGTACGTGATTCATATTCTCTAACATCTTTTTGTGGCTGAATTTGAGATACCAGCCAGTGGTATTTGCATTTGAAAAAATGTCCACAATCATAGGGGGAGTTTTAATGTCAGAACTCCTTAAGTTTGGATTGTCAGACATCATTGGAGAATAGATTTTTGAGCAGGATGTCTGGACGTTAAATAATGTGTATTAAAAATGTTAATTTTACACTTTTGAGCTGTAGATTTTGTTGCCATTAACAAAAGAGAAGAAACACAGAGGAGTTTTGTTAGTGTGTTTATTTTACCAAAAGAGATCTACATTCCTAATCCCAAAGCCATTCTTAGGAAGCCTTTGAAGGGTATATTTACCCTCACTTTCTTCTTTCAAGACTCTCTGGGCTTAAGAGAAATGACTGCTCTAAATTTTCTTTAAAGTACAGATCCAACCCATCAACCACCAAACACCACTTATTAGTATTTTCCTGTTTTGAAAGACTGTGTCCAAAAAACAAACTAAATTTATTAAGTCATAATTTGCCTTTCTGTTTGAAATTAATCAGAAACATCTATAACTACCAAATACAGGTTCTGAAAGAAATAAGTAACTGTGACCCTACCCTGAAATGTGTTTACAACAGAAGCAAGGTAAGACTTTTAAAAAAAAAAAATTTCGGGACATCCTTAATGAAATGAATATGGTATTTTAGGTAACCCTTTAAAAAATATTGAGAATAGTCTGCAAATCTGACTAGTTTTTACTGGTTATTACTTTCCTTCACTTCTTTAAAATCCTTTAATTTTTAACATAAATGTAATAAAAATGCTGATTTCAGGCTGGACTTCTAGCTATGGCCTGTGAGGACATGAGTAAATCCTCTCCGAAAATAGGAATTATAAACCTATGCAAAATTCACAAAACAACCATTTCAGTATTCTGGAAGCTGACTAAAGTCAGATAATAATCCAAGGGTCATTTATGATTATAAAATACCTGAACTGCAGGTGAGAACCATGGGAGTCTATGGAACTCTTGCCTGTGGCTGCTTCCATGGACACCTTCCAACCTCAACCATACCCCTTCCCCAGCTCAGTAAGTGAGGAAGCTACGCCAGCTTCTCTGAAGCAGTTGAAGGGGACTCACTCAATTTGTAGTGCTGGGTAATGCCCATGCCCATCAGTGTTATCAAGGGAATTGATGATCTTTAGGGCCCAACTCAGTTATGAGACAAATGAAGCACAAAGTGAGGCACAAGTGGGCACAAAATTTAAAGATACACCAAAAAACACAGACAAATATTTTAATGCAATGTTAAAAAATCAAAATTAATGCAAAAAAATCCATGATGAACAAAATACTGTATCAAAATTTCAAATAAGAATGAGGCCCATCCCTGGCAATGGATTTACTGTAGTTGTGGTTGGGGTAAGCAAATTCCTGGCTGAAGTAATTATCAGATTAAAATGTACATTGATTTTATTTGTATAAGTTTTTAAAGCTATAAATCTTCCTCTGATAAATGCTTTAGCTGTATCCATAGATTCTGTTAGATCATGTTTTCATTATTGTTATTTTCAAAAATTCTACAATTCTTGGTCTGTACTTTTTTTATTCAAATATTATTTAATAATTTTTTTAAATTTTCAGTAGAAAACATTTAAATTGCTATTAATTTACAGTTTTATTTTACTGTGATCAGTAAATACTGTTTTTATTATTTCTATTCTTGAATGTTATTGAAGGTTTCTCTGTGGTTTAAAATATAGTCCACTTTTATGAAAGATTTATAGACACTCAAAGAAAATATATTCTCTATTTTATAGGTTATATAGGTATAATATATATGACATATATATTTTAATTGCTTTCTGCAACCTTCTAAATTTGTATTCACTCATTCTTCCTTAGACTCAGAGGTATGTAAATGTCTCCTATCATTAGTGTGAATCTGTCATCTGTTTTTCCTCCATTTACATCTATACAAGCAGTTAAAAAATTATAAACTTCAGGAAAGAATCATGGGAGTCTATGGTGCAAACATATGTATAGTCAGAAGTGTCTGGATGCTGATGGTAAACACTTTGTAATTGCAGAAGTCAAACGTGGCTTGTATTCATCTTTTGTTATTATATATTAACATAGTTGTTTCCTTTCTTAAAATGTGTATACATATTTTTGGCACCCTCTGTGTATTTCCTTTTTTATAGTTTCTATTGGTTCCTGGCTATGAGCAATATTGAAATGTGTTAATTACCTTTTCTTACCACTTACCTTCATCTTAACCATGATCTGATATGAAATATTTTCAATCCCAGTTACTACCTGTGGTATGCAGAACAATACCCTCTCCAAAGATGTCCACATCCTAATCCTCAAAATTTATGCTACTTTGCAAGGCAAAAGGGACTTTGCATGTGTGATAGTTAAGAACTTTGAGATGACATGATTATCCTGGATTATCCAGATGAGTCCAATATAATCACAGGAGTCCTTATATGTGGAAAGAAAGAGGGTCAGAGTCAGACAATGAGATGTGACAACAGAAGCAGAGACTGGAGTGATGAAAGGCCACAAGTCAAGACATGCAGGCAGCTTCTAGAAACTAGAGAAGGCAGGGGAATAGATTCTCTCCTAGAGCCTCCAGAAAGAATGCAGCCCTGCCAACCCATTTTGAACTTCTGACCTCCAGAACTGTAAAATAATAAATTTGTGTTGTTTTAAACCATTAAATTTGCGGTAATTTGTTACCAAAAGTAATAGGAAACTAATACACTACCTGCAAAGCTATCAGCAAATACATTGTATATTTGATATACTCTCCCTCTTGTCCATTTTTCTAACATATAAACATTTTTTACTATAATATTGTCTCCTATATCATTTAGTCTCAGCTCTACAGGAAATTATATATTTGATGCTTAAAACCAATCCTTATGCCAATGTTTATTCAGTCATTTTATATTTCTGAAGTTCATTTTCTAGCAGATTCCTGAGAAAGTGTTCATGAGAAAAATATTTGCTGAATCCTTGCACACTCATAACATCCCTGTAGCCTTTATACCTAAAAGTTGGCTTGGCTGAAAATAAAATCCTTGGCTTATATCATGTTTCATTGAAGAGTTTAAATATGTTACACCACTGTCATCTGATGTAAGGCCTTCCTGTCAAAAAGTCTAATGGATAGCTGATTTTTTTCTCTTAAAAAAGTATTGGTCTTTTTACACAAGAATAAATTTCACAGTGATCAGAGGTTTATACATAAAATATGAAATCATATAAATACTGATTTCTTTTTAACTTGGGAGTGAAAAAACTTTATTAATTATAATTCAAAATTCAGAAGCAATGAAAGAAAGGACTGATAAATCTTAATACATTAACAATTTTTTGCATGGCAAAAATATATTAATTAAAATTCAAAGACAAATTGGGAATATATATTTGTGATTCATATCACAGAAGAAAGACTAATGGCTCTACTATACAAATAGATTCTAAAAATAGAGCATAAGAGTCCAACAATATGAAAGATAACTGGACAAAAGATATGATCTTAAGCTCACAGAAGAAATAAGAAATGGATTTTAAACATGTTCTGCCTTTATAATTACATAAGAATCACTAATTAAAACTACATTGAGATGGTATGGTTTACCTATTAGTTGAAAAAAATGCAAAAGTCTAACAACACACTCCATCGGCAAACCTATAGAGAGACAATTATAATCTTATATTACTGGGGGGTATGCAAAATAATACAAGTTCTATGGAGGTGAATTTAACATCATGTAAAAAGATTACATTTGTGTGTACCTTATAGCTCAGCAATGCCACTTCTATCCCAAAGATACACTATCAAATACCTGAAGTTAGTGATGCATATGGTTATTCTTTATAATATTATTTGTGATAGAGAAAGAGCAGACACGATCTACATTTCTATCATTAAGGGACTGATATGATAACTACAACACTGTACAGTCATAAAATGAATGTTTAAGGTCATTTTACATTAATATGGAGTGATTTTCCAGATCAATTATTAGTTCTGAACAGTATATATAGTATGCTACATTTTGTGTAAGAAATACAGGAAATAGAAGTATAAGTATACATACATGTATATAAGTATGCATACATTTCTAACTCTGTCCCCCAAAAACAATTGTAAGGGTAAACCAAAAACTAATAAAAATGGTTATTTGTATTGAAAAGAAAAACACATTTTCAATGGAGTAAATAAAGTAACATTTTTTGACTATGCCTTATTACATATTTTTAACTTTGGCTTCATGTAATGGTTTTACATGTTCAAATATAAAATGAAATAAAAAAGGAAAAAGCAATATCTAAAAATTTTAAATAATTTAAAATAAATTAACTTAATTGCGTATCAAGTTGGTGACATAATCATACAGGAAACAATTATGCTCACTGATTACGGAGCCTGATACTTTAACTGTACATCCTTAGTGGAATATATTCTCAAGAACAAAAAAATCTAAAAAAAAATCTTAAAATTATTTCACTAGCAAATTTTTTATCAAAGTATCGGTATTATTTTGAATCTACTTTTAATAGTATACATAAAGCAAATAAGTATTTATGGGAATATTGTTGAGAACCAAGGTTTTCAATGTAAAACAGATTAAAGTACAAATCAAATAATTTAAAATTTAAAATATAATGTTAAATATCAATTGAAATTGCTAACCTGAAGTCATTATTTCTTTTATTTTCCTTTTAAGATGCATAATGCCTTAGCTCTGCCTTCTGAAAAGACCTAGAAGTAATGATAATTCAGTAGTGAACACAACTGCACCCAGAGTGTGGTCTTTGAAGATCATTTTTCACTAAAAAAAAATGAGAGTTCTTTGCACTCTACTTCCAAGGTCAGGTCAAAACACACACAAATATCTAGTGTCAGGAAGGAAGCTATCAAAGACTAAAAGGTAGTGACAAAAAGAGACCAGAGCCACCATGAAGAGACTATTTGAACATCAAACTGAATAATGAATAATAAATACAATTGGTACATGTTGAATTTATTATAAATGTCTAGCAACATTCAAAAATACATAAAATAGGAAGAAAAAAATATCATGATTGGACAAAACTGAAAGAAACAAGGGCATAAGCTCTTTATCAAAATTGGCAAATAATTGAATAAATAAGCATTTACCTCGTCTTTCCTCTATGAATCATTTTAGAGTAAGCAATTAGAAAATAACTACTTTGCAATCCCTAATAAAGTAATTGATTCTTGTATATCAATGGATGAAACCATTAGATGAAAGTTTGAGTGGGAAATTGACAACTGAAGGAACAGGCTATTGACAACTAAACTCACTGATAATTATAGCATCATTGATAATAAGACAACCCACACTATGCATCTTCTGAGGTGATATGCTTTGTCAAGCACACTGCCTCTCCTATAAAAGAGTTTTACTAATAATATTGAAGCTGATTCTAATCAAGCCTCTAGTACTAACTCCCACTTACCAAAAATACAGAGGGTGCCAAAAAATATATGTACATTTTAAGAAGGAAAACCATTAAAATTGTAATACTCAATATATACCGATAACAAAAGATAAATACAAGTCACATTTGACTTCTGCAATTACAAGAGGTGCTCAAAGTGGTTACCAAGTGTCCAGACACTTCTGATTAAGGCGAACTACTTGACTGCTTGAGCAACGTTGACCAAAGTGTTCACTTGTATACACTTGTTTGGCACCCCCGGTATAAGCAATACAGAGAAACAAGTTAAGTGACACTACAAGGAGCAAACTGCCAAATCAATATGGACCGTTTTACAGGAACATGGGCCTGACTTCTGCAATCAGAAAATGGTCAGGAAAAACTGGGAAAGGAAAATGGGAGGGAGGACTCATTTACAATAAAATAAAATTTGAAAGAAATAGCAGCCTGCGGCAATGTGTGGACAATGCTTAGATCCTGTTTTAAGTAAACCAATTGTAAAAGGATAATTTGAGACCATTAAAGACATTTGGATATAGACTGTGTATTAGTTGACACCAAAGAATTGTTGTTAATTTTGGTAAATGTTTTAATGGTATTGTGGTTATTTAACAAAATGTTCATAATTTTTAGAGATGCATACTGAAGTACATAGAGGTAAAAATGACATTATATCTGGGATTTGTGTTAAATTACTTTAGGAAAGGCAAAAACAAACAAAAACAATTAGATAAAGTGAGTATGGCAAAATCTTGGTAACTTTAATCTAGGTGAAGGGAGTATAGGGATTTATTATGTTATTCAATCCACTGTGACATATGTTTGAAAATTTTCATTATAGACCCCTTTTAAATATTCAATTCTCCACAGGGAAGTAAACAAAAGCAATATATTTTGGGGCTTTGAGTATAATATTAAATCAGATGAGGTTCAAAGCGACACAGAGGTCAAGGTTCCCTACTGTTTAAGCACCATTTACAAACCAGGTTGCAGTTTAAGTGAAATTATATGAAACAATTTTATGAAAAACAGTAATTTGTAGAATAATCTCTTTTTTATAAAATTATTTCTATTCACCCACCTATCTATTTGGCTATCCATCTTTACACAATAAGGTTTTGATGACTTTCTGGCATTTATTTAATGTTAATTATGAAAATTTTTGTGAGGGATTTGGGTGATTTTTTTCTTACTTTCTTCTCATATTCTGTATCATAGCCATAATGGTAGAGTCATTATTGTTTTTAAAATTGCTAGTTGTGAGGCACTGAGATGATCCACTAACGGGTCACAACCCACAATTTGAAAAACACTGGCTTAGAGGACCCCAAAATATATTTAATTCCTGAAATTATGAAGTGAATAATCTAATTGGAAAGATAAATATTTAACTTGGGATGTACATTACAAGAGACATGTGGTTTAAGATAAATGAATAGTTTAGTGTCACAAGACATCAAAGAAGGGCAAAAATCACTGTAAACAAGTGGTCAGTAATAGCTTAATGGTGTAAAAGAGTCAAGGAATATGGGTAACATACACATGAACAGAATGACATGGAGAATAATATTTCTGGTAGGGTTATGAAAGGGAACTGCATGAATATAGACATGGAGAAATGTAAATGATGTGTACTTAGATAATGATGTAAGCCTGTTTGGTCTGGAGTCACACAAAAGATAACAAAGGAATAATCATTTTTTATCACATAATATTTTGACATATTATTCCTAGGTTTGTTAAGTTCCTTCAATATGCTTAAAGTAGGATTTTACTTATTCCATAAACCATAACAACAATAACAATAACTTTGTCCTAAATTTTCTGGAGTACATTATCAAAAGAAAAGATCATCTTTACACATAAGAAGGGTCTCAGGACTTTTTCATTATTGGCTTTCTAGGAAGTTCAGACATGTTGTTCTTCTGCAGTCCTATATCTTTCTTAACAAAAGGTTTAAAGATAACTGACTGGACGTTTTGCAGACACTGCTCATAAACTGATTCATAATGGTACTTTTTTATAATCTTTATCCTAGGAGGATGGCTCTGTTTCCCCAGTGGAAACAACAGAGGCCTCAAGATTTATTTCTAACAATAATGGCATAGTCGTGATTTTTCTACTTAGAAATGCATCATGCACAACAGAAAAATACTCTTTTTCTTTGAGCCCTCACTTTACCCTCACTGACCCCCTGAAAGGAGCTAACATCATTCTAATGTAAATAAGGCAAATTTAACACTTGTGCATTTCAAGTATTAACGAAGGTAGTTTTATTTTTTTTTTAAATTTAATCTGCTTTTTAAAAAATTATCAAAATGAAACATTACTCCTGATGCAAATTTAGATCCCAGGAAGGATTTCATGGAACCCTAGAGTAATTTCTGGTCAACTGTTTTATACACACACACACACACACACACACACACACACACACACATATGATATAGACATAGATATAGGTATAGATAGATATAGATAGATATAGATATATAATTAAACAAAGAGGACATTCTTGCCTCATTTCTAATCACAGGGTGAAACTGTTTAGTCAGTCATCGTTAATTATGATATGTATCTCTGTTTTGCAAATGCTCTACATCAGATTGAGGGAAGTTCCTTTACATTTTTAGTTTGTTAAGAGGTTTTTTTTTTTTTTTACCATGAATGGATGAATTTTTGTCAAATGCAGCTATTGAAATTAACACATATTTTTTTTAATTTTTATACTGTTAATATGGTGAATTATATTGATTTTTTTCAATTAAAGTTTATTGGGGTGACAATTGTTGGTAAAGTTACATAGGTATCAGGTTTACAATTCTGTAATATATCGTCTGTATATCACATTGTTGTTTACCACCCAGAGTCAGTTCTCCTTCCATCGCCATATATTTGATCCCCTTTACCCTCATCTCCCACCCCTCTCCCCCTTTACCCTCTGGTTGTAAGAGACTGTTAGCATGAGAACTGCTATCTTTAGGTCAGGGTTAACAGCCCCTAGCCTGAAACAACATAATTATAAAATTCCAGGATGTGGGCAGTTGCAGCATGGAGACTAGAAGTTCTGTAGCTTATCTTATACTCCTTATAGCTATGCAAATTCTGTAGCTTATCTTATACTCCTGGTCTCCTTGTCCTGTAGTAAATCTTATACTCTTTGAAGCTATGTAAGTCCTGTAAGTTTATCTAGTACTCTCTGAAGCTATGGAAAGCCTTGAAAATGCTATATAACCCCTTGGCTTTAAGTATTTGGGGTCCTTGTTAAAACCCGCTGCGTCGGGCAGAGACTCGGACCCCAGCTGGCTGGAAATAAACCTCGCTGTGTGACTTGCATTATTGTGCGGGTTCTCTGTCTGTCTGAGGGGGACAATTCCAGACCTTAACATGGTAACCACTAAATTATTGTCCGTGTCTATGAGTTTTTGTTTCTTTATTTGTTTGTCTTGTTCCTTTGTTGTTTTCAGTTATATATTGATTTTTTTAATGTTAACAAATTTGTATTCCTAGAGTATGACCTGTTGGTCATGATGCATTATCCTTTTGAAATATTGCTGATTTGATTTTCTAGTTCTTTGTTAGGGAATTTTTGTTCTATGTTCATGAAGGACATTCATCTACAGTTTGATTTTATTGTAATATCTTTATATGTAGTTGGTATCAGGATAATGGCAACCTTGTAAAATAATCTGAGATGTGTTTCCTCCACTTTTATTTTCAAGACAAGCTTGTATAGAATTGGTACTATTTCCTCTTTAAAGATTGATAAAATTCAACAGTAAACCCAGGTCTGGCTTTTTAAAACATTTTTTTCCTTTCCTTTTTTTTAATGAGAAGGTATTCCACTGAACATTCCGTTTCCTTCATATGTATAGAGATATTCAGGTTACCTATTTCTTGCTAAGTGAGCTTTGATAGTATGTGTCTTTCAAGGACTTTTTCCATTTCATCTAAATCATTACATTTATTGGCATAAAGTTAATAATATTCCATTATCCATTTAGTGTCTACAGGATCTATAGTAATGTCTCTCTTGTTTTTCTGATATTAGTAATCCGTGTAACCATTTTTCTTGGCACATCTGTCTAAATATTTATCAGTTTTATTGACATTTTCAAAGAACAACCTATTGGTTTCATTGATATCTCTATTTTTTTGTTTTCTATTTCATTAATTTCTGCTCTTATTATTTCCTTCCTTTTCCTTGTTTTGTGCTTAATTTGCTCTTTTCTAGTTTCTTAAGATGGAAACTTACACAGCTTTAGCTATGAACCACAAATTTCAGTATGTTGTTTTAATTTCTTTGAATTAAAAATATTTATTAATTTTACTTGAGCTTTCCTTTTTGAGACATGAGTTGTTTAATTTCCAAATACTTTGGGACTTTCCAGATACCTTTCTCTTATTGATTTCAGTTTAATTCTATAATGGAAACAGAACATTTTTGACACTTTAAATAATTTTAAATTGTTGAAATATATTTTACGTCCCTAAATATTGCCTAACTTGGTGAATGTTCCATGAGCCCTTGAAAACAATGTATATTCTGTTGTTGTTGGGTGAAATATTCTGTAATTATCAATTAGATCCAGTTGGTTGATAGTGTTATTCAGGTTGTATACACCCTTGCTGATTTCTTATCTACTTGTTCTATCAATTAATGAGAGATAAGTGTTGAAAACTCAAACTAAAATTGAACTATGTCTGTTTCTTTTGACAGTTCTATCATTTTTTTGCTTAGGTATTTTGATGCTCTGTTGTTATTTGCATACACGTGTGGGATTGCCATGATGTCTTGAACAATCAATTCCTTTACAAAATGTTCATCTTTATCACTAGTGATATGTTTTATTATGAAATCTACATTGTGCGATATTATTACAACCAATCCACCTTTCTTTTGAGTAGAGTTCTCCTGGTGTATCTTTTTCTATCCTTTTATTTTTAACCTATTGATGTCTTTATATTTGACGTAGGTTTCTGATACACAGCATACAGTTGGATTTTACTTTTTTAAACCAACCTGAAAATCTCTGTCTTTTACATAAAATGTTCAGAGTATTTTGATTTTATATAATTATGTATATGGTTGTTATAATCTTTCCTCTTGCTAGTTGTTATATATTACTTCCATTTTTTTATTAATACTTTGAAACATTTTATTATATGCTCTCATAAAATTTCACCCATAAAATCTTTATTGGGTCTAAGTGTAAGCTGAGACTAGCTGTGAAAGAGTTTTTTTGGATTTTTTCCTATATTGACAAATATTACATTTTGTTTAGGAAAGTTGTTTTCAAGGTATGTCATTTGATAACCCTGTATTTTTATTCCTATGAAATAAATACTCTTGTTGTTTCTCAAGGGCTAAAAGGGGAACCTGGCTGTGCAGGCGGCTTTTTTGTTTTCCCCAACTCTTCAATTAGAGCCTTTCCATTTTCGTTTACATCACCTATTGAGGGTCAAACATAATTGATTAAAAGGCTCTGCTGAATAAAATGTTTTTAAACATTGAATTAATATATATAACAGACTACAATATCCATAACATTTTACAAACAAAAGTATGAATTTGGGGGTAATTTTTAAAAATAAAGATCATTTAGAGTTCCACTAATTCTTACTAACAAATACATGTTAGATTGGTATTTTCAATAACTTCCTCAAAGTTAATAATTATCTAGAAATGAGTCATCTATACTGAGGAATAGACATGGAAAGCATCAGTATTTTCTAGAATTACTTAACACATTCCTATTTGTCTCATCATCAAAATACAATGCCGTATTATTTGGGGCATTAAAATTTCCCAGAGAATTAACTGTTCATAATGAAAAAATTATATTTTGGGGAGATCATGGGATAGACTGAATGGAAGTTTAATGCTGGTTATTGTTTGTCTCTAGGGTAAATTTCTAACCATCTCTGTCTCTCTTTCTTCTTGTCCTCCTTTAACCATATATTGGGTACAGAGTATTGAGTTAATTTTACTACTCTGTTAATGGCATATTTTTACTATAGGTTTCTGTAAGACCTTTCTTGTGTTTATGTTTTATTTCCTTTGTCTGCATTTGTCACTCTAACTAAACCTCACCCTACAGAAAACCATTTTACTATGCTGAATGGGCATCCTATTGTTTGAGTCTGTCTTACAAAATGGATATCATTTTATGTGTTTTTAATTTTTTACTTATGTAAATGCATAATTGGAATTAGATATATATTTTTAATTATATAAAATGCAGAGAAAACTTGTTTAATCTGTATTCCCATCTACTCCCCACACCTCCAGATTATTTTAAAGCAAATTCCCAATGTCAAATCATTTCATCCATAAACTTCTGTTTGTTTCTCTAAATTTTAGTATCTAAAAGATAAGGACTCTTTTTTTTCCTTTTTCCAAATTCTTCTCTTTCTCCCTTAAAGTTATAACAGCCATACTCATTTCATTATAATGAATAAATATATTTAGATTCTCAGTAATTCAACTGAATGTTTTTCTTTTGAAATTCTAGATGAAGGACACCTCGGTTTATTATAGTCTTGCTTATTGTGCTATTCTTATTTGCTATTTTTTCTTTCTTTTACTTTTTTCCTCTAAATATCTTATGTTATTTTTTTAATCTTGACATATTTTTGTGATTATAATAATTTTTCTTCTTTTTAGTTATAGTTTACATACCATATTGTATTAATTTCAGGTGTAAAACATAACTTCATATTTTCTTATTTCTTTTCCCCCTCCTTTGATGCCTACTTTGGCATTAATTGAATACTTTAATATTTTTATTATACCCACATTATTTCTTGGCTATATTTTATTTAGTGGTTGCTTTAGGGTTTAAAATACACAAATTAAATTTATCACATACCTTCAAATAATATTATACACTTCATGTACAGTATAAGACCCTTATAACAGTACACTTCCATTTTCCTCCTCCTGTCCTTTGTTCTACTGTTGTCATATGCTTTACTTCTACATATGCTAGAAATTCTACAATACATTGTTACCATTCTTGATTTCTTTAAAAAATACTAAAATTAAAAAGTTTTATACAACCTTCATTTTTATTATTTCTAGCACTATTTCTTTAGGTACATCCAAATTTCCATCTGGCATTTCGTACCCCTTTTCCTGGAAAATTTACACTTATTTTACAGCAGATCAGGTCTGTTAGCATTAGATTTTCTCCCCCTTTTTGTCTGAAAGTCTTTGTGTCACTCCCCTTTGTGACATCTAGCCTCATTGAGCCTCAGTTTGGAGCTATATATACCTGAAAATTTGGAGTTTCTTCTCAGCATTCCAGCCCTTCCTACCTCTATGGCAACCAAATATTTTCTTGTATCTATGGAGAATCATGGATAGGAGAGGGTTTCCTGACCCTCTTAAAGGAGTAGAAAGCTTTAGATTTTACTTTTACCTCAAAAGAAGCTTATCTTTCTTGAGAACAGTGGTGAGAGGGTTTCTTGCCACTTCCCCAAGTGGTAGATTGTTGTTCCTTGTTACTTAGTGCAAGGCTCATGATGTGATTATGATAGATTTCCTGCACCTCCCACAATGGCAGTTTACTTTTGCTTGTGGACTTGGAAAAGGCGGTTTCCTACCTCTTTCCCAGGGACAAAGGGCTTTGCTTCTGCCCCTCCCCCCAAAGCAATGAATCTGCCTGGATCACAGGAGGGTGTCCACATTTTTCCAAGTGGCAAGTGGCTTTTTTCCTACTCTTCCAGCAGAAGCAATGGATCTTTGCAGAGATCTGGGTAAATGTGGATTTCCTGCCCCTCTACCAATGGCTTAAGGCTTTTACTATACATGAGAAAAGGGAGGTGGTTTATGCCTGTGCTCTCAGGTTTCCTGTCCTCCTCCCAATCTTTCTCATGAGTATCTAGCAGAGGCCCATGGAAAAGAGTTCAGGAAGGAATGGGGCTCTGAGGTAGTCTAAACTGTCACACTATCCTACACTTGAACTTCAGGAATTTGTTAAAATTATCATTTGCTTTTATGTAGTATACTTCTTCTTATGCTTTGCCAGGGTGAAACAGTTTGTATGTATATCTTTCCTTGGTAGAACCTGCTACCCTTTGGAATTAACTTTACATTGTTGCCTTGAGACCTTCATTGGTAAAATAACATCAGGTTATGATTTTAGAGATTATCTTGTTTTCTCTATTACAGTGGGAGAGATATTCACTTGGGGCTGTCTACATCCTTAGCACAGTCATAAGATAGATGACCAAACTCATAAGATAAGACCAGTCCTTCATGTACACTGTTTGCCCTCAAATATTCCAAAAAGTCTCTTTGGATGAGGTGTAATCATTGAAGTTAAAACATGGAATGAAAATATGACTAAAATATTCATGTCTAGGGAAAAAAAATACATTGATAGAAATTAGCTAATTTTTATCATCCAAAAAGCAGAACTCTGAGCAAAACAGGGCGTAGGAGTATTAAAGTTTGTATATTAAGGTTTGGAAGTGTTACAAGAAAAGAGGGCTCTTGGTTTCATATAGGAAATAATTCAAACTTGAGCCGATACAGAGTTTAAAGTAAAAGTAAGTTTATTTAGCAGAGAGTAAGTAAGAAAACAAAGGCCACCCCATAGACAGAGTGGTGGTCTCCAATCACTAATGAAAGAGAAATTCCCCCCATCCCCCAGGCTAGGGTTTGTACCGTGTTTCTCTGAAAATAAGATCTAGCAGGACAATCAGCTCTAATGCGTCTTTTGGAGCAAAAATTAATAAAAGACCCAGTATTATATTATACTATATTAGATTAGATTAGATTAGATATATTATATTTTATTATACCGAATTTTACAGTATATTATGTAAGACCCGGTCTTATAGTATATTGTACAAGACCCGGTCTTATATATATACTGTAAGACCGGGTCTTATATTAATTTTTGGTCCAAAAGACGCATTAGAGCTAATTGTCTGGCTAGGTCTTATTTTCAGGGAAACACGGTATGTGTCTTCTGCTTCCATGGAAAATTCATTGGTATGAGGGGAAAGGAGGATAGAAGAAAAATGGTAAGTTTATCTTTAACTTCAGTAAGATGCAAGAAGAATAGGGGCAGGTTGATTTTTAACTCTTATAAGGCACAACCTATGCCTTCTTTCCCATGGGCTAACTACAGGGACGGTCAAAATGGAATCTTTTGTTTTTTCAATAGTTTGTTCTGTGTGATTGATTAACCTCTGTCTGAGTTCTGTATCTTGTAGCGCACAGGCAGTAGGCTTGGAACGCAACCTCCTAGCTCCTTCTTCTGCCAAAATAGTCCTCATGTCCTTTCCCTATATTAGAAAAGTCTAGGGTACAAAGAGATCAAATGTAAACCTCTTAGGTAACCCTTAGTACACTGGGTATCAGGAAAGAATGGAATGTTCTTTAAGGCAGAGTGATGAAATGGGGCATTTTTCATCCTACCTCTGCTCCTCATTGTTCCCTAACCTCCACAATGACTTCAAGCACAACAGCAACTTGAATAAAGACAAAAAGAAGGAATCACATACATTCATTGATGTCTTGCCCCCAGAACATTCTTATGGTCATAGTAGAGTCCAGAACCCACATTCAGAATTGATGTTCCCTGTGAACAGAATATAGTGCTGTAGGCCAAGGAATGTATAGCATATGGACAGATATCCTGCTCTATTCTAAGCTGTAAGATATTTATTCTTTTCTGACATCAATTTTGCTTACAGAAATGATGATTCTTTACATCCATTTAAAGTTGTCTGTGAAAAACTCTCTGTCTCAGAATTTGAGCTATTTGTTTAATGGTGTAATTTAGGAGGCAATGGAAGCAGGAATAGCTCCAAGGTGTTATTGGGCTATGAGAGAACAGTGAAAAGAAAGCTTTTGATGATAGAAGCTTTGATAAATTAGACCATCCTTCTTACTGAAAAATGCTAAAAACAAAACACTGGAAAAAATATAAGCAAGCAAACAAACAAGCAGACAACAAACCTCATCTAAGAAGCATAAAAGTACTAACAAGATAGTAAGGAGTTACTGAGCCACGATCAAGGACAGTATTAGAGATCAGAGAGGTAAACACAATAATTCTACTCCTAGGAGTATACCCTACATATATGTATGCATATGTGCATCAGGACACACATATAAGAGCATTAATAGGTGAACTGTTATGATTGCAGAAAACCAGAAACTACTGTCCATCAAGAAAGAATGGATAATCTGTGGTACAGTTATATAACGAAAGAAGGTACAGCAATGGAAATGATTAAACTACAGCAAAATGCACTGGTGTGCTGCTTAATATTTAACAACTGGCTCTCTGAAGGAAGAAGCTCTGAATTTGTTGTTTTTTTCTAACTGTCATCATGTAAATGCTCTTACCTTGGCCAAATTCAAATTACAAATGTCATGTCATTGAACACGGGGCTGAAAAGAGATATGTACAATCACCTCTCATGAGCTGGTGAGCATCAGTTCTAGTAAACCACTGGCTAACTGCAACAATATGGATGAATTTGACAAATTTTCATGTTGAGTATAAAAATAAAGAAAAAATCTATATAGCATTTTACTAATATAAAATTCAAAAACAAGCAAAACTAAAGGATAAATCTATTTTTTAAAAGAAAACAATATATAGGTGATAAAACTATAAAGGAAAGAAAGAAACACTAAAACAGACAGGATATTAGTCTACTTGTGTGTGGTGGGGTGGGTGGAGTATGACAGAGTGGATTATAACGTGGAAGCAACACACAGGAAGCTTCTGGCAAGTTTCTATTTCTTGACCTATGGAATGTTTACATGGTGTTCATTTTACAGCAAGTTGTAAAGCCATGTATTTAGGCTTTATGCAATTTTCTCTATGTTATATTGTACAATATTTTTCAGTGATGAAAGGGATTCTTCTGTCAAAGGGATGCTATAAAGGTTCAAGTTGCTTTTCTAAACACTACTAGGAGAGCTAGGAACTGACTCATAATTTAAGTTACTTAAGGGATCGTTTCAACTAAATTTCCTCAGATTCCCACAAGGTACACGAAAACTTCCAGAGTTAATGGTAAATTTCTTATGAAACAAAAAGAAACAGAAAACAAAAGTCAAAACATCATATTTATTTCCAGTTAGACGTTTTAACCTAGATACAGTTTTACTTTATATTTTTTGCCTCAACTATAGGGGGAAAATACTTCTCATCATTCAAAACATTATCTTTTTTTTTTTTCGAAATGAAAAGGAAAAGTTTCTAAAGATAGCAAAAATAACTCAAATAATGCAAAATATTCTAAAAATAAAAATTGAAATTTATCCCCTCAAGTTTTACCTCATCACTGTGGACACTGTTACTTTGTTTTAAGC
Organism: Rhinolophus ferrumequinum; assembly: GCF_004115265.2. Lineage (NCBI taxonomy): Eukaryota > Metazoa > Chordata > Mammalia > Chiroptera > Rhinolophidae > Rhinolophus > Rhinolophus ferrumequinum. Next base: position 90,332,722 of record NC_046284.1, on the reverse strand, counting down.
TTTTAAAGGAAGTTAATACTATTTCAAATGATCTTATTTGTGTTTCTGTTTAGTGTTTATCTTGCTCATTTGTGTGTTAAGTGCTTTGAGAGCTGGGGCTTGGCCAGTTCATTCACCACTGTATCTTTCATGCTTAGAATAGAATACTGGTAGCTCACAGTAGATCTTCAGTAATCAATTCTGGAAAGAATAGAAGAATGAATAGAAAATACATTTCAGAGATCATTTCATATCAGCACAACACATCTACCTCATTCTGAATAGCTGCCAAGTATTCCAGCATATATGGGGTCATTAGGTTATTTTCAGACTTTTCCTATTAGAATTGATGCTGCAGTAGATATGTTTGTAGGTGATGTTGGATCTGCTAGCAGTTTCTGAGTGTGGGCCGGGGTTGTGTCTCGTGAAGCCGAAGAATGGAAACACGTACCAGGGAGAGGCAAAAAGTTTTAAAAAGAGGATAGTTTATTCGAAGCAGGAGAAGAGTTTGCAGCTCTCCAGCGGGAGAGGGTCCCGAGTGGTGGGGTGCCCCATGACTGAGGCAAAAACTCTTACTTTTATACCTTCCTTTGCCTGCTTGGGAAAGGGTTGCTGTTTGAAGAAGGGAACTTGTTTGAAGAAGGGAACTGACACCTTCTGATGCAATTCGTCTGCCAGGTTTGTTCTGCTTGCCCATCCTAAAGGAATTAGCAAAGTAACCTTCTCTTATCTATCAGATCTGCACCCTTTGTCAGGCCAAAATGAATTTTATGCTTAACCTCAAGGTCTTGTTGCATTATGTCCTGGAGTAAAGGAGTAATTTCAAAACCTGAAGTTTTAGGATATGACTGTCTTTGTTTATTCCACCAGGTACCTCCCTGTCTACCTAGGGACATGCTAGCTCTCCTGTATCATTTAGATCCAGTGAAAATTCTGAGATTTTCTATAGGGTAAATCTGGTGCTGGAGTTGTAGAATCAAAAAATAAATGCATTTAAAATGTTGATAAATATTGCTAAATTGCCTTATAAGAATTTTCACCAATGTATACTCCACCAGCAAATGATAAGAAGGAATATTTCCCAACACTTCAAAAGGTTGAGAAAAATCCAGTGTTGGCAATCTAGTAAATGAAAAAGTTGTTTTGTTTTGGTTTATTCTTTTCAATTTGTGAGGAGGACTGAGTATCTTTTCATATGTTGATTGGTCACTCTTATTTTTTTTACCTTCAAATGACCCTTTATATATTTTGCTCATTTTCATTTTTTTTAATTTTTCAATTACAGTTGATATACACTATTACTTTAGTTTCAGGTGTACAACATAGTGATTAGACATTTATATAACTTATGAAGTGATCACCCTGATAAGTCTAGTACCCATCTGACACTATACATAGATTTTACAATATTATTGACTGTAATCCTCATGCTGTACTTTATATCCCTGTGACTATTTTGTAACTACCAATAGCATAAGGAATAATACTGCTTGTTTCTCAATAGAACTATTTATATTTTTCTTATTCTTAGAAATTATGTGTGAATAACATAGGTTTTTTAATCTGCTTACACCTGGAGGTGTAACTCCTCCCCAGTTTTTATTTGCCTCTATTTTTTTTTCACATCTAAGAATTTGTTGTGATAAAACAATCAGAACTGCTAGTAAAGATGCATGCAGAAAGATCATAATCTTGAAATAATATCAGTTTAAAAATCTGCCAACACAAGAGAAACAAATAAAAGGCATCCAAATTGGGAATGAAGAAGTTAAACTGTCACTCTTTGCAGATGACATGATGCTATATATAGAAAACCCTAATGACGTCACCAAAAAGCTATTCAAAACAATAAACAGATACTGTAAAGTTGCCAGCTACAAAATCAATGTACAAAAGTCCATTGCATTCCTATATATTAACAACGAAATCTCAGAAAAAGAAATTTAAAAAAAATCCATTTGCAATTGTAACAAAAAGAATAAAATACCTAGGAATAAACTTAATCAAAGATGTGAAAGACCTATGTGATGAAAACTATAAGACATTTTTAAACGAAATTGAAGAAGACACAAAAAAATGGAAGGATGCTCATGGATTGGAAGAATCAACAGAGTTAAAATTGGGCCCTATTACCCAAAACAATATACAGACTTAATGTCATCCCCATCAAAACCCCAATGGCATTTTTTAAAGAAATAGAACAAAAAATCATCGGATTAGTATGGAACCACAAAAGACCCCGAACAGCCAAAGCAATCCTAAGAAAAAATAACAATGCTGGAGGTATCATATTCCCTGACTTTAGCTTTTACTACAGGGCAACAATAATCAAAACAGCATGGTATTGGCAGAAAAACAGACACACGAACCCATGGAATAGAATTGAGAACCCAGAAATAAACTCACATAAATATGGACATAATTTGACACGGAAACCAAAAACATACAATGGAGAAAAGACAGCCTCTTCAATAAATGGTGCTGGGAGAATTGGATAGCCACATGCAAAAGAATGCAACTGGACTGCTATCTGTCACCATGTACCAAAATTAATTCAAAATGGATCAAAGACCTAAGCACAAGACCTGAAACAATAAACTGCATAGAAGAAATCATAGATACTAAACTTATGCACCTTGGATTCAAAGAGCATTTTATGAATTTGACTCCAAAGGCAAGGGAAGTAAAAGTTAATATAAATGAATGGGACTATATCAAACTTAAAAGTTTCTGCAAAGCAAAAGAAACAATCGACAAAATAGACAACCAAGTGAATGGGAGAAGATTTTTTGCAAACAGTGCCTCCGATAAGGGGCTAATATCCAAAATATACAAGGAATTCATACAACTCAATAACAAAAAAAACAACCCAATTGAAAAATGGGCAGAGGACCTGAAGAGATATTTCTCCAAAGAGGACATACAAATGGCAAATAGACTATGAAAAAATGCTCAATATCACTAATCATCAGAGAAATGCAAATAAAAACCACAATGAGATATCATCTCTGTAGCGGACCAGCCGTTACGAGTCGAACAGTTCCTGACAAGGGGAGTGGGAATGAAAAAGAGACACTCACACAATTGATGATGCGGCCTGTCTTCAGTGATCCTGAAGCGCGGAGTTTACTTTCCTTTACCAATATAAACCACCTGTGTACGTGCAGCTTAACAATCACGAGTGAGCATTTCCTCATTGAAAGTAAAATTTGCAACTTTTACATATGAACTACAGACTCACTGAAACTCTCCCAAAGTCATTATCTCAATGACAAAGCCCACCAATTACCCTGACAATCATCAGTGATCTGTGTCTGGGAACTGGCCGTTCCCACCTCATTCCTTAGCAGCTTGCAAGCACCCTCCAGGTGTAAGCAGAGACAACGCCTTAAGAGCTAAAACTAAGCCAGTCTGCAAGGTTACAGAATAAACAAGAAATCATGGCTCCCCACACATCTCACACCAGTTAAAATGGCTATCATTAACAAGACAAACAGTAACAAGTGTTGGAGAGGCTATGGAGAAAAAGGAAACCTCATACACTGTTGGTGGGAATGCAGATTGGGGCAGCCGCTATGGAAGGCAGTGTGGAGGTTCCTCAAAAAATTAAGAATAGAATCACCATATGACCCAGCAATCCATCTCCTGGGTATCTACCCAAAAATTTGAAAATATTTATCCATAAAGACATGTGTGCTCCAATGTTCATTGCAGCTTTATTTACAGTGGCCAAGACATGGAAACAACCAAAATGTTTTTCAATAGATGAATGTATAAAGAATTTGTAGTAGATATACATAATGGAATACTATTCGACGGTAAGAAAAGATAAAATAGTACCATTTGTAACAACATGGATGGATCTTGAGAATATAATGCTAAGCGAAATAAGTCAGACAGAAAAAGTAGAGAACCATATGATTTCACTGATATGTGGTATCACTGAAGTATAACTGAAAGTATAACTGAAGTATAACTGAAAACAACAAAAGAACAAGACAAACAAATGAAGGAACAAAAACTCAAAGACATAGACAATAGTTTAGGGGTTACCAGAGGGTAAGTGGGGAGGGTGGCTCTAGAAGAGGGTAAACGGGGTCTAATATATGGTGATGGAAAGAGAACTGACTCTGGGTGGTGAACACACAATATGAGATATAGATAATGTATCATAACCGTATACCTGAAATCTATGTAACTTTACTAACAATTGTCACCCCAATAAACTTTAATTTAAAAAAAATCTGCCAACAGGTAAGTGATGTATTTATGGCATATGTACATAGATAATTCTATGAAGCCATTAAAAACTTACATTCTTGAAAATTCAATGATAATTATTTGCCTGTATTATTTGACTTTATTTTCCAAATCAAAGTATTAATTTTTTTAATGTAGTCAAATTTATCAGTCCTTTATTTTGTCTTCTGTGTTTGTTTTTGTTTTGTTTTGGTCATGCTTAGAAAAGTATTCCTCATTCAGATCATATATATATTTTCTCTTAGTGGTTTACACACAAAATGTGATAGATCAGATATTGACATTTTTCTAAGAAACGAGGTAGAAATACAATTTTGTTTTTTGAAATAGGTAGGCAAATATGTACCACCACCTCTTATTGAATAATATATTTCTTTTAGAGTTGAAGTGCCATCTTTATCAGATACTAATACTCATTTATTTAGGTATATTTCCAGGCTTTTTATTCTGTTCTTTTGAGTTGTTGGTCTATTCCTTTTGAGAGTTTTAATTATAGTGTCTTTATATTATGCTTTGTCATTTGGTGCATTTTGTCACCTTTTGCTATTCCTCTTTATCTCTATTTTCTTGACTGGTATCTCATGTTTATATTTCCAGACTATTAAGAGTTTCATTTTATCTCATTCTCCCAAAGACAACATGGGGATTATAATTAGGATTGTATTGAATATATAGATTAATTTTATTTCACATCAAAAGTTGACATGTGCCTTTCCATTTGAACAATTTTTTTTAAGTTCTCCTGCAGAATTTCTAAATTTTCTTTACATAGGTCTTACACATTTTTTGGTCTGGCTTATTCTTAGGTAATACAGCTGTTTTGTTGTTGTATATGGAATCCTCCCTTATATATTTTCTTTATTTTTTGTAAATAAGAATATTGCATTTTATAATTTATTGTACAACCATCTTTTGTTTTGCAGACATCTGAAGTACAAAAAACTAATGACTCAATGTATTAAAATGGTCTGTAGAAATTAGACCCTAAAGGTAATTACCAGATATAAGCAAGACATTCTATTTAAAACAGTGAAAGAACATTACCACATTGGATCATAAAGACTATTTCAGCTGGCATTTGTGACCTTCAGTATGAGGATGGTGATGAGGTCAGAACGAAACAAACAAAAAACATAAAGTAGGAAAGAAACTCTAGAAATGACCTAACCCCACCTACCATCTTTCAAAGGGATTCCATCAAATTCATCCCTAAAATAGAGAGATAGCCTTCCCATTTCTACCTGAACACTTATTGATATGGAGAGCACTCCACCTTCTGACGAGCTCCTTCGTGAACAGTTCCTGTTTAACAAAGTTATAAAGAGCTGAAATAGGTTAGCTTTACCTCTTTGGTCCTGGTTCCGTTTTCTTAGGGTGCACAAAGAAAACACACTCCCTCTTCAACACTAGCCTGTCATACATTTGAAGAATAATGTCATGTTTGACCTCAGGTCTCTCAGGTAAACTTCCTCAGTGTCTTCACCCAGGCCCCATATGACAACATTTTCAGACCTTCTGAATTTTTGCTACTTCCGTGGAATCCTGAATTTTCTCCAATTGGTGGAAAAATTTTCCCAACATTATCTTCATAGACAATAAAACAGTAACATTTTTAGTATCTAGGAACTACAGAAAACTACATTTTCATACTAATTCAAATCTTAAGGCTCCAATAACCTCTAATTTTATAGTGAATATTCATAAACATTTGCACTACATTCAGTATAATGCAATGAGATTTTAAAATTCATTTTATTCTCCAGTGGGAAGCAGCTCCAGAAATTTAGGAACTAAGCCACCAGAATGGGCACAATTTATGAGTAACAGTCCTAAATTGCTTGGATGTTTGTCATGTCTGAGTCGAAAAATGCAAATGAATGTGGCGCTAGTTCCATAAATCTTGTACAAGAATATTTTATATTTGCATTGAGAAAAATATCTTTTACTTTTTAAAAATAAATGGCAGCATAGAATAAGACTAGATATCTGCTCCAAGAGAAAACAAACAACAAAATCTCCTCAGTTTATTAATTTTCATATGTTCTTATGGGTAATTAAATATTAAAAGTGAACAGATGTGACTGATAATGTTCAGGTAGATAAAAAAAATTTTGATTAAATACGTATCTTTAGGTAAAATCTATGAAGTCACTAAAATTTCATTTCCAGCCTTTTGGTATTTACTGCATAGTTATTATGCAACTAACCCTAAAGTATGGCAAATCTTACACACATTCCAATTATCATATGAAGTGATATTTTTGAATCGTTTCCTCCAGATGTGTTAGTCAAAATATACAAATCAATGTACTGATATCCATACTGGGAGGAAAAACAAAATTTAAATTTAGTATTGGTAAGGAATGAAGTTCAAACTGGCTTTTAGGTAATTAATACATGAAAGGTGGGAAATGCCCAAGTGTTCATCTTTTTACACTTTCAAATAACTTTTTTTAAGTTTTAGCTATACAAGACAATGCAATAGTTAGACATTTCACCCCTCAGAAGGTGATAACCCGCTCCCGCAATCTATTGCCTCTCTGACATCATATATATCTATTACAATTCCATTGACTCTATTCCCTATGCTATACACCATATCCCGTAACCATATATATATATACTATACTCCATATCCCGTAACCATATATATATATATATATATATATATATATATATATATATATATATATAGAATAGGGAATAGAGAATACATATACATATATATATATATATATAATTATAGTTGACATATATTATACATATATTATATTATGAGGATTCAGTGAGTTAATATGCATAAAGAGCTTATATAATACAGATATCCCTTGGCATCTTTAGGGGATTGGTTTTATATATATATATATATATATATATATATATATATATATATCCTCTATTATGGGATATGGAGTATAGCATAGGGAATAGAGGATACAGGATATATATATATATATATATATATATATATATATATATATACACACACACATATATATATATATATATATAAAATTATAGTTGACATATATTATTCAGCTTCAGTTTCAGGTGTACAGTGCAGTGGTCAGATATCGACACCGTCCATAAAGTGGTCTCCTTAATAATACATGTGCCCTTCTGACACCCTACAAAATCAAATAATTTTATCAGTCGTACAGCATGAACTGATCCAAATATAAAAATGACTCATTCTTTTTTGAATGGCAAACATAGGTCCAGTCTTTTCTGTGTCACCATTAAATTAATCTGCATATTCACCTTTCTTTAGGATGCTTCTGTGTGGAACTATCAAATTGACTGGATCACTGATTAGCCTAGTTCAAAATGATATTTATCCTCCTCAAAATATTTACTTCTTCCTCTTGCATAATGTATTACATTATTTTGCAAATATCTTAAAACTCTCAAACTCATCACTTTTCTGGTAACTTTTTAATTTGTTGAATATAGTAATTCTGGATGTTTTTCTCTAAAATTCACATGCCTTCATTTTATTGACATTTTGCTAGTACTGGGGTTTCCACTGGCAAATAAAATGTTTTTAACACAAAATAGAGCATGTAATGTATCCTATGAATTATTTATAGGATAGAAAACATGCGCCCAAGAATATCTTATATTATCCACAGTTTCAGTAAATGTAGTAACCAAAAGACAGTATAAAGAGAAGGGCTAAATTCAAAGTACCAGAGACTGGCTTTTATATCTCATGAGCTGGAGACCAAGGTGGGAAAGCACCAAACCACAGTTATTGGCATCTTAGTCACCTGTGAAGTAGATTTATCAATTGTGCTCTAAGCATAAAGGTACAACAGGGAACTCAAGGAATAAACACACACACATACACACACTTGTGTGAGCATATGCATGTAACTTTTTAAAAAGAGAGCTTTGGTCTTCTGCCTAAGTAACAGTGCAAGGATCAGAGATACAATTGTCTTCTCCCCCACACGACTCCACTTCATGTGATTTCTACATGACTCTACATGGTTTGTTTGGGGTTTTTTGTTTATTTTTTTGGTTTTGTTTGTTTGCTTGTTGGCCTTATCAAACTACTATTAACCTTGAAGGGAGCTCCAAGGTAGTTCAGAGGGAAATAAGAATACATGGACCCTCATAGTTGAGAAGGATCAGTGGCCTTTCTCTTCAGTCCTGTTACCACTTAGTACCTAATTTTTTGCTCTCCCCAGCCAATGCTAGGATGCTAAATGATCCTAGCATCTCAGGATGCTAGTGGTTTCTAACTTCTCTCTACCACAGAATATTTGTATTTCAGATTACTTTTCCTGGACATAGTAGCTTCTATTTTCTCCCCGTTGAATTGTATTTCCTGTCCAGACTTTAACCTTCTCAAATCCAACAGAATGATTTCTCCATCCTTGCTGGTCAAATTCACACCTCCCAATTTAGTAACTTCATTGCATTTAATTCTCTCTCTGTTTACACCGTGAGATATCTCTTCAATTCAATAAGTTGCTGCTTGTCATTCCCTTTTTGTTACCTTTTTCTCCCTGTCCTTTATATTCATTTTAGTCTCTATAATAGGATTTAATTAATTTTTCAACCAATATTTCTCGATGCAGTATCCATAACTGTGATTATCAGGGAGCTGGAATGCAATGGCATTTGTCAAAGTTACAGACTCACAACAAATTCTGCTTCACTTTGACAGTTTTGCACATCACTGATTGATAATAAAATTGCATATGCAAAACCTTGGCATTCTAGAACAATAAATGAAAAATCTTGATAAAATAAAGTAAGAACACACAGTGCAAATTAAATTACAGTATCTAATTGGCCTCATAACTGCAAAATGAATGTGGTACAAAATACCATTTCCACCTTATACTAGAATGAAAATAACAAAAAAACAAAAACAAAAGTAATGATAGTAATAATAAGAAAAGGTAGGACAAATTAAGTGAACATGTAAATTTCAATATATTTTAGTATCTTTTTAAAAACTTTCTATTCAAGTACAATTTGCATACAGAAAAGCACACATATTATAAACATGCTGCTCAGTGAATTTGCCAAACTATACCTGTCCCTGTAATTAGCATCAAAATCAAGAAACAGAACTTACCAGCATCCCAGAAGTTCCCTACTTATAGTCTCATCCAATTAGTTCCCACCTAAGAAAAAGTAGTACTTTATACCTGACAAGAAAAACCTAAAGGAGCTCAATACCACCAAACCAGTATTACAAGATATATTAAAGGGACTTCTTTAAGAAGAAGATAAAAAATATGAATAATTAAATGGCAATAACTGCATATCCATCAACAACTACTTTAAATGTAAATGGATTTAATGTTCCAATTAAAATACATAGGGTAGCTGAATGGATAAGAAAACAATACCCCTACATAAACTGCCTATAAGAGACTCAGTTCAGATTGAAAAACACACAGATTGAAAGAGATGGAAGTAGATATTTCATGAGAATGGAAACAACAAAAAATCCAGGGTACCAATACTAATACCAGACAAAATAGACCTTAAAACAAAGGCTATAATAAGAGACAAAGAAGGACCCAGTAATCCCACTTTACGGTATTTATCTAAAGAAACCAAAACACTAGTTCAAAAAGACATATGCATCCATATGTTCATTGCAGCATTCTTTATAATAGCCAAGATATGGAAACAATCTAAGTGTCCATCAATAAATGAATGGATAAAAAAAAGTGGTTAACATATACAATGGAATATCACTCAGCCATAAAAAGAATGAAATCTTGCCATTTGCAACAACATGGATAGACCTAGAGGATATTAAGCTAAGGAAAATAAGTCAGACAGAGAAAGATAAATACTATATGATTTCACTTATATGTACAATCTGAAAAAGAAAAATAAACAAACAAAACAGAAACAAATTCATAGATGCAGAGAACATTTTGATGGTTGCCAGATGGAAGGAGGGGTTGGGGTGATGAAAAGGGGAAGGGCTTAAGTACAAATTGATAGCTATGAAATAGTCATGGGGATATAAAGTACAGCATAGGGAATATAGTCAATAATATTGTAATAAATATGCATATGTATAGTGTCAGATGGGTAATAGAATTATTGAGGTGATCACTTTGTAAGTTTTATAAATGTTTAATCATGTTGTACACCTGAAACTAATATAATATTGTATGTGAACTATAATTGAAAACTAAAAAAATATTAGAATAAAAAAGAGAAAAAAATAAGAAAAACTACTACTTTTACTTATAGTAATAAGAGTTTTGCCTATCAGCATTTTATATAAATACAATCATACAGTATATATTTTGCATCTCTTTTCTTTCATGAAACATTGTATTTGTGAGATTCACTCATGCTGTTGTATGAAGTTGTAAATTTTGCATTCTCATTACTGCATGGAATTCAATTCGATTGTGTAAATATGCCACAATTTATTTATTCATTACACTATTGATGGGCATATGAGTAGTTATTTGGCTATTTATTTGGCTACTCTTAATAGTGCTGCTATGAGAATCCTGGAATGGGTCTTTGTTAAACATATGTGTGTATGTGTATTTCTGTTGGGTATAGAACTAGGAGTTGAATTACTGGTTTATAGGGTATGTATATGTTTAGGTTTACTAGATACAGCCAAACAATAATCCAAAGTGGTTTTACCAATTTTTATTTCCACAAGCAATGTAGGGGCTTATTTATATATCTTTTAAATACTCTCCTCACCTTACCAACTTAAAAAACAAGAAAGCATGTCATTCAATTCTGTTCTTTGACCAGTGGACCCAGCGGCAGAGAGTCATAAAATACCAGGTGGAAATTTTTTCTATGTTTATATAATTCTCTTCTGGTGTTCAAGAGAATGTGACATGTGACACCACCTCTCATACAACAGGTGCTCAGAAATAGTTCTTGAATCAATGAAGTCAAAAGAGAAGAATCAGGATGATTATTTATTTTATGACTCAACTTTTATTTAAATAAGCAGCTCAATCTAATAAGAAACAGACATAGGAAGAAATAATTCAATACACGTTTTTGTTTTATTTTTTAAGGGCCAAATAATCATTTGTGGGGAAGGAAGTTGTGATACTGAAAGAGACTTTTTAGTGCAGTTAGAAAAGAAAAAGTTCTAGACTAAAATGATGTTCAGCTTGACGTCATAGGAATGGTGGCAGCGAGGCACACTTTCTGAGTTCTCCTCCGGATCTTATTACAAACGGGACCTATAACCCATCAAAGAAATCTTTGCTCATCACACAGAACAGCTAAGAGACTCGTGGATTACTTGAAGCTAAGGATTACTTGAAGGTGTGCTAATTGGGCGAGCAGGGGAAGGAAGGAAGGAAGGGAGCAGAGTGAAAACGCGCAGGCCGCGGGGTCTCTGCCGGCAGCGGCGGTGGCGGTGAAAACCGCGGTGGCACCCGCAGTTCCAAACATGCACGGGATCCCAGGGCGGAACGGAGAGCACAGAGACCAGGAGGTGTGCTCTTTCCCTGCGTCCCACGGCTGATCTCTCCCGCCGGGAGGGCGGCTAGTGGGCCCTAGGGCGGACAAAGAACACAGACTCCATACCTGGGCCCCTCACCCCCCTCTTCCAATCCTACCCCCGCCTTTCCAGAGACTTAAACTGGCCCCTGAACTGAGGAGTAGTGTCAGATTACAGAGGAGCTGTAGTAGTGCTCAGGCTCTGGGAAGACTGACAGGCAGCCCAGACCGAGGGAAGAGGCCGGGAAGAGTGTGATTTTGGCTGGGCTAGGAGAGAAGAGACTCCTCCACCCCTAGCCACCACCTTTTCTGGCCTGCGGGAAGAGGGTGACGCGCGGCTGGGCTGGGAGAGAGAAGAACCCTCCATCCCCAGTCCCCACCCTTTCTGGCCTGCCGAGGGTGGGGCAAGTGCAACTGCCGAGACACTCCCAGGGATCAGCAGTACGGCAGACGCAGCTCTGGGCTTTCAGCAGGTCAGAAAACTCCCGCCCGCACCCCCCCATACACACACACACTGAAGAAGTGCCCTAAGATTCAGGAGTACTGGACACGGGGCTGGTGGTGCTACTCTCAGTGTGCATATGTGCAGGCAAGGGCAGAAACTGCACTGACTTTGTAAAAACTATCATCCAGACCCCTCAGGCCCACGCATTTAAATCTACAGGCCCAAAGTCACTCTGGGCACCAGGTGACTGGCTCTGCCTGCGAAATAAGCAGGGGGCTCTTTGGTATAGCAGAGGACAACCTGCAGATTACTTGGTGGGCTTAAGCCAAGACTGGCGCTGCTTTTTGTTTTGCTTTGTTTTGTTTTGTCTTTGTATCTTTGATATCTTTGCCTGTGTCAATGGGGGTTATCGGGTGTTTTTACATGTGAATGTATTTGATTTTTTCCTTTGTTGTTAATGTTGCTGTTGTGCTTGGTGATTTGCTTTGTTCTGAAACTGCCCTACCAGGGCCCAGCTTAAGAGGCACAAGATTCAACATATCCAGAGGCCAACTCCAGACCAAATCAGAGTACTACTGGGTTTGAACTACAAGTCACACACCCAGAGGGAATTCTCTGCAGGTACTAGAGCCCATAGAAGCCAAACCACATTTAAGTGGTCAACCCTCACGTAGCAGACCGCCCTGCGGTGGGCAGAGCCAAGTCTCACAACGAGTCAGCCTAGGAGTTAACCCCAACTACTCACAAGCAAAAAGCAATTAAAGATCTTCTTGAACAGGACAATATACACAACACAAGAGTCACCTTTGGAGCACACGCAGAGGAGAAAAACGACGTAGTGCAAGTCAAATATAAAGGACACATACTACATAAGATAACCTAGCAAGAACTAAGAACTCTAGGGGATCTACCTAATACATCGAAACAAACACAGAGAGTCAGCCAGAATGGGGAAACAAAGATACACGTCCCAAATAAAAGAACAGAAGAAACCTCCACAATTGGAACCAAATGAAGCAGATGTAACCAACCATTCAGAGACAGAGTTCAGAACACTGGTGATAAGAATGTTTAAGGAGCTTAGAGAAGACATAAAGAAGGATGTAGAAATCATAACGAACAACCAGTTAGAACTAAAGAACACAATTACCGAAATTAAGAACTCACTTGAAGGAATTACCAGCAGGTTAGATGAAGCAGAGGATTGAATCAGCGACTTAGAAGACAACGTAGCAGAGATCACCCAAATGGAACAACAGAAAGAAAAAAGAATAAAAAACAATGAGGATGGCTTAAGAGACCTCTGGGATAACATCAAGCGCAACAACATGCACATCATAGGAATACCAGAAGGTGAAGAGAGGAAGCAAGGGATTGAGAACATATTTGAAGTAATAATGTCCGAAAACTTCCCCAACCTGATGAAGGAAACCAACATACAAGCCCAGGAAGTGCAGAGAGTTCCAACCAGGATAAACCCAAACAGGTCCACACCAAGACACATTATAGTTAAAATGGCAAAGCTTAAAGACAAAGAGAGAATCCTAAAAGCAGCAAGAGAAAGACAGAGGGTTACATACAAAGGAACTCCTTTAAGACTATCAAATGACTTTTCTACAGAAAAGTTGAAGGCCAGGAGGGAGTGGCAGGAGATACTCAAAGTGATGGGAAACAAAGGCCTACAACCAAGATTGCTTTATCCAGCAAGGCTATCATTTAAAGTTGATGGAGAGATAAACAGTTTTCCAGAAAAAAATAAGCTAAAGGAATTTATTACCACCAAGCAAGCATTGCAAGAAATATTAAAAGGACTTCTGTAAATAGAAGAAAGATCAAAACAACCTAACTACTAATTTAAAAATGGCAATAACTATGTACCTATCAATAATCACTTTAAACGTAAACGGATTAAATGCTCCAATAAAGAGACATAGGGTGGCTGACTGGATAAGAAAGCAAGACCCTTGTATATGCTGTATACAAGAGACTCACCTCAGAACAAAAGACACACACAGGCTGAAAGTGAAGGGTTGGAGTAAGATATTTCATGCAAATGGAAATGAGAAAAAAGCTGGAGTTGCAACACTTATATCTGACAAAATAGACTTTAAAATGAAGCACATTTTAAAAGATAAAGATGGGTATTATATAATAATAAAGGAATCGATCCGACAAGAGGACATAACCCTAGTAAACATCTATGCACCCAACATAGGAGCACCTAAATATATAAAACAGGTACTGACTGACATAAAGACAGAGATCAACAGTAGCATTATCATAGTAGGGGACTTCAACACACCTCTGACAACAAGGGACAGGTCTTCCAGACAGAAAATCAATATGGAAACAACAGCCTTAAATGATACATTGGACCACTTGGATTTAATCGATATTTTTAGAACATTTCACCCCAATGCTGCAAAATACACGTTTTTTTCAAGCGCACATGGAACATTTTCCAAGATAGACCATATGTTAGGCCACAAAACACGTCTTGATAAGTTTAAGAAAATTGAAATCATACCAATTGTCTTCTCTGATCACAATGCTACAAAATTAGAAATGAACTACAGGAAAAAAACTGGAAGACACACCAATTCATGGAGGCTGAATAACTTATTACTAAATAATGAATGGATCAAGCAGGAGATCAAGGAAGAAATCAAAAGATATCTCGAGACAAACGAAAATGAAAACACGACCACCCAAAATCTATGGGATGCTGTGAAAGCAGTCCTAAGAGGGAAATTCATAGCTTTGCAGGCCTACCTAAAAAACAAGAAACATCACTAATCAACAGTTTATCTTCACACTTAAGGGATCTGGAAAAAGAACAGCAAAATAAGCCCAAAGGGAGCACAAGGAAGGAGATAATAAAAATCAGAGCAGAAATAAATGATTGCCACAGCAATCAGACAAGAAAAAGAAATAAAAGGCATCCAAATTGGTAAGGAGGAAGTAAAATTATCATTATATGCAGATGATATGATACTATATATAGAGAACCCTTAAGACTCCACCAAGAAGCTACTAGAGGTGATAGATGAATTTAGTAAAGTAGCAGGATACAAAATTAATATTCAGAAATCAGTTGCATTTGTATATACCAATAATAAAACATCAGAAGGAGAAATTAAAAAAAAAACAATCCCATTTACAATTGCCCCAAAGTCTATAAAATACCTGGGAATAAATTTAACCAAAGAAGTAAAAGATCTGTACTCAGAAAATTATAAGACACTGAAGAAAGGAATGAAGGAAGATATAAATAGATGGAAACACATATCACGTTCATGGATAGGAAGAATTAATATAGTTAAAATGTCCATACTGCCTAAGGCGATATACATATTCAACGTAATTCCTATCAAACTACCAACGACGTTTTTCACAGAAATAGAACATATAATCCTAAAATTTATATGGGATCATAAAAGACCCCGGATAGCCTCAGCAATCTTGAGAAATAAGAACAAAGTGGGAGGTATAACAATACCTGACTTCAAATTATACTACAAGGCTACAGTAATCAAAACAGCATGCTATTGGCATAAAAACAGACACATAGATCAATGGAACAGAATAGAGAGTCCAAAAATAAATCCATGCCTATATGGCCATTTAAACTTCGACAATGGAAGCAAAAATGTACGATGGGGTAAAGACTGTCTATTCAATAAATGGTGCTGGGAAACCTGGACAGACACATGCAAAAAAATGAAGCTGGACCACCTCCTTACACCATATACAAAAATAAATTCAAAATGGCTTAAAGACTTAAATGTAAGATCTGAAACCATAAAATACCTGGAAGAAAATATAGGAAGAAACTTCACAGACATTACCCGGAGTAAGATTTTTACTGATATATCCCCTCGCGCGAGGGAAATAAGAGAAAAAATAAACATGTGGGATTATATCAAACTAAAAAGTTTTTTCAGGTTGGGGGGTGGGAGATGAGGGTAAGGGGGATCAAATATATGGTGATGGAAGGAGAACTGACTCTGGGTGGTGAACACACAATGTAATTTATAGATGATGTGATACAGAATTGCACACCTGAAATCTGTGTAATTTTACTAACAATTGTCACCCCAATAAATTTAAAAAATAATTTAAAAAAAAGTTTTTTCACAGCAAAGGAAACTATCAATAAAACAAAAAGGGATCCTACTGAATGGGAAAATATATTTGTCAATGATATATCTCATAAGGGATTAATATCACAACTCTATGAAAAACTCACTCAACTCAACTCCAAAAAAACAAACAACCCAGTTAAGAAATGGGCAGAGGACTTCAACAGACATTTTTCTAAAAAGGACATACAGATGGCAAATAGACATATGAAGAAATGCTCAACCTCACTAACCATCAGAGAAATGCAAATAAAAACCACAATGAGATACCACCTCACCCCAGTCAAAATGGCTATCATCAATAAATCAACAAACAAGTGCTGGCGCGGATGTGGAGAAAAGGGAACGCTTGTGCACTGTTGGTGGGATTGCAGATTGGTGCAGCCACTATGGAAAACAGTATGGAGGTATCTCAAAAATCTGAAAATGGAACTACCCTATGATCCAGTAATTCCACTCCTAGGTATCTATCTGGAGAAATCCAAAACTCCAATTCAAAAATCTTTATGCACTCCTATGTTTATTGCAGCACTATACACAATAGCCAAGACATGGAAACAACCAAAATGCCCATCGGTAGATGACTGGATTAAGAAACAGTGGTATATTTATACAATGGAGTATTACGCAGCCATAAAGAAGAAAGAAATCTTACCATTTGCAACAACATGGATGGACCTAGAGAACATTATGTTAAGTGAAATAAGTCAGACAGAGAAAGATATGTACCATATGATCTCACTTATATGCGGAATCTAAAGAAAAGAATAAGTGAATGAACTAATCAGAAACAGTTTTGGAGACAAAGAGGAAAAACTGAGGGTTGCTAGATGGGCGGGGGGGGTGGGGGTAAAGGGGAAAGTGAGGGGATTAGAAAACAATCAGTAACCACAAGATGGCCACGGGGTTTGAAAATTAATCTGGGGAACATACTTTAGTTGGTCCCAGAGGGTAAGGGGGTTGGGGGGTGGGAGATGAGGGTAAGGGGGATCAAATATGTGGTGATGGAAGGAGAACTGACTCTGGATGGTGAACACATAATGTAATTTATAGATGATGTGATACAGAATTGCACACCTGAAATCTATGTAATTTTACTAACAATTGTCACCCCAATAAATTAAAAAAATAATAATAAATAATAAAAAAATTAAAAAATGATGTCCGTATCATTATTGGCAATAAAATAATACTGTTACAAATATTTCAAAAGATGACCAGTGGGTGAATGTGAGTCTCTGGAGGATAAGTCTATGCTATATTAGATTTATTTTTAGCTCTTATAACGTTTAGCATAAGTAATAGATACAATGTGATTATTTGTGAGATAAATGACTGAAAAATGAATCAAAACAAACAAGCAGGAAACTCTCAGCAATCTATTGCATCTAATTATTTCCTTTATTTAAACCACCAAAAGTGACTGTCTTGGGAACAAATAGCATGCTCACAGAAAAAAAGCAGATGAGGAGAAAGGTGGTTATATGATGAGAAGAAAATCTATTTGTGGGCTGTGCTTAGAATAATATTTTACTTTAACATTTTCAGCCCTCCATCCCCAAAATAGTTTCCTGGTCATGAACAATTAAACTACATGGAATATTTTGATTTCTAATCATCTCTTCTGTGAGAAATTATGAACTTTTACACATATAGGAAGAGCACCTTAGTTAAAATGTTTTGCAAGAGCTTTTGTTATTTTTTGTGATAATTGTTTTAAGCACTAGATTGAGTTAAGACAAATTATTCCTTTTAAAATAGTTCAGTAATTAGGCCATTTTGTAAAATTCTAATCTCAAAGGATAGATCTATATTCTGTATTTTCTGGTGGTACCCAACATCCAGTTCCCTTTAAAGAAAAGACTGTTGCCCTAATGTTTTATGCTCAATTCCTCAGGTAATCTAATAGTTGTACAACATTTAGACACTATGCATAGGCTATGACAATAAACCAAATAAAAATGAAATGCTAAGATTCAATTTTTGATTTATCTTGAATCCGTCCAAAGCAGAAATGGACATTTTTATATTTGAGGACTTCCTAAGGACTATTTCAAAATATGTTTTCTTTTCAATTTGTCTATCAAGAAGCTATAGGTGTTGGGTTGGGGGGTATTTTTTTAGTGTTTTTCTTTTCCTTCCTAAATTTAAAATGTACCCCAAATTTTCTGGATGTCAGATCTGCTGACAAGTCATGAATCCAGCAGTATTTGGAGACACAATTTAATGAAGGGATTCCAAATCAAATCTCTGCTCCAAGAAATGTGTAATTACATTTCATCAAAGGGGAACTGTACACCGAATTCCTAATGCAAGAACTCACTGACTAGTCAGTAGATTGACCAGACTAGATTTTCTTTTACCCTCCTACTTTCTTTTTTTTCCCTACAGCTTTGAATTAGATTTTTTCTTTTTCTTCTTTTCTTTTTTTTTTTAATTAAAGTTTATTGGGTTGACAATTGTTAGTAAAGTTACATAGATATCAGGTGTACAATTCTGTATTACATCATCTATAAATCCCATTGTGTGTTCACCACCCAGAGTCAGTTCTCCTTCCATCACCATATATTTGATCCCCCTTACCTTCATCTCCCACCCCCCATCCCCCTTACCCTCTGGTAACCACTAAACTATTGTCTGTGTCTATGAGTTTTTGTTTCTCATTTGTTTGTCTTGTTCTTTTGTTGCTTTTGGTTTATATACCACATATCAGTGAAATCATATGGTTCTCTGCTTTTTCTGTCTCACTTATTTCGCTTAGCATTATATTCTCAAGATCCATCCATGTTATCACAAATGGTCCTATTTCATTTTTTCTTACTGCCGAATAGTAATCCATTGTGTATATATACCACAACTTCTTTATCCATTCATCTATCGAAGGACATTTTGGTTGTTTCCGCATCTTAGCCACCATAAATAAAGCTGAAATGAACATTGGAGCACACGTGTCTCTATGGATAAACATTTTCAGATTTTTTGGGTAGATATGGAGGAGTGGGATTGCTGGGTCATACGGTAATTATATTTTTAATTTTTTGAGGAACCTCCACACTCCCTTCCATAGTGGCTACACCAGTCTGCATTCCCACCAACAGTGTATGAGGGTTCCTTTTTCTCCACAGCCTTTCCAACCCTTGTTACTATTTGTTTTGTTGATAATAGCCATTCTGATTGGGGTGAGGTGATATCTCATTGTGATTTTTATTTGCATTTCTCTGATGATTAGTGATGTTGAGCATTTTTTCATATGTCTATTTGCCATTTGTATGTTCTCTTGGAGAAATGTCTCTTCAGGTCCTCTGCCCATTTTTCAATTGGGTTGTTTGTTTTTTTGTAGTTGAGTTTCATGAGTTCCTTGTATATTTTGGATATTAGCCCCCTATCGGAGTCACTGTTTGCAAAAATCTTCTCCCATTCAGTTGGTTGCCTCTTTATTTTGTCGATGGTTTCTTTTGCTGTGCAGAAGCTTTTAAGTTTGGTATAGTCCCATTCATTTGTTTTATCTCTTACCTCCCTTGCCTTTGGAGTCAAACTCATAAAGTGTTCTTTGAACCCAAGGTCCATAAGTTTAGTACCTATGTTTTCTTCTATGCAGTTTATTGTGTCAGGTCTTATGCTTAAGTCTTTGATCCATTTTGAATTAATTTTGGATATGTTGACAGACAGCATTCCAGTATCATTCTTTTTCACGTGGCTTTCCAATTCTCAGAGCACTATTTATTGAAAAGGCTGTCTTTTCTCCATTGTATGTTTTTTTTTCTTTGACAAAAATTATCTGTCCATATTTATGGGGGTTTATTTCTGCGTTCTCAATTCTATTCCATTGGTCTATGTGTCTGTTTTTCTGCCCATACCATGCTGTTTTGATTATTGTTGCCCTGTAGTACAAGCTAAAGTCAGAGAGTGTGATACCTCCAGCATTGTTCTTTTTTTTTTTTTTAAAGATTGCTTTGGCTATTCGGAGTCTTTTGTGGTTCCAAAAAAACCTGATGATTTTGTTCTGTTTCTTTAAAAACTGCCACTGGGATTTTGATGGGGATTGCATTAAATCTGTATATTGCTTTGGGTAATATGGCCATTTTAACTATGTTGATTCTTCCAATCCATGAGCACGGAATGTTTTTCCATTTCGTTGTTCTTCTTCAATTTCTTTTAAAAATGTCTTGTAGTTTTCAGCATATAAATCTTTCACATCCTTGGTTAAGTTTATTCCTGGTATTTTATTCTTTTTACTGCAGTTGCAAAAGGAATTCTTTTTTTAATTTCTTTTTCTGAGATTTTATTGTTGGTATATAAGAATGCAATGGGTGGGGGTAAGGGGGAAGGTGAGGGGATTAGAAAACAATCAGTAACCACAAGATGGCCACGGGGTTCTGAAAATTAATCTGGGGAACGTAATTTAGTGGTTACCAGAGGGTAAGGGGGTTGGGGGTTGGGAGATGAGGGTAAGGGGGATCAAATATATGGTGATGGAAGGAGAACTGACTCTGGGTGGTGAACAAACAATGTAATTTATATATGATATGATACAGAATTGTACACCTAAACTCTATGTAATTTTACTAACAATTGTCACCCCAATAAATTAAAAAAAAAAGCATAAAAAAGCATAAAAAAAAGAATGCAATGGACTTTTGTACATTGATTTTGTAGCCAGCCACATTACTGTATTCGTTTATTGTTTCTAATAGCTTTCGGTGGAATCTTTAGGGTTTTCTATATACAGCATCATGTCATCTGCAAAGGGTGACAATTTAACTTCTTCATTCCCAATTTGATTGCTCTGGCGAGGACTTCCAACACTATATTGAGAAACAGAGGTGATAGGGGACAGCCCTGTCCTGTTCCTCTACGTAGAGCAAAGGGCTTCAGTTTTTCATCGTTAACTATGATATTAGCTGAGGGTTTGTCATATATGGCCTTTATTATGTGAAGGTATTTTCCTTCTATACCTATTTTATTCAGTGTTTTAATCATAAATGGAGGTTTTATCTTGTCAAATGCGTTTTCTGCATTAATTGATATAATCATAGGATTTTTGTCCTTTATTTTGTTTATGTGATGGATATCATTGATGGATTTGCGTATGTTTAACCATCCTTGTGCCCCTGGGATGAACCCCACATGATCATGATGAATAATCTTTTTAATGCATTGCTGTATTCGATTTGCTACAATTTTGTTTAGGATTTTTGCATCTGTATTCATCAGAGATATTGGTCTATAGTTCTCTTTTTTTGTGTTGTCCTTGCCAGGTTTTGGTATCAGGGTAATGTTGGCCTCATAAAGTGAATTAGGGATTACTGTCTCTTCTTCAATTTTTTGGAAGAGTTTGACAGGATTGGTATTAGATTCTCTTTGTAGGTTTGGTAGAATTCACTAGTGAAGCCATCTGGTCCCGGACTTTTGCTTTTGGGAAGGTTTTGGATGATTGATTCCATTTCATTACTGGTGATCGGTCTGTTTAGATTTTCCAGTTCTTCATGGTTCAGCCTTGGAAGGCTATATGTTTCTAAGAACTTGTCCATTTCTTCTAGGTTATTGAATTGGGTGGCATAGAGTCCTTCATA
This sequence comes from Rhinolophus ferrumequinum, assembly GCF_004115265.2. NCBI lineage: Eukaryota > Metazoa > Chordata > Mammalia > Chiroptera > Rhinolophidae > Rhinolophus > Rhinolophus ferrumequinum. Next base: position 90,310,853 of record NC_046284.1, on the reverse strand, counting down.
GTATTCTTGGATGATCCTTTGTATTTGTGTGGTGTCCGTAATAACTTCCCCTTTTTCATTTCTGATTTTGTTAATTAGTTTCTTCTCTCTTTTTATCTTAGTGAGTCTAGACAAGGGTTTGTCAATTTTGTTAATCTTTTCAAAGAACCAGGTCTTTGTCACATTAATTTTTTTCTGTTGTTTCTTTGTTCTCTATTTCATTTAGTTCTGCTCTGATTTTTGTTGTTTCCTTTCTTCTTCAGAACTTGGGTTTCACTTGTTCTTCTTTTTCTAGTTCTTTAAGGTGTAACATGAGGTTATTTGTTTGGGATTTTTCTTGTTTTTTGAGATAGGCCTGTAATGATATAAATTTCCCTCTTAAAACTGCTTTCTCTGCATCCCAAAAATTTTGGTAGGATGTATTTTCATTGTCATTTGTTTCTATGTATCTTTTGATCTCTCCTCTAATTTGTTCTTTAACCCAGTCGTTCTTTAAAACTATGTTGTTTAATCTCCATGTATTTGTGTTTTTTCCTGCTTTCTTTTTGCAGTTGATGTCCAATTACAAAGCCTTGTGATCAGAGAATATGCTTGGGATGATTTGTATCTTCTTAAATTTGCTGAGGCTAATTTTATGTCCCAATATACGGTCTATCCTTGAGAATGTTCCATGACACTAAAAAAGAATGTATAGTCTGATTTTTTAGGATGAAGTGCTCTCTATATGTCAATTATGTCCATTTCATCCAATGTGTCATTTAGGGCTGCTATTTTGTTATTTATTTTCTGTTCGGATGATCTATCCATATCTGTCAGTGATATATTTAGGTCCCCTAGTATAATTGTGTTTTGGTCAATTTCTCCCTTTAGTTCTGTTAGTAGTTGCTTGGTATATTTCAGTCCTCCCTGATTGGGGGGACAAATATTGATGACTGTTATGTCTTCTTGTTGTATAGTCCTCTTTACCATTATGAAATGTCCATCTTTGTCTCTTGTTATCTTTTTCAGCCTGAAGTCTGTTTCATCTGATATCATTATGGCTACAACTGATTTTCTCTGGATACCATTTGCTTGGAGTGTCAATTTCCACCCTTTCTCTTTGAGTCTATGCTTCTCCTTGTAGCTCAGATGTATCTCTTGGACACAGCATATGGTTGGGTTTAGTTTTTTGATCCAATCTGCTACTCTGTGCCTTTTTATTGGTGAGTTCAGTCCATTTACATTTAGGGTGGTTATTGATATGTGAGGATTTCCTGTCATTCTATCTTTAGTTTTCTGGTAAAACTGTGTCTCCATTGCTTTTTGCCATTTTGTTGTTGTCTTTTATTTCTGTGTGGTGGTATTCTATGATATTTCCCTCTGTTTCTTCTTTTGTTACAGTATGTGTTTCAGTTCTGGATTTTTTTGAGTGGTTACCCTGAAGTTTATGTAAAAGAAAGTTTGATATTTAGAGTATTCCATTTTCTTCAGCACGCTTACTTTCTCCATTTCCATATTCCGGTTCAGGCCTTTACCCTCCTCCTTTTTGTTTTGGTTTTCACAAATTGTCCCTGTTGATGGTGGTCAAATAGCCTCCTTTAGTATTTCTTGTAGTGCAGGTCGTGTATTAGAAAATTCCCTCAGCTTCTGTATGTCTGGAAAGGTCTTTATTCCTCCTTCATATCTAAAGGATATGTTTGCTGGGTATATTATTCTTGGCTCATAATTTCTCTCTTTCAATAGTTTGAATGCTTGGTTCCACTCCCTCCTGGCTTGTGGAGTTTCTGCTGAGAAATCTGCTGATAATCTAATGGACTTTCCTTTGTAGGTTACCGTCTTCTTTTCCCTGGCTGCCTTGAGGATTCTTTCTTTGTCATTAATTTTTGACAGCTTCAATACAATGTGCCTTGGAGAAGGCCTGTTGGGGTTGAGGTAATTAGGTGTTCTATTTGCTTTCTGGATTTGAGGATCCAGTTCTTTCCACAAGTTTGGGAAGTTCTACTTGACTATTTGTTTGAATATACTCTCTGTTCCCTCCTCTCTTTCTTCTACTTCGGGTATGCCCATTATTCTTATATTGCTCTTTTTGATGGAGTCAGAAAGTTCTTATAGAGTTCTTTCATTTATTTTAAGTCTCAGGTCTCTTTCTTCTTCTATCCGTGTCATTTCCAGGTTTCTTTTTCGATGTCACTTATTCTTTCCTCTATCTAGTCAACTCTACTTCCTAAGCTGGCTAGTTCATTCTTAATTTCTTCTATTGAGTTCTTAATCTCTAGAAATTCTATTTGGTTCTCTTTTAAAATTTTAATCTCTTTGGTAAAATGCTCATGTTGTTCTTTGATTGTGTTTCTGAGTTCATTAAACTGCCTTTCTGTGTTTTCTTGCTTCTGGTTGAGTTTTTTAAGAACTGCAATCTTGTATTCTCTGTCATTTAAGTCACATATTTCCATATCTTTAAGTTCCTTTTCTGGAGACTTTTCACTTTCTTTCTGAGCTGTCTTGTTGCCTTGTTTTTTCATGGCAATTACTGATTTATTATTTCTCTTGCTAGACATCTACAGGAGTGGGTTCTGCAACAGATTGATAGGTAGAGTTCTTTCTTTTGTTTTCCAGTACGTGTTGGTAGAATGATTTATTTTTTGTCCGACTGCATCCCTTTTTTCTCTCCCTCACTGTAGTTTTATGTTTTCTCTGCACTATTCCAACTTCTCACACAATGGGGGATTCCCTTGAAAGCCGGCTTCTTGTCTGTTAACAGTTCACCTGGGTCATAGGGTGCTGCATTCCTTTAGGTGAATTCTGTAGTGAGCCTCTCCATCTTGTCTGTCTGCTGTGCAGGTATTCCTTTGTGGAGTTATAGCTGTGCAATTTGTTGTAAATTCCAGGAGAGATATCCAGAGGCTCACTTCACACCACAATTTTGATGACGTCTTACCCTCTTACTTTCTAAAGCCAGGACATTTCCTTTTTCATTATGAGCTCCAGAGGGTATGAAGAAAAAAAAAAAGAAAAGGTGCAACTTTTATAAATCTTTATGTACGTAGAATTATAATTAGTTTAAAAGGTTAAGAAATATAGAAGCAAAATTTTGTTGACTTTAATAATTTTTCACATTATCTATGGGTTTTAAATGTTCTTAACCTAAAAAGGTGACCAAGGGTATGAGTGAATAACTCAGATTTTTGGAAATGTTCAAAAGTTGAATTATTCCTGATTGCGCTAACCAAGCCTTGAGGTAAGAGAATGAGGCAGTGAATAGGGGTTGGGGTTTCAGTGGGAGGAATTGTATGTTTCCATTCACAAGTGTTTTGGGAAAAGGATAATTCAGCTGTGCTGGGAAAAAGCTGTTTTCATGACTCAGTGGTAGGGATTCAATGATTTGGCCAACAGGAATTAAATTGTAAGCCAGGGATAAAATGCACTAGAAATGTTAAGGATGAAAATATAGAAAGAGAAAAGTTAGGAGAAACCTGCGAGGGTTATGCAGAGCTTACAGTTCCCCGGCTTCTGTTTCAGGAATCTTAGTCCCAACTTCCTATTTATTGTAAAATCTTGAGAAAGTCACTGATTTAAGCAACATTTTCCTTGTCTTTCAAATAAGCATAATTTCTTCCACATATAACATATATCTTTTTTTTTTTTTTTTTTTTTTTTTTTTTTTTTTTTTAAAGCCACAAAAGAACATAAGAAAGTTTTTGGAAGTGATTGATATGTTTAGTACCTTGATTGTGGTAACAGTATCATGGGTGAGTGCATATGTCCAAGCTCATCAAGATGTATACATTAAATGTGTACAATTTTTGTATATCCATTGTACCTCAATAAAGGCTTTAAATAAAGAAGAAATGAGATTTGTATGAAAACATTTTGCAAACTACTTTTAAAACATGTAAAGTGAACATAGGTCCTTTTGGAGGATGAGTTTAATGGTGGTGGAAACTTAATTGAAATGTTCCAGTTTGAGACTTCTGTGAGACCAGAGCAGACATCCAGCTGAACTTGCGTTTTTGGAGCACACTGAAGGAAATATAGTGAAGGAAAAGTAGGAAGAAAAGAAGGAAAAATGTCTAAGATGTATTAAATACCTGTTATGCACTGAGCTTGTTACATTTATTACATCTTTTAATCCCTTGCCAACTCTGTGAGATGGTTATTATTTTTCCTATATTACAGCTGAGGCTCAGAGTAGTTAAATAATTTGCCCAAATTTATACAGCTAGTATGAAACAAAACTTGAACCAATGTGTACTTGGTCTTACACTCAGGCTTTATCAGCCCACCAGAGTATCTCTATTTGACCACTGAAGAGTCCATCAATATCATAGGAAAGAAAATAGGAAGGCTGAAGAATTCAGTTTGTGTAGCTTGAAGAAGCTAACTTCAAGTACAAGTTTCATGAAAATCACATGCTGTTTTTTTTCTTTAAAATTTGAGGAAATGTTACTCCATAACCTATTTGTTTTAATATTAAATAATATATTTAATTATTCTCTATTAAATAATATTGGAACCCTAAACCAATGAGTTATTTTTATCTTATGGCTTTAGATGTCCCTCGCTATATTGTCAAGTATCCATTAAAGATGGACTGCCCAAAAATTAATACCCCCAAGAGGGGAGACAAATATATTTGCACTGCTATAAGCTGTGAGTTTTCAACCTAATGCCTAGATTTTGCTTCAGGACAGTGTTTTTTGTTTGTTCGTTTTTATTAAATGTCATCACTTCTCAGGGGAGCTTTGGGTGGAGCCACTGAAATGTGTTTTAGCATTTGTCTCATGTCCTTCAGAGAAGGGACTTGTGAAACTCCAAAAGCTAGACTGAAAATTGAGAGCCTAAAAAAGTCTGCAGACATTGGAGAGTTATTTGTTTTCCTAACTACCCTTCTCTGAGAAGACAGGAAGATCGGTGAAAATAGTGGGAAAACTGTGTATTCCAAATTGTATAAATAAGTAAATATATTGGGCATAATGATAGCCAGTATTCCCACTGTAAAGAAGAGAGGTACAAACATGGGAATGGGAAGTCTTAAATGAAACTTGTGGTGTTGAATGGGAATTGGAAGTGTCACATGGCTGTGTGTATGTATATATGTGTGTGTGTACGCACACACATGTACCTGTATAGCAAGAGATGTATAAGGTATGCGTAGATGTATATATGTATGTATGTATACACGTATACAAACACATACATTGTACCTTTGTTTACTGAAAAGGCCTAGAAGAAATGACACCCCAGCAGCAATGAACAGAGCTATAACTCAGATCTTAGTTTCCAAATACCATTTTCCACTAAAAGAACCATCAGGAAAACCCTATTTGAAGAGCATTCTACAAAATAATTGTTTTTTCTCTTCAAAAACATCAAGGTCATGAAAGAAAAAGAAAGATGGGAACTATTATAGATTAGATACTAAAGAGATTAAATTCTATAAGTGATCCAGGATCAAACCCTGGATGAGGATAAAAACATATATATGTGTATATATATATATATATATATATATATATATATATATATATATATATTCTAATAAAGAACATTATTGGAAAAATTGATCAAATTTTAATGCAAACTATGGGTTAAATAATAGTCAACTATTAATGTAAACTTCCTAATTTTGCTTATTTCATGGTCATGTAGGAAAACATCTTTATCTTTAGTACCAAAATAATTGAATTATTTACATACTACAGTAGAGAGGGGTAAAGGGGAATGATATCTGTAGCTTAATCTCAAATGTTTCAAGAAAAATATCAGAGAGAGGGTGTGTGGGGTGAAAAGGTCAGAATGTAAATATTTAGCAAATCTGGGTAAATGATGTATAAGAATTCTTTGTACTATTTTTGTTAACTTTAAATTTGAAATTACAGCAAAATTCAAAAGTTACATAATTATAATAAATTCCCATTTTATCCTTAATTTCCCCAAATTCATAAGTTTTACCCAATAGCCTATAGCAAGTATGGAGAGAGATCATTTGTAGTTGTAAATATCTGTCCACATGTGTTGTGGGTAGTTCATAATATTAAGTATTCTTTGTTTTGATAATGTCTTCGTTAAAATACTTCTACAATAAGTTTGATTGTACGTGCATGAGTGTGTTTTAATTTTGTGAGTGTGTGCACTCTTTTCTCCCTTTCTTCACTTGAGTATGTTTAGTGTCATGTGGGAGATTGTGAAGTCTGAAACTGTATCCACTAGAGGTGTATTTCTTCATTCTTCCATAAGTGCAAAGCCTAAACACTTTGGGGTCTGTTTGCATTTCAAGGTGAAATAGCAGTCTATGATACAGAGACTGCTCTGGATTTTGTAGTCAAATTAATCTATGTCAAAGCCTGTTTCTGCCATTAACTAACTGTAACCATGGGTAAGTAGTTTGAGCATGCTGAATCTCAGTTTCTAAATCTTAACTAACATGCAGGATTATTGTGATAATCAGTTACCATTTATAAAAAAATAACTGACACACAGTCAGTAATCAATACATGGAGAATATTTTTACTTTAATTTAATTTTTGCTGTTTTGGAGGAGATTTATACCTACTGCTAATGTTTCTACAGTTCTCATGCCTCTATGAAAGGGAATATGATATATTCTGCCTAGTGCAAGACAGCTAACAAAATCAAACTTTGAAAAGTAAACTTGCAGTAATCTAAAAGATTATTCAATCCAGCACCCACATCTGACTTTTTAAACAATTTTTATGTATACCTTCAGATACTTTAAAAAGATCTCCTAGGCTTATAACAAAAAAAAAATAATAATAATAAACAGCAATCCCCTACTCTCCTTTCTATTTGTTGGTTATAGATGTGGCACCATTGCTTTCTAAATTAAAATGTGGCAGACAAGTCAAATGTTATCTTTATTTTATATACTTTGCGAGTGATCTAATTGTTTTCTCTGGAATAATGTAGGAACCTCTAACTCTGGAGTTCTGATATTCCAAAAAAGTAGATTGAGATAGACTTTATTTTCATTTATTGTGTTGAGTTATTATGGGGTTCTTACAGTGTGGACACTTAAGTCCATTAATACTGGGAAATGTTATTTGGATTATTTCTTATATAATGTAGAATATAATTCTGAAAATAATTACCAATGGCTGAAATTCTTCTTTGACTGTTGTACCTCTTTTTTTTAAATTAAAGTTTATTAGGGTGACAACTGTTAGTAAAGTTACATAGATTTCAGGTGTACAATTCTGTAATACATCATCTATATCTCACATTATGTGTTCACCACCCAGAGTCAGTTCTCCTTCCATCACCATATATTTGACCCTGTTTACCAAACTATTGTCTATGTTTATGAGTTTTTGTTTCTTCATTTGTTTGTCTTGTTATGTTGTTGTTTTTAGTTTTATATACCACATATAAATGAAAGCATATGGTTCTCTACTTTTTCTGACTTATTTTTTTTAATTAAATTTTATTGGGGTGACTATCTTTAGTAAAGTTACATAGATTTCAGGTGTACAATTCTGTATTACATCATCTATAAATCCCATTGTGTGTTCCACCCAGAGTCAGTTCTCCTTCCATCACCATATATTTGTTCCCCTTTACCCTCATCTACCACTTCCCTCCCCCTCTACCCTTTGGTAACCACTAAACTATTGTCTGTGTCTATGAGTTTTTGTTTCTCATTTGTTTGTTTTGTTCTTTTGTTGTTTTTGGTTTATATACCACATATCAGTGAAATCATATGGTTCCCTGCTTCTTCTGTCTGACTTGTTTTGCTTAGCATTATAATCTCAAGATCCATTCATGTTGTCACAAATGGCACTATTTCATCTTTTCTTATGACAGAATACTATTCCATTGTGTATATATACCACAACTTCTTTATACATCAACCTATCACAGGACACTTTGGTTGTTTCCATGTATTGGCCACCACGAATAAAGCTGCAATGAGCATTGGAGTACATAAATCTTTATGGATAAACGTTTTCAGATTTTTGGGGTAAATACCCAGGAGAGGGATTGCTGGGTCACATGGTAATTCTATTCTTAATTTTTAGAGGAACCTCCACACTGTCTTCCTTACCTCCTGCACCACCAATTTGCATTCCCACAAACAGTGTAGGAGGGTTCCCTTTTCACCACAGCCTCTCCAACACTTGTTACTACTTGTTGTTAATATTTGTCATGATAGCCATTCTAACTGGGGTGAGGTGAAAGCTCACTGAGGCTTTTATTTGCATTTCTCTGATGATTAGTGATGTTGAGCATTTTTTCATGTCTGTGGATCATTTGTATGTCCTCTTTGGAGAAATGTCCCTTCAGCTACTCTGCTCATTTTTTAATTGGATTGTTTTTTGTTGTTGTTGAGTTGTATGACTTCCTAATAGATTTTGGGTATTAGCCCCTTATCAGAGGAGTTGTTTGTAAAAATCTTCTCCCATTCGGTTGGTTGCCTCTTTGTCGATGCAACAAAGAAGAAACTTTGTCGATGGTTTCTTCTGCTGTGCAGAAGCTTTTTAGTTTGATATAGTCCCATTCATTTATATTAACTTTTACTTCCCTTGCCTTTGGAGTCAAATTCATAAAATGTTCTTTGAACCCAAGATCCATAAGTTTAGTACCTATATTTTCTTCTATGCAGTGTATTGTTTCAGGTCTTATGTTTAGCTCTTTGATCCATTTTGAATTAATGTTGGTACATGGTGAAAAATAGCAGTCTAGTTTCATTCTTTCGCACGTGGCTTTCCAATTCCCCAGCACCATTTATTGAAGAGGCTCTCTTTTCTCCATGGTATGTTTTTGGCTTCTTTGTCAAAAATTTTCTGTCTATATTCATGTGGGTTTATTTCTGGGTCCTTAATTCTATTCCATTGGTCTGTGTGTCTGTTTTTCTGCCAATATCATGCTGTTTTGATTATTGTTGCCCTGTAGAACAAGCTGAAGTTAGGGAGTGTGATACCTCCTGCATTGTTTTTTTTGTTTTGTTTTTTTTTTAGGATTGCTTTGGCTATTCAGGGTCTTTTGTTGTTCTTACAAATCTGATGATTTTTTGTTCTATTTCTTTAAAAAATGCCATTGGGATTTTAATGGGGATTTCATTAAGTCTATATATTGCTTTGGGTAATATGGCAACTTTAACTATGTTGATTCTTCCGATCCATGAACACGGAATGTCTTTCCATTTCTTTGTAACTTCTTCAATTTCTTTTAAAAATGTCTTATAGTTTTCAGCATATAGCTCTTTCACATCCTTGGTTAAGTTTATTCCTAGGTATTTTATTCTTTTTCTTGCAATTGCAAAAGGAATTGTTTTCGTTTTTTTAAATTTCTTTTTCTGAGATTTCATTATTAGTATATAGGAATGCAATAGAATTTTGTATGTTGGTTTTGTACCCGGCAACTTTACTGTATTCATTTATTGTGTCTAGTGGCTTTTGGGTGGAGTGTGGGGAGCCATGATTTCTTGCTGCTTTGAAAAAGCCTAGGAGACTGGCTCAGTTTATGAATAACCTGTTTCTGTTCTTGAGGCATTGTCTTGCCTGCACCTGGAGGGTGCTTGCAAACTGCTGAGGTATGTGGTGGGAACGGCCAATTTCTCGGGCACAGATCACCGATGCTTATCAGGATAATTGAAGGTTTCTGTCCTGGGAAAATGGGTTTTGGGATGTTTCAATGATTTTGTAAGTTTCTGTGTAAAAGTTAAAAATTTACTTTCTGTGAGGTAATGCACACTCGTGATTGTTAAACTGCATGTACTCAAAGGGTATATAAATGGTGAAACTGAATAAAGACGGTGCTTCAGCATCACTGGAGACCGAATTCGCATCATCATCATCATTTGTGAGTGTCTCTTTTTTCATTCCTCGCTCCCCTTGTCAGGGACTGTTCGATTTGTGGCGGCTGGCCCGCTACAGTGGAGTCTTCAGGGTTTTCTATATACAGAATCATGTCATCTGCAAAAAGTGAAAATTTAACTACTTCATTCCCAATTTGGATGCCTTTTATTTCTTTCTCTTGCCTGATTGCTCTGGCTAGGACTTCCAATTCTATGTTGAAAAGCAGAGGTGATAGGGGACAGCCCTGTCATGTTCCTGAACGTAAAGCAAAGAGCTTCAGTTTTTCACCATTAATTATGATGTTAGCTGAGGGTTTCTCACATATGACCTTTATTATGTTCAAGTATTTTCCTTCTATACTACTTTATTAAGTGTTTTAATCACAAATGTATGTTATATCTTGTCAAATGTTTTTTCCGCCTCTATTGATATAATCATATGATTTTTGTCCTTTATTTTTTTTATATAGTGTATCACATTGGTCAATTTGTGTATGTTGAACCATCCTTGTGCCCCTGGGGTGAACCCCACTTGGTTGTCCTGTATAATATTTTTAATGCATTGTTGCATTCAATTTGCTAGAATTTTGTTTAAGATTTTTGCATGTGTATTCATCAGAGATATTGGTCTGTAATTTTCTTTTTTTGTGTATATTTAGCAGGTTTTGGTATCAGGGTAATGTTGGCCTCATAAAATTAGTTAGGGAGTATTGTGTCTTCTTCAATTTTTTGGAAGAGTTTGAGTAGGAGTGGTATTATTTCCTCTGAGAATGTTTGGTAGAATTCACTAGTGAAGTCACCTGTTTCTGGACATTTGCTTTTGTGAAGGTTTTGGATGACTGATTCAATTTCAGTCTATTTATATTTTCCAATTCTTCGTGATTCGGCCTACGAAGGTTATATGTTTCTAAGAACATGTCCACTTCTTCTAGCTTATGGAATTTGGTGGCATATAGTTCTTTTAGTATTCTTAGATGGTCCTGTGTATTTCTATGGCATCTATGATAACTTCCCCCTTTCATTTCTGATTTTGTTTATTTGTGTCTTTTCTCCTTTTCTCTTAATGAGTCTAGCCAAGGGTTTGTCAATTTTATTAATCTTCTCAAAGAACCAGCTCTTTGTCACATTAATCGTTTTTCTATTATCTTTCTGTTCTCTATTTCATTTAGTTCTGGTCTGATTTTTATTGTTTCCTATCTTCTGCTGACCTTTGGTTTCATTTGTTCTACTTTTTTTAGTTCTTTAAGGTGTAACGTGAGATTATTTATCTGGGATTTTTCTTATTTCTTGAAATAGGCCTGTAATGATATAAATTTCCCTCTTTAAACTGTTTTTGCTGCATCCCAAAATCTTAGGTAGGATATATTTTCAATCTCATTTATTTCTTTGTATCTTTTGATCTCGCCTCTTATTTCTTTGACACAGTCGTACTTTAAAAGTATGTTGCTTAATCTCCACATATTTGTGTTTTTTCCAGCTTTCTTTTTGCAGTTGATATCCAATTTCAAAGCCTTGTGATTGGAGAATATGCTTGGGATGATTTCAATCTTCTTAAATTTGCTGAGGCTAGTTTTAGGTCCCAATATATGGTCTGTCCTTCGGAATGTTCCATGTACAATACAAAAGAATGTATAGTCTGATGTTCTGGATGAAGTGCTCTATAAATATCAATTATGCCCATTTTATCTAATGTGTCATTTAGGGCTCTATTTCTTTATTTATTTCTGTTTGGATGACTTACCCATAGCTGTCAATGATGTATTTATGTCCCCTACTATAATTGTGTTTTGGTCAGTTTCTCCCTTCAGTTCTGTTAGTAGTTGCTTGGTATATTTCGATGCTCCCTGATTGGGTGCAAAAATATTGATGACTGTTATGTCTTCTCGTTGTGTAGTCCCGTTTATCATAATGAGATGTCCATCTTTGTCTCGTTACCTTTTTTATCCTGAAGTCTGTTTCATCTGATATCAGTATATCTACACCTGCTTTTCTCTGGATACCATTTGCTTGGAGTGTCAATTTCCACCCTTTTATTTTGAGTCTATGTTTGTCCTGGTAGCTGAAATGTGTCTCTTGGAGGTAGCATATGGTTGGGTTTAGTTTTATGATCCAATCTGCTGTTCTGTGTCTTTTTATTGGTGATCTCAGTCCATTTTCTATTTATTGTGATTATTGACATATGAGGATGTCCTATCTTTCTGTCTTTGATTTTCTGGTAGGATGGTGTCTCCATTGTTTCTTTGCCTTTTTGTTGCTGTCTATCATTTCAGTGTGGTGGTGTTCTATGATTTTTCCCTCTGTTTCTTCTTCTATAATGTTATATATTTCAGTTCTGGATATTTTTTTTTTGAGTGGTTACCATTAAGTTTATGTAAAAGAAAGTTTTGTATTTAGAGTATTCCATTTTCTTTAGCATGCTTACTTTCTCCATTCCCGTATTCTGATTTAGGCCTTTATTCTCCCCCCTTTTATGTTTTTGTTGTCACAAATTATCCCTATTTATGCTGGTTGAATAACCTCCTTCACTATTTCTTGTAGTGCAGGTCATGTGTTAGAAAATTCCCTCAACTTCTGTATGTCTGGAAAGGTCTTTATTTCTCCTTCATATCTAAAGGATATCTTTGCTGGATATATTATTCTTGGCTCATAATTTCTCTCATCAGTAGTTTGAATACTTGGTTCCACTCCTTCCTGGCTTGTAGAGTTTCTGCTGAAAAATCTGATGATAATCTAATGGGCTTTCCTTTGTAGATTACCATCTTCTTTTCCCTGGCTGCTTTAAGGGCTCTTTCTTTGTCCTTAATTTTTGACAGCTTCCATACAATGTGCCTTGGAGAAGGCCTATTGGGATTGAGGTAATTAGGTATTCTCTTTGCTTCTTGGATTCGAGGGTCCAGTTCTTTCCACAAGTTGGGAAGTTCTCATTGACTATTTGTTTGAATATACTCTCTGTTCCCTTCTCCCTTTCTTCTGGTATGCCCATTATTCTTATATTGCTCTTTCTGATGGAGTCAGGGAGTTCTTGTAGAGTTCTTTCATTTCTTTTAAGTCTCAAGTCTCTCTCTTCTTCCCTCTGTGTCATTTTCAGATTTCTATCTTCGATGTCACTGATTCTTTCCTCCATCTGGTCAACTCTACTACCTCAACTGGCTATTTCATTCTTCATTTCTTTCATTGAGTTCTTAATCTCCAGAAATTCTATTTGGCACTTTTTTAAAATTTCAATCTCTTTGCTAAAATGTTCATTTTGTTCTTTGATTATGTTTCTGAGTTCAATAAATTGCCTGTCTGTGTTTTCTTGCACCTGATTGAGTTTTTGAATAACTGAAATCTTGAGTTCTCTGTCATTTAAGTCACATCTTTCCATATCTTTAAGTTCATTTTCTGGAGACTTTTCATTTTTTTTCTGAGCTGTCTTGTTACCTTGGTTATCCATGGCAATTAATGAATTATTATTTCTTTTCCTAGGCATCTACAGGAGTGGATTCTGTAATAGGTTGAAAGAAAGAGGTTTTTCTTTTGTTTTTCTATCGGTGTTGATAGAATATTTTATTTTTCTCTCTGGCTACAGCCTTTTATTCCTTCTCACTACAGTGCTATATTTTCTCTGCAGTGTTCTGGCTTCTTACACAATGAGGGGATTCCATGGAAGGCAGGCTACTCCTCTGTGAACATTTCCCCTGGGTCACAGTGCATTGCCTCCGTGGGGGGATGTGGAGGGCTTCTGAAGTTCCAAAGCTCTTCCTGCACCAGATTCAGAGCCTGTGTATTTCAGCGGCTCTGTTTACTCCTGCAGGGATCTACCCAGATAGGTGGGGACAGAGTTGGGTTGGGTTGTGAGAGATGGCCCAGGGCATGGCTACCACCACCACAGCCAGTCCTTCAGCCATGGCTCCCTCCCCTTCGCTGGTACTAGTTGGGCTGTGAGTCTGTCGCTGTGGGCCACAGTTCTCAGAATTGCAAATATTCTGTTCTTTTTATCTGACACTGCTACTCTTCTGCTTCTAGCACAGGGACGGTGGGGTTGGAGCAAGCTCTGGGAGGATGGGGAGGAGGAGGCTGGGCTCTATGTCTAAGCCTTCCATTTCCATCCTCTGCTTGGAAGTGAGGGCTCATAGTGCCATTTTCACCCTTCTTCCATCAGTCTTTGCTCGGAGGTCTCTGCCTGGAACCCTCATGTGAGACTCTGGGCCATAAGCGGAGCACTAGCAATCTGAGTTCTTCCCTCTCTCGTGTCTGTTATAGTTCCGGAATGCACCAAGCTCAGAGCTCTGAGCTCCGGTCTGCTTCTTGCTCCTGCTTGGCCTGCGTCTCCGCACTACCTGCTTCCCTCCCTCCTCACCCCCCTGCGCCCGCCCAATTTGCCCTTTAGGTGATTTCAGTTATGCGCCTCTTAGTCTTGCCTGTCTGCTACCCAGGGAGTCCTTTGTGGAATTGTAGTTGTTCAATTTGTTGTAAATTCCAGGGAAGATTTCAAGAGGCTCACCTCATGCCACCATTTTTATGATGTAATCCTGTAACTCTAATTTTTTTTTTAAAAAAATTTGTTTTTATTGTAAATCTTTTTGCCACTTGGTTCCAATTTCTAGGATATTTCCATGACTGAATATTCCAAGTTTTAATCAAATTTCTTATTTTAATCATATTTTTAATTTTCAATAAGTCACTGTTAACCTCTGATGATATAAATTAAGTTCTTCTGTTCTCTGCATTATCTGAATTTTTTTGGTCTCTTTTTTTTGTGTTTATGTCTTTCCCCAAACATTTGGTGATTCTTGATGGCCCATTCATACTTAAAGTTGAAATAACAAAAATGTGATCAGAAGTTCTTTGTCCATTGGTGGGCCTTGTTGACCAAAGTACTTCACAATTAAATAATCTAATAGCCAAGCAGATTTTTCATTGAAAACCCCCAAAATGTCAGCAAATATGAATTTTTCCTCTAAGGAAGTTCAGTCTCTTTAGCAAATATTAGATCGGTGCAAAAGTTATTGCGGTTTAAAAGGTTAAAAATAATTGCACAAACAGCAATTACTTTTGCACCAACCTGATAATCTTCCAATTACTTGCTAGAGGAGTCTGAGGGTGGCTGCCTTTGTTCTGGTGTTGAGTGAGGGTAGAGTATTAGAGTTTCACCTTTACAATACATACTTATGCTCAATCTTTTTTTTTTTTTTTTTTTTTTTTTTTTTTTTTTTTTTTTTTTTTTTTTTTTTTTTTTTTTTACCTGTCTGAAGTGCAGTAATGCTCTTCCAATGCTTATAGATTTCACTGTCCTTACCAGGTGCTCTTTGACACAAAAACAGTGGGCTTTATGTAGAATGTAATGGACTGCTGAAGCTTCAAGCACAGTTCCCACTGAGGAAAAACAACTTGCAATTATCAGTATGTGATAATTACTTATCATTATAATGTATGAGTCCAGAAACTAATGGTGTAAATATTTTATCTCACAACCCACTGGAAATATTTTCATTCCAGTTACTACAAACTTGGGTTCAGTGGGTATGGATGTCTTAGCAGCCAAGAGAGAAATCCTTGCACCAGAGAACATAGGTATGGTCCCAATAGTGGAAGTTGTGACTGCTACTTGGCCATTTTGGTCTTCTCATGCCACTGAACCAATGGTCATAGAAGAGGGTTACTATGCTGGGTAAGTGATGTATTCTGATTATCAGGGGCAAATTTGTTGCGGCTACACAACAATGGCAAGAAAGACTAGGTTGAAACCCAGTGCATTCCCTCGGGCACATTTTATTTTATTATACTCAATAGTCCTGATCCATGAAAGACTGCATCATTGCAATAAAAAACAGACATCAAAGGCTCAAATCATTTATGGATTAAAGTTTGGACTACACCCACAGTAGAGATTACCATCCAGCTGACATGCCAGCAAAGATAAAGGCACATGTAATGTGTGGTTGAAGATGGTAGCTATAATAATCAAGTTAGCCTCCATAACCAGCTACAGAATTGGGGTCTAACACAGCCACATTTTCTGTAGCTTATCCCTTATCCAACACTATGTTATATGAACTCTGGTGTTAGCTAATGGTTTATATTTTAGGTGAGCACATTATAGGATTTTTATCATCCTGACATAATAAGGTAGTTTATGGGAGTTCCTGCACTCCTCTATTGGGAAAATGAAGTTTCATCCTAGTGAAATGCAAGAGTGGATGATGCAAATCAAAAGGAATGGACTGTATGAGATGACTTCTCTTTGACTTCCCATTCCCACTCATTTTCCATTATTCTCTAACCTCCTCTCATTCACCAGCCCCCCACCACCACAAGACTATCTTCTCTACCAGAAGCTGACTATATGGACCACACAAGTGGGGGTTCCTATTGGGTTTGGTGAGTGGGGAGTCCTGGCAGTAGATTGCAGGGAAGGGAGGGTGTGAGACAGGGTATTTACTTCCTTAGTTCTCTCCCTGAAAGATTGCCTTGGGCTGGCTATTTTCCTTAACCAAAGGTCACTCACTGCTCATCTTAAGGTGACCATATTTACACAACATTCTTGCCCCTTTCTTATATGCTTTCAAGCCTAGAATCATGGCATCTTGGCTGCTGCTAGCCCTATGTTCCTGCATGTAAGTAAACCCTTCTTGAATTACCCTATTTCAAGTGTACTATCTCTGTTTCCTGGGGAAACCAGGTCTGATTCCATAGATATACCATAAACATTTTAGATAAATAGATTTAAACAAATTTCCATTGTGGATTATTTACTCTCTTACTCACACACATAAATATTATAATCTCTTTGTTATCAATAACACTACAAATATTACACTTTCGCTGAATCCTACTAGACATGTCTTAATTTTCCTAGGATTCATTTTTAGAAGTGAAATTGATGGCTCAAAGACCATGAATATTTTAAAATATCTTAATACAGATTTCCATATTGCCCTCCAGTAAACTTGTGAAATTTTATACTGATTTATATCAGCCCTATAAGAGGCAACTTAATTCATTCAACTTTAGTTAAAGGTGGGTATTAATATTTCGTAATTTACAAATTTATGGATTAAATATTTCATTGTTGGTTTAATTTGTGTTTCTTTTATTGCTCAAGTTGAACATTTTCATATGATCATTTTCCATTTATATTTTCTTTTGTCAATTGACTATTCTATCCTTTGCCCTTTTGTCTATTTGAGGTTTCCCTTTTTTCTTATGCTAAAATGCTTTCCACTTGTCAATATTTATTTTTGATGACTAAAAGAGCACCAACAAGAAATAAGAGGCACAATGAATTTTTTTTTCAATGTAGGATTTCTGAAGGACTGAGTAAGAGATATTTTCCAGAATTAGTTTTAGAGCAAATTGTATTCTTTTCTTGAAAAGTACACAATGATTATCATTAACATCACCAGGAACTACATGAAAAAGTTATCAACAGAAAAAAAGAAAGTTTTCAAATGGATATCAAAACTTACAATATAGTGTTATTTAAAATGTTAGGCTTTTAAATGCAGTACTTTTTCAGTGGAAGTGCCATTGCTTTCAATTTCTTTCCCCCAAGCTACATAACTCTTTGTTTTATAAAGAAAAAAAAAAAAAACTAAGCTGTCAATAATAAAAAAAGAAAACACTATTCTTTGATAGAGACAAATTTGCAATCATGTATAATAGAAAATGGAAATAGGCAAAGTCACAAAGTAATAGCCCATTTACATGTAATTTCCATGAAGTTTCTTCCCCCGTAGGATATTTAAAAAAAAAAAAAATGGTTTCATTACACAACTACACAGGAAGTTTGAAGGAGAGATAACTCATTCTTCTCATTTTAAAGCAATAATAAACACTAACACATAATTGGTTCAATCTCCATTAGGGCAGAATATTTACTTCCAAATTGTTATAGACAATTGAAAATCAGCTTATACCGCTCCTGGTATTCAAATGCCATTCAATTACAGTTCCTTCCCAAAGTAGTACTAGTGCCTTCCTATTTCCCTAATGACTCAATGAACAACATCTTCAAATCAGTCTCCAGTTCTCTATATCATCATCATCATCATCATCATCATCATCATCATCATCATCGATAGTAGTAGTAGTATTCCCTACTATTTTAGTTCAGGGTCACTTCCCTTCTCACCTGAGCTATTGTAATAGCTGTTTAAACTGACTTCACTGCAAGTCTCACTTTTCTCTAATTCACCCTCCTACATACCATCAGACTAGCTTTCTAAAATGTATGTTTGGCCATTCTCATACGTCTGAATAGAACCCTTCAATGACTCTCTACTGACTACAGAATACCATTTAAGATCCTTAGCATGGAGTGTAGTGCCCTTTATGACTTTATGACAGCTTCTGCAAGCTTTCACAGATTTGTCTTTCTCTTCATCCCATTCTTTCGCCACATGGAACCTGAGCCTCTGATCATACCTTGTTTTATTTTGTCTACCTGGTGATACCTCTCTCAAAACTCATTCAACTCATTCAAGGGTCACATTTTCAGCAAATTGCTTTTTGGTTTCCTAGGTTAACAATGATCACACTGTCCTCCAAGCATTCATTGTTCAACTGGATATATTTAATCTCAGCCCTTTTGTCACGTAACTATATAATTTGTGCCTGTGTTCTAGGCTCCTCTTTGAGACCTGAACCAATATCTATATGTACAGTAGCTAATATAGCACATGGCACACAGTAGGCACTAAATACATTTTTGTTTAATTGAATGAACTAATGGAGAAATAAACAAGTATTCATGAGAGAAACTATTAGATAAAAGATGTTTGTTTATTAAGAATCCCAATTAAATTTCTGCCAGTTGCTTATATCAAAATAATTAGGTAGAAATGGCATATGCATATATATTTTAAAAAGCAGGTGCATGAGTTGGGGTCTCAACTGAAAACAGATGGCACATTCTGATTAAGATAACTTAGGAGGTTTGATTTATAAGGGGTCTGATAAAGTTTTGGACAAGGTGTAGGGTGTGGGGAGCCATGATTTCTTGTTATTCTGAAGCCTTGCAGACTGGCTCAGTTTTAGTTCCTGAGGCATTGTCTCTGCCTGCGATTGGAGGGTGTTTGCAAGCTGCTAAGGAATGAGGTGGGAACGCCAGTTCCCAGACACAGATCACTGATGATTATCAGGGTAATTGGTGGGCTTTGTCATTGAGATAATGACTTTGGGGAAGTTACAGTGAGTCTGTAGTTTATATGTAAAAGTTGAAAATTTTACTCTCAATGAGGCAATGCACATTCGTGATTGTTGAGCTGCACGTACACAGGTGGTATAAATTGGTAAAGGAAAGTAAACTCCGCGCTTCAGGATCACTGAAGACCGGCCGCATCATCATTTTGTGTGAGTGTCTTTTTTCATTCCCACTCCCCCATTCAGGTACTGTTCGATTTGTGGCGGCTGGCCCATCACAGTAGGGTAACTACAAGGAATAGTACAGGAATCTATTGGCACTGTTACATATAGTTGTAGCTATTTCTACCCCTATGCTTGAAGAAATAAAGAGAAAAAGAGAGGTTACCGAACTTAGAAGAAGAGAAAATTGCACAGAAGAATCTTAAGAAAAACAGTGACTTTGGAGCAAGGGACACAACCTACCCAATATGACCTTAAAAAGGGGAGCCCAGGGGAAGAAGTTCCCTCCTCATTCTTCTCCCTCCCTTTAATCTGTTGCTGAGGCTCCCCATTGGTCAGATCCAATTGGAAACCAAAGGGCACTGGAACTCTGCAGTACATTCCTATAGGGCAGGCTCCAGGAACATGGAGCAAGGTGGAGAAGGATGAAGAGTAAATCTAGAGGGGAAAACAGAAGATAACCAGCACAGCAAGTGTCTTTTACTTCTTTGAATCACCAAATAGCCTAGACAATCAATTTGTACACAGTTGAGACTTAACAAGAGCTTGTGGACAGTTTGATAATTAACATGACTGAAAAATCACTTAGTGACAGTTATGGAGGTGCACCATCCAGTTCTCTCTTCAAGAAAGAACTTGCCATTCAGTTTTCAAAGGATCAGTTAGTTGACAGCCTCTATCTATAGGGCCTTGAGGATTCATTGCAACATTTGAATCAAACTCATGGTTTTCCCAGGAATCTCTCAGCCAATGATTGATCATAGTAGAATACTAGGGACTAGTCTTTCCTGCCTAATACAAGACTCCACTAGTGGGCAATCTCAAGAGCTCCTTATTGGGTCGGCCAAAACGTTGTCAGATCTGATTCATAGTCTGAGGCTGTTTCTGTCCCCTTCTGCTTTATGCTCTTTTATCTCTCATAAACATTATCCCACCAATAAACCACATACACTCCTAACACTGTAACCATCTTCTTATTAGAAGACCTAAACAGACACACATACACACTAAATGAGTGATCTAGAAAATAAGAATTTCTTTATGAAAAGAAACTGGAGTGACACACTTTTATGGAGGAGTAGAATTGTGAAACAGGTCTTAAAAGATGAGAAGGAAGAAAAGTAATATCAAATTCAGAACACCTGCCCCTCAATATACATTACATTGTCCACCATCCCTTTTTATGTCAGAGTTATGGTAAGGATTAAATAAGAGAGTTCACTGTTCTGAACCTTGGGTGAGCCAGTCAACAAAGGCTGCCACCATGCATTACTTTATACTCATTTCAACTCCTTCTTCCAGGACACTTCCTAGAGAGGCTGCAGAAGTTAAACATTCACTTTCCCAGTTTCTCTTCCACTAGGGGTACCCACGTAATATAAAATGATATAACAAAGAGCTTATAGAGATTTTTCTTTCCTGATAAAACAGATAGGTGCAGATGGGGCAGCCATCTTGAGATAAGATGCAAACATCTAATACACTAGGTTTGACAGAGTAGAAAGACAGAATTTTTTAAAGCTGTGTTCTTGAGATGTTGCTTAACCCTGGCCTGCCCAACTCTGGACTGCCTCCCACCATACTTCTGGTTATGTGACAATCTATACTGTTACTTATCATCTACTATGATCTGTGCAGGACATCATATCCTTACTGTTAGAAACATTTAAATCAAATGCTCAGGTACCCTATTCCTTAATCCTTACTTTTTATGGGCTTCAGGATCCTATGAGAAGGAATTTAAATTAGGTTCTCAGTTGGGATTCATACAACTTGACTGATATTATGGAGGACTTCCAAAGGAAACCAAAATGGAAGAAAACACAGTGAAATTTCTACAAGAAAGTACATATAAATGTTTTACAAAGGGATGAGTGAAGCTGATGTCATTATTGGTACCAGGTGTTAGAAGTAACAGAATTTCTAGGTAGAGAGTTTGCACAGCCCTCTGTGAATTTTAAGTCAGATGGCTATGATATAAAGGAGAAACAGTGTTCCCAGAGGTCAAACATCTCTGCTGAGGAAACCCTCTGTAAGACATTGCAAGAAAAATAGAGAGGGATTTTCATACTGGCTGGAGAGAAAGAAGAGAACAAGAAGATGTTGATATTTAAAAGATTATCAGGACTTCTGGTTTTAGCTCTGACATATAAAATGCGTGGAAGTCATCACTCCAGTACTTACAACATGAAAAAACCTGGGCACACTGAAAATAAGTGACTTTTCTTGGAAGGGCAAACTGCACAAGGAATCTGCTTTAAATATTAAGACTCTGACAGTTTTAAAGTAAAGAGAGAAAAATATACTATGCCAACATTAATCAAAGAAAGCTAGAGCAGCAATATTTATTTGAGATCAAGTAGACTTAAGAGCAAGGAAATTTACCAAGAATAAAGAAAGGTTCTACATGATAACGAAGGAGTCAGTTCTCTAAAAGACATAATCCTAAACATGCATGAACTTAACAACAGAGTGCTAAAATATGTGAGGCTGAAACTGATTACAGTGAAAGAAGAAATAGAAAAAAATCCAGTATTTTAGTTGGAGACGTCAACACCTCTGTTAGTAATTGATAGGTCAAGCAGGTAGAAAAAAATCAATTAGAATATAGTTGACTTTTATAGCAGTATCAACCTGATCTAATTGACATTAATGGGCTATTCCATCCAACATCAGTAGAATATGCATTCTTTTTCAAACTTACATGGAACATTCCCCAAGATACATGACAGTCTGGACTATAAGATACACCTTAAGAAATTTAAAAGAATGAAAATCATACAAAGTATGTTCTTAGACCACAATGGACTTAAAAAAAAAAATCAATAACCAAATACATCTGGAAAATCCCCAAATATTTGGAGATTAAGGCAACACATTTGTAATAATACATAGGTCAAAGAAGAGTCTCAAGAACATAATATAAAAATATTTTGAAAATACAGATTATCAAAATTTGTAAGATGCAGTGAAAGCAGAGCTTAGAGGGAAATTTATAGCATTAAATACATATATTAGAAAAGAAGAAAGATCTAAAATCAATAAGATAATCTTTAACATTAGGAAACCAGAGAAAGAAGAACAATTAAGTGAGTAGTAGAGAAAATTAATAAAAATTATAGTAAAAACTTGTGAAATTGAAAACAAAAAATAAAGAAAATTAGTGAAATTAAGATTGATACAATTGATAAACCCAGAGATAGGTTAACCAAAAAAAAAAAAAAAATAGAGAGCGAGAACCCAAATTTCTAATATTAGAAATTAAAGACGGTTCATCACAATTAATCACATGGACATTAAAAGGATAATAAAAGAATACTAAGAACATTTCTATGCCCACATGTTTCATAAATAGATGAAAAGGACCAATTCCTTGAAAGGCACAAACTACCAAAACTCATAAATGAGAAACAACTAACTTGAATAGCCTTAAATTATTAATAAAATTGAATCAATAGTTAATACATTTCCCCAAAAGGAAGTACCAGACCCAGATAATTTCACTGCTAAAATGTACCAAATATTTAAAGAGAAAACAATAATTTTCACAATCTCTTTCAGAAAATAGAAACAGAAAAAACACTTCATCACTCATTCAAAAAACCATTGTGCTTTACCTATTCAACCCACATAGCCTTTCCCCCAAGTCCCTGGAAATCACTCACGTTTTTACTGTCTCTACAATTTTGCCATTTCCAGAATATAAGACACTGCAATTGTAAAAATAAGATAGTAATCATTTATAGCATAAAGAGCAAGCCTTAATATGTGCAAATTTAAAAAAGAACCAACGTTATTTAGGAGTTCAGAAGATCCCAGAATGGAATGCAAAATGTGACAAAAGAATCTAAATGTATTATAAAAGTTTGAAGCAGACTCACTGAAAGAGGTGAGTGAAAAGGTGCTGACCTAAGTCACCCTGGAAATGAGTAGAGTTTATAAAACTAAAAGCAAAAGAACTGTATTTAACCATTGTGCTATAGTTGATAATGGGGCTATGAATTAACAATTCTGAAAACAATATACATACATATTAGAATTGAATAGTTATTTAAGTGGATTGCAGAGAATGGAAGCCAGATCTCACTGTTGGAGTGGGAGGTTACAGGGAAGGAAGCCAGAATGATCCATGTGGTTATGGATTAGAGTTAAAGACATCAGTGTGAACCAATTTTAGCTTAATAAAGACATGTATGTTTACATATAGAATAAATATAGATAGAATTAGAGATAGAGATAGAGATATATAAATACTATACTAATGCCAGATATTAACACAGAGAGAATGATGTGGAGTATATAGGAACTCTCTGTACTATCCTCACAATAATTCTGCAAATCTAAATGTAAGATAAAAAGTTTATTAAAAACATACTAGTTAGCAACTTGGAGAATAACTTCACATGTCATAGGAATAGTGGTTAATGGATTTGATGGCAGAGAAAATTAACTGATAATTTTTCCCAACTTTCCTAACATAGAAGCACTAACCATGCTATGATGTAGGTATATATCCCAGAGATGAATCATGGAATGGTGACAAACACCCTGTACTATAAGTTAGAAAACAGGAATATACTGCTAACTCAGTTGATTGCCAGCTGTGGGACCTTGTGAAATCTCTCCTCTTTAAAACAAGGGTATTAAATCTGATGACCTTTGAAGCCTGTCCAGCTCAGACATTCCATCACTCTTCATTTTCTAATCTGGAAGGAAGTTCAGGCTTCTCATATATACATAACACTGATACTCCCCTCTTGAATATGGCTGTGTATCTGCAAATAGGATGTTGGAGCCTATCCCAGGTAGCCACTCAAGAGTCAAGGACCTCTATGAAATGCAGGAGAGCCTTCAACCTGCCAACAAGGGGTGTAAGTTTAGAGTAGCCTCTCCATCCCCAATGTCATTTATGTAGTAGTTACTGTTGCTTCGCTGCCCAGATCCGCTCCATCAGGTTATTGTGCCCATTCTCCAGCTGCTTTGAGTACTAGCTGCTAATAGCTCACAGTTCACCCATCTCTGGAAAATTGTGCTAACAGGAGCTGCTTTGTGCAAAGACACCTAGAAGTTTACACAGACCCTTTTTTTGGGAGTTGGCCCTGTAGGGGTTCAGAACAAGTCACCCCAAGATGTGCCTCTGTAGTATGTGGCTCATTTTAAGCTAAAGGCAACTGACATCCTACAGGCTCAAGAGAAACTTCTGCCCGCTCCTTAACTAGAAGAATTTAAGCTAGGGGCCTTGACCATAATAAGGGATTGCCAGCAATAACCTTTTAAAAAAAAATAAATGAAAATTTTATTAAGGATTTCAAATTACATATTTCACATTTCTAGAATTGAATAGAACCATTTTAGAACTGGAGATGGCATGGATGAACACTGATATCCTTTGAAACTCCAATTTTATTAAGAGAACAATTCCTTTGCAAACCACATCACCTTTATATAACAAGACGAAACAATATCTACTCCTTCACTTTGGCAATAGCTATTCCCTAGAGGAATGAAAAATAAAAAAAGAAAAGTAATGGTTTTGCTACTTTAAGTTCATTAAAAATTGAATTCTATCTTTAGATTAAATTTTTTTTTTAAGTTCAGCTGTGTTTAAATGAGCTATGGGTACAAAAACAAATGAGCACAGAATATCTAATCAAAGCTACCGAAATTATTTGAAAATGAAGAGGAAAACCATAAGGTATGTTCATGGCATTTTTCCCCTACAAACTATTGCAATTGGTTAAGGAATTACAGTAGTTAATTAAAATCTCAGGAGTAGAATGGATAGTACTGTAGGAATAACAAAATATGTTCACATTTCAAGACCTTAATACTAAATTTTTATAATGGAAGCTCTATTACCTCTAAAAATGAACCTAATGTAACTTTATTAAATGCAGAAACTCTAAGTTGTCCTCTAATTTTAATTACAATCCAGTTAGTCCACTCTCATTGTCAAAGCTTTTAAGTTCACCACAAAAAATTAATAGTAATTAGCCTGAGGTATTGTAAATGTGTCTCTACAGTCTCAAATTTAATGGCATTTTTTCCCCTGAAAATGGTCTTATTTCTATTTTAGTCCTATGATCTCTACAATACGATCATAACTAAAATACCTAAAAACAATCCTTAGACCTTTTGAAATAGTTGGTTATCCATCTACTTGTATTGTAATAGGAGCCACACAGAGTGTTGCCAGACAAGATCCAGAATAAAGTACTTAACTTTTGTTTTCCAGTTTACTTATCAAACCCTGGTGTGAATAAAATGCTGAATATCATACTTGTGGTGCAAATAGGTCCAAATTGTTAAGCTTCTAATAAGATTGAGAAACATTTCATACAATTTAATTGAATGTGCCTAACATATCTGTGAGGTAGTTAAGTAAACAGTACTACCCATTTTAATACATAGTGAACAGAAGCATGGGTAAATAACATATACTTTAAGCAATAAAAACTGGAATTAAACATAGAGGCCTGGGGCCCTCTCTCATTCTAACCAAAGGAAATAGAACTCAACCTTTAAGTCTTTCTTTTATAAAAAACATTATATCATTTAAAATTTCTCTCTCTCTCTCTCTCTCTCTCTCTCTCTCTCTCTCTCCTCTCCTCTCCTCTCTATCTCCTCTCTCTCTCTCTCTCTCTCTCTTTACTTTCTTAGTGAGGAGATGCAGTACACCTCTTCCAAAGTTGGCACCCTTTCCTGAAATATGGTCAACTAGGGTACAATTCAAGCTAGGACTTCCGCTTCTACCTGATTACTACTACCACATTAAAACATTATCTTGTGAGAACTAAAATTATATTTGAAAATTTTATTTGAAACTGCAAAAACAAAACAAGCAAACAAACAACAAAAAACTTGAAATAAAGGCTTGTCAAATGATGAAAATTCATCCTTTTTCCAGGGAAAACAGAAGGTAGACCCTGCCATAAAGAAAAATTGCTTAGCTAATGGAGTTAAATTTAAAGTATAGTTAAAATAATAAAGCTTAACTTCTGAAAATACTAGGTTTTATTCACCTCTCTGGAGTACCTATAACCATACTATTGAGTTTAGGGTTCTTTAGATACTGTGTCACCTAAAATATAAATATCCATTAACAATCTAAGTTAATGGATGTGGTCTTATTGGAAATTTCTTAATCATGTACTTGTCTTCACAAATTCTGTTTTACTTTTTTTAAATGATGAATTGTCTTAGTATAAGCACTGCATTTCTAAAAGTAATGAAAGGCAAATCTAATGCAAGCAAACTTAAACCCATTTAACTACCAGCTGAAAAAATACTTTGGTTCTTCAGAAAAAAACATAGCAAAATGAAAACTCTATTTCATTTAAGAGTTCTGTTTATTTTTGTAGCTGTAATCTAATAGTTATATTATAAAAATACTCCAGAAGAGCCAAACTATGTAGCAATGAATGAAAATGTGTGAGAGAATTTCTGCATTCAACATATCTGACAGGAAAACTAAAGTTAAAATGCTAGGTAGAACAAATTGGCCTTTAAAAATCTCCATTCTTTTCCTTTAAAAAAATTACTGAGCCCACCAAGAAAATACAAAAACATGAGGCTGTAAGTAGATAATAGTTGTATTTGGGCTATTACAGTGCAGGTTATCCTCAAGGCCACATACATTCTGCTTCACTGCTGCTTGCACTCTGCTGGGGTTTTGATCCTTCTTTGAGCATAGTCTGGGTCATTTTCCTCATCTCTCCTTCCTCTTCCTCATCGACTTCTTCACCTTCTTCTTCTTCATTATCACCATCATCATCTTCAACAGCTTCTTCAGTAAAGTATAACACCGATCTTGGGATTATACGCTCACATAAAAAGTGACAAATTTCAAAGTCTGCAGCCAGGATAGCTTCAGCATCATCATACAGATCTCCACTCTCAGGAACTTAAGGAGGGGAAAAAAAAATGAAAGAAAGAATTGTTGGAAACTGTTTTGGTCACAGTATGAACTGTCCCACATCCCTCATGTTTCTTCTGCTTCTTTTTAATGGTTTTCAAAGTGACATTCTTCCCTTTTCCAATCTATCTGGCACCCTGTACAACCCATAATTTCTGGTCCATCAAAACAAAAAGGATCAGAATCATCTGGTTCTGACCTCATCATATATGTCTTTGTCAACACTTCATTTCTGAAATATTCACTGGGTTCAAAGTGAAATTCCAAGACAAAAGTCATAGGCTGCCAGCATTGGAGAGAACTTCATTGTGTATCTTTCAAGTGCTTCAAAATACGTTCATCATGTTTCCTGAACTGTATCACTCAGCAAGTCAACATTCTTTAAAACAATCAACCAAACTTATCAAACTTCAGGAATTCCCTTGGGTCTTCTTTTTCTTCATCCCTTTTCTCATCTTCAATCTTGCCATTTCTTTCAGCATCTCCAGAATTTCATCTTCCTCATCTGGTTTCCATTGACATTCTTCTTTTGTAGGTTCATAAATTGCATTAATTATCTCAATCACTTATCAAATAAAGGCTGATAGATAACAGCATACTTTCTTTCGAGATCATAAGCGTCCTCATAGAACTGGGTTTCTATCTATGAATATTTAACTTGAAGGCTTTGCGAGAATTCACTTCTTTTTAACTTCCCTAGCAAGCTTTAAATGTATCTGGTTGGTGTTTCTACCAGACCATCAAGTCTTTCTTGGAGGGCTGTAAGAATCTGAGGATTTTGCATCATCTGAACAGTCAGCTGACATGTTTTATTTTTGTTTCTTCACCAGTTTCTTCTTCTTCTACTTCTTCAACATCATCTAAATCTTGATCAAATTCAGACTGTTCTTTGTTGTCAATGTCTGCCAGGTTGTAAGAATGCCAAATATCAGTAGCTAGCACTGGGAGCCAGGTGGCTGGAGCCAGTGACTCGGGGAAGTGGTGGAAGGAGCCGGAGGCAGTGCCTCAAGCAGATGGTACTAAAAAAGTCAGCAATAACCTTTTTGACCTATCTATATGGCAGGGAAATTTCTAATTACTGAACATCTGCTCTTCTTATCATTCTACAATGCCCTTTTTCTCCTCATATTTATCTCATCCGTAGCTCAAAATGTCACATATACTTCATTTTCCCTTTCTATCTCTGAACCTCTCATGTATGTGGGGTCTCTGCCTCTCTCATGTATTTGGAGTAACCATACATATGTATGTGATTAACTTTGGTTATTTTCTCTTGTTAATTTGTTTCATGTTGATTTGATTATTAGACCACATGGAAGACCCTAGGGGAAAATAGTTCTTCTTCTTCTCCCCAGCTCTTTATAATGACTGACTCATATTGAGGTATTCAAGCCCAGCCCCCTTCCCTCAAGGTGGAACAACTCTAGGTATTCTTCACATCACAGAGCTCCCTGTGAGATCAGTCTGAGCCTAGACTACAGGTGAACTCACATCTTTGCCTGGCTTCTCCTCCTCCCCTTTTCTATTTGCCTTACTCCATTACAGGTTTCATCAGGGAACACACCCTCACTAAACCACTTACACAAGCATTCCTTCCTCAGGTTCTGCTTCTTGGGTACCTGACCCCAGAGAGTGTGGGAAAAGTTGTTCTAGCATGCTTTGAATGCCCTGGAGAAATCACAAATGTGGATACTCCCATGCAAAATTCACTAAAGCAAGAGTCAGCAAGCTTATTTTGTAAAGGGCTAGAGAGTAAATATTTTAGGCTTTGCAGGTCACATATGGTCTCTGCCACATATTATATTTTTCCTTTTTTATACTTTTAAAAATGTAAACACCATTCTTAAAGTCATACCAAAAAAAGCAGCAGGTGGCATTTGGCCCCATGACCTATAGTTTTCTGACCTCTGCTCTAAAGTATGGAGGTAAATAAAGTGGCAGAGCCACCCTAGTGCAAAGTGGAAAGCTTAGGAGACCTCAGTCATACTTTTTGCTTCTCTGGGGAGTGTTAAATCATAAGCCCATTTGACAGAAATGCAGCAGGAATTAATTAATGAACTTTTAAAGTCTCCAAAAACATAATGGTCTCTACAAAACTAAGAATTCAGGAATTTATCATTAAACATTCATCTCCTGTTTAATCAGTTGACTTCTGCTTATGGTTATTATGAGGAAGTCTTTTAACAAAGTGACTTAATTTAGAATACCTGAAGATCTCTAAAAAAGCAAAACAGTTCCTAGTGAACCTCTATACATTACTGAGAAAAAAAAAACACACAAGAGACAGACATACAAGACACACAGACAGACATACATAGAGAGAGGATGAGGCAGAGACAGAGAGAAATAGGCCATGCAGAGAGATAAAAGACACAGAGACAGAGGGAGAGAAAGACAAACCGAGGGGAAAGGAGGATGATGGGGAGAGAGAAGGGGTAGAGGAAGGAAAAAGGAAGAGGGGGGCAAGGGGAGGAGAGAAAATAAATATAGGCAAAGAGAGGAAAATGAAAAACAGATATAAACTGAGTGACAGAGAGACACGGAGACAGATGGAGAGTCAAAAATAGTGAGAAAGAGATAGAGAAATAGAGAGATAGAGGGCAGATAGAAGAGATAGTAATAATCAGAGAGAAATGCTCTTATCAAGCAATATTTTTGGCAGCAACTTTGAGCCTGATTTCAAACAAGCAAAGTTTAACTAATAGTTGAAGATTTCTTCATTTTAGCCTCTACATTGACAATTTAAGGTTTATGATAAAGGAGTACATAAATGTATGTTGTTTGATTTCAAAAGAATAAACATTTTATATTTTAGAACCATGAAATCAGTTACATAAATTATGAAATATAAATAAACATAAATCCCTACCTCTTTTTTTATTGTTGTGTTTGCTTGTCTACTTTTTTTCTCTAAGAACTGAGTAATTTTGTAAAGAATTCTACAAAATGAAGAAAATGAAGGTGACAAACTCCAGCCTTCTTACATAGTTGTATGGATTATGTGAGGTAATGTATGTAAATCGCTTTTTCAGTGATTAAGTGTCATGTGTATTAATTATGTGTGGACTAATTTTAGATCAATTAGAGCAATAATTAATTTGACTTAACTGACAATATAATTCACCACCAAAACAGTGAGAGCTTTTACATATGGTATCCCAGATCTTTTATCTCTAATGCCATGGGCACCATCCAGTTCTTATGTTTCAATAAAGCAAGACCAAGATTGTGAGTTTTTGAAGATGAGAAAAGGAATGGTATAAAACAAGCTTAATGTCTAGTCATTTCCTTTCAAAAAGTAGCATCAAAAATTTTCTCTAGCCAGTAACTAGAGCTGCTATTGCTTGTGATATGTCAGAAAATATTTTGTTTGTTTATACTTAAGTTCAGCACTGTGATTTCCTGTTACTGTGTTTCTTCTTCCCATCTATAATGGGCAGGAGATGAACTTCTAACCAGATCTCTCTTCAATGAAGGATGTATTGCTCTAATTGTTGACACTGCTTTGGACAGCCTCCAATTGTTAGTCTTCTTCAGGTCTGCACTCAGCTGTAGAGAGCAAGTCTTGCCAAGGTCACACATCTTCTCTGGGTGGTCTACACCCAGTGTCTGATCCATGTTGTAGTATAAAACCTGGCCATCTTAGCTCAATTTGGCTTTGCTCCACCATTCTCTATACGGTCAGTAGAGGCTATAACTGTGCCTGCATCACAGCTGGACTTCTCTCTCTTCCCAAATTGATTCCTTTCCCTCCCTTCCACAGGGCTTGAATCTAAAAGCACTCCAAGATAAACATCCTGCATGCTAAATTCTGTCTCATGGTCTCCAGCCTAGGGAACCAAACTGAAACACTCTCTCACTTTCCTTTTCTCCTTTGTTGTATCACACTGTGTGACATGGCTTCATGAAAAGACAGGTCAATAAATAACTGACCCAAATACCAAGTGGTTGGTGATACACTGAGAGAGGACCCTATCAGAATTATTCAGACCAAGTATACCCATAGGGCATGTGATAAGCTCTAATCTATAATAATAAACTTGGTAGCTGCAAAGGGCTTGGTAGCTGCAAAGGACTATGTAAATTAAATGAACTTATTATATTATTGAAGCAGTTATGTTATGCCAAATATTGTGTCAAACACTTTTACATCTATTCTCTCATTTAATCCTCTTTAAGAATCAGATGTCATAGGTAATGTTTTCCCCAGTTTACAAATAATGGAGCTGAGGGTGATTGCATGAGTAAACCAAGACTCAAGGATGGATCATCAAATTCCAACTTAAGATACTGAACTCCAACTCAGGTCTCATCTGAATCCAAAGTCTAAACTTATATTTCTCTATCTGTATTAGATATGGTTTATGTCTCTCATTTTAGGAAAGTCCTAAGTTAAGTATGGCTGGTATTGGTTCAGGAGCTGAAGGATGTTGCAGCTGAGGTTCTAAATAGATTGGTATTTTCCTCTTGTCCACTATCAGCATTGAAAACACTTTTAAGGAAAGAAGAAGAGAGACGCTGAAGGGCATCAGCTCATTTATCCCCTTTAAAAAGCAGTGAGTTCTGCTTACATTTCAATGGTCAGAGCTGTGTCACATGGCACCCCTGACTGCAATGAATTCTGGGATATATGTTTTGTAATGTAAGTTGGGCCTGTTGACAGCCGAAATAAAATTGGAGTTCAGTTTGTAAGAAAGACAGAATGGCTATGAGCTAATTAACTAATTCCCATACATAGAGATTCATCTCAGGGATTTCTAAAAGTTTTATAGGGATGGCAGTTGGCTTCCCTGGGAAATCCACTCAGAGATGAAAATTTGTGTGTTTGAGGTAGTGCTCTTGTGAACAAAACATGTAGGGAGTATGGAAGGAATTGAACAATAATATATTTGCAATAGAGACAGTCTGCTTCATGGAAAGCTTTGAAGCTGGGATAGCACCCACCTGATGTCCCAAATTGAGGCAAGGTTATTGGCTTTAAACCTTTCATTGCCTAGTCACTGAATGCGGGCTGACCCTGGGAAATGTAGGTAACTTTGAAAGAGGCAGCCATTCCATCCAAGGGCAATTCCTGACACAGACTCAGCTCTGAACTGCCAGCAACCAACATTCCCAAGAAATAAGTGGCTTAAGACCTGAAGAGGAAATCTGAACAGCACATTTCAACACTCACAACACCTGATTAATAATATAATAAATTGACCTTCACATGTGAAGTACAGACTCTCCATGCTGATCTCACAGAATCTGTTAGACACAGTAGCAAGGGAGGCACAAAATGAGGGCAAAAACATTCCTAGATATACTAATTTTAATGCAAATGGTACAGCATTGTTTTTTGCAGAACTCCCAATGCTAATGATTACTGTTACTTCTAAATAAGCATGTAGTTCCAATAAAACTGGGCTCTTATGAATGTATTCTGTTAATCAATTTGGTACTTCCTAGGAGGGAAAACCCAATCAACATTTTTAGAACCTCAGCCTACAAATTTTTTTTTATATAGAGAAATGCATTTGGATATATCTGTGCAATTTATGAAGATAATCTTTTAGAATGCAACTAGTACCCATGGGAGACCTTGTACAAATTAGAAGAAGTTATCCTCTTGGGCAAATGCAGCCCTGAGCTAAGGTGATCAGCTTGGCAGATTCAGACTTTGTTATCCAAGACATCTCTGTCTACCATTTGTACAAACACATGTGCGTCTGGCACAAACTTTCCACATTCCTGATTTCAACTGATCCTAAAAACTTTATTATCTAGTTATGATGTATTATCATTCTATTTCACAAATGAAGTGGTTCAGGTTGTTTAAATAATTTACCATGAGGCACATGACCAGTAATTGTGATAGCCTGGACACAAACCCTAAAATTCTGATGTCAATCCCAGTGCTTTCTCCAGGAGACTATGTTGCCCTTGTGGACAGGATACCAACCACAGTAGGACTGTATAAAATAGCGATTAAAATAATGGCTGTGATAGATAGGACTAAAGGAAAAAAAACTCCCACAGAGAAACATAATAGGATAAATAGCTTTGTGTGCTAAACTGCCAACAAATTGTACAAACTAATATACTGTATAAAGAATGAATGCAGTGAATAAAAAATATCTTATAAATATTTAAAAATTTCAAAACTCTGAGTTGTGCTTACCTTTAAAATATGTGTATGTGCATCTGTGTGTATATGAGTATACAGATATACTCATATTCATGCCCTAATTATTCTATTGTTCTAAAAAGGATTGAAATGCTTTAGAAGAATATACAAATATAAGAAAATACAATAAATTGAAAATAGAATTTAAAAAATTTAGAAGGGACATAAAATGAAACTAAAAGAAATGCAAAAAAACATGCATAACATAAAAACCCTTTCAGTGTTATTGCTAAGGATAGACAACAAATTTGGCTCTAAGATTTTTAGCAGTTGAAGGTTAGAAAGAAACCTTTGTTTTTTTATTTAACTACCAGTATCAAATGGGTTAAAAAGGCTAATTTGTCAGGAATAATACTCCTGACGTTCTTCAAAAGTAGAATACTCATGTAATAAGGCACATCATCCAAATAGATGTAACTACAACTTACAAATACATAGTTTATTAAATTAGCCTTACAACATGCATTATTTTTTCTCAAGTTGCAAAAGGAATGTGGGGAGCACAAAAAGTTTCTAAAATATCTAGAAGCTCAAAGAAAAAAAAAATAAAAATTGTTCACCATGCAGAGACAACCCTTTTAATACTATAGTACATACTATATCCATATATACACATATGCTTGTGTTACCATAGGCAGAGAGAATGGGGAGGAAGGGAAGAAGGAACTGCAGGAAACAAAGGAAGGAGAAGATGAGATCATCCTTAAGAAAAGGTGCAACTACAACTAATTGTAATGGATTATAACACTATTAGCATTGCAGGGAAAAAAATCTCTATCTCCTGTGTCACCATGACAGTTCCGATAAGGGCCAAGTAAGGGCCTCAGAAGGGAAGAAGTGATCATCCAGGACAGTAAGGACCAGCCTTGGGAATGCCTATAATGTCAACTCTAAATCTTGAATTTTTCATGCCCTCATTATAATAAAGTCCTAAGCTTATTTGTTCTTCAGGGCAGTTGCCCTCCTCCTAGCTTGCCCAACTCCAATATTTTAGAAATGTATTCTTTTTCTTTTAATAATCCACTGCTTATATGGATTTGCTTGCGTGGCTTATTCAGTATGTCCTTGAATCTTTCCTGCAATGCTTACCAAGAACTCTTTTTTTCAGTAACACTTGTATGTGAATATTTATGTATATATAAATATGCAAACATTATGTTTGTGTTACAGATATGTCTTAATATGTGTGTTACTATATATTATAATGCATTCATAATATTTATATATTATACAATTTACAGTATAAATGGCAACATATTATATTACAAAACTGGGCTCATACATTGGTCATTAATTAGTATGCTTTGGATATTTACCCATGCTGTACCTTCTTTCATGGTTTATTTATATGTGAAATACTATGCAGTCATTGAAAACTATGTTAAAATTTATTTAACCAAACTTAAAATGGCTAGATATGTATTATATATTTTCTCTATTATAAATAAAACTGTACATAATCATTTTTGTTTGAATTCTGATTATTTCCTTATAATGAGTTACTCAAAAAAAGAATAAGTTAGGTAAAAAGGCATAAACTTTTTTTTATACTGTATATTCACAGTTATAATCTACCTTCTGGGAATGTGATATCAATTTCTACTTACTACTTAAAAATGTATGAGATGAGATCCAAGATGGCGGAAGAGATAAACATTGTGCTTGCCTTATACCATGAACACTCAAACTTACAACCAAATTATAGAACAACCAACCAGGAGAACTATCTGAAGTCTAGCTGAACAGAAGTTTTATAACTAAGGATATAAAGAAGAAGCCATATGGAGACTGGTAGGGAGGAGCAGAGACATGGAATATGTAGCCCCAAACCTCCCTATGGTGGTTGAAAATTGGGAGGGGATATCTCAGCCACAAGGTTACCCCAGAGACTGAGGCACCCCAGTCCTATACCAGGCTCCCCAGCCAAGCGTACTGGTGCTGGAAGAGGCCCTCCACAAGATCTCGCTGTGAAAAACAGTGGAGATTCTGACTCTCCAGATGTAACAGAGAGCTGCAAGAAACCCAGATGTCCTCTTAAAGGGCCCACACTCAGACTCACATGCAGGCACTCACTCTGGGCTCTGGAGGAGGGACAGTGACTCAGGGGTAGACATCGGAGACATACCGGGAATGACTGAGTTGCATGGCTTCAGAGGGAAGACTAGAGGGACAGTTACCATTTTCCCTGGCTCCTTCTCCCAAGCAGCCAGCAGGTGGGTGCCATCTTTCCTGTGCTGAGACCCTCCCCCATGACCATGGCAAAAATTAATCTGAATTGGTCTGGCGAGCTCCCATCACTCCACCCTGGTGACTCACTGAGACCCACCATACCCAAATCCCTACTGTAGGAGGATTTATCAGTGGCTGAACCTTACAGGAGCAGCAGCTGGCAGCAAGCCTCAGTCCTGGCTTTCTGCAGAGTCAGCACAGACCCAGTACTGGTGGCAGCTGTTCTCGGTTCACAGCATGGCCTCTCCCCACATGCCTCCAGGTCCAGCACAGGCAGTGACCAACTGTGGATCACTTTGTAGCTTCTATCAGGTAGTCCCTGGCCAGTTATAGGCAGTGACTTATGTTGCCCTGCACCGGAGCCCCTCCCAAGAGGCCCCAGAGCCAACATACTTGGAGGTTGGTTCAGACCACAGAGCACCACCCCATTAGCTCTACAAGTGGCACACCTGAAGGGGACTCTCAACAGGCACCAGAGCCTGCTGGGGCAAATCCTGCTCCATGGGTAAAGCCCCCTGCACTATAGCCCATAAGCTGTAAACATGAGCAAATCCCATAGAGAGCCAGCCTGAAAGTCAATCCTACCCACTGACATGCCAATAGCAATCAAGGCTCAACTATAACAAGAGAGCACACATGACCCCCACAAGGGACACTCCTGGAGCACCCAGAGCAGGTGACCAGGGAGACTGTGCCACTGGGCCCCACAGGACCCCTGCTACATAAGGCCACCTGGTAAGACCAGGAGACATAGCATCTCTACCTAATACATAGAAACAAACACAGAGAGGCAGCCAAATGAAGAAACAAATACATCCCAAATGCAAGAAGAGGAGAAAACTCCAGGAACAGAACTAAATAAAATGGAGGCTAGCAACCTACCAGATACAGAGTTTCAAAACAATGGTTATAAGGATGTTCAAGGAACTTAGTGAGAACTTCAACAAAGAGATAGCAAGCATAAAAATGAACATAGAAACCATAAAAAGGAACCAGTCAGAAGTGAAGAATACAATGACTGAAATGAACAATGCACTGGAAGGACTCACCAGCACACTGGATGAAGCTGAGGATCATATCAGTGATTTGGAAGATTCACTTCAAATTGAAAGATGCACAGAGACTGAAAGTAAAGGGATAGAAAAAGTTATTTCATGAAAACAACAACAACAAAAAAGCTGGGGTAGCACTTCTTGTACCAGACAAAACAGACTTTAAAACAAAGGCTATAATAAGAGACAAAGAAGGACCCAGTAAACCTACTTCTGGGTATTTATCCAAAGAAACCCAAAAAGCTACTTTGAGGGGACATGTGCATCCAGACACTCATTGCAACATTATCTATAATAGCCAAGATGTGGAGGCAGCCTGGGTGTCCGTCGATGGCTTATGGATTATGGATAAAGAGTAGGTGGTACATATATACAATGGAATATTGCTCAACCATGGAAGGAAATGGGTTGTTGCCATGTGCGGCAGCACGGATGGACCCAGAAGGTTGTGTGCAGAGTGGAGCATGTCAGACAGAGACAGATAGATGCAATGCAGTTTGCTTATATGTAGAATCTAAAGAACAAAACAAACAAACAAAACAGAAACAAACTAATAGATACAGAGAACATTTTGAAGGTTGCCAGAGGGGAAGGGGGTTGAAGATGTGGGTGAAAAAGGAGAAGGAATTAAGAAGTACAAATTGGTTTTCACAAAGTAGGCATGGGGATGTAGGTTATATCATAAGGAATATAGTCAATAATATTGTAATAACTATGTATAATTATGTATGTATGGTGTCCGATGGGTACTAGACTTATCAGGGTGATAGATAGGTGGTGAGTTGGGAGACAGGATAAAAAAGGTGAAGGGATTAAGTACAAATTGGTAGTTACAAAATAGTCATGGGGATGTAAAGTAAAGCATAGGAAATATAGTTAATAATATGATAATAACTATGTATAGTGCCAAGTGAGTACTAGACTAGTCAGGAGGAATCACTTCTAAAATCATAGAAATGTCTGTCTAACCATATGCTGTACAACTGAAATTAATATAAAATAATATTGAGTGTCAACTGTAATTGAAAAATTAAAAAAGGTGGTAAAAGTTGAAAGGGAATAAGAGGTCCAAATTTCCAGGTGTGAAACAAATGTCATGGGGGTATAATGTACAGCATGGGGAATATAGTCAATAATATTGTGATCGTGTGGTACGGTCAGGTGGTTGCTGGACTTATCGTGGTGATTACTTCTTTAGGTATATAAATGTTGAACAACTGTGGTGTACACCTGAAACTGATATAATGTATGACGTCTGACAATTAAATTTGCGAACTTGTTGCAACAATGTTGCTAAACTTTTTGATATCAGAGGGATTATTCATTATGAATTTGTACCAACTGGACAAACAGTTAACCATGTTAACTATTTGGAAGTGCTGAAAAGGCTGCGTGAAAAAGTTAGACAAAAATAACCTGGTGTCAGTGCATAGCTTCCAAAAGGTAGTACTTTGAAGGTGACCATAGTGATATTCAGCAATGAGGTATGTAGCACTTTTTCTAGGGTGAGTTCATGAACTTAATTGTTTGACCTCGTATGTTAGTTATATTTTTAAATAAAAATCTTTTTAAAAATGTATGAGAAATTAAGCTGACTTCCAAAGTGGCCGAGTAAGAACCTTGGTATATCTGCTTCCCTATAAAAGCATGGAAATACTGACAAAGCAATCCAAAGCAACAATTTATGAACTCTGAAAATTAACCAAAAGGCACAAAACAAACTAAAAAGAGTTTATTCAAGAAAAACTATTAAATCTTGGTAATAATAATGGGTCTATGGCATTTTAATTGGAATCTTCTCCCATGCCTTCCTTCCCAGCTCATTGGCATGGTATCCATGACAAGCTGACAGTCTTACAGCCAACAGCAAGAAGTGACCTCTTTTGGATCTCTCTTAAAAGCCCATCCTCAGAGCACAGTCAATATTTTAATGAGGCCCATAGATCTGTAAAAGCTCCATTTCCAGGGTATTGGTGCTACTTGATCTGACTCAGAACTCAGCTATGTGAAACAAGCCCTATTTCCAGAGTGTGACTGAAAACAATAGCAATTAGCGAGAATTATTAACATCACAGCTGTCTAAGACTGTGATTTCAGTTGGAGCAAACAGTGTGGTTCACACAACACCTGCTTTCTTTCTCAAACACATATGGGTGCACGCTAGGCGAAGAGTCTCTATGTGACCAGTCCTCAAAACAAACCTTGGGTGCTGAGTTTCTAATTGCTTCTCTGACAGACAGCATATCACAATTTGTTGGTGGAATAATTAAATGTGTCCTCCACTGGGAGAGAACTCATGGAAGTTTGGAAGTCCAGGTCTTCCCTGGACTGACCCCATTTACCTTTTGCTTTTGGTTATTTTGCTTTGTATTCTTTTGGTCTAATAAATCAAAATCATGAGTATGACTATATGCTGAGTCCTGTGACTCCTCCTAGCAAATCATCAAACCTTCTGTTGGTCTTGTGGAACCCTGACACAATGCCTCAATAAACTTGTAAAAAAATGTATGAGAATATTCATTTTCCTATACTCTCATCAACAATAGATATTAACATTGCTGAAATCTTGAATTCAAAGGCAATTAATTATATCATTTTACATTTTCTTCAGTTATTGAGTTTGAACTTTTGTTCCCAGGCTTATTAGTCATTTGTATTTAATATTCTGTAAATACCTGTTCATGTCCTTGACCTATTTTTCCTTTAGGATATACACACAGACATATTTCCTTAATGATTTCTCAGTTTTCCTTGCATATTAAGGATATCAGTCCTCTGCCACACACTGCAGGTGTTCTTCCCAGTTAATTATTTGCATAGAGATCTTTCTTACTGAGTTCTTCCATACTGACTAGTGGTTCCAAAGCTCAGAGGAAAAGAAAAGGCTCTTTGAGGATCTAATTCCCAGAAGTCCATTTTTCAGGCCTCACTCATCCAGCAACATAAAAAGGAGATTAGAAAACCACTCAGGGAATGCACAATATGTGCATCATTTAAGGGATTCCCCCCTAAAATACTGTTTCTCTTAGCTATGCTTTTGTTATGTAATAAGAAGCAGTTAAAACAAGATTACCCTATCAGGTACTGGATGTGCACACAGGCCATTGGGTCAATTATAGACCTTAGCAGACACCTGAACTAGGAAAAAAGGTTCATACTTTCTGCCCTTCAGCCTCAATGATTTTTATTTTTTGTTTTTATTTTTGGTTCTTCCTGCTGAACACATTCTGTCCTGCCATTAGGTCTTTGTATCTGTTGTTCCCTCAACCCAGAGGCATTACCTACCTACTTGTCCTTCAGATTTTAGCTCAAGTGTCACTTCCTGGGGAAGCATTTTTTATTTTCTTCAATTGGTCAAATCTCCCTTTATGTGTGCTCTCATAGTACCTCCACCTCCTCACTAGTCACAGTTGGCATTTTGTTTTCATTTGTGAGATATTTTGATTAATTATTACTTCTCCCGCTAGACTGTAAATTCTTTGAGAGCAAAGACTAGATTTATTTTGTTCATTACTGCAATCCACATGCTAGCACAATGCCTGACACCTAGTAGGTGCTCAGATAATATTTGCTAACTAGATTGAGGCATCTCTTCTATGAATGAATATGTCTCCTCACACCAATGAACTGTACCTTAGAGAATATTTTTAAATGATATTTAATGAGAGCAAATGCTTTCAAAAGGCTTGGCATGATTGAATAACCTTCTGGGTCCATTTGTGCCCCTCTGAGGGGTTTCAATTCACAAGCCCAATTCTCCTCTCACAATTGCTATGCAGTTGCTAAAGGATAAATCTTGTCCTAATATATTATTTGTT
This sequence comes from Rhinolophus ferrumequinum, assembly GCF_004115265.2. NCBI lineage: Eukaryota > Metazoa > Chordata > Mammalia > Chiroptera > Rhinolophidae > Rhinolophus > Rhinolophus ferrumequinum. The sequence goes on along the minus strand of NC_046284.1, from coordinate 90,270,556 downwards.
TCCTCACATCCAACCATGAGGATTAACTTTTGCTTTTTATAGCTTTACTGAAAGCAAAAGTGAGGATATAAACCACCTATTGGATAAATAAGACATTGATTGGCTTTAAATGAAAGGATCAAATATTAGAACAGAGATGGTGCATGTTCCAGGCAGAAGTGTGGTCCCAGCTATTTGGGGTCATGCATCTGAAGCTTCTGTCTTCTACTCCTATTGTGTAGTACATCATCTGAAGCACAAGCCCAAAATGATGCTCGGAGGTCATGCCTCATTGTTGAGGTTACACAGGATAAGCTGTCCCCATACACAGCAATTTCAAAGAGAGACTTTGCTTGAGTCTGCTCTGTGGTTTCTGCACAAGGGAAAACTATCACTCAGAAGGGTCTTGTATCTATTGCTGCATGACAAATTATCCCCAAATTTAGCAGCTTAAAACAATAAACAATTATTGTCTCACAATTTCTGTGCATCAGGAATCCCAGAGCAGCTTAACTTAGGAGTTGTACCTCAGAATTTCTCATGAGGTTGCAGTCAAGCTGCCAGCCAGAGCTGCAGCCATCTCAAGGCTGGAGAATCTGCTTCCAAATTCACTTACATGGTTGTTGAGAGTACTCAGTTCCTCACTGGCCATTTGCAGGAGATCTCAGTTCCTTGCCACGTGGGTCTGTCCATAGGCTGACTGCTTGTCCTCACAACATGGCCATTGGCTTCCTTGGGAGTAAGTGATCTAAGAGAGACAGAGAAAGAACCCAAGATGGAAGTCTTTATAACCTAATCTTGGAAGTGACAAACCATGATTTCTGCTTTCAGCTGTTTTCTATTGGTCATACCAAATGAACTTCATATCGTGTTGGGAGGGGACTACACAAGGGTGTCAATATCAGAGATTCTTGGTGGTCATTTTGGAAGCTGGCTAAAAATCCCTTCTCATCTCTAGCAGGTGGTAAATTTGGTTCTCTGAACTCAAACCATCAAGATGGGAAGAGATGGTAAAATTTGCTAATGAGTGTTAAAAAAAAATTCAACTGAGTAAATTTGAAGATTCAATTGGTTTTGTTAAGCAATTCATGAATTGGGTAGAATCCCATGTAGCAACCAAAAGCACTCTCCCAGGGGTTGTACAAAATGGAAGGTTTTTATAGAAAAGAAGGGTTTGGCAATGAAGGTATTAACAATAGAAAATAATTATCTTTAGACCAGGAAATCTTGTATTGGGGGTAAGGGAATGAATGGCAAGGTTTTTTTATTCTTGCCATTTTAGATTGCTACTATTTTCTATGGGGGATGAAGAATGCCCATGTGATAGATCATTTGGTGTTGATCAGAAAATTCCACACTGGTCAAGATTATATTTCTGGGAGAGGTTAAAAGAGCAATTATGTCAGATATTAATTAGGTTTGGTATCATGGGCTTTAGCACAAGAGACACCATTTCGGGCCTATGGTTTTCCTCTTTAACTTCTGGCATCCAGCAAAGTTTAGAGTTGGATATTATATCATTGAAAACTTGGTTAACATCCCTGTAATCTGATAATGCATGTGATATACAAAATGAGAGATGTTTAAGTGATTAGCTGTGGTATTATATACAATGATAAAATAGAAAATTGCTTTATTAGTTTTCCTGAATACAAAGGCAGGCTTACCTTGGCAGAGAACAGGATGGACATGCAAAGCGACAAAGATATGGTTTGTATGTGTGTATGCATATGTCTATATGCACACATATGTGTGCTAAACATTTGAAACACATCTCATGGGACACCTGGCTCAGAACTGACATTTGAACTAAGGTTTTGTGGGGGCTGGAAAAAATATAATTTTCCTCTCACCTTCTAAGTTCTTCTAGTTGGGTTAATATAATCAAATTAACAAAGTTTATTACAGGTGTACATACAGGGGGTGTCAGATATAAAACATGAAATGTATTGGGCAGTTGAGGTTTATATGCCATTCTGGACAAAGGGAAAGGGTGCAGGGGTCTGGGATTTCAGAGAGAAAGTAAACAATTCACAGGTAGGACAAAGAGGAAACATATGGTAAGCAAATTCTTGCTGCGAAACCCAGAAACAATGGGACACAGAAGGAAGTTCAACAAATGGGCTTTGCTAGATTTCTTCCTGTCTGCCACATTTAGTTTATATGTGCTAAGGTGAACATGCTAAGGTGATACTGTTACAGTCACAAGGCTCATGTATTCAGCACATCTAATATTTAATATTCAAAAGATCGGAGTTTGGAATAAGGAAAGGTTTTATTTATCAAAACGGTGCCGTAATGAGAAGATGGGAGATTTCTAGATTTCTCAACCTCATCTTAAGAGTGCCCCAAGTTCCAGTGACCTATACAGTGGTACCTCAGTTTACTAATGTAATCCATTCCGGAAGACTGTTCGAGTTCTGAAATGTTCGAAAACTGAGGCATGGTTTCCCCATAGAAAGTAAGATTACTCTTAGATTAATCTGGAACAGATTAATCCATTCCAGATCTTTAAAATCAACCCCTAAAACTGCAAATTTAGCGTGAATTTTACTATCTAATGATACCAAAGATCCATAAAATTTACAGCGTTTGTAAACTGAAATGCTCGTCAACTGAGACGTTCAAAAACCGAGGTACCACTGTACATCTAGGGAAGGGAGAAGGGGTGGGGCAAGAGGTGGGATCCAAGGAAAGGGCCTGGGTAATCTCCAAATCTTTTTGTTCCCAGTCTGTCAGAGGACAAGTCACTCAAGTCTCAGGCAAAACTCCTCCAGCCAATTAGCATATCTATAGAAATGCAGGCTGGAACCTGAGTCAGGGAGGAAAGTAGAAGCATTCCACCCTGTTACAATGCTCCTTTCTCTTAAGCAGGTTTTTCTATCTTAATTCCCTTAGGCAAGGATGTTGCCAGTAAGTGGGTTCCAGATATACAGCACAGGAAAGAATTCAAGGATGCACTGAATAAGCCAAGCAAGCAGCAGACTTATTAAAAAGAGGACAGTACACTCTCAAGAAGGTGAGTGCGGGCAGGCCAAGAGAAGAGCAGCTGCCCCGAAGAACAAAGAGATTTGGGAATTTATTTCACTAAAAATGAAGGTGTGAAATATTCAAGACTTAGGAGTAATGTTATAGGCATTTCTAGGCGGGTCCTTACTGACCACTCCTACCTGTTAGGAGGAGGGATATTTGTACTTATTTGGCTCTTCTTGGAACTGTCATGGTGACACAGGGGGTGAAGATTTTTCCTAACCACAATGCCAATAATATTATAATCCATTATAATTAAAGTTCACCTTGAGGGACAAGATGGCATCCTCGATCTGCTCTTGGCCACGAAATCTAGTTCTGGCTGGTCTGGTAGCTGCACTTCTTCTTAAGGATGATCTCATTTCTTCCCTCCTTTTTCTCACCTTATCTCTCCCTTCCCTGTCTCCCCCTCTTTCCCGAGGGACCCTATTTTTTCTGCCTATAGTAACAGGAAGGGGGAAGGGGTCAAAGGTTCTTTCTGAGTCTTTTGTTTCTTAATAATCAGCTTAAAATCAATATCCCAAAAAGCACATTTTGGGGTGACAAAACATTGGTCTCCTTCAGTCTTCTCTCCCCCATATCCACTGATATATGCATAAAACACAACTGCTGTGCTGTTTTATAGTACTTGTATTAACATCCCATTCAATGTAACATAACCTGAAATATCTACGTAAGTATAACCAGATACAAATTTAGAAAATTTAGACAGCTTCCAGACCCTTGTTCATGCTATTTCCTCTGTTTGAAATTCCATTCCCACTCCCAACTCAAGGACCTCTTTTTCTCTATTGAAATCTTTTTTATATATTTCCCTTTTCTATGATTTTCCTAATTTTTCTTAAATCAAAACTAATTATCACTGTTTCTCAGAACTTATTTACACATCTATTATAGTGCCTATGAACCTAAGTATAAATCAAACTCCAATAAATGGAGCATTCATTTGGGGAAAGGAGGCAGTGCATCTTGTTCCTATACACGGCCCTGAGCATCCAGCAAAGTCCTTGAATACAATAGGTTCTTAAAGGGAAAAAAAGGCTGATTCTGAGAATCTGTTGATTAACAAGGCTCCCTGCAGGGAAGAGAATGCAGGGTGGTATAAATACCATGGTTTGTTAGAAAAATACACACACACAACTTGCACTTATAGTAACCAAATATAAAGTGAATCACAATAATCATGCCAAGTGACTCAAATACTTGTTTCACATTTGTCAATACCAGAAAATTATTTTCCAATAAAAACAAGATTAGATACAGTGCTCTGCATACCTAAAATAAAGAAGAAAACTCAGGATTTGCTTTTGATGTTTAATATAGCCAATAACTGTCACCTCACTAGAAAACTTTTAAATTAAATAATAATTTAAAGTGGTTGTCTTACAGTGAATGGTAATAAAACACAGAGCTGTGTTCCAAATCTTTTGTCAGGATAGAACTATCTGAAATAAAATGTATGTTTTTTTTCCAGATTCAAATTACAATAAAAGTCAATAAATTTACTCCATATTACTTAGTTGTAAACATACTATTTTTCTACTCCATATCATTTCTCCTCTGGCTCACTACCAGCAGAAATCCTGAACCTCTGTAAGTAGCAGAATAACAACACAATAGAAAGGTAGGATTTTTAGCACTTTAGGTTATAAACCCTAGCAATGTTTACCTATTTGTGTTATCTAGAGGATTGTTATTTATACTTCCTGATGTTTTGCAAAAGAAAAAGGAAAAATTAGCTCTCTTCCTCCCAGGGCTTTGGAAACAATGGAGCTGTGTTTTCATAACAGTCAGGGACTTGGCATCAGTAACAGAAACTCTCTTAAGTTGCCATATAGACCCCCAAGCAGCCATAGATTTCCAAATGCATGTGCTATGGGTTTTAGTCTACATCAGAGGAGTCTCAGCATGAGTAACACTTGCACTACACAGAAAGGAACAGAAAAAGCTGAGAAACAAAACAGAGAACTGGAACTACTCTAGTGAATTGGGTCCAAGATTGAGCCAGTGAATACCAGGCACTAACCATATGTTTATCAAAATAAGTAGAATTTTTATTTTATTTGAAGAAGAAAACAACAGATGAAAAGTGTAGATATCAAACAAATACTTTGGAAATTGTCTCCTAAAACACACACTCACACACACATGCACACATACACATACACACACACACACACACACATGTTCAGGAGCTACAAATCAGCTTGGTGTAAGATGAACAAAACTAAAGTCCTAAGAGAGAAGACCAGATTCAAAACAAAAAATATTGTTCAGGCCTGACTTTAAAAATCTTACCCCCATATAATTCATAATTCCTTGAACTGTAAGTGAAAATGGGGCTCTGTAATAAATCCAACAAGTTCAATCACCTAAAGTAACCTTACAGGGTAATCTGATCATAAATTCATAGCTGGGCAGGTCATGGTGAGTAATCATGCCCCAGGCCTGTAAAAGGTTTATCTTCGTTTTAAGCCAGTCCTGTACATTGTTCCTGTGTATGCATGTTTTGAAATGCCTGAACTAATCCTCTTTTTCAGACCACTTGGAGGCATAACCACCTTCAAGGGAGTACTCGAGATCTTGCTTCCTGGCATCTCATCAGTTTGGCTCAAATAACCTCTTACAAAATTTTGTATAAAACATCATAAAATTGGCAGCATGAGGTGAGTCTCTTGAAATCTCCCCTGGAATTTACAACAAATTGAATAGCTAAAATTCCACAAAGGACTCCGAGTGCAGCAGACAAGCAAGACTAAGAGACGTGCAATTGAAGTCATCTAAAGGTGGGCAAATTGGGCGAGCAGGGGAGGAGGGATGGGGGAAGTGCAGAGAAACGGCCACATCGCAGGCCACAGAGCACAGAAAAAACTCGGAGCTCCAAGATTCCTGCATTCTAGAGCTACTGCAATTGCGGAAGAGGGAAGAATTTGGACAGCTAGTGCTCCACTTATGGCCCACAGTCCAGCCTGAGGGATCAGCATATACCGTGTTTTCCCAAAAATAAGACCTAACCAGAAAATAAGCCCTAGCATGATTTTTCAGGATGACATCCCCTGAATATAAGCCCTAATGCGTCTTTTGGAGGAAAAATTAATGTACGACCCAGACTTATTTTGGGGGAAACACGGTAACATGGCTGAACTCAACACTCATAGCAGAGACCTCAGAGCACAGACTGAGGGAAGAAGAGTGAAAGTCGCAGCTTAAGCCCTCACTGTCAAGCAAAGGATGGAAAGCATAGGCACAGAGCCTAGCCTCTCCTTCCCAACCCTCCCAGAGCTCGAACTACTGCCACCCTCCCAGTGCTAGAAGAAGAACGGTAGCAACATCAGATCAAAAGAACAGAATATTGGCAGTTCTGACTCGCCGCCCAACTAGTTCCAGCAAAGGGGAGGGAGACTTGGGTGCAGGACCAGCTATGCTGTTGCTTGCTGCCATTGCTCTGGGCCAACTCTCACAACCCACCCTGCCTCAGTGTTCATCTGTGTGGGTGGATTCCTGCAGGAGCAAACACAGCAAATGAAACACACAGGCTCTGAAATTGGTGCAGGGAGAGCTTTGGAACTTCAGAAGCTCTCCACACCCCTCCACAGAGGCGGTGCCCTGTGACCGAGGCAACCTGTTCACAGAGGAGAAGCCAGTCTTCCAGGGAATCCCCTCATTGTGTGAGAAGCCAGAACGGTGCAGAGAAAATATAACACTACAGCATCAGAGAATAAAAGGATGCAGTCAGAAAGAAAATACAACATTATACCAACACCTCCTGGAAAACAAAAGAAAGGCCTCTTCTTACAAATTTGTTGCAGAACCCACTCTCACAGATTCCTAGGAAAAGAAATAATAATTCATTAACTGACAGGAATAACCAAAATAATAAGACAGCTCAGATAGAAAATGAAAATTCTCCAGAAATGGATGTAAAGACATGGAAATATGTGACTTAAATGACAGAGAATTCAAGATTGCAGTTCTGAAAAAATTCAACAAGATGCAAGAAAACACAGACAGACAGTTTCATGAACTCAGAAACACAATCAAAGAACAAAATGAACATTTTACCAAAAAGGTTGAAATTTAAAAAAATACCAAATAGAATTTCTGGAGATTAAGAGCTCAATAAAAGAAATGAAGAATGAAATAGCCAGCATAGGTAGTAGAGTTGACCAGATGGAGGAAATAATCAGTGACATCGAAGATAGATATCTGGAAATGACTCCGAGGGAAGAAGGAACAGACTTGAGAATTAAAAGAAATGAAAGAACTCTGCAAGAACTCTCTGACTCCATCAGAAAGAGCAATATAAGAATAATGGGCATACCAGAAGAAGAAGAAAGGGAGAAGGGAACAGAGAGTATATTCAAACAAATAGTCAATGAGAACTTCTCAAACTTGTCGAAAGAACTGGATCCTCGAATTCAAGAAGCAAAGAGAACACCTAATTACCTCAATGCCAACAGGCCTTCTCCAAGGCACATTGTATTGAAGCTGTGAAAAATTAACGACAAAGAAAGAATCCTCAAGGCAGCCAGAGAAAAGAAGATGGTAACCTACAAAGGAAAGCCCATTAGATTACCATCAGATTTTTCAGCAGAAACTCTACAAGCCAGGAGGGAGTGGACTGAAATATTCAAACTATTGAAAGAGAGAAATTATGAGCTAAGAGTAACATATCCAACAAAGACATCAATTGGATATGAAGGAAGAATAAAGACCTTTCCAGACATACAGAAGCCAGGGAATTTTCTAACACATGACCTGTACTACAAGAAATACCGTGTTTCCCCGAAAATAAGATCTAGCCGGACCATCAGCTCTAATGCATCTTTTAGAGCAAAAATTAATATAAGACCCAGTATTATATTACATTATGTTATGTTATATTATACAATAAACACCAAGTCTTATAGCAAAATAAGACCGGGTCTTATATTAATTTTTGCTCCAAAAGATGCATTAGAGCTGATGGTCCAGCTAGTTATTATTTTTGGGGAAACACGGTAGTGAAGGAGGCTATTTGACCTGAAACAAAAAAGCAAAAGAATACAAAACCATGAGTACTGTTACGAATAGAGAAAAACAGGAAATGGCAACCCTACACAAAATAGGACACCATACAGTCCATACAGTTAAACATAACATACAGAATAAAGAAGGAAAAAAAAACACTTAAAAAAAGAGGAAACAGAGAACTTGCTACTGCAGCACAGAAATCAACTCAACATAAATAGGGATAATTTGTGACAACAAAAACATAAAAGGGGAGAGAGTAAAGGTCTGAACTGGCACAAGGGAATGGACAAAGTAACCATATCGAAGAAAATGGAGTACTCTAAATATGAAACTTTCTTTTACATAAAATTAAGGGTAACCACTAAAAAAAATCCAGAACTGAAATATACAACATAATAAAAGAAGAAACAGAGGGAAAAATCATAGAATACCACCACACTGAAATAATAGACAACAACAAAAAGGCAAAGAAACAATGGAGACAGTCTTACCAGAAAACCAAAGATAGAACGATAGGAAATTCTCATATAGCAATAATCACCCTAAATATAAATGGACTGAACTCACCAATAAAAGACGCAGAGCAGCAAATTAGATAAAGAAACTAAACCCAGCCCTATGCTGCCTCCAAGAGACATCTCAGCTACAAGTACAAATATAGACTCAAAGTGAAAGGGTGGAAACTGATACTCCAAGCAAATGGCATCCAGAGAAAATCAGGTGTAATCATACTGATATCAGATGAAACAGACTTCAGGAGAAAAAAGGTAACAACAGACAAAGATGGACATTTTGTAATAAAAAAGGGGACTATGCAACAAGAAGACATAACAGTCATCAATATCTATGCCACCAATCAAGGAGTATCAAAATATACTAAGCAACTACTAACAGGACTAAAAGGACAAATTAACCACAACACAATTACAGTAGGGAACCTAAATACATCATTGACAGCTATGGAAAGATCATCTAAAGAGAAAATAAATGAAGAAATAACAGCCCCATATAACACATTAGAAGAAATGGATATAATTGACATTTACAGAGCACTTCATCCAGAACATCAGACTATACATTCTTTTCTATTGTACATGGAACATTCTCAAGGATAGACCATATATTGGGACATAAAACTAGCCTCAGAAAAGTTAAGAAGATTGAAATCATCCCAAGCATATTCTCTGATCACACAGCTTTGAAATTGGATATCAACTGCAAAAAGAAAGCAGGAAAAAAACACAAATACATGGAGATTAAACAACACACTTTTAAAGAACGACCAAGTCAAAGAAGAAATTAGAGGAGAGATCAAAAGACACATGGAAACAAATGAGAATGAAAATACATCCTACCAAAATTTTTGGGATGCAGCGAAAGCAGTTTTAAGAGGGAAATTTATATCATTACAGGCCTATCTCAAGAAAAAAGAAAAATCCCAGATAAATAACCTCACATTAGACCTTAAAGAACTAGAAAAAGAAGAACAAATGAAACCAAAGTCAGCAGAAGGAAGGAAATAATAAAAATCAGAGCAGAACCAAATGAAATAAAGAACAAAAAGACAATAAAAAATTAATGCAAAAAAGAGCTGGATCTTTGGAAAATTAAAAAAATTGACAAACCACGGCTAGACTCATGAAGAAAAAAAAGATACAAATAAACAAAATCAGAAATGAAAGAGGGGAAGTTATCACGGATGCCACAGAAATACAAAGGATTATCTAAGAATACTATGAAGGGACATATGACACCAAATTCAATAACCTAGAAGAAGTGGACATGTTCTTAGAAACATATATCCTTCCTAGGTTATATCACGAAGAATTGGAAAATCTAAATAGACTGATCAACAGTAAGGAAATTGAATCAGTCATCTGAAACCTTCCCAAAAGAAAAAGTCCTGGACCAGATGGCGAATTCTACCAAACCTTCAAAGAGGATCTAATATCAATCCTCCTCAAACTCTTCCAAAAAACTGAAGAAGCGACAATACTCCCTAACTCATTTTATGAGGCTAACATTACCCTGATACCCAAACGTGCTAAGGATAACACAAAAAAAGAAAACCACAGATCAATATCTCTGATGAATACAGATGCAAAAATCCTTACCAAATTCTAGCAAATTGAGTGCAACAATGCATTTACAAAATTGTACATCACGAGCAAGTGGGGTTCATTCCAGGGGCACAAGGATTGTTCAACATATGCAAATCCATCAATGTGATATACCAGATAAACAAAATAGAGGACAAAAATCATATGATTATATCAATTCATGCAGCAAAAGCGTTTTACATGATACAACATTATTTTATGATGAAAACACTTAATAAAATGCATATAGAAGGAAAATACCTCAACATGACAAACCCTCAGCTAATATCATAATTAATGGTGAAAAATTGAAGCCGTTTGCTCTACATTCAGGAACACGACAGGACTGTCCCCTATCACCTTTACTTTTCAACACAGTATCGGAAGTCATAGCCAGAGCAATCAGGCAAGAGAAAGAAATAAAAGGCACCCAAATTGAGAATGAAGAAGTTTAAATGCCACTTTTTGCAGATGACATGATGCTATACACAGAAAAACCCTAAAGACTACACCAGAAAGCTATTAGAAAAAATAAATGAATACAGTAAATTTGTCAGCTACAAAATCAATGTACAAAAGTCCGTTGCATTCTTATATACTAACAATGAAATCTCAGAAAAAGAAACAAAAATATTCCTTTTGCAATTTCAACAAAAAGAATAAAATACCTAGGAATAAACTGAACCAAAGATTTGAAAGACCTGTATACTGAAAACTATAAGATATTTTTTTTAAATAAATTGAAGAAGTCGCAAAGAAATGGAAAGACATTCCATGTTCATGGATTGGAAGAATCAACATAGTTAAAATGGCCATACTACCCTAAGCAATATACAGATTTAATGCAATCCTCATCAAAATCCCAATGGCATTGTTTAAAGAAATGGAACAAAAGATCATCAGATTTGCATGGAACCACAAAAGACCCTGAATAGCCAAAGCAATCCCAAGAAAAAGGAACAGTGCTGGAGGTATCACACTCCCTGACTTCAACTTGTACTACAGGGCAACAATAATCAAATCAGTATGGTACTGGCAGAAAAACTGACGCACAGACCAATGGAATAGTATTGAGAACACAAAAATAAACCCACATAAATATGAACAGATAATTTTCGACAAAGAAGCCAAAAACATACCGTGGAGAAATGAGAGCCTCTTCAGTAAATGCTGGTGGGAGAATTGGAAAGCCACGTGGAAAAGAATGAAACTAGACTGCTATCTGTCCCCATGTACCAAAATTAATTCAAAATGGATCAAAAACCTAAACATAAGACCTGAAACAATAAACTGCATAGAAGAAAACATAGGAACTAAACTTATGGATTTTGGGTTCAAAGAGCACTTTACGAATTTGACCTCAAAGGCAAGGGAAATAGAAGTTGAAATAAATCAGTGGGACTATATCAATCAAAAAAGCTTCTCCACAGCAAAAGAAACCATTGACAAAATAAAGAGGCAACCAACCGAATGTGAGAAGATTTTTGCAAATAATGTGTCTGATAAGTGGCTAATATCCAAAATATATAAAGAATTCACACAACTCAACAACAACAACAAAACAATGCAATTAAAAAATGGGCATTTGTCCAAAGACATACAAATGGCCAATAGACATATAAAAAAATGTTCAGCATCACTAATCATCAGAGAAATGCAAATAAAAACCACAATGAGATATCACCTCACCCCAGTCAGAATGGCTACCATCAACAAGACAAATAGTAACAAGTGTTGGAGAGGCTGTGGAGAAAAAGGAATCCTCATACACTGTTGGTGGGAATGCAGATTGGTGCAGCCACTATGGAAGGCAGTGTGGAGGCTCTTCAACAAATTAAGAATAAAATTACCATACGACTCAGCAATCCCTCTCTTGGGTATCTGCCCAAAATATCTGAAAACATTTATCCATAAAGATATATGTGCTCCCATGTTCATTGCAGCTTTGTTTACGGTGGCCAAGACCTGGAAAGAACCAAAATGTTCTTCGATAGATGAATGGATAAAGAATTGTGGTATATACACACAATGGAATACTATTTGGCGGTAAAAAAAGATGATATAGGAACATTTGTGACAACATGGATGGATCTTGAGAGTATAATGCTAAGCGAAATAAGTGAGACAGAAAAAGAAGAGAATCATATGATTTCACTGATATGTGGTATATAAACCAAAAACAACAAGAGAACAAGACAAACAAATGAGAAATAAAAACTCATAGACACAGACAATAGTTTAGTGGTTACCAGAGGGGGTGGGGGTTGGGAGATAAGCGTAAGGGGGATCAAATATATCAAATATATGGTGATGGAAGAGGAACTGACTCTGGGTGGTGAACACACAATGGGATTTATAGATGATGTAATACAGAATTGCACACCTGAAATCTATGTAATTTTACTAACAATTGTCACCCCAATAAATTTAAATAAATAAATAAATAAATAAATAAATAAATAAATAAATAAATAAATAAAATTTTAAAAAAGAATTATTTTGAGCTAAGGGCAACTGAGGAACAGCAGATGCAGGAAAGTTCTAAAAACAGGGCATAAAATTTCCTTTGGTAAAGAACATTTACATTTATAAAGGATATTGCTATTTGTAAAGTTGTCCTCCTTTCCTAATTTCCCTGGATATAATTCTTATCACATGAGATCACTTGAGTTTGCATAATACACCTAACTAAACAACCTATTCACCATATATTTCTTAGTCACCTTCCCATAACCTATTCCCTCCCAGACCCCGGAAGCTCAACCTCCTTTCTCCAAACTGTGTCAAAATGGTGTATAAGCCCCTGTTCTAGCCACCTCTTTTGGTTTACACTCCTCTTCTGTGAAGCTCTAATATACATGCAAAAATGCTTTCTTCTCCTGTTAATCTGTATTTTTGTCAGTTTAATTTGTAGAACCCTATTTGCTGAACTTAAGAGGATAGAAGAAAAAGTTTGTTCCTCCCCTACAGTACTATGTGAAAAATATTAGAATACAATAAAGTAAATTAAAATGAAAGGTTACCAATGTTATCTCCCTGTACTTAAAGGTCGCATTGTTGTACCCTACCGTTACAAGACACAATAAACCTCCAAGAATCCAACTCCTTGATTCAAAATACATGTAAAAATAACCAAAACCTTTTAGTGGAAGGTTAATAGGACCATGTTGAGCTCTTGAAAAATCCCAATCACAAAATTCCAGCCTCCTTAATACTGGTTAGTCTCTAACATGCTTCTCGGGCCTATGACCCAGCCTCTCATTTCCTCAACTTTGATCTACCGAAACTATTTCTTCCTCTACTTTTGTTCCTATCCATTTTATCTGTTCATACTTAGGTCCACTCATCTTTTGCAGGACTCTCTAACATTCCCTTCTCCTGTGCCTCCTTGTATCAAATTCCAATGCATCCTTATATTTTTCTACAATACCCCTTAACTAGAAATCACAGTCACCAAGCAAATTCCTCCCTGATAAGCCACCTCATCTCTCACAGCAAAGAGATATCAACAAAAAAACTGGTTCCATGCTATTTTCTTCTATTCTTGCTTAATAATCCTTTCTCATTTGAAACACATCTCGTTCCATATTATTAGGTTGGTGCAAAAGTAATTGCAGTTTTTGCAATTGTTTTTAACCTTTTAAACCATAATTACTTTTGCACCAACCTAATATCTTCCTCCCATCTGTATTTCTAGTTTGCGGGCTTCCAAGTCTTTGTTGCTGATGAGTTTATCACAAAAATCAGCTAAGAAGAATATCCAAGTTGATGCTTAACACCTTAACCTCACTGTCCCTTGAACCCTAGAATGCCAACCACCCTCATAGTCACTCTATCTTGAACCCCATTCTTTTCAAATCTTGACTCTCATTCCTCAGCATATAACCTCAACTCCTCCTTAACTGAAATAAAATGGGGTCATTTTTTTCCTTTCCTTTTCTCTCAGAAGATAAAATATTTCTCAGTCTCCTTTTATAGGCTTTCTCATTTGCATGGTACTCTCAATTCCAGATCTTAGATATCCTTATCATACATACCTTTGTCCTTACTTGCATCTTTAATCTAGCACCTTAGACTACACTACCACTGCCATCACTTGCATCTTTAACCTCTTCTTTACTTGATCATTAAAGTCTTTCTACCTCAATGCTCACATAAAATTTCTCTAAAATCATTGCCTGAGGTTTGCTACCACACTAAGTTTCTGATCTCTGTTTTCTTTCATTGCTAAATTCCTTAGAGAAAAATCTAATTCTTTCACTGTCTTAATGCCTTCTATTCTTTAATCTTTCACAATATAAGTATTACTCCTATCTCTTTTCTAAAACTACTCACTTGGTTGTCACAATGGTCCCATAGAGATGAACTCCAACAATCCTTTCTGACTCTTTTCCTTATCTCTGTAGAATGTGATTGAGTTAGCTACCTCCTTCTTGAATTTCTCTGAAATTGTTCATGTCCAGTTATCTTCCTATTTTAGTGACCATTTCTTTTTCTCCCTCGCTGCTTTACTTTCCTTTTTTGTATAGCCTTTCGAAAATTCTAATTCTCTTGGTTTTCCAAGCTTTCAAAAACCTTATGCATCTTGATGACACTGAAATCTACAATGTTAGCTGCTATTTGTTCCTATATCTTAAATTGAGATTTAAACACTACTGTCATATAATTTCTCCTGAATATTCCTCCAGTAACTAAAGTACAACATAATAGAATAGAACTTATGGAGAGAGTATTTCTGTTTCTAGCCATAAAGGATTAGCTGATCTCGAACAAGCAAGAATGAGTATAAAAGCTACTGTACACAAAAATAATTGTTTAAAGGCATTGAAGAGTCAAGAGTCAAAGGACCAAGATCCCAGAGAGAAGTAAAGTATACTGAGATGCAGCTGGCAACATGTATGCCATCCTCCCTTGAGGCAATTGTAAAACATCTGAAAAATGATTCTGGGGAACCAAAAAGAAAGCAAATGCTAAGAGGATGAAATCTAGAGTTTAAAGCCCACTGTGGAAAACTAGCCTTGGTAAACATGCCACAATTTAGTTGATAATCTAGAATGGCAATACTCTAAAAATAAGATCAATGTGAAAATAAAGCATTTTCAGTTAGAACAAGATGATTCCCCTAACTACATATTTTATTAGAAGAAAATTAAATCTTCCCTGGAGGAGAATAATATTATCCTGAGCCTCTACAAATTTTCAAACAAAATACCTCATATTTAATCAAAAATTAAAAGTCGTGGCATGACACAGAATCAAATAACCAAAAATCAATAGAAATAAAGACAATTAGAGCCACAGATAATCTAGAAATTGGACTTATCGGACATGAACTTTAAAACTTTATAAATATAATTAAGTCGTTCAAAAAAATAGATTTTTTAAAAATAGAAATTTCTCCCCAGAGAACTAGAATTTATAAAAAAAGAATCAGATAACAATTGTAGACTGGAAAGTATATAACATGAAATTAAACACTGGCTGAATGTTATCAATAGCGCACTAGCACAACAGAAGAATGGAGTAGTGAATGTTAAGTTGATTGGTGGAAAATATATACATTGGAATACAGAGAGAAAAATAAGAAATGACAAGAGTGTGCGAGATATATAGAACATGGGAAAAGGTCTCACATGTGTATAATTTATATTTCTGGCAAGACTCAAAATACAGATGGGGTAGAAGTAGTATTTGAAGAGATGCAAGTCTGCAAGTTTCTCAAACTACATTATTAAGACGCTCCATAAATCTAAACCGTGTAATTACATATAGGCATAAAATCTTTAAAGTTTGACAACAAAAGAGAAACATTTAAAAGTATAAAGACAAAAATGACATATTACCTCCAAAGGAACAACAATATGTCTAATAATCAAATTATCAAGAGGTACAATGGAACACAGAAAATAGTGGAATAACATATTTGAAATGCTGAAATAAAAGAACTATGAGCTTATAAATGAGGAAAAATATCCTTCAAAAATAAAGAGGAAATACGTACATTTTTCAAGCAAAGAGAACCTGATTGGATTCATGAAATAAATACTATAGGAAAAAGGAAAAAGAAGAAGAAAATTATCTGAGTTGGAATCATGGTAATTCAAATAGGCATAAACAGCCAATAGAAAGGATAAATGAGCATAAATTGACTGTTCAAAACAATAATACAAATACAAAACAAAACAATATGTTGCAAAACCCATAAATTTGCTACATATAGATAATTAAAATACATAACAATAATAGGCCAAAAGCAGAATGGGGATAAATGAGTTAAAATGTTTTAGGATCTTTACATTGCCCAGAGAGTGATAAAAGATCCAACTTAGGTTAAAATTAAATAAGTCATGGATGCATTTGTAATATCTAGGGTAAAATTTTTAAAAAATAATGAAAAATTAACAGTGATAATGGAATATTAAAAAATACTTGATTAACCCCCCAAAAAGAGAAAACATGTCAAGAACAAGAAACAAAGAATGGAGAAGTAAAATAGGAAATATTATATTTAAATATAAATATATCACTACTTTAAATAAAATTAGACCAAATACTCGAATTTGAAAACAAAACTGGTCAGATTACATTTAAAAAGCACTTAACAACACAAACACAAAAACGCTTTGCTGCTTACAAGAGGCATGCCTAAAATAGAAGGGTATTAAAAGTTTTAAAGAAAAACGATGGCAAAATTTATACTGAAGTATTACTAGAAATAAAGAGGAATAATTCAACTTTGGAAAACTAACAACAATAGAATATAACAATCAAAATTTGTAAAGCCTAATAATTTAGCTCCAAAATATATAAAGCAAGTACTGATAAACCAACAAGGAATAATAAATAATCTGAAAAAAATTGTTGGAGATTTCAGCATACCTCTTTCAGTGGACAGAGGTAGCAAACTAAAATCAGTAAGGTTATAGGAGTTTTGAATAGTATAATTAAAAAGCTCAACTTAATTGACATATATAGATATAAGACAGCTACAAAAAAAATCCACAGCTAACATACTTAATGTGAAGGGTTGACAGCTTTCCCCTTAAGATCATGAACAAGGCAAGGATATGCCTTCTCACCATTTCTATTTAAAAATACTGGAAATTCTAGCCAAGAATTAACCAAGAAAAAAAATAATAATAAACACCTAGATTAGAAAGAAAGTAAACTGTCTCTATTCACAGACGACATGATTTTGTATATAGAGAACCCTAAGGAATCCACACACACAGAGAAATACTACTAGAGCTAATAAAAAGTTTAGCAAGGTTACAGGATACAATATTCAATACAAAAATCAATTGCATTTGATTTTTGTAATTGTTCATACATTAGCAATCAACAATCCAAAAAAGAAGTTGCAAGTAATTTAAACATCATTGCAAACATCACTGCAAATAATTTAAAAGACCTTAAAAAATGGGAAGCACCCATATTCAAGGATTAGAAAACACCCATATTCAAGGATTAGAAAATTTAACATTGCTAAGATTACAATACTCCCCAAATTGATCTACTTTTTCAATGCACTGTTAAAATCTCAATGGCCTTTTTTTCTTTTTTTGCCGTAATTGACAAGTTGATCCTAAAAGGCATGTGGAAATTCAAGGAACCCCAAAAAGCCACAACAATCTTGAAAAGAACCAAGCTGGAGGACTCAGACTTTGTGATTTTAATTTAAAACTTACTACAAAGGTACAGTGTCAACACAGTATAGTACTGTCAAATGAATAGACATATAGATTAATGGAATAGAATTGAGAGTCCAGAAATAAACTCACACAATTATGCTCAATTGATGTTTGACCATGGTGTCAAGACAATTCAATGGGGAAAATAGTCTTTTCTATAAATGCTGCTGGTAAACTGCAAAAGAATAAAGCTCAACTCCTACCATATACCTTTAAGAAAAATAAAGTCAAAATATGTAAAGATTTATTTGTAAGAACACAAACTATAAAACTCTTAGAAGAAAATACAGGTGTAAATCTCCATGACCTTGGATTAAGCAATGGTTTCTCCGATATGAAACCAAAAGCACAAGCAACAACAACAAAATAGATAAGTTGAACTTCATTAAAATAATTGTTGTGCCTTAAATGATTCTATCAAGAAAGTGAAAAGACAAGCAAGAAAATGGGAGAAAATATTTTCCAGTGATATATCTGGGAAAGACTTGTATCCAGAATATATAAAGAACTCTTACAACTAAAACAAACCAACAAACAAAACCTCATAAAATCCAATTTAAAAATTGGCAAAAGATTGGAATGAATATTTCCTCAAAGGCAGATGGCCAATAAATACATGAAAAGATGTTTGACATCATTAATCATTACAGAAATGCAAATCAGGTAACAATGAAATACCGCTTTACATATACTAACATGGTTCTAATCAAAATGACAGACAATAACATGTATTGACGAGGATGTGGAGAAACTGGAACCTTCCTACATTGGTGCTGAGAATGTAAAATGATGCCGCTGTTTTGGAAATGAAAACATATGTCAATACAAAACTTGTACATTTATATTAATAGAAGCATTAATCATAATAACCAAAAAGTGTCCATCAACTGATGAATGGATAAACAAAATATGGTATATCCATACAATAATACTATCCAGCCATAAAAAGGAACAAAGTACTGATACATGATAAAACATAAACTGAAAATATTATTGTAAATAAAAAAAGTCAAAAAAAGCTACATGTTATGTAATCCCATTTATATGAAATGTACAGAATAGGCAAATCCAGAGACAGAAGGTAGACTAAAGTTTTCCAGGGGCTGCAGGGAAAGAGGAATGAGGGGTAACTGCTAATGATTTCAGGGTTTCTTTTTGTGGTGATGAAAATATTCTGGAATTAGATAGTGGTGCTGGTTGCTCAACTTGAGGAATATACTAGAAACCATTCAATCATATCATTTAAAAGGAGGGATTTGGGGCTGGCCCAGTGACTCAGGAGGTTGGAGCTCCGTGCTCCTAACTCCAAAGACTGCCGGGTGGATTCCCACATAGGCCAGTGGGCTCTCAACCACAAGGTTGCCAGTTCGACTCCTCGACTCCCTCAAGGGATGGTGGGCTGCGCTCCCTGCAACTAACAATGGCAACTGGACCTGGAGCTGAGCTGGGCCCTGCACAACTAAGATTGAAAGGACAACAACTTGACTTGGTAAAAAAGCCCTGGAAGTACACGGAAATACACACTGTTCCCCAATAAAGCCCTGTTCCCCTTCCCCAATTAAAAAAAAAAAAAAAAGATAAAGACACTTCATTAAAAAAAAAATTAAGTTCATATCATTTAAAAAATAAATAAATAAATAAATAAATAAATAAAAGGAGAGATTTATGGTATGTTAATTATATCTCAATTTTTCTGGAAAACAAAGCCCTATTTCTTGCAAAGAATGTGAATTAACAATTTAAAGTTTCCAATAGCCTTGATGGCTTCTCCAGTAAATTATCTTCAATGTTTAAGAAAAAAATAAAGTATTTCAAGAGAAAAGAAAAACTTTCTTCCAGAAACTAGGGGGGAAAAAAAAAAAACAAAAACAAAAACAAAAAACACCTCCAAGTGGTTTTGTGAGGTCAGCATAACCTTAATACCAAAACCTGTACATGCTTTATTGAAAAATTTAATTTTCAGGTAAAACTCTGTTTTTAATATAAATAAGAAACTAAACAAAACATATTCAATTAATATCCACCAAAATATAAAAAGGAAAAATGACACAAATAAGTTCGTTTATTTCAGAAATGCACAGTTGTTTTAGCATTCAAAAATCAATAAAGAAGGAGGAGGTAAGATGGAGGAATAGCCGGGCACTGTGTCAAGTGCCTCCCAGGATCACACCAAAATTACAAATAATTTATATAACATTCAACCTCGGAATTCGTCTGAACACTAGCTGAACAGAACCTCTAAACTAAGGATTTAAAGAAGAGGTCACGTGGAGACTGGTAGGAGGGGCAGAGACGTGAGGCAGGCTGACTCCAGGGGAACCCCACGAGGGACACCCCTGTTGGGGGTGGGACCCTCTGGCGCCACACTAGGTTCCCCAGCCCAGAGTTCCACTGCCAGGAAGGGGAGTTCCATGATAGCTGGCAGTAGAAATCAGTGAGGACTCTCTTTGCTCAACTCGGTGGGGCAGAGGGCAACTTAGAGACCCAGTCACCGTCCTTTGGAGCCAGTACATTGACTCACTCACTGGTGAGCACTCACCCGGTCCCTGGCGGAGCGAATGGCTCCAAGGGCAGGGTCCCAGGAACCTATGGGGAAGGACTGAGCTGAGCACCTTTGGCAAGGGAGCTGGAGGTTTTTGGACCATTGTTCCCCCTGTGTGGAGCTTGCACACAGGTGGTGTACAGGAGGGTGCTTTGTTCAGGGTTAGGCCCTCCCACAGAGGGTCAGTTTCAAGACCACCACATTGATCTGGTGGAATCGGCACAGGCCTGCACGTGTTCAAGTGCCTGGGTGCGTGCATGGTGCCTTGGGTCCCCGCTCTCCACACTGAGTGTGCAGCATTGCCAGGGTAGCGCTTGACTGTCAGGCTGCTCTACCTGATCCATGGGCTGCTGGTTGAGACAGTCAGAGACTAAGAGTTTTCCTGAATGTTGGGCCGGGAGCTACACAGTGGCGCGATCTGGCCAAGGCATTTGTGGCACGTTTGTGCGGGCTGGTTGCCAATGCAGGAGCACACGCTGCTCTGACTTGGTGGTGGCCACTATCCATACCCAGTGATGCCCTAGGGGCCTGCCCCACCCACCTCGAGCTATATTCCCAGGGGGCACCCTGGGCCCCTTGTGCCCACTTCCACAGGCCACAGAAGGTTTTTGCAGCACTGGGCAGCCTGCAGCAACCTCTGGGGATTTTTGGTGGTAAACATGGTCCAAGATTCCACAGCAGCCAATTGCAGGCAGTTTACTGCAAGCCTGAGAGGGAGGCCAGCGCATGAGGTGCTGGGACCTTCCCCTCAACACAGCTGGTGCTGAGTCGCCTGGAGACTCTCTATATTGCTGAGCAAGTAGCCTGCAGATTAAATTGGATGGAGAGCCTTTTTTATTTCTGTTGTTGTTGTCTCTCGGGTTTCTTTGTCTTGTTATTGCTTTGGTTATTGCTTTTCTGTCTTGTTCTGCTGTTTTTGTCTCTGTTATATATATATATTTTTTTATTAATTTATTTTTAATTTATCGGGGTGACAATTGTTAGTAAAATTACATAGATTTCAGGTGTGCAATTCTGTATCACATCATCCATAAATCACACTGTGTGTTCACCACCCAGAGTCAGCTCCCCTTCCATCACCAAACATTTGATCCGCCTCACCCTCATCCCCCACCCCCCAACCCCCTTACGCTCTGGTAACCACCAAATTACGTTCCCCAGATTAATTTTCAAACCCCGTGGCCATCCTGTGGTCACCGACTGCCCTCCAATCCCCTCACCCTCTCCCCCACCCCCCACCCCTCCCACCCATCTAGCAACCCTCAGTTTTTCCTCATTGTCTCCCAAACTGTTTCTGATTAGTTCATTCACTTATTCTTTTCTTTAGAATCCGCAAATAAGTGAGATCATATGGTACTTATCTATGTCTACGGCCATACCACCCTGATCGCGCCCGATCTCGTCTGTTATATATTTTTGATTCTCCCGTCTGATCGTTGTTTATCATGTTTTTTTTGGGGGGTGTATTTGTTTTTTGGTGTTGTTGGTTTTCCTTGGTTTGTTTTTGTTTTGCAAAATGGACATGGGCCTAGAACTGGTCCAGGAGCTGAGACTATACTGAATTTGTAGAAACCACTAACCACAGCCTTTATCCCCCTGTGACACCACCTTGCCCACCTACAGCTGCATTGCCAGGGGTACTCTGGGTGTCTGGTTGACAGGCCCCGCCACCACAAACTGTGGAAAAGGATTTTTACAATAGCAGATGGTCTGAAGAGCCCTGAGGTCATCTTGGGGGTGTTCGGTGACCCCAAACTTGCAACACAAACACTCAGGAGCAGCTCTCAGGAATTTGCAAGCTTGAGGTAGAGGCTGGCTGTAGTGCCCTCGGGATGCTATACAAGGCGGTCACAGGCCAGGTATTGGCATAAGATCTGAATCTGCATTAACATCTTAAAAACCACCGATCATATCTCCTAACTCATTTGAACTCTATCCTGCCCAGATAGTGCCACATCACCCAGGGCACCCTCAACACCAGGTCAAAAAGCCAGACCCACTCTCCTAAAGAGCCTCTTTCAATAGTTGTGACTTACTGACAGGTGGCAATAGGCCTAGGGGGCTCTGGGCCTTTGCTAAACTGCCTCAGGACCAATATTGGTGGTAGTCAGCCTCAGTTTACAAAGAGACCACCCCCACATGACTCTAGGTCCAGCAAAGGCAGCAATCAACAACATACAGCTTTGAGGCACTTAACAGGTAACACTATTAGGCACTTAACAGGCTGGTAACAGACAAGTCTGAAACAGCCCTGAGTGGGAGCCCCACCCAAGAGACACCCAGAGGATAGCGTCAGACCAAACCAGAGCACTACCTGGTTGAACCTACAAGCTGCACTCTCAAAGGAAATTTTCCACGGGCACAAGAGCCAACAGGGGCCAAGCCTCCTCTGAGGGGTCAACCTCCACACAGCAGCTCATACACTGGGAGCAGAGCTAATTCTCCTGGCTAATCATCCTGGAGATAGGAGGGTCAATCCCACCCTCTGACAAGCCAAAAGCACTTAAAGATTAACTTCAACAGCAGCATCTCTGGAACACATGTGACAGGAGAATCGGGAGACTGTGCAATCTGAATACAAAGGACACATACTACATAAGACCAACCAGCAACGACTGAGAGACATAGGTGATCAACCTGCAAACACAGAGCGACAGCCAGAATAAGGAAACAAAGAAACGCGTCCCAAATAAAAGATCAGAACAAACCTCTAGAAATGGAACTAAATGAAACAGAGACATCCAACCTATCAGAGACAGAGTTTAGAACACTGATGATAAGAATATTTAAGGAACTTAGTGAGAACATAAAGAAGGATAGAGAAATCATAAAAAACAACCAGTTAGAACTAAAGAACACAATAACTGAAATGAAGAACACACTCGAAGGAATCACCAGTAGATTAGATGAAGCAGAGGATCGGATCAGCAATTTAGAAGACAAGGTAGCAGAAATCACCCAATTGGAACAACAAAAAGGAAAATGAATAAAAAGCAATGAAAATAGTTTAAGAGACCTGTGGGACAACATCAAGAGCAACAACATTCACATCATAGGAATACCAGAAGGAGAAGGAACAAAAGATCGAGAACATACATGAAGAAATAATGACTGAAAACTTCCCCACCCTGGTGAAGGAAATTGACATACAAGCCCAGGAAGTGCAGAGAGTTCCAAACAAGATTAATCGACACAGGCCCACACAAAGACACATTACAGTTAAAATGGCAAAGGTGAAAGACAAAGAGAGAGTTCTAAAAGCAGCAAGAGAAAGACAGTGGGTTACATGCAAGGGAACTCCTATTAGACTATCAGCTGACTTTTCTACAGAAACTCTGCAGGCCAGAAGGGAGTGGCAGGAAATATTCAAAGTGATGAAAAACGAAAGTCTGCAACCAAGATTGCTCTACCCAGCAAGGTTATCACTTAAAATTGAAGGAGAGAGAAAGAGCTTCTCAGAAAAGAATAGGCTAAAGGTTTTCATTACCACCAAACTAGCATTGCAGGAAATGTTAAAAGGGCTTTTCTAAACAGAAGAAAGGGGGAAACAAACTAACAAAGGAAGACCAGAAATACGAATAACAAAATGGCAATAAATTTGTACCTATCAATAATCACTTTAAATGTGAATGGGCTAACTGCTCCCATCAAAAGACATAAAGTGGCTGAGTGGATAAGAAAACAGGATCCATGCATATGCTATTTACAAGAAACTCATCTCAGATCAAAAGACATGCAGACTGAAAGTAAAGGGATGGAATAAGATATTTCATGCAAATGGAAATGAGAAAAAAGCTGTGGTAGCAATACTTATTTCAGAAAAAAATAGACTTTAAAATGAAGACTACAATAAAAGACAGAGACGGGCACTACATAATAATAAAGGGTTCGATCCAATAAGAGGACGTAACCCTAGTAGACGTCTATGTACCCAACATAGGAGCTCCTAAATATATAAAACAGTTTAGCCTGAAATGAAGTCAGAGGTCAACAGTAGCACTATCATAGTAGGGGATTTCAACACTCCATTATCAACAATGGACAGATTCTCCAGACAGAAAATCAACATGGAAACAATGACCTTAAAAGACACTTTAGACCAGTTGGCTTTAATAAATATTTTTAGAGCACTTCACCTTAAAGCAGCAGAATATACATTCTTCTCAAGTGTACATGGAACATTTTTCAAGATAGACCACATGCTAGGCTACAAAATAAGTCTCAATAAATTTAAGAAGATTTAAATCAAGTGTCTTCTCTGACTGCAATGTTATGAAACTAGAAATCAATTATAAGAAGAAATCCGGAAAACACACAAATACATGGAGGCTGAATAACATGTTACTAAATAGTGAGTGGGTCAATAATGAGATGAAGGAAGAAGTCAAAAGATACCTCGACACAAACAAAAATGAAGACACAACTACCCAAAATCTATGGGATCCAGCGAAAGCAGTCCTAAAACGGAATTTCACAGCAATGCAGGCCTATCTCAAGAAACGAGAAACATCTCAGATCAACAGGCTATCTTTACACCTAAGAGAACTGGAAAAAGAACAACAAAACAAGCCCAAAGGGAGTACAAGGAAGGAAATAATAAAGATTAGAACAGAAATAAATGAAATAGAGACCAAAAAGCAATACAAAAGATCAATGAAACCAAGAGCTGGTTTTTTGAAAAGATAAACAAAATCAACAAACCCTTAGCCAGACTCACGAAGAAAAAGAGAGAGGACCCAAATTAATAAAATCAGAAATGAAAGAGGCGAGGTGACAACAGTTACCACAGAAATACAGAAAATTTTAAGAAAATACTATGAGCAACTATATGCCAACAAATTAGACAATCTGGAAGAAATGGATAAATTTCTAGAAGCATACAATTTTCCAAGACTGAATCAAGAAGAACAGAAACTCTGAACACACCGATTACTACCAAAGAAATTGAATCAATTATCATCAAGCTCCCAACAAACAAAAGTCCTGGTTTCAGATGGCTTCACAGGTGAATTTTACAAAACATTCAAAAAAGAATTAATACCTATTCTCCTCAAACTATTCCAAAAAATCCAGAAGGAGGGAAGGCTCCCAAGCACATTTTACGAGGCCACTATTACTCTGATCCCCAAATCAGACAAAGACATTACAAAAAAAGAAAATGACAGGCCAATACCCCAATGAACACAGACGCAAAAATCCTTAGCAAAATACTAGCAAACCGGCTTCAGCAACACATTGAAAATATCATACACTATATCCCCTCGGGCAAGGGTTACTTCCGTTGTAAGAGAAAAAATAAACATGTGGGATTACATCAAACTAAAAAGCTTTTTCACAGCTAAGGAAACATCAATAAAACCAAAAGGGATCCTACTAAATGGGAAAAGATATTTGCCAATGATATATCTGATAAGGGATTAATATCCCAAATTTATAAAAAGCTCACTCAACGCAACTCCAAAAAAAACAAACAACCCAATTAAAAAATGGGCAGAGGACATAAAGAGACATTTTCTAAAAGGACATACAGATGACAAATAGACATAGGAAAAAAATGCTCAACCTCACTAACCATCATAGAAATGCAAATGAAAACTACAATGAGATATCACCTCACCCCAGTCAAAATGGCTACCATCAATAAATCAACAAACAAGTGCTGGCGAGGATGTGGAGAAAAGGGAATGCTTGTGCACTGTTGGTGGGATTGCAGATTGGTGAAGCTATTATGGAAAACAATATGGAGGTGTGGGGACAGAGCCCCAAAAAGCAGTTTCCAGGCTCTCGGCCTCACATAGAAAGGTGCTGGCTCAGGTAGTAAATGGCCATCGACTGTGATCAAATGGCCAGCAGCTGTGGCTAGTTGGCCGTCAGCTGTAACCAGTGAGCCATTAGCCATGAATATAACTGCCGTGGCTAGGCTAGTAGCAAAAAGAAAAAGGGGGAGCTAGCAAGAAGATGGTGGCTGAGTCTGCAAGTGGCGCAGTGAGGGTTGAGAATTGTGTTGCTCCTGTTTCCTGTTTCTCCAACCCAGCCGCCAGTGAGAGTATACTGGTATGACTCCCCTACCTATGGCTCCGTGGGTGTTCCTGTTTGGCCTCACCATGTCCTGCGTTCTTATGTGGGGAGTGGGACCAGAGACCCTGCCTGACACCCCGCACGACAGGAGGTATCTCAAAAATCTGAAAATGGAACTACCTTATGATCCAGCAATTCCACTCCTAGGTATCTATCCGGAGAAATCCAAAACTCCAATTCAAAAATCTTTATGCACTCCTATGTTTATTGCAGCACTATACACAATAGCTAAGACATGGAAACAACCGAAATGCCCTTCAGTAGATGACTGGATTAAGAAACTGTGGTACATGTATACAATGGAGTATTACGCAGCCATAAAGAAGAAAGAAATCTTACCATTTGCATCAACATAGATGGACCTAGAGAACATTATGTTAAGTGAAATAAGTCAGACAGAGAAAGACAAATACCATATGATCTCACTTATATGTGGAATCTAAAGAAAAGAATAAATGAATGAACTAATCAGAAACCGTTTCAGAGACATAGAGGAAAAACTGAGGGTTGCTAGATGGGAGGGCAGGTGGGAATAAGGGGGATGGTGAAGGGATTAGAAAGCACAGCCAGTAACCACAAGACTACCACGGAGTTACAAAGTCAATTTGGGGAATGTAATCAATAATGTTGTAAAGATTTTGTAGGGTATCCGATGGACACTTGTCTCGTTAGGGAGACCACCTCAGGGAAGATGTAGATGCCTGATCACTGCACTGTACACCTGAAGCTGAACAATAATGAATGTCAACTACAAGTTAATATATTATGTATATAGTAACAAGAAGTGGAATATAGCATTAGGAATGTAGACAGTGGAAATGTATTGGTTGTGTGCGATGTCAGAGGGATAGTGGATGGGGGGAAGGGGATTGACACAGTGTGAGGGATATAAATGTTAAATGTCTAACTATTACATTGTTTTGTGCACCTGAAAGCAATAAAAAAAAAGAAAAAGGATCATACATCACGATCAAGTGGGATTAATTCCTGGTATGCAAGGGTGGTTCAATATCTCCAAATCAATTAACGTGATACACCACATCAACGAAATGAAAAATAAAAATCATATGATCATATCAATAGATGCAGAAAAAGTATTTGACAAAATCCGGCAGCCATTTATGATAAAAATTCTCAGCAAAGTGGGAATAGAGGGATATCTCAACATAATAAAGGCCATATATGATAAACCCATACCTAACATCATAGTCAATGGGGAAAGGCTAAAACCTTTCCCCTTAAGATCAGGAAGAAGATAAGTGTGCCCACTTTCACCACTTTTATTCAACATAGTTCTGGAAGTTCTAGCCACAGCAATCAGACAAGAAAAAGAAATAAAAGGCATTCAAATTGGAAAGGAGGAAGTAAAATTATCATTATATGCAGATGACATGATACTATAAATAGAGAATCCCAAAGACTCCACCAAACGACTATTAGAACTGATAAATGAATTTAGGAGAGTAGAAGGATACAAAATTAACATTCAGAAATCAGTTGGATTTGTATACACCATTAATTAACTGTCAGAAGGAAAAATCAAGAAATCAATCCCGTTTACAATTCCTTCAAAAACAATAAAATACCTAGGAATAAATTTAACCAAAGAAGTAAAAGACCTGTACTCAGAAAATTATAAGACACTGAAGAGAGAAATCAAAGAAGATACAAATAAATGGAAACACATTCCATGTTCATGGATAGGAAAAATTAATATAGTTAAAATGTTGATACTACCTAAGGCAATACATAGATTCAATGCAATCCCTATCAAACTACCCATGACATTTTTCTCAGAAACAGAATGTATAACCCTAAAATTTATATGGAACCATAAAAGAACCTGAACAGCAAAGGCAATCTTGAGAAATAAGAACAAACTGGGAGGTATCAGGCTACCCGATATCAAATTATACTACAAGCCTATAGTAATCAAAACAGTATGGTACTGGCATAAAAACAGACACATGGATACATGGAACAGAATAGAGAGCCCAGAAGTAAATCCATTCATATATGGTCATTTAATCTATGACAATGGAAGCGAGAATTCACATTGGAGTAAAGGCAGTCTATTTAATAAATGGTGCTGGGAAAAGTGGAGTGACACATGCAAAAAACTGAAACTGGACCACTTCCTTATGCCATATATGAGAACAAACTCAAAATGGATTAAAGACTTAAATGTAAAACCTAAAACCATAAAACTCCTAGAATATAATATAGGAAGAAAATTTGCAGACATTACCCTTAGTAATATTTTTACTGATATATCCTCTTGGGCAAGGGAAGTAAAAGAAAAAATAAACATATGGGATTATATAAGATTTAAGGGTTCTTTCACAGCAAAGGAAACCATCAATAAAACAAAAAGGGATCCTGCTGAATGGGAGAAGATATTTGCCAATGATATATCCAACAAGGGGTTAATATCCAAAATTTATGCAACACTCATTCAACTCAACACCAAAAAAACAAATAACCCATTAAAAAATGGGCAGAGGACATGAAGAGACATTTCTCTAAAGAGGACATACAGATGGCAAACAGACATGAAAAAATGCTCAACCTTACTAATCATTAGAGAAATGCAAATAAAAACCACAATGAGATACCACCTCACTCTGATCAGAATGGTTATCATCAACAAATCAACAAACAACAAGTGCTGGTGAGGCTGTGGAGAAAAGGGAACCGTGGTGCACTGTTGGTGGGATTGCAGATTGGTGCAGCCACTATGGAAATCAGTATGGAGGCATCTCAGGAAACTGGAAATGGAACCACCTTATGACCCAGCAATTCTACTCTTAAGTATCTATCCCGAGAAATCCAAGACACTAATTAGAAAAAAAAATGCATCCGTATGCTTATTGCAGTGCTATTTACCATAGCCAAGACTTAGAAACAACCAAAATGCCCATCAGTAGATGACTGGATTAAGAAACTGTGGTACATTTATACAATGGAGTATTACTTGGCTATAAAGAAGACTGAAATCTTACTGTTTGCAATGATATGGATGGACCTAGAGAACGTTATGCTAAGTGAAATAAGTCAGTCGGGAAAGACAAATACCATATGATCTCACTTATATGTGGAATCTAAAGATCTGAATAAATGAGCAAAGTAAACAGAAATAGTCTCAGAGATATAGAGGAAAAACTGATGGTTGCTAGATAGGAGGGAATAGGGATGAGGGAGAAGGGGAAAGGATTAGACAGCATAAATTAGTAATTACAATATTGCCACAGAGATATGAAAGAGATTTTGGGAAATATAATGAATAATGTTGCAAAGATTTTGTAGGGAGGGGATTATCACGTTGTGAGGGGTGAAATGTCTAACTAGTACATTGTTTTATACACCTGAAACTAATAATAAAAAAAATCAATGCAATTCATCCCATTAACAAGCAATAAAGGGAGAAAACTACACGACTACCGCAATGGATGTAGAAAAATTATTTGATAGAATTTAACATCCAAATTAACAGACTGGAACTTCCCTAATCTGCTATATGGTTATCTCACAAAAAGAAACAAAACACCCAAACAAACAAACAAAAAGAACAAATCATTCAGCAAACAACGTAATTAATAATGAATTATTGAATGCATTCTCCCTAGAGTGGGAATGAGGCAAGGTTACACACTAAGACTAATTCTAAAATGTACTAGAGATTCTCATTAGTGAAATAGGCAAATTTTAAAACGTAAGAAAAGTAGCAGGGTTATAAAGGAAGAAACAAACTTGTCATTATTCACAGACAACGTGATTGTGCCATTGTAGTGCACTCTGGAAAAAATGTTTGAATCAATGATATACTCATATGGTAAACAACTGTGATACCCAACTTCACAGCATACATAAAATTTAATTCCATATGGATCTTACATTGAAATGTAAACCTTACAAAAACAAATGAGAATATTGTTAATGCCTTTGAAGTAGAAAAATATATATAACAGGATACCAAAAAGCACAACCCATAAAAAATTAATAAATTGGATTTTATTTAAACTAAAAACTTCTATTCAACAAAATACATCACTAAGAGATGAAATATCAAGCCACAGGAAAAAAAAAAAGACAAACAAAGAAATAAAAACTCATAGATATGGACAACTGTTTAGTGGTTACCAGAGGGTAAGGGGGGAGACGGAATGGTAGAAGAGGGTAAAGGGGGTGAAATATATGGTGATGTATTAAAGAAATGTACACTTGAAACCTATGTAGTTTTGTTGACCATTGTCACCCCAATAAATTTTAATTTAAAAAAATCAAGCCAGAGGAGATTTATCTAGTCAATAAAAACTCTTATTGAGAATATGTAAAGAATTTCATAAATGAATGAGAAAATACAGATAGCCCAATTAAAAATAAATGAGCAAAAGTCTACAGAGACACTTTCGTAAAAGATGATATTGAAATGGCCCATAAGCAACCTTATGGTGCATAAGGGAAATGCAAACTAAAACCACAGTTAGGTACTACTACATAATCACTAGAATAGCTAAATGAATAGATTTACAATACCAAGTTTTGGCAAGGTTATGGAGAAACTGAAACTCTCATGAAGTGTTATTGGAGTATAAATTGGTATAACCTCTTTGAAAAGCTGTCTGGCAGTATCTACTAAAGCAGAACACCTGCACACCCAGTAATTGAACTCCTAAGTATATACTCAATAGAAATGTGTATGTATGTATACCAAAAGTCATGTACAAGAGGCTTCATAGTGGCATTATTAGTAATAGCTAAAAATTGAAAACAACACAATTATCTATCCATCAACCGTAGATTGGGTAAATAAATTGTAATATAGGAAAAAAAAACCAGAATGAACCACTACTATATAGAATACTATGGATGACTCTTACATAAAACACTGAGTAAAAATGCCAGCACTAAAGAATATATTTTATATTGCTTCAGGTGTATGATGAAGCCAGTTTATATCAGCTTGTGAGAGCTGATTGTGTATATTTCTTCTCAACTCTCTCAACTCCACATTTAGTGATACCTTTTTGGTAGCTTAAAATTAGCCATGGTGGGAGTATTTATTTGACAGAAATTGTCAAATATTACAAATGAGGGTGCCTCACTTCCCCACCCCTGAGAGCTAATTATTAGGTATTTACTAGTATACTAATGTATTACTCCAAAATAGGTATGACTATTCTACAATGAGATAATAGAGCTTACTTAGGCAGGGAGAGTAATAACAGAGAGAGAGCATTAAGGAGGTTTTTGTGGTGCTGGTAAAGTTTTATATGTTGATATAATTGTTACACAAGTGTATTCATTTCATGAAACTCATCATGCACTTAAAATTAGTGCATTTCACTATATGTATATTAGAATATTTTTAAAAGTAAGCACATTAAAATTTCTCAATGCAAATATTCTTATATTTCATATTTATTTAATGCCTTTATCATCATTTCAGTACTTCTAGGATTAACACCTTAGGAATTTTTTACTTTTCATCCTCCCTTTCCTTCTTACCCCCAATCCTAACAATCATTTTTAAACGCTGTTATTCCTGTCTCTGAATTTCCTTTTCATAACACTGGTACAAGCTTACTTGACTTTGTGCATAGGCTATTACAATAGTTTTCAAAACCATTTCCTTGCCAATATTCTTCCCTCTTGGCCTTTATCCTACTCACTGTTGCCAGATCAATCTGTCTATCACTCACCTGATCAAAAAATTATGTCAACATAAAATGGTGATAATAGGTAAATATCAGCTATTTTGCATGGTATTCAAGCTTTATCTCTCAATATTCCATTATCCAACTAACATCTAATTAAAATTGTTGCTATTCCCTGAATATAGCCTTTGGTTTTTCATGTCTCGAAAAGTGTTTTTCTCCCATGTAGCACACCTTTCTTCCATCTCCATCTCTAAAAACTTTGACTAACCTTCAAAACACAACTAATTTCTTTATTTTATCAAGACCATGGTCACAACACCTAGTATGTGCTCAATAAATACTGAGTTGACTATCTCACTAATAATAAGCCACAGGACGGTACCCTCTCTTCCTGGAAAAAAAAATCCTTTACGGCATACATGGATCTGGAATTCTCCTGTGAGTTTAAGGGCTCAAGTTTTATTTGACAGCTTTGGTAAGGCAGTGATAAGGATAAGCTTGTGGCATTAGAGAGAGTGAAGTACTCATTATATTTCATAGTATGTGGAACAACTCAGAATCACAGCCAGATGGCATAGTTTTTCCATCTGGATGAGGACCAGTATAAGAGGCTAACAAACTTGTAAAGTTAGAAAAGATTTAGGAAGGACTTAAGTGATATACACACATTCATTCACAAATATGTGAATCCCAAAGAACCATGGCTCTTAAAAAATGAGGAAAACATTTCCAGAAAACATTTATCAGAGAATACCAGCAATGTAAACCTCATACACAACAGATTTAACAAAGTACTGACCCACTCATATAACTCAATGGCACAAAATAACAATATTTAACTTGGAATAATGTTCAAAGATATGTTTGATTTTATCACAAATCATTGCTCATCTTCAAGGAGAGAAACCCAGATGTCCAGCCATTAGCATAACAGAAGAATTGCTTCAAGCTTCATATAACATTGGTGATTTTTTTGAATTCTATCCAGCCTAACATTTCAAGTTGGAGTAGGGCCAAAGGATTCTTTGCTAGTATCACATTTTTGTTTACTTATATTTTACTTTTTAGAATAAAAGATTTAAACCTTCAAAAAAGTCAAAAGATTAATACAATAAGGAACTATATATGTTTCACCTAGATTCACCAATTAAAATTTTGTCACCTTCTTTTATTAACATTAAACTTGGCTATCAGTGGAAAACAAAAAAACAGAACATAAACTTAAAAATAATTATAATTATGTACCAATGAAATGACAATGTAAACAACTCTGGAATTTTCTGAAGACACATGATCATCAGTGATCCATTGCAAGGAATAGCGTTGAGTTTACACATTTTTGAAACTACTCTGTAAACTGCCAGGTTTAAAAACAAAACTTAGGACACGTGCTGATTTCTTCCTCCAGCTCAGTACAGATTCATACACAATTAATGGTACAGCACAGTGGGAAACAAACGAAACAAACAACAACCAAAACTACACCACAATTATTTATTTATACACCAGATAGTCCCACAAAGGATTTAAGTTTCCTTTAAAAAAGACATGCTGTACAAAAGGATACAAATGAATACTTGAGGGGGTTGGTATGATAGGGAAGAAAACAGACAGAGGTAATACTGGAATTACAGAGCCTAGTGTCCTATAAAATTTGACTGTTTGCTTTCTAGTGGCTAAACAAAAAGGAAACATGATAATGAACACGACTCATGGAGCCCATAAAATAGGAAAAGCGAAGTTTTTCCTAGGCAACCTGCTTGTTTCTTATATGTGAATCGGAAAGCAGTTTCTTCTGTGGGTCCTGATAAAGACCAGGGAGCAGAGGATGAAGTTCCTGACTATGCTCTGAGATAAGATATGACAGTGAGTTTCATGTGGTTTTTGCCAATTCCGTCAGGCTCAGTCAATGGCCTAGTGCCCAAGCATAATTCCTTTACTGAATCGTTATTAGGCACTAAATAAAGCAACCCAAACCTCCAGCTCTAATAATCTTACAGCCTGACTATAAAGTAACATTTAGAAAAATCCAGAGCAGACACATAGACAAGGGTATCTAGATAGATTGGGTTGCAGAGAGAAGGTAGGCGGAGATGGAAAGTTCATGAATGAGTTGCAAAGATTTTCTTGGCAAAAAATGTTGATTTTATGTCAAATTGTATGTTGAAACAATCTAACTCTCCAAAAAGGTAGAAGGCAAGAAATGCTACCTTACCCTGTCAGGTAACATATAATCTCCATTCTCCTCATAAAAACATGTTAAGTAGAATATGTGACAGGAATTTAGGAAAACATACCTTGCAATTACAATGACTATATCTATATTTGTATACAATGGCCAAGCTAAAGTTGGAAATGTTCTACAGGAAAATATGACAACCTTATTATATTTTGTTTTGACCTTCATTATTGAATATGATGGGACAATGAGACCTTGTACAGAGAGAGTTTCCTGACAATGAAGGAAGAAAGCCATAGAAACTACTAAAGCACATTGTTTTCCTCCTTTCTGAAAATATCCTGTACTCTGTGAATGTTTTTAATTAGAAGGTTTAGCCT
This sequence comes from Rhinolophus ferrumequinum, assembly GCF_004115265.2. Taxonomy (NCBI): domain Eukaryota; kingdom Metazoa; phylum Chordata; class Mammalia; order Chiroptera; family Rhinolophidae; genus Rhinolophus; species Rhinolophus ferrumequinum. Next base: position 90,235,905 of record NC_046284.1, on the reverse strand, counting down.
AAAACTATTAGACCTTTACTGAAAATTGGATTTATCACAATGCAAAAGCTTTATCTTAAAGAACACTATCACATCAGTTACCATACATGTGCATTCACTCATTCAATAAATATTTGTGGAATGACTATTATGTGCTAGGAACTATTCTAGGCACTAAGAGTCAGCAGTGAACAGTCAAAACTACTGTCATATGTTTATGTTAAGACAGTAAACAAATATATGCTGGATGACAAATATGATGAAGAAAAATAAATGAGGCAAGAGAGATGGATAGAGAAGAGAGATGGCAGTCAAGCTCTTTCATACAGGATGACTGAGGAAAGTCTTACCTAATAAGGCACATCTGAGCAGAGATCTAAAGGAAGTGAGGAAGTAAGTCATATGAATATTTGGAAGAAAAGTAACTCTGGACAGGGAACAGTAAGTGAAAAGTCCCTGAAACAGGAGCGTGCTTGGTCTGATTCAGGGATAGCAAGAGGGCAATTGTGGCTGGAGCAGAGAGAATGAAGGGTAGAGTGGTAGGAGCAGAGATCAGGGAGGTACCCAAGGACAGAGCTTGCAGGGTCTTGTAGGTCATGGACAGGACTTTGATTTTACAGTAAGGAAAATAAGACGGCTTTAGAAGTTTTGAAAAAGAGAGTGGCATAATGTGACTTGTGTTTCTAAGAGGATTGCTCTGGCTTCTGTAAAGAAAATACTAGATAGTTCAGGGCAAGTATGGAAGCAGGGAAATAAGTTTGGAGGAACCTATAATAATCTAGACGACAGATGATAGTGGTTTGCACCAAGATGATAGCAGTGGAAATGTTAAAAAGTGGTAAAACCCTGGATATATTTTTAAGATAGGCATAATAGGATTTGCTGATTTTCTGTAAGGATTGAGAGACAAGAGTCAAGCCAAGCTATTTGGCTTGAGTAACTGGAAGAATGGAGTTGTCATTTACAAATTTGGGGAAGAGTGCTGCTAGAAGAGCAGATCTGGGGTTCAGGGTCCGGATGAGGACATGTTAAGTTTGAGGTGTGTATCAGTCAGAATTCTGAAAGAAAACAGATGGTACAGTCAAATTTGGTTAATTTGAGAAGAGATATAATAAAGGAACTATTTATAAAGTATACAGTTAGAAGAAGTACAAAGGTTAGCCCAGAAACCCCATGCTAAAATCTGCTGGTCTTTTTATAACTCCTATGCCTGACAGGGTAAGGAAACAGACATGGGCTCCGCAGGACTGTGGAAAGGGCTATGGAAGGCAATGAAACCTTTCTGAAGGATGCAGCTAGTACTCAACCACCCTGCAGGAAGGGAATCTGGAGAATAAATACTCCAACCTCTTCTCCTTCTTGTTTAGTTTCCTGTTTTTGCTCCTATTGTCTAAACCCAAAAGGAAGCCAGAGAACAAATGAGCTTTTTAATGCAGCCCATAGAGTTCAGTTCTCCAGGGCAGAGAGCAGGTAAAGAAGAGTAGAGATCAAACTGGGAGGGGCAAGTAGACGATATCCAATACATACAAGAGAAAATGTTGACCTGGTTAATGGCTGAATATGAGGTCTGACAATTAAGTTCGCAAACTTGCCACTGTGCACTTACATTGGCAGCATTGTACAAACAGCTTGGTAAGGTTTCATAACTGTCATGCAGGGTGTCACACGGGGTCTCAGCTGCCACTCCCCACACAAGAATGCAGGATATGGTGAGGCCAAAAAGGAACACCCATGGAGCCATAGGTAGGGGAGTCATACCACTATAGTCTCGCTGGCGGTCGGGAGAGACACACGAAGTAGAATCCACACAATCTGAAATCCGCTGTCCGCTTTTCCTGCCTGCCAACCAACCAACCAACCAACCAGTGCAGCCATGGCAGCTACATCAGCAGCCAATTGGCCAACCAGCTACAGCCAATGGCCAACCACCACCCAAGCCAGCACACCCCCATGAAAGGCCGAGAGCCTGGAAACTGCTCTCTGGGACTCTGTCCCCACAATAACTTGGCATATCAGTGTCTCAGAGCTGTGTTTGTGTCAACATATGGCAGTGTCTTGCTGAGTGGCGTTCATTATTGTTGTTGCCTGTTTTTGTGTGGCGTCACCAGAATGTCTGAGCTTGAATTAGAGCAACGAACAAACATTAAATTTCTGGTTAAACTTGGCAAGAGTGGAAGTGAAATCAGGGAGATGTTAGTCCAAATTTATGGAGATAATGTCATGAAGAAAACAGCTTTTTTGAGGGGAGAGAACACGTCACTGATCAAGAGAAGTCAGGACGGCCATTAATGGGCAGAACTGATGAAAACATTGCAAAAATTTGTCGAATTGTGCCTCAAAATCGTCAGCTGACTGTGAGAAGCATAGCAGACTGAGTAAACATCGATAGAGAAACAGTTAGGAAAATCTTAACTGAAAACCTTGGCTTGAGCAAAGTGTGTGCAAAAATGATCCTGAAGGAGGTCTTGCATCATGACAATGCACCAGTTCACATGGCGCTATCTGTGAGGGAGTTTTTAGCCAGTAAACAAATAACTGTATTGGAACACCCTCCCTACTTACCTGATTTGTCTCCCAGTGACTTCTTTCTTTACCTGAAGATAATGAAAACATTAAAAGGAAGACATTTTGATGGCATTCTGCACATCAAGGATAATACTACAACAGTTCTGATGGCCATTCCAGAAAAAGAGTTCCAAAATTACTTGAAGCGTGGACTAGGCGCTGGCATCAGTGCATAGCTTCCCAAGAGGAGTACTTCGAAGGTGACCATAGTGATATTCAGCAATGAGGTATATAGCACTTTTTCTAAGATGAGTTCGTGAACTTAATAGTCAGACCTCATATGCATCTTTTTAAGAGAAAGATGACACACTCAATTTAGGAAGATTGATGAAGTCCTGTGCCCTGGAGCTGGTTGAACTGATACACACTGTTGAATAGAGGGAGAATTCAGAAATAGGGTCTCCTTCAAACACTATCATTGACTCCAGACAACTCATATCTTTTGTTATATTAAGAAGTAGGTCAAGGAATAATTGGCAGTTATGCTATATCCCAACAGCATGTGGCTTTATTAAAACCACTGGTGTTCTTCAGGGCAGGAAGCTCCTGATGATATCACCAAAGATAATTTCGTCTTTTGTGAGTCCTTGTGAAAACTTCACATTTTTGAGTATGATAACATACTTACAAAATTTCTTTGCCAACAACAACAAAAAAAAAACTTTGATGCTTTTTGAATAGATGAAATTCATTCAGTGCCTTGGCAACCCTTTGGTTATACATTTTTGATTAAAAGGTACTTTATGATAAACCCTGAATCACTGCTTTTTGTTTAATAAATAAACTCCAGTTTTGGAACAACTTTAGATTTAAAGGAAAAAAAATGTGAAGATAATACACAGTTTCCATATATCTTGCACCCAAGTTCTTTTATTATTAACATCTTACTATGATACATTTGTCACAATTAATGAACCAATATTGATAGATTATTATTAACTCAAGTCCACACAAAAAAAGATTTCCTTTTTTACCTAGTGTCGTGTTTTTGTTTCACTACACCATCCAGGATACCCCATTACATTTAATCATGTTTTCTTAGGCTCCTCTTGGTTGTTAAATTTTTTCAGACTTTTTTTGTTTCTGATAACCTTCGCAGTTGAAGGCATATTGGCCATGTGTTTTGTAAAATATCTCCATTGGGATTTGTCTGACGTTTTTCGTGATTAAACTGGGGTTGTAGTATTTTGTGAAGAAGGCCACAAAGATAAAGTGCCATTCTCATCACATCATGCAAAAGGTACCTACAATCAGCATGACTGATGATTGTTGATATCGATCTTGATCACATGGCTGAGGTATAGTTTGTCAGATTTCTGCCCTGTAAAGTTACTCTTTTATTCCCCCCTTTCCATATTACATTCTGAAAGAGAGTCAATGTACACAACCCACGCTTAAGGAATGGGGAGTTATGCATGAATTATTTAGACTTCTTTTGCACAGATTTGTCTATTCTCCCCCATTTATTTATGCAATCATTTATTAAGTCAGTATGGATATAAATATTTATAACAAAGTATTTAATTTGGGGGGTGTTATTGTACTGGCATTATTTTAATTTCTAATTCTAATTATTCCTTGTTGGTATACAGGAAAGCAATTGATTTTTAAATATTAACCTTGTGTCCTGTGACCTTGATATCCTTTCTTGTTAGTTCTAGGATTTTTTTTTTTTTTTTTTTTTTTTTGGAGAGGGGAATTCTACATAGACAGTCATTTGCAAACAAAGACAGTTTTACTTCTTCCTTCTAAATCTGTATACCTTTTTGTTTCCTCTCTCCCTGTCTTCTTCCTTCCCCCACCCCATGCCATTTTACTTTTTGTCTTATTGCATAAGCTAGGACTTCTAATATGATATTGAATAGGAGTGATGAGAAAAGACATTGCTACTTTGCTCCTGATCTTGGAAGGAAAGTGTCTACTTTCTCACTATTAAATATTATGTTAGCTGTAGAGTGTTATTTATCAAACTGAAGGAGTTTCCCTCTATTCCTACTTTGCTGTGTGTTTTTTTCCATGAATGAGTATCAGTAACTTGTTTCCAAATAATTCAGAAAACGTAGTTCAGAAAGAGAATGATAATGCAAATGAGGCACTATGTTAATAATTGATTAATCTAGGTGAAGGATATGTAAGAATCCTTTGACTATTCTTGCAACTTTTCTGTAAGTTTGAAATTCAAAATAAATTATTTAAAAAAAGAAAAGATGAAATGCTATGATTTGTTATAACATGGATGGATCTAGAGATTATCATGCTAAGCAAAATAAGTCAGACAGGAAAAGTCAAGAATAATATGACTTCAGTCATATGTGGGATAGGAAACTGAAAGCAACAAATGAACAAGACAAACAAACAAAGAAACAAAAACTCATAGTAGTGTATGGTTTAAAACAGAAAAAAAAAAAAAAAACTAAAAGGAAATCAAACCATATAATGTACCTGATCTGTAAGTTTTATAAAATGTACAGCAGTTGAAAACATAGTATATACAACAATCATAGTGTTATACAAACGCATACATTTATCCTTCAGTTACTAACTCCCCAAGGACAGCTTCTTCCTCACAAAGAGTTATTCACAGACCTTCCTTTTGTTCCACAGTGAACTATTTCCTTGGTTACGCTCAAATCCTTAATTTCCCAAGGGGAAATTTCCTGGGACTATTCTTTCCTCATGTTTCTTTTCTCTGATTGTGCCTGTTCAGTCTCTTGGTCTCTTTTGTAGCCTTTGTTCATCCCTGAAAATCACTGCCTTCTGGGGTTGTGTCCTTGAACCTCTCCTCTTTTCACTCTATACCCAACCTAGGCTAATCCATCAATTTCTGTGGATTCATTTACCCCATGGTTATATACTGATGATTCGATAATTTTTTTTTTTTTTGCTGATAAATAGATTTAATGATACATTGCTCTTCACACAGATGGCTATAGACTTTAAATTATAATCTAGGAATGTACAACTACACAACACAGACCAATTAGCCAGATCTAAAATAACCTGGCTTCTGAAAACTACCCTGAAAACGTTACATCCCTTTTTCCATCCAAAATGACCCTAATCTCACATGAAAATAGTTATTGTAAAGGAACCAGAAACCTAGCTTTGTGGTCGAAAGTAAAAACCAAAGGAGAAATAGCAATTCAGTGGTTAGTTGGTAAAAGCAGGGAATCTGGTGCCCTTCACTGTGCTGCATTGGTCTTCTCACTCTTGTTCTTTTTGTCCTTCTTCAGCTCATCCATGTTAGCTCTCAATAGGTTTTAATAAGCCATCTGAAACTTATTCACTTCTTTGGATCTCACCACAGTACTTGTTGTCTGAGGGCTCAACGACTTCCATAGAACCTTTCCTTGGAATGGGTTTACTTCACCACTCATACTTCTTCAAGGTGATATACACACTACCTGACAACCAGCATTTCTGGAAGAGCCTGGTCAGCTCCTTCAGGAACTGCTCGCTTTCCAACAGCACCATCCCGGCTCCACTAGCTCTGCTCCATCACCCACTGATGATTCTTAAATATGTTACTCCAGATTTCTTCCTATATATTTCATCTGGTTGTCTCACAGGCTGCTCATGTGTACTATGCCTAGAGTTGCATTCATTTCTCACTATCCCTACCTCTTCCACCTTTCCCCGTCCATTCCATGTATTGCCTATTTTTATGAAAGGCAACATTACCCCCATCCCCAGCCATCCCAGATTCCCTCCTTTGTTTAAATTCTCAAATCCAATCCATCACTAAGACCAGATGATTGCACATTTATGATGTATCCCAAATCCATTCTGTCTACATATTCACCACCATTACCTATATTACTGTATAATTATGTATAACCTCTGTTACAGTAAACTGTTCTTAACTGGCATCTCTATCGTCATATCTTATCCACTCTAAATCATTTGCCAAACTTTTGCCAGAGTGGTCTTTGTAAAATGCAAATGCTAATGTACCATGCCAAACCATACAATGCATAAATGACTTGCCATAACCTACGGGATAGAGTTTAAACAGCTCAGCTGTTTATATGATTCTAATTTATATGCTTTCTAATTTATATGATTCAACCCTTCTTCAATTTTCAATCTTCAATCGTCTCTCACACCAGCCCTGTTGTACTGCAGGCTGTAGCAGTTTTTCAATATGCAAAAGCCCCATGCACTTTTCTGTGGCTGGGCAGCACACTTCCCTCTGCCAAGGTACCCTTCCTTATAATCCTTTACTTAGTAATCTCTTACTAATTATCTTACAGAGCCTCCTCACCTTATCCTCATGGCCATTCCTGATTTCCCAGTTTGGGTTGGCTGCCTGTCTTCTGTGGTCCCAGAGCACTCTGGTCTAACTTTTATCCTCATGTTTATCACATTGAACATGCCTATTTACATGTCTGGATTTTTCCACTTCATAAAAAGTTCCTGGGGAGCAGGGAGTGTGTTTTCTCTTATTGTCAGTGTATCCCAGAACCTAGCTCAGAGCCTGGCACATAAATAGACAAAGAGATGGACAAACAAGAGACTGGTAGTTAAGGCAGTGGGGAGTCCCTCCTTTCTCTGAGGCCTTCTGAGGCATGGGTAACTTTTGCACACTCTGGACACTGCCTTATGAAGCCAACAAGTAGTGCCAGCCACATGCAAACCTGAGAAGTGAATTTTCAGTTCCTGTACACCTTCTATAACCCCTTCTAATCCTGGACACCCAGGCCCACATGTTCTCTGCATCCTACAGTCCATTGTAATCTGCTCTAGTCTGCCTAGCACACTGGAAAACATCTAGGAGAATTTATGATATACTGGTAAAATATTCACTTCCAAGAGTTGTCTTTTTTTTCCCCATGGGGCTGAATAAATTTATTTTTTTTGTATGGTTTTTTTTTTGGTTTCTGTTTTTCTTTTCTTTGTATGATGAATTTTTTTATTAGCACAAAACAATGTAATAGTTAGACGTTTATCATTTGTATCCCTCACACAGTGTCAACCCACCTTCCGCATCCACAATCCCTCTGATATCACACACAGCCATTACATTTACACTGTCTCTATTCCTAATGCTGTACTCCACTTCTTGTAACCATATATATATATATATATATATATAAAATTGTAGTTGACATTCATTATTGTTCAGCTTCAGCTACAGATGTACAGTGCAGTGATCAGGCATCTACATCTTCCCTGAGGTGGTCTCCCTAATGAGACAAGTGTCCATCAGATAACCTACAGAATCTTCACAGCATTATTGATTATATTCCCCAATTTAACTTTTGTAACCCCATGGCAATCTTGTAGTTACTGACTGTGATTTCTAACCACCCCCTTCCCCTTTATCCCCACCCCCCTCCCATCTAGAGACCCTCAGTTTTCCCTCTATGTCTCTAAGACTGTTTCTGATTAGTTCATTCCTTTATTCTTTTCTTTAGATTCCACATGTAAGTGAGATCATATGGTATTTGTCTTTCTCTGTCTGACTTATTTCACTTAACATAATGTTTTCTAGGTCCATCCATGTTGCTGCAAATGGTAAGATTTCTTTCTTCTTTATGGCTGTGTAATAATCCATTGTATAATTGTACCACAGTTTCTTAATCCAGTCGTCTACTGATGGGCATTTCAGTTGTTTACATGTCTTGGCTAGTGTGTATAGTGCTGCAATAATCATGGGGGTGCATTAAATTTTTTGAATTAGAGTTTTGGATTTCTCCAGATAGATACCTAGGAGTGGAATTGCTGGATCATAAGGTAGTTCCATTTTCAGATTTCTCAGATACCTCCATTCTGTTTTCCATTGTGGCTGCACCAACCTGCAATCCCACCAACAGTGCACAAGCGTTCCCTTTTCTCCACATCCGCGCCAGCACTTGTTGTTTGTTGATTTATAGATGACAGCCATTTTGACTGGGGTCAGGTGGTATCTCATTGTGGGTTTTATTTTCATTTCTCTGATGGTTAGTTTGGTTGAGCATTTTTTCATATGTCTGTTTGCCATCTGTATGTCCTTTTTAGAAAAATGTCTCTTCATGTCCTTTGCCCATTTTTTAATTGGGTTGTTTGTTTTTTAGGAGAAGGTTGAGGCCGGTTTTTTTATAAATTTTGGGTATTAACCCTTTATCGGACATGTCATTGGCAAATATCTTCTCCCATTCAGTAGGATCCCTTTTTGTTTTATTGATGGTTTCCTTTGCTGTGAAAAAACTTTTCAGTTTGATATAATCCCACATGTTTATTTTTTCTCTTACTTCCCTCGAGCGAGGGGATATATCAGTAAAAATCTTACTCCGGGTAATGTCTGAGAAGTTTCTTCCTATATTTTCTTCTAGGTATTTTATGGTTTCAGATCTTACATTTAAGTCTTTAAGCCATTTTGAATTTATTCTTGCATATGGTGTAAGGAGGTGGTCCAGCTTCATTTTTTTGCATGTGTCTGTCCAGGTTTCCCAGCACCATTTATTGAATAGACTGTCTTTACTCCATCGTACATTCTTGCTTCCATTGTTGTAGATTAAATGGCCATATAGGCATGGATTTATTTCTGGACTCTCTATTCTGTTCCATTGATCTATGTGTCTGTTTTTATGCCAGTACCATGCTGTTTTGATTACTGTAGACTTGTAGTATAATTTGAAGTCAGGTATTGTTATACCTCCCACTTTGTTCTTATTTCTCAATATTGCTGAGGCTATACCGGGTCTTTTATGGTCCCATATAAATTTTAGGATTATATGTTCTATTTCTGTGAAAAACGAAGTTGGTAGTTTGATAGGAATTGCGTTGAATATATATATTGCCTTAGGCAGTATGGACATTTTAACGATATTAATTCTTCCTATCCATGAACATGATATGTGTTTCCATCTATTTATATCTTCCTTCATTCCTTTCTTCAGTGTCTTATAATTTTCTGAGTACAGATCTTTTACTTCTTTGGTTAAATTTATTCCCAGGTATTTTATAGTCTTTGGAGCAATTGTAAATGGGATTGTTTTTTTTAATTTCTCCTTCTGATGTTTTATTATTGGTATATACAAATGCAACTGATTTCTGAATATTAATTTTGTATCCTGCTACTTTACTAAATTCATCTATCAGCTCTAATAGCTTCTTGGTGGAGTCTTTAGGGTTCTCTATATATAGTATCATATCGTCTGCATACAATGATAATTTTACTTCCTCCTTACCAATTTGGATGCCTTTTATTTCTTTTTCTTGTCTGATTGCTTTGGCTAGAACTTCCAGCACTATGTTGAATAGAAGCGGAGATAGTGGGCAACCTTGCCTTGTTCCTGATCTTAGGGGGAATGGTTTTAGCTTTTCCCCATTGAGTATGATGTTAGCTGAGGGTTTGTCATATATGGCCTTTATTATGTTGAGATATGATCCCTCTATTCCCACTTTCTTAAGGGTTTTTATCATAAATGGCTGTTAGATTTTATCAAATGCTTTTTCTGCATCCATTGATATGATCATGTGATTTTTATTTTTCATTTTGTTAATGTGGTGTATCACGTTAATTGATTTACGGATATTGAACCACCCTTGCATACCAGGGATGAATCCCACTTGATCATGGTGTATGATCTTTTTAATGTATCACTGAATTCTGTTCGCTAATATTTTGTTGAGGATTTTTGCATCTATGTTCATTAGAGATATCAGCCTGTAGTTTTCTTTTTTTGTGGTGTCTTTGTCTGATTTTGGGATCAGGGTGATAGTGGCTTCGTAAAAAGTGTTTGGGAGTCTTCCTTCCTTCTGGATTTTTTGGAAGAGCTTGAGGCGAATAGGTGATAATTCTTTTTTGAACGTTTTGTAAAATTCACCTGTAAAGCCATCTGGTCCAGGGCTTTTGTTTGTTGGGAGATTGTTGATTACTGATTCAATTTCCCTGGTGGTAATCAGTCTATTCAGGTTTTCTGTTTCTTCTTGACTTAGCCTTGCAAGGTTGTACGCCTCTAGAAAATTGTCCATTTCTTCCGAATTGTCAAATTTGTTGGCATATATTTGCTCATAGTAACTTCTTAAAACTTTTTGTATTTCTGCAGTGTCCGTTGTCACTTCTTCTCTTTCATTTCTGATTTTATTAATTTGGGTCCTCTCTCTCTTTTTTCTAATGAGTCTGGCTAAAGGTTTGTTGATTTTGTTTATCTTCTCTAAGAACCAACTCTTGGATTCATTGATCTTTTGTATTGTTTTTCTGGTTTTTATTTCATTTATTTCTGCTCTGATCTTTATTATCTCCTTCTTGTGCTCCCTTTGGGCTTATTTTGCTGTTCTTTTTCCAAATTCCTTAAGTGTGAAGATAAACTGTTGATTAGTGATGTTTCTTGTTTCTTTAGGTAGGCCTACAAAGCTATGAATTTCCCTCTTAGGACTGCTTTCGCGGCATCCCATCGATTTTGGGTCGTCGTGATTTCATTTTCGTTTGTCTCGAGATATCTTTTGATTTCTTCCTTGATCTCCTGCTTGACCCATTGATTATTTAGTGATAAGTTAATCAGCCTCCATGAATTGGTGTGTCTTCCAGTTTTTTTCCTGTAGTTCATTTCTAATTTCATAGCATTGTGATCAGAGAAGACAATTGATTTCAATTTTCTTAAATTTATCAAGACTTGTTTTGTGGCCTAACATATGGTCTATCATGGAAAATGTTCCATGTGCGCTTGAGAAAAACGTGTATTTTGCAGCATTGGGGTGAAATGCTCTGAAAATATCGATTAAATCCAAGTGGTCCAATGGATCATTTAAGGCTGTTGTTTCCATATTGATTTTCTGTCTGGAAGACCTGTTCCTTGTTGTCAGAGGTGTGTTGAAGTCCCCTACTATGATAGTGTTACTGTTGATCTCTGTCTTTATGTCAGTCAGTACGTGTTTTATATATTTAGGTGCTCCTATGTTGGGTGCATAGATGTTTACTAGGGTTATGTCCTCTTGACGGATCGATCCCTTTATTATTATATAGTGCCCATCTTTATCTTTTAGTATGTTCTTCATTTTAAAGTCTATTTTGTCAGATATAAGTATTGCAACTCTAGCTTTTTTCTCGTTTCCATTTGCATGAAGTATCTTACTCCAACCCTTCACTTTCAGCCTGTGTGTGTCTTTTGTTCTGAGGTGAGTCTCTTGTATACAGCATATACAAGGGTCTTGCTTTCTTATCCAGTCAGCCACTCTATGTCTCTTGATTGGAGCATTTAATCCATTTACATTTAAAGTGATTATTGATAGGTACATAGTTATTGCCATTTTTAAATTTGTAGTTAGTTAGTTTTGATCTTTCTTCTATTTACAGAAGTCCTTTTAGTATTTCTTGCAATGCTGGCTTGGTGGTAATAAATTCCTTTAGCTTATTTTTTTTCTGGAAAGCTCTTTATCTCTCCATCAACTTTAAATGATAGCCTTGCTGGATAAAGCAATCTAGGTTGTAGGCCTTTGTTTTTCATCACTTTGAGTATCTCCTGCCACTCCCTCCTGGCCTTCAATGTTTCTGTAGAAAAATCATTTGATAGTCTTATGGGAGTTCCCTTGTATGTAACCCTCTTTCTTTCCCTTGCTGCTTTTAGGATTCTCTCTTTGTCTTTAAGCTTTGCCATTTTAACTATAATGTGTCTTGGTGTGGACCTGTTTGGGTTTATCCTGGTTGGAACTCTCTACACTTCCTGGGCTTGTATGTTGGTTTCCTTCATTAGGTTGGGGAAGTTTTCGGACATTATTACTTCAAATATGTTCTCAATCCCTTGCTTCCTCTCTTCACCTTCTGGTATTCCTATGATGCGCATGTTGTTGCGCTTGATGTTATCCCAGAGGTCTCTTAAGCCATCCTCATTGTTTTTTATTCTTTTTTCTTTCTGTTGTTCCGTTTGGGTGATCTCTGCTACCTTGTCTTCTAAGTCGCTGATTCGATCCTCTGCTTCATCTAACCTGCTGGTAATTCCTTCAAGTGAGTTCTTAATTTCGGTAATTGTGTTCTTTAGTTCTAACTGGTTGTTCGTTATGATTTCTACATCCTTCTTTATGTCTTCTCTAAGCTCCTTAAACATTCTTATCACCAGTGTTCTGAACTCTGTCTCTGAAAGGTTGGTTACATCTGCTTCATTTGGTTCCAGTTGTGGAGGCTTCTTCTGTTCTTTTATTTGGGACGTGTATCTTTGTTTCCCCATTCTGGCTGACTCTCTGTGTTTATTTTGATATATTATGTAGATCCCCTAGAGTTCTTAGTTCTTGCTAGGTTATCTTATGTAGTATGTGTCCTTTATATTTGACTCGCAGCACGTCGTCCTTCTCCTCTGTGTGTGCTCCAAAGGTGACTCTTGTGTTGTGTATATTGTCCTGTTCAAGAAGATCTTTAATTGCTTTTTGCTTGTGAGTAGGTGGGGTTAACTCCTGGGCTGACCCGTTGTGAGACTTGGCTCTGCCCCCCGCAGGGCGCTCTTCTGCGTGAGGATTGACCACCCAAATGTGGTTTGGCCTCTATGGGCTCCGGTGCCTGCAGAGAACCCCCTCTGGGTGTGTGACCTGCAGGTCAAACCCGGCAGCACTCCGGTTTGGTCTGGAGTTGGCCCCTGGATATGCTGAATCCCGTGCTTCTCAAGCTGGGCCCCGGCAGGGCAGTTTCAGAACAAAACAAATCACCAAGCACAACAGCAACAACAACAACAAAGAAAAATCAAATACATTCACATGCAAAAACACCCAATAACCCCCACTCGACACAGGCAAAGATATCAAAGATATAAAGACAAAGCAAAAGAAAACAAAACAAAGCAAAACAAAAAGCAGCGACAGTCTCGGCCTAAGCCCACCAAGCAATGTCCAGGTTGTCCTCTGCTGTACCAAAGAGCACCCTGCTTATTGCGCAGGCAGAGCCGGTCACCTGTTGCCCAGAGTGACTTTGGGACTGCAGACTTAAATGCGTGGGCCTGAGGGGTCTGGATGATAGTTTTTACAAAGTCAGTGCAGTTTCTGCCCTTGCCTGCACATATGCACACTGAGAGTAGCACCACCAGCCCCGTGTCCAGTACTCCTGAGTCTTAGGGCACTTCTTCAGTGTGTGTGTGTATGGGGGGGAGCGGGCGGGAGATTTCTGATCTGCTGAAAGCCCAGAGCTGCGCTTGCCTTACTGCTGATCTCTGGGTGTGTCTCTGCAGTTGCACTTGCCCCGCCCTAGGCAGACCAGAAAGGGTGGGGGCTGGAGATGGAGGGGTCTTCTCTCTCCCAGCCCAGCCGCGCATCACCCTCTTCCCGCAGGCCAGAAAAGGTGGTGGCTGGGCGTGGAGGAGTCTCTTCTCTCCTAGCCCAGCCAAAATCACACTCTTCCCCGTCTCCTACTGGGTCAGGGCTGCCTGTCAGGCTTCCCAGAGCCTGAGCACTACTATGGCTCCTCTGTAATGTGACACTGCTCCTCAGTTCAGGGGCCAGTTTAAGTCTCTGGAAGGGCGGGGTAGGATTGGAAGAGAGGGGGGGGGAGGCGCCCAGGTAATGAGTCTGTGTTCGTTGTCCGGCCCAGGGCCCACTAGCCGCACTCCCGGTGGGAGAAATCAGCCGTGGGATGCAGGGAAAGAGCCTACCTCCTGGTCTCTGTGCTCTCCGTTCCGCCCTGGGATCCCTTGCGTCCCCGGAACTGCGGCTGCCACATTGGTTTTCGGTTTTTGCCGCCGCCGGCTGAGACTCCGCTGCGGGCTGGGATTTTCCGCCGCCGCCGGCCACGCATTTTCACTCCGCTCCCTTCCTTCCTTCCCGTGCTCGCCCAATTAGCGCACCTTCAAGTAATCCTTAGCTTCAAGTAATCCATGAGTCTCTTAGCTGTTCTGTGTGATGAGCAAAGAGTTCTTTGATGGGTTATAGGTCCTGTTTGTAATAAGATCCGGAGGAGAACTCAGAAAGTGCGCCCTGCTGCCCCCATTCCTATGACGTCACTCCAAGAATAATTTTTTAAGTGCAAGGTAAAACGAACTAACTTTCAAGTAGAGAATGGAATTTCTTTAGAAGATAGTTGACAATTTTCAGACATTCTCTCTTTTTTTAAAACTGCATTGGTGTCACAATTGTTAGCAAAGTTACATAGATTCAGGTGTACAATTCTGTAATACATCGTCTATATATCATATTGTGTGTTCACCACCCAGAGTCAGTTCTCTTTCCATCACCATATATTTGATCCCCTTTACCCTCATGTACATCCCCTCCCCCTTACCTTCTGGTAAGGAATAAACTATTATTTGTGTCTATGAGTTTGTTTTCTTCATTTATTTTTCTTGTTCTTTTGTTCTTTTCAGCTTTATATACCACATATCAGTGAAATCATATGGTTCTCTACTTTTTCTGTCTGACTTATATCACTCAGCATAATAATCTCAAGATCCATCCATTTTGTCCCAAAAGGCACTACTTCATCTTTTCTTCTGGCAGAATAGTTTTCCATTGTGTATATATACCACAACGTCTTAATCCAATCATCCAATCAACAACTTTGGTTGTTTCCATGTCTTGGTCATCATAAATAAAGCTCCAGTGAACATCGGAGCACATATATCCTTACAAATAAATGTTTCCCGATTTTTTTGGTAGATACCCAAGAAAGGGATAGCTGGGATATATGGTAATTTTATTTTTAAGTTTCAGAGGAATCTTCACACTGCCTTCCATAGCAGCTACACCAATCTGCATTCCCACCAACAGTGTACGAGGGTTCCTTTTTCTCCACAGCCTATCCAACATGTGTCATTATTTGTCCTGTTGAAGATAGCCATTCTGACTGGTGTGAAGTGATATCTCATTGTGGTTTTTATTTGCATTTCTCTGATGATTAGTGATTTGAGCGTTTTTCATATGTCTATTGGCCACTTGTATGTCCTATCTGTAGAAATGTCTATTCAGGTCCTCTGCCCATTTTTTAATTGGATTGTTTGTTTCTTTGTTGTTGAGTTGTATGAGTTTCTCATATATTTTGGATATTAGCCCCTTGTCAGAGGCGTTGTTTGCAAAAATCTCCAATTTGGTTGACTGCCTCTTTATTTTGTCGATGGTTTCTTTTGCTGTGCAGAAGCTTTTTAGTTTGCTATAGTCCCATTCATTTATTTTAGCTTTTACTTTGCTTGCCTTTGAAGTCAAATTCATAAAATCGTCTTTGAACCCAAGGTCCATAAGTTTAGTTCCTATGTTTTCTTCTTGCAGTTTACTGTTCCATGTCTTAAGTTTAGGTCTTTGATCCATTTTGAATTAATTTTGGTACACAGTGACAGATAGCAGACTACTTTCATTGTTTTGCATGTGGCTTTCCAATTCTGCCAGCACCATTCATTGAAGAGGCTGTCTTTTCTCCATTGTATATTTTTTGCTGCTTTGTCAAGAATTATCTGTCCATATTTATGTGGGTTGATTTCTGGGTTCTCAATTCTATTCCATTGGTCTATATGTCTGTTTTTTCTGCCAGTATCATATTGTTTTGATTATTTTTACCCTGTAGTACAAGCTGAAATCAGGGAGTGTGACAACCCCAGCATTGTTCTATTTTCTTAGGATTGCATTTGCTATTCAGGGTCTTTTGTGGTTCCATACAAATCTGATGATTTTTGCTGTATTTCTTCAAAAAATGCCATTGGGATTTTGATGGGGATTGCATTAAATTTGTATATTGCTTTGAGTAATACGGCCATTTTAACTATGCTGATTCTTCCAATCCATGTACATGAAATGTCTTACCATTTCTTTGTGTCTTCTTCAATTTCTTTTTAAAATGTCTTATAGTTTGCAGTGTATAGATCTTTCAAATCCTTGGTTAAGTGTATTCCTAGGTATTTTATTATTTTTTTTGCAATTGCAAATGGATTTGCTCTTTTTATTTCTTTTTCTGTGGTTTCATTGTTAGCATATAGGAATACAATGAACTGTTGTACATTGATTTTGTAGACAGCAAATTTACTGTATCCGTTTATTGTTTCTAATAGGTTTGTGGTGGAGTCTTTAGGGTTTTCTATATATAGCATCATGTCATCTGCAAAAAGTAACAAAATAACTTCTTCATACCCTATGTGGATGCCTTTTATTCCTTTTTCTGACCTGATTGCTCTGGCTAAGATTTCCAATACTATGTTGAAAAGCAGAGGTGATAGGGGACAGCCCTGTCGTGTTCCTGAACATAGAGAAAAGGGCTTCAGTTTTTCACTATTAATTGTGATATTAGCTGAGGGTTTGTCATATATTGCCATAATTATGTTCAGGTATTTTCCTTCTATACCCATTTTATTAAGTGTTTTAATCATAAATGGATGTTGTATCTTGTCAAAGGCTTTTTCAGCATCTATTAATATAATCATATTGTTTTTGTCTGTTATTTTGTTTATGTGATGTATCACATTGATGGATTTGCAGATGTTGAACCATCCTTGTGCCCCGGGGATGAACCCTACTTGGTCGTGATGAATGACCTTTTCAATGCATTGTTGCATTTGATTTGCTAGTATTTTGTTTAGGATTATTGCATCTGTATTCATCAGAGATACTGGTCTGTAATTTTCTTTTTTTGTGTTATCCTTAGCAGGTTTTGGTATCTGGCTAATGTTGGCCTCATAAAATGAGTTAGGGAGTAATTAGTGTTTCTTCTTCAATTTTTTGGAAGAGTTTGAGTAGGACAGTTATCAGATTCTCTTTGAATGTTTAGTAGAATTCACTAATGAAGACATCTGGTCCTGGTCTTTTGTTTTTGGGAAGGATTCAGATGAGTGATTCAATTTCCTTTGTGTTGATCGGTCTAATTAGATTTTCCAGTTCTTCATGATTTAGTCTAGGAAGTATATATTTTTCTAACAGTTTGTCCATTTATTCTTGGTTATTGAATTTGGTGGCATGTAGCCCTTCACAGTTGTCTTGGATAATCCTTTGTATTTCTGTGGCATCCTTGGTAATTTCCCTCTTTCAGTTCTGATTTTTTTATTTGTGTCTTTTATTTTTTATCTCAGTGAGTCTAGCAAAGAGTTTGTCAATTTTATTAATCGTTTCAAAGAACCATCTCCTTCTTGCATTAATGTTTTCTATTGTCTTTTTGTTCTCTATTTCATTTAGTTCTTCTCTGATTTTTATTACTTCCTTTCTTCTGCTGACTTTAGGTTTCATTTGTTCTTTTTCCAGTTCTGTAAGGTCTAATATGAGGTTATTTATCTGGGGTTTTTCTTGTTTCTTTAGACAGCCCTGTAATGATATAAATTTCCCTCTTAAAACTGCTTTCGCTGCATCCCAAAAATTTTCGTAGGATGTATTTTCAGTCTCATTTGTTTCTCTGTATCTTTTGATCTCTCTTATTTCTTTTTTGACCCTGTCGTTCTTTAAAAGTATGTTCTTTAATCTCCACATATTTGTAGTTTATCCTGCTTTCTTTTTGCAGTTGACAGCCACTTTCAAAACTTGTGATCAGAGAATATGCTTGGGATGATATCAATCTTCTTAAATTTGCTGAGGCTGATTTTATGTCCCAATATATGGTCTATCCTTGAGAATGTTCCATGTACACTAGAAAAGAATGTATAGTCTGATGTTTTAGGATGAAGTGCTCTATATATGTCAATTATATCCATTTCATCTAATGTGTCATTTAGAGCTGCTATTTCATTATTTATTTTCTTTTTGGATGATCTATCCATAGCTGTCAATGACGTATTTAGGTCCCCTACTATAATTATGTTTTGGTCAATTTCTCCCTTTAGTTCTGTTAGTAGTTGCTTGGTATATTTCGGTGCTCCCTCATTGGTGGCATAAATATTGATGTCTGTTATGTCTTCTTGTTGTATAGTTCCCTTTATTATTATGAAACGTCCATCTTTGTCTCATGTTACCTTTTTTATCCTGAAGTCTATTTCATCTGATATCAGTATGGTTACACCTGTTTTTCTCTGAATACCATGTGTTTGGCATGTCAGTTTCCACCCTTTAACTTTTAGTCTATATCTGTCCTTATAGCTGAGATGTGTCTATTGGAGACATCATATGGTTGGGTTTAGCTTTTTGATCCAATGTGCTACTCTGTGTCTTCTTATTGGTGAATTCAGTCCATTTACATTTAGGGTGATTATTGCTATCTGAGAAATTCCTATCATTCTATCTTTCATTTTCTGGTAGGACTGTGTCTCCATTGTTTCTTTGCCTTTTTGTTGTTGTCTATTATTTCAGTGTGGTGGTATTCTGTGATTTTTCCCTCTGTTTCTTCTTTTTTTATGTTTTACGTTTTAGATCCGGATTTTTTTGAGTGATATTACCATTAAGTTTATGTAAAAAAAGTTTCGTATTTAGAGTACGCTATTTTCTTCAGTATGCTTACTTTCTCCATTCCCGTGTGCCGATTCAGACTTTTACTCTCTCCCTTTTATGTTTTTGTTGTCACAAATTATCCCTGTTTATGCTGTGAGTTGATTTCTGAGCTGCAGTAGCATGTTGCCTTTTTCCTCTTTTTTTAAGTGATTTTTTTTTTCTTTTTCTTTACTGTGTATGTCATGTTTAAGTGTATAGTGTCTTATTTGGTGTAGGGTTGCTATTTCCTGCTTCTGTCCTTCTGTTTGTAATACTACTCATGGTTTTGTATTCTTTTGCTTTTTTGTTTCACGTTGAATAGCCACCTTCAGTATTTCTTGTAGTGCAGGTCATGTGTTAGAAAATTCCTTCAGCTTCTGTATGTCTGGAAAGGTCTTCATTCCTCCTTCATATCTAAAGGATATCTTTGCTGGGTATATTATTCTTGGCTCATAATTTCTCTCTTTCAATCGTTTGAATATTTGAGTCCACTCCCTCCTGGCTTGTAGAGTTTCTGCTGAAAAATCTGATGACAATGTAATGGGTTTTCCTTTGTAGGTTACTGTCTTCTTTTCCCTGGCTGCCTTCAGTATTCTTTCTTTGTCATTAATTTTTGACAGCTTCAATACAATGTGCCTTGGAGTAGGCCTGTTGGGATTGACGTAATTAGGTATTCTATTTGCTTCTTGGATTCAAGGATCCAGTTCTTTCCACAAGTTTGGGAAGTTCTCATTAACTATTTGTTTGAGTATACTCTCTGTTCCCTTCTCCCTTTCTTCTCCTTGTGTTATGTTCATTATTTTTATATTGCTCTTTCTGATGGAATCATAAAGTTCTTGTAGAGTTCTTTCATTTTTTTTTTACCTCTCAAGTCTCTCTCCTGTTCCATCTGTGTCATTACCAGATTTCTATCTTCGATGTCACTGATTCTTTTCTCCATCTGGTTAGCTCTATTACCTAAGCTGAATGTTTCATTCTTAATTTATTTTATTGAGTTCTTAATCTCCAGAAATTTTATTTGTTTCTTTTTTAAAATTTCAATCTCTTTGGTAAAATGTTCATGTTATTCTTTGATTGTTTCTGAATTAATTAAACTGTCTGTCTGCATTTTCTTGCATCTCACTGAGTTTTTTAAGAACTGCAATCTTGAATTCTCTGTCATCTAAGTCACATATTTCCATGTCTTTAAGTTCATTTTCTTGAGACTTTTCATTTTCTTTCTCAGCTGCCTTGTTATTTTGGTTATTCCCAAGAATTAATGAATTATTATTTCTCTTCCTAGGCAACTACAGGAGTGGGTTCTGCAACAGGTTGGTAGGAAGAGTTCTTTCTTTTGCTTTCCAGTAGGTGTTGGTAGAATGCTTTATTTTCTCTCCAACTGCAGCCTTTTATTCTCTCTCACACTGTAGTGTTGTATTTTCTCTGCACTCTTCTAGCTTCTCACTCAATGGGGGGATTCCCTAGAAGGTGTGCTTCTTCTCTGTGAGCAGGTTCCCTGTGTCTCAGGGCACCACTTCTGTTGGGTGATGTGGAGAGCTTATGAATTTCCAATGCTCTTCCTGTACCATATTCAGGGCCTGTGTGTTTGAGCGGTTCCATTTACCCCTGCATATACCGGCCCAAATAGGTGTGGGCAGGGGGGAAGTTGGTTGTGAGAGGTGGCTCTTAGCAATGGCGGCAACCACCACCACAGCCATTCCTGCAGCCAAGAACCCCTCCTCGTCACGGGTCCTTGTTGGGCTGCAGGCCAGTGTTCTCACAACTGCAAATATTCTGTTCTTTTGACGTGACACTGCTAGTGTTTTGCTTCTAGAACTGGGCACATAGGGGTAGGGCGAGCTCTGGGAGGATGCCGAGGGGTGGCTAGTCTCCGTGCCTATGCCTTCCATCCTCTGCTTGGCAGTGAGGGCTTACACTACAGTTTTCTTCCCTCAGTCTTTGCTCTGAGGTCTCTGCCGTGAGTTTTGTGTTCAGCCGCATTAGACGTTCTCTACGAAGCATCTTGATTTTAGAAATTGTTCAAAGTGAGTGTAAAAGTTTCTAGAAAGCAAACCTGTGGCTTATTGCTCAAAGCTTACTATTTGCCTGATATGGCATCTAATCCAGTGTTAGAAATTTGTCCAAGGCATTCTTTAGAAACTCTGACTGAGAACCAAGGATAGCTGATTCAGGGCTTGTAACCCAAGCATTTCAGCTCCACCTCCTCTGTAGACTCAGTGGAATATTACTCTGGCGCCTGCAGAAAGCAGGTCTATCCAGATGTCTTGGAATTATCTTTACAGATTGAGAACCAAAAAATTTAAATAGGTTTAACTAACATATGGACTAACAGAATTTTTGTATTATTTAAGAAAATATATAATACACTTTGAGTATAAAGATACATATACATTAAAAGTAAAGGGATGGAGGAATATAAACCATGCTAATCTTAAAGAAAAGAAAGCAGAAGTAGCTATATTAATTTCAGACAGGACAGACCTCAAAGCAAGGACAGAAATGGGCAGTACATAAAGATAAAAAGGTCAATATTGCATGAAGACATAGAAACCTTAATATAGCCCAACATCAAAGCATGAAAATATGTGAAGGAAAAACTGATAAAACTGCAAGGAGAAATAGATCAATCTAGTTTTATAGTTAGAGACCTCAACACTCCTCTAGCAGAAATACTTCCAGTAGGCAGAAATTCAGTATGGACAGAGTTGACTTCAACACCATTAATCAACTGGATATAATGAACATCTATAGACTACTTCATCTAAAAACAGCAGAATACACATTTCTATCAAGCTCACAGGGGATCTTCACCAAGACAAACCACATTCTGGGCTATAAAGCACAACTTAAGAAATTTAAAACAATCATAGACTCATATAAATCATACAATGTCTGCTCTCAGACCACAATTCAATTAAACTAGAAATCAAAAATATAGCTGGAAGATGCCCAAATACTGGAAGATTAAACAACACAATTTTAAATAATGGGTCAAAGTAGAAACCTCAAGAGAAAAACTATATTTTAAACTAAATGAAAATTAAAACACAGCTCATCAAAATTTGTGGGATGCAGTGAAAGCAGTGCTTACAGGAAATTTTATAGCATGGAATGCATATATTACAAAAAAAGAAAGGCCTAAAATCCATCATCTAAACTCCCATCTTAGGAAAGTAGAAAAAGACGAGTAAATTGAGTCTAAAGGAAGAGAAGAAACAATAAAAATTAGAGCAGAAATCAATGAAATTGAAAATAGGAAATTAATAAAGAAAAGGAATAAAACCAACAGCTCTTTCTTAGAAAAGATCAATAAAATTGATATGTCTTTAGCCCGTCTACATGAAAAAAAAAGAGAGAGAATAAGAATTGCTAATATCAGAAATGAAAAATGGGATATCACTACAGATCTCATGGATCTCAAAAAGATAATCAAGGAATACTATGAACAACTTTATGCCCAGGAATTTGATAACCTAGATGAAGTGAACCAGTTCCTTGACAGACACAACCAGACAAAATTCACACTAGAAGAAATAGATAATATTAAAAAGCCTATATCTATTAAAGAAATTGAATCAACAATCGATAACCTCTGAAAACAGAAAGCACCAGGCCCAGATGGGTTCACTGGTGAATTCTGTCAAACATTTAAGGAAAAAAAATTATATCAATTGACTACAATCTCTTTAACATAGAAGAGAATACTTCTTAACTCACTATATGAGGCCAGCATTACACTGATAATCAAAATTAGACAAAAACATTGCAAGAAAACTACAGACCAATATCACTTATGAATATGGATGAAAAAATATTAATCAAAATTATTCTAAATCAAACCCAGCAACATGTAAAATGGATAATATATCATAATCAAGTGTGGTTTATCCCAGGAATGCAAAACTAATTTAATGCTTGAAAAATAATCAGTATAACTTACCACATTAATAGATTATATAAAAAAAGCTATCTGAGGGCTTCCAGTCATGATGGCGGAGCAGGTAAATGGCTGGGCTCACCTCCTCCCACAACCACAGCAAAATTTCAACTAAAGTATAGAACAGCCATCATTGAAAATGGCCTGAAGTCAAGCTGAACAAAAGTCCTCTAACTAAGGATATACAGAAGAAGCCAAGTTGAGACTATTAGGAGGGGCAGAGATGCAAAACAGGCTGGTCCTACACCCACATGTGGTGGTTAAAATTCAGGATGCATATCTCAGCTGCATAGGTCCCATCTAAGGAGTGAGGGGTCTCAGCCCCACACCAAGCTCCCCAGCATAGGGTTACAGTTCCAAGAAGAAGAGTCCCCACATCCTCTGGCTGTGAAAGCCAGGAGAGATTGTGGCTGAGTGAGATGGAGGACTGCTGGAATCCCAGGCATTCCTCTTAAAGGACCTGAGCACAGACTTACTCACTGACAAAGATTCACTTGCACTGAGCTCCAGCACTGGGGCAGCAGCTCGAAAGGCACCAGGGACATAAGGGAAGGAAGTGAATTATCTGGCTTCAGGGTGAGTAATGGAGGGGCAGTTTTCTCCAAGACAGAAGTGCTGGCAGAAGCCATTGTTCTTTGTTGAACCCTCCCATTATCAAGCCTGCATGCACAGGTGGACACCATATATGAGTCCTCATCAACCTAGCTAACACCATTCACCCTGCGCTGGTGATTCCGAGACTTTGCTTCACCCAACTTGTGAGCCCACACAAGTGGCTTTTCCATACAAATGGCCTGTCTTAACTCATGCTGCAGACTTTCCTAAAATCTCTTAAAGGTTCAAAAACCCCAAACAAGCAGCATCTGGTCTCAGCACAACCCATACTGCTTGCTGAGCAGCCCCAAATTGGGCACTAGTGGTAGCCATCCTTGGTTTGCAGCTTAGCCTCTCCCAGGCACCGCCAAGCCCAGCACAAGGGGCAACGATCTGCAGATCACTTTGTAGCTCATACCAAGTGGATCCAGGCAGGACACAGGCAATGGCTCAACTTGACCTGCACTAAAGCCTCTTCAAAAAGGCCCCAGAACAACACATCTTGTGGCCAGTTTCAAAACATAGCAGAGCACCACCTCGCCATCTCCACAAATGACATACCCAAAGGTCAGACTTAGCAGGCACCAGAGCCCCACTAAATCAAATCTTGCTCCATGCATAGGGTCAGTTCCTGCACAATAACTCCTGCACTGTAGTCACGGCCAGCTCTCACAATCAGCCTAAATATCAATCCCTTCCATTGAGGTGACAACAGCAATCAAGACTCAACAGGAGAGCACATACAATCCACACAAGGGACACACCTGGAGCACCTGAAACAGGTGACCAGGGAGACTGCATCACTGGACCTAACAGGACACTTACTACATAAGGTCACTCTTCTAAGACTGGGAGGCATAGCAGCCCTACTTAAAATATAGAAACAAGCACAGGGAGGCAGCCAAAATGAGGAGACAAAGATATATGTCCCAAATGAAAGAACAGAACAAAACTCCACTAAAAGAACTAAACAAAATGGAGACAAGCAATCTACTAGGTGCAAAGTTCAAAACCCTGGTTATAAGGATGCTTCATTATCTCAGTGAAAACTTCAACAAAGAGATTGGAAATGTAAAAATGGAAATAGAAAATATAAAAAAGTACCAGTCAGAAACGAAGAATACAATAACTAAAATGAAGTATACATTAGAGGGAATCAAGAGTAGATTACATGAAGCAGAGGATCGAATCAGTGATTTAGAAGATAAGGTAGTAGAAAACACCCAATCAGAAAAGCAAAAGGAAAAAATACAAAAAAAAAAAAAATGAGGAGAGTTTTAGGGGACTCTGGGCATACCAAGTTTTGCACCATTGGGGTACCAGAAGGAGAAGAGAGAGAGCAAAGGAATGAGAACCTGTTGAAGAAATAATGACTGAAAACTTCCCTAATCTGTCAAAGGAAATAGACATACTAGCACAGAAATCACAGAGTCCGAAACATGATGAACCCAAAGAGGCACACACCAAGACATATCATAATTAAAATGCCAAAGGTTAAAAACAAAGAAAGAATTTTAAAAGCAGCAAGAGGAAAGCAATTAGTTACCTACAAGGGAGCTCCCATAAAACTATTAGCTGATTTCTCAACAGAATCTTTGCAGGCCGAAGGCATTCACATGAAATATTGAAAGTGATGACAAGTAAGGACCTACAACCAAGATTATGCTATTTAGCAAAGCTATCATTTAGAATCAAGGGACAGATAAAGAACTTCGCAGATAAGAAAAAGCTAAAGGAGTTCATCACCACCAAACCAGTATTACAAGAAATGTTAAAGGCACTTCTTTAAGAAGACGAAGGGAAAAAAATCAAGAATTTGAGTAATAAAATGGCAATAACTACATATCTATCAACAATTACTTTAAATGTAAATGGATTAATGCTCCAATCAAAAGATAGGGCAGCTAAATGGATAAGGAAACAATACCATTACATATGCTGCCTACACGAGACTCCTTCAGATCAAAAGACACACATTGACAGAAAGTAAGGGATGGAAAAATATATTTCATGAAAATGAAAACAACAACTACAAAAAAAGCTGCAGTAGCTATACTCATACCAGAAAAAATAGACTTTAAAACAAAGACTATGAGAAGAGACAAAGGACCCTGCAATTCCACTTCTGGGTATTTATCTGAAGAAACTCAAAACACTAATTCAAAAGCACATATGCATCCATACCATTGCAAAATTATTTACAGTGGCTAAGATATGGAGGTAACGTAAGTGTCCATCAACAGATGAATGGATAAAGAAGTGGTACATATATACAATGGAATATTACTCAATCATAAAAAGAATGAAATCCTGCCATCTGCAACAACATGGAAGGAACTAGAGAGTATTATGCTAAGTAAAATAAGACACACAGAGAAAGACAAATACCATATGATTTCACTTATATGTGGAATCTAAAGAACAAAATAAATTAGCCAACAAAACAGAAACAGATTCATAGATACAGAGAACACTTTGGTAGTTGCCAGATGGGAGGGTGTCGGAAGGATGGGTGAAAAAGGGGAAGTGATTCAGAAGTACAGACTGGTTGTTACAAAATAGTCATGGGGATGTAAAGCATAATGAATATAGTCAATAATATTCTAATAACCATGTATTGTGTCAGATTGGTACTAGATTTATCAATGTGATTACTTTGTAAGTTATATCAATATATTACAACTATGTTGTACACCTGAAACTAACATAATGTTCTATGTCAACTGTAATTGCAAAATAAAAAATTTATTTAAAAAATTTTTAAAAAGACATCTGAAAAAAAGAAGTAATCTGATTATATCAATACATATAGAAAAAGTATTATATACACAATGGAACACTACTCGGCCATAAGAAAAGATGAAATACTGCCATTTGTGACAACATGGATGGATCTTGAGATTATTGTGCTAAGCAAAAGATGTCAGACAGAAAAAGTCAAGAACCACATGACTTCACTCATATGTGGGATATGAAACTGAAAACAACAAAGGAACAACACAAATAAGAAACAAAAACTCACAGAAACAGACAACAGTTTGGTGGCTACCAGCGGGTAAGGGGGAAGAGGAAATGATAGAAGAGAGTAAAGGGGGTTAAATATATGGTGACGAAAGGAGAATTGATTCTGGGTGGTGAACACACAATGTGATATATAGATGATCTATTATAGAATTCAAGTACACTTGAAACCTATATAATTTGTTAACCATTGTCACCCCAATAAATTTAATAAAATAAAAAAAAGAAAAAGCATTCAGTAAAATGCATCAATTCATAATACTCTCAACAAACTAGGAAAACAAAGGAAAACGCTTAATCTAATAAAGTGTATCTACAAAACAACCATACCTAACATCATAGTTTACAGTGAGAAACTACCTGAAACACAGCAACAAGACAAGGATGTTTTCTCTAACTGCTACTATTCAACCGAGTACTAGAAGTCCTAGCTAATGCACAAAGGCAGAGAAAGGGAAATAAAGGCATGCAGATTATAAAGGAAGAAATAAAACTGTCTTTATTTGAGTCAGCATAATTATTAACATAGAAAATCCTAAAGAGTCTATAAAATAAACCCACCTATAACTAAGCAAATTTAGCAACATTGCAGGATACAAGATCCACACACAAAAGTCAGTTGGATATTTAAATATCAGAAATAAAATATTGGAATTAAAATCATACACCATTTATAATAACATTTAAAAAATGAAATACTTAGATATTGTGATATCTTTTTAATTTGTCAACTTGCCTGGGATATTGTTCTCAGGCATTCAATAAATCTAGGTGTTTCTGTGAAAGAATTTTGCAAATATAAAGTCCATATCAGTTAATTTTAAGTAAGGGAGATTATCCTGGATAATCTGGGTATGCCTGACTTAATCAGTTGGAAAGGTTTTAAAAGCTAGACTGAGGCTTGAGAGAGAGAGGAAGAAGGAGGGGTAGGAAGAAGAGGAGGAGGAAAAAATTCCACTTGTGACCAATAGCTTCAGCCCATACCTGTGGAGTTTCATCCTGCTGGTGATCTCTTTCTGACTAACCCCCACAACAACATAAATCAATTCCTTGTAATAAATCTAGATAGATAGATAGATAGATAGATAGATAGATAGATAGATAGATAGATAGATAGATAGATCGATAGATCGATCGATAGATCGATAGATAGATAGATAGTTAGATAGGTAATCCATCTTACTTATCCCGTTTTGTGGTTAAAAACTAATATAGGTATAAACCTAACAAAACATTGTACAGGATCTGTATGTTGAAACTGCAAAATATATATGAGAGCAATCAAAGAAAATTTGAATAAATGGAGAAATACACAGTTCATGAGTTGAAATACTCAGTAATGCTAAGATATCAGTTCTCCCCAATTTGATATATAAATCCAACACAATAATCATCAAAATGCAGAAAGCTTTTTTAGACACTAAAAAGCTGATTCTAACATTTATGTGAAAAGCAAAAGGAACTAGAATAGTCAAAAGTGAAAAGAACAAAGTTAGAGGACACATATTATCTATTTTCAATACTTACTGTAATGCTACAGTAATCATGAAAGTGTGGTATTGACAAAAGCATAGACATAGAGATCAATGGAACAAAATACTGAGCCTGGAAATAGGCCCACACAAATATAGTCAACTCATATTTAACAAACATGCAAAAGCAGTTCAATGGAGAAAGTACAGACTTTTCAAAAGATGGTGCTGGAACAACTATATGTCCACATGCAAAAATATGAACCTCAACACATACCTCACACTATATACAAAATTTAACTCAAAACGGACCACAGAACTAATTGCAAAACTATAAAATTTCTGGAAGAAAATGTGGCAGAAAATCTGTGTGACCTTGGGTTTGGCAATGAATTTTTAGATACAACAACAAAAGCATTATCCATAAAAGAAAAAAAAATAGCAAATTAGACTTTAAAAAAATTAAATGTTTTGCTTTTTTAAAGACATTGTTAAAAGAATTAGAAAATAAAGCAAACTACAATCTGGGGAAAAAAATACTTGTAAATCATATGTCCTATAAAGGACTTATACCCAGAACATATAAAGTACTCTTAATTATATGAAAACAAACAGCCTAGTTAAAAATGAAAATCTGAACAAATATTTCATGAAAGAAGATATAGGATAACAAGTAAACATATGAAAAGATGTTCAATATCATTTATCATTACAGAAATGATCATTAAAAGAACAATGAGATTGCTACACATCTATTAGAATGGCTAAGATAAAAAAAACTGACAAGAAATGTTGACAAGAATGGAGAACAACATACACTTTAATCTATCGCTGGTGGGAATCAAAATGGTACAATCATATTGGAAGAGAGTTTATCAGTTACTTATAAAGTCAGACATAGATTTAAATACGACCCAGCTATCACACTAATAGGTATTGCCCCAAGTAAATTGAAAATTTATGTTCACACGAAAACCTACATACACGTGTTTTAGCAGCTTTTCATAATCTCTAAAACCTGTGAGCAACCAAATGCCCTTCAATGGGTTAATAGATAAGCAAACTGTTCATCCATACAATGGAATACTATTCAATGATGAAAAGGAAAGAATTATTGATTTACACAACAGCATGGATGAGTCATAAATACATTTTGCTAAGTGAAGGAAGCCAGACCCAAAAGGATATATATTGTATAATTGCATTTATATGACATTCTGGAAAAAGTGTAACTAACAGGAATGAAAAACAGGTCAACGGTTACCAGCATTTAGAAAAGGGGGAATGGTTGACTATAAAGAAGGTGCACAGGGGAATTTTCACAGGTGGTGAAACCATTCTGTATGGTACTAGGCTAGTGGATATATGACTCAGTGCATTTGTCAAGACCCTAAGTACATCACCAAGAGTGAATTTTAAAGTATGCAAATAAAAAAAAATCAACCAGAATGTCAAGTGGTCTCTCAACAGAATTCAGATTATGACAAATTATTCTGACTATATAAAAAATTTTATTACATGACCTCAGTGAAGGGTATGAGGGAAAAGAAACTAAGTAACTATGGAAAACGGTGTTTGACTGGAAAATATAAGGCTAAAGACAAAAAAGCTGTACATAAACAGTGTACTCTATGGGTAAATTTGTTTCTCAAGGGGTATGAATTAAGAAGTCTGAAAACTTTGCATATATACTATGATTGAATATATAAGTAGATAAATGATAGACAATCGTGTTGTGCTCCTTATCATCAGAGAAAAAGATTAAAAATAAGCTAGGAGAAGACTAGAACAAACCCTGTGGTGCTAGATTAGAGTTGGAGATATCAGTATGAATTCATGTTTAGCTTAATATATATACAAATATATATAGAAAAAAAATATAGATATGTGTGTACACATTGGTTAGTATACATACATATATTTCCTAGTTTTTTTTTTCTCCTGGGACAGTGTAGAAGTTTTGATACCCAAGTAACAACAAGGCATAGTCAGTGCCCAGATTTTTTTTTTTTTAATACCACTCTTTAATAAAAAGAAACCAGGTTTCCTTGGAGAAATAGCTGATTCTGGGACTGGGGAAGAAAATATACAGGGTGACTGTGGACCATTTTGTATTGCCAGAAAGAAAGGAAGTACTCAAATAAATTAAAGAATAAGGCATGTTAAAAGGAAACAGGAGCCAAACTATACGAGCTCCCAATGGCCAAAGCTGGAACAATTTGAGCAAGAAAATAAACAAAATAATACTGGATTATAACCCAAGTGAAAAAGAAACATTGTGGAAATAAATAAAGGCCAACCAAATAAGAGCAAGCAAAGCCAATTTATTCAGAGCTTGTTATAGCAAGGGAGTCAGCCACCATCACTTGTATTTTGGTTTAGCCTCAAAGGCAGGCAGATGTGTGGGAAAGCTTTATGGTGAAAAAAGGGGAAGACTTCAGGTGTGCTCTGATTGGAGGATGTTAGAATGGGGGAGCAGGAGGTGGGCTAATTAGAAGTGGGCATCCTATGTGATTGTTTAGGGGTGCATATTTGGTTTTCTCTGGTTAGTACTAAGTTGGAAACAAGGATAAAAATTAGCAATGTTGTCAGTTGTTAATTAAATCCTGGTCACTTGATACTAATTGCTACAGGAGTTATTGTTTGGCCTCCAGGACTGTTGCTGGAGATAGCAATCTGACTTTCTACAAGTCAGAATTATGGGTAGCAGGCTGGCTTTCTGGGCTGATTACTGGAGATAATGGGTTGGTTTCCTGGGCTGGCTGCTACAGATTGTGGGTCAGAGTTTTATTTTTATATATGATCTTTCCCTTATCCATTTGTACATTCAATCTCTCAATAAAAATGAGTCCATACTACATAAATAACTGTAGAAATAAATATATGGGACAGAAGGGACACATTTCCTTACAGAACATATGTAGATAATACCCATTCCAGGAGGCGAAACTTAATGTTTTTTCCCTTGAGTGTGGACTGGATTTAGTGACTTGCTTCTACCCAATGCAGAAATGAAAACACAGTACCTTTATGGGGGAGAAACTTGGCAAACACCACTTTGGCCAGGTGATTAAGTTAATATCAACAAGTAGTAAGTCATGCTGATAGCATATAGCCCCTGATATGATGTGATGAGAATGGTACTTCACTTCTGTGCTCTTTTTCTCCAAAACCCATAACCTCAATCTAATCATGAGAAAACATCAGAAGAACCTAAATTGAGGGACATTGAACAAAACACCATACCAACATTCATCAAAACTATCAAGGTTATGAAAAGCAAAAAAGATTGAGGAACTGTCACAAATCAGAAGAGATTAAGTAGACACAATGACTAAATATAATATGGTTTCCTGGGATGGAAAAAAAAGACAATAAATTTTTAAAAAGAAGAAGAAAGAGAAAGAAAAATCTAAGGAAATCTGAATAAAGTATAGAGTTTAGTTATTATTTCTGTTAATGTTAAGTTTTCAGTTTTGATAAATCTATCATGGTTATGTAAGATGTTAATAACTGAGGCAACTAGGTGAAGGGCAAACAGAAACTGTACTATTTTTGTGACTTTTCTGTAAATCTGAAAGTATCTAAAAGTAAAGTTTATTTAAAAATTAATATATACCTCCTCAAGTACTTTTAAGTTGAAATTTAAAGTTTTTCATCATAAGTATAAATAGAATATTTCCAACATATTGTAAATATTGTTATTTTACATTAAACCTGTCACATCACTCTTTTAAATATATTCAAAACACTATAGATACCAAACCAATTTGAACCACAATCTTCAATTTAAAAAAAAAAAAAGTGAAAAAGTTCTCCTCTTAACTGTCCGAAATATTAAATAAATCCTTAGAGAGTGATGTCATAGAAATGGCGGCAGTGGGGAGCACTTTTTAACTTCTCTTCCAGATCTTATCACAAACGGGACATCTATAACCCATCAAACGACTCTCTGCTCATCACACAGAACAGCTAAGAGACTCGTGCAAGGATTACTTGAAGGTAGGCAAATTGGGCGAGCAGAAGAGGGAAGGGAGCGGAGTGGCGACGCGGCCCACATCTGCAGTGGTGGAAACTCGGCCCACATCTGCGGCTGTAGAAACACGGCCTGCATCTGTGGCAGTGGAAACGCTGACGGCATCCATAGCTGCAGAGGCGCAGAGGATCGCAGGACGGAACAGAGAACACAAAAGCCAGGAGGTGGGCTCTTTCTGTGCGTCCCACAGCTGATCTCTCTCGCTGAGGGGGCAGCCAGTTGGGCCCTAATTCGGACAAAGGACACAAACTCCATACCTGGGCCCCTCCCCTGACTCTTCCAATCCTACCCCCGTCCTTCCCGAGATTTAAATTGGCCCCTGAACTGAGGAGTAGTGTCAGATTACAGAGGAGACTTAGTGCTCAGGATCTGGGAAGAATGGCGGGCAGCTCTGACCCAGGGAAGAGGCTGGGAAGAGTATGATTTTTGCTGGGCTAGGAGAGAAGAGACTTCTCCACACCCAACCACCACCTTTTCTGGCCTGCGGGAGTGTGACACAGCTGGGCTGGGAGAGAGAAGACCCCTTCATCCCCAGCCCCCACCCTTTCTGGCCTGCCTAGGTCAGGGCAATTACAACTGTGGCGGTACTCCCAGGGATCAGCAGTAAGCGGCAGATGCAGCTCTGGGCTTTCAGCAGCTCAGAAATCTCTCGTCCGCCACACACACACACACACACACACACACACACACACACACACACACACGGAAGAAGTGCCCTAAGACTCAGGAAAACTGGACACAGGGCTGGTGGTGCTACTCTCAGTGCGCATAGGTGCAGGCAAGGGTAAAACCTGCACTGACTTTGTAGAAACTATCACCCAGACACCTCAGCCCCACTCATCTAAATCTGCAGTCCCAACGTCACTCTGGGCACCAGGTGACCTGCTCTGCCTGCACAATACACAAAGGACTCTTTGGTACAGCAAAGGACAACCTGCAGATTACTTGGTGGGCTTAAGCCAAGACTGGCGCTGCTTTTTGTTTTGTTTTGATTTTCTGTTTGTTTTTTGTTCTGTTTTGTTTTGTTTTGTTTTGTCTTTATATCTTTGATATCTTTGCCTGTGTTGAGTGCGGGTTGTCGGTTGTTTATACACGAGAATGTATTCGATTTTTCTTTGTTGTTGTTGTTGTTGTGCTTGGTGATTTGCTTTGTTCTGAAATCGCCCTACCAGGGCCCAGCTTAAGAGGCACAAGATTCAACACACCCAGAGGCCAACCCCAGATCAAACCAGAGTGCTACCAGATTTGACTTACAAGTGACACACCCAGAGGGAATTCTCTACAGGCACAAGAGCCCATAGAGGCCAAACCACATTTAAGCAGTCAACCATCATGCAACAGAAAACCCTGCGGTAGGCAGAGCCAAGTCTCACAACAAGTCAGTCTAGGAGTTAACCCCACTTACTCACAAGCGAAAAGCAACTAAAGATCTTCTTTAACAGGACAATATACACAACACAAGAGTCACATTTGGAGCACACACAGAGGAGAAGAACGAAGTAGCATTCTAAAGGACACATACTACATAAGATAACCCAGCAAGAACCAAGGAATCTAGGAGATCTATCTAATACATCCAAGCAAACACAGAGAGTCAGCCAGAATGGAGAAACAAGAAACATATCCCAAATAAAAGAAGAAACCTCCAGAAATGGAACCAAATGAAACAGAGGTAACCATCCTATCAGAGACAGAGTTCAGAACACTGATGATAAGAATGTTTAAGGAGCTTAGAGAAGACATAAAGAAGGATGTAGAAATCATAATGAACAACCATTTAGAACTAAAGAACACAATTACTGAAATTAAGAACTCACTTGATGGAATTAACAGCAGGTTAGATGAAGCAGAGGATCGAATCAGCGACTTAGAAGACAAGGTAGCAGAGATCACCCAAATGGAACAACAGAAAGAAAAAAGAATAAAAAACAATGAAGATGGTTTAAGAGACCTCTGGGATAACATCAAGTGCAACAACATGCACATCATAGGAATACCAGAAGGTGAAGAGAGGAAGCAAGGGATTGAGAACATATTTGAAGTAATAATGTCCGAAAACTTCCCCAACCTGAAGAAGGAAACCAACGTACAAGCCCAGGAAGTGCAGAGAGTTCCAACCAGGATAAACCCAAACAGGTCCACACCAAGACACATTATAATTAAAATGGCAAAGTTTAAAGACAAAGAGAGAATCCTAAAAGCAGCAAGAGAAAGACAGAGGGTTACATACCAGCGAATTCCCATAAGACTATCAAATGACTTTTCTACAGAAACAGTGAAAGCCAGGAGGGAGTGGCAAAAGATACTCAAAGTCATGGAAAACAAAGCCCTACAACCTAGATTGCTTTATCCAGCAAGGCTATCATTTAAAGCTGATGGAGAGATAAAGAGCTTCCCAGAAAAGAATAAGCTAAAGGAATTTATTACCACCAAGCCAGCATTGCAAGAAATACTAAAAGGATTTCTGTAAATAGAAGAAACATGAAAACAATCTAACTACAAATTTAAAAATGTCAATAACTACGTATTTATTGATAATCACTTTAAATGTAAACGGATGAAATGCTCCAATCAAGAGACATAGGGTGGCTGAGTGGATAAGAAAGCAAGACCCTTGTATATGCTATACACAAGAGACTCACCTCAGATGAAAAGACACACACAGGCTGAAAGTGAAGGGTTGGAGTAAGATATTTCATGCAAATGGAAATGAGAAAAAAGCTGGAGTTGCAATACTTATATCTGACAAAATAGACTTTAAAATGAAGAACATATTAAAAGATAAAGATGGACACTATATAATAATAAAGGGATCGATCCAACAAGAGGACATAACCCTAGTAAAAAACTATGCACCCAACATAGGAGCACCTAAATATATAAAACAGATATTGACTGACATAAAGACAGAGATCAACAGTAACACTATCATAGTACAGGACTTCAACACAACTCTGACTACAAGGGACAGGTCTTCCAGACAGAAAATCAATATGGAAAAAATGACCTTAAATGACACATTGGACCACTTGGATTTAATGGATGTTTTCAGAGTATTTCACCCCAATGCTACAGAATACACGTTCTTCTCAAGCGTACATGGAACATTTTCCAAGATAGACCATATGTTAGGCCACAAAACAAGTCTTGATAAATTTAAGAAAATTGAAATCATACCAATTGTCTTCTCTGACCACAGTGCTATGAAATTAGAAATGAACTAGAAATAAAATTAGAAATGAACTAGAAATGAACAAGCTATGAAATTAGAAATGAACCACAGGAAAAAAAACTGGAAGACACACCAATTCATGGAGGCTGAATAACATGTTACTAAATAATGAATGGGTCAACGAGGAGATCAAGGAAGAAATCAAAAGATATCTCGAGACAAACGAAAATGAAAACACGACGACCCAAAATCAATGCGATGCCGTGAAAGCAGTCCTAAGAGGGAAATTCATAGCATTGCACGCCTACCTAAAGAAACAAGAAAAATCACTAATCAACAGTTTATCTTCACACTTAAGGGATCTGGAAAAAGAACAGCAAAATAAGCCCAAAGGGAGTACCAGAAAGGAGATAATAGAGATCAGAGTAGAAATAAATGAAATAGAAACCAGAATAACAGTACAAAAGATCAATGAATCCAAGAGTTGGTTCTTAGAGAAGATAAACAAAATTGACAAACCTTTAGCCAGACTCATTAAAAAAAAAGAGAGGACCCAAATTAATAAAATCAGAAAGGAAAGAGAAGTGACAACAGACACCGCAGAAATACAAAAAAATTTTAAGAAACTACTAAGAGCAACTATATGCCAACAAATTTGACAATCTGGAAGAAATGGACAATTTTCTAGATGCGTAGAACCTTCCAAGGATAACTCAAGAAGAAACAGAAAACCTGAATAGACTGATTACCACCAGGGAAATTGAATCACTATTCAACAATCTCCAAACAAACAAAAGCCCTTCACCAGATGGCTTTACAGGTGAATGTTACAAAACGTTCAAAACGGAATTATCACCTATTCTCCTCAAGCTCCTCCAAAAAATCCAGAAGGAGGGAAGACTCCCAAACACTTTTTACGAAGCCACTATCACCCTGATCCCAAAATAACACAAAGACACCACAAAAAAAGAAAACTACAGGCCGATATCTCTAATGAACATAGATGCAAAAATCCTCAACAAAATATAGCGAACAAAATTCAGCAATACAGGTAAAAGATCATACACCACGATCAAGTGGGATTCATCCCTGGTATGCAAGGGTGGTTCAACATCCGCAAATCAATTAATGTGATACACCACATTAACAAAATGAAAAATAAAAATCACATGATCATATCAATAGATACAGAAAAAGCATTTGATAAAATCCAGCAGACATTATGATAAAAACCCTTAAGAAAGTGGAAATAGAGAGATCATATCTCAACATAATAAAGGCCATATATGATAAAACCACAGCTAACATCGTATTCAATGGGGAAAAGCTAAAACCATTCCCCCTAAGATCAGGAACAAGGCAAGGTTGCCCACTATCTCCACTTCTATTCAACATAGTGCTGGAAGTTCTAGCCACAGCAATCAGACAAGAAAAAGAAATAAAAGGCATCCAAATTGGTAAGGAGGAAGTAAAATTATCATTGTATGCAGATGATATGATACTATATATAGAGAACCTTAAAGACGCCACCAAGAAGCTATTAGAGCTGATAGATGAATTTAGTAAAGTAGCAGGATACAAAATTAATATTCAGAAATCAGTTGCATTTGTATATACCAATAATAAAACATCAGAAGGAGAAATTTTTTAAAAATCCCATTTACAATTGCTCCAAAGACTATAAAATACCTGGGAATAAATTTAACCAAAGAAGTAAAAGAACTGTACTCAGAAAATTATAAGACACTGAAGAAAGAAATGAAAGAAGATATAAATAGATGGAAACACATATCATGCTCATGGATAGGAAGAATTAATATAGTTAAAATGTCCATGCTGCCTAAGGCAATATACATATTCAACGCAATTCCTATCAAACTACCAACGATGTTTTTCACAGAAATAGAACATATAATCCTAAAATTTATATGGAGCCATAAAAGACCCCAGGTAGCCTCAGCAATCTTGAGAAATAAGAGCAAAGTGGGAGGTATAACAACACCTGACATCAAATTATACTACAAGTCTACACTAATCAAAACAGCATAGTACTGGCATAAAAACAGACACATAGATCAATGGAATAGAATAGAGAGTCCAGGAATAAATCCATGCCTATATGGTCATTTAATCTACGACTATGGAAGCAAAAAGACACGGTGGGGTAAAGACAGTCTATTCAATAAATGGTGCTGGGAAACCTGGACAGACACATGCAAAAAAATGAAGCTGGACCACCTCCTTACACCATATAAAAAAATAAATTCAAAATGGCTTAAAGACTTAAATGTAAGACCTGAAACCATAAAATTCCTCGAAGAAAATATATGAAGAAACTTCAGACATTACCCGGAGTAAGATTTTTACTGATATATCTCCTCGCGCAAGGGAAGTAAGAGAAAAAATAAACATGTGGGATTATATCAAACGAAAACATTTTTTCACAGTAAAGGAAACCATCAATAAAACTAAAAAGGACTCTACTGAATGGGACAAGATATTTGCCAATGATATATCTGATAAGGGGTTAATATCACAAATTTATAAAAAACTCACTCAACTCCAAACAAACAAACAACCTAGTTAAAAAATGGGCAGAGGACATGAAGAGACATTTTTCTAAAAAGGACATACAGATGGCTAACCGACATATAAAAAAATGCTCAAACTCACTAATCATTAGAGAAATGCAAATAAAACCCACAATGAGATACCACCTCACCCCAGTCAAAATGGCTATCATCAATAAATCAACAAACAACAAGTGTTGGTGCGGACATGGAGAAAAGGGAATCCTTGTGCACTGTTGGTGGGATTGCAGATTGGTGCAGCCACTATAGAAAACAGTATGGAGGTATCTCAAAAATCTGAAAATGGAACTACCTTATGATCCATTTTCATAAGGAATGAGAGCAATTCCACTCTTAGGTATCTATCCAGAGAAATCTAAAACTCTAATTCAAAAAATTTAATGCCTCCCCATGATTATTGCAGCACTATACACAATAGCCAAGACATGGGAACAACCGAAATGCCCATCGGTAGACGACTGGATTAAGAAACTGTGGTACATTTATACAATGGAGTGTTACTCAGTCATAAAGAAGAAAGAAATCTTACCATTTGCAACATGGATGGACCTAGAGAACATTATGTTAAGTGAAATAAGTCAGACAAGAGAAAGACAAATACAATATGATCTCATTTATATGTGGAATCTAAAGAAAAGAATAAGTGAATGAACTAATCAGAAACTGTTTTGGAAACATAGAGGAAACACTGAGGGTTGCTAGATGGGAAGGGTGTGGGGATAATGGGGAAGGTGAGGGGATTAGAAAACAGTCAATAACCACAAGATGACCACGGTGTTCTGAAAATTAATTTGGGGAATGTAATCAATAATGTTGTAAAGATTTTGTAGGGTATCCGATGGACACTTGTCTCATTATGGAGACCATCTCAGGGATGATGTAGATGCCTGATCACTGCATTGTACACCTGAAGCTGAAGCTGAACAATAATGAATGTCAACTACAAGTTTGTATGTATATGTATGTATATATATATGTATGTGTATATATATATATATATATATATATATATGTTTGTATATGTATGTACTTACAAGAAGCGGAGTACAGCATTAGGAATAGAGACAATGGAAATGTAATGGCTCTGTGCGATGTCAGAGAGATAGTGGATGGGGGGAGGGGGGTTCACACAGTGTGAGGGATATTAAAGATAAATGCCGAAGTATTATTTTGTCTTGTGCACCTGAAACTAATAAAAGTAAATAATAAATAAATCCTTATTCTCCTTCATCACATATTTCTAAATTATTCCCCTATATAATTTAATACTATTGAGATACTTTTTATGCTTTAAAGTTCCATTGATTACCCTAACATAACTTTCTACATTAAGAATATGTACATAAATTGAAACTTTAATTTTTAAAATTACCCATGACATTAAGGCTTAACTGTTAATTATAATTAGATATCATCCAGAAAAAAATTTGTATTAGTAATACACATTTAATCAAAATGGACTATATTACAAAAATTTGAAAATTATCAAAACTTAACAGCAATTATTTATTGGAAATACATGTCTCAATGAGAATGATAGATTAGAGGATATTTTTGCCTTAAACAGGTCCTTTGACACCAACATTTGGAATTTTCCCTCTGTTTGTTACTCAGGACTGTAATACTCATGGAAAAGCTACATAGCAAGATTCTGATTGAGTGATAAGTGTGCCTTTCTTTTGTAAAATAGAATAAAGGAAAATGTGAAATAAAAAAGAAGTGTGGTAGTTTAGCTTGAGGCATTGACCCAAGTGCATTTTCACACAGAAAATACAGAAAAGAATAAATATGAAAGTTTGGGATTTATAAAGAGGTCCCCTTAAAACCATCCATTCCTGTGTCCCACTTACAAAGACTTCTTATATCCCTAAGAGTCCAAATTCCCCAGTCTGAATGCTACCCTTGTAAGAATACTGAAAGGGTTGGAGTTTATCCCACGGCCAAAGAGAACAATTGGAGCTACGAAGCAGAAAAGATTTAGTACATTAGAAATAGAATCAGGGCTATTATTTCCAGGATGGATGAAAGAAAAGAGGAACTGGAGTAGTAGTTGAGTTGGTACAGAAATCTTACAGGAGTCCTTATGTGCAGCTCCAGCTCTCTTCCTAGGCAGGTTCTTATTTATCAGACAATGAGACCCATTAAGGGGTAATCATCTCCACAAAGAGCCATTTCCCCTGGTATTTCAGTTCTATAAGCATCAAGTAATTCTCATTCCAGCAAGTTGAACCTATTCAGACAAAACAGAGCACATTATAGAACCATAGTCCCTGTGATACAACACAGCATGATGAGTCTAAGCACCTTCTTGTCTCTGAATTTGGACAAGGACAACAAAAGCAAAAATAAACAAATGGGACTACATCAAACTGAAAAGCTTTTGCACAGCAAAGGAAACGATCTCAAAACAAAAAGGCAACATACTGAATGGGAGAAGCTGTTTGCAAATGATATATCTGAAAAGGGGTTAATATCCAAAAAATAGTTAAAAACTCATACAACTCAATAAAAAGAAATCCAATCGAAACTTGGGCAGAGGACCTGAATAGATATTTTTCCAAAGAAGACATACAGATGGGCAACAGCACATGAAAAGATGCTCAACATCACAATCATCAGGAAAATGCAAATCAAAACCACAATGAGATATCACCTCACACCTCTCAGAATGGCTATTATTAAAAAGACAACAAATAGCAAATATAATACTAGTAATGATTTGAAGAAAAGGGAACCCTTGTGTGCTGTTGTTGGGAATGTAAATTGGTACAGCCACTATGGAAAACAGGATGGAGACTCCTGAAAAACTTAACAATAGACTTGCCATACAATCCAGCAATTTTACCTCTGCGTTTTTATCTGAAGAAATAAAAAATACTAATTTGAAAATATATGTGCACCCCTATTCTCATTGCAGCGTTACTTATAATGGCCAAGATATGGAAGCAAACTGTATTCATCAATAGATGAATGATTAAAGAAATGTGATAGATAGATAGATAGATAGATAGATAGATAGATAGATAGATATACATACAATGAAATATTGCTCAGCCATGTCAAAGAATAAAATCTTGCCATTTGAGACAATATGGATGGACCTAGATAGAGGGTACCATGCTAAGTTAAATAAGTCAGAGAGAGAAAGACAAATACTGTGTGATTTTACTTATATGTAGACTCTAAAAACACAAAGCAAATGAACAAACAAAACAAAACAGAAACAGACTCATAGACATAGAGAACAAACTAATGGTTGCCAGGGGGAGGATGGTGAAGGAATTGTCAAAACAGTGAAGGCGATTAAGAAGTACAAACTTCCAGTTGTAAAATACATAATTCAGGGGGATGTAATGTACAACATAGGGAATATAGTCAATAATATTGCAATAACTTTGTACAGTGACAGATAATTACTAGGCATAATATAATGACTATTTTGTAAAGTACATAAATATTGAATCACTATGTACACTTGAAACTAATATAATACTGTATGTCAACTATAGTGAAAGAAAAAAAGAAGTTGGGGAAATAACTTCCTGAAAGATAAAAGGAGAGGAAGTAGGATTGGGTAGTGGGCACCTCAGCTGGCAAGTCAGACCTGACAAAGTCTTGGTCAGCCCATCAGGGAGCTCCAGAGCAAAGATTGCCCATTAGAGGAGCCTCATATTGGAAAGAAATGGCCAGGCCCTAGTAAGCACAATCTTGCTCAATCTCTGGCTGGGTGGCTGTGCAGAAACTGTACAGCCTCTACTCAAAAGTAGAGGTGGACCCTGAAGGTGCTGCCACTGAATAGGAAGTTTATTTTTGAAGCAATGTCTGACTGGCATAGCTCCATGACTGCCAAAGAGAGACACTGCAGAATAATCAAGAACTTTTCCTAGGTGGCAAATTTCCTTTGAAGCATGGCCTTCCTTTCTTCTGGGTACTGAGTATAAGAATGAGCAAAATGATTACCATGGTTTTTTTAACCCTTTAAATTGTGAAATACAACACTCATTAAGAAAATTACATAAAACATACATGTGCTACTCAAGAATTTATCACAAAATGAACATCCATGTAACCACCATCAAGATAAACGGAATATTTCCAGCCTCCCAAAGAATTTCCATGTACCCTTTGCCCCAAATACTAGCTCCCTTTCCCCACAAAGGTAACCACTATTTGATTTTATCATTAAATAATCTAGGTGGCACTTTGATTGTTCAAGGAAATAGGTTAAACCAAGCTTCTGCCCAAACTCAAGAAAATTGAATTTGGGTGGTCATTAATATTGTTAATGATTCCTTCAAATATAGGTCTCTTTTCAATCTTAAGGTTTTACTAATGGATCACAAAGAAGCTGAAAAACAGGAAGTGAAGGTAAAGTAGTAGGACCCTAACCAATTCTGCGCCCATCTGAAGTCAAAACAATACCCGTACATGTAAAGTTATAAATTATGTAGACAGAGAGGATGAGAGATGATTAACTAAACTCTGATTCACTACCAGGTTTTCAGAAACACTTTTGGCATAGATCAAGGTAAACTTGCTACCATTGTCAAGGCCAGCATTCCCCAAGAGGATGATAGGTTTAGCTCCCTAAAGTGCCAGACTTGTCCTCCGGTATTAAGACTATTCTGAAAGTAGCTGGTTCAGGGTCCAGGAACCAGGACTCATCTTCCATGTGTTATTTATTAACCTTTTCTTTAAAATAATATGTTCTTGTAAAATTAAATCTGCATAGAAATAACAAGTGAAGTTCCTCTCTCAGGTTAGATTACCCCAAAAGTAGGCCCTGAGATTAGGATTTGGGGACAAGTAGTTTATCTGGAAGGTCAAGGAACACAGTGAGGGAGCACAGAAGAAGGAAGTCAATAAAGGATGTGTTGATGAGCAGGTTCTCACTGGGCGCAGGTGGAGCCAATTCCCCTGTGAATCTCTAGTAAATCATGTAGAAGAGAAATTGGCAAACTCCAGCCCAAGAGCCAAATATAGCCCACTATTTGTATAAGCACAGTTTAAATGGAATAGAGTCATGCCATTTTTATGTTTTCTGTGAGTTGAATAATTACGACAAATAATATCACCCCTGAAAGACTAAATTATTTACTATCTAGCCCTACAGAGAAAGTTTGCCAGTCTATGGTATAAAACATGCCTCAGAGTTGTCCCACCTGAAGGTGAGGAAGCTGAAGTATTTAACTACACTCTTTCCTCATTGGCTGAGGACTGCCCTGGGGGTGCTAAATCCTCAAACCTTCTGGCTTACTCTGTAGGGAGGTCAGAGGAAGCCCTGCTATAGAGAGTCACGCGTACTTGCAGTAAGAAACTGTAGGTATGTACAGGAACAATGAGTACTAAGGATATATGAGCAGAACAATAATAGCATCTGCTACAATTCTGATCCACATACCCATCAATTTCAATCCCCGTAGGTAACCACTTTAACAGTTTGGTGTGTATCTTTCCAGAAGTTTTTCTGTGTATGCAGA
Source organism: Rhinolophus ferrumequinum (assembly GCF_004115265.2). Lineage (NCBI taxonomy): Eukaryota > Metazoa > Chordata > Mammalia > Chiroptera > Rhinolophidae > Rhinolophus > Rhinolophus ferrumequinum. Next base: position 90,192,792 of record NC_046284.1, on the reverse strand, counting down.
ATGTGTTATATATATTTCGGTTTACTAGCTTATTTGGGAGTTGATGCCAGGGCAGGCATGAACGAGCAGGGAGTGAGAGAGAAGGAAGAAGAAAACTCTAATAAATCTTTATGTTATTGTGCTGGTAAGTGCTGTGGGCAACTGGGGACCCTCCGGGTGCTTTAGAATTGACCCTTTATTGCTGGCTGAAGTGGAAAGTGTTAATTTCTGGTTAGTATGGGGCTGACCTCCAGGAGGACTAAATAAGTTTCTGTGGCTTTGGAGAAAGCTCTGAGGCAAAAATGCTAGAGCCATTGTCGTGCAGGGTGTCATGCAGGACGATAGTCTCGCTGGTGGCTAGGTTGGAGAAACAGGAAGCAGGAGCCACACAATTCTCAACCCTCACTGCGCCGCTTGCAGGCTCAGCCACCATCTTCTTGCTAGCCCCCATTTTTTGCTAGCCTAGCCACGGCAGTTATATTAGTGCCCAATGGCTCACTGGTTACAGCTGACGGCCAACTAGCCACAGCTGATGGCCATTTGATCACAGTCGACGGCCATTTACTACCTGAGCCAGCACCTTTCTATGTGAGGCCGAGAACCTGGAAACTGCTTTTTGGGGCTCTGTCCCCACAGCCATAAAGCAAGCATTTCAAGTAAGATGTTGACAATACACATGGAAACTGTCCAACATAGCTGCATGTGGGGACAGAGTCCCAGAGAGCAGTTTCCAGGCTCTCGGCCTCACGTAGAAAGGTGCCGGCTCAGGTAGTAGATGGCCGTCAGCTGTAACCAGTTAGCCAATTAGCCACTGATATAACTGCCATGGCTGTGCTGGTTAGTAGAGTCGGTTCAGTGGGTTGACAGGCAGACAAGCGGACAGCAGGTTGTGGGTCATGTGAATCCAGCCTCCAGTGAGACTATAGTGGTATGACTCCCCTACCTATGGCTCCATGGGTGTTCCTTTTTGGCCTAGCCATATCCTGCGTTCTTGTGTTGGGAGCGGGAACTGAGACCCCACAGGCCGCCCCGCACAACAAATGGCACAGCGAGCAGGGTCCCCTGCATGACACTGCACTTAAAATCAGGGATAGGCAATAGGATTGTGCCTAGGGAACCAACACTGTTTACTACAAGCCTAAATCATGTTCACATAATTAATTACTTGTGTGACCCTAATAAATCTAGTTGGATGAGAAATAGTCAACTATAGGAGCAATGAGTCTTAAGATACTCTGGGATAGCATCTTATCCTTTTACCTGCCTTTGAATAGGCATGCCCTTAAATTATCTTAGCCAATCTTTATGATAGACATAACATGATTACCTCCTTTGTTCAGTTCTCTTTTAACCATTTAAATTTTAAATGCTATCACCCATGATGCAAAACATCTAAATTTGTGGTTTTAATGTGAAAGGAAGCAATTACCATATTATTCATTCTTCTGCCTAAAAAAGTAAACAAGTATATCTTTGTCATAGTGACTGTTGGTGAAGAATCTATGTGATTACTTTTCACAATGACAGAGATGAAATGAGTTGTATTCATCTTGGGTGATTTTGCTTTCTCTGAAGATAAATTTCAGCAGGATTTTGCATCCATTCCTTTCTCCATCTTGGGCCTTCAATCTTTATAGAGCCTTGGGTGTCACATTCTTTGCCTAACACTGTGATTTGGGCTTAATAGATATTCAATAGCCATTGCTAAAACTAAGGGTCAATTCTTTCATCAGTACTTCAGAGTATCCAACTGTGACTGGACCAAATATCATCCTGTACTTTGTGGGTTTCCCATTCTGGCTTATTCCAGGCAGCTAAGGAACATGCAGGGCTGAAAATGAAATTCTTCCATGCAAAGTGGTTAATGTTCCAGAAAACAGCACTGCAAAGATACTGAAAACTTAATTCACATCTCTTGATTTGTGATGTGTGGAACTCAGAAGAAAAACATGCATATATTTATTTTTCCCATCTATCTGTCAGTACAGATTAGAGTGAAGGGTGTATACAAGGCATGATGCAGTAGTGCCTCAGTCCAGTTAACATGCCTTGAACCTCACACAAACGCCCAACAACACAAGAACAGAAGAGCTGGAAACTCAGTAGAGACTGGGTCTCAGCAGTGTCTTAAATTAGCCTGGGTTCAAAAAAACAAAACAAAAAACAACCCATTAGACCAGTGTGGAGATCTGATGATGGGGAATCATGGCCAAGATAAACAAGGCAGAACATCAAAGACTATTAGACAGTTCCTCTTGTATGCTAAGAGGGTCCCATCCCTACTCTGGGAATCTGTGAATACCAGCTGTTAACTACAGCCCTTTGCAGAAAGATGACTGTGTGGCTAATTTGGAGGGGAGAAGCAGCTTGGTGGAACAGAGTGGTGGATATCAAAGGAGTTGTTATAATTAGACCAAGTTTAAATAAAGACATTTCAATAAAAGATTAAAAAAGAGAAAGTCCTTGAAGATGGAAACAACTTATTTTAAATGAGTCATAGCATTGAAGTCTTGGGCTGTGACAAAATGAAAATGGTACAATACTTCAGCTCCACGGGAGATTTGGAAATGATTTTTGGCCCAGCTGGCTTTAGATTCACAGAAGCAGACATGGTTTTCTTTGTTTCCCAGGATTAAGTCCTAGAAATGTACCCCTTTTGTGTGGCAAATAAGAGAAGGAATTGTACTCCTCAACTCTGTTCATCTCAACTGCATGGTAACTATAAGAGCCATCTGTAGATGGATTGACTACCAAGTTACAGGTGAGTATGGTGTTAGGTGAATGTTTTCTGACAGAAAAACACGATGGATAGCAGTGAATACTGAGAATTGCATTGTGTAGGCAGCCTTTAGGAAATGAACTTTTATTCACCACCTCCACTGTTGAAACTTGGGCTTGTTCTTAGCATAGAAAAAATTTAAACTACAATTAAGAGTCATTTGTAACATTGATTTACACTGGAATCCTTTCAGCATTGATGTGTCTTCTCCCTGATGTCAACAAGGTTGTCATGGAAACAAAGAATCAGTAGATTAGAGCATCTAATTCTCTCTCATAAAAAAGTGAAATACTCATCATAAAAAAGTGAAAATCTGAGACAAGAATAATCATTTGGGGGAGGGGTGAATACTGGCACCTCAGGATGTATGAGGATCTCTGGAGGGAAGAGAGGCGGGGGGAGAGAGGGTAATGAGAACACTTGAAAAAAGAAATCAATACTTGGCAAACAAAAGTATTAAGAGATCATATTATTACACCTGACCTCTTTAATACAAACCAAAAGAATATCAGTTACCTCTCAACCCGATAATTAAAAATAAGAAAAGAGTGACGTAGAATTACAGCAGAAACAATCAAGAGGGGAGTTGTATTGTGGTCTCAATTAGTGGCAAAGGTGACCTAGAGAGGTTCAGAGGAGAAGAAATGCATAATGACTCTTAAAAATAAGCCAAGCATATTATTTTAAATGAACCATTAGAAATAAAAAAATTAATAGCATAAGCGAAAACTGAATTGCATGATAGAGTTCAGGCAAAAATTACCATTTGTTTATTTTTCAGTCTCTTTGATAGGAAGGTCAGAGAACTCAATACTGTATTAAAATGCAATTTTTATGCCTGTGAACCTACTGTTGCTGCTGATGTAATAATCTTCTTGGAAAAGACAGATCAGCCTAGCTATGGGCTTCAGCACAATCAATGTTTGTTGCACAAAAGTCTCCAGCCTTCCTGAAGATTCTCTGACCATTTTCTGTGCCTTTCTTTGTGGAAAAAAAAAATCTACTTAAGGAAAATACCAATTTCCTGGAAGAATGAGACTGACCAAGAACTATTTGCTTTGCTATCAATTCTGCAGATCATATTTTAAATTTACAGCTTTGTCTGTATTCGGGTGTATGGAAGACAGGGTAAGAGGACAAGGGAGCAAATGCTATTTTCTTCTCATTTAAGAATACATATAGTTAGTGGGTAGATTGATATTTTAATAGTTGGTTTTAACTGGTTGCTTTTTTGGATTAAACAAGTGCCTTTAACTGCCACCTGACTTTTGAATGAGAGAGGGTGTGGGTTGTAGTTTATTTTCAACCCTGCTTATTTATATCTAGGTAATAGAAAGGTGAATTATAGCTAGCTGTTAAAAATATACAGAAAATCTAATCAATATAACTCATCAAAGTGAAGAAAGGGATAGTATATATAAGAGTGAGAAACTTACAACTAAAATGTTTTTAAATTCAAGGGTATATGAAAGTATCAATCAAAACTTATTCCATAGAAAACACAACTAGGCAAGGATTCAGGAAACTGTTTTTTAGGGGGGTCTCTGCCTTTATATGAGTTTTTTATTGTCAAAATAATTCCCTGTAATAAAACCACGTTATAACTCAGTGGACTAAAATAACAACCACTTATTTTCACTTACACATATGTAATTGAGGCTGTGTTTGGTTGGGTAGCTCTACTTTAATCTGAGGCTCTAGCCTGGCTTATTTCTTTGCTGCAGGGGCACAAGTCTTATCTATGTGTTATCCTATTGTGGCACTCAGCTGAAGAGACAGCACCTAGCCAGGACAATGGCAGAGACACCAAAAGATAAACTCAATTGCAGAAGTGCATTTCACATTTCTGCTTGCATCAAGTTTCTATCATATCATTGGCTAAAGCAAGTCACATGGCAAAGCAAAAAAATGAGGGGTAACACAATACACTCATTCCACTCTGAGGCCAAAGCAAATCACATAGACAATCCCAAAGTCAATGTTTCAAAGGAATATGTTTTTCCCATAGGTGTGAGAGAAAAGGAGTAAATATTTTTGAACAATAATCTGCTACAGTTATAACTACCTATATGATTTTGAGCATATCATTCAATATCTCTTATCTAAAATTTTTTCAACGTAAGTGAAGAAAATAGAGACACAATATGATATCATGGGAAGCATGAGTTTAGATTTGTACAGACCTTATTAAAATCTCAGGGATTGTCAAGGATTAGCTATGGCTCTTGAGCAAATCACTAAATCTGATTCTCAGATTCTTACTTGCATTTCTTTCCAGGGGAAATATTATTATCTATTGTTGCAAACAACCCCAACACTCAGTGACTTAATACAATAAAAGTTTATTTCTCATTTCTGATATGATCTGATGCAGTTACGGAAACTATCCTGGGCAACTTGCCTCTAAACCAATGGTTAACAAACTATAATCCATAGGCCAAATCTGACCAGCTTGTTTTTATAAATAAAGTTTTATTGGAACACAGCCACACCCACTCATTTATGTATTATCCATGGCTACAATAGCAGAGTTGAGTTTTTGCAACAGAGACACCAAAAGTATTTACCATCTGGCCTTTTATAGAAAATGTTTGTCAACCCTTCATCAAATCAATAAAACAGGGATTGAGGCTCCTTCAATCATGGTCCACTATAATGGATTCTTTCACTTCTAGCCACTCAGACAGAGAAAAGAGAGAACATGGGTAGGCTTACTGTCTACTTCACTACCTTCAACCAGAAGTGAAACATACCACTTCTCACAGTCCACTGGACAGAACCAGTCCCATGACCAACAAGCTGCAAAGCAGGCTGGGAAATATAGAGGACATTTTAAAACTTTCTATTAAATGAAATAAAATTAAAATGAAGAATTTCAAACAAAATAGCCCCATGTAACATCGATAACAGAAATATTTAGAGCCTTCAACACTAAAATTGATAAAAGTAAAAACATGAAAATAAACATCCAACTCAAAAAGGAAAAAAGATCAATAAAGCAGAAAAATAAAATACTAAACATAAAAGTAGAATTAATGAACTAGAAAAAAGAAAACAATAGAAATAATATATAAATAACAAGCCAATTCCTTGAAAAATAGACAAACTATGATCTAAACTAGTGAAAAGAAAAAAAGGAATAATAATTAATAAAAATGATTGCTTGTGGAGATAGGGTGAAAGGAGTACAGATAAAAGGAATGAAAGTAAGGCTTCTCTGAATATCGTTTTTTTAAAGTAAAGTTTTGACTTTAAACAGCTTAAATGTCTTATATACAAAAAATAAATTTGTATCCAAAAGAAAAGTAAACAAAATTTACAACTGAATACAGATAAAAACAGAAAATCTAATTCTGTATGACACTGGTAATAATCACATACAAAAAGAGTTATTTCAAGTGACTTTTTCACATAGATACCCATACACCCTTAGGTATTTACAAAGTATGTACAGACAGATCTGTTTATGAAATAGTTGAGACAAAAAGAACAGGCAAAAATCTTAACTTAGTCATTAAAATAGGGGGAATACTGGTATTGCAATTTTGCTATTGTATGTATATTGTAGGATAAGCAAGGAAGTAAATAGTCAATCTTTTAGGTAACCAAAATTTTAGGGACCAAAATTTTAAGTGTTAGAGAAAAGAAAAAACAAATATAAAATCAAATAAGATAAAACCCTGTAGTATTAAATTTCGAAGTATATTTTAAACAATTCATATTAATATATGCTAGTTCTATCCCTGAAAGGTATTAGAAGCAATGACATCTCAGTGGAATTGAAGATATAGCTAGCACTTAACTTTTGATCTATAGGAACCATTTCCCATTAGACAAAACTTGTGTGGAGAATTGGCTGAATCCACATTTGTGGCAGGGAAAATAAAAGGGAAGCTTAAATGACTTTGTGCTAGAAAGCAAGGAAGGGCTCATAGAATAATGGGGACATGTCAAAAGGATACAGGAGCCAGCATGAAAGAACTCACACTTGCCAAATTGAGGACAATTTGAGCATAAAATGAATAGTGACTCTCAACTGATTATGAAACACTGAAATAATTTAAATACATGAATCCATAGTGATAAAATAATGTAATATTTTTAGACAGCTATTTTTGAAGAATCTGTAGTTCATTCCCAGCTAATAAGGGAAACTCATTTTTATAAATGAAAGCCAGTTAACAAAATGACAGAATTAGGAAATCAGCATTTTTGCAACATTCAGTGAAATACTTGATTCAGCAAATATTACAGGTTAGTAGCAATAGCTGTAATCAGGCAAGTAGAGGAGTGAGTATTTCAGGGCTACCTTAGGGAAGGAACCCAGGGTCTCAGGGCATAAGATCAGGGTCATGTGCCATTAAAAGAAAGTTTGGCAAGACTAAACAGGTTGTCAGGTCCCCAGTGAAGATAATAGTATTCTAGGGACTTAATTCTGAGAAGGAATTAAAAGTAAAGTTAGGAATGGGAGAGCAGCAGCCTAGGCCTATGAACTGGGTTAGTGGGGAAAGCTGCAGCTCATTGAGCATGAATTATGTCCAGTTACAGCTCACCCAGGCATACCAGCTATCACAAACTGGAACAATAGTAGAGCTCACTGCTAGTGAGTTTAGGGCTCATTAGAACTCATTATGAATCACGATTATCATCAGCATGATATTCTTGAAGGACCCTGGTCAAACTCCTCTTTATAGTCCTGAAATGCCCTGAATGCTTATTAATATTTGTTCTTCCTTTAGGTAAAGTATGATGTAGCACTTTACTACGTAAATCAGCATTAGTATCACCTAGGAGCTTGTTAAAAATACAAATTGTAGGCTCTTCCTCAGACCTACTGAAATTGACTCTTCATTTTAACAATATCCCCAAGTAACTTTTACGCATATCCAAGTTTGAGAAGCCTTGGTATGACAAACACTTGGAGGAACTTAGCTGAAACAGCAGGCCTAGAGGATGTCACAGAGCTGTGCAAGATGGTTCCTGGCATGTCCCAGTATCCTCCATCAAGAGTACATCCCACCTCACCCCCCTCTTTTCCTTTCTGAAATTCATATCACTGGCTTGGGAACAGATGCTTCCCACTTGTGAGAATGTGAGGTAAATCATGGTGGAGCTTGGGGAGGCATAGGAGAAGGAAAAATGTGTCAAGAGGAGAGCAATTACACTGATGACAGATAAGGAAAAGGGCTGGCAGATATGGCTGAAAAGGGGACAAATAAGTTTAGTTGAAGTTTCCATTTTAATCATGGCTTCTTATACACCAATGCTCTAATCTAAAGTCTTGGCTTTGAAATTCAGAATCACAAGCTTGAGGAGATGCCACCAGGATGACCTTAGGCAGGTTACATACACTCCATCCCTCAGTCTCCTCATCTGTGAATTGGGGAAATAATAGTACCTACCTCCTAGAGCTGTTGTGAAGATGTGGGGACAGAGCCAGGAGTTCAGTTTCCAGGCTCTCGGCCTCCGTGGAAAGGTGCTGGCTCAGGTAGTAAATGGCCATCAACTGTGATTGGATGGCCATCAGCTGTGGCTAGTTGGCCGTCAGCTGTAACCAGTGAGCCATTGGGCACTAATATAACTGCCGTGGCTAGGCTAGCAGAAAAATGGGGGCTAGCAAGAATATGGTGGCTGAGCTAGGAAGCGCGGATTTCGAGAGGTAGTTGCCGCCAGCGAGAATATAGTGGTATGACTCCCCCATCTATGGCTCCATGGGGGTTCCTTTTTGGCCTCACCATATCCTGTGTTCTTATGTGGGAGCAGGAGCTGAGACCCCGCAGGCTGCCCCACGCCACAGAAGATTAAATTGGTCAAGTAGCTGCCCAGTACCACAGGTCCAGTAAAGAACACCCATCGTGATCTGAAGCCAGCCACGTGGCTCCAGCATCAGTCAATGGTTCTGAACCACTATACTGCACTTGTACTCTGAAAAATGAAAAGAAAACTTAGAGAAGAATTTGGAAACAGTCCCTTCTTCAATCATAGCTTTGATGAACAGTGTGGGGACAGAGCCCCAGAGAGCAGTTTCCAGGCTCTCGGCCTCACGTGGGGGGGTGCTGACTCGGGTAGTAGATGGCCATCAGTTGTGGCTAGTTGGCCATCAGCTGTAGCCAGTTAGACAATTGGCCCCTGATATAGCTGCCACGGCTGCACTGGTTGGGGAGTCGAGGGGAGTCGAGGAAGTCGAGTAGAGAGTCGGTCGGTTGGCAGAAAGTGGACAGCAGGTCGCACGTCGTGTGAATCCAGCCTCCAGTGAGACTATAAGCGGTATGATTCCCCTACCTATGGCTCCGTGGGTGTTCCTTTTTGGACTCACCATATCCTGTGTTCTTATGTGGGGAGTGGGACCAGAGGCCCCACAGGCCACCCCGCACAACAAAGGAGCAGGTCCAGAGGCCCCGCAGGCCGCCTCGCATGACAAACAGTCATTCCCAGACCTTTCCCTCTGTGATTGTGGGGACAGAGTCAGGAGTGCAGTTTCCAGGCTCTCGCCCTCATGAGGAAAGGTGCTCACTCGGGTAGTAAATGGCCATCGATTGTGATTGGATGGCCATCAGCTGTGGCTAGTTGGCCTTCAGCTGTAACCAGTGAGCCATTGTCCGCTAATATAACTGCTGTGGCTACGCTAGCAGCAAATGGGGGCTAGCAAGAAGACGGTGGCTGGGCTAGCAAGAGCGGATTGCAGTTAGCATGGAGGAGTGCAGCTAGCAAGTGGGGTTGGTTGGCAGAGAAGCAGACAGCAGGTTGCAGGTTGTATGACTCCAGCCTTCAGTGAGACTATAGGGCCACCAGTGAGACTATAGTGGTATGACTCCCCTACCTATGACTCCGTGGGTGTTCCTTTGTGGCCTAGCCATATCCTGCATTCTTATGTGGGGAGCGGGAGCAGAGACCCCGCAGGCTGCCCCTCACGTCAAATGGCGGAGCAAGCAGGGTCCCCCGCACGACAGTGATAATCCAGAATTCTTAGAGAATATGGGTTTTTGTGTCTGTTGTGAAAAGCTCAACCTATATTTCTCCCCTCACCCCATCACTGTGGCTGCCGTCTGAACACAGCAGATACTTCAGTCAGTTAACTCTCAGTTAATCAGAGTATTTGTGCCTTGGATTAAAAAAAGCCTTGTCAGTGGCCACATCAGGTGACTTGGAGAGATGTTTAATCAAATGTTAACCATGATTTCATTCATTTACACCACAGAGAAAGTCTTGGGGCTTAGTTTTCTGAACTAAAATAAACCAGCCTCATTTAACTGTGATGTTTATGCCTGTTGACAGAAACTATCATCAAAGCAACACAAGGCAAAGAGGCGAAAAAAAGTAGTATATAAAAAGAAGACAAGTGAGAGAGAAAAACATGGAGAATTGCAGTGTGGTGTGGTAAATAAACTGATAAGTTTTAAAATCAAACAGATCTGGGTGATACAGCTGTGTGACCCTGTTAACTTCATCTCTCTGAGTTATTTCTCTCTCTCAAAAGTGGGAGTAATGCCATCCACTTCACACAGATTTTGTGAGAGTTCCAGGAAATAAGCTATGTAAAGTATTTGTATATAGCCCTACAGATGGTAGCTACTCAATAAATGGTAGCTAGTATCTTTTAGGACATGTAATCCTAATAATATCAGAATTTAAAATTTAAGGCATTATATACATCCAGCTCTACATTCAGAGCTTTAAGGTGTAGAGATCACACATAAAGCCAGTGCTTGTATTTAGTGAAAAATATACTTGATAAAATTACTATTTACAAATATGCATTGCTTGTGCTAGCTGCTCCTTATTTACAGAGCAAATGAAAAGGGAAACGAAATTCCATTTGAAGAATGTTTAGTCAGCTAAAACAGCACAATTATAAACCTAAGAAAAAAATTACATGTGTGTAAAACCAAATACAAAGGAAAGCTTTTCAAAGTTAGGCTTGAGGTGAAGGATGAAAAGGTAACATCAACTTGAATTCTAAGCTTTACATTGTAGACAGGTACAATGCTATTATTCTGTTATTTCGGGAAATACTAATACCTGAAACTTAGGAAATGGTCTAGAATGTGGTAAACACTATAAAAATGCGTATATTAACTTATTTAGTACTATAATTGTAGCTACAGAACCAGCTGGAAATAGTCCTATCCTGTTTCTAACAAGATACTGAGTTGCTGTTCAGGGACAACAGATCAAAACCACAAGTCATACAGTTGAAACATGGGCAGAGGAGAGAACTTTGACCTCTAGCTGCACCCAGAATAAAGGTCTCACTGTCACACCGATGGAACCAAAGAACTGGGACATGACCAGAACTTGAACATCGGACCTCTTTCAGAAGCAAAGTGTCCATTATCTAGGAAGATATGGTATTTAAGCACTTTACCACATCTTACCATAAATGACCAAGTTCCAAAGCTCTCCAATCAAAACCTGCTCTGCCAGCAGTTCACCATACCAGCCTGTTACTCCTAACCCCTTAAAACTCACTTTGAACCCTGGATCACGGAGACCGATTTGAGCAGTGCATCTTGTCTCCTGAGAGCTGACTCAGCATTAAATAAATAGCTCTTCCTTTTCTAAAAGTCCCGCTGTCATAGTTTTTGTTCCCATGCACATTGGGCAGTGGGCCCTTGCTCAGTAACATAACCATATGAGGGCAATCATTTTATTATCCCAATTTTACAGATGAAGATACTGCAGCACAGAGAGGTGAAGTAATTTATCCAGTGTCACACAGGTAGTAAGAGGTAAAGCTGGGATTCAACTCCATACTCATTCCTTAGCATCCTGAGACCCTGCCACATCAGATGTTGAATTCATTTCCCATCACACGCTTAAAACCATCTGCTTGCATACATAAATGAAGATAAAAGCAAAGTTAAGAAAAATTAAGTGTTGAAGGTTTGGGATTTTTTTTTCCCCCTGTAAAATATAAAGTGATAGAACCAACGTGGAGACAGTGCTGGGAAGATAGTTGTTCGAAATTTATTCCATTTAATATGTATAGTGTTTTACTGCTTTCGAGTTTGCTGTCTCAGTTTCCACTTGGCCAATTTAACTCAAAACTTCTATAGATATTTTTTTATACTGTTCTGGAGGCCTTGAATAGTTGCTTTCAGGCTCGTCAAGCCAGCTGCAAAGTGTAGCTAATCAATTACAGCAGTCAGAAATAGTATATATTCATGAGTACAGCAGTGGCCTTTAACCCACAGAGCCAGACCATTTCAGAGGATAGAAAACTAAACCTTGCAGCGTAACCTCTATTTTAACCCTGACTTCCCATCCTCAGCAGCCACAGAGAACTCATTTTCAGCTTAGTCTCTTGCTGATAGTCATCTGCGTCACAAAACTATTATCCACCATGCGCCTTCCTACTTAACTCAATGTGTTCTGAGCCTGATAACCAAGACTGCTGAGGAGCCGCTCAGGACTGGAGTTAATAGGAAGACTCAATTGCGTTTCACCCCAGACGGGGCTGCTTACAGGTCATTGCTGAGATAATCAGCCAAGCAGCTTATGCCTTAGCCCCTGCTGCTGCCACTGGTTGTTTCTTAACTTTGGAAAATTCAGAAACATTTATTGATAAATAAAAGTGACAACTGAAATGCTAGGAAAATCACCTCCTTATTTTCTTAATCGAGATTGTACACAGCAAGAAACATTTCCCCAGGCATGGTTTTGTTTTTCCTTCCAATTCTTCCTCCCGAATATTTTATGTTAAATCTCAGTCTTTAAGACTGAGAAACAATGTTCAGTCAACAACAGCTTCCCCAGCCAGAGATAGCCATGGCTTGATCTGCAACAGAAAATACCAGTGATAAAAGGCCTAATTGATTGCTTAAGAGGGAAAAGATGTGATTCATGCTTGTGTACATTTTTAAGGTCTTAAATGTATCACTTGCTAAGCCCAGAAGCATTTTTTATAGGACTATTACATAAACAATTTTGTTCCAGGTACTGTGTTTATACAGAAAGTATCTTTATCAAATATATACCTGTCATGCAGGTTGTCATGCGGGGTCTCTGGTCCCGCTCCCCACACAAGAACACAGGATATGGTGAGGCCAAAAAGGAACACCCACGGAGCCATAGATAGGGGATTCATACCACTATATTCTTGCTGGTGGCTGGGTTGGAGCCACAGGAAGCAGGATCCACACGATCTGCAATCTGCCATCACTTTTCTGCCAACCAACCAACACCCTAGCGTAGCCATGGCAGTTATATTAGTGGCTAATGGCTAACTGGTTACAGCTGATGGCCATCTACTACCCGAGCCAGCACCTTTCCACCTGAGGCCAAGAGCCTGGAAACTGCTCTCTGGGACTCTGTCCCCACAATACCAGATACCTTATACACTAAGGATTCAAGTAAGTAAGACACAATTTTACCATCACAGGTTTTGACTGTCAGCTACATACTTCTCCACTCTCTGACCTTCAGTCTCACCTAGGATCATAAATTTTGTCTGCACAAAAGGTCTACAATTACAGGAGCAGAGCCCTGAATAGGAAAGAGGAAATGTGTGAAAGTAAATTTCTTGTCTTTATCCTCTGTTTGTCCAATGGAAGGAGAAACAAAAGGATGGAATGCTTTTCCTTCTACCAGGAGACCTTAAACATCAGAAAAAAGAGTTTGGATATAATATGATCATTAAAGATTTTTAAGAAAAGAGATGGCTTGATTTCTTAAGGAAGTGTTTTAGAAAGTTTAATCTGGAAAACATGCAGAATTGGTAGAGGTCACTATTAGAAGCAGCAAGGCAAGTTAACAAAACTATGGACTTTAGGCAGGGAATGGTAATCAAACATGGCTGGGAGGAGACATCTGCTTCTGGCCAAGGTGGAGTAATAGGCACTACATTCACTCTCCCTCCTGAAACAGATAACAAAGTATGTACTCTAATAATTTTCAGATATTAGCTATCAGGCGTAGGATAATGATTCTTTGTGGGGACAGAGTACCCGAGTGCAGTTTCCAGGCTCTCAGCCTCACATGGAAAGGTGCTGGCTCGGTTATTAGATGGCCATCAGCTGTAATCAGATGGCCATCCGCTGTGGTTGAGTGAACATTAGCTGTAAACAGTAAGCCAGGGGCCACTGATATAACTGCCGTGGGTGAGCTACCATGAGTGGATTGCACTTAGCAAGGGGTTGGTTGGCAGAGAAGCAGATGGCGGATTGTGGCTAGTAAGTGTGGTTAGGAAGCAGATTGCTGTTAGCAAGGGGGTGGGTTGGTTGCCAGACAGGTGGACAGAGGATTGCGGATCATGTGGCTCCTGCTACCTGTGTCTCCAACCTAGCCACCAGCGAGAATATAGTGGTATGACTCCCCTATCTATGGCTCTGTTAGTGCTCCTTTTGGGCCTCACCATATCCTGTGTTCTTGTACAGGGAGAAGGAGCTGAGTCCCTGCATGACATTTCTATAAAAGGAAAACACAGGAGGTAGCCCCTCTGATTGCCCCAGCTTACTCTCAAGACAGAGTTTCCAGGCCATCATATAGGCAGGGTTAACCCAGGCAGAACCCAACAGTCTCCCAGCATTAAAAAGATGGAATTGGAGAGAGGTCATCAAAATGGCGGCGTGAGGTGAACCTCTGTAAATCTTCCCTGGAATTCACAACTAATCGAACAACAATAACTCCACAAAGGACTCCCTGAACAGCAGATAGGCAAGATGAAGAGGCGCACTACTGAATTCACCTAAAGGTGGGCGAATCGCACAAGCGGGGAAGGAGAAAGGGAGAAGTGCGGAGACAGAGCCACGCAGAAGCAGGACGCAGACCTAGCACAGTGCTCCGAGCTCGCTGCATCCCGGAACTACCACAGCTGCAGGAGAGGGAAGAACTCGGACTGTTAGGGCTCTATTTATGGCCCACAGGGCTGAGAGGGCAGCATATAACACGGCTGAACCCAACGCTCATGGCAGACACCTCGGAGCAAAGACTGAGGGAAAAAGGCTGAAAACAGTGGTTTAAGCCCTGACTGCCAAGCAGAGAATGGAAGCCTTAGGCACTGAAACCAGCCGCCCCCTCCCTACCCTCCCAGAGCTCGCCCCGCCCCCACATAACCAGTGCTAGAAGCTGTACAGTAGCAGTGTCAGATCAAAAGAACAGAATATTTGCTGTTCTGAGAACTGTGGACCGCTGACACAGATTCACAAACCAACTAGTTCCGACAAAGGGGAGGCAGCTATGAAAGCCGGATTGGATGTGGTGGTGGTCACCGCCATTGCTCTGGGCCACATCTCACAACTCAACCTGCCCATGGCCCCACCTATCTGGGCAGATCCCTGCAGGAGTAAACACAACTGCTGAAACATACGGGCTCTGAATCTCGTGCAGGAAGAGGTTTGGAACTTCAAAACCTCTCCACATACCCACATGAACACTGCGCCCTGTAACCCAGGCGAACTATTAACAGAGGAGAAGCCCATCTCCCAGGGAATCCCCCCATTGTGTGAGAAGCTGGAATAGCGCAGAGAAGCAGAGAAAACATACCACTACCGTGTGAGAGAAATAAAAGCCTGCAGTCGGAGAGAAAATAAAACACTCTACCAACAAGTACTGGAAAACAAAAGAAAGACCCCTTCCTATCAACCTGTTGCAGAAGCCACTCCTGTAGATGTCTAGGAAGAGAAATAATAAATCAGTAATTGTCATGAATAACCAAGGCAACAACACAGCTCAGAAAGAAAGTGAAAAGTCTCCAGAAAAGGAACTTAAAGATATGGAAATATGTGACTTAAATAACAGCGCATTCAAGATTGCAGTTCTGAAAAAACTCAATAAGATGCAAGAAAACACAGAAAGACAGTGTAATGAACTCAGAAACACAATCAAAGAACAACATGAGCATTTTACGAAAGAGATTGAAATTTTAAAAAAGAATCAAACAGAATTTCTGGAGGTTAAGAACTCAGTAGAAGAAATTAAGAATGAAATAACCAGCTTAGGTAGTAGAGTTGATCAGATAGGGGAAAGAATCAGTGACATCAACGATAGAAACCTGGAAATTACACAGATGGAAGAAGAAAGAGACTTGAGACTTAAAAGAAATGAAAGAACTCTACAAGAAATTTCTAACTCCATCAGAAAGAGCAATATAAGAATAATGGGCATACCAGAAGGAGAAGAAAGAGAGAAGGGAACAGAGAATATATTCAAACAAATTGTTGACGACAACTTCGCAAACTTGTGGACAGAACTGGATCCTCGAATCCAAGAAGCATAATATTACACCTAATTACCTCAATCCCAACAGGCCTTCTCCAAGGCACATTGTATTGAAGCTGTCTAAAATCAACGACAAACAAAGAATCCTCAAGGCAGCCAGGGAAAAGAAGACGGTAACCTACAAAGGAAACCCCATTAGATTATCATCAGATTTTTCAGCAGAAACTCTATAAGCCAGGAGGGAGTGGAACCAAAAATTCAAACTATTGAGAGAAATTATGAGCCAAGAATAATATATCGAGCAAAGATATCCTGTAGATATGAAGGAGGAATAAAGACCTTTCCAGACATACAGAAGCTGAAAGAATTTTCTAATACACGACCTGCACTACAAGAAACACTAAAGGAGGTTATTCGACCACGATCAACAGGGACAATTTGTGGCCACCAAAACATAAAAAGGGGCAGACTAAAGGCCTGAACGGAATATGGGAATGGAGAAAGTAAGTGCATCACAGAATACCACCACACAGAAATAATAGACAACAACAAAAAGGGAAAGAAACAATGGAGACACAGCCTTACCAGAAAACTAAAGATAGAATGACAGGAAATTCTCACATATCAATAATCATCCTAAATGTAAATGGCCTGAACTCACCAATAAAAAGGCACAGAGTAGCAGATTGGATCAAAAAACTAAACCCAACGATATGCTGTCTGCAAGAGACATATCTCAGCTACAAGGACAAGCATAGACTCAAAGTGAAAGGGTAGAAATTGACACTGCAAGTAAATGGTACCCAGAGAAAATCAGGTGTAGCCATAACGATATCAGATGAAACAGACTTCAGGGTGAAAAAGGTAACAAGAGACAAAGATGGACATTTCATAATGGGAAAGGGGACTATACAACAAGAAGACATAACAGTCATCAATATTTATGCCCCCAATCAGGGAGCACCGAAATATACCAAGCAACACTGACAGAACTAAAGGGAGAAACTGACCAAAACACAATTGTACTAGGGGACTGAAATACATCACTGACAGCTATGTATAGATCATCCAAACAGAAAATAAATAACGAAATAGCAGCCTTAAGTGACACACTAGATGAAATGGACATAATTGACATATATAGAGCACTTCATCCTAAATGATAAGACTATACTGTTTTTTTCTAGTGTACAGGGAACATTCTCAAGGATAGACCATGTATTGGGAAATAAAATCAGTCTCAGCAATTTTAAGAAGATTGAAATCATACCAAACATATTCTGTGATCACAGGGCTTTGAAATTGAATATCAACTGCAAAAAGAAAGCAGGAAAAAACAAAAATACATGGAGATTAAACACCATGCTTTTAAAGAACGACTGGGTTAAAGAAGAAATTAGAGGAGAGATCAAAAGATACATAGAAACAAATGACAATGAAAATACATCCTACCAAAATTTTGGGGATGTAGCGAAAGCAGCTTTAAGAGGGAAAGGTATATCATTACAGGCCTATCTCAAGAAACAAGAAAAATCCCAAATAAATAACCTCATGTTACACCTTAAAGAACTAGAAAAATAACAAATGAAACCCAAGGTCAGCAGAACACAGGAAATAACAAAAATCAGAGCAGAACTAAATGAAATAGAGAACAAAAAGACAATAGAAAAAATTAATGTGACAAAGAGCTGGTTTTTTGTAAAGATTAACAAAATTGACAAACTGTTGGCTAGACTCACTAAGGTAAAAAGAGAGAAGACACTAATTAACAAAACCAGAAATGAAAAAGGGGAAGGTATCACGGACACCACAGAAATACAAAAGATCATCCAAGAATACTATGAAGGACAATATGCCACCAAATTCAATAACCTAGAAGAGATGCAGAAGTTCTTAGAAACATATAGCCTTCCAAGGCTGAACCATGAAGAACTGGAAAATCTAAACAGACCGATCACCAGTAATGAAATGGAATCAGCCATCCAAAACCTTCCCAAAAGCAAAAGTCCGGGACCAGATGGCTTCACTAGTGAATTCTACCAAACCTTCAAAGAGGATCTAATACCAATCCTGCTCAAACTCTTCCAAAAAGTTAAAGAAGCGACAGTACTCCCTAACTTATTTTATGAGGCTAACGTTACCCTGATACCAAAACCTGGTAAGGACAACACAAAAAAGTAAAACTATAGACCAATATCTCTGATGAATACAGATGCAAAAATCCTAAACAAAACTCTAGCAAATCGAATACAACAATGCATTAAAAAGATTATTCATCACGACCAAGTGGGGTTCATCCCCGGGGCACAAGGACAGTTCAACATCTGCAAATCCATCAATGTGATACATCACATAAAAAAAAATAAAGGAAAAAAAAACATATGATTATATCAATTGATGCAGAAAAAGCATTTGACAAGATACAACATCCATTTATGATTAAAACACTTAATAAAATAAGTATAGAAGGAAAATACCTTAACATAATAAAGTCCATATATGACAAGTCCTCAGCTAATCTCATAATTAACGGTGAAAAACTGAAACCCTTTGCTCTATGTTCAGGAACATGACAGGGCTGTCCACTATCACCTCTGCTTTTCAACATAGTGTTGGAAGTCCTTGCCAGAGCAATCAGGCAAGAGAAAGAAATAAAAGGCATCCCCATTGGGAATGAAGAAGTTAGATTGTCACTCTTTGCAGATGGCATGATGCTATAGATAGAAAACCCTAAAGACTCCACCAAAAAGCTATTAGAAACAATCAACGAATACAGTAAAGTTGCTGGCTACAAAATCAACGTACAAAAGTCCATTGTATTCCTGTATACTAACAATGAAATCTCAGAAAAAGAAATACAAGAAACAATTCCTTTTGCAATTGCAGCAAAAAGAATAAAATACCTAGGAATAAACTTAATCAAGGATGTGAAAGACCTATATGCTGAAAACTATAAGACATTTTTGAAAGAAATTGAAGAAGACACAAAGAAATGGAAAGACATTCCATGATCATGGATTGGAACAATTCACATAGTTAAAATGACCATATTACCCAAAGCAATATACAGATTTAATGCAATCCCAATGGCATTTTTAAAAGAAATAGAACTAAAAATCATCAGATTTGTTTGGAACACAAAAGACCCCAAATAGCCAAAGCAATCTTAAGAAAAAAGAACAATACTGGAGGTATCACACTCCCTGACTTTAGCTTGTACTACAGGGCTACAATAATCATAACAGCATGGTATTGGCAGAAAAACAGACACATAGACCAATGGAATAGAATTGAGAACCCAGAAATAAAACCACATAAATATGGGCTGATTATTTTTGACAAAGAAGCAAAAAACATACAATGGAGGAAAGACAGCCTCTTCAATAAATGGTGCTGGGAGAATTGGAAAGCCACGTGCAAAAGAATGAAACTGGACTGCTATCTGTCACCATGTACCAAAATTAATTCAAAATGGATCAAAGACTTAAGCATGAGACCCGACACAATAAACTGCTTAGAAGAAAACATAAGTACTAAACTTATGCACCTTGGATTCAAAGAGCATTGTATGAATTTGACTCCATAGGCAATGGAAGTAAAAGCTAAAATAAATGAATGGGACTATATGAAACTTAAAAGCTTCTGCACAGCAAAAGAAACCATCGACAAAATAAAGAGGCAACCAAATGAATGGGAGAAGATATTTGCAAACAGTGCCTCCGATAAGGGGCTAATATCCAAAATATACAAGGAACTCATGTAACCCAACAACAAAAAAAAAACAACCCAATTGAAAAATGGGCAGAGGATCTGAAGAGACATTTCTCCAAAGAGGTCATACAAATGGCAAATAGACATATGAAAAAATGCTCAACATCACTAACCATCAGAGAAATGCAAATAAAAACCACAATGAGATATCACCTCACCCCAGTCAGAATGGCTATCATCAACAAGACCAATATTAACAAGTGTTGGATAGGCTGTAGAGAAAAAGGAACCCTCATACCCTGTTGGTGGGAATGCCGACTGGTGCAGCCGTTATGGAAGGCAGTGTGGAGGTTCCTCAAAATATTTCAAATAGAATTACCTTATGATCCAGCAATCCCTCTCCTGGGTATTTACCTAAAAAATCTGAAAACATTTATACGTAAGGACAGGTGTGCTCCAATGTTCATTGCAGCTTTGTTTACGGTGGCTAAGACATGGAAACAACCAAAATGTCCTTCGATAGATGAATGGATAAAGAAGTTGTGGTACATATACACAATGGAATACTATTCCTCAGTAAGAAAAGATGATATAGGAATATTTGTGACAAAATGGATGGATCTTGAGAGGATAATGCTAAGCGAAATAAGTCAGACAGAAAAAGCAGAGAACCATATGATTTCACTGCTATGTGGTATATAAACCAAAAACAACAAAAGAACAAGACAAACAAATGAGAAAGAATGACTCATAGACACAGACAACGGTTTAGTGGTTACCAGAGGGTAAGGAGGGTGGGAGTGGGAGATGAGGGTAAGGGGGATCAAATATATGGTGATGGAAGAACTGACTGGGTGGTGAACACACAATGGGATTTATAGATGATGTAATACAGAATTGTACACCTAAAATCTATGTAATTTTACTAACAATTTTCACCTCAATAAAAAAAAATAAAAATAAAAGAATAAAAAAAGAAACCTACTTTAAATATAAAGACAAATAGATAAAAGTAAATGGATAGAAAAAAATATACAATGGTAACACTATGCAAAGACATGTTGGATTGGTTTTATTAATATCAGATAAGGTAGATTTCATAGCAAAGGTATTACCCGGGATAAATAGAGGCGTTTACAATAATAATGGGGTCAATTTATCAAGAGTCACAGCAATTGTAAGCATTTATCTAATAATGGAATTTCAAAACACATGAAGCAAAACTTGATAGAATTCAAATGTCAAATAGACAAATCCACAATGATAAGGGGCTCTTTCAACACTACTGTCTCAATAACTGATAGAACAAATAAGCAAAAATATCAGTAAGGACATAAAAGACTTGAATAACACTTATAACCAATTTTACCAAGTTTATATTTACCAAGACTGATCATATTGCCGGCTATAAAAATGTTTCATTACATTTTAAAATATTCAAATTATTCAAAGTATCTTCTCTAACCACAATAAAATTAAATTAGAAATCAATAACAAAAATATATCCAGAAAATCACGGTATATTTAGGAACTAAATAACAGGTCTTATAACCCATGGGTTCAAGAAGATATAAAACAGGAAATTTTCAATGGAATGAAAATGAAAAAAGCAACACAGCAAAATTTATGGGTTGCACTAAATGCCTATGTTGGGAAAGAATAAAGATCTCAAATCAGTGACCTCAACTTCTACCTTAAGAAACTAGAAAATATGTATATTTTAAAAGCTAAAAATAAGAAGAATAAAGGCAATAAGACCATAAAGCAATGAAATACAAAACTAAAACAATGGAGAACATCAATGGAACCAAAAGATGGTTCTTTGAGATTAAAAATAATAATAATAATAATGAAGGTGATAAACCTCTACTCAGACTAATCAGAAAAAAAGAAAGCAGACCAAAAATAAAACATGAGGAACAGAGATCACATAATCACATATCCTATAGGTATTAAAAGGAAAGTGCTTTAGTAGTTACTGTAAAACTTGGTGGCGTGAACCAGCCAACATTTATTATCTCATAGTTTCTATGAATCAGGAATTAAATTTCTTCAAAGATCTTCAATCTCTTATGAACTCTCTCTTCTGTGTCCTTCCAGGTTCTTCACACTGTTCAGTTCCAAAGCCACTCCTATTTTTCAGGTTCTTGTTATCACAGCACTCCATCTTCAGTATCAAAAGTTATAGTAGTTTTCCATTGCTGTGTAACAAATTGCCCTCAAACTATGCACTTAAAAATTTTATTATCTTTAAATTTTTGTAGTTCAGGAATTTGAGAGTGTTTTATCTGGGTGTTTCTTGATCAGGGTCACTTGTGAGGTTGCAGACAAGATGTCAATCATGGCTAGAGTCATCTGGAGGCTAGAAGATTTGCATCCAAGATGGACAACTCACATGGCTGTTGGTAGTGGGCCACAGTTCCTTGTCATGAAGGCTGTTCTATGGGGTTACTTGACTGTCATTGCAACAGGAAAGCTGGCTTACACTCATCAGGCCATACAAAATACAGATCAAGGAAGCTGTCACACCGTGTTTTCCAGAAAATAAGACCTAGCCGGACAATCAGCTCTAATGCGTCTTTTGGAGCAAAAATAATATAAGACCTAGTCTTATTTTACTATAATATAAGACCGGGTCTTAATATAATATAATATAATATAATATAATATAATATAATATAATATAATATAATATAATATAATATAATATATAATATATAATATAATACTGGGTCTTATGTTAATTTTTGCTCCAAAAGATGCATTAGACGCATTGTCCAGCTAGGTCTCATTTTCGGGGAAACATGGCAATACCTTTTATATTCTAATCTTGGACATTACAATATTTTAATTCTGTCACATATTATTTATTGGAAGCAAATCACTTAGTACAGCATACATAGGGAAAGTAAATTAGCCATCATCTTGTGAAGTGAGATGTACCAAAGTACTTGTGAACATAATTTGAAACCACCACGCTTAATAAGGAAATATAAACAATTTTATGCCAATACATTTGACACTTTAGATTAAATGGACAAATGATTTGGAAGACAGAACTACCAATGATCACTCAAGAAGTAATAGATTACCAGAATAAGTTTATATCTATTTAAAAATTGAATTTGTAATTTAAAATGCTTCACCAAAAACAAAAACAAAAACTCTAGACTCAAATGGTTCCACTGCTGTACTGTACCAAACATTTAAGGACAAAATAAGATTAATTTTACACCGCTCTTCCAGAAAATTAAAAAGGAGAAAATACTTTCTAACTCTTACAATGAGATAAGAAATATCCTGATAACAAAACCAAGCAAAGATATATATATATTTTTATACCCACAAACCTTTTATTACATATAAGATAATTAACAATAATTACTTAGTGTCAAATATTCAATCTATTCAGACTTCTCCATACATCCGCAAAGAAGGCTCATAGGTTACATTTGGCTGCTTTGTCTAAGCAAAGATATTTTTAAAGTAAAATTA
Source organism: Rhinolophus ferrumequinum (assembly GCF_004115265.2). Lineage (NCBI taxonomy): Eukaryota > Metazoa > Chordata > Mammalia > Chiroptera > Rhinolophidae > Rhinolophus > Rhinolophus ferrumequinum. The sequence goes on along the minus strand of NC_046284.1, from coordinate 90,169,670 downwards.
CAGAACACTGTCCTTCATGAACATAGATACAGAAACTTCTTAATGAAACTTTACAAATTTAATTCAATAATATATAAAAAGATAACATAATGACCAAAGAGGGATTAATTCCAGAGTACAAATTGGTTTAATGCTTAGGTTTAACAGATTAAAACATAAAAAACGTACGATAATCTCAATAATTGCCAAAAAATCTGAAAATTCCAACAATCATTCCCAATAAAATCTCTCAGTAAACTAGGAATAGAAGGAAACTGTCTCAAACTTACAAAGAACATCTTTGAAAAATCTGCAGCTAATATCATATGTACATTACAGAGTTGAATTTTCCCCTCTAAGATTATAAAAAAGGCAAGGATAACTACTCTCACTGCTTCCATTTATCATTAGACTGGCAGTTCTAGCCAGTGTAATAAGGCAAAAAAAAAAAAAAAAAAAAAAAGGCATGAAGATAGGAAAATCATCAAAACTGCCTTTATTAGCAGGTGATATCATTGTTTATGTAGAAATCCTTCATTAACTTTTTTAAAAGGTACTATAATAAGTGAGATTAGCAAATTGGAAGGATACAAGGTTGTGTTAGTCCGCTTGAACTGTCATAACAGGATACCATAGAGTGGCAGGGGATGGGAGGGAGGACTTCACAAACAGAGACTTATTTTCTCACACTTTTGGAGGCTGGATGTTTGAGATCAGGATGCCAACATGGTCAGGTTCTGGTGAGAATTGACTTCTTGATTTGCCTTCTCTTTGTGCCCTAACATGGAGGAAAAAGCAATCTCTCTTCCTCTTCTTATAAGGCCACTACAGATGACAACACAGGTTTGAACTTCATGGGTCCACTCATATGTGGATGTGGATTTTTTTCAATAAATACAGTCAGTGCTTCCATATCTGCGGGTTTTGAATCCACAAATTCAACCAACCGCAGATTAAAAACATTATTTTCACATTCTCAACTGAGGTTTCCCAACCATGGATTCTCAATCTCAGATCGAAATATTGTTTTCGATCTGATGTTGGTTGAATCCGTGGATGCTAAGGGCCCACTGTGGAATCAAAACTTATATGCATATTTTCAACTGTGTGAGGGTTTGGTGCCCCTAGCCCATGCCCTCTCCCCACTTTGCGTTGTTCAAGAGTAAACTGTAATCCCATCATGAGGGCCTCACCCTCATAACCTAACCTAACTCTAATTACCTCCCCAAAGCTCCATCTCCAAATACTATCACATGACAGTTAGAGCTTTAACACAAGAATTAGGGGAGGAGGGCTACAAACATTCAGCCCATAACAAAGGTCAATATACAAAAATCAGTTATTTCTGTGTATGTAACACACACAAATATGAAATAAACAATTGGGAATTGAAAAGATACTATTTACAATAGCATCGAATGTAATAAACGCGTGGGGACAAATTTGACAAAGTATGAGCAAGACCTGTACACTGAAAACCACAAAATATTGCTGAGAAAAATTGGAAAAGCCCTAAATAAATAGATGTACTATGTTCACCAATTGGAAGAATCCATGTTCTTAAGATATCAATTCTCCACAAATTGATCTATAGATTTAAGACAATCTCAATCCAAACCTCAGCAGCTTTGGTGTGTGTGTGTGTGTGTGTGTGTGTGTGTGTAGGTATGTTTTTTCAGAAAACAATCAGCTGATTTTAAAATGTATATGAATAAAATGTATATGAAGGAGGAACCAAGATGGCACAGTAGATAAACACTGTGTTTACCTTCTCTCACAACCACACCAAAATTACAACTAATCTACAAAAAACCATTATTGAGAATCGCCTAAAATCAAGCTGAACTGAAACCTTTCAACTAAGGACATGTAGAAAAAGCCACGTCCAGACTGGTAGGAAGGTTAGAGGCGTGGCAGGGGCCGATCCCACACCCATGTGTGACCATTAAAGATTGGGAGAGTTATTTCGGCTGTGGGGGTCCCTCACTATCCCCTAGAAGGGCAAGACATCCCAGCCCCACTCCAGCCCAGGGTTCCAGTGCCGGAGAGAGAAGTCCCCATAATTTCTGGCTTTGAAAACCAGAGGAGATTGTGACTGAGTGAGACTAAGTACAGATGCACTCACAGGTGTTCCTTTTAAATGGACTGTACGCGGACTTACCCACCAATGGAATCACTCACTCTCAGCTCCAGCACTGGGGCAGCAGCTGAAAAGATGGCAGGGACAGATGGTGGGGAATTGAGTTGTCTGGCTTGGGACGGGGCATGGAGAGGTGGCTTTCTCCTGGATGGGGAGCTGGTGGAGATCATTGTTTCTTTGTTGAGACCTCCCCCTTCCTGGTGTGCAAATACAGGCGGCCGTCATTTCTGGGTCTCTGCTGTTCGTTCGCCACACCCTTGCGATTTGAGACCCTACCCCACCCAACTTTTGGGAATACCCAGGCTGCTCTCAGTGGCTTTTCTGTGCAGATTGCCTACCTCGGCTCAAGCTACAGACTTTCCTAGACTCTCAAAGGTTTGCAGAACCCAGGCAAGCAGCATCTGACTTAAGCATGTCCTGTGTCTCTTGCTGTACAGCCCTAAGCTGGCACAAAAGGCAGCCAGCCTAGTTTTGCAGCTTGGCCTCTCAAGGTGCTTCCAAGCACAGAACAGGTGGCAGCCATCTGCAGATTTATTTCTGGCTTTCACTGGGTGGCCCCGGGTGGGGCACAAGCTGTGGCTGAAATAGACCTATGGTGGATGTCCTCCATGATGGTCCTGGGACTGGCGCCCCCAGTGGCTGGCTTCAAAACAAGCTGGAGCCCATAGGGTCAGCCTCTGCACAACTCTTCCACTGTAGTCAAGCCCAGTCCTCACAACAAGAGAGCCCAAGGGTCAGCCCCTCACATTGATATGCAGTTATCAACCAAGGCTCAACTACAAGAGGAGGGCACACACAACCCACACAAGGGGCACAATTGGAGCACGTGGCTCAGGTGACCAGAAAGACTGCACCACTGAGCCCCACAGCACACCTACTACATAAGGCCATTCTACTAAGAATGGAAGACATAGCAGCTCTACCTAATACATAGAAACAAATACAGGGCGGCAGCCAAAATGGGGAGACAAAGAAACATGTCCCAAATAAAAGAACAGAACAAAGCTCCAGAAAAAGAACTAAGTGAAACGGAGATAAGCAATGTATCAGACACAGAGTTTCAAACAATGGTTATAAGAATGCGCAGTGATCTCAGGGAGAACATCAACAGAGAGATAGCAAGCAGGAGATGGATTCATCTCCAAAAAATGGAGATGAAAACCATAAAAAAGAACCAGTCAGAAATAAAGGATACAATACTGGAAATGAAGAATATATTACAGGGAATTGACAGCAGATTAAATGAAGCGATATAGAAGATAAAGTAGCAGAAAACACCCAACCAGAACAGCAAAAAGAAAAAGAGAATCCAAAAAATTGAGGAGAGTTTTAGGGGCCTCTGGGACAATATCAAGCATACCAACTTTCGCATTTTAGGGGTACCAGAAGGAGAACAGAGAAAACAAGGAATTGAAAACCTATTTGAAGAAATAATGACAGAAAACATCCCTAGACATTCAAGCCCAGGAAGCACAGAGAGTCCCAAACAAGATGAACCCAAAGAGGCCAACACCAAGACACATCATAATTTAAGCCAAAGGTTAAATACAAAGAGAGAATCTCAAAAGAAGCAAGAGAAAAGCAGTTAGTTACCTACATGGGAGCCCCCATAAGACTGTCAGCTGATTTCTCAACAGAAACTTTGCAGGCAAGAAGGGGGTGGCAGGAAATATTCCAAGTGATGAAAAGCAATGACATACAACCAAGATTACTCTACCCAGCAAGGTTGTCATTTAGAATTGAAGGACAGATAAGGAGCTTCCTGGACAAGAAAAAGCTGAAGGAGTTTATCACAACCAAACCAGTATTACAAGGAATCTTAGAGGGACTTCTTTAAGATGGGAGGGAGGTTAAGGATGGGTGAAAGGGGAATGGATTAAGAAGTACAAATTGGTTGTTACACAGTAGTCATGGGGATGTAGGGTATAGCATAAGAAATATAGTCAATAATATTGTAATAACTAGGTATGGTGCCAGATAGGTACTAGATCTATCAAGGTGATAGATGGAATGGGGTTGGGGGCAGGGTGAAAAAGGTGAAGGCATTAAGAAATACAAATTTGTAGTTAATACAGTATGGGATATATAATCAACAATGTTGTAAAGATCATGTAAGGTGCCAGATGGGCACTGAACTTATCAGAGGGATGATGTCATAGACTGTGTAGATGCCTGACCAATGTGCTGTACACCTGAAGCTGAAGTAGAATAATATTGAATGTCAACTATAACTAAATATATAGGTACATATATTCACAGGATGTGGCGTACACATAGGAAAGATAGTCGATGGTATTGTAACAGCTATATAAGATGTCAGAGGGGCAGTAGCTTGGGGGTGGGTCATCATTTTATGAGGGGATTAAATGTCTAACTATTACATTGCTTTGTATACCTGAAGCTAATAAAAATGGAAAAGAATCAAACCAATAAATAAATAAATAAGTAAAATGTATATGAAAAAGCAAGGATCTACCATAGCCATAACGACTTTGGAAATTTAGGAGGGCATACAATATCTGATTTCAAGATTTAGCCTAAAACTACAGTTAAGAGAGTGTGGTATTGACATAAATATAGATAAATAGATAAGTGAAACAGAACAAAACTAGACCCACACAAAAATGTTGCAATAATTTTTGACAAAGGCACAAAGTCAGTTCAATAGAAAAAGGATTGCCTTTTGAACAAATCATGCTGAAATAATTAGATAGCTATACAGGAAACAAATTAACCTTGACTCATACTATATTAGTTTTGTACTGCTGCATTAAAAAACCCCACAAACTTAATAGCTTAAAATAACACCCATTTATTAACTCATAGTTCTTTAGATCAGAAGTCTGTATACAGTATGGCTGAATTCTCTGCTCCAGGTCTCCAAATGCTAATATCAGTGCGTCAGTCAAGCTGTGTTATCATCTGGAGCTCATAGTCCTTCTCCAAGAGCATGTGGTTCTGGCAGAATTCAGTTCCTTATGGTTGTAGGACTGAGGTTTTTGTTTCCTTGCTGGCTGTCAGGCAAGGGGCAATCTCAGCAACTAGAAGATATCAGCTTTCTTTGCCACATGGCCCCTTTCAGCTTCAGAGCTAGCAATGGAGAATCTTATGTCCAATCCCTCTTACTCTTTAAATCCTTTACTTCAGGAAAAGACCAGGCCTTTTCAAGGACTCACTTGATTAAGTAATGCCCATCCAGGATAATCTCCTGATCTGAAGGTCAAATGATTTGGGACCTTACCTGTGTCTGTAAAAGTACTTCACAGTAGCACCTAGATTTGTGTTTGATTGAATAACTGTGAAAAAATGTGCATACACCAGAGCTCTTGGGAGTCAACTTAGAATTCTGCCTACCACACACAACTTGTACCATTATAATAATCGAATCATAATGTGACATACACCTAGATGTACAAAAACTAAACTTTTAACATGTCTAGAAGAAAATATAGGAGAAAATCTTTGTGATTAGGCAAAGATTTCCTAAGTATGATACCAAAGCACAATTTATAAAAGAAAAACTGGATAAACAGGGATTCACAAAAATTAAGAACTTGTCATCAATAAACACTGTTCAAATAATGAAAAGGCAAACCACAGACCAGGAAAAAATATTTGCCAATCACATATTTGATGAAAGACTTGTGTCCAGAATATGGAAAGAACTCTCAATTCACAATAATAAGAAAACAGGCCAATTAAGACATGGGGAAAAGATTTGAATAGACACTTCACCAAAGAATAAATATAGATGGCAAATAAGTGCACGGAAAGATGCTTAACATCATTAGTCATTAAAGAAATTCAAATAAAAGCCACAGTGAGATACAATTACACACCTACTAAAATGGCTAAAATTAGAAATACTGACAGTACCACGTGTTAAAAAGGATGTGGAGCAAGTGAAACTGAATTGGACTGGAAAATGGTATATCCACTTTGGAAAACATTTGGCAGTTTTTTAAAAAAATAAACTTATATCTTAACTATGATCCAGATATCCCACTGCTAGGTATTTACCACAGAGAAATGAAAATATATGAAGACTTGTATACTATGTTCATAGCAGCTGTATTTGTAATAGACAGAAATGAAACAACCCAAATGCCCATTAACAGATGAATGGATTAACAAATTGTGATATATGCGTACAATGAAATACTATCTAGAAATGGAAAGAAATTAACTATTGAAACACACAAAATGGTTGAAATTTCAAATCATTATGCTGAGTGAGAGAAGCCAGACAAAAGAGTACATACTGTATGATTCTATTTATTTACATTTCTGGGAAGTTTTAACTAATCTACAGTGACAGAAAGAAATCAGTGGTGGATTGGGAAAAAGGCAGGAGTGAGAGGTTAGAAAGTGGCATGAGGAGATTTGAGAGAGGCAATATCCATTGTCCTTATCTTCACTGTGGTGATGATTTCATATATAGATATTAGACATAAATATAGATATATATGTCAAAATTTATCTAATTGCACACTTTAAATATGTTCCAGTGTATGTCAGTCACAAATGGAAAATTGGGAAAAGGGCACCTAAGTTTTGCTGAGACCTATATTCCATGAATTCACCTGTAAACCAAGCTGTTAACAAGAATAAAACTTGGAGCTATCATAAATTAGGAAGAATAAAAGACATGCTATGCTAAGAGAGCCTTGGACTTAATGGAATTATTAATAGGTGTGTAGTGGTGTCTCTTGGAATTAAAGTGTTGAGAGATCTACAACTGGGCCCTCACTACCCACTATCTGCAACAGTGGTCAACACCATTGTTGTGGTCAGCACAAACTTAGAACGTGTGAGTTCTAGAGTTGGGGTAAGTATTAACAGCATTAAGAGGGCTCTGGGGCCAGGATCTCATAAGGAGGCAGCAGGAATTTCTATGGCAGGCTGTTCCTACAGGAGTTTTTGGCCAGGAATTCAAATGAGAACTTTTTCCTGAAACAATGTTTCTGGTCATTATTTTTTGATTATATAAGTAATTCCTGTTCGTTGTGAAACAAGCAAGGAAACAACATACAGAAGAAAGGGATTTATTTTTGTGTTCCTAACCCTTCTCTCCAAAGATAACTACTGTTAATAGTTTTATTATGTACCCACATTTGCCAACATTTGCTTATGCATCATATATACACATTGTTATTATAACTTTCATTTTGATTTTTACAATGATGAGATTGTAAGTTTATGTTCTTTTGCAAATTGCTTTATTAACCAACATATCAAAGACAACCTTCCTAGCAGTTCACTTAGACCTATTTTATTCTTTTAACTAGATGTTTAATTTCATAACATTAATATACAATAACTTTTTAATCATCCCTTTATTGATACAAATATTTGATTGTTTGAAATTTTTGTACTTATCAGTAGCTCTGTAACTCTAATCCCATTAAATAAAGTCTTAAGTAGTTATGCAAGTATTTTAATGAGTGAATGGATAAAAGAAATTTTATATTGCTCTTTATTCCCAAAATGCTTTCTGAGAGGTACCTATTCACATGTTCTCCATTTCTTCACAGCTGTGCTGACAGTGGATTTTATCCATCTTTTAACTTTTCCCAATATGATAGTTATAATAGTTTTCTAGGGCTGCCAAAGTACTACAAACTGAGTGGCTTAAACAACAGAAATTTATTGTCTTACAGTTCTGGAGGCCAGATATCTGAGATCAAGATGTCAGTTAGTTCTTTCTGAGGACTGTGAGGAATAATCAACTCCATGCTTCTCCCTTAGAATCCGTTTGCTAGCAATCTTTCACATGCCTTGGCTTACAGAAGCATCATCTCCAATTCTGCATTCATGTTCAAAAATAGGCATAAAATAATATTCTATTATTGCTGAAATGTTATATTGGTTAAGATTCTCTGGAGAAAAGAGAGAGATTTATTATAAGGAATTGATTCACACAATTATGTTGACTGAGAATTCCCAAGACTGCATCCTGCAAGCTAGAGATCCAGGAGAGCCAATGGTGTAGTTCCATTCCAAGTCCAAAAGCCTGAGAACCAGGAGATCCAATGGTGTAAATTCCAAACTGAAAGCAGCAAGGAAATCAAGGAAGAGCCAATGTTTCAATTCAAGTCCAAAGTCAAGAAAATACTGATTCCCCAGCTCAGTCAGGCAGGAGGAATTCCCTCTTACTCAGCCTTTTTGTTTTATTCAGGTCTTTGACTGATTGCAGATTGGGTCAATGTCATCCAATCTGTTTTACTCAGTCTACTGATTCAAATGTTAATCTAACCCAGAAACACACTAAAACAGACATATCCAGAATGCTTGGCCAAATGTCTGGGTACTCTGTGACCTAGTTCAGGTGACATAAAATTAATCATCAAAAGCATGCGTAGACACACAGAACAGCTAAGAGACTCGTGGAAGGATTACTTGAAGGTGCACTAATTGGGCGAGCAGGGGAAGAAGGAAGGGAGCGGAGTGAAAACGCGCGGGCCCACTGCAGAATCCCGGCCTACAGCGGCGACGGTGGCAGTGGCGGTGGCCGAACCGCGGTGGCACCCGCAGTTCCAAACATGCACGGGATCCCAGGGTGGAACAGAGCACAAAAACCAGGAGGTGGGCTCTTTCCCTGTGTCCCACAGCTGATCGCTCCCGGCGGGAGGGCGGCTAGTGGACCCTAAGGCAGACAAAGAACACAGACTCCGTACCTGTCCCCTCCCCCCCGCTCTTCCAATCCTACCCCCGCCCTTCAAGAGACTTAAATTGGCCCCTGAACTGAGGAGTAGTGTCAGATTACAGAGGAGCCATAGTAGTGCTCAGGCTCTGGGAAGACTGACAGGCAGCCCTGACCCAGGGAAGAGGCAGGGATGAGTGTCATTTTGGCTGGGCTAGGAGAGGAGAGACTATTCCACCCTCAGCCACCACCTTTTCTGGCCTGCGGGAAGAGGGTGATACGCGGCTGGGCTGGGAGAGAGAAGACCCCTCCATCACCAGCTCCCACCCTTTCTGGCCTGCCTAGGGTGGGGCAATTACAACTGAGAGGCACTCCCAGGCATCAGCAGTAAGCAGCAGACACAACTCTGGGCTTTCAGCAGCTCAGAAATCTCCCGCGCACACTGCCCCCATATACACACACACACTGAAGAAGTGCCCTAAGACACAGGAGTACTGGACACAGGGCTGGTGGTGCTACTCTCAGTGTGCATATGTGCAGGCAAGGGCAGAAACTGCACTGACTTTGTAAAAGCTAACATCCAGACCCCTCAGGCCCACGCATTTAAATCTACAGTCCCAAAGTCACTCTGGGCACCAGGTGACCGGCTCTGCTTGCGCAATAAGCAGTGGGCTCTTTGGTACAGCAGAGGACAACTTGGACATTACTTGGTGGGCTTAAGCCAAGACTGGTGCGGCTTTTTGTTTTGCTTTGTTTTGTTTTGTTGTGTTTTGTCTTTGTATCTTTGATATCTTTACCTGAGTCGAGTGGGGGTTATCGAGTGTTTTCACATGTGAATGTATTTGATTTTTTTCTTTGTTGTTGTTGTTGTGCTTGGAGATTTGATTTGTTCTGAAATTGCCCTACCAGGGCCCAGCTTAAGAGGCACAAGATACAACATATCCAGAGGCCAACTCCAGACCAAACCTGAGTACCACCGGGTTTGACCTACAAGTCACACACCCAGAGGGAATTCTCTGCAGGCACAAGAGCCCATAGAGGCCAAACCATATTTAAGTGGTCAACCCTCACGCAGCAGAACGCCCTGCTGTGGGCAGAGCCAAGTCTCACAATGACTCAGCCTAGGAGTTAACCCCACCTACTCACAAGCAAAAAGCAATTAAAGATCTTCTTGAACAGGACAATATACACAACACAAGAGTCACCTTTGGAGCACACGCAGAGGAGAAGAACGAAGTAGTGCAAGTCAAATATAAAGGATACATACTACATAAGATAACCTAGCAAGAACTAAGAACTCTAGGGGATCTACCTAATACATCAAAGCAAACACAGAGAGTCAGCCAGAATGGGGAAACAAAGATACACGTCCCAAATAAAAGAACAGAAGAAACCTCCACAACTGGAACCAAATGAAGCAGAGGTAACCAACCTTTCAGAGACAGAGTTCAGAACACTGGTGATAAGAATGTTTAAGGAGCTTAGAGAAGACATAAAGAAGGATGTAGAAATCATAACGAACAACCAGTTAGAACGAAAGAACACAATTACCGAAATTAAGAACTCACTTGAAGGAATTACCAGCAGGTTAGATGAAGCAGAGGATCGAATCCGCGACTTAGAAGACAAGGTAGCAGAGATCACCCAAATGGAACAACAGAAAGAAAAAAGAATAAAAAACAATGAGGATGGCTTAAGAGACCTCTGGGATAACATCAAGTGCAACAACATGCGCATCATAGGAATACCAGAAGGTGAAGAGAGGAAGCAAGGGATTGAGAACATATTTGAAGTAATAATGTCCGAAAACTTCCCCAACCTGATGAAGGAAACCAACATACAAGCCCAGGAAGTGCAGAGAGTTCCAACCAGGATAAACCCAAACAGGTCCACACCAAGACACATTATAGTTAAAATGGCAAAGCTTAAAGACAAAGAGAGAATCGTAAAAGCAGCAAGAGAAAGACAGAGGGTTACATACAAGGGAACTCCCATAAGACTATCAAATGACTTTTCTACAGAAACATTGAAGGCCAGGAGGGAGTGGCAGGAGATCCTCAAAGTGATGGAAAACAAAGGCCTACAACCTAGATTGCTTTATCCAGCAAGGCTATCATTTAAAGTTGATGGAGAGATAAAGAGCTTTCCAGAAAAAAATAAGCTAAAGGAATTTATTACCACCAAGCCAGCATTGCAAGAAATACTAAAAGGACTTCTGTAAATAGAAGAAAGATCAAAACAATCTAACTACAAATTTTAAAATGGCAATAACTATGTACCTATCAATAATCACTTTAAGTGTAAACGGATTAAATGCTCCAAGCAAGAGACATAGGGTGGCTGAGTGGATAAGAAAGCAAGACCGTTGTATATGCTGTATACAAGAGACTCACCTCAGAACAAAAGACACACACAGGATCAAAGTGAAGGGTTGGAGTAAGATATTTCATGCAAATGGAAATGAGAAAAAAGCTGGAGTTGCAGTACTTATATCTGACAAAATAGACTTTAAAATGAAGAACATATTAAAAGATAAAGATGGGCACTATATAATAATAAAGGGATCAATCCGACAAGAGGACATAACCCTAGTAAACATCTATGCACCCAACATAGGAGCACCTAAATATATAAAACAGGTACTCTCTGACATAAAGACAGAGATCAACAGTAACACTATCATAGTAGGGGACTTCAACACACCTCTGACAACAAGGGACAGGTCTTCCAGACAGAAAATCAATATGGAAACAACAGCCTTAAATGATACATTGGACCACATGGATTTAATCAATATTTTCAGAGCATTTCACCCCAATGCTGCAAAACACATGTTTTTCTCAAGCGCACATGGAACATTTTCCAAGATAGACCACATGTTAGGCCACAAAACAAGTCTTGATAAATTTAAGAAAATTGAAATCATACCAATTGTCTTCTCTGACCACAGTGCTATGAAATTAGAAATGAACTACAGGAAAAAAACTGGAAGACACACCAATTCATGGAGGCTGAATAACTTATTACTAAATAATGAATGGGTCAAGCAGGAAATCAAGGAAGAAATCAAAAGATATCTCGAGACAAACGAAAATGAAAACACGGCGACCCAAAATCTATGGGATGCTGCGAAAGCAGTCCTAAGAGGGAAATTCATAGCTTTGCAGGCCTACCTATAGAAACAAGAAACATCACTAATCAACAGTTTATTGTCACACTTAAGGGATCTGGAAAAAGAACAGCAAAATAAGCCCAAAGGGAGCACAAGGAAGGAGATAATAAAAAGCAGAGCAGAAATAAATAAAATAGAAACCAGAAAAACAATACAAAAGATCAATGAATCCAAGAGTTGGTTCTTAGAGAAGATAAACAAAATTGACAAACCTTTAGCCAGACTCATTAAAAAAAAAGAGAGAGAGGACCCAAATTAATAAAATCAGAAATGAAAGAGGAGAAGTGACAAAAGACACCGCAGAAATACAAAAAATTTTAAGAAATTACTATGAGCAACTATATGCCAACAAATTTGACAATCTGGAAGAAATGGACAATTTTCTAGAGGCATACAACCTTCCAAGGCTAATTCAAGAAGAAACAGAAAACCTGAATAGACTGATTACCACCAGTGAAATTGAATCAGTAATCAACAATCTCCCAACAAACAAAAGCCCTGCACCAGATGGCTTTACAGATGAATTTTACAAAACGTTCAAAAAAGAATTGTCACCTATTCTCCTCAAGCTCCTCCAAAAAATCCAGAGGGAGGGAAGACTCCCAAACACTTTTTACGAAGCCACTATCACTCTGATCCCAAAATCACACAAAGACAGCATAAAAAAAGAAAACTACAGGCCGATATCTCTAATGAACATAGATGCAAAAATCCTCAACAAAATATTAGCGAACAGAATTCAGCAGTACATTAAAAAGATCATACACCATGATCAAGTGGGATTCATACCTGGTATGCAAGGGTGGTTCAACATTTGCAAATCAATTAATGTGATACACCACATTAACAAAATGAAAAATAAAAATCACATGATCATATCAATAGATGCAGAAAAAGCATTTGATAAAATCCAACAGCCATTTATGATGAAAATCCTTAAGAAAGTAGGAAAAGAGGGATCATATCTCAACATAATAAAGGCCATATATGACAAACCCACAGCTAACATCTTACTCAACGGGGAAAAGCTAAAACCATTCCCCCTATGATCAGGAACAAGGCAAGGTTGCCCACTATCTCCACTTCTATTCAACATAGTGCTGGAAGTTCTAGCCACAGCAATCAGACAAGAAAGAGAAATAAAAGGCATCCAAATTGGTAAGGAGGAAGTAAAATTATCATTATATGTAGATGATATGATACTATGTACAGAGAACCCTACAGACTCCAACAAGAAGCTATTAGAGCTGATAGATGAATTTAGTAAAGTAGCAGGATACAAAATTAATATTCAGAAATCAGTTGCATTTGTATATACCAATAATAAAACATCAGAAGGAGAAATTAAAAAAATAATCCCATTTACAATTGCTCCAAAGACCATAAAATTCCAGGGAATAAATTTAACCAAAGAAGTAAAAGATCTGTACTCAGAAAATTATAAGACACTGAAGAAAGAAATGAAAGAAGATATAAATAGATGGAAACACATATCATGTTCATGGATAGGAAGAATTAATATAGTTAAAATGTCCATACTGCCTAAGGCAATATACATATTCAACGCAATTCTTATCAAACTACCAATGACGTTTTTCACAGAAATAGAACATATAATCCTAAAATTTATATGGGACCATAAAAGACCCCGTATAGCCTCAGCAATCTCGAGGAATAAGAACAAAGTGGGAGGTATAACAATATCTGACTTCAAATTATACTACAAGGCTACAGTAATCAAAACAGCATTTACTGGCATAAAAACAGACACATAGATCAATGGAACAGAATAGAGAGTCCAGAAATAAATCCATGCCTATATGGCCATTTAATCTACGAATGGAAGCAAGAATGTACCATGGGGTAAAGACAGTCTATTCAATAAATGGTGCTGGGAAACCTGGACAGACACATGCAAAAACATGGAGCTGGACCACCTCGTTACACCATATACAAAAATAAATTCAAAATGGCTTAAAGACTTAAATGTAAGATCTGAAACCATAAAATACCTAGAAGAAAATATAGGAAGAAACTTCACAGACATTACCCGGAGTAAGATTTTTACTGATATATCCCCTCGCTCGAGAGAAGTAAGAGAAAAAATAAACATGTTGGATTATATCAAACTAAAAAGTTTTTCACAGCAAAGGAAACCATCAATAAAACAAAAAGTGATCCTACTGAATGGGAAAAGATATTTGCCAATGATATATCTGATAAGGGATTAATATCACAAATCTACAAAAAACTCACTCAACTCAACTCAAAAAAACAAACGACCCAATTAAAAAATGGGCAGAGGACTTGAAGAGACATTTTTCTAAAAAGGACATACAGATGGCAAACAGACATATGAAGAAATGCTCAACCTCACTAACCATCAGAGAAATGCAAATAAAAACTACAATGAGATACCACCTCACCCCAGTCAAAATGGCTATCATCGATAAATCAACAAACAACTAGTGCTGGTGCCGATGTGGAGAAAAGGGAACGCGTGTGCACTGTTGGTGGGATTGCAGATTGGTGCAGCCACTATGGAAAAACTATGGAGGTATTTCAAAAATCTGAAAATGGAACTACCCTATGATCCAGTAATTCCACTCCTAGGTATCTATCCGGAGAAATCCAAAACTCCAATTCAAAAATCTTTATGCACTCCTATGTTTATTGCAGCACTATACACAATAGCCAAGACATGGAAACAACCGAAATGCCCATCGGTAGATGACTGGATTAAGAAACTGTGGTACATTTATACAATGGAGTATTACGCAGCCATAAAGAAGAAAGAAATCTTACCATTTGCAACAACATGGATGGACCTAGAGAACATTATGTTAAGTGAAATAAGTCAGACAGAGAAAGATAAGTACCATATGATCTCACTTATATGCGGAATCTAAAGAAAAGAATAAGTGAATGAAGTAATCAGAAACAGTTTTGGAGACAAAGAGGAAAAACTGAGGGTTGCTAGATGGGCGGGGGTTGGGGGTAAGGGGAAAGGTGAGGGGATTAGAAAACAATCAGTAACCACAAGATGGCCACGGGGTTTTGAAAATTAATCTGGGGAACGTAATCAATAATGTTGTAAAGATTTTGTAGGGTATCCGATAGACATGTGTCCCATTTGGGAGACCATCTTAGGGAAGATGTAGACGCCTGATCACTGCACTGTACACCTGAAGCTGAACAATAATGAATGTCAACTATAATAGTATATATATGTATATGCACATATATATGTGTATATATATGTATATATAGGTATGTATACATTTACAAGAGGCAGAGTACAGCATTGTGAGTGGAGATAGTGGAAATGGGATGGCTCGGTGCGATGTCAGAGAGATAGTGTATGTTGGGAGGGGGGTCCACAGTGTCAGGGATATAAATGATAAACGTCTAAGTAAAAAGAAAAACAAAAAAAACTCATAGACACAGACAATAGTTTAGTGGTTACCAGAGGGTAAGGGGGGTGGGGGGTGGGAGATGAGGGTAAGGGGGATCTAATATATGGTGATGGAAGGAGAACTGACTCTGGCTGGTGAACACACAATGTAATTTATAGATGATGTGATACAGAATTGTACACCTGAAATCTATGTAATTTTGCTAACAATTGTCACCCCAGTAAATTAAAAAAAAAAAAAAAAAAAGGATGTTTGTCCCCAGTGCATCCTGCTGAGGACAGGAGACCAGAGGCCCTGTGCCTCAGGATGAATAATACCTCCCCCCACCCACCACCCTTTACCCTTAGTTCCAATATTCAGTATTAAGGATTTGAAAATCATAGTAACAGTCTTAGATGTGATCATAAAACAAAAATGAGATGATTGAAAATTAACTATCTCCACTGAGAGAAAACCCAATGGAACCGCAGCCAAATTCAGAAGCATATTTTGTTAGCCTTTAGGATAAATAAACATTCCCCATTGGCTGATTTGGTTAGACTCAGTTTGATATTTGTCTTTGGGAATGAGGTGATTTATCCTGTTTGACTATTATTTACACTTTTTCCTTTGTCTTGCGTAATTGTAGTGGCTGACATTTATTGCCAGACCCTGTGCTGAGCATTGTTTCTGTATTAAGTTCTTTATCCTAACACAAATCCTATGACACAAGCTATTATTATGACCCTTGTTTTACTGATGAGGAAACTGAGGCAGGGCATGTCAGCACCTTGCTGAAGGCTCCACAAGTGGTAAGTTCCAGCTGAGCTTAAACCTAGGTAGTGTGGTCCTAAAAATGGGCTAATCCTCAATACTCAATAAATGAATCCATTCTAAAATTGAAAGATCCAAACAGCATATGAAAACAAAGTCTAAAACAGCCTGATTAGGAATCTCATATGGTCTGGATTGAAACTACAGCACCCTTGAGAATAGTTGACATCTTTAAATATTCTAATATTTCCTTCAGGAACAAGTGTGTGCCCCAGATTTTTACATTCCTTGTCATCTGTGAGTAAATTCCATCATTTTACCCTTCAAAAAAAAATCTATTTGAAGAAATAATGACTTTCTAAACTTGGTGAAGTAAATAGACATACAAATCCAGGAAGTGCAGACAGTCCCAAATAAGATGAACCCAAACAGGTCCATACCAAAGCACATTATAATTAAAATGGCAAAGGTTAAAGACAGTGAGAGGATCCTAAAAGCAGCAAGAGAAAGGCAACTAGTAACTTATAAGGGAGCTCCCATAAGATTGTCAGCTGATTTGTCAACAGAAACTTTGCAGGCCAGAAAGATTGGCAGGAAATATTCAAAGAGATGAAAAGCCAGTATCTAAAACCAAGACTATTCTACCCAGCAAGACTATCATTTAAAATTGAAGGACATATAAAAAGCTTCACAGACAAGTAAATGCTAAAGCAGTTCATCACTACCAAACCAGTATTACAAGGAATGATAGAGGGACTTAAGACCAAAAAAAAAATAAAATAAAATAAGATAGAAAATATGAATAATAAAATAGCAATAGTTACATATGTATCAACAATTACTTTCAATGTAAAGAGATTAAATGCTTCGATCAAAAACATAGGGTGGCTGCCCTCCATTGGTATGGATATGGTACTAGATCTGGGGATGAAGGAGGTAGCCCAGTGGTCTGAGAGCATAGGGGCATGAATGCTTGAAGTGGTGGATTGGAAGAATCCCTCAGTACTCACTCTATGTGCAAACCACATTTCCTGATCATTACTGCTTCCTACGCCTCTGGCTCGACCATTCCATTTTTCTTCCTTTCTTTAGATTTTTAATGTCGCTTAAAATAACTTCTTGTAAGGTTCATAAAACATTTTTTTAAATAAATCAGATGATGAATATAAAAAATAAAATAAAATAAACATAGGGTGGCTGAATGAATAAGAAAACAAAACCCTTATAATATGCTGCCTACAAGAGATTCACTTGAGATTGAAAGACACAGACTGAAAGTAAAAGGATAGAAAAAGATACCATATTTTGCCATCTATAATGCACTCCCACGTATAATGTGCACCCAGGTTTTTGGCCCAAACTTTCAGGGGAAAAAATCTTGCATTTTAATTTTTTAATTCAAATTTTTATTTGTTTACATTTAGTTACTTGTTTTTGTATTATAATTTTAGCATTTATTTTTTAATCTATTATGGTAGAAGAAATTTTATGAAAAAATAATTACAAAACAGATACAAGATATAAGAAATTTTATGTACTGGTAACAAATTTACAATATTTACGCATCACAGAAGGCCAAGAATTCTTCGTCGTTGCAAGTTTGTTGTAAGTTTAACAAAACTGATTATCGTATTCCAGGGTATTATTTTGCATATGGATATTGTTACTGATTTCTAGAGTTACAGTTTTAACTCATAAGCATAAATAAAATAATTTAAAACATATTAGTACTAGCCATGTATAATTCACATCCTTATTTTTCCCTCACAAATTTGGGCAAAAAAGTCTGCATTTTACACGGCAAAATACCGTATTTCATAAAATGGAAATGGAAAAAAACAAAAAAAGCTGGGGTAGCAATTATTACACCAGACAAAATAGACTTTAAAACAAAGACTATAACAAGAGACAAAGAAGGATCCAGTAATCCCACTTCTGCATATTTATCCAAAGAAAACCAAGATGCTTTTTCAAGGGGACATGTGCATCCATATGTTCATTGCAGCATTATTTACAATAGCTACGATGTGGGGGCAGTCTGAGTATCTCTTGATGGAAGAATGGATAAAGAGGAGGTGGTACCTAAACTAATGGAATATTGCTATGCCTTGGATGGGAATGGGTTCTTGTCATCTGCGGTGGCATGGATGGACCTGGAGGGTATTGTGCTGAGTGGAGAATGTCAGACAAAGAAAGACAGATGCAATGTGATTTCATTTATGTATGGAATCTAAAGAACAAAATAAAACAGAAATGCACTTATAGATACAAATAACACTGTGATGGTTGCCTGTTACCTTACAGCTGCCAAACCGTTTGTTCCCCCTTGCTCTTCCCAGGATTTCACAAGGGAATGAGGGCCTCCGCAAACTGAGGTCCGATGGAGAGATATCGGAAAAGCTCCTTCGAGGGGAAGTCTCAGCAAACTGAGACCCGAGGGAATTGTATCTGTCCCTCCCCTTCAATGGATTCCTTGGAGATGTGCATGTGTGAAGGCAAAGTACAAGTTGGAGCACAATGGGAACTTTCAGAAAGACAGCCAGCAGGCTACTAACACACAGATCTTGAGATTAACAATCTTTTACCTCTTTAAAAGTTTACCAATAAAAACTATGTGTTGGCCCTATTTGGCATTTAGTCCCTGAGGCTGTTCCCCTTGGCTCCGTGGTTTGCATTCTATTCATGGCTACTGTCTTTTCTTAACCTTATTCCGCCCTTCTCCCTCCCCACAACCCTCAGTCGTGTTGGACACGACAGTTGCCAAATGGGAGGGAGGTAAAGGGGGTGGGTGAAAAAATGGGAAGGAATTAAGACGTACTAATTGGTTGTTACAAAGTAGTCATGGGATGTAGGGTATAGCAAAAGGAATATAATCAATAATATTTTAATAACTGTGGTGTCAGATTGGGGTAATAGATGGGAGGGGGGTTAGGGGACAAGGTGGAAAAGGTGAAGGGATTAAGAAGTATAGATTGATAGTTACCAAATAGTCATGGGGATGTAAACTATAGCATAGAGAATGTAGTCAATAATATGGTGTATTATTAATTATATGTATAGTGCCAGGTGAGTACTAGTCAGGGGATCACTTCTTAAATTATACAAATGTCTAACCACTATATTGTATGCCTGAAATTAATGCAAAATAATATTGAATGTTAACTGCAACTGAAAAGTTTAAAAAGGGGGGGAAAGTTAAAGGGGCATAAGAGGTTCAAATTTCCAGGTATAAACAAGTCATGGAGATGTAAGGTACAGCATAGGGAATATAGTGAATAATATTGTGATAGCATGGTACAGTGTCAGGTGGTTGGTGCACTTGTTGATCGCTTGTTTAGGTATATAAATGTTGAACTATGGTGTACACCTAAAACAGATATAATATTGTATGTTAGCTATATTTGTAAATAAAAATCTTTAAAATAAAAAAAATGCCGGGGGAAAAATAAATAAATAAATAAATAAAATTGTGCAATTTTGACATGTTTATTGTGGGGTTTTTTTGCTTCTTTTATGAATTGGTTGCTCATATCCTTTGCCATTTTTCTATTGCAGCACCCATTTAAAAGCTCTGTGCTTACTTAATTAAAAGGCCAATTAACAATCAATAAGCATGTTGAGAGCAGATACAAACAACCATAATTCAACACTATTTTTATTTTCAAATCTTGCCTTCCAGTTATTTCTCAGTATGAAAGCTCATTTTTGCATTATAGCAGCCATAATATATAATTTTGTATTATGGTGTTTTGATTTATTTTACATCAAAGATTAAAATGCCATTTAACATCCTATTCTAAAAAATAAATGAGGAGAAGGCAGTTTGAAAAGGGGGCATTTGGTGAGCTATAACCCAAGGTGAAAAGAAAACTCTTATAGCTTTAATGTATTACCCCTCTCTCTTTACTTCCTACATAACTGTTTTTGTCTTTCACACTGCTTTACTATTCACTCCAGAAATGGTCCAGGGCAGTTCAGAGATAATAGATTGAACAAACTCATCTCATTAACATATTTTAAAGGCACAAAACCACAAGGACTAAGGTAAACAGCAGAGGATACAACCATAACAAAATTTTGGAAACTGCAAAGCTGATCGGCAAGCAAAGTTAAAGAATTTTAGGAGACACAAGAATACTGAATTTAAAACCAACAGTGAGTAAACACAAAGTACACCAATTAACACAACAAAATCTCCAATGGCAGCATTACATATCTCTAGCAGTGAGGAGAGTAGGGGAAAGAAATATCCAAACTAAGGATTATGAATTTAAAATCTATTTAGGCAGCAATTAGGGCCCCAGTTCCACTTTTCACTCCTTGATATTTCTTCCACTTCCCCAGAAAATTGGAGATTTAGTTTCTGGAAAGGGCAAAAATAGGGTCTTTTTTGCCTGGTGTCCTCCAGTTCAGTCAAGATGGAAACAGATAAATTAAGTGAGTAATCAATGCTGGATGGTGAGCTTTCCCCTGACCTCTTCCCTACTCTGCTCTCAGAAGACTGTGTACCCTCAAGACTGCTCTACCCTCAAACAAAGCTACTGAAAAAGTCTTCTTTGAGGAATATGACCAGCACAAGTAAAAAAGTAAAAGTAATCAAAGTTTCCCTCAAAGAAATGGCTCACCCAGATAACCCTACAGTGACATTGACACTTGACAAATCCCACTTGTGCTAAAATGCTAAAAGCTTCCAATCAGCTTTTAGTGTCCCTCTTGTAAATGTAAATGGACAACCAAGGATCACTAGACAAGCAGAAAAAAAGGCAATTAGATGAAATAGATACTTTGTCTAATATTTCTTCTCTGAACAATCTATCAACATATCACAGAGCTAAGAAGATATTGCAACCATGAAAAAAGAACAGGACAAAGAGAAACATAAATTTAAAAGCAAGATTCTTAAAAATCAAAAAATATAAGTACACGTATATGTATTATTGGTATACACATAAATGCATATATTTAATCATCTCATACGAGGCCTGACAATTAAGTTCGAGACCTCATCCTAGAAAGAGTGCTATATACCACATTGCTGAATATCACTAAGGTCACCTTCGAAGTACTCCCCTTGGGAAGCTGTGCACCGATGCCAATGCTTAGTCCACCCTTCAAAGCAATTTTGGAACTCTTTTTCTGGAATGGCCATCAGAGCTGTCATCATATTACCCTTGATGTCCTGAATGTCATCAAAATGCCTTCCTTTCAATATTTCCTTTATCTTCGGGTAAAGAAAGAAGTCATTGGGGGCCAGATCAGGTGAGTAGAGAGGGTGTTACAATACAGTTATTTCTTTACTGGCTAAAATCTCCCTCACAGACAGTGCTGTGTGAGCTGGTGCATTGTTGTGATGGAAGAGCTCCTTCAGGACCATTTTTGGACACACCTTTCTCATGCCAAGATTTTCAGTTAAGATTTTCCTGTTTCTCTATCGATGCTCACTTGGTCTGCTATACTTCTCACAGTCAGCTGACTATTTTGACACACAATTTGATGAATTTTTGCAATGTTTTCATCAGTTCTGCTCATTACTGGCTGCCCTGACCTCTCTTCATCAATGACACGTTCTCTCACCTCAGAAAAACATTTAATCCATTTGTACACTGCTGTTTTCTTCATGGCATTATCCCCATAAACTTGGACTAACATGTCCCTGATTTCACTTCCTTTCTTGCAAAGTTGAACAAGAAATTTAATGTTTGTTCATTGCTCTAATTCAAACCTTCTCGCCACGGCACACAAAAACACGCAACAACAATAATGAACACCACTCAGCAAGATACCACCACACATCAACACAAACACAGCTGTGAGAAACTGATATACCAAGGTTATGAAACCTGACCGAGCTGTTTGTATAGTGTTGCCAATGTAAGCATGTGGTGGCAATTTTGTCAACTTAATTGTCAGACCTCGTATACATACAAAATTTCCCTCTAATTTGTTTTTATGGTCCATGTCCAATGACTGCTACATGACGAGGTTCTTTAGGCACTCCAGGAACTCAGATTTCTTATATGAAATCCCAATATGTAACCCATGTATACTAAACTATAGTCCACTGAAATAGTTTCCTTATAACAATTACTATAAAGTACATTATTTATTGAATGGCTACTATGTACTAAGAATTAAGTTGTGAGCCTTTTCTACATTCTCTCATTTAATCCTTACAACCCTGCAAGGTGGTATTACTTAGAGAGGATAAGTAACTGGCTGACACTCAGCTGGTAAATGAGGGAACTGTAGTCTGAGCCCAAATTTCCCCACATCCAAACACTTTCAAATGCAACATGGGGACTCTGAAATCCACTCAACGGCTGGCTTCATTACCAGTAGTTTTAGGGCCTTTGCTTAGGCACAGTCTGTCTGGTCTGCCCTTGTAATGTTCTTATGTTCTCTTGTTCATTCTCTTCCTCCATGTTGAGTCATCTATGCACAAACCAGCCTTCTGAACACTAAACTCTCCATTCTAGGTTAAGATAATGCTGTCATTTTATATGCAAAGAAACACACACACATATACATAGAAATTAAATGTTTGCACTTATCTTTTTCAGTTTATTACAGTTGACCTCCGAACAACACAGAGGTTAAGGGCACCAAACCTACACAGTTGAAAATTTGTGTATAACTTTTGACTCCTTAAAAACTTAACTACAGTCATCCCTTAGTATCTGTGGGGGATTGGTTCCATGACCCCCAGGGGATACCAAAATTTGCAGATGCCCATGCCCCTTATATAAAATGGCACAGAAAATGTATACAATTGGCTCTCTGTATACACAGATTGAAAATACTGTTTTCAATCCACAGTTGGTTGAATCCACAGATGTGAAATCTGGGGATACGGAGGGTCCACTATATATTGAAAAAAATCCATGTATATGTGGACCCACATAGTTCAAACCTGTATTGTTCAAGGGTCAACTGTATTTCTCTTCTCTGTCAAGGATTTTTTTCCCCCTCTAACCTTCTGGACACTTAGGACTGACACGCTCTGACATAATTTCAAATCTTGATATTCAGAGCCCAGAGTTCTCATTCTTTCTGCTGAGCTGGGCATTCTGGTTATGACTGTTTGGATTTTTAAAATTTCGGGTCAGTCTTAGAGAAAACTGGCCTTCCTGTCAACTTAGTAGCAGAAACAGAAAGTCCAGGTTAGAATATCTGTTCCACCAAGTTAAACTCTATTATAAAATCATATGTGGGATATAAAACAAGACAAACAAAGAAACAAAAACTCATAGACACAGACAATAGTTTAGTGGTTACCAGAGGGTAAGGGGGGAGAGGCGTGGTAGATGAGGGTAAGGGGGGTCAAATATATGGTGATGGAAGGAGAACTGACTCTGGGTGGTGAGCACACAATGTGATATATAGATGATGTATTACAGAATTGTACACCTGAAACCTAACTTTATTAACCATTGTCACCTCAATAAGTTTAATTTAAAAAAAAGTAAAAGGGCTCTTGTAAATTGGTGGTGTATTGAAATGAAGCTGTAAGACTGGTATGGGGTTGTCAGTGGCACAAGTCCTATTTTATAGGATACTGCAGGGAAGTTAAAATGTACTATCCTCCTGCAGGCTATTAGCCTGCTGGCCTTCCCGCCTCTTGGCCACCTATGGAACCTCAAAAGACCCTGCTTCATTGAAGGGGTGGCAGTATATGACCCACAGCTTTACAGGGCCCCCAAGTGAATTCTCAGTGCACAGAGTTAATGAGGCTTTGAAATTGAGTCATATTGACCCATCACTCAAATATCTTCTGAGGACAGATAATGTGTTCTGAGGACCAGCCATGTGTCTGAGCATTTGTTGGTTTTCCACTTGATGGTTTGCTCCTCATTCTGAGACTTACTGTGGTTTTGGACTTCAGCTCATATGGACCCTGACTTCAGGATCTCCCTTGTATATTTCTAGGATTAACAAAAGAAGGTGGCATGGGGTTTTTTCTACTTAATAATTACATTAAAGTAGGATTATAACTCATTCTGTTTTACACTGAATTTTGGAGAATTTCTCAAAGATTTGTTCATGGATCGCTTACATCAGGATCACCTGGGAAGCTTGGGTCTTAGGTCAGTGTCTCCCATAAGCAGAGCCTGAGACAAAGGTTTTGATACAGGTAGTTTATTTGGGAAATGAACTCAGGGAGCAAGTTAGGATTTGAAGAAATAAAAAGAAAAAAGGACAAAAACAATACAAGGATGCATTATCAAGTTGGACACCGCTACTGGTGACTGTTGGATGATTTTGGAGAGATCTTTAAAGAACTTAATTGAATGGGTCTCAGACCTGTTCACCTGAGGATGAGAGACAGAAGCT
Source organism: Rhinolophus ferrumequinum (assembly GCF_004115265.2). Lineage (NCBI taxonomy): Eukaryota > Metazoa > Chordata > Mammalia > Chiroptera > Rhinolophidae > Rhinolophus > Rhinolophus ferrumequinum. Next base: position 90,145,236 of record NC_046284.1, on the reverse strand, counting down.
TTATTCATTGGATTTCATCTCCCATTGGTCAAGGGTCTCCTATGGGGTGTTAATTCTCCCATACTTCTAAGTTATTCACATGTCACTGCAGCAGACATTCCATGCTATTGTGTTGGAGAAACCTGGGGTGAGAAGTAGGAGATGCTGGCTGAGGGGGGAGGGGCGAGGTGCTGTCTAAGTGCACCTGCATGGAATGAACTAAATACACTTAGAACTGCTTGGCTACTGGAATCTAAGATGGGGCCCAAAATTATAAGCAGCAGTTCAAGAGGTATTCAATACAGTGTGTAAAAATGCCAGTTCCTGCTAATCTATTCATTTTTGTGGGTTGAATCATGTCCCCTCAAAAATTCATGTTTAATTCCTAACTTCCAGTACCTCAGAATGTGACCTAATTTGGAAATGGGGTCATTGCAGATGCGATTAGTTGAGTAATTCTTAACTTACTTAAGTTGGGGGGGACATAATGTAATATGACTGGTATCCTCATAAAAAGGAGACATTTGGACACAGACAGAACACCATATGAAGACTATACTTACACTGCCACATACTAAGGAAACACCAACAGTTAAGACAGAGGAACAGATCCTTCCCTAGACCCCTAGAGAGAGTACAGACCTGCTGACACCTTGATCTCAGACTTCTAGCCTCTAAAACTATAAGGCAATACATTTCTCTTGTTTAAGCCCCCCCCTCCCCAGTTTGTGATACTTTGTTATGGCAGTCTTAGGAATCTAACATACCTATGATCTATTGGATCACTATCTGTGAGGGTATCATCTATACTTCTGCATCTCTAACAAGGTCTGCAGGCAGTTCTATGTTAAGAAATCTGGTCTAGAATGAAATAAATAATGTAGTAGCTGTTCCCCAGGGAGAGTAAATCCAAGAGGACATGCTTTTGCCCAAACACTCTTCTGCAAATCTATGATACCACACTAGATGTAGAACAATATCAGGTGTAGGGAATTCTCTTTTCAAATGTCAGCTCAAGTAGCACAGTTTAGGCTATGGTTGTTACTCTAAACCATGAGCTGGAAAAATGAGGAAACAGAGTAAAACTTCACCACCAACTCAAAACCTTTGCAAAGGGCAGAATATATCAATTAAGGCACACAATGCCCCTGTACTTTCTCAACCTCTATCAAAACATGAATATGTGTACGCATACATTTGTATATACATGATTAGTTACACCTCATTGTAAAATACATTGGATAGAAGAAAAATAATGTTTGGAAAAGACAGCACATCAACCTGTTATTTCAAAATGGAATGAAAATGTTGAGTATATGTAAATGTTAAAGAAAATGCAGAGCAAATGGAAGAGATGCAGTAGGGAACACTAAACAGGGGGCCATTAAAACCATCAGCTAATTCCTTTTCTACATCTGTAAATGAGTAAAACCACTTGAAAGCAGGAACCAGGTCCATATCCCTCTACAACTGCAGACACTCAGTGTTTGCTGAGTGCAGAAACTTTGAACAATCTCTGAGATACAGAGTGTCAGCTCTTGGAGGACCTAGATTTTTGTTCCAGCTTTATGGTCCCTCCAACATTTTCCAACCACTCTGCAGATTGGTTGGTCTGTGTTCCCCTGTCTTGGCCACTGTACTTTGAGCTGAGACAGGATATGACTCTGGCTTTGGTTTGTTCCATTTGCTAGTGACTTCTTCCAACAGCCTGTAGTTCATCATATGCCCAGCTTACCCCAGCCTCAATACCAGCCTGAGTGAATGAAGTATCCACTATTCCATGGGAATATTCTCTTGACCTCTAGTGTGATAAGGTATTCAAATAAATATTCTAATGATTTTTTAGAGAAAGAACAAATGGGTCAATAGACGTGGTACAGGAGAGCACCTGAGGCATGAACAACCATTTTTAGGATAAGGATAATATAGGCTGAAAGAGGATGACCACCACTTGTGAGAGTACTTTTATATAAATTTTTGGAGACAGAGTAGATAACAATATACATGCAAATTAAAAATATGGGGAAGTAGAAATTAAGAGCCCTAAAATGAATCCTGCCTAATACAGAGGAGAGAAGAACAGATTCAGAGAGATATGAAGAGAGGTGAAATCACTTTTCTTTTTCTGGTGAACAAGAGGTGTGGGGAAAGAGATGGAGAGAGAGGGGAGAGAAAAAAGAGAGATGTAATAGAGAACACAGAGAGCAGTTGCCTGGCAGATTTACAACAATCTAGAAGGATTTCTTACGAGATATCTTTTTAAAATTTCTAACTTGAATGACTTTCTCTTACAGCTAACTGACTCCTAAGAGAAATGGCCACCAATAGAATGTACCGCATTTCCCCAAAAATAAGACCTTGCCAGACAATCAGCTCTAATGCGTCTTTTGTAGCAAAAATTAATATGAGACCCGGTCTTGTATTATATAAGACTGGGTCTTATATTATAGTAAAATAAGACCGGGTCTTATAGTAATCTTACTCCAAAAGACACATTAGAGCTGATTGTCCCACTAAGTTTTATTTGGGGGAAACAAGGTAGGTTCAATGAGGGTAGGAATTTCATCGGTTTTACTCACATAAAATAGTGCCTGATGCAAAACAGGGGCTCAATACAGGCATACATAAATCCACAAAGTTGGAGGTATGACTCAAGCAAAAAGATGATTTGGTCACTTCCTTGGACTACAGTCTAAGTTGAAGGGGCTTATAACTAATAGGGAAAGAGTACCAGGACATCTTCCATTTGTCCCTCTAGATCTGTTCTCCATCATTCTTCATCCTGCCCTCTGCCTTGAGAGCCTAATCTGTATAAATTATTTCAACTCTTCCTTGTCCTTTAGTTTCCAGTTGGCTTTGGCTCACGGAAACCCATGGCAGAAGATCAGGGAGCAAACTAAGTGAGGTCAGGGTATATATTCCCATATCTCTCTCCCTGCCAGTTTGCTCTGAGCTGGATGAGTGCCTCAAGCAAAGACAACCTTCTCTACAAGACTCTCACCTTCTGGGTCTCAGTAAATGATTTCTCGTCTCCCTTCAGACCAGGCAATATTAACATCTTTGCAGTTACCAGCACTAAAGTGTGCAGTTCCTGAAGTATTTTTTATGGTTCCCTGATATTCTACCCACATCTTTATAAATAATGCCTTTACTAATCCCTCTTTAAATTATCCTAATTCAGGAGCATCATCTGTTTCCTACTGGGGCCCTGATTTATATAGGTAGAATTCAAATTAGCTCTTTTTCCAAAATAATCCCTCTAATGTGTGTCTTGGCCTCTGAAAATTGCAGCTAATTGAAAATCATCTAAGGAATGAAGGAAGTAAATATTTATATGAGAAAGAGGATTATGTTTTATCTAAGAAATTCTTCTGCACATACTCATATATCTGATGGCTACAACAAAGACAAACCAGTGACTTTTTGCAAACATTTCCTTTTGTATGCATGATCAGTCTGTTTATAACATGTTATTCTGAAGAAGACCACTGAATTACAGACCTGGGAAAGACATAAAAATCTGTAATAACCCAGTTTGTTCTTTGAGTGGAGCCATTTGTAATATTTTTTTTCTTCCTGTGGTGTTGGAGATGGGGGTGGGGGAAATTGAGAAATTCCCCCCCCCCCAGAATTGCTTGGTTTTGTATATACTCAAATTAGTTTGATTATTTAAATCATCTTATTTAGATGTATTTTAAATGAATAAAATCTTAATTGGGGCTTCTATATCTCAAGAAACTCTGATTCTTTGAAAGAACATAAGAGGACTTGCAATTATGTGAGCAAAATCATTTCCCAGAAAATACACCAGAAGACTGGGTTTGCCTTCTGCACATGGCAGAGGCTGTTCTATCTAGGCCAATTGGCAAAGTTAAGTTGGCCAGGACTTGAACTTTAGATAGACCCTGAGGCCAGAATCTAGTTTATCTTGTTCATATATTTATGGCAAGGGCCATATAGAAGACACTGAATGAATATTTCTTGAAAGAATTAATGATTAGTCACCAAAACATCACAGAAAGAGGATATGAAAAGGGAAAACAAGAAAAACACGGGGCTTCCATTCTCTGGTGTTATTTAGACCAGGGTGATTCTTTGGCTAGACTTGAGGAACTGGGCTGCCAGAGTCTAGCTTAGTTTTGCATGTAATTATCTAAATACTAAGTGTTCACCACTAAATCATATGGGAGAAACAAAAAACATGGCCTCTGCCTTCACAAAGATTATAGGATTTTTGTATCTCTTTATCTCGATTTTCTCTTTTGTTTTCTTTTATGGCCTCAAGATACTTTGAAGAACTGTATGACATGCATCATAGCCAGGGTTTCCATGTCTTTTATTTGCACTTCAAGCTACTCATTACTCCAAAATGATGTGACCTAGATCGATTGTCAGGTTTATCTAATGTCTTCCTTGTTTCTAACCTTTGTTTCTTTATTTTTTTTTTGACTACATTAAAAAGAAATGAGTGGTTAATGAACACACCTAAAATTGAGAGTAAAGAGAAGCCACTTGGGAAATGTGCGTATTCTCCCAATGGGGAAGGTGAGTTAACAGCAACAAGGGGAGACAAAGCCTGGCACACCAGCACTGTGATCGTGTACTAGAGGTGCTTCAGCTCTGGCAAAGACCTTGGCAACTTTCTCAGCAAGAGAGCATATCAAAAGTAATTTCAAAAAGATTTAATAAAAGGATAGAGCAGGGGAAGAATCTTAAGAATTCTGACAGAATTCTTAAGTTAAAAATAACTGAAAGTTGGTTTTAGTCTTGGTATTTAACCATAATGTAATGTTCCTTGTATATCGCAACGATTGAAAGGCTGAATAACCAAATACCTACATCAATATAATGCTTGGCATCTTTGCATAACATCCATAGTATTAAAAAGGCATGTTATCCTTTCAGATTTATCATTAACATCTGAGTATTTGTTTTTGTTATATTATTATTTCTTAAGATTTTTATTAAAATATAGCTAATATACAACATTTTATTAGTTTCAGGTGTACACCATAGTTATTCAACATTTACATACCATGATGAGTCCAGCAACCATCTGACACCATACCACATATCACAATATTATTGACTATATTTCCTTTTTAAATACATGTAAATAATCTATAACCTGCAATGAAAATCTACTTATGAGATTTATAATGTTGAAATTCTATCAGTCTATCGAAGTATAAATAGATACTTATTATTGTAAGAGTAAAACGTAATATAATTTTTAAAACATTTAATTGCTATATTCCAGCTAATACTTCAGCATTCAAAAAATTGTGTTACCTCTAAAATAAGATATTTTGCACAGTCATTATTTGCCCATTCATTGTTTTCTCAGTACAAGTCTTGAAATAATAGAAGGAACCATGAGTACCTAAAGAAAGTTAAATGTAACTAGAGTGCTGTGAATCTTGGGGAACAACAGATTTCCTCAGATAAGAGTTAAGGAACGTCTGTCCTTTGGTCTGAGCCCACTTAGAGATTTCCAACTTAAGGAAGACAGGCCTCAGCATGGGGTGATAATCCTGCTGTTATTTTATGGTGACTTAGGCTAGTCTTTCTCCCTTTGAGAAAAATCCGATTTGTTATTTTAAAGTCCTTTCCTATATAAACTTAAGGATCGACGAATGTAACATCTTTCTCCTTTCACAGATGACAAAATTAGATGCCAGTAAATTATGTGACATATTTATTGTCACAGAATCAAATTAAGCCAAAGTATATGACTCTTGAAGTAATAAGGGTGAGATAATTATATTAGGAGAAACTGATCTGATATGCAAATCTATTTAATTAAAATATATTTGAATTAAATAAATATAGATGAAAGTGTGTCCCACTAGTGTATTCAGATCAGCACACTGGACAGGTATGGTATTAATAAGTGAATTAATCATTCTTATTAACACTGCACAACCTTCAAGAATAATTAGAACCTCATGCTCTTGGAAAATAAATACTCATCCTCTATTTAGGATAGTGATTTTCAAACTGTGCAACTCAGAGCATTCTCAAGGCCACAATGTGGGGATAATGGGACTTTGGGGAACTTACTTCCTCTGCTTCAATCAGAACACTCCCTTATCCACACTTGCACCCATTTCATATATTGAGGGGGAAATAAAGTTACATTATACACAAACACACACATATTTCTCACTCTAATATAAGTGCAGGTGGGACATATCTATATTACGGCTTCTTGACATGATAGACTAAGAAGAACATAATATTACTTCATTGGTGTTCCTGACAAAATGTATAACCTGTTCCAATTCTGAGAGAACAAGCAGACAAAACCAAATTGAGAAACATTCAGTGATATGCTCGAGTTGGCTCATGTATACAGCTCATGAGAGCTGACTGTGCATAGCTCTTTCCAAAGACACATTCAGGAATATCGCATTGGTAGCCTGACATCAGCCACAGTGGGAATATTTATACCATGGCAATAGGCAAATGCTGCACTGCAGGACTTTTTTTTCTCAGAGTGACATCTGTTAAATATTTACCAGATCACTGATGGATATTCTACAAAATAATTGGCCCATACTCTTTGAAAATGTTAGTGTCATGAAAGACAAATAATGCTGAGAAAATGTTTCATGTTAAAAGAAACTGAAGAAAAATGGCAGCTAAGTGCATGAATAATCATAGATTGGTTCCTGGACAGGCAAAAAATGATTCTCAAAGATATTATTGAAAGTATTTGTAAAATTGATATATGAATTGTACAAAACAGATAATAAACAAATGAGATTACATCAAACTAAAAAATTTTTCACAGCAAAGTAAACCATCAATAAAACAAAAAGACATCATACTGAATGGGAGAAAATATTTGCCAATGATACATCTGAGAAGGGGTTAATATCCAAAATTTATAAAGAATTCATGCAACTCAACACCAAAAGAACGAACAATCCAATTACTAAATAGAGGACCTGAACAGACATTTCTCCAAGGAGATCATACACAGGGCCAATAGACATCTGAAAAGATGCTCAACATCACTAATCATCAATGAAATGCAAACAAAAACCACAGCGAGATGTCACCTTACACCTGTCAAAATTGCTATCATCAATAAATCAACAAACAACTGGCGAGGATGTGGAGAAAGAGAACACCTGTGCACTGTTGGTGGGACTGTAATTGGTACAGCCACTATGGAAAACAATATGGAGGTTCCTCAAAAAATTAAAAATAGAACTACCTTATGACCCGGCAATTCCACTTCTGAGTATTTATCCAAAGAAATTCAAAACAGTAATTTGAAAAAATATAGGCACCTGTAAGTTCACTGCAGCACTCTTTACAATATCCAAGATATGGAAACTGAAATGCCCATTAATAGGCGATTGGATAAAGAAGTGGTACATATATAAATTAAATATTACTCGGCCATAAAAAGGAATGAAATCTTACCATTTCCAACAACATGGATGGACCTAAAGGGTATTATGCTAAGTGAAATAAGTCAGATTGAGAAAGACAAATACCATATGATCTCCCTTATATGTGGGATCTAAAGAACAAAATAAATGAACAAACAAAACAGAAATAGACTCAGATACAGAGAATAAACTGATGGTTACTAGATGGGAAGGGGGTGCAGGAGCTGGGTGAGAAAGGTGAAGGGATTAAGAGGTACAAATTGGTAGTTATAAAACAGTCATGGAGCTGTAAAGTACAGTATGGGGAATATAGTCAATAATATTTTTAAAACTATGTATAGTGCCAGATGGGTAGTACTAGACTTATCAGGGATCACTTCATAAATTATATAAATGTCTAGCCAATACACTATACACCTGAAACTAATATAAAATAATATTGTATGTCAGCTATAATTGAAAAAGATAGTCATGGAATATAAAGTACAGCATAGGGAATATAGTCAATAATATTGTAATAACTACGTACAGTATCAGATGGGTAATAGACTTATTGGGGTCATCACTTTGTGAGGTATATAAATGCCTAATCACAATGTTGTTTTACAAATCTGAAGCTAGAAAAACAAGAGGAAAAAATTTCTAAACTGGATGAAAACTATAAACCCACAGATCCAAGAAGTTTAACAGACCTCAAGAACAAGAAACATGAAGAAAACTACACCAAGGCACATCATAAACCAATTGCTTGATTCCTAAAATCGCTCCCTAATAAACCTTCTGTTTACTAATCTCCACCTCAAAGTGGGCTTCCTAAGGATTCCAACCTGAAATATTACCAAAATCCATATCAAAACATTCTACTCCCCTGTGGAGTAGAGTGCAGGTATATATACACTTCTACATTGCTTTACTTTTTCATAATGACTGTGTATTATTTTTATAATAAAAACATTAAAATATTCTTTAAAAAGAAATATGAATTGTAGATTAGATAAAACTTAAATGTGTCTTTCCTAAGAACAAGGATATTTTCTTACATAACGATGGTGTAGTTATCAAATTCAGGAAATGTAACATAATACAATATTACTGATGGGTAAAGCGGTATGATGCATTCAGCATATTCTGAAATGGTTCAGGAAAAGAATACTTATAAATATATATAGATTTAAAGTGATAGAACAATCTGGCAAGATGTTTCCAATTGGTGCATTAGGATAAAGGTATACAGAGATCTTTTTATTCTTCCTGCAACTTCTCCTAAAATTGTTACATGTCCATTTTAAACTTTTTATTTTGAGAAAATTTAAAACATATGGGGAGCTCATTAAACCTTGCCAATCCTCAAATAAGTAGTACATGGTAAAACAGTAAAGTCACATTTTACACCACTAAGTAATAGAATCATTTAAAATAATAATATCCAAATGCTGGCAAGTGAGGTAGAAATACTTGGTTGATTTTAAATTGCCACAAACATTTTGGAAAGCAGTCCAGCAAAAACTCAAGAGCTGTCTAAACATTCATAACCTTTTGACCAAGTAGTTCCTTTTCTCAAATTTGAGATTTTCTATAATGCAAAAATTACAAACCAGCACAGTTCTTCCATAGGACTACAATTGAGTAAAACCCATGAAAAACTGTAATTATTAAGACTGTGTAACAACATAGACAAATTATTTTTTGTGAAAAAAATCAAAATATAAAATATTCTATAATTACAAAATTATTTAAAATATGTATAAGAACAAATACTGGAAGGGAACACAGAAAAATGAAAGCAGTTGCTCTATTAGTATAGTGGAATTAAGGGACAGATATTTTCTACTTAAGATATCTTTTAACTTGTGATTTATAGTTATAAATATTATAACATTTAACTTGTGATTTATGGTTATAAATATTATAATATTAAACTATAAAAAATAAATTCAGGGTGGGATTGAACTTGCAACACTGACTCCACCACACAATTTTCCCATGACCTAAAGCTGCATTGGAAAATAGAAAGTGCACATCTTTTTGGACCATTGGTGAGCCTAGCCTTTCCTTTCTTTTGGCACCCTTTTTCCTAATGTCCCACATCTCAGGTGCATACCCAGTGCTCTCAAACAGCTAAGGAAAGCACATGTCACATGTAGTTATTCCCCACTAAACATGAAATGCCATGTTTCCACTTCTAAGGAGATTTCACATTTTCAAAATAATAAGGAAGTGTTTACAGAATACAGCCACAAATCCGGGTTCATGCTTGATGCTGTAAGATTTGAAATATAATTACAGAAAAAAATAACACATAATAATTTCTAACAGTGAATTTCAAAGATTCTTGGGGGGCAGCATGGAAAGAGAGACTTTCCTAGAGCTTGTGGAATGATGATGTCACAGGAGCAGCCAGCTTCATTTAGCTCTCCTGTTCTGAGGCAATGTGTTTCACACACTCTACACATGCTATTTTTCTTCCTCCATTCCCCTGTCAGCTCAGGCACAAGCAGATTTGGTATCATTCTTCATTCTGAGTTTTTCTTTTTCCCAGTCATTTGTTCATAAATTTCCCTCACTGCATCACTGAAATCTGTTGCAGCATTCTTGATAAATTCCTCATGCTCTTACCTCCTGTCATCTATAACATTATCTCCCGCTCTTCTAGGGATTCTCTTGATAGCTTTAAAGACTTCAGCCAGCATTTTCTCACTGCTCATCTTACAAATGCAGAAAAAAAAATTCAGCTCTCCAACTAATTGGATCATCTCCATGCATTTTTTAAGGAAGGGTGCAAAATGGTCAAGCTTGCTTTCAATATGTCTTCAAGGCACCTCTTCAGCTGTTTTTCTAAACTCCATTCCCCTTCTCTCTCTCATTAGTTCACATTTCTTCCCCTGCAAAGCTGAAGAGCCAGGGTCTTGGAGAGAGGATGTGGGACAGGCTGTTTACACAAGTGCAACTACAAAGGAGATATTCATTGTAGCCATAAAGGAGCTGTTTTGGAAGCTTTTCCTCTGAAATAGTTTGAGAAACATAGAGAACACTTAATGCAATCATATAGTGCATAGTCAGTTTGTAACAAGTATGAGCGTAAATATTGCTTTTTTATTTTCTGGATATGCATAAAATGATCTTGAACAGTTTTGGAGACAAAGAGGAAAAACTGAGGGTTGCTAGATGGGCGGGAGGGGTGGGGGGTGGGGGGGAGGGTGAGGGGATTGGAGGGCAGTCGGTGACCACAGGATGACCATAGGTTTGAAAATTAATCTGGGGAACGTAATTTAGTGGTTACCAGAGGGTAAGGGGGTTGGGGGGTGGGAGATGAGGGTAAGGGGGATCAAATATATGGTGATGGAAGGGGAACTGACTCTGGGTGGTGAACACACAGTGTAATTTATGGATGATGTGATACAGAATTGCACACCTGAAATCTATGTAATTTTACTAACAATTGTCACCCCAATAAATTTAAAAAATAAAATTTAAAACAAAACAAAAAAAAATGATCTTGAAAAGCAGAGAAATAGAGAGACCTGATCATTTGAGTGGGGAAATACCCCTTATGCCATGGGATTGGCCAATGTGCAGGCTGGTCAAGTGTCTTCCAGTCACCGAAGAGGAGCTGACCCTAAAATGGAGAACAATTTCTTCATCATCTGTGCTGCCTCACTCTCCCCAACACCCTCCTTCATTTCTCTTCCCCCTTCTAGTGGATATGATTTGTGCATGGTTCAGATCCCACTTGAAGACAGAAGGACTTCTCCCCCAGCTGCTGGGAGTGTTGATAGTAGATAGCCCTCTGCTTTCAGCTCCCTATAGGGATTCCCTCAGCTAAAGAGTCCCCTTACCTAAGGTCATTACCCCCTATCTGTTCCATAACTGGTGAACATAGGAGTATAAAGCCCTAGTCCACTCCCCACATCTTGGGACAACTCCGAAGGACCATTCTAGTTTCAGAGCTCCATGTGGGGTTGACTAACACTTTGGTTGAGATTGCATTGCAGCCCAACCTCTCCCTCTGCCCAATCCTGCTTTCATCCTTTTCCTGCATATCATAAACACCCCGAATGTTAATCTCTGTTTTAGCCTGCTTCCCAGAGAATTCAACCTGCAATACCACTCTAAGTTTTTCAGCAGAAGAGAGATTCCATACATAGAATTAAGCTATGAAAGTGTTGGATAGACTCAGGAGATAAAGGGGGAAGGTGCTGTTTCCCAGAGGTCAGGAAGAAGCTTCTACTGCCCCGGTAGGTTCTAAGCACTGTGATAACTGGTCTAGAGAAGAGATCACCTATGGAAAAATTGCTAAAATCAGAGGCAATACCCAATTACCTTGTGATTATCCACACCCATTCTCTGAGACTTAGATACTCTCTGTATAAGACAAACAGCAAATTAAGTGGAAATGTAATAGGAATCACCTTTCCCACCATCTTTCAAATTTTTAATGGTAACATCAATATTTGCAGTTACCCTAGGAAAGTAATACTGCTTTGGTTTACTATCCTGGTAGGGGAGGGAAGTTCCAGGGATTTTCACTTGGCCATTCCTGTTGTAATGGCTGTCACTCTATGGGTACAGGAGCCAATGTGGGGATTCTGCCAGATTCTGAGTATGTTTATCCCAGCCATAATTCCACAACTTGGGAAATAATCATAGTTTCAGCCTAAAACTTTATTAGTGACCTAATCTCTGGCCACCATTCTCATTGGTAGGCCACAGTGATATTTGAGGACTCCAGGATTAGCATCAACTCTGAGCCTCTATTTGGCAATTACTGATGTGGCTATTTCCCATTCCCCAGTCCATGATCACTCTGATGAATGGTTGAGTGAGAGAGACTATGGGTGAGAGACTATGATTCTCACTGTGGTAATTCAAGTTAGGGATCTCTTTACTTGACCTTGATTTTTTCCCTTGGGAATATAAACCCTATAATACTTCAATAGGTATCCTGGATACTTTGGAGAACCTCTCAAAAGCCCACTTCCTATTTTTTTAAGACTAAAGCACTCATTCCCCTAATCATTGAGAGAGTTGGCAGCCAATAATTCTCAACTAAGTCCCTCTTTGGGGCTTGCCTGAGCCTTAAGACAGAGCTGCCTTACTCAAGATCATGCCCCTTCCTGGGGGAGCCTAAATCCAATGACTGGTAAGTGCAGTGACATAAAGGCCAGGTAGCTTTGCTCCAAATCAGAACACTGCAGGTTCATCTCAGCTTCAGTGCTCCCTTTGGGATTGGTTGTAGCCTCTGTTGTGACTGCATCACAGTTCCAACTTCTCCCTCTGCCTAATCCTGCTTCCTTTACTCCCCCCAAGAGCACTTCCCAGTAAAATTTCACAATGCAAATCTTGTCTCAGAGTTTGGTCCTGAGGAAGCTGAACTGTGACAATAAACTGGTAACTTTTTTCAGTCCTAGGAACACTGATATCAATTCTCTGGGATCTCATTCCCAGAGATCCTTACATGACTAAACTTTCAGATTGCCACTCTTGCTCTGCTGCCTGTGACAGCAATCGCACCTAGTAGTTAAATGGCTCCCCTTAGCTTTTACCACTCTGGGATTCCATCATTCCCACTGAAATGAGGAGGCCCAGTTCAATGACAGTATCTCCCACCATCATTGCTAACCTGAAGAAGATGGCTATGACAGAGTTTTCAAAGCTCGCCTACCGATGCATTTCTCAGTGCCTTGAGTAGAAGGGAATATGTCATTTTCATCTTGCCAGGGGATATAGTGGGAGAGGTGGGGGAAGGGACACATACAATAAATTCACTCCAGTATTCCTATCTCTCTAAGACCTTGAATTCCTTTAGGCTACTTCTGTCATCTCAACTGTATAGGCCACTCTTGAATTCAGATTTTAGTCAACCACTCCAAGTTCCTTCAGATAGCACATGGAGTTCAATCAGTCTGGATTCTCAAGAGTGCTGAGTTTCTTCTGGATGAAGAATTTACTAATAACATTGTGGGGACAGAGCCCCAAAAAGCAGTTTCCAGGCTCTCGGCCTCACATAGAAAGGTGCTGGCTCAGGTAGTAAATGGCCATCGACTGTGATCAAATGGCCATCAGCTGTGGCTAGTTGGTCGTCAGCTGTAACCAGGGAGCCATTAGCCATGAATATAACTGCCGTGGCTAGGCTAGCAGAAAGAGGGGGAGCTAGCAAGAGTATGGTGGCTGAGCCTGCAAGCGGCACAGTGAGGGTTGAGAATTGTGTGGCTCCTGGTTCCTGTGTCTCCAACCCAGCCGCCAGTGAGAGTATAGTGGTATGACTCCCCTACCTATGGCTCCGTGGGTGTTCCTTTTTGGCCTCACCATGTCCTGCGTTCTTATGTGGGGAGTGGGACCAGAGACCCTGCAGGCCACCCCACACGACAAACATGTATACTTAGCCAATGTTATATATTTTTTCTTTTGCAAGTATGATTTTATTTTAACACATATATACTTGAAATCACTAAGTTGAATAAACATTTTTTTATACTAATTTAGTACCTTTAGAATTCATTCATATATATATATATATACATATATATACATATATATATATATATATATATACACACATATTTTCCCCAGAATATCACTGATATAATTTAGCAAAAAAAAAAAAAACATTGCCATTTAACCAATGTTTAAGCTATTTCCTCCCCTCTTCATCTTTGCACAGTCCCTCACTGAGTGTGCTATGACAGGACTCCAGTTATGGGGTCTGGATACAATGGAAGGTGGTGGAGATAGGTTTTGATGAAACATGACCTTGCAAGGTAGTTTTCTCCAGTGAGGTTAACACAGGGTTTTCAAGTAAGAGAAGAGCCACATCCACCCTGAGACAAGTTTCCCAGTGTCTCTGCCCAGGTCCATATTCATATTCACAATTTGGTTGTTCTCACTCTGAATGCCAAATTGGGTCTCATTTCTTCTCTCTTCACTGCCCAGAAGATACTCACATATATACACACAGTGCATGCAGTCCTTTTATTGTTTCATGGTTTTTATCCTTAAGCTTTTCCTTAGGTCATTTTTTATTGGTAATTATTTATTTCCTTCTCCCCCTTTAATTTCTTCCCTCTTTTCTTCCTTTCCTTCCTTCAGGTACCATCCTTTTTCATCCTTCATTTTTATCTATATTTTATCTATATCTATATCTATATCTATATCTACAGATGACCCTGGATTCCATAGCACATGGGTTCATCCTGCCATGAGGCAGCTGAAATTGAGTTACTAGAGCACAGGGACAGATACCAGGTTTCCCACATTGACCTTGGGCTGCTTTATTCATCCATATAAAGAGGGTTTAAGTATGGGCATACATACCTCACTTTCTTAAGTCCTTGTTTGTGTGCCATTGTAAAAAAAAAGGAGTCAGAGCTCTCTTCTAAGACTTACAGAGAAGATCCATTAGAAGTGAATAAAAATATTAAATCCTTTGTAAATCGTAATAAAGCTGCAAATCGAAGCATCAAGTCCTATAGTGACTTGCCTGAGGTTACACGTTTGGAAAAGCTGAGTTCTATACTCTGATTTGTCTCCATCTAATTCCCATTGCAGTCTCCTTTATGGACAGAGGAGGAGATAATCACTTGCATTCAAATTTAATAAACAAAATATTTTTAAAATGTACTCATGCATTGTTGGTCTCAGATCTTTTCATAACATCAATAAATCCTGCTTACTGCAAAAAAAGAAAGAAAGTTAGGTAGAAAAATCCCAAACATAGTAATAATAAAGGTGGAAATCTCCATTTAGTTTCTGTTAAAAAATAAGAATCAGCAATTTGAAGGTAGGGAGTTACTGATCATTCTTCATTCTCTCAGGGACACTTAAAATCAAACCACGTAGGTCAGCATCCCAAGACTTGATCATTTAATTAGGCAGTATCTGGTTCCTCATCTGAATGTAAAACCCAAGGACTTTAGAGCCTGAAAATAGTTACATACAAGGCGTCATGCTTTAGGAATTAAGCATATATTTGTGATAAGATATTTTTCTGCAATGAATGCTATTTCTTTTTCTAATTGATCAAGTTCATTAGATTACACTTATATGGTTGAAATACAGATATATCTTCAGCAATGCATCCATTTCATTATCACAACATGAATATGGTACTTCTTGCCCATGCCTCTGCTTGAAGATAGGAATTCATTCTCAGTTTGTAGTAGGGAAAAATTCTCCCAGCACAATGCAAAACAAAATCATGTAAAAGCAGACAGAGTTCTTTCCTCCCCTAATTCATTTGCAATTCTAATATTCACTCATATATATTTTAGGCACTGATGTATGATGAAGCTGTTTCTTTTCCGGAGTCAAATGTGGTATGATTATTTTTTTCCCTTTTCTCTTCTTCATTTTCTCAGGGGTGCACTTAAAACCAAACAGTCTAGTTCACCATCAACTGAATTCTCACATATTTTTTTGCAATGATAACAAGATTTTCTAAAAATTAAAATTTACTATAACAGCAAGGCATTTCTCACTATTTTTTCCAGCTTTAATAGTGTTAAGATATTACCAAGTACAATGAATACATTGGTTATATTGATGAGTTCTCATCTGTATGAAGTGTAACAAAAAGGATAAGTAAAATTCAATTAGTTTTGGAAAATCCCAACGTCCGATTAACGTAGGCCTGGTTATTACGGGTAGTACGTTGTTTAGAGACTGTTTTCCCTGAAAATGTATAATTGAAGATGCTAAGAGTGTCACATACTACAATCCCATCAAGGAAATATATGAGTATGTATTGCTAAATTTTCATTGGTGCTTTACAGCTCCCTAATTATACAGCAAACACTGTGGATCTTGTATTGAAAGCATCTTGCCAAGTCATTTCAAAGTGGTGGAGCTAATGCTGTTTTGTCTGCAGAAAGAACGTCATAAGAGGACTCTCTGACACTTCTTTTTATAATTAGCAAACAGGTCCCCAGTCTCCCTGTGACCCAGAGGTAATAGAAATACAACCCAAGATATACTTCCTTGCTTAACAGCAAAGAAAAGAAAAAGAAACACACTTCTTTGCTAAACAGTAAAGAAAAGAAAGAAAAGAAAAAGAAACAAACAAAAACATATAGCTCAAGGAGCTCTTCACTGCAGTCTTCAGAGAGTGCACCAGACCGGGGCACAGAAGGAGGCTTTCATGAGATGAACTAAATAATATACCTGGTATTCTTAAAAGGTTACAGAAATTTGTATTATGTTAATAAACATAAGAATTGAGAAACCTTGTTTACTTACGTAAGTAAATGAATAGAATAGTTTTACTATGAAAGTTACTTCATTCCACACTATATGTGAAAAGTCAAATAGTGGTTATGTCATCAGAAAGCATTTTTAATGAGGTATCAGTTGATAATTTAATTAGGTCCTCCTTCAAATCACTTCAAAAGAAGGAACTGGAAAGCATATGATTCGCAAATGGATTTGTTATCCAGTCAATTCAGTCATGCACTTTTTCATTTTTTGGAAAGTATGTAAAAAAGCCTTTACTAAAATTTATAAAATGGCAATTTATTATTCCTGTTACTTTTTCACTTAGAAGCACCTCATACAATATCATATACCCAGAAAGGATTGGGAAAATTAAAATATCGTTAAGTTTTTGTATACAGCTTTTATCTTATCACATAAATACTGTTTTCACCAATACCTTATAGCTGAAAACATACACTAAGACATTGGTGAATGAAATGTCTCATTTTCTATCTCATTATTGAAACGTAAAGTGCAGAGGAAATGAGCTTTGTAAAAGATTGATGTTTCCCATAATGCTTTAATTTTTTTAAATATTCATATTCTTAGAAAGACAAAGTATGAAGGCTTGTTATGATTGTTGACTGGAAGAAATAAGGAACAGCATCTTCATTTTTTTTCTGTATGCTTCTTGTGAAATCCTAGCAGAATAATGGTCCTGTCCCCTACAGAGGCAACCTCAATAATGCATCCTTAGGCTTTGGTCCTGTCCCCAGAAACAGATCCTGAGATAAAGATTCATGTGTGAGTGATCTATGAAGGAAGTAAGAGCTCCCAGAAGGAAGCAGTCAGGCAGTGAAGGAAGCAGAGCAGGGCTGGGGAAGAAAGGAACCACAAGTGAAATTTCAGGTGAATCCCAGCCTTGGGGAATTCTGGAATGTAAGTCACACCACAGTTTGTCCCACCTCAATGCAAGGAAGCTGGCTTTTTCACTCCTGTATACCAGTCAGCCTTTGGGCCACCCTTGGGCATGGGGGATTAGACATAAACTCATAGGCATTCTTGGCTCTCAATGTCTCCAGATAAGGCAACTCTAATAGTTCAAGGATACTTGTATAAAGAAGGCTGCAGGTATGAATCATTCAGAGCAAAATACACAGAAGCTGGAGTTTGGGCAGAGTTAGTACAGGGAGCTAGGCAATAGCAGTGACATCACCCACTATATTTTAAATCAGCTTATTCTCCTTCCTGGTCTCACTCTCCCATGTCTTCACGCTTACTTCCTGAGATCAAATCCCAAATAAACTACTTGCACCAAGGGCCTTTTCTTAGGTTTTTCTTCCAAGGTAACACAAATGAGGAGGAACAGCTTTCAGGCTCTTCCCAAACCTAAGACTTGGTCTACACCTAGGTATGTTTGGAGCAGCAGCTTCTCTCTTTAAAGATGATTTGATTTGTTGAGTAACATCTTACCATTTACCTCACTACATAAAGAGTAAGCAATTGTTTTGAATAATTAGCATTACATGAGAGCTATTTCCACTGGCAGGAATCTCCTCAGTAGGAGGGAACCAAAAGTTTCCCAATCAAGCTTGTTATAATTTGCTGTATTTGTTTTTGGTAATTCTACATAAGTGCTGTGTGCTGTAGCCCAAGTGATAGATAGAAGCAGAAAAATGTATCTTATAAAACTGGCCAATCTTTGCAATTATACATATTGAGTGAGTAGTTATGCCACTCTAGCTTTTCCCACCCTGGTCCTTCCTTTCTTCTCCCACTCTCAAAACCAAAGCACTGAGTTAAGGTCACTCTCACTTATTCTTTTTATTTTTTTTTAGCTTTGATTAAGGACTTTATTTAATTTTTATTTTTCAATTACAGTTGACATTCAATATTATTTTATATTAGTCTCAGGTGAACAACATAGTGGTTAGACATTTATATAATTTATGAAGTGATCCACCCAATTAGTATAGTACCTACCTGGCACTACACATAGTTACTACAATATTATTGACTATATTTCCTATGCTGTGCTTATGGAACTGGAAGGTATTATACTAAGTGAAATAGGTCAGAGAGAGAGAAAGACAAATACCATATGATCTCACTTATATGTGGAATCTAAAGAACAAAATAAATGAACAAACAAAAAAGAAACAGACCTATAGATACAGAGAACAAACTGATGGTTGCCAGATGGGAGGGGGTTGGAGGAGGCTGGGTGAAAAAGGTGAAGGGATTAAAAGTACAAATTGGTTGTTACAAAATACTCATGGAGATGTAAAGCACACTCACTTATTCTTTTTTATTATTATTAAATTTGTTGGGGTGACCATGGTTAGTAAAATTACATAGGTTTCAAGTGTCCATTTGTGTAATAGATCATCTGTATATCATGTTGTGTGTTCATTACCCAGACTTAGTTCTCCTTCCATCACCATACATTTGATGTGGAATATAAAACTGAAAGCACTCTCACTTATTCTTAAAAACACCTCTTGAAGAGACAAGCGACATACTTAAGAAAATACTTGCAAACACATACCTGACAAAAAAAATTGTACTCAAAATTCAACAAGATAACTCAATTAAAAAAAAAAAGGCAGAAGGTTTGAACACACACGTCACCAAAGAAGAGATACAGATTACAAGTACATAAAAGGGTGTTCAAATCATTAGTCACTGGAGAAATGAACATTAAAACCACAATAAGATATACAGCCTCTGGAATGGCTAAAAATAAATTTTAACATAATAGCTGACAATACCAAGTACTGAAGAGGATGTGGAGCAACTAGAACTCCTGTATATGGCTCATAGGAGTGCAAAATTATGCAGCCACTTTGTGAAACAGCTTGGTAGTTTTTCCTTCCCTTTCTGTGGGCAGCTCATTTCCAATGATTAGCTAAGTCAGGAGTATAAAAACGCAGACCCCTGGCACCACCTTTGACAACTCTGAAGATTCATTCCAGCTCCAGAGCTCACCATGGGATTGTCTGAATTGTTTGTTAAAGACTACATTGCAGCCCAACTCCCTCCTCTGCCCAATCCTCATTCCTTCTCTTTCTCCGTAAGTGTTGACATCAAGGGTATTTCCTCAGAAAACTTCTGCAGACATCTTCCTCTTCAAATCAGCTTCTGAGGAAATCCAACCTCTTGCCATGTTTCCTCTTTGAAGCCCCTAGCTAACCATTACATGGAAGAATATTTTTTTATGGGGAAACCAAGGAGAAGCTGAGCCCACTGCTTTTAAAATATTAACTAAGTCTCTGGAGAGTGAAGGAATGTTACTTTAGGGAGTAAGACAGTATGCCATCCAAAGGAATTCTTAGGTAGCCTCTGTTCAGCCAAGGCTCTCAAGACTACTTAAAATTTAACTCCACTATGAATGCATAGTCCTACGCACAGATTCTTCTCCTAACCTCCTTCATTGCTATAACAGGTTAGGTCCACTTAAGAGCAGACTATGAGATAAATATTTGTGTGCAGGAAGTTACTGAGCGTGCTCTTAGGATCTCACCCATGGATAGTTGAGGGCAGAAAGAGAAGTCTGCCTGTGATGCAGCCAGAACAGAGTTGTGGTAGGCAGAATAACAACCCCCTCCTCCAAGAATATCCACGTCCTAACGCCTATAACCTATGAATGTTACCTTAGATGTAAAAGGCACTTTACGTATTTAATTAAGTTGAAGATCTTGAGATGGGGAGATCAGCCTGGATTATCCAGGTGTGTCCAATGTAATCACAAGGGTCCTTATAAGGAAAAGAAGGATGATGTAATAAAGAATTGTACACCTGAAATCTATGTAATTTTACTAACAATTGTCACCCCAATAAATTAAAAAAAAAAAAAAAGAAGGAAGCAGGAGGGTCAGAGTCAGAGAGAAGAAGAATGGAAGCAGAGGTCAGAGATGAGAGAAGATGCTACCGTGTTTCCTTGAAAATAAGACCTAACCTGAAAATAAGCCTCAGTTAAGATCATCAGCCAGGCGGATGCATTTAATATGTTATGACAATGATCCAGAAGAAGATGACATGACTGTATTTGAGTAAATGTAGATTGTTGTACATGAAAAAATAAGACATCCCCTGAAAATACGCCCTAATGTGTCTTTTGGAGCAAAAATTAATATAAGACCTGGTCTTATTTTTGAAAAAATATGATGTAAGACCTGGTCTTATTTTCAGGGAAACACGGTATTCTGCTGACTTTTAAGATGGAAAAAAGGGTCATGAGTCAAGGAATACGGTGGCCCTTAGACGCTGAAAATGTCAAGGCAATAGATTCTCCCCAAGAGCCTCAAGAAATAATGCAGCCATTCTGACACCTTAATTTTAGACCAGTGAAACCTCCAGAACTGTAAGATAACAAATTCAGGCTGTTTTAAGCCCCTAAGTTTATAATTTGTTATAGTTAGTAATAGGCATGAGAAGCTCTGAAGCTAGGATTGTCTTTCAGAGTTGTCCCAAATTGGATTAATGGGCTGGACATTTATACCCCTAAATAGATAAACCACTACATGTAGACTTTTCCCCAGGAAAAGGTGTGACTTTGAGTAAAGTACAGCAGTACCTCGGTTTTCGAACATAATCCATTCCAGAAGATCATTCGAGTTCTGAAACGTTCGAAAACTGAGGCATGGTTTCCCCATAAAAAGTAATGCAAAATAGATTAATCCATTCCAAACCTTTAAAATCAACCCCTGAAACTGCAAATTTAGCATGAAATTTACTATCTAATGATACCATAGATCCATAAAATTTACGGCATTTGTAAACTGAAATGTTCGTCAGTGGAGACATTCGAAAACTGAGGTACCACTGTAGTTCTTTCAACCAAGGACAATTCCCAGAGAGGGCTTACAGCACTCCAGAGTCTGAGGGAATCAGTGCTTAAGTACTGGAAGTATGAGGAAACGGATCTGGGAGGCATACCATGAAATCCACTTTACTGAAAATCTATGTATTTTCCCCATCCTCACCTCCAGCTCTTGCGGTACTGATGTGTAGTCCCAGGAGAGAAAATTAATCAGTTAGATATGCTATCACCCAGCAAATTAAGCTCTTTTATCCTAGTCTCACTTCAGCATTCTTGATCTTACTTGCTTTATTGGGGTGTAGGGAGCAGGGAAGACTACTATATTTAAGTGCCCTTAAATGGGCCTTAGTTCCTTTGGGTCTCTAAACTTAAGAAAAGCTTCAGAGTACAGATTTTCCTGGAAAATACTCAAGGAGCAAGATCAATATAATTATTCTGAAACATGATAAAAGTAAAAGAGTACCTAGGAACTCCAGAGGAAATATTAGAAATTCACCTCAAGAAACACATTTCTAAAGTTTAGTTCTTGGAAGAACTCATCAAATAATGCAATTCTAATTTCATACATGTTGTCAATGTCATTTGTTGAACTATCATGAGAAATAGTTCAATGAATATTTAAAGAGGGTAAAGAGTGAATTTGTTTTTTATTATAGCAAGAGTTATATTTTGGGCCACCCTGCATTTTTTCACTACATTCTCTTATTGCTTGATTCTTAGAACATAAAAATACAACTATTCCTTTGCATATGCTACTTTCTAATCTAGATACCCAAATCCTGCAGAATATAAAATATTTCCATTTTCAGACCTTCATCACACCTTGCTTAAAGTAATTCAGTAGTCTCCCTGATTTGTCCTCTTGCTACCAGTCACCACTCCAATCTCTTCTGAACACTGTAGCCAGATTAATCTTTTGGAACATCTTCTATTATGCCATGCTTTTATGCAAACTGTTTTAGCATCTCCTCAATGTCAGACTAGTGTCAAAGTCTTCTCCCTGGCATTCAAGGCCCTTCAAATAATGCCCACAAATACCTTTCCAGCTTTCCCACTAATTCCTCTCTCACCATAACATCCTATGATCCAGCCAAAGTGTAATGTAATACTTCTTGTTCTCTGAAAACTTTGTGCTGGCCTCCTTTTTTTTTTTCTTTTGTCTTGTTTGTTCTATATCTTGTTCTTTAGATCCCACAAATAAGTGAGATCATATGGTATATGTCTTTTTCAGTCCGACTTATTTCACTTAACATAATACCATCTAGGTCCATCCATTTTGTTGCAGATGTTAAGATTTCATTACTTTTATGGCCGAGTAATAGTCCATTGTATAGATGTACCACCTCTTTATCCAACCATTTATTGATGGGCACTTGGGTTGATTCTGCATCTGGCTATTGTAAAAGTGCTGCAATGAACAAAGAAGTACATGTATATTTTTGAATTAGTGTTTTGGATTTCTTTGGATAAATACCCAGAAGTGGAATTGCTGGGTCATAAGGTAGTTCTATTTTAATTTTTTGAAGAACCTCCAAACTGTTTTCCATTGTAGCTGCACCAATTTGCAATCCAACCAACAGTGCATGAGGATTCCCTTTTCTCTGCATCCTCACCAGCACTTGTCTGTTTATTTATTGATGATAGACATTCTTACAGGAGTGAGGTGGTGTCTCATTGTGGTTTTTATTTGCATTTCTCTAATGGATAGTGATGTTGAGCATCTTTTCATATGTCTATTGGCCATGTGTATGATCTTGAAGAAATGCCTATTCAGGTCTTCTGCCAATTTTTTAATTGGATTGTTTGGTATTTTGCTATGGAGTTGTATGAGTTCTTTATAATTTTTAGATATTAACCTCATATCAGATTAATTATTGGTGAGTACTGGCCTGCTTATATTTCTGCTCTTCCTCCAACTACAAAAACTAAACCCATCCTTGATAGTTTAAATCTTACCATCTGAAAAAGTAAATGTTACAAACACCATATAACGCCTTTGCTAATTCAACTAACTAGATGTGATTTCTCCCACTTCAATTTTCAAGCCTCTTGTCCTAATTAGGCATTATTTTGATTGCAGGTAATGGCAACCTACTCAAATGATTTAAAGAAAAAGGAGGATTTATCTGAAATATAAGGGGGTATCATAAAGTCCAAAGTCCCCCATGGCAGCCACAGCTCATGAGAATCAAGGGGGAAAAAAACACAAGAAAAGCAAAACAGCTTACATGAAATAAGTTCTTAGAAATTGAAAACATGATTTATGGCAATCAAAACAAATGAGTTGAAAATTGGACATCATCAAAATGGCAGCGTGAGTAAAGTTCAGCCTCTGTAAACTTCCCCCAGAATTTACAACTAATCGAACAACAATAACTCCACAAAGGACTCCCTGCACAGCAGACAGGCAAGACTAAGAGGCCCACTACTGAATTCATCTAAAGGTGGGCGAATCACGCGAGCGGCGGAGGTGGGAAGGGAGAAGTGCAGAGACAGAGCAGTGGGGGCGCAGGACGCAGACCTAGCTCAGTGCTCCTAGCTCGCCAAATCCCGGAACTACCACAGCTGCGGGAGAGGGAAGAACTCGGACTGCTAGGGCTCCGCATATGGCCCACAGGGCTGAGGGGGCAGCATATAACACGGCTGAACCCAACGCTCAGGGCAGAGATCTCGGAGCAAAGACTGAGGGAAGAAGGCTGAAAACAGTGGTTGAAGCCTTCACTGCCAAGCAGAGAATGGAAGCCTTAGGCACTGAGAATAGCCGCCCCCTCCCTACCCTTCCAGAGCTTGCCCGCCCCCACCTGCCCAGTGCTGGAAGTGAAACAGTAGCAGTGTTAGATCAAAAGAATAGAATATTTGCTGTTCTGAGAACTGTGGACTGCAGACACAAATTCGCAGCCCAACTAGTTCTGGCAAAGGGGATGGAGCTGTGGAAGCAGGACGAGCTGGTCGCCAGCATTGCTCTGGGCCACCTCTCACAACTCACGCTGCCCCTGGCCCCACCTACATGGACGGATCCCAGCAGGAGTTAACAGAATTGCTGAAACATATGTGCTCTGAATCTGGTGCAGGAAGAGCTTTGGAACTTCAAAAGCTCTCCCATTACCCACACGGACACTACACCCTGTGACCCAGATGAACTATCAACAGAGGAGAAGCCCATCTCCCAGGGAATCCCTCCATTGTGTGAGAAGCTGGAATAGTGCAGAGAAAACATAGCAATACCGTGTGAGAGGAAAAAAAAAAAAAAGGCTGCAGTCGGAGAGAAAATAAAACATTCTACCAATAAATACTGGAAAACAAAAGAAAGACCTCTTCCTATCGACCTGTTGCAGAAGCCACTCCTTTGGATGTCTAGCAAGAGAAATAATAAATCAGTAATTGCCATGAATAACCAAGGCAACAACATAGCTCAGAAAGAAAGTGAAAAGTCTCCAGAAAAGGAAATTAAAGATATGGAAATATGTGACTTAAACGATAGAGAATTCAAGATTGCAGTTCTGAAAAACCTCAACGAGATGTAAGAAAACACAGAAAGGCAGTTTAATGATCTCAGAAACACAACCAAAGAAAAACATGAGCATTTTACGAAAGAGATTGAAATTTTAAAAAAGAACCAAATTTATATCATTACAGGCCTATCTCAAGAAACAAGAAAAATCCCAAATAAATAAACTCATGTTACACCTTAAACAACTAGAAAAAGAAGAACAAATGAAACCCAAGGTCAGCAGAAGAAAGGAAATAACAAAAATCAGAGCAGAACTAAATGAAATAGAGAACCAATAGAGAACAAAAAGACAATAGAAAAAATTAATGTGACAAAGAGCTGGTTCTTTGAAAAGATTAACAAAATTGACAAACCCTTGGCTAGACTCACTAAGATAAAAAGAGAGAAGACACTAATTAAAAAATCAGAAATGAAAAAGGGGAAGTTATGACGGACACTACAGAAATACAAAGGATCATCCAAGAATACTATGAAGGACTATATGCCACCAAATTCAATAACCTAGAAGAAATGGGCAAGTTCTTAGAAACACATAGCCTTCCGGGGCTGAACCATGAAGAACTGGAAATCTAAACAGACCGATCGCCAGTAACAAAATTGAATCAGGCATCCGAAACCTTCCCAAAAGAAAAGCCCTGGACCGGATGGCTTCACTAGTGAATTCTATGAAACCGTCAAAGAGGATCTAATACCAGTCCTGCTCAAATTCTTCAAAAAACCTGAAGAAGAGACAGTACACCCTAACTCATTTTATGAGGCCAACATTACCCTGATAATAAAACCTGGTAAGGACAAAAAAGGAAAACTGCAGACCAATATCTCTGATGAATACAGATGCAAAAATCCTAAACAAAATTCTAGCAAATCGAATACAACAATGCATTAAAAAGATTATTCATCACGACCAAGTGGCGTTCATCCCCGTGATACAAGGATGGTTCAACATCCGCAAATCCATCAATGTGATATACATCATATGAACAAAATAAAGGACAAAAATCATATGATTATATCAATTGATTCAGAGAAAGCATTTGACAAGATACAACATCCATTTATGATTAAAACACTTAATAAAATACACATAGAAGGAAAATACCTTAACATAATAAAGGCCATATATGACAAGCCCTCAGCTAGTCTCATAATTAATGGTGAAAAACTGAAGCCCTTTGCTCTACGTTCAGGAACACGACAGGGCTGTCCCCTATCACCTCTGCTTTTCAACATAGTGTTGGAAGTCCTTGCCAGAGCAATCAGGCAAGAGAAAGAAATAAAAGGCATCCAAATTGGGAATGGAGAAGTTAAATTGTCACTCTTTGCAGATGACATGATGCTATATATAGAAAACCCTAAAGACTCCACCAAAAAGCTATTAGAAACAATCAACAAATACAGTAAAGTTACTGGCTACAAAATCAACGTACAAAAGTCCATTGCATTCCTATGTACTAACAATGAAATCTCAGAAAAAGAAATACAAAAATCAATTGCTTTTGCAATTGCAGCAAAAAGAATAAAATACCTAGGCATAAACTTAACCAAGGATGTGAAGGACCTATATGCTGAAAACTATAAGACATTTTTGAAAGAAATTGAAGAAGACACAAAGAAATGGAAAGACATTCCGTGCTCATGGATTGGAAGAATCAACATAGTTAAAATGACAGTATTACCCAAAGCAATATACAGATTTAATGCAATCCCCATCAAAATCCCAATGGCATTTTTTTAAAGAAATAGAACAAAAAATCATCAGATTTTTTTGGAACAACAAAAGACCCCGAATAGCCAAAGCAATATTTAGAAAAAAGAACAATACTGGGGGCATCACACTCCCTGACTTTAGCTTGTACTACAGGGCTACAATAATCAAAACAGCATGGTATTGGCAGAAAAACAGACACATAGACCAATGGAGTAGAATTGAGAACCCAGAAATAAAACCACATAAATATGGACAGATAATTTTTGACAAAGAAGCTAAAAGCATACAATGGAGGAAAGACAGCCTCTTCAATAAATGGTGCTGGGAGAATTGGATAGCCACGTGCAAAAGAATGAAACTGGACTTCTATCTGTCACCATGTACCAAAATTAATTCAAAATGGATCAAAAACTTAAGCATAAGACCTGACACCATAAACTGCATAGAAGAAAACTTAGGTACTAAACTTATGGACCTTGGGTTCAAAGAGCATTTTATGAATTTGACTCCAAAGGCAATGGAAGTAAAAGCTAAAATAAATGAATGGGACTACATGAAACTTAAAAGCTTCTGCAAAGCAAAAGAAACCATCGACAAAATAAAGAGGCAACCAACTGAATGGGAGAAGATTTTTGGAAACAGTGCCTCTGATAAGGGGCTAATATCCAAAATATACAAGGAACTCATGTAATTCAACAACAACAAAAAAAAACACAATTGAAAAATGGGCAGACGACCTGAAGAGACATTTCTTCAAAGAGGACATACAAATGGCAAATAGACATATGAAAAAATGTTCAACATCACTAAGCATCAGAGAAATACAAATAAAAACCACAATGAGATATTACCTCACCCCATTCAAAATGGCTGTCATCAACAAGACAAATAATAACAAGTGTTGGAGAGGCTGTGGAGAAAAAGGAACCCTCATACACTGTTGGTGGGAATGCAGATTGGTGCAGCAGTTATGGACGGCAGTGTGGAGGTTCCTCAAAAAATTACGAATAGAATTACCATATGACCCATCAGTCCCTCTCCTGGGTATCTACCCAAAATATCTGAAAACATCTACACATAAAGACACGTGTGCTCCAGTGTTCATTGCAGCTTTGTTTACGGTGGCCAAGACGTGGAAACAACGAAAATGTCCTTCTATAGATGAATGGATAAAGAAGTTGAAGTGTATAGTTCTTGTCTTTAAACATTCTTATTCTTTTGTGATAACATATTTTTAATTATTTAGAAGAAATGTGCTAGAGAAAAATAGGTGAAGGCTATCAGAGTTGGAAAGTCTTGTCTTCCTCTATGATTTCTTAAAGAAAAAAAATGGACAGATCTATCTACATAAGAATTTTAAAAATCTACATGGAAAACAATAAAGCTGACATTATAATAGTAATATGATGCTTACTACACCTGACAGGCACAATTCTCAATTTTGCACATAGATTAACTCATTGAATTGGCATAACTACCATGTCAGATATCATCATCTTCTTTCTTCAACAAATGAGCAAACTGAGGCACAGATAAGTTAAGTAGTTGCCCAAGGCCATAGAGCAGGTAAATAGCAAAAGAGGCTTTGAATCTAGGTAGTCTGGCTCCAGGGTCCATGCTTTAAAGCTTTTGCTATAATTCTACCTCTTAGACAATCTGCAGAAAAATAACTTTCCAGAACACAAGGAAGTTGGATGTGGCTATGTTTTTCATTGTGACCTGGGTACCGACCCTGATTTCTTCCCTGTGATGATGTTGTCTTGGGGGTACTGAACTTGGCTCAAGAACCAGGAGAGTCAAATGCTTTTGAAAATTGCCATGAACTGTACTGCACAGATTCCTGGTGTATGTTTTCTAGAACAGTTTTGTAAGGCACAGTACCAAAAGTCTGTAGTGTAGCAACAAATGAACTGTTTTGTCAATTCCATACCCTATCAGGGCACCCAGCTGCCTCTGATAGTCTTTGTGCAAGTCCAAACCAAGATATACTGCATCTCTCCCTACTCTGTGTAGTACCTCACTTCCATTAAGTTCAGAATCCTAGGTATATACATCAGTCATTATAAAAGCAGTGTGTGTGTGTGTGTGTGTGTGTGTGTGTGTGTGTGTAAATGTAACAGAGCAGAAAAGTTATTTAAAAAAGAAAATGTGACACACACCCCAATTCATACAATCAGAACAACTCCTGGTCTATGTAAAAAACAAACAAACAATAACAACAAAAGGTTCTGTTTTGAATCATAAACCTGCATTCAATGGAATAAATAATAAATGTAATATCCTGTGTCAGTCATGGTCCTAGCAGGAAACATCTGGTATACTCAAATTAGGATGAATTATAGCAGGGTTGTTACAGGTAATATCCCCTTGGAGGCAGACTGAGATGAAGATTAGGAAACAGTAAGTTTATTGCAACGTACTCTGAGGAGTAAAACCTGGAGAAGAAAAGGAAGCAGAATTGGGCAGAGGGAGAAGTTGAGCTATGCCATCTCATCCAAAGTCTTGGTAGACTCCAATGGGAGCCCTGAAGCTGGGATGGTCCTTCAAAGTTGGGCTGAGAAGGCTAAGCCATTAAAGTCCCTTGCATTGACCAGTCATTGGCTACTGGTTTCCCGGGGATAAAAGGCATAACTTTGGTCAAGGCAGCTCCTTCAAGAAAGGGCAATTCCCAGAGAGGAGTGTTCTGACATGTGAGGGCATCTAGTGGAGTAAGTCCTCCTATCCTGAAGAGAGATCTTGGCAACACAGCACAACAGCCACTTCAGGGTTTCTTAAAGGAACGTTTCCCCAAAACATATCACAGCGTCTAAAACAAAAAAATCCAATGGAAATTATCAGATAACTTCACTCATACAAAGAGATATGAAGTGTTACAGCTCTCAACGAGAGTCTAAATGGACAATGAACAATGGTCAGACCACATATAAAAATAGAACTCTCATCCACAACCTGCAGCAACCAACCTAGGAAACCAACCCATAATCTCCAGTAACCATCCCAGAAAGCCAGCCTGTTGTCTATAAGTCAGAATTTTACAAAGTCAGGTTGCTATCTTCCACAACAATCCAGGAGCCCAAACAATAACTCCTGTAACAATTAGCCCCAAATGGCGAGAACTTGACTAATAACTGAGAGTTTCCCTAATTTTTGTCCCTACTTCCAATTTAGGACTAACCAGAGAAAACCAAATATGCACCCCTAACCAATCACATAGAATGCCCACTTCTAGTTAGCCCACCTCCAGCTCCCCCAATCCAACAGCCTCCAATCAGAGAACATTTGGAGTATTCCCCTTTTTCCACCATAAAGCTCTCCCATTCATCTGCCTGCCTTTGAGTTTCTTCCAAAACACAACTGATGGTGGCTGACTCCCTTGCAAGCTTTGAAATAAATAGACTTTGTTCTCACGTGCGTGGTCTTTGTTTATTTCCACACAACAAAGCCTCCACTGAGAAGACGATCTCAGTGCAAGGACAATTTGACTCTTCCTGAGGCATCTGGACCCAAACATGGAGTTTCAGAAAGCCATTTAAGAATTTTCTTTGCTTTACAGAATAAGTATCCAGACCCATGAACATACCAACTTGCTTTTAAGACACATCTAGGTACACAGCAGGTCCAGAAAATAAGAGCAAGTCTGAGACTGAGCACACCAAAATGATTTCAGGAAGAAAACACTCAATTTTAACAGTCCAGTTGACAAGTTGCACTCTTAGTTATTCCAAATATTTCACATAAGCATGTGCCCTGGGGTAAGGTACTTTACAAATGTTCCAGATCTGACATGAGTAGGCAGCTTTGAGAGGAATGAGCTTCAGGGAAAATAAAATAAGTTACTTTCTTAAGTACAAAGGGGACACCTTCTGTGTTTTCCTCTCACCCTGAATCACCATGCCCATGGAAACCAAACCAATATCTCTTGTCTGAACAAGGGATTCTCGTTAAGATATCCTGTTGTTCCAGTACGTTCCTACTTAAGAACTTAATTTTCAGGCCACATACCAGCTTATTAACCCAAATAAATGATTCATGCTGGACATTTTCAGAATTATAGCAGGCCAGTGGGAATGGTGAGGGAGAGGAGAAAGGGTGAAATTATGCCATCAAATAATTTAGTAGGTGATTAACTATATCACCTCAAGCTGGGTCTAAGTGAGCCTAATCATTAACCCTCATTAACACCTCAGCAGGCCTTAGTTTACCATATTAGCTGGATTTATAGGTGAACCCTAAGAGATGGATCCATCTTAAAAAGAGGGGCTTTCTGGGTGGCTTAGAATTACCATGAAAATGCTGATAAATGAAGCTTATATGGGATTCGGTGGAGAAAATGTTGGAGGGCAATATAAAGGATTATAAACAAAGAAAAACTAACTTTACCTATGGCTGACCCTTAGCTTGACTAGCTCATGAGCCAGTTGTGGGAGTAAGTCTAGAACACAGGCATATGATGATGAAATACCTGCAGTGAGGGTAGGAGGAGTGGCTATTAGAGATTACTTAGTAAATCATCCTTCCATGTCTGCCCAGCCGAACACAATCCCTCCTAACCACCAGCCAAACCCTCTCACCACCAGCCCACTCCAAGCCCTATGGTAAAGGAAAGGTCTTCAGCAAGGCCAGACCTTGCTCCCCATGGCTACCTGATTCCCCTCCTTGGCTTCTGTGGAAAGCTGGTTGGGGAAGGTACTCTCATTTTCCAGTGATCCCCAAGAACATGTATGTATTTCTCCAGCTATGTTGTTTAAAGCCTGCTCACCTATCTCACTGAGAGAGAAAAGAGAAGATTTATACAATGCTTACTATAATTAATTCTCAACCCTATGAGTTTCTTACTCTTTACACTTTATACTGAAAAGGATCAGAATATGCCACCCCAAAATATGCCACTTTAGCATAAAGATTATTTGAGCTGAAAAAATTAAGAAACAGTAGACATAAGAAGAGCCCCCTCCCATCCCCTTACTGCGTGAAAGCAGGGCATACATTTCTTTGTGAAGGTGACCCCCACCCCTCTCCCGTACCAGAAAGAGGAGACTCTTAGTCACCAGAGAGATGGCACCAAGTTGAGTCTGCATAACAAACCTTACTAAATAACCCTTATCTTATATTAGTTCCCCCCATATATTTACCTTTCCACAATTTACAGCCCCTAGAAGCCCAAACCCCTTTTTCATTATCTATTCACTTCTCCACAATATATCGCCCTTTGTTAAAATAGTACACAAACTCTCAAGCCTAGACACTTGTAGGCTTGGGTTTTTACTTCTTTTCTGTGAAGCTCTTGTTCGCATGCATAACAAATATTTTCTCCTGTTAATCTGTCTTTTGTCAATTAACTCACAGGACCCAGTTACTGAAACTAAGAAGGGAGAGGGAACGGTTTCCTCCCCTACAACACTAACCCCACTTTACACATGGGAAATTGAGTCACAGATAGATTGAGAGCAAAAGAACTAGTGACTAGTATCAGGATGTAGAACAAGGGAGTATGATTCCAGTACCTGTGCTCTTTCTTAACTATTTCACTACAACTCCAGTTGAAAAACAGAATTCTCCTATATAGCCCAGTTTCACACAGGTCCACATCATATTAAAAATAAACACTGAGTCTTTAAATACTATATCATATTTAGTGACATAAGAAAATTTTCAAGGAGCATAGGATGGAAACCTGGAATCTGTTATCCCCTCCTAATAGGAAGTCTCAATCTGGCACACATGCACATTGAGTAAAGGATGGGCAGAATCTATTAAAGTGTTCGAATCTTCTTCCATCTTTCTTTATTGCACACTCACACAGGAAAATTCATGTATGTTAAAATGTGCATGTAAGGCCAGGCCACTTTGTATAAAACAAGACAAGGTGTGTGGGTTTCCAAAAGGACTAAAAAAAGTAATGAAGAAGAGAATGGATGATAAGGACCAAAGAACTGCACATTGGTCAGCTTCCCTGCCCATGTGTTGCTTCCAGTCAGTCTATAGCTACAAAATGTGATTTCTTCTTCTTCTTCTTTTTTTTTTAATTTATTGGGTGACAATTGTTACTTAAATTACATAGATTTCAGGTGTACAATTCTGTATTACATCATCTATAAATCCCATTGTGTGTTCACCACCCAGAGTCAGTTCTCCTTCCCTCACCATATATTTGATCCCCCTTACCCTCATCAACCACCCCCCACCCCCCTTACCTTCTGGTAACCACTAAACTATTGTCTGTGTCTATGAGTTCTTGTTGCTCATTTGTTTGTCTTGTTCTTTTGTTGTTTTTGGTTTATATACCACATATCAGTGAAATCATATGGTTCTCTGCTTTTTCTGTCTGACTTGTTTCGATTAGCTTTAAACTCTCAAGATCCATCCATGTTGTCACAAATGTTCCTATATCATCTTTTCTTACCGCCAAATAATATTCCACTGTGTATATGTACCACAACTTCTTTATCCATTCATCTATCAAAGGACATTTTGGTGTTTCCACGTCTTGGCCACCGTAAACAAAGCTGCAATGAACATTGGAGCACATGTGTCTTTATGTGTAGATATTTGCAGATTTTTTGGGTAGATACCCAGGAGAGGGATTACTGGGTCATATGGTAATTCTATTCGTAATTTTTTGAGGAACCTCTACACTGCCTTCCATAATGGCTGCACTAGTCTGCATTTCCACCAACAGTGTATGAGGGTTCCTTTTTCTACACAGCCACTCCAACACTTGTTACTATTTGTCTTGTTGATGATAGCCATTCTGACTGGGGTGAGATGATATCTCATTGTGGTTTTTATTTGCATTTCTCTGATGATTAGTGATGTTGAGCATTTTTTCATATGTCTATTTGCCATTTGTATGTCCCCTTTGAAGAAATGTCTCTTCAGGTCATCTGCCCATTTTTCAATTGGGTTGTTTGCTTTTTAGTTGTTGAGTTCCATGAGTTCCTTGTATATTTTGGATATTAGCCCCTTATCGGAGGCACTGTTTGCAAAAATCTTCTCGCATTCAGTTGGTTGACTCTTTATTTTGTCGATGGTTTCTTTTGCTGTGTAGAAGCTTTTAAGTTTCATAGAGTTCCATTCGTTTCTTTTAGCTTTTACTTCCAATGCCTTTGGAGTCAAATTCATAAAATGCTCTTTGAACCCAAGGTCCATAAATTTAGTACCTATGTTTTCTTCTATGCAGTTTATTGTGTCAAGTCTTATGCTTAAGTCTTTGATCCATTTTGAATTAATTTTGGTACATGGTGACAGATAGCAGTCCAGCTTCATTCTTTTGCACGTGGCTTTCCAATTCTCCCAGCACCATTTGTTGAAGAGGCTGTCTTTCCTCCATTGTATGTTTTTAGCTTCTTTGTCAAAAATTGTCTGTCCATATTTATGTGGTTTTATTTCTGGGTTCTCAATTCTACTCCAGTGGTCTATATGTCTGTTTTTCTGCCAATGCCATGCTGTTTTGATTATTGTAGCCCTGTAGTACAAGCTAAAGTCAGGGAGTGTGATACCTCCAGTATTGTTCTTTTTTCTTAAAATTGCTTTGGTTTTCGAGGTCTTTTGAGGTTCCAAACAAATCTGATGATTTTTTTGTTCTATTTCTTTAAAAAATGCCATTGGGATTTTGATGGGGATTGCATTATATCTGTATATTGCTTTGGGTAATATGGCCATTTAAACTATGTTGATTCTTTCAATCCACAAGCACGGAATGTCTTTCCATTTCTTTGTGTCTTCTTCAATTTCTTTCAAAAATGTCTTATAGTTTTCAGCATATAGGTCCTTCACATCCTTGGTTAAGTTTATTCCTAGGTATTTTATTCTTTTTGCTGCAATTGCAAAAGGAATTGTTTCTTGTGTTTCTTTTTCTGAGATATCATTGTTAGCATATAGGAATGCAATGGACTTTTGTGCGTTGATTTTGTAGCCAGCAATTTTACTGTATTCGTTGATTATTTCTAATAGCTTTTTGATGGAGTCCTTAGGGTTTCCTACATATAGCATCACGTCATCTTTAAAGAGTGACAATTTAACTTCTCCATTCCCAATTTGGATGCTTTTTACTTCTTTCTCTTGCCTGATTGCTCTGGCAAGGACTCACAACACTATGTTGAAAAGCAGAGGTGATAGGGGACAGCCCTGTCATGTTCCTGAACCTAGAGCAAAGGGCTTCAGTTTGTCACCATTAATTATGATATTAGCTGAGGGCTTGTCATATATGTCCTTTATTATGTTAAGGTATTTTCCTTCTATACCTATTTTATTAAGTGTTATAATAATAAGTGGATGTTGTATCTTGTCAAATGCTTTTTTTGCATCAATTGATATAATCATATGATTTTTGTCCTTTATTTTGTTTCTGTGATGTATCACATTGATGGATTTGCAGATGTTGAACCATTCTTGTGCCCCGGGGATGAACCCCACTTTGTCGTGATGAATGATCTTTTTAATGCATTGTTGTATTCAATTTGCTTAGGATTTTGTTTAGGATTTTTGCATCTGTATTCATCAGAGATATTGGTCTGTAATTTTCTTTTTTTGTGTTGTCCTTACCAGGTTTTGTTATCAGGGTAATGTTGGCCTCATAAAATGAGTTAGGGATTACTGTCTCTTCTTCAATTTTTTTGGAAGAGTTTGAGCAGGATTGGTATTAGATCCTCTTTGAAGGTCTGGTAGAATTCACTTGTGAAGCCATCTGGTCCCGGGCTTTTGCTTTTGGGAAGGTTTTGAATGACTAATTCAATTTCATTACTGGTGATCAGTCTGTTTAGATTTTCCAGTTCTTCATAGTTCAGCCTTGGAAGGCTATATGTTTCTAAGAACTTGTCCATTTCTTCTAGGTTATCGACTTTGGTGGCATATAGTCCTTCATAGTATTCTTGGATGATCCTTAGTATTTCTGTGGTGTCCGTGATAACTTCCCCTTTTTCATTTCTGATTTTGTTAATTAGTGTCTTCTCTCTTTTTATCTTAGTGAGTAGCCAACGGTTTGTCAATTTCGCTAATCTTTTCAAAGAACCAGCTGTTTGTCACATTATTTTTTTCTATTGTCTTTTTGTTCTCTATTTCATTTAGTTCTGCTCTGATTTTTGTTATTTCCTTTCTTCTGCTGACCTTGGGTTTCACTTGTTTTTCTTTTTCTAGTTCTTTAAGGTATAACATGAGGTTACTTATTTGGGATTTTTCTTGTTTCTTGAGATAGGCCTGTAATGATATAAATTTCCCTCTTAAAACTGCTTTCGCTACATCCCAAAAATTTTGGTAGGATGTATTTTCATTGTCATTTGTTTCTATGTATCTTTTGATCTCTCCTCTAATTTCTTCTTTAACCCAGTCGTTCTTCAAAAGCATGGAGTTTAATCTCCATGTATTTTTGTTTTTTCCTGCTTTCTTTTTGCAGTTTCAAAGCCTTGTGATCAGAGAATATGCTTGGTATGATTTCAATCTTCTTAAATTTGCTGAGGCTTATTTCATGTCCCAATATATGGTCTATCCTTGAGAATGTTCCATGTACACTAGAAAAGAATGTATAGTCTGATGTTTTAGGATGAAGTGCTCTATATAAGTCAATTATGTCCATTTCATCTAATGTGTCATTTCGGGCTGCTATGTCGTTATTCATTTTCTGTTTGGATGATCTATCCATAGCTGTCAGTGATGTATTTAGGTCCCCTAGTATAATTGTGTTTTGGTCAATTTCTCCCTTTAGTTCTGTTAGTAGTTGCTTGGTATATTTCGGTGCTTTCTGATTGGGGGCATAAATATTGATGACTGTTATGTCTTCTTGTTGTATAGCCCCCTTTACCATTATGAAATGTCCATCTTTGTCTCTTGTTATCTTTTTCACACTGAAGTCTGTTTCATCTGATATCATTATGGCTACACATGATTTTCTCTGGGTACCATTTGCTTGGAGTGTCAATTTCCACCCTTTCATTTTGAGACTGTGCTTGTCCTTGTAGCTGAGATGTGTCTCTTGGAGACAGCATATGGTTGGGTTTAGTTTTTTGATCCAATCTTCTACTCTGCGCCTTTTTATTGGTGAGTTCAGTCCATTTACATTTAAGGTGATTAATGATATGTGAGGATTTCCTGTCATTCTATCGTTAGTTTTCTGGTAAGGCTGTGTCTCCATTGTTTCTTTGCCTTTTTTTGTTGTCTATTATTTCTGTATGGTGGTATTCTATAATGTTTCCCTCTGTTTCTTCTTTTATTACAGTATGTATTTCATTTCTGGATTTTTCTTGAGTGGTTGCCCTTAAGTTTAAGTAAAAGAAAGTTTGATATTTAGAGTATTCCATTTTCTTCAGCACGCTTACTTTCTCCATTCCCATATTCCGGTTCAGGCATTTACTCTCCCCCTTTTTATGTTTTGGTTGCCACAAATTGTCCCTGTTGATGGTGGTCGAATCGCCTCCTTTAGTATTTCTTGTAGTGCAGGTCGCGTATTAGAAAATTCCCTCAGCTTCTGTGTGTCTGGAAAGGTCTTTATTCCTCCTTCATATCTAAAGATATCTTTGTTGGATATATTATTCTTGGCTCATAATTTCTCTCTTTCAACAGTTTGAATATTTGTTTCCACTCCCTCCTGGCTGTAGAGTTTCTGCTGAAAAATTTGATGATAATCTAATGGGGTTTCCTTTGTAGATTACCGTCTTCTTTTCCCTGGCTGCCTTGAAGATTCTTTCTTTGTCGTTGATTTTAGACAGCTTCAATACAATGTGCCTTGGAGAAGGCCTGTTGGGATTGAGGTAATTAAGTGTTCTATTATGCTTCTTGGATTCGAGTATCCAGTTCTGTCCACAAGTTTGGGAAGTTCTCATTGACAATTTGTTTGAATATATGCTCTGTTCCCTTCTCTTTTTCTTCTCCTTCTGGTATGCCCATTATTCTTATATTGCTCTTTCTGATGGAGTCAGAAAGTTCTTGTAGAGTTCTTTCATTTCTTTTACGTTTCAAGTCTCTTTCTTCTTCCATCTGTGTAATTTCTAAGTTTCTATCTTCGATGTCACTGATTCTTTCCTCCATCTCGTCAACTCTACTACCTAAGCTGGTTATTTCATTCTTAATTTCTTCTATTGAGTTCTTAATCTCCAGAAATTCCTTTGTTCCTTTTTTAAAATTTCAGTCTCTTTCGTAAAATGCTCATGTTGTTCTTTGATTGCGTTTCTGAGTTCATTAAACTGCCTTTCTGTGTTTTCTTGCATCTTGTTGAGGTTTTTCAGAAGTGCAATCTTGAATTCTCTGTCGTATAAGTCACATATTTCCATATCTTTAAGTTCCTTTTCTGGAGATTTTTTACTTTCTTTCTGAGCTGTCCTGTTGCCTTGGTTATTCATGGCAATTACTGATTTATTATTTGTCTTCCTAGACATCTGCAGGACTGGCCTCTGCAACAGGTTGATAGGAAGAGGTCTTTCTTTTCCAGTACTTGTTGGTAGAATGTTTTATTTTCTCTCTGACTGCAGCCTTTTATTTCTCTTACACGGTAGTGCTTTGTTTTCTCTGCACTATTCCAGCTTCTCACACAATGGGGGGATTCCCTGGGAGATGGGCTTCTCCTCTGTTAATAGTTCGCTTGGGTCACAGGGTGCAGTGTCCGTGTGGGTATGCGGAGAGCTTTTAAAGTTCCAAAGCTCTTCGTGCACCAGATTCATAGCCCATATGTTTCAGCAGTTCTGTTTACTCCTGCAGGAATCTGCCCAGATAGGTGGGGCCAGGGTGGGGTGAGTTGTGAGAGGTGGGCCAGAGCAATGGTGGTGACCACCACCACAGCCGGTCCTGCTTCCACAGCTCCCTCCCCTTTGCCAGAACTAGTTGGGCTGTGAATTTGTGTCTGCGGTCCACAGTTCTCAAAACAGCAAATATTCTGTTCTTTTGATCTGACATTGCTACTGTTCAGCTTGTAGCACCGGCCTGGTGGGGGCGGGGCGAGCTCTGCGAGGGTAGGGTGGGGGCAGCTAGTCTCAGGGCCTAAGGCTTCTGTTCTCTGCTCGGCAGCGAGGACTTAAACCACCGTTTTCAGTTTTCTCCCCTCAGTCTTTGCTCCAAGGTGTCTGCCGTGAGTGTTGGTTCAGCCGTGTTATATACTGCGCCCTCAACCCTGTGGGCCACAAGTGGAGCCCTAGTAGTCCGAGTTCTTCACTCTCCCGCAGCTGCGGTAGTTCCGGGATGCAGTGAGCTTGGAGCACTGAGCTAGGTCTGCGTCCTGCGCTTGCCCGCGCAGCGCCGTCTCCGCACTTCTCCCTTCCCTCCTTCCCCGCTCACGCGATTCGCCCACCTTTCAGTGAATTCAGTAGTGGGCCTCTTCTTCTTGCCTCTCTGCTCTGCAGGGAGTCCTTTGTGGAGTTATTGTTGTTTGATTAGTTGTAAATTCCAGGGGAGCTTTGCAGAGGCTCACTTCATGCCGCCATTTTGATCAAAAACTACAATATGTGATTTCTTCTGATTAACTGAAGGCAGCTCTGAAGTCTCATGTAATCAGAAAAGTGCTGGGCAGTGCTTCTAGCAAGCTTGGGAGAAGAAAGCACAGCCAGGATGGTGGGAGGAGGACAGAGAACCTCAGGGAGGGTTCCTCCCAGCAAGGCTGCTGTGAGAAGGCACTGCTCTAGGGGTTTCTGACAGCTCTGCTGTTCTCCCCCATTGTATTGCTAAAATACCGCCAAATGGCTTCAGGGCCCTGAACCTGGTAGAAGTATTTGGATGGGCTGAGATGATGCCATGCACTCAAACATGCATCTCCCAGAAGCTCAGGATATTTGTTTGTCAAGGAAGCTGTAGCCCACACTTTTATCATATCAATAAGACATTCCAGGTGGCGAGCAAGAGGCTAATGTCTGCACTCCTGACTTGGACAGAGCCACTTGACTTCAGATCATAGGATATAAACTGTAAGTAGAAATGGCAGATGCTTCACATCCCACCTCATTACCTAATCCCCTCAAATAAGCAATAAACACGCTGCTACCTTAAACATATCGTGTTTGTTCCACATTAATGGAAACTCTATGTTCTAGCTGCAGGTATTGGATTTCCAGTCATTGGTTAATAACAATTCATCAATTTAAAACAAAGAATTGGAATATTCATGTGCAAGTTTGTTACTAAGAAGAGAGCCTGAAATATCCCTTTTAAGCTTCACTGGGCTCAATATCAGGAAACTCCACAATGACAGACTTTGGATACATCTACCAACCTCATTGGCAGAGAGATTTTTATAATACCGACATATTCCAGAAACAATGATGGGGGAGGATAAAAGAAAAGAGGAAAGACAGCAACAAAGAGAAAAGAGAGAGAGAGTGAGAGGAAGGGAATGGAGAAGTGGAGAAAGAGAAAAAAGAAATTCATGTGGGAAGGGTAAGAGGAGGGGGAAAGTTGTGAGGGGGAAAGTAGAGGGAGTAGAAGGAAGAAGAGAGAAAGAAAAGAAAGAAATGCGTTCTATCATATATCTTATTAGTTGGAATTTTAGGGGAAGAAAAACACTAACACAAATGACTTTTTTTGTTTGTTGTTTCTTAATGTAGAGAGGGGTTAAGTTGCCACTGCTGCAGCTGGCTGTACTCCATAGTGACTGAGCATCTTTTAGGCAAAAACCAAATAGAAGCAACCCTCGGGCAAAAAGACACACACAGAGGAAAACAAATGTTGAAGAAGAGAGGATGTGGATACTTTTAATTTATTATTATTATTGCTATAATACAAGGGAATCCCAGGTAGAACAGGTTCCAAAGTATTGCTGACACAATTTTAGTGACATTTCCAATCCTGCCTAGAAGCACTCAGTAATTGACAGCAGGTAGATTTTATTAAGTGAGAGAGGAAGGGCGTCAATCATCAAATGCTGTTTACCAATTTGGCTCCCACCTTGCATCAAACCAAAGGTTGAAAACAATGTAATAGGACAAAAGAAATAAAGGTGGGAAGGTTCCAGAAGTTTCTCGCAGTGCTGCAGTGCAGGTCTCAGAGAGCCAGGGACACAGGAGCAGTTACTGAGCACTGCAAAAAAAATGCACTCAGATTCTGCAGTTAATTGCTCTTCATGGTATTTTACCAGATATTTGGTTCAGTATTTTTCTTTGTAAATGATATAGTATTTTATTTTCATTAAAAATAATATTTTTGCAGGAAATCACAAAAATAAGGTGGATAAAGAAAGTTCAGAGGCTTGGTACTAAAATTGAGGACTGAGGACCCGCAGTATCAGTATCATTGGGGAGCTAGTGAGAAATGCAGAATTGAGGTTCATAGCTCAGGCCCTCTGAACAGAATCTGCATATTAATCAAACCCCCCAGGGATTCACATGCAGATGAAAGATTGAGTAGCCCTGGTTAAAAGAAAAATGGCATGCTCTCAAGTATTTTTTTTTTTTTTTTAATCTGAGGCCTCTGGTCTGTCTGAGATCCATTATACCTACCTGAGTATGCCCTTGTTACTGACATGTACAAACACCCATCCCCTTCCCCATCTCACAACCCAGTCAGAAATTCCTAGTGATTAATAAGTAGTGGATACTTGGAACACTATCTTGACTTGTGAAACTAAATCTAACTCAGAAATAAGAAGGAAAACAAAGGATTCAGAGTTGACAGCCTGACTTAGCTTGTGTGTGTGTATATGTGTGTGTGTGTGTGTCTTTATCAGTGATTGTCAAGCTTTAGCATGCACCAGAATGATCTGGAAGAGTTGCTTAAACAGATTTCTGAGCTGCAGACCCAGAGTTTCTGAATCACTAACTCTGGAGTGGGGCCTTAGAATTTGCATTTCTAATTTACTCTAAATGCTGATGTTACTGATCCCAAGGATCATACTTTGAGAACCACTGATATATATCCTTTCCCTACCCCTCTCCTTTATATAAAGGCATTGTTCTCTATCCCTTCCTTTTAGAACCTTGTTCTCTGCAAGGTGAGGTGTAGTAGCTTGATGTGGTAGCAGATATTAGCTGCTTACTCTGTTATACTTAAGAGAACAGAAATGTTATGAATATTTTAAAGGGCACTCCTAAGAATATTGTCTTAAGTAAATGCTCCAAAGATAATATTTTAGAAGAGTCATGTGTTGGAGATAGGATATGGGTGTTTGGGGGGCAGAAAGAGACATGCTGTGTATCCCAAGTACTATCACCTAAACAGTTGCCTCCCTAGACCCGATCAACAGGACCATGGAACAACTCCTGTGAAAAAGCCAAGATTCACTATTCCCGGGAGGCATCTTTCTGTATCATACAATACAAAGGAGGAAAAGCTGTCTTACAACATCTAGGGAGACAAGTAGGTTATTTTAAAATATGAAGCCTTCTCGGTGGTTTAAGCCCTCAATGACTAACAGAGAAAGGAAGCCTTAGGCACTGAGATAGCCGCCCCCTCCCTACCCTTCCGGAGCTCGCCCAGCCCCAACCTGCCCCGGTGCCAGAAAGGGAACAGCAGTATCAGATGAAAAGAACAGAATGTTTGCTGTTCTGAGAACTGTGGACCGCTGACACAGATTTGCAGCCCAACTTGTTCCAGCAAAGTAGAGGGAGCTGTGGAAGCAGGACTGGCTGTAGTGATGGTCACCACCATTGCTCTGGGCCACCTCTCACAACTCACCCCGCCCCTGGTCCCACCTATTTGGGTGGATCCCTGCAGGAATAAACAGAACTGCTGAAATATACCAGCTCTAAATCTGGTGCAGGAAGAACTTTGAAATTTCAAAAGCTCTCCACATACCCAAACGGACACCGTGCCCTGTGACCCAGGTGAACTACTAACAGAGGAGAAGCCCGTTTCCAATGGAATCCCTCCATTGTGTGAGAAGCTGGAATAGCGCAAAGAAAACATAGCACTACTGTGTAAGAGACAAAAAAAAGTCCACAGTAAGAGAGAAAATAAAACATTCTACCAACAAGTACTAGAAAACAAAAGAAAGGCCTCTTCATATCAACCTGTTGCAGAAGCCACTCCTGTAGATGTCTAGCAAGAGAAATAATAAATCAGTAATTGCCATGAATAACCAAGGCAACAAGACAGCTCAGAAAGAAAGTGAAAAGTCTCCAGAAAGGGAACTTAAAAATATGGAAATATGTGACTTAAATGACAGAGAATTCAAGATTGCAGTTCTGAAAAAACGCAACGAGATGCAAGAAAACACAGAAAAGCAGTTTAATGAACTCAGAAACGCAATCAAAGAAAAACATGAGCATTTTACAAAAGAGACTGAAATTTTAAAAAGAACCAAATAGAATTTCTGGAGATTAAGAACTCAGTAGAAGAAATTAAGAATAAAATAGCCAGTTTAAGTAGTGGAGTCTACCAGATGGAGGAAAGAATCGGTGACATTGAAGATAGAAACCTGGAAATGACACGGATGGAAGAAGAAAGAGATTTGAGACAGAAAATAAATGAAAGAACTCTACAAGAACTTTCTGACACCGTCAGAAAGAGCAATATAAGAATAATGGACATATCAGAAGGAGAAGAAAGAGAGAAGGGAACAGAGAATATATTCAAACAAATAGTCCATGAGAACTTCCCAAACTTGTAGACAGAACTGGATCCTCAAATCCATGAAGCAAATATTACACCTAATTACCTCAAACCCAACAGGCCTTCTCCAAGGCACATTGTATTGAAGCTGTCTAAAATCAACGACAAAGAAAGAATCCTCAAGGCAGCCAGGGAAAAGAAGACGGTAATCTACAAAGGAAAGCCCATTAGATTATCATCAGATTTTTCTGCAGAAACTCTACAAGCCAGGAGGGAGTGGAACCAAATATTCAAACTATTGAAAGACAGAAATTATGAGCCAAGAATAATGTACCCAGCAAAGATATACTTTAGATATGAAGGAGGAATAAAGACCTTTCCAGACATACAGAAGCTGAGGGAATTTTCTAATACACGACTTGCACTACAAGAAATACTAAAGGAGTCTATTCGACCACCATCAACAGGGACAATTTGTGGCAACCAAAACATAAAAAGGGGGACAGTAAAGGCCTGAACTGGAATATGAGAATGGAGAAAGTAAGCGTGCTGAAGAAAATGGAATACCCTAAATATAAAACTTTCTTTTACATAAACTTAAGGGTAACCACTCAAAAACATCCAGATCTGAAATATATATACTGTAATAAAAGAAGAAACAGAGGGAAACATCATAGAATACCAACACAGAGAAATAATAGACAACAACTAAAAGACAAAGAAACAATGGAGACACAGCCTTACCAGAAAACTAAAGATAGAATGACAGGAAATCCTCACATATCAATAATCACCCTAAATGTAAATGGACTGCCACTCACCAATAAAAGGCACAGAGTAGCAGACTAGATCAAAAAACTAAACCCAACCATATGCTGTCTCCAAGAGACACATCTCAGCTACGAGGACAAGCATAGACTCAAAGTGAAAGGGTAGAAATTGACACTCCACGCAAATGGAATC
This sequence comes from Rhinolophus ferrumequinum, assembly GCF_004115265.2. Classification (NCBI taxonomy): domain Eukaryota; kingdom Metazoa; phylum Chordata; class Mammalia; order Chiroptera; family Rhinolophidae; genus Rhinolophus; species Rhinolophus ferrumequinum. Next base: position 90,101,203 of record NC_046284.1, on the reverse strand, counting down.
CAGAGAAAATCAGATGTTTCCATACTGATATCATACGAAAGAGACTTCAGGGTGAAAAAGGTAACAAGAGACAAAGATGGACATTGCATAATGGTAAAGGGGACTATACAACAAGAAGACATAACAGTCATCAATATTTATGCCCCCAATCAAGGAGCACCGAAATATACCAAGCAACTACTAACAGAACTAAAGGGAGAAATTGACCAAAACACAATTATACTAGGGGACCTAAATACATCACTGACACCTATGGATAGATCATCCAAACAGAAAATAAATTATGAAATAGCAGCCTGAAATGACCACATTAGATGAAATGGACATAATTGACCTATATAGAGCACTTCATCCTAAAACATCAGACTATACATTCTTTTCTAGTGTACATGGAACATTCTCAAGGATAGACCATATATTGGGACATAAAATCAGCCTCAGCACATTTAAGAAGATTGAAATCATACCAAGAATATTCTCTGATCACAAGGCTTTAAAATTGGATACCAACTGCCAAAGAAAGCAGGAAAAAAAACAGAAATACATGGAGATTAAACAACATACTTTTAAGGAATGACCGGTCAAAGAAGAAATTAGAGAAGAGATCAAAAGATACATAGAAACAAATGACAATGAAAATACATCCTACCAGAATTTTTCGGATGCAGCAAAAGCAGTTTTAAGAGGGAAATTAGGCCTATCTCAAGAAACAAGAAAAATCCCAAATAAATAACCTCATGTTACACCTTAAAGAACTAGAAAAAGAAGAACAAGTAAAACCCAAGGTCAGCAGAAGAAGGAAATAACAAAAATCAGAGCAGAACTAAATGAAATAGAGAACAAAAAGACAATAGAAAAAAATAATGTGACAAAGAGCTGGTTCTTTGAAAAGATTAACAAATTCACAAAAACCCTTGGCTAGACTCACTAAGATAAAAAGACAGAAGACACTAATTAACAAAATCAGAAATGAAAAAGGGGAAGGTATCACGTACACCACAGAAAAACAAAGGATCATCCAAGAATACTATGAAAGACTATAGGCCACCAAATTCAGTAACATAGAAGAAATGGACAACTTCTAGAAACAATAGCCTTCCGGGGCTGAACCATGAAAAACTGGAAAATCTAAACAGATCGATCGATCGCCAGTAACGAAATTGAATCAGTCACCCAAAACCTTCCCAAAGAAAAGCCCTGGACCAGAACGACTTCACTAGTGAATTCTACCAAACCTTCAAAGAGGATCTAATACCAGTCCTGCTCAAACTCTTCCAAAAAACTGAAGAAGAGACAGTACTCCCTAACTCATTTTATGAGGCCCACGTTACCCTGATACCAAAACCTGGTAAGGACAACACAAAAAAAGAAAACTACAGACCAATATCTCTGATGAATACAGATGCAAAAATCCTAAACAAAATTCTAGCAAAACGAATACAACAATGCATTAAAAAGATAATTCATCACGACCAAGTGGGGTTTATCCCAGGGGCACAGGATGGTTCAACATCCGCAAATCCATCAATGTGATACATCACATAAACAAAATAAAGGACAAAAATTGTCTGATTATATCAATTGATGCAGAAAAAGCATTTGACAAGATACAACATCCATTTATGATTAAAGCACTTAATAAAATAGGTATAGGAGGAAAATGCCTTAACATAATAAAGGCCATATATGACAAACCCTCAGCTAATCTCATAATTAATGATGAAAAACTGAAGCCCTTTGCTCTACATACAGGAAAAGGACAGGGCTGTCCCCTATCACCTCTGCTTTACAACATAGTGTTGGAAGTCCTTCCTAGAGCAATGAGGCAAGAGAAAGAAATAAAAGGCATCCAAATTGGGAATGAAAAAGTCAAATTGTCACTTTTTGCAGATGACGTGATGCAAATGACATATAGAAAACCCTAAAGACTCCACCAAAAAGTTATTAGAAACAATAAACAAATACAGTAAAGTTGCCGGCTACAAATCAACAAACAATAGTCCATCGCATTCCTACATAATAACAATGTAATCTCAGAAAAGGAATAAAAAACACAATTCCTTTTGAAATTGCAACAAAAAGAATAAAATACCTAGGAATAAAGTTACCCAAGGATGTGAAAGACCTATATGCTAAAAAACTATAAGACATTTTTAAAAGAAATTGAAGAAGACACAAAGAAGTCGAAAGGCATTTCATGTTCATGGATTGGCAGAATCAACATAGTTAAAATGGCCATATTACCCAAAGCAATATACAGATATAATGCAATCCCCATCAAAATCCCAATGGCATTTTTTAAAGAAATAGAACCAAAAAATCATCAGATTTATTTGGAACCACAAAAGACCCCAAATAGCGAAAGCAATCTTAAGAAAAAAGAACAATACTGGAGGTATCACATTCCCTGACTTAGCTTGTACTACAGGGCTACAATAATCAAAACAGCATGGTGTTCGCAGAAAAACAGACACATAGACCAATGGAATAGAATTGAGAACCCAGAAATAAACCACATAAATATGGACAGACAATTTTTGACAAAGAAGCAAAAAACATACAATGGAGAAAAGACAGCCTCTTCAATAAATGGTGCTGGGAGAATTGGATAGCCACGTGCAAAAGAATGAGCTGGACTGCTATCTGTCACCATGTACCAAAATTAATTCAAAATGGATCAAAGACTTAAGCATAAGACCTGACACCATAAACTGCATAGAAGAAAACATAGGTACTAAACTTATGGACATTGGGTTCAAAGAGCATTGTATGAATTTGACTCAACATCACTAATCATCAGAGAAATGCCAAATAAAAACCACAATGAGATATCACCTCACCCCAGTCAGAATGGCTATCATCAACAAGACAAATAGTAACAAGTGTTGGAGAGGCTGTGGAGAAAAAGGAACCCTCATACACTGTTGGTGGGAATGCAGATTGGTGCAGCCACTATGGAAGGCAATGTGGAGGTTCCTCAAAAAATTACAAACAGAATTACCATATGACCCAGCAATCCCTGTCCTGGATATCTACCCAAAAATTCTGAAAACATTTATACATAAAGACACATGTGCTCCAATGTTCGTTGCAGCTTTATTTACGGTGGCCAAGACATGGAAACAAGCAAAATGTCCTTCGATAGATGAATGGATAAAGAAGTTGTGGTATATATACACAATGGAATCCTATTCAGCGGTAAGAAAAGACGAAATAGGATCATTTGTGACAACATGGATGGATCTTGAGAATGTAATGCTAAGTGACATAAGTGAGATAGAAAAAGCAGAGAACCATATGATTTCACTGATATGTGGTACATAAACCAAAAACAACAAAAGAACATGACAATCAAATGAGAACACAAAACTCATAGACACAGACAATAGTTTTAGTGGTTACCAGAGGGTACGTGCGGAGGGGGATGGAGATGAGGGTAAGGGGGAACAAATGTATGGTGATGGAAGGAGAACTGACTCTGGATTGTGAACACACAATGGGATTTATAGATGATGTAATACAGAATTGTACACCTGAAATCTATGTAATTTTACTAACATGTGTCACCCCAATAGACTTTAAAAGTAAATAAAAAATAAAAATAAATAAATATGAAGCTTTCTTTATTTCAAGGAATATAATGAGCACTAGAGACAGAAAGTCAAAGGCACAAGTTCCCAGGTCCAAACATGGAATTAAAGTATATATTTTGGATGATATACATGTAAGAATGAGGTGCTATAGGAAGAGATGAAGTGCTCCTTTAGAAAAAGCTCAAAGTTTAGGAGGGCTTCCTGTAATAGGGGCTGCCTAAGCTGATCACTAAATAATGATCAGGAGTACCTCATGTAGGAGAGTAACATGATAGAAGCAGTTACTAGAACTATTACATTGCAGCTTTGTGGAGAAATGATTGAAAAAGCCAATACTTGGGACAGGGGACTGGTTTAAAAGATGGCTGCAGTAGTCTGTGGAGACCAAACTAGAAAATGCTAGTGGGAAAGAGAAAAATGGACAGTCAAAATCCATTAAAGAAATAGAATTAACAGGTCCTGGGTTAGCTGTCAATTAGCTTTATGTTGAATCATGCTTCTCAGTGATGTCACCCAGATGTGTGACTACAGCGTATTTAGTACTGCCTTCTGGAGAGTACCTTATCCTATTTCAATCCTCTATTATCACCACCATACTCTCTTCCTTCCTTTTTCACTGATTCCTCTAGAAATAACCATAGTGTCACTTCAATTCTCTTATTTTCAGCCATCCCAATAAAACAGGACTCCTTATGGACTTTGTTGCTTTAATGTCCCCTCTCCCCCAGGGTCTGTCCTGGCCCCACTTCCCTCCTCCAGGTACCAAACTCTGCTAGCAGCCCTTCTACAGATCTAACTGTTACCTGGCCTTCCAAGTAACCATCTTTATACACCAACACTTCTAGCAAAGAGCCACTTACATTCATATACTTGTTTCTTTGCTGACCTGTGTCTTGCTAAGGTCTGCCTTGTAGTTATCCCTGCCTGTCTACTCATGCTTCTATCTCAATGAATTCAGTTTTATTTCAGAACCAAGACTTCTGGTTTACAGCTTTCCAAGTAAATTCACAGCCCCATCTACTTCAGCAACTCAATCCCTGACAGTTATCTGCCATCGGGGTTTTGCCATTTAGCCCAAGGAGTGTCTCAATTGGGCCATTGTAGCAGATATCTCTGGTACCCTGGTCATATCCTCTGGCAGCTTCTCTGATTTTAGCCAAGGCTGTAATGGACAACTCTGTGCAAAGACCTGCTTTTGATTTCATCCTACCTCAAGTCACATCTCTTTTAGCTTTTTGCTCTAGGATTTTCTTCAATATACTAGCAGTCTTCTCTACCTACATATATATAAGCATGACCCAAAGTCTGGGAAAGTAATGTACCCAGGGGAAATTCTCAAACTATAGGGAGTAGCTTAGGCCTCCTAGCAGTTACTTTACACTTCTCAGGAGGCCCAGATGGAATCAAGACCCTGTTACTCATAGCAATGAGCTCAGTTATGTACACTTACATTGGGTTTTCCAACTTCCCTGTCTCATTTCCCCACTTCTCCACTTGTTTCATAAATTAATCCCCCAAATGAACTACCTACAGTCAAGGCCTTCTCTCAGTTTGGGTTCCCCCAAGGCAGTCTAAGATAGTCATATAGTATGTTTCACGCTCTCTTTTAAAATTACTTTCTTTTGATAATATACCAAACAGTATAAAACATTTAGGAGGAAACAATGAGGGTATAGAAATCAATGAGGTAGAGGTAATAAAGGTATTATTAAAATAGAGAAGTGGTGATATTAAGCACAACAAGAAATGTTATATGCAAACAAAAATCCAAGGCCCAAGTTGTCAATACCCTTTGAATGAAAGGACCAATCTTCAGGCAGACCACATACATAAACTTAGAGCTCTTAGGCAAAGAGTTGGTGGGCGTGCGGGTTGGGTGGTGGTGTGCCATGAAGGTACTCGGCATCATAGTCTTTAAATTATAATGTGATGATGCCTATGAAGTAGTATATTGTGCAGACTCTGACATGGAGAAGTAATTTGTTTGATATCCATTACTGTAGTGGTAAAAAATAACTATTGACCTTCTGGGAGGAATGAGGATAAAGAAGAGGAGAGCATCAGGAAGAAAACACATATGTCTTTGGGAAAGGATGAAGTGAGTGTTAAATGGCAGTTGACAGATTAATTACTCCTTAGTGACTTCTGCCAGGAATTGTAAGAACCCAGATTAGTGACAGATAGAAAATAGGATATATACCCACCATTAATAGGTGTTGTTAGTGCCCAGCCCATACCTCTCATACTCACTATGGTGGTTTTCAAACATGCCTACAAATTCTCTGATACACCTCCTTTCAAAAGGTGGAGACTGATAATCCTCTTTTTGGAACATTGGTTGGAACTAGTGATTTACTTCTAACAAAAACAGAACATAGCAGAAATAGATTTTGGTGTGTGAATGCCAAGACTGGGTCACAAAAGGCATTGTGGCTTCCTCCTGTCTCTCTCTTGGATCACTAACTCTGAGAAAGTCAGTTGCTATGTCTTGAAGATACTCAAGTAGCCCTAAGGAATGGCCCTTTTGTCAATGACATGAGGATTTTGCCAACAGCCAGCAAGGAATTGAAACCTCCTGCCAATAGCTATGTAAGTAAGCTACCATGGAAGCAGATTCTCCAGCCCCAGTCAAGCCTTCAGATGACTGCAGTCTAGCTGACATCTTGAATACAACTTCATGAGAAACCCTGAGCCAGAATCATTCAGTTAAGCTGATTTCATGACTCATGGAAACAGTGGCTTAGAAACAATAAATATTTAAGACCTGAAACCATAAAACTCCTAGAAGAAAACATAGGAAATAAAGCTCCTTGACACGGATCTTGGTGATTTTCTTGGCTATGAGATCTAAAGCACAAGAAACAAAATAAAAAATAAACAAGTAGGACTACATCAAACTAAAAAGCTTTTGCACAGCAAAAGAATCAAAAAACTTAAAAGGCAACCTATAGAATGGGAGAAAATATTTGCAAATCATATATCTGATAAGGGGTTAACATGTATAGGGTGTTAACAAAATATACAAAGAACTCATACAACTCAATACCAAAAAAAGAATCCAATTAAAAAATGGAAAAAGGGCATGAATAGACTTTTTTTTCAAAGAACATATACAAGTGGTCAACAAGTACATGAAAAGGTGCTCTACATCACTAACCATTAGGGAAATGCAAATCAAAACCATGCTGAGATATTACCTCACACCTGTTAGAATGGCTATCATCAAAAAGACAAGAGATAACAAATGCTGGGAAGGATGTAGAGAAAAGGGAAACCTTTGTACCCTGTTGATGGGAATGTAAATTGGTACAGCCACTATGGAAAACAGTACGGAGGTTCCTCAAAACAATAAAATAGAACCGCCATATGATCCAGCAGTTCTACTTCTGTATATATAGCCAAGGAAACAAAATCACTCGTCAAAGAAAGATTTGCGCCCCCATGTTCACTGCAGCATTATTTACAATACCTAATACAACAACTTAAGGGTCTGTAAACAGATGAATGGATAAAGTTGTCACACACACACAAACATACACACACGAATGGAATGCTATTCAGCCATAAAAAAGAAAATCCTGCTGTTTGTGACCACATCGATAGACTTTAAAGGCATTATGCTAAATGAGTAAGTCAGACAGAGAAAGACAAACACTACATGATTTCACTTAAATGTGCAGTCTAAAAAAAAACTTAAAAAAAAGATCAGATTTGTGGTTATCAGAGGCAGGGGGTCAGAGAGTTGGATGAAAGTAGTCAAAAGGTACAAATTTCCAGTTATAAGATAAATAAGTACTGGGGATGTAATGTACACGATGATCACTGTCATTAACACTGCTGTATGGTATATTTGAAAGTTGCTAAGTAAATTTTAAAAGTCCTCATCACAAGGCAAACACTTTTTTGTCATATCTACAAGATGATGGATGTTAACTTATTGTGGTAATCATTTCACAATATACCGTGTATCCCCGAAAATAAGACCTAGCCAGACAATCAGCTCTAATATGTCTTTTGGAGCAAAAATTAATATAAGACCTGGTCTTATTTTACTATAATATAAGACTGGGTCTATAATATAATATAATATATTATAATATAATATAATATAATATATATAATATAATATAATATAATACAATACAATACAATACAATATAATATAATATAATATAATATAATACTGGGTCTTACATTAATTTTTACTCCAAAAGATGCATTAGAGCTGATGGTCTGGCTAGGTCTTATTTTCGGGGAAACACGGTAGGTAAGTGAAGCCATTATGCTGCACACCTTAAACTTAGGCAGTACTTTACGTCAATTATATCTTAATAAAACTGAAAAAACAATAAACATTTATTATCTCACAAAATTTGGGGATAATTTTTATGCGGCAATAGATAATTAATATATTCACTATTCTAGTGCATGTCAACCCAATAACTACCAACTGAAGGAACCTGTAACTCTGTGCCTGAGAATTTTCTCTGGCTGCTGAAACCCACTCCTCCAGCAGGTAGGGGCAGGCCAGAAGTACCAGGAAGTCAACATCCCCAGATGTAGCTCTCCTACAATGACTGATAGAATTTGTTAGATGCTCACACGTAAGTAATCTGCTCATTAATGCACACTTTATTGGCTTCCTCTCCATCTCCATCTTCTCCCCTCCCCTATCTGTGATCACTGGGATCATGTCCCAAACAAAGTACTTCCACCCTAATCTTTGTCTCAGCATTCTGGGGTAATCCAAATCTAAAACACAACCAGATAATTCAGCCTCATCCTTTCTTTTTCTTTTTTAAATTTTTTTGATTGGGGAATATTGAGGAACAGTATGTTTTTCCAGGGCCCATCAGCTCCCAGTCGTTGTTCTTTTAGTCTAGTTGTGGAAGGTGCACCTCACTGGCCCATGTGGGAATTGAATTGGCAAACCTGTTGTTAAGAGCTCATACTCTAATGAACTGAGCATCCTCATCCTTTATTTTTAAACAGGATAAAATTATGGGAGAATAAAAATGTGTAGAAAGAAATTAAGGAAAGATTTCTTTTTTTAAGACAAAGTGTTCTTAATTACATAATACATTGTAGCTCAACTGTATCCCTCACCGCCATAAATTCTACAGCTCATTGCTAAAGGTTAGAATGGAAAAAGAAGGTTGATGATGCAGAAGCTAATGCCTGCTTCATCTTCAGTCTGGTATAGCCAAGACCTCTAGTTCAGTGGTGCTGGTATTGAATGGCTTTGGGTAAACCATTCTCTTGATAAACTGCTCTACCCTCCCTCACTCTATCTGATCTGGGTAGGGATTGCCCTTAACAAGATTTTTTGAATTAGAATTAGGGAAACAATTCTCTAGCAGTTCCATGATTCACATAACTACATCTTCCCAGCTTCACCAGCAGAGAAATGTGAGCCTTGATTATTTTGCCTTGGAAAAACGATAGCCTGAGAGAATAAAGCTGAAACAAAGAAGCAGAGAAGGAAGGTGAAGAGTGAGGATCCTCTGGCATTTCAACCCCTGGTTCTAATTATTTCTGAATCCATTTATAATCTCTGGCCTTCTTACAGATTGCTTACATAAGCCTATAAATTCCTCTTTTGCCTTATCTAATTTTTGGTTGCAAGTGAAAGAAACCCAACATGTGAATATTTATTAAAATATCTTATTTTAATAATCCTGAAATAATCAGGCATTTCTCTTGAATCACCAGCTCCCGAACTGGTCTTAACTAGGCTAATTGATCTTAAATTGAAGGTCAGCTTTTACCTAAAAAAGAGAAACAGGATGCCCTGACAAAATTTGGCAGGTGCTTTGCAAAGAGAATTTTTAAAACTGAAATTTAACCCTCACAATTATGTTTCGATATAGATATTTCCATTTCATTTATAAGGAAACCAAGGCTCAGCAAAGTTAGGAAATGACTTGACAAAGGTTACCCAACTAGTAGTGGTGGAGCCACAGATGATCTCAAAGCACTAGGCTTCCCCAAGTGTCATTTATCTCAATCCCTGAACTTAAGACACTGTGAGGTCATATTTACCACCCTGTCGTTGTTTTTGCATTAGGTATTGTAAGGCTTGCAGCGAGATAATGAGGCTAGTCAGGCAGGTTGAGGAAAGTGAGTGCTTTATTCTGCGCTCCCGGGCGAGGTTCAGGGGTCCCACAGACTGGGGCCCGCGAAGTCGCACCCAGGGTAGAGGGAGGGAGGCATATATGTGGTCTTTGGGGTGGGGGTTGGGAGTGAGGTGGCAGATGAGCAGGCCCCCCTAGCGCAGATCGGGCGCGCGTGGCTGTGTCTTATCGCACCAGCGGTCTGCTGCCTTTTCTGGGAAACACCAGGGGCCTCAGTCTCTGTCATGCGGGGAGGTGTCAGACTTGGCAGAGGGGCATGACTTGGCTCCTGGGGACGGGTTTGACTTGACAGAGGGGTATTTTTGGCTCCTGGCCGCTTTGACCATGTCCATAGCTGACCTAACAGGTATTCCCTCACGGTAAACCTAAAATGAATCCATTTTGCACTCACAAAAAGATGACACTCCATGTAGCAACCATGGAGGAGCACCACTCAGATCTCCCTTCTACAAACTACTGGTCATTCATCTCTGAGAACTGCAGTCAGCTGGCAGTTTCCCTTTTCTGAGCCAAGACCATGCTTCTTGGGAAGCCCCAGCTGCTAAAAGAGCATGGCAGGAGCACTGTCCAATGTGGGATCTATCTAATGAGCTACCTATGTGGGACCTGTGAGCACTGTTTAATGAGCTACCTTTGCTTTAGGAGTCCCCACTGGGTTGGCCAAGACTCTCTGACCAGTCCTGCTTCTCAGTCCCCAGGAACCCGCTCAGCATCACTGTCTGAAGGCTATAACTGCCCAATCCTCATTCCTCTATCTTACCTTCCATGGGAATTTATCCCCCAATAAGTCCTCACTTAACTCCTTCCATAGATTCTACAACTTTAAGCAAAATAACATAATAAAATCAGTTTTATCTTAGGCTAATTGATATAAACAAGAGTTAAGTTCCTACAATATATCATCGATGTTATAAGGAAACGATGTTAAATAAAATCATGTTATTTGAGGACCTGCTGTACTTGCACTTCTAACTCCATCTCAGCTTCTGATTCCTGGAAGACCCAACTGGAACACTTAATAGTGAGTAAATGAGCAAGAGAAGCAGAATTCAAGGGAAAATCATTCTCTCCAAGACATATTTTCCTACAGATAAGTCAGCTGTGGTAAAGCAATATAATTCTAGTTCAGTAAAGCAGATTGTGCTGAATCTGCCAAATGGCTTCTCTTAGCTGGAGAGAGTGCTTCCCTGAGACGTGTCAGGCGCTAGGATTTATGGGATCATTTCTGTCTTAGTGATCTAGTCCCTCTTTATGGAGATGATTGTTTTGCAGCCTTGCTATAGGTATTTACCATCCGGGCTATTATAGCCCACTGAGTCATCCAGGAGAGAAATCTGAGTTGATAATTAACATCCTGAGGAAGGTAATTGTGGAACACTTAAACATGGGGCCATAACTTCTGGTTCAGTGTCAGTAAGGACAACCTGTGTTAGGTCAGCTATGGACATGGTCAAAGAGGCCAGGAGCCAAAAATACCCCTCTGTCAAGTCAGACCCATCCCCAGGAGCCAAGTCATGCCCCTCTGCCAAGTCAGACCCCTCCCTGCATGACAGAGACTGAGGCCCCTGGCGTTTCCCAGAAAAGGGAGCAGACCGCTGGTGCGATAAGCAACTCCGGACACAGCCGCTCGCGCCCGATCTGCGCTAGGGGGGCCTGCTCATCTGCCACCTCACTCAGCCAACCCCCACCCCAAAAACCGCATATATGCCTCCCTCCCTCTACCCTGGGTGCGACTTCGCCGGACCCGTCTGCGTCTGCGGGACCGGTGAACCTCGCCCTGGAGCAAAAAGAATAAAGCACTCACTTTCCTCAACCCGCCTGACTAGCCTCATTATCTCGCTGCAAGCCTTACAGCATGTAGGGCATATCATACTTAATGAGTCAGTAGCTAAATAAGATGATTATACAAGCCCAGAGCATATTATTTTTATCATCACGTGCAGAAGCCGCAGATTATGTCCTTTTGACCTATTTTGTGATCTCGTTTCCAGCTAAACAATAACCATTCAGGAGTGAACAAAACAAATGATTCTTTTCATTATTAAGAAAAATATGTCCACAGTATTTTCCTAAATAGGAAAATTTCAGGGCAGGAGCTTCTCTCCTTTAGCCTCATGAGATAATCTTCTATTTCAATTATGAAAATAATTCTTCTTCTTACTTTGGGTTAGGGGAAAGTCCACACAATACAGTCCTCAGACAGGCATTCATAATTAAATGGACAGAGGTTGGGTTTGACCTTGAAAAGAAAAGCTGGAGCAGTGCCCTTCAAATGAAAGGGGAAACACATTCAGGGACAGGGCAACTATCTAACCAATAGTTTTAATCTTCTTAAACTGCTCTGCTAGTTTCAGGCACTCATCATTTAAATGTAACTGTCAGCTATCCTGGAAGGATATTGCTTCATCACTGTCCATTTCTCATAGTTTCCTTTCCTTGTCATCCTCTGGGCTATAGTACATGTGCCCTAATCACTATGTACACAAAACAGATAGCATTTACCATAGTATAATAGTGTCAGTTTAGGTCCTCTGGTAAGCAGAAACTGAGAATGCGTTCAGAGTATAATATATGCGTTGAGGAGTAATATCTGTGAAAGATAAATGGGGAGAAGTCAGGATTAGACATAGAAAGACTTCACACCCTAATGCTGATCAGACTCCTGTGAAAGGAAAGTAGGAAGCTGAATCTGACAGGCAGAGCCTCAGAATGCAAAGCAGTGTGACAACTCTGACCAACACAATGCAGAGCACCAAAGCAAAGAGTTTCACATTGTCCTTTAGCAGAGTCTCACATTGGGCAGAAACAGCCAGGCCCTAATACATCCTCACCGTGCTCAGTCATTGTGCGGACAGAGCCAGAAGTGCAGTTTCCAGGCTCAGCCTCATGTGGAAAGGTGCTGGCTCAGGTAGTAAATGGCCATCAACTGTGATTGGATGGCCATCAGCTGTGGCTAGTTGGCCGTCAGCTGTAACCAGTGAGCCATTGGTCACTAATATAACTGACGGGGCCACACTAGCAGTAAATGGGGCTAGCAAGAAGATGGTGGCTAAGCTAGCAAGCGTGGATTGCAGTTAGCAAGGCGGATTGCAGCTAGCAAGTAGGGTTGGTTGGCAGAGAGAGAAGTGGACGGCAGGTTGCGGATAGTGTGGCTCCTGCTTCCTGTGTCTCCAACCCAGCTGCCAGTGAGAATACAGTGGTATGACTCCCCTATCTATGGCTCCGTGGGTGTTCCTTTTTGGCTTCACCATGTGTCATGCAGGGTGTCACGTGGGGTCTCTGGTCCCACTCCCCACAAAGAACCCAGGACAAATAGGTAAATTCCTTTACATTCTACATAAAGTCTCCTTTACATTCTACGTAAACAATAAAGGAACAATCTGTGGGGTATTCAATAAGGTCAAATCTTTTTCCTGATTATCTTACAAGTAATTGTTTCCTTAAGAACCCTTTCTATGTAGAGCAATGGAGACATTAAATCACATTTGAACAGACCCTCCTTGTTTTGTAGGGAATAAATTAAATGTTCCCTTCTGGCTACAAAGAAGCAAGGCAAATAGAAACTCAATGTTTAGGGAAGATTTGGAATTCTAGCTCTTTTGACAGTTGGGGCAGAATCACCCAGCCACACCCCAACTCCTGTCGGATAATTACAATTAATGAAAAATCAATCTCAAAACTCAATGTTATCTGAGAAAGCCCAATGGAAACTTTTGCTAGGGTCCTTCTGTGAGGGAAGAGGTTGAGACCACAAATTATTTCCTGAGATTCCTGAGACTCAAAGTTATTGAATCCTATTTGGTGATTAGAGGTATGTCTGGCTATGACCTGGTGATAGAAAAGATAGCCACACCTTGATGATAAAACCTTCGTGCAAGTAGAAAGAAACTGGACCAGGATGGTGGCTTCTATGCCAGGATTTACATTGCTGAAGGGAAATATGGTTATGGGTTTGTGAAAGAGCCAACTGAAGATTCTGCTCCAAAGCTCCTCCTGGTTGTGGAATTTGATCCAAGGAAGTGTCTATGAGTGGAGATGCAAAATAACAAAGCATTATAGACAAAGAACTATAACTTACAGATGCAGGCAAGTCTGGAATAGTCTATAATTGTACATAACACAGGAGGTACTACCACCAGATCAAGGACAGCAACCTCTATCACCAAAGCTCACTTCGTAGAGACAGAATTGAATTTCACAGCAAGACAAGTGGTACCATTATTATTTATTTATTTATTTATTTATTTATTTATTATTTATATCTATCTATCTATCTATCTATCTATCTATCTATTTATTTATTTTTAATTAAAGTTTATTGGGGTGACAATTGTTAGTGAAATTACATAAATTTCAGGAATACAATTCTGTATTACATCCTCAATAAATCCCATTGTGTGTTCACCACCCAGAGTCAGTTCTCCTTCCATCACCATATATTTGATCCCCTTCACCCTAATCTACCACCCCCACCCCCTTATCCTCTGGTAACCATTAAAATATTGTCTGTGTCTATGAGTTTTTGTTTGTCTTGTTCTTTTGTTGTTTTTGGTTTATATACCACATATCAGTGAAATCATATGGTTGTCTACTTTTTCTGTCTGACTTACTTCGCTTAGTATTATAATTTCAAGATCCATCCATGTTGTCACAAATGGTCCTATTTCATCCTTTCCTACTGCCGAATAGTATTCCATTGTGTATATATACCACATCTTTGTCCATTCATCTATCTAAGGACATTTTGGTTGTTTCCATGTCTTGGCCACCATAAACAAAGCTGCAATGAACACTGGAGCACACTTGTCTTTATGGAAATGTTTTCAGATTTTTTGGGTAAATACCCAGGAGGGATTGCTGGGTCATATGGTAATTCTATTTGTAATTTTTCTGAGGAACCTCCACACTGCCTTCCATAGCGGCTGCACCAATCTGCATTCCTACCAACAGTGTATGAGGGTTCCTTTTTCTCCACAGCCTCTCCAACACTTGTTACTATTTGTCTTATTGATGATAGCCTTTCTAACTGAGGTGAGGTGATATCTCATTGTGGTTTTTATTTGCATTTCTCTGATGATTAGTGATGTTGCGCATTTATTCATATATCCGTTTGCCATTGGTATGTCCTCCTTGGAGAAGTGCCTCTTCAGGTCCTCTGCCCATTTTTCAATTGGGTTGTTTTTTGTTGTTGACTTCTATGAGTTTCTTGTATTTTGGATATTAGCCCTTATTGGAGGACTGTTTGCAAATATCTTCTTCCCATTCAGTTTTGCCTCTTTATTTAGTTGATGGTTTCTTTTGCTTTGCAGAAGCTTTTAAGTTTCATGTAGTCCCATTCATTTATTTTAGCTTTTACTTCCCTTGCCTTTGGAGTCAAATTCATACAATGCTGTTTGAACCCAAGTTCCATAAGTTTAGTACCTATGTTTTCTTCTATGCAGTTTATGGTGTCAGGTCTTATGCTTAAGTTTTTGATCCATTTTGAATTAATTTTGGTACATGGTGACAGATAGCAGTCCAGTTTCATTCTTTTGCACGTGGCTTTCTAATTCTGCCAGCACCATTTATTGAAGAGGCTGTCTTTTCTCCATTGTATGTTTTCTGCTTCTTTGTTAAAAATCATGTGTCCATATTTATGTGGTTTATTTCTGGGTTCTCAATTCTATTCCATTGATCTATGTGCCTGTTTTTCTGCTAATACCATGCTGTTTTGATTATTGTTGCCCCATAGTACAAGCTAACGTCAGGGTGTGTGATACCTCCAGCATCGTTCTTTTTTCTTAAGATTGCTTTGGCTATTCGGGGTCTTTTGTGGTTCCAAACAAATCTGATGATTTTTTGTTCTATTTCTTTTAAAAATGCCACTGGGATTTTGATAGATTGCATTAAATCTGTATATTGCTTTGGGTAATATGGCCATTTTAACTATGTTGATTCTTCCAATCCTGAGCACAGAATGTCTTCCATTTCTCTGTATCACTTCCAATCCATGAGCACAGAATGTCTTTCCATTTCTTTGTGTGTCTTCTTCAATTTCTTTCAAAAATGTCTTATAAAGTTTTCAGCATATAGGTCTTTCACATCCTTGGATAAGTTTATTCCTAGGTATTTTATTCTTTTTGTTGCAATTTCAAAAGGAATTGTGTTTTTTATTCCTTTTCTGAGATTTCATTATTAGTATGTAGGAATGCGATGGACTTTTGTATGTTGATTTGTAGCCGGCAACTTTACTGTATTCGTTGATTGTTTCTAATAGCTTTTTGGTGGAGTCTTTAGGGTTTTCTATATATAGCGTCATGTCTTCTGCAAAGAGTGACAATTTAACTTCTTCATTTCCAATTTAGATGCCTTTTATTTATTTCTCTTGCCTGATTGCTTTGGCAAGGACTTTCAACACTGTGTTGAAAAGAAAAGGTGATAGGGGACAGCCCTGTCGTGTTCCTGAAGTAGAACAAAGGGCTTCAGTTTTTCACCGTTAATTATGAGATTTACTAAGGGCTTTCATATATGGCCTTTATTATGTTAAGGTATTTTCCTTCCATAGCCATTTTATTAAGTATTTTAATCATAAATGGATGTTGTATCTTGTCAAATGCTTTTTGCATCAATTGATATAATCATATGATTTTTGTCCTTTATTTTGTTTATGTGATGTATCACATTGATTGATTTGTATATGTTGAACCATTGTCGTTTCCCTGGGATAAACCCCACTTGGTCATGATACATAATGTTTTTAATGCATTGTTGTATTCGATTTGCTAGAATTTTGTTTAGGATTTTTGTATCTGTATTCATCAGAGATATTGGTCTGTAGTTTTCTTTTTTTGTGTTATCCTTAAGTGGTACCTTTTAGAGTCCCAATCAGGTTCTTTGCTTTTTTCTTCCTCAAGGTATAGCAATAAAGATGGACCATTAGTACTAACTAAACCACTATTTTTGAGTTCATTACCAAAAAGGGAACCCAGATAGAAAGGCTGTATTCCCTACTTATATGAATATAGAAAGACAAGAGAAGCTCAGGGCATTGTACTTTGGGATGATATTTTTCCCTGCATCTAATGTGATTCAGAAAAACATTAATATATAAAGCTATGTTTTTATACCCCAAAAAGAATCCTTGAAGGCAGATTTCTCTAATTTGTTTTTAAATGACCTGTCCTGATTCCTGTGGATCTTATTTGAATATAGAATTGTACAAGTCATAATCATCAGTGATATTTCTCTGAATCCCCCCTACCATGCTTGCTAAAAGGGTGTTCAGGCTTGGGCAGAGGTAGAGGAAAGGAGAGAGGCACTATTTTGGGAGTCTCCAGGGACACCTCACCTGAGAAATATATTTCTCTTTGCCACTCTGTGGCATCAGCCATTTCTGTCTCTTCCTGCTGTGCTTCCCTGTAGCTGAGATGTCAGCCTGTTCATGCCCTTGAGAGGCAATGCCATGCACATTATAACAACCTGCCAGGTGAGAACCCAGGCATTGCCACCCCTGGAGAGAACTTAATGGGGTAACTCACTGGGTTATATGGAGCCTCTGTCCTATGGCAGATGAAGTATATTTTCCTCAGAAGAGAGGACAATTCCTCTCCCCCTCCCCTTTGCATTTTAAATGTTATTCTGGAATCAAAACTGCGTTGTTTTAAGCCCTGAGTAGCAGGCATTTTGATGTAACTCTTCTGCCCATTGTTACCTGCAGCCTTCTTACCCCAGGAGTCAGGCATTGGTCAGTGGGGACTGAAGGACTGACTGAGTGGTAGGCCATGCTGATATTCAGAATCACCCTAACCATTCAAGTCAGGGGTGTTCTTCAAAAGGATAGTTTAGACAATTCAGTTTGTTCTGAGGAGTTATTTATCAAGAGACTTCTAGGTCCTTCATTGAATAAACTTGGTCACTCCTAGCTTCACTAAGCAGAGGCATGAACTTCAATGGAGAGATTTTCACTACACATGCAGAGATCATATTGTCCTGTATTTAATGAAACACAGTAGCTGGACAATGAGGAGTGAAAAGTGAGGGGTGAGTGTCCAACAGCTGAAATCCAGGGCCAGATATCTCTATTTCTCCTTAGCATTTAGACCGCATCCCTTCATATCGGTTATCTGCATGCCACTAGTCTGTTATGACTAGAAAAGGTAAGAGGCAGAGAGATAGGAAAATGCCTCCTTTCCTGGTGAAGGGTATATTGAGAGCACAGTACTAAGATGGGAAGATAACAAATATATTGAAGGGACTATAGGTTGATCAGCTTAAATGACATAGAATAATTCTGTAAGAAAAGTTTGGAAGAATTTGCCTAAAAAATGCAGCTTGTGAGCAAGTGGTGGATGGTCTTGACTATCAGGCTATCAAATTTCAATCTGATGCTTTCATTATTTACAGGATTTATAACCAAATAGCCCAGTTAGTACTCAGGGTCTTAGAACCATATCTAGTACCTAGTAAGTATTGAATGCCTATTTTAAGAGAGATCTAAGATGACAGAGTAAATATACACTGTGCCTCCATCCTTCTGTGAACACATTAAAATTATAACTAAATTATAGAACAATCAACCCGGAGAACCACCTGAAGTCTAGCCAAACAGAAATCCTCTGACTAAAAATATAAAGATGAAACCACGTGGAGACTGGTAGAACGGGTGGAGACACGGAACGGGGCCTAAACCTCTATGTGGTAGTTGAGAATCAGGTGTGATAGTTGAGAATCAGGAGGGATATCTCGACCATGGAGATTCCCACCCGAGAAGCGAGGGAACCCCCAGCCCCCACACCAGGCTCCCCAGCCCAGAGTACTGGTGCCAGGAAGAGGAGACCCCACAACACCTGGTTTTGAAAAACAGTGGGGATTCTGGCCATCTGGGTGGGCCAGAAGGCTGCAGAAACCCAGACGTCCTCTTAAATGGCCTGCGCACAGACTCACTCACTTTCACGCACTCACCTTGGGTTCTGGCAGAGGGATAGTGACTCAGGAAGTATTGGAGACATACGGGGTAGGGGGCAGACTGAGGTGTGTGGCTTTGGAGAATGGACAGGAGGACAGTGGGTATTTTCCCTGTGTGAGGTCTTACTCCCAAGTAGCCAGCAGGCAGGTGCCATCTTTCCCATGTTGAGCCTGCCCCCACCATGGCCAAATCTGAATCTGATTGCCTGGTGAGCTCTGGGGCTCTGCCCTGCTGATTCACTGGGACCCCACCCCAACCAACTCCCCCAACACCAGAGGTAATTTCTCCGCTAGCTGCCAGCCCCATCCACATTTCTTGGAAAACTATTGCAGTCTAGCAGGCCCCCGGCTGGTGGTGACCGGCCTCAGTGTGTTCTGAGACTTGTGCTGAGTAGCTGCAGGCTCAGCACTGACACCAAACCAGAATTTACATTCATCTGATGACCGCAAGTCTTCCCACTCTAGTGACTCTCTGGGACGTTGCTTCACCCAACTCACAAACCCCACAAGACTTTATCAGCAGCTGAACCTTAAGGGAGCTGGCAGGTGGTAGCAGGCCTCATGGTTTCCAGGATTTTTGCAGAGCTATCCCAGGCCTGGTTCTGGGGGCAGACATCCCCAGTTTTAGCACAGGTAGCAAACAACTGCTGCTCACTTTGTGTCTACCAGGTAGTCCCTGAATAGTCACAGGCAGTGGATTACCTTGGCCTTCACTGGAGCCCCTCCTAAGAGGCCCCAAAACCAACATACATGGAGCTTGGCTTCAGACCATATCATAACACTGCCCAATTAGCACCATAAGTGACACACACAATGGGTGCTCTCAACAGACACCAGAACCCACTGGGGTGAATCCCACACTGTAGGGTTAGCCCCCCACACAAAAGCCTGTAAGCTGTGGATGTGGCCGAACCCCACAGCCAGACAGCCTGAGCATCAATCCCACCGACATGCCAATAGCAATTAAGGCTCAACTATAACAGGAGGGCACATACAACTAATACAAGGGACACTCCTGGAGCACTGGAACAGGTAACCAGGGAGGCTGCCACTGGGCCCCACAGGAAATTTACTACATAAGGCCACCCAGCCAATACTGGAAAACAGAGCAGATCTACCTAATACATAGAAACAAACACAGAG
Organism: Rhinolophus ferrumequinum; assembly: GCF_004115265.2. Lineage (NCBI taxonomy): Eukaryota > Metazoa > Chordata > Mammalia > Chiroptera > Rhinolophidae > Rhinolophus > Rhinolophus ferrumequinum. Next base: position 90,081,390 of record NC_046284.1, on the reverse strand, counting down.
AGGCAGTCAAAATGAGGAAACAAAGAAATGTGTCCCAAATGAAAGAACATGAGAAAAATCCAGAAAAAGAACTAAATGAAATGGAGGTAAGCAACCTCCCAAAGACAAGAGTTCAAAACAATTGTTATACGAATGTTCAAGGAACTTAGTGAGAACTTCAACAAAGAGATGCAAGTATAAAAAAGGACACAGAAACCATAAAAAAGAACCAGTCAGAAGTGAAGAATACAGTAACTGAAATGAAGAATGCACTAGAAGGAATCACCAGCAGACTTGATGAAGCATAGGATGGAATCAGTGATTTGGAAGACAAAGTAATAGAAAACACCCCAGTGTAACAGCAAAAAGAAAAAAGAATTTAAAAAAATGAGGATAGTTTAAGAGACTGCTGGGACAATATCAAGTGCAACAACATTCGCATCATAGGGGTGCCAGAAGGAGAAGAGAGAAAGCAAGTGATTGGGAATGTGTTTGAAGAAATAATAACTGACAACTTTCCTAACCTGGTGAAGGAAATAGACATACAAGTCCAGGAAGCATGGAGAGACCCAAACAGGCCCACACCTAGACACATTATAATTAAAATGGCAAAGGTTAAACACAAAGAGAAAATCCTGAAAGCAGCAAGAGAAAGGCAACTCGTAACTTATAAGGGAACTCTCGTAAGACTGCCAACTGATTTCTCAACAGAAACTTTGCAAGCCAGAGGGAATGGCACGAAATACTCAATGTGATGAAAAGCAAAGACATACAACCAAGACCACTCAACCCAGCAAAGTTATCATTTAAACTCAAAGGAAAGATAAAGAGCTTCCCAGACAAGAAAAAGATTAAAAGAGTTCATCACCACCAAACCACTATTACAAGGAATGTTAGAGGGACTTCAAGATGAAAAAAAATCAAAATTATGAATAAAATGGCAATACACATCTATCAACAATTCCTTTCAATGTAAATTGACTAAATGCTCCAATCAAAAGACATAGGGTAGAGATGACGTCATAGGAATGGCGGCAGCAGGGCGCACTTTCTGAGTTCTCCTCCGGATCTTATTACAAACGGGAACTATAACCCATCAAAGAACTCTTTGCTCATCACACAGAACAGCTAAGACTCTTGTGGAAGAATTACTTGAAGGTGCGCTAATTGGGCGAGCAGGGGAAGGAAGGAAGGGAGCGGAGTGAAAACGCACGGGCCACGGCAGGGTCCTGGCCGGCGGCGGCGGCGGCGGCGGCGGCGAAAACCGCGGTGGCATCTGCAGTTCCAAACACGCATGGGATCCCAGGGCACAACGGAGAGCACAGAGACCAGGAGGTGGGCTCTTTCCCTGCGTCCCACAGCTGATCTCTCCCGCCGGGAGGGCGGCTAGTGGGCCCTAGGGCGGACAAAGAACACAGACTCCATACCTGGGCCACTCACCCCTGCTCTTCCAATCCTACACCCGCCCTTCCAGAGACTTAACTGAGTCTCCCAGAGCCCCTGAACTGAGGAGAAGTGTCAGATTACAGAGGAGCCATAGTAGTGCTCAGGCTCTGGGAAGACTGACAGGCAGACCTGACCCAGGGAAGAGGCTGGGAAGAGTGTGATTTTGTCTGGGCTAGGAGAGAAAAGACTCCTCCACCCCTAGCCACCACATTTTCTGGCCTGCGGAAAGAGAGTGACGCGCAGCTAGGCTGAGAGAGAGAAGACCCCTCCATCACCAGCCCCCACCCTTTCTGCCCTGCCTAGGGCGGGGCAAGTGCAACTGCAGAGGCACTCCCAGGGATCAGCAGTAAGCCGCAGACACAGCTCTGGGCTTTCAACAGCTCAGAAATCTCCCGCCCGCACCACCCCCATACACACACACACTGAAGAAGTGCCCTAAGACTCAGGAGTACTGGACACAGGGCTGGTGGTGCTACTCTCAGTGTGCATATGTGCAGGCAAGGGCAGAAACTGCACTGACTTTGTAAAAGCTATCATCCAGACCCCTCAGGCCCATGCATTTAAATCAACAGTCCCAAAGTCACTCTGGGCACCAGGTGACCGGCTCTGCTTGCGCAATAAGCAGGGGGCTCTTTGGTACAGCAGAGGATAACTTGGACATTACTTGGTGGACTTAAGCCAAGACTGGTGCTACTTTTTGTTTTGCTTTGTTTTGTTTTGTTGTGTTTTGTCTTTATATCTTTGATATCTTTACCTGCATCCAGTGGGAGTTATCGGGTGTTTTTACATGTGAATGTATTTGATTTTTTTCTTTGTTGTTGTTGTTGTTGTTGTTGTTGTTGTGCTTGGAGATTTGCTTTGTTCTGAAACTGCCCTACCAGGGCCCAGCTTAAGAGGCACAAGATACAACATATCCAGAGGCCAACTCCAGACCAAACCAGAGTACCACCGGGTTTGACCTACAAGTCACACACCCAGAGGGAATTCTCTGCAGGCACAAGAGCCCATAGAGGCCAAACCACATTTAAGTGGTCAACCCTCACACAGCAGAACGCCCTGCTGTGGGCAGAGCCAAGTCTCACAATGACTCAGCCTAGGAGTTAACCCCACCTACTCACAAGCAAAAGCAATTAAAGATCTTCTTGAACAGGACAATATACACAACACAAGAGTCACCTTTAGCACACGCAGAGGAGAAGAACGAAGTAGTGCAAGTCAATATAAAGGATACGTACTACATAAGATAACCTAGCAAGAACTAAGAACTCTAGGGGATCTACCTAATACATCAAAATAAACACAGAGAGTCAGCCAGAATGGGGAAACAAAGATACACGTCCCAAATAAAAGAACAGAAGAAGCCTCCACAACTGGAACCAAATGAAGCAGATGTAACCAACCTTTCAGAGACAGAGTTCAGAACACTGGTGATAAGAATGTTTAAGGAGCTTAGAGAAGACATAAAGAAGGATGTAGAAATCATAACGAACAACCAGTTAGAACTAAAGAACACAATTACCGAAATTAAGAACTCACTTGAAGGAATTACCAGCAGGTTAGATGAAGCAGAGGATCGAATCAGCGACTTAGAAGACAAGGTAGCAGAGATCACCCAAACGGAACAACAGAAAGAAAAAAAATGAAAAACAATGAGGATGGCTTAAGAGACCTCTGGGATAACATCAAGCGCAACAACATGCGCATCATAGGAATACCAGAAGGTGAAGAGAGGAAGCAAGGGATTGAGAACATATTTGAAGTTATAATGTCCGAAAACTTCCCCAACCTGATGAAGGAAATCAACATACAAGCCCAGGAAGTGCAGAGAGTTCCAACCAGGATAAACCCAAACAGGTCCACACCAAGACACATTATAGTTAAAATGGCAAAGCTTAAAGACAAAGAGAGAATCGTAAAAGCATCAAGAGAAAGACAGAGGGTTACATACAAGGGAACTCCCATAAGACTATCAAATGACTTTTCTACAGAAACATTGAAGGCCAGGATGGAGTGGCAGGAGATCCTCAAAGTGATGGAAAACAAAGGCCTACAACCTAGATTGCTTTATCCTGCAAGGCTATCATTTAAAGTTGATGGAGAGATAAAGAGCTTCCCAGAAAAAAATAAGCTAAAGGAATTTATTACCACCAAGCCAGCATTGCAAGAAATACTAAAAGGACTTCTGTAAATAGAAGAAAGATGAAAACAATCTAACTACAAATTTTAAAATGGCAATAACTATGTACCTATCAATAATCACTTTAAGTGTAAACGGATTAAATGCTCCAATCAAGAGACATAGGGTGGCTGAGTGGATAAGAAAGCAAGACCCTTGGATATGCTGTATACAAGAGACTCACCTCAGAACAAAAGACACACACAGGCTGAAAGTGAAGGGTTGGAGCAAGATATTTCATGCAAATGGAAACGAGAAAAAAGCTGGAGTTGCAATACATATATCTGACAAAATAGACTTTAAAATGAAGAACATATTAAAAGATAAAGATGGGCACTATATAATAATAAAGGGATCGATCCGACAAGAGGACATAACCCTAGTAATCATCTATGCACCCAACATAGGAGCACCTAAATATATAAAACAGGTACTGACTGACATAAAGACAGAGATCAACAGTAACACTATCATAGTAGGAGACTTCAACACACCTCTGACAACAAGGGACAGGTCTTCCAGACAGAAATCAATATGGAAACAACAGCCTTAAATGATACATTGGACCACTTGGATTTAGTCGATATTTTCAGAGCATTTCACCCTAATGCTGCAAAATACACATTCTTCTGAGGCGCACATGGAACACTTCCCAAGATAGACCATATGTTAGGCCACAAAACAAGTCTTGATAAATTTAAGAAAATTGAAATCTGATCACAATGCTACGAAATTAGAAATGAACTACAGGAAAAAAACTGGAAGATACACCAATTCATGGAGGCTGAATAACTTATTACTAAATAATGAAAGGGTCAAGCAGGAGATCAAGGAAGAAATCAAAAGATATCTCGAGACAAACGAAAATGAAAGCACAGCAACCCAAAATCTATGGGATGCTGCGAAAGCAGTCCTAAGAGGGAAATTCATAGCATTGTAGGCCTACCTAAAGAAACAAGAAAGATCACTAATCAACAGTTTATCTTCACACTTAAGGGATCTGGAAAAAGAACTGCAAAATAAGTTCAAAGGGAGCACAAGGAAGGAGATAATAAAGATCAGAGCAGAAATAAATGAAATAGAAACCAGAAAAACAATACAAAAGATCAATGAATCCAAGAGGTTCTTCTTAGAGAAGATAAACAAAATTGACAAACCTTTAGCCAGACTCATTTAAAAAAGAGAGAGAGGACCCAAATTAATAAAATCAGAAATGAAAGAGGAGAAGTGAAAACAGACACTGCAGAAATACAAAAAAAAATTAAGAAATTACTATGAGCAACTATATGCCAACAAATTTGACAATCTGGAAGAAATGGACAATTTTCTAGAGGCGTACAACCTTACAAGGCTAACTCAAGAAGAAACAGAAAACCTGAATAGACTGATTACCACCAGGGAAATTGAATCAGTAATCAATAATCTCCCAACAAACAAAAGCTCTGGACCAGATGGCTTTAGAGGTGAATTTTACAAAACGTTCAAAAAATAATTATCACCTATTCTCGTCAAGCTCTTCCAAAAAATCCAGAAGGAGGTAAGACTCCCAAACACTTTTTACGAAGCCACTATTACACTGATCCCAAAATCAGACAAAGACACCACAAAAAAAAAAACTATAGGATGATATCTATAATGAACATAGATGCAAAAATCCTCAACAAAATATTAGCGAACAGAATTCAGCAATATATTAAAAAGATCATACACCATGATTAAGTGGGATTCATCCCTGGTGTGCAAGTGTGGTTCAACATTTGGAAATCAATTAATGTGATACACCACATTAACAAAATGAAAAATAAAATCACATGATCATATCAATAGATGCAGAAAAAGCATTTGATAAAATCAAACAGCGATTTATGATAAAACCCTTAAGAAAGTCGGAATAGAGGGATCATATCTCAACATAATGAAGGCCATATATGACAAACCCACAGCTAACATCATACTCAACGGGGAAAAGCTAAAACCATTCCCCCTAAGATCAGGAACAAGGCAAGGTTGCCCACTATCTCCACTTCTATTCAACATAGTGCTGGAAGTTCTAGCCACAGCAATCAGACAAGAAAAAGAAATAAAAGGCATCCAAATTGGTAAGGAGAAAGTAAGATTATCATTATATGCAGATGACATGATACTATAATAGAGAACCCTAAAGACTCCACCAAGAAGCTATTAGAGCTGATAGATGAATTTAGTAAAGTAGCAGGATACAAAATTAATATTCAGAAATCAGTTGCATTTGTATATACCAATAATAAAACATCAGAAGGAGAAATTAAAAAACAATCCCATTTACAATTGCTCCTAAGATTATAAAATACCTGGGAATAAATTTAACCAAAGAAGTAAAAGATCTGTACTCAGAAAATTATAAGACACTGAAGAAAGGAATGAAAGAATATAAATAGATGGAACACATATCATGTTCATGGATAGGAAGAATCAATATAGTTAAAATGTCCATACTGCCTAAGGCAATATATATATTCAACGCAATTCCTATCAAACTACCAACGACGTTTTTTCACAGAAATAGAACATATAATCCTAAAATTTATATGGGACCATAAAAGACCCCATATAGCCTCAGCAATCTTGAGAAATAAGAACAAAGTGGGAGGTATAACAATACCTGACTTCAAATTATACAAACAAGGCTACAGTAATCAAAACAGCATGGTACTGGCATAAAAACAGACACATAGATCAATGGAACAGAATAGAGAGTCCAGAAATAAATCCATGCCTATATGGCCATTTAATCTATGACAGTGGAAGCAAGAATGTACGATGGGGTAAAGACAGTCTATTCAATAAATGGTGCTGGGAAACCTGGACAGACACATGCAAAAACATGGAGCTGGACCACCTCGTTACACCATATAAAAATAAATTCAAATGGCTTAAAGACTTAAATGTAAGATCTGAAACCATAAAATACCTAGAAGAAAATATAGGAAGAAACTTCACAGACATTACCCGGAGTAAGATTTTTACTGATATATCCCCTCGCTCGAGGGAAGTAAGAGAAAAAATAAACATGTGGGATTATATCACACTAAAAAGTTTTTTCACAGCAAAGGAAACCATCAATAAAACAAAAAGTGATCCTACTGAATGGGAAAAGATATTTGCCAATGATATATCTGATAAGGGATTAATATCACAAATCTATAAAAAACTCACTCAACTCAACTCCAAAAAATCAAACGACCCAATTAAAAAATGGGCAGAGGACTTGAAGAGACATTTTTCTTAAAAGGACATACAGATGGCAAACAGACATATGAAGAAATGCTCAACCTCACTAACCATCAGAGAAATGCAAATAAAACCCACAATGAGATACCACCTCACCCCAGTCAAAATGGCTATCATCAATAAATCAACAAACAACAAGTGCTGGCGCGGATGTGGAGAAAAGGGAACGCTTGTGCACTGTTGGTGGGATTGCAGATTGGTGCTGCCACTATGGAAAACAGTATGGAGGTATCTGAAAAATCTGAAAATGGAACTACCCTATGATCCAGTAATTCCACTCCTAGGTATCTATCCGGAGAAATCCAAAACTCCAATTCAAAAATCTTTATGCACTCCTATGTTTATTGCAGCACTATACACAATAGCCAAGACATGGAAACAACTGAAATGCCCATCGGTAGATGACTGGATTAAGAAACTGTGGTACATTTATACAATGGAGTACTACGCAGCCAAAAGAAGAAAGAAATCTTACCATTTGCAACAACATGGATGGACCTAGAGAACATTATGTTAAGTGAAATAAGTCAGACAGAGAAAGACAAATCCCATATGATCTCACATATATGCGGAATCTAAAGAATAGAATAAGTGAATGAACTAATCAGAAACAGTTTTGGAGACAAAGAGGAAAAACTGAGGGTTGCTAGATGGGAAGGGGGTGGGGTAAGGGGGAAGGTGAGGGGATTAGAAAACAATCAGTAGCCACAAGATGGCCACGGGGTTTTGAAAATTAATCTGGGGAACGTAATCAGTAATGTTGTAAAGATTTTTTAGGGTATCCGATATGTACGTGTTCATTTCGGAGACCATCTCAGGGAAGATGTAGATGCCTGATCACTGCACTGTACACCTGAAGCTGAACAATAATGAATGCCAGCTATAGTATTATATACATACATATATATATATATATATATATATATATATATATATATATGTATACATGTATATATAGGTATGTATGCATTTACAAGAGGCAGAGTACACCATTGGGAGTGGAGATAGTGGAAATGGGATGGCTCGGTGTGATGTCAGATAGATAGTGGATGAGGGAAGGGGGGTCCACAGTGTGAGGGATATAAATGATAAACGTCTAAGAAAAAAAACCCAAACAAACAAACAAACAACAAACAAAAAAAAACCTCATAGACAAGACAGACAATAGTTTAGTGGTTACCAGAGGGTAAGGGGGGGGGGGGGTGGGAGATGAGGGTAAGGGGGATCAAATATATGGTGATGGAAGGAGAACTGACTCTGGGTGGTGAACACACGATGTAATTTATAGATGATGTGATACAGAATTTTACAACTGAAATCTATGTAATTTTACTAACAATTGTCACCCCAATAAATTTAATATATATATATATATATATATATATAGATATATATATATATATCTCCTTAATCTTAGCAAGCCATCAAAAAAAAAAAAAGACATAGGTTGGCTGAACGGATAAGAAAGCAAAACCCTATACATATGCTGCCTACAAGGTACTCACTTCAGATTGAAAGACACACAGAGACAGAAAGTAAAGTGATGGAAAAAGATATTTCATGAAAATGGAAACAAAAAACAAAAAGCTAGGGTAGTAATTCTTATACCAGACAAAATAGACTTTAAAACAAATGCTGTAAGGAGAGACAATGCATGACCCAATAATCCCACTCCTAGATATTTGTCTGAAAAAACCCAAAATGCTACTTAGAGGGGATGTGTTCCTCCATATGCTCATTGCAGTATTGTTTACAATGGCCAAAATGTGGAGGCTGCCTGAGTGTCCATCAATGGATGAATGGATAAAGAGGTGGTGTATCTATCTATCTATCATCTATCTATCTATCTATCTATCTATCTATCTATCTATCTATCTATCTATCTATCTATCTATATAGATATACATGTATTATATATATATAGATATATCTATATCTATATATATATATATATCTATATCTATATCTATATCTATATATATATATACATACAGATACATAATGGAGTATTGCTCAGCCATGGAAGGGAATGGCTTCTTGCCATCTGCAGTGGCATGGATGGACCTGGAAGGTATTCTGCTGAGTACAGTATATCAGACAGAGAAAGACATATGCAATGTGATTTTGCTTATACGTGGAATCTAAAAAACAAAATAAACAAAACAGAAACAAACTCATAAATACAGAGAACCTTTTGATGGTTACTGGATGGAAGGGGCTGGGAGGTGGGTAAAAGGGGAAGGGATTAAGAAGTACAAATTCATTGTTACAAAGTAGTTATAGGGGTGTCTGGTATAGCATAAGGAATATAGTCAATAATATTGTAATAACTATGTATGGTGTCAAATGGGTACTAGATTTATCAGGGTGATAGATGGGTGGTGAGTAGGGGGATAGGGTGAAAAAGATGAAAGGATTAAGTACAAAGTGACGTTACAAAATAGTCACGGGGATGTAAAGTACAGCATAGGGTATATAGTCAATGATAGGGTACCCACCTAGCACTATACATAGTAAATACTAGACTAGTCAGGAGGATCATTTCTTAAATTATATAAATGTCTAACCACTAGGCTGTACACCTGAAATTAATGAAAAATAATATTGAATGTCAACTATAATTGAAAAATTTTAAAAGGAGGGAAAAGGTGAAGGGGAATAAGAGGTCCAAATTGCAAGGTATAAAACAAATAAGCCATGGGGATGTAATGTAGAGCATGGGAAATATAGTCAATATTGTGATAGTATGGTACAGTGTCATATGGTTACTGGACTTATCATGGTGATCACTTCATTAGGTATATCAATGTTGAATAACTATGTTGTACCCCTGAAGCTAATATTGTATATTAGCTATGTTTTTAATAAAAATCTTTAAAAAAAAGAAAAGTGCCTATTTTGATGAATATTTGTTTTTATAATTTTCCAATTTAATTGTGATAGAAAGATGATCTAGATGTATGCACTGATATCAAACAGCTTTGTTTCTTGTGCCTTGTTACAGAAGGCCAAATTACAAAACAATGTGAAAAGTGCTATCACAGAGGTAGGCATGGCATTTTCTGGGCATACAGTGGAATCTCCTTATCAGTGCTCTGCCTGGTGAAATCCAGTAAGGCAGCATGGATGAAGGGATGTGTAAGCTAAATATTGTAGTGTAGGTAGCCGTTTATCAGGCACAAGAAAAGGACCTTCTCAGAAGAAATAACATGTACAAAAGCAGACCAGGCATGAGAGAAAAGCAGGATTGCTTGATTGAAAGGGAATTAGTCTCACCTTAATGTCTGTTTTGTTTTTACTTTTTAACACCCTCGGGGTCTGATTTGGAGGGACCTAGGCTAAGGTTTGTAAGTAAATAATGAGAAAGTGAAAAACCACCTGCTAATGGCTAGACCACAATATTCCTAACTGAATTAAACAATGCTCGCAGAATACAAACAATGTCCAGACACGCTCTCCAACTACTGTGTGCCCATGTTTGGAACACAACAGGGACAAGGCCACTCTACAACACATGTACACACACACACATGCACACAACATGACTTAACATCACTTTTCTGACTAATATGAATAACTGATGCTTCCTATCAATGACAACTCTAGCTCCACTTTAATCCTACCTCTTAAATAGCAATTATGGAAAGTAACCAATGACTGAATTGCTCCTGCTTCCTGATGACATCTGAATCAGAACTGGTCCCCGCTTGGTTAAATCCTCCTTGGGATCACCCAGCACAATCCCACATCCTATAATAAGTCCCTCCATGTTTCCTTTTATTGAGATGTTCCTGGAGTGTTTTCTCCCTTGCTTCAGGAAGCTAAACAGACTTAGCTTTATTATTATTATTATTATTATTATTATTATTATTATTATTATTATTATTACAGGTGTATTCCTAGTGGTATTTAGTCATGGGTTCTAACAGCAGTTTATTTGAAAATGCTATCAAGGAGTAGAAGTGAAAGAATGGAGGTGGAGTGATGCAAGGAGGGAAATGGAAGATAAAGATATGTTATTAAGTTGACTACTACTACTGATGACTCACTAGTGACTCAGTGGGTGACTGATAACTGATCTTCAGCACCTTCTGAGGAAACTTACAAAATGTGACTCAGAATTATCTTTCTAGGGAAGAAAAGAGGGAAACATTTGCCCATTACTTCTTGTCCTCCTTTGATAAAAGAACATCCTACTGGTATTAATTCCCTTGTATTAAGTTGGTGCAAAAGTAATTGCGGTTTAAAAGGTTAAAAATAGGGCTGGCCCGGTTACTCAGGTGGTTAGAGCTCCATGCTCCTAACTGCAAAGGCTGCCAGTTCGATTCCCACATGGGCCAGTGGGCTCTCAACCACAAGGTTGCCAGTTGAATTCCTCAAGTCCCGCAAGGGATGGTGGGCTCCGCCCCCTGCAACTAAGATTGAACAAGGCACCTTGAGCTGAGCTGCTGCTGAGCTCCTGGATGGCTCAGTTGGTTGGAGTGGGTCCTCTCAACCACAAGGTTGCCGGTTCGACTCCCACAAGGGATGGTTGGCTGCGCCTCCCTGCAACTAGCAACGGCAACTGGACCTGGAGCTGAGCTGCGCCCTCCACACCTAAGATTGAAAGGACAACAACTTGACTTGGAACAAAAAAAGTCCTGGAAGTACACACTGTTCCCCAATAAAGTCCTGTTCCCCTTCTCCAATAAAATCTATAAAATAAAATAAAAGTTAAAAATAATTGCAAAATCTGCAATTACTTCTGCACCAACCTAATACAATATGAATCAGAGTCACAAAAGCCCAAGAGCAAGAGCAGAGAAAGCAAGGAGGACTCAGAGTGTGTTCAGGGCCAGGGGCTGTCTGGTGGCCGCTGGGCAAAGTGGCCAAAGCCTGGTCAGGACTGGCCATCATGGCAGTAGCCAGAACAAGGAATAGGGCCAATAACATTTGCAGTGATGCCCAAAGGGTCTCTTTTATGGCAAATATTAGTTTCACTTTGAGAAGTAGTATTACCAATTTGTCCAAGATAGAGCTGAAGAGTAACAGAATATGCCACCCCAAAATATGCTTCTTTGGTATGAAGATTAATTTGAGCTGATTATTTTGAAAAACAGCAGACATAAGAGAAACTCTGAAAATAGAGTACAGATTATTCTTCTGTGAGGGACATTTACTTTTATAAAGGAAATCTCCATTTGTAAGGATGGCTCCCTAAGGATGTCTCCTTCTCTATACCAGGAAGAGAAGGATGACTCTAAATTACAAGAGAGTGTTATCAATGGAGAAGGCATGGATTTAATTTGCATAGCAACCTTAACCTTGTTTACCGTGTTTTTCCTGGTCATCTCCCCATAACCAGCATCCCTTCCACAATTTATTTCCTTTTGTCTTTAGTTGAAGATAGTATTGCAGCCTGAAATCTAAGCCACTTCAAGGTGTTACTCATGTTTCCTGGGGATCTCCCATGTATACATGAGGTTTACATGTCAATGAAGTTCTGTTTGCTTTTTTCTTGTAAATCTGTCTTTTATTAGAGGGGTCTCAGCCAAGAACTCAGAAGGGTAGATGGGACATTATTTTTTGTACCCTACACAGCAGCACAGTTTCTAAAGGAAGCCCAATCACTAGTGAAAATTAGCAAAGAAGATTATATGCTGAGCACCCAGCTCCAGTGAGAGAATTGCAATGAAGACTTGGAGTCTTTTGGAGGTTGAGGGGGGCAGAGTTGCTGGAAACTACACTGACACATGCAGTATTAGCAAACATTTTCTTCCTGGTTGCTGTAAAATTCATAGAAAGTTTGCAAAGAGGCAGAGTGAAAGAAAATTTGGGTGATTTTTTTTTAGAAACTGATTTTGAAAAGAGGAAGATTTTTAAAAAGGCTTTCTGCTAGAAGATAGAGCTGACCTCAGAAATAAGCAGATGTGTCTCTAACACCAGGAGATGGTTTTAGAAAAGGATTCCCCCTTGTTAGTTCAAGTTTATTCTTATCCCTAAGCATAAACTGCCTAGGAGATTTGGACATGAATTGATTGCAGAATTGCATATGTTGGGAGCCAGAGTAGCATAATAGTGGGGAATACAGACTCTGGAACCAGTGTGCTTATGTTGAAAAACATGGCTGTGATGTTTAACTAGCTGTGTACTAGTAAGCAATTTATTTAACCCCTCTAGGTCTCAGTTATCTCTATTTGATAGATGACGTAAGGATACCTACTCACACAACTGGGGTAAGAATTACATGGCAGCATGTGAAAGTGCTTAGTGCAGTTCTTGGTACACAGATCAGTCAAAAGATGTTTTAATATTCTGTTATCTAATTTTAAGATTGGCACAGTAGAAAACAAATCTAATATTTATTTAGATATGTAGACTCAGAGCTTAAGTTCCCTTGAAATTTTGTTCTAAAGATAATAGCATTTGCTTAAGTATATTTAATTTTTACAAGTTGTTTACACAAATGTTCAGAAATCCATAGTTGTATTGTGACATAAGACCTACCATCTTGAATCTTATGGAAAACAAGTTCTGGGCAAAACGAGACTTTACGTCTGTGGTACAGTGCTGGCATCTGGTGGCAGCAAGCCATGAAACACTGAATTGTAGTGCTCTTTAAGGCTTCGAGAAGCGAATGGGTCAATAGCAATCACAAGCTTTCAGCAGTATATGTTTTAGAACCCCCTTCAAGTTCTAAAATATAAACCAGTTCTAGGCTTTTTATAGAAAAGAAACCCCCAAATGACTAATAAACATAGGAAAATATGCTTATCTTCCCTAGAAATCAAAGAAGTGAAAACAATGAGATAACATTTAATACCAAGCAGATAGTCAAATATTAAAACGCCTGATACCAATGGCAACAGAATGTGGAAAATGAGAATTCTCAAACATTTTTCCAATTTGAAGCAATATTTTGATGTACCAATAGCAATTTAGCAATATCTAGTAAAAAGTGAACATCCGGGGAATATATACAGAAGGTGCCCAAAAAACATATGCACATTTTAAGAAAGGAAAAAACTGTATTAAAATTTAATACAATGAATGATGCTAGCATTCATTTGATTCACACCATCTTTGCAAGAATGTCATATTACACATTGCTACCGTAAATCAATTCAATTCAACAAAGTAATACATAGACAATGAGGAAAAACTGAGGGTTGCTAGATTGGGCGGGAGGGGTGGGGGGTGGGGGGGGAGGGTGAGGGGATTGGAGGGCAATCGGTGACCATAGGAATGGCCACGGGCTTGAAAATTAATCTGGGGAACGTAATTTGGTGGTTACCAGAAGGTAAAGGGGTTGGGGGTGGGGGATGAGGGTGAGGGGGATCAAATGTATGGGTGATGGGACGGGGAGCTGACTATGGGTGGTGAACACACAGTGTGATTTATGGATGATGTGATACAGAATTGCCCACACCTGAATCTATGTAATTTTACTAACAATTGTCACCCCAATAAATTAAAAATAAATTTTTAAAAAAAGTAATACATAGATAACATCTCTTAAAATGTGTACAATTTTTTTGGCACCCCTGGTATATTCTAGACCTAAGAAAATGTCTGTGCTCAAGAGAATGAGCTCCAAGGATGTTCATGGCAGCATTACTTTGTAACAGCAACAAAAAAAATTGGAAACATCCTAAATATTCAGCAATTAGAGGATGACTAGTTTGTTATATGCATATGCTTAAATAGCATAAAGCAGTAAAATATAATTAACAAGAGCTATGTATACCAACATGGATAAATCTTAAAAAACAATGGAGTGAAAGAAGCAAACTTCAGAATGACACATACAGTTTAAGTGACTATAAAAGCACAATAGTATATATTGTTTTGGGAAAACTAAACATGTAATAAAATATAAAATATGTAATAGAAGAAAACCCACTAACTTGAACACAGTGGTTGCCTTTGGGGAAGGAAGAAAGAGAATGGGATTGGGAAGGGGGCATAAAGGGAATTTAACTATATCTGCAATGTTTCACTTCTTAATATTGCTTATTTTCTCTGGCGTTTTTATATAAATAAAAATAACTTATTATATTCTCTAATTTATGCACTTTATATGCAAACAATGGAATATTATTCAGCCACTGAAAGGAATACAATTCTGACACATGCTATAACACAGGTGAACCTTGAGGATGTCAGGGACCCAGGCCAGGCTGCCCCAAGATACTCCACAATGGCATGTTGATTATTTTGAACTAAAATCACCTGACAAGCAGGAAGAGCTCTCTGACTCTTTTTCTGTACCCCTAAAAATAGGAAATAAATCTCCACGATGTGTGCCCTCCCCACTCCTGAAGGACTGAGAGACAAACTTATGACACAGGAGTTATAAAATCCAAAGTCAGAAAAGCGTGTATAAACAAAACCTCATAAAGCCTTTACTAATTTACTACCTAAGTCCACATTTTGTTTAGATTCCTCACTAACAAATACGCAAACCTGCATAGATTCCTTTCTAATGAGCACTAACTTTCATTGTCCTGTCAGTTTCTCACAAATGTATTGTTGCTTTATCTAAAAGTATAAAAAGGTTTGATAAATTCTTTGAGCCTCGTTTTATGATCTGAGCATCATATTGTGATTCTTCCATGTGCATGCATTAATTTTTTTTATCCTGTTAATCTAGCCTTGTGTAAATTTTATTATTTTATAACTAGTCCATCCATAAGAACTAAAGAAGGGTAGTGTGGGGGAAATTCTCTCCCACTACCCAAAAAGGACATTATGCTCAGTGAAATAAGCCAGATACAAAAGACAAATGTGAGATGATTCCACTTATAAGAGGTCCCTAAAGTAGTCAGACTCAGAGACAGAAGGTAAAATGATGATTGCCGGGGACTGTGGGAAATGAGGAGTTAGTGTTTAATGGGGACAGTGATTCAGTTTGAGAAGATGAAAAAGTTCTGGAGGTGGATGGTAGTGATGATTGCACAACAGTGTGAATGTAGTTAACGCCACTGAATCGTATACTTAAAAACGGTTAAGGTGGTAAATTTTATATTATGTATAATTTACCACAATAAAAAAATTAAAAAACCCATAAGCCAGTTCCTGCCGTTTGGACAACCACTTGAGTGTGGCAGAGACATATGCTATATATTGCGCTTGCAATTGTGTAACAGTAGTCAGTGGAGAGGAGCTATAGTAATAGGATAAAAATCAAGATTTAGGGTTTGGTAATTAAACACTAGAACAATTTTATTTTATTGCTTCTTGAAATACTTTACCAGAGGGCAGGAAAAGCAAGGGACTAGGGCCAGGGAGGTCAGCTCTTTTTTGAACAAGGTCTACTCTTTCACTTCTACTGGACCCTGCTTCAGCAATGGATGTGCGACTACATTCTATTTCCTGATGATTCTTGCTTTTGAAGACAAGATACCAGAAGATGGCAGCAAATGACCATCTAATGGGAAAGTCTTTCTGTCAGATGCCCAGAGAATGCACAGTTAGGTTTTTCAAGTTTTTATACAAGAAACATTTATTTAGTGTTTTTTTTTTCTTCTGTACCTATTAAAGCCTTAAAATATCAAGGATCCTTTATGACCATGACTCCACCTTTCATATTGTTTGTTGCCTTTAATAACAATAGCTAGCAGTATTGAAAGCCTTCTGTGTACCATGCTCTGTGCTTAGCATTTTTAGAATTTTTTTTCAAATATGTTTTTTATTGAGGTATAATTGATATATAACATTATATTAGTTTCAGGTGTACAACATAATAATTTGATATTTGTATACACTGCAAAATGATCACCATAATAACTACAGTTACCATCCGTCTCCATACAAATCTACAATTTTTTTTCTTGTGATGAGAACTTTCAAGATTTATTCTCCTACCAACTTTCAAATATCCAACACAACAGTATTGACTATAGTCACCATACTGTACATTACATCCCCATGAGGCATAAAATACCGTTAATTGCTAGGTCCTCACCTCAATTAAGGCCTGAGCTTAATGTTGTCACTGTATAGTAACCATTTATGGGGCCAAGGGAGATATACCAGGCACAAGGTCATCAAGATTCAATCACTCGAAGGGGTGACATCATAAAAATGGTGGCGTGAGGTGAGCCTCTTGAAATCTCCCCTGCAATTTAAAACAAAATGAAAATCTATAACTGTGCAAAGGACTCCCTGTGCAAAAGGCAGGCAAGACTAAGAGGCACACTACAAATTGGGAATGAAGAAGTTACATTGTCACTCTTCTGCAGATGACATGATGCTATATGTAGAAAACCCTAAAGACTCCACCAAAAAGCTATTAGAAACAATCAACAAATACAGTAAACTTGCCGGCTACAAAATGAACATACAAAAGTCCATTGTATTCCTGTAGGCTAACAATAAAATCTCAGAAAAAGAAATTTAAAAACAATTCCTTTGTAATTGCAGCAAAAATAAAATACCTGGGAATAAACTTTGCCAAGGATGTGAAAGACCTATATGCTGAAAACTATAAGACATTTTTATAAGAAATAGAAGAAGACACAAAGAAATGGAAAGACATTCCATGCTCATGGATTGGAAGAATCAACATAGTTAAAATGGCCATATTACCCAAAGCAATATACAGATTTAATGCAATCCCCATCAAAATCACAATGGCATTTTTAAAGAAATAGAACAAAAAGTCATCAGATTTGTTTAGAACCACAAAAGACCCTGAATAGCCAAAGCAATCTTAAGAAAAAAGAACAATGCTGGAGGTATCACACTCCCCGACTTAGCTTGTACTACAGGGCAACAATAATCAAAACAGCATGGTACTGGCAGAAAAACAGACACATAAACCAATGGGATTGAGAACCCAAAAATTGAGAATTGAGAACCCAGAAATAAAACCACATGAATATGGACAGATAATTTTTGACAAAGAAGCAAAAAACTTACAATGGAGAAAACACAGCCTCTTCAATAAATGGTGCTGGCAGAATTGGAAAGCCACGTGCAAAAGAATGAAACTGGACTGCTATCTGTCACCATGTACCAAAACAAAATAGATCAAAGACTTAAGTATGAGATCTGAAACAATAAACTGCATAGAAGAAAACGTAGGTAATAAACTTATGGACCTTGGGTTCAAAGAGCATTTTATGAATTTGACTCCAAAGGCAATGGAAGTAAGAGCTAAAATAAACGAATGGGACTCTATGAAACTTAAAAGCTTCTACACAGCAAAAGAAACCATCGACAAAATAAAGAGGCAACCAAATGAATGGGAGAAGATATTTGCAAACAGTGCCTCCGATAAGGGGCTAATATCCAAAATATACAAGGAACTCATGCAACTCAACAACAAAAAAAACAAACAACCCAATTGAAAAATGGGCAGAGGACCTGAATAGACATTTCTCCAAAGAGGACATACAAATGGCAAATAGACATATGAAAAAATGCTCAACATCACTAATCATCAGAGAAATGCAAATTAAAACCACAATGAGATATCACCTCACCCCAGTCAGAATGGCTACCATCAACAAGACAAATAGTAACAAGTGTTGGAGAGGCTGTGTAGAAAAAGGAACCCTCATACACTGTTGGTGGGAATGCAGACTGGTGCAGCCGCTATGGAAGGCAGTGTGGAGGTTCCTCAAAAAATTAAGAGTAGAATTACCATATGACCCAGCAATCCCTCTCCTGGGTATCTACCAAAAAATCTGGAAACATTTATATATAAAGCCAAGTGTGCTCCAATGTTCATTGCAGCTTTATTTATCGTGGCCAAGACATGCAAACAACCAAAATGTCCTTTGATAGATGAATGGATAAAGAAGTTTTGGTATATATACAGAATGGAATACTATTCGGCAGTAAGAAAGGATGAAATAGGACCATTTGTGACAACATGGATGGATCTTGAGATTATAACGCTAAGTGAAATAAGTCAGACTGAAAAAGCAGAGACCCATATGATTTCACTGATATGTGGTATATAAACCAAAAACAACAAAAGAACAAGACAAACAAATGAGAAAGAAAAACTCATAGTTACAGAAAATAGTTTAGTGGTTACCAGAGGGTAAGTGGGGAGGTGGATTGTAGATGAGGGTAAGGGGGATCAAATATATGGTGATGGAAGGAGAACTGACTCTGGGTGGTGAACACACAATGGGATTTATAGATGATGTAATGCAGAATTGTACACCTGAAATCTATGTAACTTTACTAACAATTGTCACCCCAATAAACTTTAATAAAAAAAATTTTATCATAAAAGTGTTTTTACAATAAAAATAAACATTAGCAAGGTGATGTTTGTAACCTAGTGACTAATGAGAGTAACCCAGAAATATATAAAAATTTCAACATTAAAAAAAATAAGATTCAATCACTCGAGAAAGGGCATTTCCAAAGTGAAGGGAAAGATAGGGAAGGATAAAGGTAAACCTGGTCAATTAAATTCATTGAAAACTTTTGGGTTCTATGCTTGGTGCATCCGAAACTAGGTAAAGCAATTTCTTCCCTTGAGAAATTCAGTCTAGAGAGAGAAAGAAACCAGATGTGCAAGGTATGCATGAGGAAAAACAAAACACAGGCCAATGCCCAAGGTTTTTGGAATGACACCGATGCTGGGTATTTCATTTCCCTCCAGGTCCACTTTCTTCCCTTTTCTTACTGCTCCCTGTCCCGAAGAAGATGATCTGTATATGTTAGAAGTCAGAGGACCCAAGGGCCAGTGAATACAGTGGGAAGATTAGAAAAGGTGTGTGCCTTCAGGCTTTTTTCCCCATGACCCTGCCAGTTTGCCTTGGGCTTGCCCTGTTGTAGGAGACCACTCTTCTTCCTAAGGAGCCTGCCCTATAGGACTCTCATTCTAGTTTCCAGTAACACCTCCTTCCCATCTCTTCTGATCTAGTGGTAGTAACAGTACCACCCAGTCCTGGGTTCCTGCACTATCTCAAGTACTCTTTTCTCCACCTATACTTTAAATAAACCCTTTGTAAAAAAAGAAAAAAAAAAGAAAAAAAACACCCTCAAAACAACAACAACAACAACTACAATAACACTCTCTTTAATGATCCTAATTTGTGTGTCATCTGTTTCCTGTTTGGACCCTGTCTGATTTAACACCTGGCTAATTTATATTCCTCCTCTAAGACTGAGCTCACGTAAAGAAAGATGAGAAGCAAAAATGGTTTACATGGAGGCTGCCCACAGATTTTCATGGAAGACAATGAGGAATTCAGTACTACTAGAAAATAAATTGTGACACAAGACATGGAAGCTCAATTGGAGCTAAAGATAGTTAATATGACATATGAAGCTCTCTTGATCTGGCACTCTGTGTCTCGAGACTGGTCCCCAGTGTCAGAGCGTCTGAGAGAGAAAGGCAACTCTTGAAGGGTGTTCATTAGTGTTTTAGAATTTTGAATATAGTTTTCACCCAACATAGTAAGTTGGGAGAGGGGTTAGGGCAGAACTTGGCAATACGGAAACCAGTTAGGGAGACTACCACAATCCAGGCAACAGATCATTTGAACCAGGTTAATGGTATTTGGAATGTGTTTGATAAATATTTAGTAGGTTAAAAAAATCAATAGAACTAGAAACACAAATATTAGGGGGTGTCAAAGAATTAAATAAAAACAACCAGAGATTAAAAAACTAGAAAGTTGGATGGCCAGTTAGCTCAGTTGGTTAGAACGTGGTGTGATAGCACCAAGGTTACCGGTTCGATCCCGGCATGGGCCACTGCGAGCTGCACCCTCCTTAAAAAAAAAATAAATAAAAATTTTTAAAAAAACAAACTAAAAGTTGAGTCTATTACGTTTCCAGACACAGGAACACACACACACACACACACACACACACACACACACACACTATTGTTTCTGCTTCTCTGTATTTCCCTAATACAGATATCTATCCCTCAGGCCTTTTACAATTTACATTGAGGTGGAAAGGTAATCTTATCAGGGTAGAATGAGAATGTCCTTCCTTTCCTGCAAGAAACAGAGATACTTCACATCAGGGGATAGATTTAAGGCAAGCCTAAGCCATCCACCCGTATCACATCATCCTACTCTCCATCTAGGAAATGGAGATCCAGTTTTCTGTGTCTAACAATTTTGACTTTAACGATAACATCACCAAACAATGAGTCTGGTGGTAGGACCATTAAGGTTCCTCCTGATTTCCACTCAAAGAGTCCTGACAGCCAAAGAAAAGACTGTTGCACTAAAAGGATTGATGCAAGAAGACAGGGCCAGCTTCTACACATCTGGTGCCTACAAAGGTAAGGCATACTTGAGAGAACTGTTCTCTTAAGGAGAGGTTTTACCATTTCTGGCCTTGCTCCATCTTATAAGGCTGAGGCTAAGAAGGAACCCTGAGCAGTCTGCTACTTGAGGACCACTAGTTTAGGACACTTTTCCCAAACACTAGCATACATATGAATCACCTGGGGACCTTGTTAGAAAACAGATTCTGATTCCATAGGTCCAGGGTGGGACCAGAGAATATACATTTCTAGAAGCTCCCAGAGATGATATACAACAGTGTAATGCAGTACTATTTGAATTCAACAATTCTGTTTTGTGTCAGTATTACATGATCAAAACTTCATGACTTACAATGAAAATAAACAGATTTTCATATTTCTAAACGTTTATATTTCATAATTTGAGTTATTGCAGAAGATGAGGATTTATCATCCTTACATAATGCCAGCCTCCCTTCCTTCTAACATTATATCAATTTCTGGATAAAGCAGTATTTGATGTTTACTTTACTGTGGTTACTATGATTCACTGCTAAGCTAAGTGGTAAATATAATTATGATTCCTTTTTGATACTCTTCTACCCCATTCCTGGAATTCATTTGCCATGTTTTTACATTTTTGCCAATTAAATGTTCCTTTTTCTTTTTAAAATGTATTGGTGTGACAATTGTTAGTAAAGTTACATAGGTTTCAGGTGTCAATTCTGTATTATATCATCTATATGTCATATTGTGTGTTCATCACCCAGAGTCAGTTCTCCTTCCATCACCACATATTTGATCCCTTTTACCCTCATCTACCACCACTCCCCCACCTTTTGGTAACCACTAAACTATTGTCTATATCTATGAATTTTTGTTTCTTCATTTGTTTGTCTTGTTCCTTTGTTGTTTTCAGTTTTATATACCACATATCAGTGAAATCATATGATTCTCAACTTTTTCTGTCTAAGTTATTTCGCTTAGCATTATAATCTCAAGATCCATCCATGTTGTCACAAATGGCATTACTTCATCTTTTTTATGGCAGAATAGTATTCCACTGTGTATATATACCACAACTTCTTTATCCAATCATCTACTGAAGAACACTTTGGTTGTTTCCATGTCTTGACCACCATAAATAAAGCTGCAAAACAAACAATCCAATTAAAAAATGGGCAGAGGACCTGAATAGACATTTCTCCAAAAAGGTCATACAAATGGATGAGAGACATACGAAAAAATGCTCAACATCACTCATCATCAGAGAAATGCAAATAAAAACCACAATGAGATATCACCTCACCCCAGTCAGAATGACTATCATCAACAAGACAAATAATAACAAGTGTTGGAGAGGCTGTGGAGAAAATGGAACCCTCATACACTGTTGGTGGGAATGCAGACTGGTGCAGCTGCTATGGAAGGCAGTGTGGAGATTCCTCAAAAAATTAAAAATAAAATTACCATGTGATCCAGCAATCCCTCTCTTGGGCATCTACCCAAAAAAAATCTGAAAACATTGATCCATAAAGATATATGTGCTCCGATGTTAAACCAATATTTATTTGCATAGATTCAAAGGAAACAATTTGCAAATCTAACATGTCTTATAGGACTTACCATTTAGTTATCGGTAATTAGTGATACATTTTTTAGAACTACTACATCCTCCAGCTTTGTGTGTTGAAATATATTTTCTTGGATTTTCACAGAATTGGTAACTTCTAAAAAAGATTCTTTGATGATGTATCACACAGTCTGCAAAGTAATTTTTTTCTTATGTTCAATATCCAAAACTACACAGATTTTCAGGAGATATTGATGGTGTGCTCTTTGTCAATAAGAGGGAAGAGAAGGAAAGGCAGTAGAAAAAGGTGGCCTTTTTTTCTTGCTTGGCATTCATAATTGTCATCATTTCTTCTTTGCCTTTTGAGAGATTTCTTACATTCACTTTCCCATAAAGACTGATGTGGATGTTCTTAGCAATAGTCCTGAGCACCTAAGTGGAAATGTCTGTTTCTCTAGCTGTCCAAATATGAAAGCCTGCCAGAATTGCCTTTACTGAGCATAGGGTCAGTGTTATTTCCTTAGATATATAAGTATTTTCTGGATTTTCCTTGTTAACAGACTCAGAATTCAAGTGCCCCAACACTAAGGGGATCTAAAGCCATTTGGTACCTCCTTTTGAACATTTACCTCAAGCAGACCTTCAATTTTTGAACCACACTGGCAATCAACTGACCCACTCTGTTTTACTTCCAGCACGATCATTCTTTCCATTTGTAATCTTTTCCCACCCACAACTTTCCATTTTTGCCATTTGCAAATGGCTGAACATTCCCTTCTTCATGCCATATTGTGGCACCAATATTTCTCCTGTCTTCTTTTTCAGGCTTTCAAGATTGGCTTGAGTTGTATATGGTTTTTTTCTTCCTTCTCCCCTTAATTTTGCAATCTTCTAACTTGATCTTCTCAAGCAGAAGCATGAGTAATTTTCCAATGAAACAGGACAATCTTTTCACATATACTAAAAGGACAATCAACCTCAGGATATTTTGCATATTAAAATGCATTTGTCATACCTGTCTTGACTTCTGAAGCTATGATCACAGCTATCACAAAACAGTAAAATAGTAATTTCTTTTTTCCATCAGTTTTGTACTGGGAAAGATTAAAATCATTGAAATTTGTACCTAATTTTCCATAAAAATTATGAGTTTTCAATATTATAGTACTGGGGACAGTCCTTGAATGTTTTCCTCAGCAGAAGTGTTACGACCATCCAGATAAAAATTGAAAGTCCCAGGAATGCTGTGAAACAAGGACAGCACTAAATATTGAAAGTGACAGTGCCCCTGGAAGAGGTTAATCATCAGGAAGGCACTGAGCCTCTGAGACAGCTCTAATCTGGTAGAGGTGGTAAGGATGGAAGCGGCAGCAGCATTGCTCAGAGCATCCAGTGGCCCAGCAGGGGGCAGTGTCGTCCAGAGGATCCAACATGGAAGTCAACAGTGAGGTTTGGGTAGAAACCCCCCCATAGAAGACTTGCAAACTCTAGCTGCCTCAGCCATGGGACTTTCCCAAGCTGCCAGCTCACCCACAAATGTCTTTTTGCCTTGTTTTCTATTTTCTTAGATTCTTATTTCCCTATCACTAGTTCTTTAGATTCCATAATTGGACTATAAAAGCCCTATAAATACAGTGATCCCTCTTTCTCAAGACCCCCAGTGGATGCCTGAAACCGCAGATAGTACTGAACCCTATATACACTATGTTTTTTGTACACAACTGTACACTTTACACCTTTTCTTTGCATATCCGAATTGCCAGCATCGTTATTCTTGCACTTTGAGTCCATAATTAAGTTAAATAACGGTTGCTTGAATAAAAGTACTGTGATACCACGACAGTCAATCTAATAACCGAGATGGCTACTAAGTAGCTGATGGGCAGGTAGCATATACAGTGTGAGCATGCTGGATGAAGGGATGAATCACATAACGGGTGTGACGGAGCAATATCGTTCGAGATTTCATCATACTACTCAGAAGGGTGCACAATTGAAAACTTGTAAGTTGTTTATTTCTGGAACTTTCTACTTAATATTTTGGATCACAGTTGACCGTGGGTAACTGAAACTGTGGAGTGAAACTACAGATAAGAGAGGACTAGTGTACAGATTTTTGTGTGAACGTATATTATAAATTCTATTGGATATATACCTAGGAGTGGAATTGCTAGGTCAAGTGGTAATTATATATTTAACATTTTAAGGAACTGACAAACTTTTTTCCACAGCAGTGGCACCATTTTACATTCCCGGCATCAATGTACGAGGGTCCAATTCTCTATATCTTTTCAACACTTGTTATTGTCTGTCTTTTTTATTTTAGCCATCCTAGAGGGTGTGAAGTGGCATTTTATTGTGGTTTTGATTTGCATTTATCTAATGACTAATGTGCTTACGAGTCATTTGTACATCCTCTTGGGAGAAGTATCTATTAAAATCCTTTGCTCATTTTTAGAATTGGGTTATTTCTCTATTATTGAATTATAAAATAGGTTATTGATCTTAGTGTGAATGCTTTAATACAATTGGAATTTAACTAAAAAAAAAACCTTGGGAAATTCAAGTGTTTTTTGCCTTGCAATGTGAGTAAGGAAGTTTTAATTCCTTTTGAAACAATATATTTATGAAATTGAGATTTTTTTCAGCTCTTGTATCCATTAAACAAACAAAATCAGAACTGATTGGATGTCTGACATGACATGCACATTGTCTTGCCCAAAGACCACCTCAATTTAATGTTCTGATTCAAGCTAAGCAGTTTTTACACTGATGTCTTTAAACTTTAACTTGTCTGTACTGATGTATTTTCTTGTTATTTAATGCAGTAAGGTACATTATTTTTTATATAAAAAGTTTTAAAATGGATCCCTTTCAAATTATTTTCTAGAAACTTTCATGTGTTTTGTATCAGAGCTTTATATACATTTCAGATGGCCAAAGTGATCTGTAAAAAACAAAACAAACAAAGAAACAAAAAAACAGAACGCCTGCCTTCAACTGCAGAGCGGAATACACCTTCCAAAGGGCAGGAGAAATCATTGCAGCACTTTTTTAAATGCTATACTGAAATATAGCTAATGACAGCGAGCCTCTGCCTTTTTCCTAACTCAATTTAATGCTGCATACTAGGATTGCTAATATTGCCAATTTGATTGGGAGCAAAGGGAAAGATGATGCCATTGGCTTTTCTATATGAAAATTCTTAACCATTAAATATGCAAACAAATAGCTATTTCAGTGATAGCTTTTTTGTAATTATCACAAGGAAATTTGTAAAGCAGATTCTTATACCAACCCCATATGGCAATGTCTGCAGAGTTACAATTGATTTTGTTCAGAAAAATCCCTCAGCTTTCTTTAGCATTAATACTGTGGTTAGCAGAGTTGATGCTAGTTTGTAAATTGTCACTGCTATCTTATGGATGTAAGGAAAATGAGTTTTTCCAAGTAGGTTAGATAATAGAAGTATAAGCCAAAGTCCTTGGGATCTAAGGCATCTAACTGAATATTCCTGCCCCAGTAAAAATCCTTACAGAGCAAAGCATGAAAACCATGGGTTAATTTGCTCTGTGTTTAGGGCACCTGGGAGTTACAGGTGGGTTCTTTGGGGGAAGTCCCAGAACCTGGACTCCCACACACAGGATATATGTAGATACTTCAGTACACTGAAGAGAAGGCTTCACGATTTAACCAATGAGATCCAATGGAATGGGGATTCCATGGTTTCAGAAACAAGTAGCGAATAAACGTTTATATACTAGAAAAACTAGGTAATCAGGAAACAAGGGCTTCCTACTGAGGGGATGATGAGATCACTGCTAAATTTCCTAGTTCTAATTTGGTCATTTTTAAAAATAGTGTTTCACCCATTTTTTGTATCTGCTATGTATTAGATGCTCGACACTGGAAATACAAAGATAAATGACAGTTCTTGACTTCAATGAGTTTGTAGTCTGCCATTTCTCATATATAGCGTATCAGACACAACACATTGAAAATAGAATTCTTCAGGATCCCCATGCAATAACATCCCCCCCCCCACACACACACACACAGTCTTACTCATATTGGCCAATGTCCCCATCCACCCAGTTGTTTGGGTCAAAAACTTGTTGCCCTCAATTCATCTGTCATCCCACAATCAATCCATCAGTAGTCATAGAAGTTGAAGCTTCAAACTTTTCAAATTAGATCCCCTCACTACTTTCCATCACATACACCTGAGCCACTACCATCTGATCGACTACTGCTAAATCCTCCTAACTGATCCTGCTCCATTTTCACCCCTGTATCAGTCAGGGTGACCTTTCTACCACACATGTCAAATATTATGTCACTGCTTAAAACCTCCCAATGGATTGACAATATACTTAAAAAATATATTGCAACTCCTTACCATGCCTACAAGTCTTCATATAATCCAGCCTGTCATTTTATTTCCTTCCACTTTCCTCCTTATTCCAAACTCTTCAGGCACACTGGTCCTACTTTTGTCTGTCTGCACTTATAGTTGTGTTAAAAAGAAACATCCTTCCTCCAGGTAATCATTCTGCTGCTTCCGTCTCATTGAGGTTTCTATACTGGAGAGGTCTCCCTCATAGCCTTAACTAAAACAGCCACCCCTGCTATAGTTACCTTCAACAACATCACCTTATTTTGTCTTTATAGCACTTAGTTCTAAATATTCTGATATGTATGTGTCATCTCACTAGGGTAGAATGTAAAATTCTTGGGAATGAGTACTTATCCTAGATCCTGGGGATAAAGTAGTAAGCCATATTTGTTGAATGCCTAATTCAGTGATAGCCACTCCTGGCTCTTCTTTCTGGTAGCTAAAGTTACCTATATGTATGATTTTTTAATTTCTTTTTTGAAGGTATTATAGCAAGTTTTTATTTCTCTTATGTAAGTATTTACACATGCTGAATATTTCTGTGTTACATAAGTTTTAGTTTCTCATTTGTTAAGAAAAATGGTCAGTGCAGAGCAAAAGTGTAACATCAAACCCTGGCCACCTAGTCAGACAGTGCCAGGTCCCCCCATACCCTTTCAGCTCACTGCAAGGCTGTATCAGAGAACCTTCCCGAAGTGTTGAGATTCTTAATTCTGTTTCTTAAATGTATCCAATTACCTCCCTTGCTCAGCTTGAGACGTCTTCCTCTTCACTTTCTTACATGCCCCCGTTTCCTTACATCTATTCCTCTTAGAAGCAGACATTAGCAGACATTTACCTGGTGCTTCCCAAACAAATGGGCATCCCCTTCTCAATGCAAGCCCTGCTTACTTTCTGTCCTAGCAGCAGATCCTGCCAACAGTAACCTCAAATTTATAAAGTACTCCTGAGACTCCCAAGGGTCTTATAATGGAACATGACTATCAAGGGCTGAGAGTCTAAAGCAGAGGCTATCCTCCTCGTTCTCAGCAGGCAAATGACTACATAAATGATATGATGAATGCATCAGGACAGATCTCAGCAAGAAATCCAACAGAAATTTGGGAGACTTGGTCAAGTAAGTAACAAAACAAGATGACCCCAGTTTGAAAATAAACAGATTTGTTCTGGGGATGGACTCTGGAGTCATGTCAATTAAGTGCAGAATTCAAGAGGTAGCCAACCAATAGTCCATCAGACCCAAGGTCTGGTTCACGTCCAAGCTGATTATACTGACCAGGATTATAGCTGAGCAGGATGCCAAAACTCCTTCCCCCCTACCTCCCTGATAGCTCCAACCCTACAAACTTTCCCTGGTAGGTGAGCGAATTAGAGTTGTAGGAAGGCTGCAACTTTAGGAGCCAGAGAGATTCAAATGCAGCTGCAGCCACATAGCACCTTCACATGGTAAGGAGTAGTAAGTATAGAGCAGCTGGGAAAACCTTTGCAAAGCAAAACCTGCCTCAGAGTCCCAGAGGACCTCTGCAAACCAAACAAAATTCTGAAAAATTTCACAATCCAACAGAGCTTATGCACACAGAAACAATCTACCCTTTCACAAAGTGGGAAACTGAGATGGAAAGAGACATGCATAAGGTAACACAGAAAGTTAGAGGCAAAGTCAAGGTCCTTGTAGGCCAAGTTGAGCCTCTAATACCTTAAAGGATATGACTTAAATCAGTGATTTTAGGCTCAATTTTTCTCCACAGCTAGTTGCTTAGGTATTTTAGAATACCACGTAGGAGTTTAAGAGGTAGAAGAAGTCACTGGTGGGTATAAAGTCAAGTCTGAATCAGAGTTGTTTAGAGAGACTTAATGAAGAAGACAGGCAGTTAAATTTTCTACTTTGTTTCCCTGATTTGCAGTCTTATTTGGGGGAAATACGGTATAAGACCCAGGCTTATTTTCAGGGAAACACAGTAAGAACAGGAAAAACTGATGTAATTAGTGCTTTGCGGATGAGGAAACGCAAGATAAAAAATTTTGTCTCGAGTCCTAACCATATTAGAAAGGCAAACTTATACATAAACAAAAGTTAGACTAGTGGATAGTTATCAAAGTAACTGATTGAGCAAAAGTCCAGAAAATGGAAGATCAGTAAGACTAGAACAGAACTAGATTTTCTAGTTACTCTATAGCAGCAAAAATTTCCACTAGAAACAGCTAGAGTAATACAAAGTGATAACCACTGCTGACAATTTGAGAAAGTTCTTTATTACTGCTCCTCTTATGATTGAATTAAACAAAGAAAGCCCCATGATATTAGATTAGTTTTGGCCAGCTGATTTCAGAGCCAAAGACAAATTACATTCAAGAGTCACTGACATTTGATCATTATTGAAATTTGAGGCCATTTCTACTGTTAGAAATAAGCAAGAACATAAAAAATCCTGGAGCATGGAGGACAGTACTACAGTATATTAGGATTGTTTAAAGACCAAGAACTTGTTTGATGAGGAAAAATAAATAAACCTAGAGTCTCATCCTAACTCAATCACTTATTAGCTCTGTGTCCTTGGGCAACTACATATCCAAAGTTTCCATTTTTTGAGTCACAAAGTACAGATCTCACTGAGCTGCCTAAAGATGAAATGAGAACAAAGGTGAAAAAACTTTGTGAGCTACAGCATGCAGCAAAATGTAGTTATTATTGCTGATGGGTCAAGACTCTGATCCCTTTCAGGCAAGTCTTAATGCAAAGGAGAAAGCCAGGTAGCGCCAATTTCACGCTAAGTCCTACCATGACAGGGATAATCCACAATAGTAATACACCATTTTTAGAAGTTGTTAGAGTGTGTCCTGAGAAATCCTCTTAATTAAACTCACAGCTCCAACATTAAAAGTTAATTGTATTCAGAAGAGAATTGACATTTGAGGGAACCACAAAGAGAGATGGACAAGAATATAAAGAGTATCTCAAATCACTGATCTATGGTTGTCCCATGCAGTGTAGTCTCTAAAAAAACAAGTTACCTCAAATCAAATTTTTTAATGTCTCTGTCATGGGGGTCTCAGCTCCCGCTCTCCACATAAGAACGCAGGATATGGTGAGGCAAAAAAGGAACATCAACGGAGCCACAGATGGGGGAGTCACGCCACTGTAGTCTCACTGGCGTCTGGGTTGGAGACACAGGAAGCAGGAGCCACACTATCCGCGACCTGCCGTCCACTTCTCTGCAATCCACAATGCATAACCGCCATGCTAACTGCAATCCGCGCTTGCCAGCCACCATCTTCTTGCTAGCCCCCATTTGCTGCTAGCATAGCCACGGCAGTTATATTAGTGGCCAATGGCTCACTGGTTACAGCTGACGGCCAACTAGCCACAGCTGATGGCCATCCACTCACAGTAGATGGCCATTTACTACCCATGTGAGCACCTTTCCACGTGAGGGCGAGAGCCTGGAAACTGCACTCCTGGCTCTGTCCCCACAGTCTGGTTTCTTATCTGTCCCAAGTAGTTAAGTATCAGGCAGAGCTTTCAGTTTAAAACTGAATGGCAGACACCAGATTTACATGTACATAATAAATTTTAAGAATAACATAGATTCAAGCAGGAAAAAAAACAAAAGAGGCTAGATTAAATGCTGTCTCTGTAAAATTATTTTACTAGTATTTCCAGTTATTTCCTACAATTCACACACACTGACTACACTTTGAAATTTACATGTTTCACCTTAATCTAGGATAAAATTAAATTGGCCCTCTGCTCTAATTCATGGTTAACAAGCCACTCTGTTACTCCATTGGACCACTAATTCCCAAAGACCAGGGGTTGACAGGAGAAGAAAACACCAACTAGAAGAAAGTTAGCTAGGGAAAGAGCTATAGTACCTAAACAAAAGACCAAAGCTCTTAAGAAGGAAGAAATACCTATCTTGGCCACATTCAGGAAAGTTAAATGCTGCTTGGCTATTCTCTTTATATAGACTGGCTTCTGGACCTGCTGGTTGAATATCATGGGACACATGGGACTCATTTGTTTTTTCTTTTAAGTTTCTTGGGGTGACAATTGTTAGTAAAATTACATAGATTTCAGGTGTACAATTCTGAATTACATCATCTATAAATCCCATTGTGTGTTCACCACCCGGAGTCAGTTCTCCTTCCATCACCATATATTTGATACCCCTTACCCTCATCTCCGAACCACCACCCCCATGACCCTCTGGTAACAACTAAATTATTGTCTGTGTCTATGAGTTCTTGTTTCTCATTTGTTTGTCTTGTTCTTTTGTTGTTTTTGGTTTATATACCACATATCAGTGAAATCATATGGTTCTCTGCTTTTTCTGTCTGACTAATTTCGTTTAGCATTATACTCTCAAGATCCATCCATGTTGTCACAAATGGTCCTACATCATCTTTTCTTACCGCCGAATAATATTCCATTGTGTATACCACAACTTCTTTATCCATTCATCTATCAAAGGACGTTTTGGTAGTTTCCATGTCTTGGCCACCGTAAACAAAGCTACAATGAACATTGGCGCACAGGTGTCTTTATGTGTAGATGCTCTCAGATTTTTTGGGTAGATACCTAGGAGAGGGATTGAAGGGCCATATGGTAATTCTATTCATAATTTTTGAGGAACCTCCACACTGCCTTCCATAACGGCTGCACCAGGCTGCATTCCCACCAACAGTGTATGAGGGTTCCTTTTTCTACACAGCGTCTCCAACACTTGTTACTATTTGTATTGTTGATGGTAGTCATTCTGACTGGGGTGAGGTGATATCTCATTGTGGTTTTTATTTGCATTTCTCTGATGATTAGTGATGTTGAGCATTTTTTCATATGTCTATTTGCCATTTGTATGTCCTCTTTGGAGAAATGTCTCTTCAGGTTCTCTGCCCATTTTTCAATTGGGTTGTTTGGTTTTTTGTTGTTGAGTTTCATGAGTTCCTTGTATATTTTGGATATTAGTCCCTTATCGGAGGCACTATTTGCAAAAATCTTCTCCCATTCAGTTGGTTGCCTCTTTATTTTGTTGATGGTTTCCTTTGCTGGGCAGAAGCTTTTAAGTTTGATATAGACCCATTCATATATTTTAGCTTTTATTTCCGTTGCCTTTGGAGTCAAATTCATAAAATGCTCTTTGAACCCAAGGTCCATAAGTTTAGTACCTATGTTTTCTTCTATGCAGTTTATGGTGTCAGGTCTTATGCTTAAGTCTTTGATCCATTTTGAATTAGTTTTGGTACATGGTGACAGATAGCAGTCCACTTTCATTCTTTTCCACGTGGCTTTCCAATTCTCCCAGCAGCATTTATTGAAGAGGCTATCTTTCCTCCATTGTATGTTTTTAGCTTCCTTGTCAAAAATTATCTGTCCATATTTATGTGGTTTTATTTCTGGGTTCTCAATTCTATTCCATTGCTCTATGTGTCTGTTTTTCTGCCAAAACCATACTGTTTTGATTATTGTTGCCCTGTAGTACAAGCTAAAGTCAGGGAGTGTGATACCTCCAGTATTGTTCTTTTTTCTAAAATCGCTTTGGCTATTCGAGGTCTTTAGTGGTTCCAAACAAATCTGATGATTTTTTGTTCTATTTCTTTAAAAAATGCCATTGGGATTTTGATGGGGATTTCATTAAATCTGTGTATTGCTTTGCGTAATATAGCCATTTTAACTATGTTGATACTTCCAATCCATGAGCACGGAATGTCTTTCCATTTCTTTGTGTCTTCTTTAATTTCTTTCCAAAACGTCTTATAGTTCTAAGCATGTAGGTCCTTCACATCCTTGGTTAAGTTTATTCCTAGGCATTTTATTCCTTTTGCTGCAATTGCAAAAGGAATTGTTTCTTGTATTTCTTTTTCTGAGATTTCATTGTTAGTATATAGGAATGCAATGCACTTTTGTCCGTTGATTTTGTAGCCAGCAACTTCACTGTATTCGTTGATTGTTTCTAATAGCTTTTTGATGGAGTCTTTAGGGTTTTCTATATATAGCATCATGTTATCTGCAAAGAGTGACAATTTAACTTCTTCATTCCCAATTTGGATGCCTTTTATTTCTTTATCTTGCCTGATTGCTCTGGCGAGGACTTCCAATACTATGTTGAAAAGCAGAGGTGATGGGGGACAGCCCTTTCGTGTTCCTGAACGTAGAGCAAAGGGCTTCAGTTTTTCACCGTTAATTATGAGATTGGCTGAGGGCTTGTCATATATGGCCTTTATTATGTAAAGGTATTTTCCTTCTATACCTATTTTATTAAGTGTTTTAATCATAAATGGATGTTGTATCTTGTCAAATGCTTTATCTGCATCAAATGATATAATCATATGATTTTTGTCCTTTATTTTGTTTATGTGATGTATCACATTGATGGATTTGTGGATGTTGAACCATCCTTGTGCCCCGGGGATGAACCCCACTTGGTCGTGATGAATGATCTTTTTAACACATTGTTGTATTCGATTTGCTAGAATTTTGTTTAGGATTTTTGCATCTGTATTCATCAGACATATTGGTCTGTAGTTTTCTTTTTTTATGTTGTCCTTACCAGGTTTTGGTATCAGGGTAATGTTGGCCTCATAAAATGAGTTAGGGAGTACTGTATCTTTTTCCATTTTTTGGAAGAATTTGAGCAGGATTGGTATTAGATCCTCTTTGAAGGTTTGGTAGAATTCACTAGTGAAGCCAGCTGGTCCAGGGCTTTTGCTTTTGGGAAGGTTTTGGATGACTGATTCAATTTCATTACTGGAGATCGGTCTCTTTAGATTTTCCAGTTCTTCATGATTCAGCCTTGGAAGGCTGTATGTTTCTAAGAACTTGTCCATTTCTTCTAGGTTATTGAATTTGGTGGCATATAGTCCTTCATAGTATTCTTGGATGATCCTTTGTATTTCTGTGGTGTCCGTCATAACTTCCCCTTTTTCATTTCTGATTTTTTTAATTAGTGTCTTCTCTCTTTTTATCTTAGTGAGTCCAGCCAAGGGTTTCTCAATTTTGTTAATCTTTTCAAAGAACCAGCTCTTTGTCACATTATTTTTTTCTATTGTCTTTTTGTTTTCTGTTTCATTTAGTTCTGCTCTGATTTTTGTTATTTCCTTTCTTCTGCTGACCTTGGGTTTCAGTTGTTGTTCTTTTTCTAGTTCTTTAAGGTGCAACATGAGGTTATTTATTTGGGATTTTTCTTGTTTCTTGAGATAGGCCTGTAAGGATATAAATTTCTCTCTTAAAAGTGCCTTCGCTGCATCCCAAAAATTTTGGTAGGATGTATTTTCATTGTCATTTGTTTCTATGTATCTTTTGATCTCTCCTCTAATTTCTTCTTTGACCCAGTCGTTCTTTGAAAGTTTATTGTTTAATCTCCATCTATTTGTGTTTTTTTCCTGCTTTCTTTTTGCAGTTGCTATCCAATTTCAAAGCCTTGTGATTGGAGAATATGCTTGGTATGATTGTAATCTTCTTAAATTTGCTGAGGCTGATTTTATGTCCCAATATATGGTCTATCCTTGAGAATGTTCCATGTACACTAGAAATGAATGTATAGTCTGATGTTTTAGGATAAAGTGCTCTATATATGTCAATTATGTCAATTTCATTTAATGTGTCATTTTGGGCTGCTATTTCGTAATTTATTTTCTGTTTTCATGATCTATCTGTAGCTGTCAGTGACATATTTAGGTCCCCTAGCATAATTGTGTTTTGGTAAATTTCTCCCTTTAGTTCTGTTACTAGTTGCTTGGTATATTTCAGTGCTCCTTGATTGGGGGCATAAATATTGATGACTGTTATGTCTTCTTGTTGTATAGTCCCCTTTCCCATTATGAAATATCCATCTTTGTCTCTTGTTAGTTTTTCACCCTGAAGTCTGTTTCATCTGATATCATTATGGCTACACCTGATTTTCTCTGGGTACCATTTGCTTGGAGTGTCAATTTCTACCCTTTCACTTTGAGTCTATGCTTGTCCTTGTAGCTGAGATGTGTCTCTTGGAGACGGCATATGGTTGGGTTTAGCTTTTTGATCCAATCTGCTACACCGTGCCTTTTTATTGGTGAGTTCAGTCCATTTACATTTAAGGTGATCATTGATATGTGAGGATTTCCTGTCATTCTATCTTTAGTTTTCTGGTAAGGCTGTGTCTCCATTGTTTCTTTGCTTTTTTGTTGTTGTCTATTATTTCTGTGTGGTGGTATTCTATAATGTTTCCCTCTGTTTCTTCTTTTATTACAATGTGTATTTCAGTTCCGGATTTTTCTTGAGTGGTTACCCTTAAGTTTAAGTAAAAGAAAGTTTGATATTTAGAGTATTCCATTTTCTTTAGCACACTTACTTTCTCCATTCCCATATTCCGGTTCAGGCCTTTACTCTCCCCCTTTTTATGTTTTGGTTGCCACAAATTGTCCCTGTTGATGGTGGCCGAAAGCCTCCTTTAGTATTTCTTGTAGTGCAGGTCATGTATTAGAAAATTCCCTCAGCTCCTGTATGTCTGGAAAGGTCTTTATTCCTCCTTCATATCTAAAGTATATCTTTGCTGGATACATTATTCTTGGCTCATAATTTCTCTCTTTCAATAGTTTGAATATTTGTTTCCACTCCCTCCTGGCTTGTAGAGTTTCTGCTGAAAAATCTGATGATAATCTAATGGGCTTTCCTTTGTAAGTTACCGTCTTCTTTTCCCTGGCTGCCTTGAGCATTCTTTCTTTGTCGTTGATGTTAGACAGCTTCAATACAATGTGCCTTGGAGAAGGCCTGTTGGGATTGAGGTAATTAGGTGTTCTATTTGCTTCTTGGATTTGAGGATCCAGTTCTGTCCACAATTTTGGGAAGTTCTCATCGACAATTTGTTTGAATATATTCTCTGTTCCCTTCTCTCTTTCTTCTCCTTCTGGTATGCCCATTATTCTTATATTGCTCTTTCTGATGGAGTCAGAAAGTTCTTGTAGAGTTCTTTCATTTCTTTTAAGTCTCAAGTCTCTTTCTTCTTCCATCTGTGTAATTTCCAGGTTTCTGTCTTCGATGTCACTGATTCTTTCCTCCATCTGGTCAACTCTACTACCTAAGCTGGTTATTTCATTCTTAATTTCTTCTATTGAATTCTTAATCTCCAGAAATTCTATTTGGTTCTTTTTTAAAATTTCAGTCTCTTTCTTAAAATGCTCATGTTGTTCTTTGATTGCGTTTCTGAGTTCATTAAACTGCCTTTCTGTGTTTTCTTGCATCTTGTTGAGGTTTTTCAGAACTGCAATCTTGAATTCTCTGTCATTTATGTCACATATTTCTATATCTTTAAGTTCCTTTTCTGGAGACTTTTCACTTTCTCTCTGAGCTGTCTTGTTGCCTTGGTTATTCATGGCAATTACTGATTTATTATTTCTCTTCCTAGACATCTGCAGGACTGGCCTCTGCTACAGGTTGATAGGAAGAGGTCTTTCTTTTGTTTTCCAGTACTTGTCGGTAGAATGTTTTATTTTCTCTCTGACTGCAGCCTTTTATTTCTCTCACACGGTAGTGCTATGTTTTCTCTGCACTATTCCAGCTTCTCACACAATGGGGGGATTCCCTGGGAGATGGGCTTCTCCTCTGTTAATAGTTCGCTTGGGTCACAGGGTGCAGTGTCCGTGTGGGTATGCAGAGAGCTTTTGTAGTTCCAAAGCTCTTCCCGCACCAGATTCAGAGCCTGTATGTTTCAGCAGTTCTGTTTACTCCTGCAGGGATCCGCCCAGATAGGCCAGGGGCAGTGTGAGTTGTGAGAGGTGGGCCAGAGCACAGGCAGGGACCACCACCACAGCTGGTCCTCCTTCCACAGCTCCCTCCCCTCTGCCGGAATTAGTTGGGCTGTGAATCTGTGTCTGCGGTTCACAGTTCTCAGAAAAGCAAATATTCTGTTCTTTTGATCTGACTCTGCTACTGTTCCGCTTCTACCACTGGCCAGGTGGGGGCAGGGCGAGCTGTGGGAGGGTAGGGAGGCGGTGGCTAGTCTTAGTGCCTAACGCTTCCGTTCTCTGCTGGACAGTGAGGGCTTAAAGTACTGTTTTCCGCCTTCTTCCCTCAGTCTTTGCTCCGAGGTCTCTGCCGTGATCATGAGCGTTGCATTCAGCCATGTTATATGCTGCCCCCTCAGCCCTGCGGGCCAAAAGCGGAGCCCTAGCAATCTAAGTTCTTCCCTCTCCCGCAGCTGCGGTAGTTAAGGGATGCAGCGAGCTCGGAGCACTGAGCTAGGTCTGCATCCTGCTCCCGCCTCTGTGGTTCCGTCTCCATACTTCTCCCTTCCCTTCTCCTCCGCTCGCGCGATTGGTCCACTTTTCAATGAATTTAGTAGTGGGCCTCTTCATCTTGTCTGTCTGCTGTGCAGGGAGTCCTTTGTGGAGTTATTGTTGTTCGATTAGTTGTAAATTCCAGGAGAGCTTTACAGAGGGTCACCTCACGCCACCATTTTGATCGACTTATTTCTCAAAGGATACATTTTAAGAAAGAAAGGAGGGACCCCAACGAACTCCTAGCTTACTTTTACGAACTTCCCACATTGTTGAGTGAAGTAGCTTTTTCTAAAATGTTTGCCTAAGAACCAGAATATAATTCTAACCTAAGTTTTGAATTTTTTAGTTCAGTTACAGGTTCCTATCAATTGTGAGTGGATTAGTCAGGAAACAGTAACAAATAAATCCTAAAATCTCAGTGGCTTAGCAAAGCAAAAGATTACTTCTCACTCACATAATGTGATCAATACAGTCAATGGGAGACTGCTACACACTCAGTCACCCAGGGCATAGAAGATCCACAATCTTGAAGCTATGCCATTCTGAAAATATGTCCTCAACCCACTTCCATGGGTAACTCATCCAGAATCCATTCACGGGGCTGCAAACTCAATGTAGTAGAATTTGGGAATTGTAACCTTGCTGTATATCCAAAAGGTGGATAATGAAATGAGATTTGGTGAGCATGTAACATCACCTCTGACAATGAGGAACAGCTGGCTGTCTTGTTCTGCAGAAAACCCACTTCTCGGTTTCTCTTACTATTATCTGGGTTAAATAATCCCATGTTTGGAACCACATACTGGCAATACCAAACAACTGCTTTTGGGAAGAAGACATTAAATTATACTTTTGAGACAAATTAGAACCCAGGAACTATTTCCTTATCTTATTCTATAAACCTTTAAACTGCTGGGTTATAAAAATGATAAGTACAACTGAAAAATTATGTTAATATGTTCAGGCTCAAATAATATTTTAGAAATACTTTTCACAATTTTAAGAAAACCAGAATCAATAAAGGACTGGTGGTCTGTCAAAAGACCAAGGAGCAAGGTAAGCATTTATCTATATTCTCCCTCAGAAGTATGATAAGGTAGCCCTTTGAGGTTGTTTCTGTGGATTGCTTCTTTTAAAAATATGAATAAACAGAACGTTTCCAGAATATTCATGCCATTTAAACTCCTAGATAAATATAGTATCTGAATATCTTTTATTCATTCCATCTCTCTCAGTTCAATAAAACCATGATAGACAGATACTACAGGTTGCCCCCTTGAAATGAGTAGATGATTTACTTTCACTCTACAAACTTATTGAACGTATAATGTGTGATGCAGTTTCACTTGGAGATATAACATTGATCATACAGAAAAATTTCCTGGCCATTTAAAGATTACATTCTAATGGGTAAAAACAAATAAATCAAAATAAATAGTGGTCACAGTATTGTAAGTGCTATAGAGAAAAACAGAGAAAGAAGACAAATGGGAGTTGTCACTGCTCACATAACTAATTGGGAACTAGCATCTGTGGGAATAAAAAAAAATGATGAGCTTCAGATCACTGTGAGATTATTCTTGATGCTCCCAAGCAGATGGATAGTGAAGGTAAGGCTGTGATGGGGAAAGAGGGGTTGGAGATGGAGGTTTTGCAGAAACGCACAGAGTTCTGGTCTCCTTTTTATTTCTGTCAATGGTGATCATGGAGACTGAGGAATAAATGATTATACTGAGAGAATGTAGAGCTCTGAAATTCCTCTGGACTCTTGCTCTCCATTGATTTGTCTGTCTTTCACATCATCATTTGTCTGTCTTTACCAAGGAACTGTGAATTCCTTGAAGGCAGGGACTGTACCTAGTACCAGTTAGGATTCAATAAATGTTGGATGAATAAATCTCTATAAAGTGCATTTTTAAATGCTGTGGTATTTTTTTATTAGCTAAGAATCTATAGGAGTGATTTGGTAATTATGGTTGCTTTATAATTTGTCAACTTGACTAGGTTGACCTACATTTTCCAGAATTCCCTTTTCTTGCGTGTTTTCAGTTAGGCTCATCCACAAGGGAGATTTTTGGAAAATCTGAAGCACAGAAGAAAGCAGCAGCCATATTGTAGCTTAAACATGTCGCTAATCTGCTGACTTACTCATTGGTTTGAGTCAGTGGCTAGACGTGCATCTTTTCTACATTTCCCTGGATCCACCTTCAGCTTCTCCAAGTCATGAGGCAGATGTGTGTGTTTAACCATCTGATGAAGCACAACACCCATACCACTAAGCTTAGAAGCAACAAAAACTGACATGCATTTTAGTCTGTCCTTGTGAGACTCCAGCCTGCATTTTCTCTTCCCCACTTACAGTCATCTTCCCTTCCTGACTGCCTGCCCTGTGGACTTCACATTCTAGCATCAAATATAAAGATTTACACACACACACACACACACACGCACGCACACACATCCATCTCCCTGGTTATGCCTCTCCAGTTAAACAATAATGGATACAAATATTTTAATTATTAATGTCCTCAGGGAGTTAAGAGAAAATACTGCATCTGTGACAAACAGACTAGGATACTATAACAGAAGGAACTTTCAAAAAACAACAACCAAGTCCATCCATGTTACCACAAATGGTAAGAGTTCATTCTTTTTCTTTTTATGATTGAGTAATAGTCCCATTGCATATGTGTACTATACAACTCCTCTATCCAATTGTTTATTGATCGATACTGGAGGGTATTATGCTAAGTGATATAAGTCAGACAGAGAAAGACAAATACCATATGATCTCAGTTACCTGTGGAATCTAAAGAACAAAATAAACAAACAAAACAGAAACAGACTCATAGATACAGAGAAAAAAATTGATGGTTACCAGAGGGCTCTGTCCTGTACATTTTGCGTTGTTGAGTTTCATTTTTATTTGTCTCAAAGTGTCTTGTTCTTCCTTGATCTCATTGTTAACCCATTCATTGTTTAGTAGCATATTATTTAGCCTCCATGTGGTTTTGTGTTTTTGTGGGTTTTTTACTATAATTGACTTTTTTTTCACTTTATTTTATTTTATTTTATTTTATTTTATTTTATTTTATTAGGGTGACAATTGTTAGTACAATTACATAGATTTCAGGTGTACAATTCTGCATTACATCATCTATAAATCCCATTGTGTGTTCACAACATCACTAATCATCAGAGAAATGCAACTAAAAACTACAATGAGATATCACCTCACCCCAGTCAGAATGGCTATCATAAACAAGACAAATAGTAACAAGAGTTGGAGAGGCTGTGGAGAAAAAGGAACCCTCATACACTGTTGGTGGGAATGCAGACCGGTGCAGCCACTATTGAAGGCAGTGTGGAGGTTCCTCAAAAAATTACGAATAGAATTACCATATGACCCAGCAATCCCTCTCCTGGGTATCTACCCAAAAAATCTGAAAACATCTACACATAAAGACACATGTGCTCCAATGTTCATTGCAGCCTTGTTTACGGTGGCCAAATGTGAAAACAACCAAAATGTCCTTCGATAGATGAATGGATAAAGAAGTTGTGGTATATATATACACAATGGAATATTATATGGTGCTAAGAAAAGATGATATAGGAACATTTATGACAACATGGATGGATCTTGAGAGTATAATGCTAAGCGAAACAAGTCAGACAGAAAAAACAGAGAACCAGATGATTTCACTGATAAGAGGTATATAAACCAAACACAACAAAAGAACAAAACAACAAAACAACAAGGTAATTAACTTTTTTTTGAGGTACTTTAGCTTTTATAATGTTTTTTTTTTTATTTTTTTACATTTTTCTTTCTTTCTTTATTTATTTAAATTTATAGGGGTGACAATTGTTAGTAAAATTACATACATTTCAGGTGTACAATTCTGTATCACATCATCTATAAATTACATTGTGTGTTCACCACTCAGAGTCAGTTCTTCTTCCATCACCATATATTTGATCACCCTTACCCTCATCGCCCACCCCCCATCCCCCTTACCCTCTGGTAACCACTAAACTATTGTCTGTATCAATGAGGTTTCTTTGTTTGTTTGTTTGTTTGTTTTGTTTTCTTTTACTTAGACGTTTATCATTTATATCCCTGACACTGTGGACCCCCCGCGCTCCATCCACTATCTCTCTGACATCGGACCGAGCCATCCCATTTCCACTATCTCCACTCCCAATTCTGTACTCTGCCTATTGTAAATGTATACATACCTATATATAAATATATACATATATATATATATATATATATATTATTATTATTATAGTTGGCATTCATTATTGTTCAGCTTCAGGTGTACAGTGCAGTGATCAGACATCTACATCTTCCCTGAGATGGTCTCCCAAATGGGACACGTGTCTATCGGATACCCTAAAAAATATTTACAACATTATTGATTACGTTCCCCAGATTAATTTTCAAAACCCCGTGGCCCTCTTGTGGTTACTGATAGTTTTCTAATCCCCTCACCTTCCCCCTTACCCCCACCCCCCCGCCCATCGAGCAACCCTCAGTTTTTCCTCTTTGTCTCCAAAACTGTTTCTGATTCTTTCATTCACTTATTCTTTTCTTTAGATTCCACATATAAGTGAGATCATATGGTTTTATCTTTTTCTGTCTGACTTATTTCACTTAACATAATGTTCTCTAGGTCCATCCATGTTGTTGCAAATGGTAAGATTTCTTTCTTCTTTATGGCTGCGTAGTATTCCATTGTATAAATGTACCACAGTTTCTTAATCCAGTCATCTACCGATGGGCATTTCAGTTGTTTCCATGTCTTGCCTATTGTGTATAGTACTGCAATAAACATGGGAGTGCATAAAGATTTTTGAATTGGAGTTTTGGATTTCTCCGGATAGATACCTAGGAGTGGAATTACTGGATCATAGGGTAGTTCCATTTTCAGATTTCTGAGATACCTCCACACTGTTTTCAATAGTGGCTGCACCAATCTGCAATCCCACCAACAATGCACAAGCGTTCCCATTTCTCCACATCCGCGCCAGCACTTGTTGTTTGTTGATTTATTGATGATAGCCATTTTGACTGGGGTGAGGTGGTATCTCATTGTGGGTTTTATTTGCATTTCTCTGATGGTTAGTGAGGTTGAGCATTTCTTCATATGTCTGTTTGCCATCTGTATGTCCTTTCTGGAAAAATGACTCTTCAAGTCCTCTGCCCATTTTTTAATTGGGTCGTTTGATTTTTGGAGTTGAGTTGAGTGAGTTTTTTTATAGATTTGTGATATTAATCCCTTATCAGATATATCATTGGCAAATATCTTTTCCCATTCAGTAGGATTCCTTTTTGTTTTATTGATGGTTTCCTTTGCTGTGAAAAAACTTTTTAGTTTGATATAATCCCACATGTTTATGTTTTTTCTTACTTCCCTCACGCGAGCGGATATATCAGTAAAAATCTTACTCCAGGTAATGTCTGTGAAGTTTCTTCCTATATTTTCTTCTAGGTATTTTATGGTTTCAGATCTTACATTTAAGTCTTTAAGCCATTTTGAATTTATTTTTGTATATGGTGTAACGAGGTGGTCCAGCTTCAATTTTTTGCATGTGTCTGTCCAGGTTTCCCAGCACCATTTATTGAATAGACTATCTTTACCCCATCGTACATTCTTGCTTCCATTGTCATAGATTAAATGGCCATATAGGCGTGGATTTATTTCTGGACTCTCTATTCTGTTCCATTGATCTATGTGTCTGTTTTTATGCCAGTACCATGCTGTTTTGATTACTGTAGCCTTGTAGTATAATTTGAAGTCAGGTATTGTTATACCTCCAACTTTGTTCTTATTTCTCAAGATTGCTGAGGCTATACGGGGTCTTTTATGGTCCCATATAAATTTTAGGATTATATGTTCTATTTCTGTGAAAAACGTCATTGGTAGTTTGATAGGAATTGAGTTGAATATATATATTGCCTTAGGCAGTATGGACATTTTAACTATATTGATTCTTCCTATCCATGAACATGATATGTGTTTCCATCTATTTATATCTTCTTTCATTCCTTTCTTCAGTGTCTTATAATTTTCTGAGTACAGGTCTTTTACTTCTTTGGTTAAATTTATTCCCAGGTATTTTATAGTCTTTGGAGCAATTGTAAATGGGATTGTTTTTTTTAATTTCTCCTTCTGATGTTTTATTATTGGTATATACAAATGCAACTGATTTCTGAATATTAATTTTGTATCCTGCTACTTTACTAAATTCATCTATCAGCTCTAATAGCTTCTTGGTGGAGTCTTTAGGGTTCTCTATATATAGTATCATATCATCTGCATATAATAATTTTACTTCCTCCTTACCAATTTGGATGCCTTTTATTTCTTTTTCTTGTCTGATTGCTGTGGCTAGAACTTCCAGCACTATGTTGAATAGAAGTGGAGAAAGTGGGCAACCTTGCCCTGTTTCTCATCTTAGGGGGAATGGTTCTAGCTTTTCCCCATTGAGTATGATGTTAGCTGTGGGTTTGTCATATATGGCCTTTATTATGTTGAGATATGATCTCTCTATTCCCACTTTCTTAAGGGTTTTTATCATAAACGGCTGTTTGATTTTATCAAACGTTTTTTCTGCACCTATTGATATGATCATGTGATTTTTCTTTTTCATTTTGTTAATGTGGTGTATCACATTAATTGATTTGCGGATGTTGAACCACACTTGCATAACAGAGATGAATCCCACTTGATCATAGTGTATGATCTTTTTAATGTA
This sequence comes from Rhinolophus ferrumequinum, assembly GCF_004115265.2. Classification (NCBI taxonomy): domain Eukaryota; kingdom Metazoa; phylum Chordata; class Mammalia; order Chiroptera; family Rhinolophidae; genus Rhinolophus; species Rhinolophus ferrumequinum. The sequence goes on along the minus strand of NC_046284.1, from coordinate 90,037,313 downwards.
TTGCTGAATTCTGTTCGCTAATATTGTGTTGAGGATTTTTGCATCTATGTTCATTAGAGATACCGGTCTGTAGTTTTCTTGTGGTGTCTTTGTCTGATTTTGGGATCAGGGTGATAGCGGCTTCGTAAAAAGTGTTTGGGAATCTTCCCTCCTTCTGGATTTTTTGGAAGAGCTTGAGGAGAATAGGTGATAATTCTTTTTTGAACGTTTTGTAAAATTCACCTGTAAAGCCATCTGGTCCAGGACTTTTGTTTGTTGGGAGATTGTTGATTACTGATTCAATTTCCCTGGTGGTAATCAGTCTATTCAGGTTTTCTGTTTCTTCTTGAGTTAGCCTTGGAAGGTTGTACGCCTCTAGAAAATGGTCCATTTCTTCCAGATTGTCAAATTTGTTGGCATATAGTTATTCATAGTAATTTCTTAAAATTTTTTGTATTTCTGCGGTGTCTGTTGTCACTTCTCCTCTTTCATTTCTGATTTTATTAATTTGGGTCCTCTCTTTTTTTTTTAATGAGTCTGGCTAAAGGTTTGTCAATTTTGTTTATCTTCTCTAAGAACCAACTCTTGGATTCATTGATCTTTTGTATTGTTTTTCTGGTTTCTATTTCAATTATTTCTGCTCTGATCTTTATTATCTCCTTCCTTGTGCTCCCTTTGGGTTTATTTTGCTGTTCTTTTTCCAGATCCCATAAGTGTGAAGATAAACTGTTGATTAGTGATGTTTCATGTTTCTTTAGGTAGGCCTGCAATGCTATGAATTTCCCTCTTAGGACTGCTTTCGCAGCATCCCATAGATTTTGGGTCGCTGTGTTTTCATTTTCGTTTGTCTCGAGATATCTTTTGATTTCTTCCTTGATCTCCTGCTTGATCCATTCATTATTTAGTAATAAGTTATTCAGCCTCCATGAATTGGTGTGTCTTCCAGTTGTTTTCCTGTAGTTCATTTCTAATTTCGTAGCATTTTGATCAGAGAAGACAATTGGTATGATTTCAATTTTCTTATATTTATCAAGACTTGTTTTGTGGCCTAACATATGGTCTATCTTGGAAAATGTTCCATGTGCGCTTGAGAAAAACGTGTATTTTGCAGCACTGGGGTGAAATGCTCTGAAAATATCGATTAGATCCAAGTGGTCCAATGTATCATTTAAGGCTGTTGTTTCCATATTGATTTTCTGTCTGGAAGACCTGTCCCTTGTTGTCAGAGGTGTGTTGAAGTCCCCTACTATGATAGTGTTACTGTTGATCTCTGTCTTTATGTCAGTCAGTACCTGTTTTATATATTTAGGTGCTCCTATGTTGGGTTCATAGATGATTACTAGGGTTATGTCCTCTTGTCGGATCGATCCCTTTATTATTATATAGTGCCCATATTTATCTTTTAATATGTTCTTCATTTTAAAATCTGTTTTGTCAGATATAAGTATTGCAACTCCAGCTTTCTGCTCATTTCCATTTGCATGAAATATCTTACTCCAACCCTTCACTTTGACCCTGTGTGTGTCTTTTGTTCTGAGGTGAGTCTCTTGTATACAGCATATATAAGGGTCTTGCTTTCTTATCCACTCAGCCACCCTATGTCTCTTGCTTGGAGTATTTAATCTGTTTACATTTAAAGTGATTATTGATAGGTACATACTTATTGCCATTTTTAAATTTGTAGTTAGATTGTTTTCATCTTTCTTCTATTTACAGAAGTCCTTTTAGTATTTCTTGCAATGCTGGCTTGGTGGTAATAAATTCCTTTAGCTTATTTTTTTCTGGAAAGCTCTTTATCTCTCCATCAACTTTAAATGATAGCCTTGCTGGATATAGCAATCTAGGTTGTAGGCCTTTGTTTTCCATCACTTTGAGGATCTCCTGCCACTCCCTCCTGGCCTTCAATGTTTCTGTAGAAAAGTCATTTGATAGTCTTATGGGAGTTCCCTTGTATGTAACCCTCTGTCTTTCTCTTGCTGTTTTTAGGATTCTCTCTTTGTCTTTAAGCTTTGCCATTTTAACTATAATGTGTCTTGGTGTGGACCTGTTTGGGTTTATCCTGGTTGGAACTCTCTGCACTTCCTGGGCTTGTATGTTGGTTTCCTTCATCAGGTTGGGGAAGTTTTCGGACATTATAACTTCAAATATGTTCTCAATCCCTTGCTTCCTCTCTTCACCTTCTGGTATTCCTATGATGCGCATGTTGTTGCGCTTGATGTTATCCCAGAGGTCTCTTAAGCCATCCTCATTGTTTTTCATTCTTTTTTCTTTCTGTTGTTCCGTTTGGGTGATCTCTGCTACCTTGTCTTCTAAGTCGCTGATTCGATCCTCTGCTTCATCTAACCTGCTGGTAATTCCTTCAAGTGAGTTCTTAATTTCAGTAATTGTGTTCTTTAGTTCTAACTGGTTGTTCATTAGGATTTCTACATCCTTCTTTATGTCTTCTCTAAGCTCCTTAAACATTCTTATCACCTGTGTTCTGAACTCTGTCTCTGAAAGTTTGGTTACGTCTGCTTCATTTGGTTCCAGTTGTGGAGGTTTCTTCTGTTCTTTTATTTGGGACGTGTATCTTTGTTTCCCCATTCTGGCTGACTCTCTGTGTTTGCTTTGATGTATTAGGTAGATCCCCTAGAGTTCTTAGTTCTTGCTAGGTTATCTTATGTAGTATGTATCCTTTATATTTGACTTGCACTACTTCGTTCTTCTCCTCTGCGTGTGCTCCAAAGGTGACTCTTGTGTTGTGTATATTGTCCTGTTCAAGAAGATCTTTAATTGCTTTTTGCTTTTGAGTAGGTGGGGTTAACTCCTAGGCTGAGTCATTGTGAGACTTGGCTCTGCCCACCGCAGGGTGTTCTGCTGCGTGAGGGTTGACCACTTAAATGTGGTTTGGCCTCTATGGGCTCTTGTGCCTGCAGAGAATTCCCTCTGGGTGTGTGACTTGTAGGTCAAACCCGGTGGTACTCTGGTTTGGTCTGGAGTTGGCCTCTGGATATGTTGTATCTTGTGTCTCTTAGGCTGGGCCATCCTGGTCTGTGTGCTCTCCATTTCTCCCTGGGATCCCGTGCGTTCCTGGAACTGCGGGTGCCACCGTGGTTTTCGCTGCCGCTGCTGCCGCCGCCAGCCGGGACCCCGCTGCGGGCCCGCGCGTTTTCACTTTGCTCCCTTCCTTCCTTCCCCTGCTCGCCCAATTAGAGCACCTTAAAGTAATCCTTCCACGAGTCTCTTAGCTGTTGTGTTTGACGAGCAAAGAGTTCTTTGATGGGTTATAGGTCCTGTTTCTAATAAGATCCGGAGGAGAACTCAGAAAGTGTGCCCTGCTGCCGCCATTCCTATGACGTCATCTATGGTAATTGACTTTTAATTTCATATCATTGTGGTCACAGAAGATGCTTGATATGTGTGGGGACAGAGCCCCAGAAAGCAGTTTCCATTCTCTCGGCCTCATGTGGAAAGGTGCTGGCTCAGGTAGTAAATGGCCATCAGCTGTGGCTGGTTGGCCGTCAGCTGTAACCATTGAGCCATTGGCCACTAATATAACTGCCGCGGCTACGGAGGGAAGTCGAGGAGAGAGGAGGAGAGAGAGGAGAGAGGAGGAGACTGAAGGAGAGTGGAGGAGAGTGGAGGAGAGTCGGTCGCTTGGCAGCAAAGCGGACAGCAGGTCGCACGTCATGTAAACCCAGCCTCCAGTGAGACCATAGTGGTATGACTTCCTTACCTATGGCTCCGTGGGTGTTCCTTTTTGGCCTAGCCATATCCTGCGTTCTTGTGTGGGGAGCGGGACCAGAGACCCCGCCAGACGCCCCGCATGACAATATGATTTCAATCTTCTTAAATTTGAGACTTGTTTTGTGGCCTAACATGTGGTCTGTCTTGGAAAATGCTTCATGTGTACTTGAAAAGAATGTGTATTTTGCTGCTTTGGGGTGAAATGCTCTAAAAATATCAATTAAATCCATCTGGTCCATTGTGTCATTTAAGGCCGTTGTTTCCGTGTTGATTTTCTGATTGGAAGTCGTTTCAATGGGGTGTTAAAGTCCCCTACTATATTGTGTTACTGTCAATCTCTCCCTTTATGTCAGTCAGCATCTGTTTTATATATTTATATCCTATGTTGGGTGCATAGATGTTTACTAGAATCATGTCTTCTTGTTGGATTGATTTCTTTATCATTATGTAATGTACTTCTTTGTCTCTTCTTATAGTTTTCATTTTAAAGTGTATTTTGTCTGATATAAATATTGCTATCCAAGCTTTGTTTTTTAGGTTTCTATTCAGCTAGTCTTGAGATGATTCTCAAGATTGATTGTTCTATAATTTAGTTGTAATTTTAATGTGATCCTGGGAGATGGTAGGCATAGTGTTTACCTATTCTGCCATCTTGGACCTTCTCCCCAGCATTTCATATTAAAACTAAAAGATTAATATTCTTTGTTAAAGTAATTTCATCTCTTGGAATCTACCCTAATGAAACAATTCCAAATATGGGAAAAGCTCTGTTCTCCATATTTTTTTCCATCAAAGCATTAATTCAATTTTCAACAACATGAAAACAAATCATTGTGAGACTTATTAAATAATCTATGCATTAGATCGGCTGTTATACAATCATAAAAAGTGATTACAAAGAATTAATAAAAATTTGAAAAATGCTCATAACTTCATGCTAAGTGAAAGAAGAAAGATACATACTTTCTGTATTTCCTCTCTGCTGTATAGGGGAAATTTTATCTTCCACCTGATATTGCTTTTAAATAACTATATCCTACATTGAAAATATTTTTATCTCAACAATTTGAGATACTGGAAAGATATTGTGCATGCCAGTTTTACTTAATTTTAAGATGATCCTTATTGTGTTGGACATGATTCATTCACATCAGTTCTCTCTAGAAATCCAACAGAAGGGGTCATTGAAACTTTGATAGGAACACAAGACAGAAGCAGGTTAAAACATTGCCTCACTGTGGAATTTTAGAGTTTTTAAATAGTCCAAAGCCCTGGATCATTGCCCTAACTGTATTTGTTCTAACAAATACAGTAAAAAAGTCATTATTTACTGAACTACCAAAGGGATTTTGCCTCAGTGTGACTAGACCCATAAAGCCATCAACAGGAAAGCCCAAGAACTTTCTGGCAGGAAACTGTGCCCTGCTGGTGTTTGGTTCTGTCAGGAAGATCTGTACTTCATCATTAACCAGTTAGTTCCCATGTTTTCTGAGCTGTGTGCAGCCAGAAGTGAAGGTAGTGGCTTTATGTTTGGTACAAATGTTCCAGAGTAAAATCCACAGTGAGGTACTAAAAACATAGAAATGTTTCTATTGTATCTCTGTGCATTTTTTGTACAATAATTTTTGAGGGAAAAAGTGCTTATCAGACAGTTTGGTCTATGACTCACTTCCTTAGCCTCATTGCTCTGGTTGAGTTTGATACACATAAAAGTCTATTCCTTTACCAGAGCAGTACTTGGAAAATCACTTACATATTACCAAGAAATGTGTATCTTTTTAAACACTTTAAATGTTTGTTTATTTTTACATTTCAACTTCCCCCAAAAAAGTGGTGAGAAATGTATTATCTGTCCTTTTGTTATATACATTTATAAAAATTTTTCCTAATATGTGTTAAAATACCTTAACTAAAACACCTTACCTTGCAATATGGAGTAAATGGTTTACTTATTTTTCATACTTGAATTTTATTCCCTTATTTCTTCTCAGTAGGATATGATTTTCCATAGGAGGGTAATAGGAAATTGAATTTTAAGAGCAGATAAAATTTGTTAGAACAATGTTACTATTTGTCTTAAACACAGATATCATGCACTCCTCTAACCTTAAGCCTTTCTCTTTAGATACAATTATAGCAAGTCTATTTTTCCAAGGTGACAGTCTTAATATTCAACAGAACATAGCAAAGATGTAAAGAAACTATAATTCTTGTACATTGCTGGTAGGGATGCAAATCAATACAACCACTTGGAAAACAGTTTGGCAGTTTCTTAGAAGGTTAAACATATACTTACATTTCACTTGTAGATATTATACAAGAGAATTGAAAGCATACAAAGACTTGTATGTGAATGTTCATAGCAGCTCTATTTGTAATAACCAAAAACTGGAATCAACCCAAATGTCCATCAGGAGATGAGTGGATAAACAAATTGTGGTATATCTACAATTGTCCATTATCTGTAAATACCCAATATTAGCAATAAAATAGAACAAACTGTCAATACACACAACAACATGAATGACTTTCAAAATAACATGCTGAGTGAAAGAAGCCAGATAAAAAAGAGTACATTCTGTTTGACTCCATGTATACAACATTCTAGAAAATGCAAACTAATCTAGAGTGACAGAAAGCAGCTCAGTGGCTGCCTGTGAGTTAGATGTAGAGAGGCACGAGAGAAAAGAATGACAAAGTGGTTCAAGGTAACTTTGGGGGCTGATGGATATGTTCATTTTCTTAAGTGTGGTGATGGTTTCAGGTGTGTATATGTATGTCAGAATGTATCAAATTATACTCATCAGATATGTGCAGGTTATTGTATGTCAATATACCTCATTAAAATCCTTAAAAATAGATAAATATAAATAAGATAGAAAAAACAATCTTTAATAGAACAAAGGTTGTTAAAAATAACATGTGATGACTGAGTTTTTTAAAAAAGGGATATAAAGTTTTCACATCCTGTTTTTTAAAGAGTTGCTTTAGGGAGACAACCAAGATGGTGCAGTAGGTAATGCTGTGCTTACCCTCTCTCACAACCAATTCAAAATTACAACTAATCTACAAAAACCCATTATTGAGAATCACCTAAAATCAAGAGTAAGAAGGTCAGAGACACAGAACAGGCTGGTCCCACACCCACGTGTGATCACTGAAGGTCATACTGAAGGGCTATTTCGGCTGTGTGGGTCACCTCCCCTTCCCCTAAAGGAGCAAGAGATTCTAGTCCAGGTTTCCAGTGCTGGGGAGAGAAGTCCCCTGTGGGGACAGAGCCAGGAGTGTAGTTTCCAGGCTCTCGGCCTCACGTTGCAAGGTGCTGGCTCAGGTAGTAAATGGCCATCAACTGTGATTGGATGGCCATGAGCTGTAACCAGTGAGCCACTGGCCACTAATATAACTGCCGTGGGCATGCTGGCAGAAAAATGGGGGCTAGCAAGATGATGGTGGCTGAGCCTGCAAGCAGCACAGTGAAGGTTGCGGATCATGTGGCTCCTGTTTCCTGTTTCTCCAACCCAGCTGTCAGTGAGACTATAGTGGTATGACTCACCTAGCTATGACTCCGTGGGTGTTACTTTTTGGCCTCACCATGTCCTGCGTTCTTATGTGGGGAGCAGAACCAGAGACCCTGCAGGCCACCCCACACGACATCCCCATAATTTCTGGGTGTGAAAACCAGCAGAGATTGTGACTGAGTACGGCTGCACTCCCAGGTGCTCCTCTTAAAGGGACTGCATGTGGACTTACCCATCAACGGGATCACTCACTCTGAGCTCCAGTGCTGGGCAGTGGCTGGAGAGGCGGCAGGGACAAATAGTGGGAATTGAGTTGCCTGGTTTGGGACGGGGACTGGAGAGGCGGCTTTCTCCTGGATGGGGAGCTGGCAGAGGCCATTTTTCTTTGTTGAGCCCTCCCCCTTCCTGGTGTGCGAACACAGGTGGCTGCCATTTCTGAACCTCTGCCATTCATTTGCCACGCCCTGGCAATTTGAGACCTGGCCCTGCCCAACATTCAGGCACAGCTAGACTGCTTTCGGTGGCTTTTTCATGCAGACCTCCTGCCTTGGCTTAAGCTGCAGACTTTCCTAGGGTCTTTAAAATGTTCGCAGAACCCAGAGAAGCAGCATCTTGCTTGAGCATGTCCTGTACTTCTGGCTGAGCAGACCTAAGCCAGCACTAGTGGCAGCTGGCCTTGGTTTATGGCTTGGCCTCTCAAGGCACTACCAAGCACAGCACAGGCGGAAGCCATCTGCAGATTTCTTTCTGGTTGCTGCTGGGTGGCCCAAGGTGGGGCACAGGCTGTGGCTGAAGTAGACCGACAGCAGATCCCCTCCAAGGTGATCCTGGGGCTGGTGCCCCCATTGGCCAGCTACAAAACAAGCTGGAGCATCACCCAGCTTCCTCCAAATACGACACACCCATGGGGCAGATTGGGCAGGCACCAGAGTCCTTCTGAGGCAGATCCTGCTCCACAGGATCAGCCCCTGCACAACAACTCTTCCCTTGTAGTCAAGGCCAGTCCTCACAATCAGTGAGCCCACGGGTCAGTCACTCACATTGATGTGCAATTATCAACCAAGGCTCCACTACAAGAGGAGGGCACATACAACCCATACAAGGGACACACCTCGAGCGCATGGCTCAGGTGACCAGAAAGACTGCACCACTGAACCCCATACCACACCTACTACATAAGGCCACTCTCCTAAGACCAGAAGACATGGCAGCCCTACCTAATACATAGAAACAAACACAGGGAGGCAGCTAAATGGGGGGCAGGGGGTCAAAGAAACATGTTCCCAATAAAATAACAGAACAAACTCCAGAAAAAGAACTAAGCAAAATGGAGATCAGCAATCTATCAGACACAGTGTTCCAAACATTGGTTATAAGAAGGCTCAGTGTCTCAGGGAGAACATCAACAGAGAGATAGGAAACATAAAAATGGAGATGGAAACCATAAAAAAGAACCAGTCAGAAATAAAGGATACAATAATAGAAACAAAGAATATATTATAGGGAATCAACAGATTAGATGAAGAAGATCCAACCAGCGATGTAGAATGTAAGGTAGCAAAAAACAGCCAACCAGAACAGCAAAAAGAAAAAATCCAAAAAATTAAGGAAAGTTTAAGGGGCCTCAAGGACAATATCAAGCATACCAACATTTGCATTATAGGGGTACCAGAAGCAGAAGAGAGAGAGCAAGGAATTGAAAACCTATTTGAAGAAATAATGACAGGAAACTTCCCTAACCTGGTGAAGGAAATGGACATACAAGCCCTGGAAGCACAGAGAGTCCCAAACAAGATAAACCCAAAGAGGCCAACACCATAATTAAAATGACAAAGATTAAATACAAAGAGAGAATCTCAAAAGCAGCAAGAGAAGAGCAGTTGGTTACCTACAAGGGAGCCCCCATAAGACTGTCAGCTGATTTCTCAACAGAAAGTTTGCAGGCAAAAAAGGGAGTAGCAGGAAACATTCAAAGTAATGAAAAGCAACAACACACAACCAAGATTACTCTACCCACCAAGGCTGTCATTTAGAATGGAAGGACAGATAAGGAGCTTCCCAGACAAGAAAAAGCTGAAGGAGTTCATCACCACCAAACTAGTATTACAAGGAATCTTAGAGGGACTTCCTTAAGATGGGAGGGGGGTTAAGGATGAGTGAAAGGGGAAGGGATTAAGAAGTACAAATTGGTTGTTATACAGTAGTCATGAGGATGTAAGGTGTAGCATAAGGAATATAGTCAATACTATTGTAATAACTAGGTATGTGCCAGATAGGTGCTAGATCTATCAGGGTGATCAATGGGAATGGGGTTGGGGGTAGGGTGAAAAAGGTGAAGGCATTAAGAAATACAAATTGGTAGTTAATACTATGGGGACTATAATCAACAATGTTGTAAAGATCATATAAGGTGCCAGATGGGCACTGGACTTATCAGGGGGATCATGTCATAGACTGTAGATGCCTGACCAATGCACTATACACCTGAAGAGCTCAAGTAGAATAATATTGAAAGTCAACTATAACTAAATATATAGGTATATATATTCACAGAATGTGGAGTACAACATAGGGAAGATAGTCGATGGTATTGTAACAGCTATATAAGATGTCAGAGGGGTAGTAGATTGGGGGATGGGTTATCACTTTCTGAGGGGTTTAAGTGGTTAACTATTACGTTGCTTTGTACACCTGAAACTAATTTAAAAAATTTAAAAAAAACACAGGCATAATAGTTATTCTTGAACCATAAAAAAAAAAATTGCTTGGGGAGCTACATAAAGAGTAGCAGCAGAGCTGAAATAATCCTGTGGAAGGGACAGTCACTATGTGATGTTCTATTCAGTAGTTCATCACCTATGTAATAACATCCATGAGAGAGACAGAGATATTCTATTAAAATGTCAATAACAACACAATCTCTCCCTTAGAGATTTGGGGAAAGCAAAGTAGAATACTGAGCAAATAAAGTCCTCATTCAAATATAAGCTAAAATTGCTCCATCTGAGAGAGAGATATAAAAAAATTAAAAGATCCTTAGAGTACATAGAAGGCATTCACCTGACAAATTGTACCTTATTGGATAGACGAGGAAAAGCGGCTAGGAAATGCATGTGAGGACACATATCATCCTACAGAATCTCTTCTGTTAATAAAACTTCACCAATGGTCAATTTCCTCAAACATCCATTAGTATTTAAAACTTAAACCCAATTGAAAGATTTTACATTTCACTTAGGTAAGAGCCAACTAGAAAGAATGAGATAGCAAAGAAAGGTCAGAGTCCTGGGGGTCTGCCATCCTTGATTTGATGCGCCAGCCACAAAAGCAGATATCCTAAATGAATTAGGAATATTGGATCTGCCTTCCTCCTCGAAGCAAGGGATTAATCCTATTGAATATAACTTCCCCCCTGAGGCTGCTTTGGAACTGGTGTTCCACTCTAAATCTTCTCGGAATTCTCTTGGCAAATGGCTTTGAGATGACATGATGAAAATGAGCTTTGGGTCTTGTTTTTAATGATCTTTATGTAAATAGAAAGGATAGGCTCTCTTCTAAAAGTTCTGATATGGACAGTGGCAAGTGTCAAAAGTAACACAAATGTGAAACAGGCAAGATGAGGATGAAGACAAAGATTATAAAAAGAGATGAGAGGAGGGAATAAAGACCCTCAGTATGATTATTTGGGGATCTGGGGAAAGAAAGGAAGCTGGATTGCCTAGAAATGTAGACCCTAGAAACAACAACATTTACTGATAGATATATTTTCATAGGGAGACAATGATAAATTTAGCTTAGAAGAATGAATAGAGATCATCCAGGAAGAAATTCATATAGAAGGGGGATAAAGCCCAGAATGCAGCACAAATAAAGGGATGACATTATGAAACATTGTGCTGTTTTTGTTAATGTATAGAATGTGTGTGTGTGTGTGGTGGGTAGTGGGGCAGGTGGAGAGGAGAGTGGAGAATCAAAAAAGGCAATTGACATTGGCAGTATGATTAACTAGACTACAGCTCTAACTTAGATTTTGACAAATAATATTTTAAAAATTGAAGTGTCAGAATTTCAGTAGTGATACATATGTAAGTCAAGGATGATTGCTAATGGCTTGTGTGGACTATCATTCAGAAATAATTTTAGTGATGCTGGTGAGCATGTACCAACCTATGTAAGTACATTTCCTGGTATGAGACACAGTGACTGTCATATAGACGTGTGCAATCCAGTTGGGAAGCTGGGCAATGCAAATAGAGATGAGTACACAGCCCAAGTCGTTAATAAAAGTTCAAGTTGGAAGCAGTCCTGCTATAACAACTAGAAACTTGCTTGCAGTGGTGACTACATGTTACGCAAAAATAATAGGGCAGAAAAAAATTTAGTCAAAAATGTTGAAAGGGCTGTTTGCTGTTTCTGCTGGGGCAGCAAACATTTATAAGCCAACCATGACTTTTACCTATGAAACTTGGCAGTTTTATCATTTGCTCATTAATTGTGAGCAAGTGTGGGATCCAAAATGCTTGTGGGGCAGAAAAGACACTCTTTTCCCCATCTTGGGTTCTCTAGAAGGGGCTCCGTAAATTGCAAGGTGTAATCAGAAAATATGGTTAATGTTTAAATTAAAAAATACTTATTACAGTAAAAGACACATTGCCATTAATCCCCCTCAAAATACACCCCCTTGCTTCGAACACACTTATTCCATTGTTCTTGCCACTTTATGGAGCAGTTCTGGAAGTCCTCTTTCATGAGTGTCTTTACTTCATCCTCCATCATGACAATGCTCCATGTCACTCATTGCTTCTGGTACATCGCAATTTCTGTCAAATGAAAACATTACAGTGTGTCCTCATCCACCTTATTCACCATATCTGGCACAATGCTACTTCTGGCTCTACTCCAAAGTCAAAATGATTCAGGACATCGAGGCAGCCACGACGGCCCAACTAAAGAAACTCATGAAAGAGAACTTCCAAAACTGGTTCAGAAAGTGGAAAGAACGATGGAGTGAGTGTGTACAAAATGAGGGGGAGTATTTTGAGGGGTTTTAATGGCAATGTGTCTTTCACTGTAATAAATTTTTAAAAATTTAAACATTCAACGCATTTTCTATTACACTTTGTATACTAACAAAAGAGATTAATAAGCAAAAAACAGGCAGAAGTTCTTTGTGTGTGTGTGTGTGTGTGTGTGTGTGGTTTTTTTAATTAAAGTTTGTTGGGGTGACAATTGTTAGTAAAGTTATATAGGGTTAGGTGTACAATTCTTAATACATTATATATCTCATTGTCGTGCACACACATAGGAACACTTAGTGATGAGTAACTCAAAGGAGTGGTTAGAACTTGGGTTTGTATAGTATATTAACAAGAGAACAATATATTTGTAGGGAGGCGACAAGGCAAAGGAAACGGTATTTAGGCTTCCAAGGGCAGCAAACTGTGGGAAAGTAAACATATGGCAGAAACTAATGGAAAATAAAGACTATTTGTGCAGGTCCATTTCGGTCCTGACTTTCCATGTTCTTCATGGCCATAAAACTTGCTTGGCAGAGAGGATTTATGGCAGTCTTCCTTTCTCAGAAGTTTATGTTTTTAGTTAGATACAGAAAGCTCCGGAAGTTTTCATTTTACATTTGTTGATTCTCAGTGCCTCCAGCTCAAAATAATCTTTATGCCAAAGTGACATATTTTGGTGTGGCATATTTTACTACACTTCAATGGGAACAGGAAAGGTAAGAGAATAAATTTTCCTGTCTACAGGGGACAGTGTTCCTAGGAGCATTACCCATGGAAATCACTCTCTCCTAGACTCAACAAAAGTCAAATATGTATTCTGATCATTCAAATGGTAATGACTGAAGAGGTCATTGGGACCTAAAAATTAGTAGAGGCTAGAAAATATTCAGTAATTTCCAAGTCAGAGCTGGTTGTCTAAGGCAGATGATCTTAAGATTTTTGTGCCATGAGCCCTTCAGCAGTCTAGATAATAATGTTTCTAAACTAATAAAGTAAAAAATTTAAGATTACAGAGTAAACCAGTTCCACCAAAACAGTTATCAAAGTATCAAAATTTTATAATACAATGTTATGTGTGATTCTTTAATAGTGTATTAAATAGCAAGTCTAGCAGTGAGCTTTGTGAATAATTTTGGAGGATTGGGATGAATATAAAGAATTTTCAAGATAGCTGCAAAATTACTATAGTATATGACAATGACCATGATTCCTGTTGGTGACAGTCACTGGTATGCTAATACTACTATGGTTTGTTACCTACAAGAATAATTGAAATAATGCTCATTTCATTTAGAAGTTAATGAAAATGAAGTTCTAAGTTTTCCCCCCTTTTTAAGAACACAGATCATCCTGAATTCTATTAGATGGCACCAAGTTAAGAAACCCTGGTCTAAAAATCTTATTTTACACACCCCATATTGGTTCTGCTAGAGTGTCCTGAGAAAATCCCCATTATATACCAAACTACATGCTCAAAGACAATAGCCAAGCCTTTCCAGACCCTTCCCTTCTTCAAATCATGGAGAAATAGTCAGGAGACTGTGCAGTGCCTGTCAACTCTGTTACTTGTATAGTATCTGGTCATGTCTTTTTATCCACAACTCTCTCTGCTTACCTTGTCTCTGATATTCCTATGTCTCTCTCATCTTTCTTTCTAGAAAAAAAATTATTGTAATAATCATGATTTCAGATTTTAGTTCCCTCTGTGGAAACTTTAATTTTTTTTTCAGTTATAGATGACATGTACCATATTAGATTCAGGTATACAACATAGTTGTTAGACATTTATATAACTTACAAATGATCACACCAATAAATCTAGTACCCATCTGAACCATACATAATTATTATAATATTATTGACTATATTCTCTATGCTATACTTTGCATTCCCATGACTATTTTGCAATTACCAATTTGTATTTCTTAATCCCTTCACATTTTTCACCCATCCTCCAATCCCCCTTCCATCTAGCAACCATCAAAATGATCTCTGAATCTATGAGTTTTTTTTTTTGTTTTGTTTGCTCATTTATTTTAATTTTTATATTCCACGTATAAGTGAAATCATATGGTATTTGTCTTTCTCTGCCAGACTTATTTCACTCAGCATAATGCCCTCTAGGTCCATCCATGTTGTTGCAGATAGCAAGATTTCATTCTTTTTATGGCTGAGTAATATTCCATTGTATATATGTACAACTTCTTTATCCATTCATCTATTGGTGGACACTTAGGATGCTTTCATATCTCGGCTATTGCAAACAATGCTGCAATGAACATATGGATGTGTATGTCTTTTTGAATTAGTGTTTTTGGTTGCTTCAGATAAATTCCCAGAAGTGGAATTACTGGGTACTTCCTTATCTCTTGTTATAGCCTTTGTTTTAAAGTCTATTTTGTCTGGTATATATATTGCTATTCCAGCTATTTTGTTTGTTTATTTCCATTTTAGGAAATACCTTTTTCCTATTCTCTTACTTTCAGTTTGTGTGTGCCTTTCAATCTGACGTGAGTCTCTTGTAAGCAGCATATATAAGGGTCTTTTTTTTCTTATCCATTCAGCCACCCTATGTCTTTTGATTGGACCATTTATTTCATTTACATTTAAAGTAACTGTTGATAGATAAGAACTTAATGCCATTTTATTATTCATTTTCTTCCCCTCTTCCTCCTCCTCTTCCTTCTTTTTCTCCCTCTTCTTCTTTCTTCAAGATGTCCCGCTAACATTTCTTGTAACTGGTTTGGTGGTGATGAACTCTTTTAGATTTTTCTTGTCTGAGAAAATCTTTATCTTTCCTTCAATTCTAAATGATAGCTTTGCTGGGTAGAGTAATCTTGGTTATAGGTTTTTACTTTTGTCACTTTGAATATTTCCTGCCAATCCCTTCTGGCCTGCAAAGTTTCTATTGAGAAATCAACTGACCTTCTTTTGGGAGCTGCCTTGTAGGTAACTAACTGCTTTTCTCTTGCTGCTTCTAAGATTCTTTCTTTGTCTTTAACCTGTGGCATTTTAATTATGATGTGTCTTGGTGCGGGCCTTTTGGGGTTCATCTTGTTTGGGACTCTGTACTTCCTGGGCTTGTATGTCTATTTCCTTCTCGAAGTAAGGGAAGTTTTCTGTCATTATTTCTTCAAATAAGTTTTCAATTTCTTGCTCTCTCTCTTCTCCTTCTGGAACCCCTATGATATGAATGTTGGTATGCTTGATGTTGTCCTAGAGGCCTCTTAAATGATTTTCATTTTTTGGATTCTTTTTTCGATTCTGATTGGTGTTTTCTGCTATCTTATCTTCCAAATCACTGATTGAATTCCCTGTTTCTCTAATTTACTGTTGATTCCCTGTAGTGTATTCTTCATTTCAAGTATTGTGTTCTTCATTTCTGACTGGTCCTATTTTATATTTTCTATCTCTGTTTTTATGTTTCCTATCTCTTTGTTGAAGTTCTCCTTGAGATCATTGAGCATCCTTGTAACCAGTGTTTTGAACTCTGCATCTAGTAAATTGCTTGTCTCAATTTTGTTTAGTTCTTTCTCTGTTCTGTGTTTTCATTCGGGACGTATTTCTTTGTTTCCTAGTTTTGGCTGCCTCCCTGTGTTTGTTCCTATGTATTAGGTAGAGCTGCTATGCCTCCAAGTCTTGGTGGAGTGACCTTATATAGTAGATGTCCTGTGGGGACCAGTGGCGCAATCTTCCTAGTCACCTGAGCTGGGTGCTCCAGATGTGTCCCTTGTGTGGGCTCTCCGTGCCCTCCTGTTATAGTTGAGCCTTGATTGCTGTTTGCACATCAATGGGAAGGATTGACCCACAGGCTGATTGGTTGTGAGGACTAACTGTAACTACAGTGGAGGAGTTTTCATGCAGGTGCTGATCCTAAAGAGCAGGATTTGCTTTAGCAGAGCTCTGGTATCTGCCAAGTCTGCCCTTTGGGTGTGTTGATTGTGGAGGTGGTTGGGTGGTGCTGTGGTGCAATCTGAAGATGGCCACTGGGCATGTTGGTTCTGGGGCCTCTTGGGGGTGGGACTGTGATGCAGGCTAGTGACACCCACTCCCTGTGCTGCCTAGGGCCACTTGGTATGAGCTTCAAAGTCATCTGCAGATGGTTTCCACTTGTGCTGGGCTTGGAGGTGTCTGGGAAAGGCTAAGCTGCAAAATGAGGCTGGCTGCCACTGTGCAAGGCTTGAGGCAGCTCAGCAAGAGATATGGGGCATGCCGAGGCCAGATGCTGCTGGTTTGGGGTTTTTGAACCTTTGAATGATTTTAGAAAAGTCCACAGCATGACCAAGACTGGCTGTATGTATGGAAAAGCCACTGGAAACAGCTTCAGTGGGCCCACAAGTGCGGTGGGGGTCTCAGGGAATCATCAGGGCAGGGAAAATGGGATTAGCTAGGTAGATGAATTCAAATATGGCCCCTACCTGGGTGATGGGAGGACTCAACAAAGGAAAAATGGCTTCTGCCAACACTTCTGTCTTGGAGAAAGCTGCCCCTCCAGTCCTCGTCCTGAAGCCAGACAATTCAGGTCCCTAGTGCCTTTTGAGCTGTTGTCCTAGTGCTGGAGCTCAAAGCTAGTGAGTCCCTTAGTGAGTAAGACCATGTGCAGACCCTTTAAGGGGCAAGTGTGTGACTCCAGCAGCCCTCCATCTCACTCAGCCCCTATCTTCTCTGGTTTTCACAGCCAGAAGTTGTGGGGTTTCTCCTCCTGGTGATGGAACCCTGGGGTGGGAGCCTGATGTGGGGCTGGAAATCCTTGCTTCTCAAGGGAAACTTCTGCAGCCCAGATATCCCTCCTGATTTTTAACTTCCACACACAGGTATGGTACTCCTGTTCTGCATCTTGCCTCTCCTACCACCCCTGCCTCAAGGTGGCTTCTTCTGTATGTTCTTAGTTATAGGACTTCTGTTCAACTAGATTTCAGGGAATTCTCAATGATGGTTGCTCTGTAATTTAGTTGTAATTTTGAGACGGTCACGGAAGGAGGTGAGTACAGCATTTACCTACTCTGCCATCTTGACCAGAAGCTGGGGAAAAAATTCAATTATCTTAATATATCACAGATGTAAATTGGAAGGATTTCTGTGGACACAGGTGCTCTGCACTTGTAGCAAGAGCTATTCATTTCAGAATTTTTATTTGGAACATGAAGCAAATGAAAGCAATGAGGCTGACTTGCATATGCTTACCAATCCAAACCGTTCTAAAGAATTTTCACCCCATGCAAAAGATTGTGGTGACTGATAACAGATATCAGATCACAATTTCTCTTTTTAAAAGTTCTACTACAGGTCAGTAAATTTAAAATGGTATACTCACCATGCATATGCACTGTGATTACAACCTCATTTTTGAAATATTTTTAAGGGACTCATTCAAAAACACAACAGAAAGTAAAAATAGCTCCAAAGTGTTGCTTATCAGTAAGTCAGGTTGATGCAGTTGACCACCAATCAGGTAGTCATGCTTGACACATGACAAACAGCTAGGATTTTTGAATACACTTCTTAAGAAGGGAATATTTAGAAACGCCTGCGCTGGGTTAATAAGGGATGCCGAAGCAAGCAAAGTCTAGCAATGGTGGGAAGCCATTACTTGGCCTGACAGAGCATGGGAAGGAAATGATGTTAGGGAATCCCAGCTGAGAGCCAGAGCTGTGAAAGATGGTATGACAGGTTTTAGAGGGAGGCAACCATGGTGATGATCTTATGTAACTGGGGGGTTGGAAGGGGTGGGGAGAGATGTTGATGGTGATGGCATAATCACCCTGACCTTTTTGTCCTGCCCTTCAGTCTCTTGTCAACCCCAACCCCATGAAGGTAAAAGGCAGGGGTGCGAAGGCCATGTACTGCATGGGGGTCAGAGCAAAGCAGAGAAGGGTGGCATATCAACATGGAAAAGCAAGAAATGAAGAATAATCAGCACATGCCTTCAGCCGTTTTGAACAGTGTTTATACAAAAACAAGTTGAGGAAATTGAAAGTAGTTATCTGGTTTATAATTCAAATCTCTCTTAAGATGATGTTTTATAGGAAAGGTTGTGTTTTTTTTGTTTTTGTTTTTTTTTTTTTGTTTTGTTTTGTTTTGTTTTGTTTTGTTTTTTTTTGCCTGGCTTTCCGGTTCCATATTGATCAAATTGTGTAGATAATTGTTTGTTTATCTTACCATTTTACTTTGCCTTCCTGGACCCAGTCAGTGGGAATGCCTGGAGCTGCAGCTCTTAAGTGAGACTGATTTGAGCTTAATTGTTTATCTTCTCAAAGGAGAGCACTGCCTGTTTTTATTAATCATTCTTGTTTGTCAAATTCTGTCTTGAAATATTGAAAGTTAAAGGGATGATTTAAAGAAGAGTCTGGACTTCAAATTGCCTACAGCCACATGAATCAGAGGGTTCTCTGACTCTATTTAGGTGAAGGAAAGAGTAAACATGTTTATAAATGTCAGACAGCCCCTGTAGGGGCTACTGATGCAGACAGCCAGAGCCAGCATTAAAAAATTATCGAAAGGCCTTGACTCAATCATTGCTGACTAGAAGTCTGGGAAACAAATGATGTTGATATGCTTAGAAAGTTTTACATTTCTCTAATCATCTGCCACTGCAAAGAAGGACCTCCTTAATAGGGCGAGTAGCTCATTTTTTAATTGGATTGGTTTGTTGGTTTGTTTGTTTGTTGGTGTTGAGTTGTATGAGTCATTTATAAATTTTGGATATTAACCCCTTATCAGATGTATCATTGGCAAATATCTTCTCCCATTCAGCAGGCTGTCTTTTCATTTTTTTGGTCGTTTCCTTTGCTGTGCAAAAACTTTTTAATTTGACTCAGTCCCATTTGTTTATTTTTTTCCTTTGCCCAAGGAGATAGATCAGAAAAATATTACTAAAAGCAATGTCAGAGAGTTTATTGCCTATGTTTTCTTCATATGAAAAGATGCTCAATGTCACTAATCATCAGAAAAATGGAAATTAAAACCAAACGAAATATCACCTTACACTTGTCAGAATGGCTATCATCAACAAATCAGCAAACAACAAATGTTGGCCAGGATGTGGTTAAAAGGAAACCTTCGGGCACTGTAGTAGGATTGCAAATTGGTGCAACCACTATGGAAAACAGTATGCAGGATTCCCCAAAAATTAAAAATAGAAGTACTTTATGACACAGCAGTTCCATTTCTGGGTATTTATCAGAAGAAATGAAAAACACTAATTCGAAAAGATATATGACTCCTATATTCACTGCAGCACTATTTGCAATAGACAAGATGTGGAAGCAGCCCAAGTGCCTATCAATAAACGATTGAGATTAAAAAAAAAGTGGTATAATGGAATACTACTCTGCCATAAAAAATGAACTCTACTATTTGAGACAATATGGATGAACCTAGAGGGTATTAGGCTAAGTGAAATAAGTTTGACAGAGATAAACAAATACCATATGATCTCACTTATATGTGGAATCTAAACAACAAAATGAACAAACTGATGGTTGCCAGAGAGGAGGGGAGTGAGGGGCTGGGTGAAAAAGATGGAGAAATTAAGAAATACAAATTGGTAGTTACAAAATAGCCATGGGATATAAAATACAGCATAGAGAATATAGTCAATAATGTTACAATAACTATGTGTACCATGTTTCCCCGAAAATAAGACCTACCTGGAAAATAAGCCCTAGCATGATTTTTCAGGATGACATCCCCTGAACATAAGCCCTAATGTGTCTTTTGGAGCAAAAATTAATATAAGACCCTGTCTTATTTTTGGGGAACATGGTAGTACCAAGTGGGTACTAGACTAATCACAGGAATCACTGCAAAAATTATATATATATATATGTCTAACCATTATGCTGTACACTGAAACTAATATAAATTAATATTAAATGTCAACTGTAACTGAAAAAAAAAATAATAATTAAGAAAAAAAAGGAGGCCAGCAGCTCCTGTGGTCTAAGTATGGAAATTTCAACCTCAGCCTTTGAGCAGCTGGGATGATGTTGTCATCTCACTGCTCTACATCCAGTGCCTTGTTCTGAACTTAAGTCACCTGTCACTTATTACAGAACTCAACCACATATATTTATATTTCTTCTTGTATATGGGAGACTCTTCAGAAAATTTAATTATATCATATCTCAGTGATACTATCACTGGTTATCACCATGATAATCAGTATGGTTCCTTCCCACAATGGAGCTACATTTCAAAATATTATTCTGGTTTTGTTCTGCTTTTCCCTGCCCCCTCTCAACTCTCACTAGTACATTGAGGGCTAATTTCACTCTTCCAGTCTACATTGAAGATGAAATAAAGGTACATAAAAATATTCAAAGAAACTTTTTGTCAGATAAAGAGTCTCAGAAATCTGTGTGCTTTCTTTTCCTCTCCCAGCAATTAGATGAGAAAGAGCCTAGGGAGAGTGGAAAGTGATAGCAAAGTAGAGACTCAAATAGAAGAAGAAGGATGAATGAATTTTCTGTCATAATAACCAGAGTGCTGAGTAAAAGGGACTCCCCTTCCCCCTCCCCCTGCCAACTCATAGCCTGTTGACAATCCATGTTTCAACAATATTGGACATTTGTAAGTCTCCTTCCCCACTCCACCCTTGACCAAAAAGTGGGGATGGGAGACATAAAAGGAGAAACTCAGCTCCAGGTAAGGTGGAACTGAACACGAACAGTTGGGAGTATCCTTCTTGAGCAGGGGAATAGTAGACACACATTCACTGTTCCCCATTCATTTAAAGAACTATATCTAATGGATTAAGTTTAGCTGCTTGTGACCGAAAACCATGAATAATAGTAGCTTAATTTTTTTAAAAAGTGTATCTTATGTAAAATAAGTCTAGAAATGTACATACTCCTTCCATTTATTACTCTGCCAGCCTCCTTCTATCTCATGGTCCCAGATGGCAACTTGAATTTTAGCCTTCACATCTATATTCCAGGTAGCAGGAAGGAAAGAACAGCGGGCAACTCCTCCCTTTAAGAAAACTTCCTGGGAGTTTCCCATGACATTTCCAATTATATCTATCTGCTAGGAGTTAGTCACACTTAGTTGCTTTTTTAACAATTTACAATGGAGTAGGAGATGGGTAGAAGATCAGAGGGAGAAAGACATAAAAGAACAGAAACAAGGCATGAAATGTTGGCATTTATACTTTTTAAGAGTGGAGTATACTAGAAAAACATCATGTTCCCATAATGTGTAAACAGATATAAGAGCAAGTAATTTAAATATATTTATACTCTTTTCAGTAGAAGATGTAATACCTACAGTAGGATCATGGGATAGTCATTTATTGAGGATTGGAGCCTGGTCAAGGAGGGCTGCTGTCTGGGCCAGCTTAATAATTCCCATGTGTCAGTGCAAAATGATAATGTAAAGTCCTTTATTTGAAAAGGGCATCACTAACCCTATATGCAAATGAGACGACAAGGAACAGAGTACATGCATTTTGTGCTTATTCCCTCAGTTCACATGCATGCTCCATTGTTTCATTGGGCTTCACTTACAAAACAGAAGCTCAAAGGTAAAATTATTAAGAATTTCAAGACAGTGACAGCAGGGCATTGAAATGAGAGTAGGGTCCCCCTGAATGTGGGGCCCTGTGGACCTGCACAGATCACATGCCCATGAAACTAGCCCTGAGTGTTGTGGCCGGCATGGGGATGTACCACTCATTTCCCCCACCAAGAAAAGACCCTCTGCCCAGAAGTGAGGAGTGTAATTAGCTGACAGCTTCTAGCTGTGATTTTCTTTAATATCTGCCTCAGCTTTAGAGCCAACTTCACAATATTCTTGGGGAAGTGCAAGCCAATGACTGGTGAAGTAATCTTCTTAGGACAACCCCCAGTGAAGGACTGAGCAAGGCACTGGTAGTCTAGGCTGGCTATTTCCACCAAACTCTAGACTCCTTTAATGGGCACCCTCTGCTTGGAGCTCCCACTGGGATGGCAGAGATTGCATTGCCTCTTGCTGGCTCCTGTGCAATCCTGCTTCTGCCCTTTTCTTTTCATGGCTGTTACTCCCAATAAACCTTTTGCATCCCGAGCTCCGTCTCAGTGTCTATGTCCCTGAGAACCCAATCTGTGCCATTTTCATTAGGAGACAATGATTCATTATAGAAGAATGAATAGAGAACATCCAGGCAAAAATTCATATAGAGGGAGAATTAAGCCCAGGAAGCAGCATAGTAAAAAAATATGAAGCATATGAAGCATTGTGCTGCTATTGCTGCTGCATAGAATGTGTATGTTGGGGTAGGGGGAGGCAGAGTGGAGGAGAGAGTGGAGAGCAAAACCAGGAAATTGACATGTGCAGTACAATTAACTAGACTGCATCTCTTACTTAGATTTTACCAAATAACAATATTTTAAAAATTGAAGTGTTAGCATAACTAACACTTCAATTTTAAAAATATTGTTATGCTAACACCTCAATTTTTAAAATATTGTTATGCTAACACTTCAATTTTTAAAATATTGTTATTTGGTAAAATCTAAAAGATGCAGTCTAGTTAATTGTACGGCAATATGTCAGTTTTCTGGTTTGGCTCTCCACTCTCTCTTCCACTCTGCCTCCCCTGAATTTTCTGGGTTATTATTTTTATGATTTCTGTTATTTCCAGCTGACCCCAACTTTAACAGCTAGACTTCTTGATTAGAGCATTTATTGAATACTACCAAATTCTTTTAAACAATGACTGAGAGCACGGACAAGAACTAATAGGATCTCTGCTATAGTCCATTAAGAATAGAAATATTTGTATGGTGTCAGATGGGTACTAGACTTATTGGGGTGATCACTTTGTAAGTTATATAAATGTCTAATCACTATATTGTACACCTGAAACTAATATAATATTGTATGCCACTGTAATTGATAAATAAAAAATTTGAAAAGAGAAAAATTGAAGTGTTAACATT
Organism: Rhinolophus ferrumequinum; assembly: GCF_004115265.2. Taxonomy (NCBI): domain Eukaryota; kingdom Metazoa; phylum Chordata; class Mammalia; order Chiroptera; family Rhinolophidae; genus Rhinolophus; species Rhinolophus ferrumequinum. The sequence continues at coordinate 90,014,153 of NC_046284.1, read as the reverse complement.
TCAATCATGATATGCATATAAATCAATTGTGATTGCTAAGGGCTTATATGGGATATTATTCAGAAATAACTTTAGTGATGCTGGTGAGCATGTACCAACCTATGTAAGTACATTTTCTGATCTTGATAATGTGCTATGGTTAAGTAAGATGTTCCCGTGGCCGAGGGGAGGGGGACTGGGTGAAGGGTACATTGGACTTCTCTGTACTATTATTGCAACTTCCTGTGAATCTATAATTATTTCAAAATAAAAACTTAAATTTTTAGCTAATGCTTCAGTGATTCTCCATTCTATACATTTAGCTTTATATAATTGAGACCATATGCCACTCAATCTTGTATCATAATAATTTTCGCATGCTATGAAAAAATTCCTTATAAACATAATTTTGAGGACTTTGTGCTCTCCACTGGTGTATTTGTGACATAGTCCTGTTCATTTCCTTATTGTTGCATGTTTAGTTATTCTGGGTTTTAAGGGTTCTGTTTGGAAAGAGTTATAATAAAAATGATTGAACATAAATTTTTTGTTTGTGTTTGTATTTTTATGAAAGATTCCCAGAAATAGAAATAATAGGAGGAGTGAACATTATTAAGGCTTTTGATACACATTTCCAAATAGTTTTTCTATTAAGTTTGTTTAAAAGTCCACTCTCCCAAGATTTAACTGTGAGAGAACATTTCACTGCACTCTTAAGTCATCATTTCTGAAAGAACTCATCAAGAGACACTTCAAACAGCAGATTACTGGAGAATTTGGGAAGTGAAGATTAATATAGATTTTACTGTCCCCTTCAGATCTAGCACATACCACTTGGTCGTATCTAGAGATTTTGTTTTTGCAGCTAAATTTGTTACAGCAGATGAATGGCAAACAATCAGAGACTGGGGTTGCTTGCAAGTTAAAATACATTTATTTAAAGAGCCATAAATTCTGGATACTAAGCCTGAAAATGGCAAAGATAATGTTTTGTTGTGAAAACAAGGTATCTGGTTCATAGTATTGCTTTAATTGAAGGCTACCTGTGCTGAATGTCTCCAATTACCGCTCTAGATCTGCCTTGCACTTTTCTGCACACTGCTTTCTGCCATGAGAGGCTGTTCTTTATGGTCTGTAACAGGCATATGCTCTGGATTATGGTTGAGGTCGTCCAATGTAGAGTTTAATAGGGAGATAACAGGGCAAAGGGAGTAAATTTGGAGTACTTATTCCATGGTTTCTACTCTCTGAGGTCTCCAGGGGCTACTTGTATCCCTTAACCAGTGCTCACAGCTCCTCTCAAGGTCATCCTTTCCATATGACATTATCCTTCCAGATTCCACTTCTGGAATCCACCTAGGATTCTGGATACCACATAGGGGTGTAACAGCTCTGCTATTACTTTGTCAGGGGTATCTCACTATCCTTTGTAGACTCCCTGAACTCTGCCCACACCTTGGTAAATATTCCAATTACTAAACCTTAATCAAATTATCATAATTCATGTGTGCCTTTTTTTCCTGATGGGGCCCTCCTTCAAACAGTGGCTAGCTGTAGTAGCTCAGAGGGAGGTGGAGGCATCCTCTTAATTTCAGAGAAGTCATAGCCCCTGTGACTGTAGTGGTTGTGTTTCTGTTTGAAAGGATGTGTACTGGCTGGAGGAGAGTGGGCAGGTACATTATGAGGCTGATTTGGCGTCTGTCAATCTTGTGTTAAGTATTTTAGGCAGGTAACTGCCTCTACAGAAATGATGCAAAGATACTGTGAGTTTGCAGACAATCAGCTCTCAAATAGTTCCTATGACTCACATGCAAGTGCTCTAGAAAAGAGGAAGAAGGTCAGTGGGAAAATTAAAAAAGAATGTCCCATGGACCCCAGTGAAGTGAGGAGCTGAAGAAAGCTCCCTAAGCAACGATGGCATAGAAGGAATCTGTACAGAGTGATCCATATGCATCTTCTACCTGCTAAGATAAGTAAAACCAATGAATGGGCATATTGGGAACATCCAGAAGCAGTGCTGTGCCTAGGCACATTGGAGCCTGAAGGCAAAAGAAAACACTAATTACTGATCCTGTGTTTATTTTGATATTTTATTCATCATGAATGTTTGCATCAATTTTGATTTTTTAAAAAAATACTGCATTGAAATATTATTTGTCTCGATTGCTCAATGTTTGGTGCCCTTTAAACTTTACACCTGAAAAGTGCCTCATTTGCCTTACCCTGGTTTGCCTAGTTATCGTTGACTCTTTCCTTCATACCCCACCCTCAGTTCTTTTGGCTCTACTTTCCAAATATTTCCAGAATCTGATTACATCTTGCTACCTCCATTTCTACCACCCAGGTCCAAGCCATTGTCATCTCTTTCCTGGCGTTTTGGTTGCTATTCATGCATAACACATTACCCCCAAAATGTAGTAGTATCAAACAACAATCACATTATTTTGCTCACAATTTAGTGAATCACAACTTCAGGAAGGACTCAGCTGGGCAGTTCTCACTTGTAGTCTCTCATGCTGTTATAGCCAGATGTCAGCTAGGGCTATAGTCACCTGAAGGCTCAACTGGGCTTGCTGTCCAAGATGGCTTACTCATGAACCTAACAGTTGATGGTGGCTGTCAGCTGTGAGCTCAACTTAAGATGTTGACTGGGGTGCCTAACACATGGCCTCTCTAGCATGAAGATCTCAGTCAAACATCTTATGTGGTGGCCAACTTCCACCAGAGCAAGAATCCCAAGAGAATCAGGTGGAAAATTCATGACCTTTTACGACCTAACCTCAGAAGTTACATAACATCACTTTCACCAAACTGTTGGTTGATGCAGTCCCAAGATCACCCAGTTTCAAGAGCAAGGGCCCTAATAGTCTATCCATCACAAAGTAGCTAGGATTGTCCTTCTAAAATGAAAGTCAGATCATTTTACTCTTCTGCTCAAAACCTTGAATGGCTTCCCATCTCTCATGAATAAAATAATTAAAAATTCTTAGCATAGTCTACAAGACCCTATAAGATCGGCTGACCCCACACCACACTCATGTCCTACTGCTCCCCACCATTGCTCACTCCACTCCAACATTGTGGGTCTGCTTGCTGTTCCTCAAACAAGTCAAGAATATTTCTAGCTTTAGGTATTTGTATTCCCTCTTCTTTTGCCTGAAATACTCTTCACCAGATATTTTCTGGGCTCTGCCCCTCAATTCATTGACATCTCTACTCAAATGTCACCAAATGAAAGAGACCTTCCCTCACCACCTTACACAAAATATTATAAAACCCTACCCTATTGCTCTCCTTCCCCTTGCTGTGCTTGGTTTTTCTTCAGGACACTTTTACCGTCTGACATCCACTATAGCTACTTATTTATTTATTGTTTCCTCTGCTCCTCACAACCCCATTAAAATCTAAGCTCAGTGAGGGCAGAGACTTTATCTGTTCTGCCTCTGATGTATCCATGCCATCTAGAATTAGACATCTAGCATATAACAGATATTTTATATTTCTTAAATCAATGGTTGAAATAGTCATGATTACTCCTGAATGACATATACATTATCATTTTTACTGGTTATAGTCACACATTTTATGAATAAACTAAATGTATTTAATTAACGTTCCCTATACTTGGGTTCTTCTCAATATATCACTTGTACAACAATGAACATGCTTGTAGGTAAATCTCTTATAACTATGTATTTCTTTATGATAATTCCCTCAAGTAGAATTACTAAGTGAAAGAGTATCCATATTTTTAAGGCTTTTAATAGATACTACCCTCAAACAGACTACTGAAATTTACACTTCTATTATCAACATTATGATGGTGCTTTTTTCTACAATCCCAGATCAGCACTATTTCTTCATTTGTCTACTTTAGACACTGTCTATTGACTTTCTTGTATTTTGAGTGAGGATTTAATTCAGTTATATCACTTCCACATTCTCTTCTCACTACCATCACTACCATTTTTGGTTGTCCATTAATTTAGCTCCTCCTTCATATCTTTGAGTAGTATACTTAAACCCTTACTTCAGTTTCTACCAATTTTCTGCAATATCTTTTGGCACTTGATAAGTATTGTGACACTTCTATATTTTCCTCTACTTCTTCCTCCCCGTAACTTGTCAGCCGTTCCTTTATTTTTATATTGTCAAGACTGATAACATTTATATTATGTTCTTTAAGCATAAGAAAATATTCTAAAAGTAAAAACAAATCAATAAAATATTTATATAATAACACAGTTGTGAGAATACTGTTAATTGTAGAGCTGAGTAGTGTGGCATAATTATACAGTGTTTTCTTTTCTCTGGTTCCCAAAAGGAGATCCCAAAGAAGAATTTTACTAGTATCAGGTCAAATGGATGTGTTTTTCTTAAATTCAACAAATTGCTCAGTAATGCCACATTTTTGTTTGCCTCTGCGTCTCTCTTTAATTGAGAGGATAATAGGCTTTCTTTACCATACTCCTAATGTCTTCCAATTTACTCATTCTATATTTCCTTTGGAATCCACTATATTCATTTTAGAGCGTACTATATTTGTCTTAGAGCCCACTGAATTCTAATTTGGTTTATTTGCTTTCTATACTGCCAACAAGTGGTCACTGATATTTTACTGGATTTCTAGTCAGTTCCTGGCCATGGGATAGCACTCTTTCTTCGTTTTCAGCCTTATTTTTCTGGAGTGCATTCTTAAAAATTTTCCTTTCAGTATGAACATAAGTTTTCATTTTTGCTTGTGTGATGAATTTCATATCACTTATAAATGAATCTCATTTCATTTATAACTCATTAATAACTTAACTTGGTAAAGAGTTTTTGGCTCAGAATAATTTTTCCTCTGAACCGTTTTCTCCTCAACACTTAATATTGAAAAAATTTCAAACCTATGGATAATTTAAAGATAAAATTTTGATCAACACTAATTCAACTTTCGCCTAGATTCACCAATCCTGTATATTACCGCGTTTTCATTATTTGTCTGTTTTTTAAAACAAATTATTTGAAAATAACTTGAAGCACTCATGACATTCACATCAAAGAACTTCAGCCTGCATCTTTTTTTTAATTAAACATTTTTTTTAAAATTAAAGTTTATTGGGGTGACAATTGTTAGTAAAGTTGCATAGATTTCAGGTGTACAATTCTGTATTACATCATCTATAAATCCCATTGTGTGTTCACCACCTATAGTCAGTTCTCCTTCCATCACCATATATTTTTTCCCCTTTACCTTCATCTACCACCCACCTCCACCTTAACCCTCTGGTAACCACCAAACTATAGTCTGTGTCTATGAGTTTTTCTTTCTCATTTGTTTGTCTAGTTCTTTTGTTGTTTTTGGTTTATATACCACATATCAGTGAAATCATATGGTTCTCTGCTTTTTCTGTATGACAAATTTCGCTTAGCATTATAATCTCAAGATCCATCCATGTTGTCACAAATGGTCCTATCAGCCTGCATTTTTTAAGAGTAAGAACTTTCTTCCACAAAACCACAGTGCCATTAATAACATCTAGGATGATTAGCACTAATCAATAATATCATCAAGTATACAGTCCATATTTAAATTTTCTCAGTTGTTGCAATGTCTATAGATTTTTTATTTTCCAATCCAGAATCCAATCAGGTTTCTCACACAGTGTTTGGTCATTGTGTCCATTTATTCTCTTAAGCTTGAACAGTCCTCTTACTTTTTGGGTTTAGTTTTTGTTATGTTTTGTTTTATTTTTTACAACATTGACTTTTCTTAAGGATCCACACTAGTTGTTTTGTAAAATGTCTTACATCTGTATTTGCCTGATTGTTACCTCATGATTGGGCTCAAGTTAGAAATTTTTGGTAAGAATATCGCATGACTGAGATTGTGTACTTATTGCATCACATCAAAGGATATTTTATATTAGATTATTGATGATTGGTGATCTTAAGTTTGATCATCAGGTTAAGGTGATTATTACCAGACCTCTTAACTGTATAGGAATGTTTTTTCCTACATAATTAATAAAATAATTTATGAATTAATACTTGAAGAACATGCGAATAAACTGTTTACTAATAATATTTCACTCAAGTTTTTGTCATCTGCTAAGATCCTTGCTTGAATCCATTCTGCAAGTGGTTTTAAAAAACTAAATTTTCTATATTTACTATCTGATAGTTTTCTGTAAAGAATTTTTCTTTCTTAACTCCTTTCTCCCTATATTTTATTAACTTATTTATTTTGGCATAATACAATGAACTAACGTATATTTTTACTTTTTTATTAATTTCAGGTGCAAAGACAAAGTAATACTTAGATGTTTATAATTTATATCCCTCACACTGTGTGAACCCCCCTCCCCCCATCCACTATCCCTCTGACATCGCACAGAGCCATTACATTTCCACTGTCTCTATTCCTAATGCTGTACTCCACGTCTTGTAAGTATGTACATACATATATATATACATATACATATATATATATGTATATATATATATATATATATATATAAAATTATAGTGGGCATTCATTATTGTTCAGCTTCAGCTTCAGGTGTACAGTGCGATGATCAGGCATCTACATCATCCCTGAGGTGGTCTCCCAAATGGGACAAGTGTCCATCGGGTACCCTACAAAATCCTTACAACATTATTGATTGCATTCCCCAAATTAATTTTCACAACCCCGTGGCCATCTTGTGGTTACTGACTGTTTTCTAATCCCCTCACCTTCCCCCTTATCCCCACCCCCCTTCCCATCTAGCAACACTTAGTTTTTCCACTGTTTCTTCGAAACTGTTTCTGATTAGTTCATTCACTTATTCTTTTCTTTAGATTCCACATATATGTGAGATCATATGGTATTTGTCTTTCTCTGTCTGACTTATTTCACTTAACATAATGTTCTCTAGGTCCATCCATGTTGTTGCAAATGGTAAGATTTCTTTCTTCTTTATGGCTGCGTAGTACTCCATTGTATAAATGTACCACAGTTTCTTAATCCAGTCATCTACCGATGGGCATTTCGGTTGTTTCCAAGTCTTAGCTATTGTGTATAGTGCTGCAATAAACATAGGAGTGCATAAAGATTTCTGAATTGGAGTTTTGGATTTCTCCGGATAGATACCTAGGAGTGGAATTACTGGATCATAGGGTAGTTCCATTTTCCAGTCATCTACCGATGGACATTTCGGTGGTTTCCATGTCTTGCTTATTGTGTATAATGCTGCAATAAACATAGGGGTGCATAAAGACTTTTGGATTTCTTCAGATAGATACCTAGGAATGGAATTGCTGGATCACAAGGTAGTTCCATTTTCAGATTTTTGAGATACCTCCATACTGTTTTCCATAGTAGCTGCACCAATCTGCAATCCCACCAACAATGCACAAGCGTTCCCTTTTATCCACATCCACGCCAGCACTTGTTGTTTGTTGATTTATTGATGATAGCCATTTTGACTGGGATGAGGTGGTATCTCATTGTGGTTTTTATTTGCATTTCTCTGATGGTTAGTGAGGTTGAGCATTTCTTCATATTTCTGTTTGCCATCTGTATGTCCTTTTTAAAAAAATGTCTCTTCATGTCCTCCACCCATTTTTCAATAGGGTTGTTTATTTTTTTGGAGTTCAATTGAGTGAGTTTTTAATAAATTTCTGATATTAACCTCTTATCAGATATATCATTGGCAAATATCTTTTCCCATTCAGTAGGATCCCTTTTTGTTTTATTGATGGTTTCCTTTCCTGTGAAAAAACTTTTTAGTTTGATGTAATCCCACATGTTTATTTTTTCTCTTACTTCCCTTGCGCGAGGGTATACATCAGTAAAAATCTTACCCCGGGTTATGTCTGTGAAGTTTCTTCCTATATTTTCTTCTAGGAATGTTATGGTTTCAGATCTTACATTTAAGTCTTTAAGCCATTTTGAATTTATTTTTGTATATGGTGTAAGGAGGTGGTCCAGCTTCATTTTTTTGCATGTGTCTGTCCAGGTTTCCCAGCACCATTTATTGAATAGAATGTCTTTACACCACCGTACCTTCTTGCTTCCATTGTCATAGATTAAATGGCCATATAGGCATGGATTTGTTTCTGGACTCTCTACTCTGTTCCATTGATCTATGTGTCTGTTTTTATGCCAGTACCATGCTGTTTTGATTACTGTAGCCTTGTAGTATAATTTGAAGTCAGGTATTGTTATACCTCCAACTTTGTTCTTATTTCTCAAGATTGCTGAGGCTATACGGGGTCTTTTATGGTCCCATATATATTTTAGGATTATATGTTCTATTTCTGTGAAAAACGTCCTTGGCAGTTTGATAGGAATTGAGTTGAATATGTATATTGCCTTAGGCAGTATGGACATTTTAACTATATTAATTCTCCTATCCATGAACATGATATGTGTTTCCACCTATTTGTTTCTTCTTTCATTTCTTTCTTCAGTGTTTTATAATTTTCTGAGTACAGGTCTTTTACTTCTTTGGTTAAATTTATTCCCAGGTATTTTATAGTCTTTGGAGCAATTGTAAATGGGACAGTTTTTTTAATTTCTCCTTCTGATGTTTTACTATTGGTATATACAAATGCAACTGATTTCTGAATATTAATTTTGTATCCTGCTACTTTACTAAATTCATCTATCAGCTCTAATAGTTTCTTGGTAGAGTCTCTAGGGTTCTCTATATATAGTATCATATCATCTGCATATAATGACAATTTTACTTCCTCCTTACCGATTTGGAGGCCTTTTTTTTTCTCTTTCTTGTCTGATTGCTGTGGCTAGAACTTCCAGCACTATGTTGAATAGAAGTGGAGAAAGTGGGCAAACTTGCCTTGTTTCTGATCTTAAGGGGAATGGTTTTAGCTTTTCCCCATTGAGTATGATGTTAGCTGTGGGTTTGTCATATATGGCCTTTATTATGTTGAGATATGATCCCTCTTTTTCCCACTTTCTTAAGGGTTTTTATCATAAATGGCTGTTGGATTTTTTCAAATGCTTTTTCTGCATCTATCGATATGATCATGTGATTTTATTTTTCATTTTGTTAATGTGGTGTATCACACAAATTGATTTGCGGATGTTTAACCACACTTGCACACCAGGGATGAATCCCACTTAATCATGGTGTATGATCTTTTTAATATATTGCTGAATTCTGTTCGCTAATATTTTGTTGAGGATTTTTGCATCTATGTTCATTATAGATATCGTCCTATAGTTTTCTTTTTTTGTGGTGTCTTTGTCTGATTTTGGGATCAGGGTGATAGTGGCTTCGTAAAAAGTGTTTAGGAGTCTTCCCTCCTTCTGGATTTTTTGGAAGAGCTTGAGGAGAACAGGTAATAATTATTTTTTGAACGTTTTGTAAAATTCACCTTTAAAGTCATCTGGTCCAGGGCTTTTGTTTGTTGGGAGATTGTTGATTACTGATTCAATTTCCCTGGTGGTAATCAGTCTATACAGGTTTTCTGTTTCTTCTTGAGTTAGCCTTGGAAGGTTATACGCCTCTAGAAATTTGTCCATTTCTTCCAGATTGTCAAATTTGTTGGCATATAGTTGCTCATAGTAATTTCTTTATTTTTTTTTGTATTTCTGTGGTGTCTGTTGTCACTTCTCCTCTTTCATTTCTGATTTTATTAACTTGGGTCCTGTCTCTTTTTTAATGAGTCTGGCTAAAGGTTTGTCAATTTTGTTTATCTTCTCTAAGAACCAACTCTTGGATTCATTGATCGTTTGTATTGTTTTTCTGGTTTCTATTTCATATATGTCTGCTCTGATCATTATTATCTCTTTCCTTGTACTCCCTTTGGGCTTTTTTGCTGTTCTTTTTCCAGATCCCTTAAGTGTGAAGATAAACAGTTGATTAGTGATGTTTCTTGTTTCTTTAGGTAGGCCTGCAATGCTATGAATTTCCCTCTTAGGACTGCTTACGCAGCATCCCATAGATTTTCGGTCATCGTGTTTTCATTTTCGTTTGTTTCTAGTATCTTTTGATTTCTTCCTTGATCTCCTGGTTGACCCATTCATTATTTAGTAACATGTTATTCAGACTCTATTAATTGGTGTGTGCTCCAGTTTTTTTCCTGTAGTTCATTTCTAATTTCATAGCACTGTGGTCAGAGAAGATAATTGGTATGATTTCAATTTTCTTAAATTTATCAAGACTTGTTTCATGGTCTAACATATGGTCTGTCTTGGAAAATGTTCCATGTGCGCTTCAGAAGAACATGTATTCTGCAGCTTTGGGGTGAAATGCTCTGAAAATATCGATTAAATCCAAGTGGTCCAATGTGTCATTTAAGGCTGTTGTTTCCATATTGATTTTCTGTCTGGAAGACCTGTCCCTTGTTGTCACAGGTGTGTTGAAGTCCCCTACTACGATACTGTTACTGTTGATCTCTGTCTTTATGTCAGTCAATATCTGTTTTATATATTTAGGTGCTCCTATGTTGGGTGCATAGATGTTTACTAGGGTTATGTCCTCTTGTTGGATCGATCCCTTTATTATTACATAGTGCCCATCTTTGTCTTTTAATATGTTCTTCATTTTAAAGTCTATTTTGTCAGATATAAGTATTGCAACTCCAGCTTTTTTCTCATTTCCATTTACATGAAATATCTTACTCCAACCCTTCACTTTCAGCCTGTGTGTGTCTTTTGATCTGAGGTGAGTCTCTTGTATACAGCATATACAAGGGTCTTGCTTTCTTATCCACTCAGCCACCCTATGTCTCTTAATTGGAGCATTTATTCTGTTCACATTTAAAGTCATTACTGATAGGTAAGTAGTTATTGCCATTTTTAAATTTGTAGTTAGATTGTTTTCATCTTTCTTCTATTTACAGAACTCCTTTTAGTATTTCTTGCAATGCTGGCTTGGTGGTAATAAATTCCTTTAGCTTATTCTTTTCTGGGAAGCTCTTTATGTCTCCATCAACTTTAAATGATAGCCTTGCTGGATAAAGCAATCTAGGTTGTAGGCCTTTGTTTTCCATCACTTTGAGTATCTCCTGCCACTCCCTCCTGGCCTTCAGTGTTTCTGTAGAAAAGTCATTTGATAGTCTTATAGGAGTTCCCTTGTATGTAACCCTCTGTCTTTCTCTTGCTGCTTTTAGGATTCTCTCTTTGTCTTTAAGCTTTGCCATTTTAACTATAATGTGTCTTGGTGTGGACCTCTTTGGGTTTATCCTGGTTGGAACTCTCTGTACTTCCTGGGCTTGCATGTTGGTTTCCTTCATCAGGTTAGGGAAGTTTTCGGACATTATTACCTCAAATATGTTCTCAATCCCTTGCTTTCTCTCTTCACCTTCTGGTATTCCTATAATGCGCATGTTGTTGCACTTGATTTTATCCCAGAGGTCTCTTAAACCATCTTCATTGTTTTTTATTCTTTTTTCTTTCTGTTGTTCTGTTTGGGTGATCTCTGCTACCTTGTCTTCTAAGTCGCTGATTCGATCCTCTGCTTCATCTAACCTGCTGGTAATTCCTTCAAGTGAGTTCTTTATTTTGGTAATTGTGTTCTTTAGTTCTAACTGGTTGTTCGCTATGATTTCTACATCCTTCTTTATGTCGTCTGTAAGCTCCTTAAACATTCTTATCATCAGTGTTCTGAACTCTGTCTCTGATAGGTTGGTTACCTCTGTTTCATTTGGTTCCATTTCTGGAGGTTTCTTCTGTTCTTTTATTTGGGACATGTTTCTTTGTTTCCCCATTCTGGCTGACTCTCTGTGTTTGCTTCGATGTATTAGGTAGATTCCCTAGAGTTCTTAGTTCTTGCTGGGTTATCTTATGTAGTATGTGTCCTTTATATTTGACTGCACTACTGTGTTCTTCTCCTCTGCGTGTGCTCCAAAGGTGACTCTTGCGTTGTGTATATTGTCCTGTTAAAGAAGATCTTTAATTGCTTTTTGCTTGTGAGTAGGTGGGGTTAACTCCTAGGCTGACTCGTTGTGAGACTTGGCTCTACCCACCGCAGCGTGTTCTGCTGCGTGTGGGTTGACCACTTAAATGTGGTATGGCTTGTATGGACTCTTGTGCCTGTAGAGAATTCCCTTTGGGTGTGTCACTTGTAGGTCAAACCGGTAGTACTCTTGTTTGGTCTGGAGTTAGCCTCTGGGTATGTTGAATCTTGTGCCTCTTAAGCTGGGCCCTGGTATGGCAATTCCAGAACAAAGCAAATCTCCAAGCACAACAACAACAACAACAAAGAAAAAATGAAATACATTCACATTTAAAAACAATCGACAACCCCCACTAAACACAGGCAAAGATATCAAAGATATAAAGACAAAACAAAACTAAACAAAACAACAAGCAGTGCCAGTCTTGGCTTAAGCCCACCAAGTAATCTCCAGGTTGTCCTCAGCTGTACCAAAGAGTCCTCTGCGTATTGTGCAGGCAGAGCCAGTCACCTGGTGCCAGAGTGACGTTGGGACTGCAGATTTAGATGCGTGGGGCTGAGGGGTCTGGATGGTAATTTCTACAAAGTCAGTGCAGTTTCTGCCATTTCCTGCACATATGCGCACTGAGAGTAGCACCACCAGCCCTGTGTCCAGTTCTCCTGAGTCTTAGGGCACTTCTTCCGTGTACACACACGGAAGAATTGTGTGTGTGTGTGTGTGTGTGTGTGTGTGTGGCGGGCGGGAGATTTCTGAGCTGTTGAAAGCCCAGAGCTGCATCTGCCGCTTACCGCTGATCGCAGGGAGTGCCTCCGCAGTTGTAATTGTCCTGCCCTAGGCAGGCCAGAAAAAGTGGTGGCTGGGGGTGGAGGAGTCTCTTCTCTCCTAGCCCAGCCAAAATCACACACTTCCCAGTCTCTTCCTTGGGTCAGAGCTGTACGCCAGTCTTCCCAGAGCCTGAGCACTAAGGCTCCTCTGTAATCTGACAGTACTCCTCAGTTCAGGGGCCAGTTTAAATCTCTGGAAGGGCAGGGGTAGGATTGGAAGAGTGGGGGGAGGAGCCCAGGTATGGAGTTTGTGTCCTTTGTCTGGCCTAGGGCCCAACTGGAGGTCTCAGCTGAGGTTATTGCCTCAAATGCTGGATATGCTGTCCCCTCGGCTGGAGAGATCAGCGGTGGGACACAGGGAAAGAGCCCGCGTCCTGGCTTTTGTGTTCTCTGTTCCATCCTGGGATCCCCTGCGTCTCTGCAGCAGTGGATGCCAGCCGCGTCTCCATAGCCGCAGTTGCGGGCCGCATCTCCACTCTGCTCATTTCCCTCTTCCCCTACTCGCCCAATTTGCCCACCTTCAAGTAATCCTTACAGGAGTCTCTTAGCTGTTCTGCGTGATGAGCAGAGAGTCCCTTGATGGGTTATAGATGTCCCGTTTGTGATAAGATCCAGAGGAGAACTCAAAAAGTGCTCCCCACTGCCGCCATTACTATGACGTCACTTGATTTTTTTTTTTTTAATCCCTGGGCTCAGGCAGAGGGATAGTTACTCCGTAGGCATTGGAGGTGTACAAGGGACAGACTGAGGTGTGTGGCTTTGTGGCAGAGCTGGAAAACAGTCACCATTTTCCCTGTGTGGGTTCTCTTCCCCTGCAGCCAGCCCTAATGTATTTTTATTAATGTTTTATTAATTATTATCATAATTCTTTTTAATGCTCAAATTATTCCAATTTTATTAGCCAAATTACTTATGGCAAAAAAAAAAAAAAGTACCCTCTGATTGGTAAATAGCATCTAGACTGGTTGAAACTATAAATCAATTATAAATACTTGATGCAAATGCCATAATTTTGGGCTGCCCTAAGTGTGGTGACTGTTACAATTGGGTATGTCTCGTATGAGGGACCATGGAAACTATGCCTGTGGAACAATTACAAAAGTTGTTGGCTCCTATGGGGCATAAGGCTGCTACTCCCAGCTAGGTTCCACACTTGTCTGATGTAAAATTTGTTCCCTTGTACCTGAACTACCATTTGGGGAAACAAAGAGAATGTCTGAAGTACTGCTATTTGTACTGCTCTCCGATCAGCTGCGGTAAGGACGTACATGGAAGATAAACACTGCCCTGCTGGCAGGCTGTATCTCTCTGAGCAGACTGATGCTAAATGTGGCCCATGGAGGTTTTGTGAGTCTGAAGGTTTACTTGAACCCACAAAGACCCCTAATGGGAACTGTACTATTTTAAAAAGAACACTCAGAGAAATCTCACTCCCATCTCTATGCATAGCATCCCATTCTCACACATTTCCCCATATTTTTCTTATATAAATTTACAAACACACACACATAAAGGTTTTATATATCTAATATATATATATTAGATATATAAAATATATCTAATGTATATAAAATATATATAATATATAATATATATATATATTATATGTATAATAATCTTTATGTGTGTGTGTTTGTAAATTTATATATATATATATATAGATATAGATATAGATATATACCTTGATTTTATCTTTCATACCTTGTTTTTGTCACTTATATTCTGGAAATAACTCATATCAGTTCATAAAGATCATCTTTATTTTTTTAAATTAAAGTTTATTGGGTTGACAATTGTTGGTAAAGTTACATAGATTTCAGGTGTACAATTCTGTAATACATCATCTATATATCACATTGTGTGTTCACCACCCAGAGTCAGTTCTCCTTCCATCACCATATATTTGATCCCATTTACCCTCATCTACCACCCCTCTCCCCCCTTACCCTCTGGTTACTACTAAACTATTGTCTACGTCTATCAGTTTTTGTTTGTTTGTTTGTTTGTCTTGTTCCTTTTTTGCTTTCAGTTTTACATCCCCCATGTCAGTGAAATCATATGGTTCTTGACTTTTTGTCTGACTTATTTCATTTAACATAATAATCTTCTGCACAGCAAAAGAAACCATCAACAAAATGAAGAGGCAATCAACTGAATCGGAGATTTTTGCAAACAATGCCTCTGATAAGGGGCTAATATCCAAGATATATAAGGCAGTCATACAACTCAACAACAGAAAAACAAACAATCCAATTAAAAAATGGGCAGAGGACCTGAGTAGACATTTCTTCAAAGAGGCCATGTAGATGGCCAATAGACATATGAAAAGATGCTCAACATCACTAATCATCAGAAATGCAAATAAAAACCACAATGAGATATCACCTCACCCCAGTCAGAATGGCTATAATCAACAAGACAAATAAGAACAAGTGTTGGAGAGGCTGTGGTGAAAAAGGAACCCTCATACACTGTTGGTGGGAATACAGATTGGTGCAGTTGCTATGGAAGGCAGTGTGGAGGTTCCTCAAAATATTAAGAATAAAATTACCATATGACCCAGCAATCCCTCTCCTAGGTATCTACCCAAAAAATCTGAAAACATTTATCCATAAAGATGCATGTGCTCCAATGTTCATTGCAGCTTTCTTTACAGTGGCCAAGACATGTAAACAATCAAAGTGTCCTTTGATAGATGATTGGGTAAAGAAGATGTAATATATATACACAATGGAATACTACTCATTCTTTTTTAATAGCTGCATAGTATTTCATTGTGTAGTCACATCAATGTTTATGCAACCAGTTTCCTATGGATGGGCATGTAAATTGCTTTGAATATTTTGCTATTAAAAATAATTCTGCAATAAATAACATTGTACATGTGTTTTTCCTGTTTTTGGGAGTGTGTTATTAGGGTGATTTCCTTAAAGTAGGACTGCTGGGTCAATGCATAAGTGATTTTGTTAGATATTACCAATTTCCTCTATACAGGAGTTGTAGCATTCTGCACTTGAGCTAGCAGTATATGAGAGTACGATACACGTCTGCCAAGTAGAGCATTTCAAAAACAGTTCATGTCCCCAGAAAATGCATAAAGCTAGGTTTCTGTGAAACAGAATTAGGAAGTCACAGGAGAAAATACACTGAGACATTCACAGAGTAAATGAAAAGTGAGTTGGATGAAATAAGGATTTAAAGTTCAAAAATAAAAAATAAAAAAACTAAACTGAAGTGGCACAGTCAAAATCTGCAGTAGAAGCAGTAAAGAAAAGAATTAGAACTGCAAACAATTAAATCAGTAATATGAAGGCTAAATTTAATTACCTCTCTCAGAATTCAGAAGAAAAGGACAAAGATGATACAGGACATAGAATAATGTTCTAATAACATAATTATAGGTTTTTCTCAAGAAGAAACCATTTACGACAGACACAATAATACAAGTTAGAGTACAAGAAAACTGTCTTAGCATGGGAATTAATAAAAACACAAAATTAAAAATCCACAAATCAAAAGAGTTTATGCATACATGCATGCCTGAGTGTGAGTGTGCACTTACACATAGACTCAGATTATCCACACAAAAGTGGTTTAATTTCAGGGACAAATAAAACAATTTACTGTAAGTATTCTGGAAATAAAGACATCTTTTTTAAAAGATGTTAAATGAAACTGTCAAATATAAATTTTCTAAATTGATGTTTAGGAATAATTATCTTCCCAATTAAATTAACCAAGACAGTTTTTAATTTATAAAATGATTCTAAAATTCATTTAAATATATAAGATTATATTAATGGAAATAATATATTAGAATATCATAAATTATTTGTCAATACGAGTATTGAGAAGAGACTAATCCTTCCATCTGGTAAAGTCTACTATAAAGCAACAATAAGTAAATCAATGTGGCATTGATGACAAAGTGGAAAGAATAAGCAGGTCACTAGTCTGAGGGTACTGCACAATTACAATTACTTATGCACAGAAGAGACAGTCCAAAATCAGATCTCAATATTTATGTTATATGAGGAAAATAAATCTGTGGAGAATGGAAGGATTTTTCGATAGACAGTTTTGTTATGATTAGTTAACTATTTGGGTTTGTGTGCAGGTGTCTATTTAGATCCTCACCCTACAGAAAACATAACAAAATACATATGAGTAAATTTGGATTAAATAATTAAATTTAAAAATATTAAACCATAAAAAAACTTAAGAAGACAGATTTTATTCTTCCAGTCTCTAAGTTTAAAACAATGGAAGAAATCACTAAAGAATAGGTATAAGCACATAAACTTATAATTTCTGTATATCTAAAATGCCATAAATAATGCTAAAATATAATTGGAATAAATTATTTGCAGTAAAAATACCAAACAAGGGATTAATATCTTATTATTAAAGCACTTACAGAAATCAACAACAGAAAGGCATAAACTGGTCATTCACAATGGAAGAAAATGAAACGGCTAATAAATATATGAGAAAAGTGTTTCATTTGTAATCAAGGAAATGCTGATTAGAATAGCAATGCCATACTTATTTTTCACCTTTCAAGTTAAGAAAGGTGAAAAAGTTAATTTGCTTAATGCTGGAGTGGGAGCAGTAAGAACACACCCATTCTTAGACACCGCTAATGAGGTATAAATTTGTATGATCGCTTGGGCAAGTACTCTAATTTGGTAATTTTGAAGAGCTTCAAAAATTTTCCTACTTTTTTCACCCCATAATTCTATTTTTAGGATTCTATCACAAGGGAATTCTAAGAAATATGTATAATATTTTATGCACGAAAATGTTCAACCCTATGTTATGTGTTATACTAAAAAATGGAAAGTATTAAATGCTTAATGTTAGAGGATACTGGTTAAGTAAATTACAGTCTATGACATGAATATAATGTAGTCATGTGAGTGTGTATTGTGTAACTAAGTATTTTATATTTATTTGCTCATTGAACTCTCACTACAATGGTACTGGATATCTTGCCCTGGCCTTTCCAGGCACACCCACCACTCCTCTAGCCTGTTCTGTCCACTGAAGATTGATTTGTATGGACTGCATCAACAGGCTCCCTTGCCTTCTGGCTTCTGGTTGAGGTAGGTCAATGGAGAGGACCAGCAGATTGGAGAGAGGGAAGAGAAGGAAGTTTGGTATTTATTTGTCCTGGCTCCCTCTCTGTGGGTTTCCTGTGGGCTGATTGCCTCTCTGAACTGAAGGCCCCAGCTTGTGTCAGGCAGCCTTTTCCAAAAAAACCTTTGTCGCCAGGTTCTGATTACTGCTCTCTCCCCTACAGTGTTGCTTTCCTACTGTCACTAGTCTGGAGGGACTGCATAATTACAATTCCTTATAGTTTCTCTCCATCTTGCCCACATCTTTTAAAATACTTTCTTTATGATAACTCTCTTCAAATGATCTAAAGTTTGTTGTTTCCTGCAGGAACCCTTACAACAACTTATGAGATTCTACAGTTGAGGAGACAGTCACAGAGAAGTTAAATAATTTGCCTCAGGTCACACAAGAGAGGAAATAATACTTGTAGGATATGTCACAATTACTTCTTTATTTATCTATTTTAAAATAACATTGTTTTTATTACAAAAGACATGCAAAATATACTATACAAGCAAGTAAAATGAAGAAAGTACTCATATTTCTACCCATCTATTGCATCCATTATTTATTTAATAAGATTCCCACATTTTTATCTCCATTCAAAGTCCTGCTTTGAGCCTCAGGCTTTATGTTCAACTGCCTATTCTATAACCTTCATCGGGATGTCTCAAAGGCCCTTGAAACTCAACATGTCCAGAACCATGCTCATGGTCTTCCAAATCCTAGCCACAACTAAATCGTATTAATTTTACATGTAAATGTCTTTAATATGTCCACATCTCTCTAGCTCCACTGCTGCCACTCACCTTAGTCCAAGACACCATCACCTCTTTCTTTGACAAATTCCAAACTTTGGTTTCTCTGTATCTATCTACTCTTGTCCCCTTCAACTCATTATTCATACAGCAGGCAGATAGACCTTTTCTAAATGCAATCTAGTCATATTGCTTCTTGCTTAAAATCTTGCAGTGGCTTCCATTGCTTTAGACCACAGACTGAGGATCTTTCTTTGGCCCAGTTGACCTCAGCTGCTTTGTCTTTGTCTCTGGCTTCTCCCATTGCTACAGCTCTACTGGCTGGCTTTCAGCCACTCCAATGAACTATCTATCACCTGGCCTTTGCCCACGATGTTCCTTTTTTCTGGAACATTTTTACACTGTCCCTCCCAAAGTTAACTTCCAGAATGGTCAGGACACCCTAACACTTTCTTATCACTGTAGACGTTTCCAATATATAATTGATCAGAGTTTGGATTGGCAATCAAGTATGTGGTTGTCTATTTCCTTTACTAGCTCCTCTAGTGATTGTATGATCAGTGAAGATCTCCAACTGTCTTATGTCACCTGTATATCCTCAGTGCTTTGCTCTGTGCCTAGCACATTGTATGAAATAAAATATTTGAATGAAAAGAAATGAAAACAACAGGAATAAGGAGAAATTTGGACAGGATCATATTTGAAAGGGCTGAATTCTTTATATCTATTATTTCCTCTTGCTTCACTTCAAAGTCTAACAAGATAAAAAATGATACGTTTAGTCATAAGTGTCAACTACTTTTCTAGAAAGTAAAAGCTATTAAAACTGGATAAAGAAAAGACTAAATCTATATTTCCTTAGTTTCTTCAACAAGATGTTGTTTGATACAGAATGGGGTGAGGGGTAGTCCGGAGAAATGTTTATAGGTGGGAAGGGATGCAAGTTAAGTTTCTAGAGTTCTCATTATTTACTTTGAATTCGTGTCATAATTATATCTATTTTTGAGTGTTTAGTGATGACAAATTCAGCTCTAGGAGGATAAGGTGGAAATTTAAGGGATAAAACTAGCAAGAGGCTGGCTGCACAGTAAAATATATGCACTAGATATCTCTCTTTTCAGTAGGATGGGGAACCATGTGTTTTGTTTTGTTTCTGCACCTTAGCCATCCCGTGACTTTCGCTTTTAAATTGCAGGTCCCACATTAATCTGTGATAGCTGAGTTCTCAATTTTCTCGCGTACTTGTTTCGATTTTGGTTAAGCACCTCAGCTTGAAAAACCCCATACAAAACCAGTAACTGCCGTCTCCCCCAAGTGACAGTTACAACCTCACCCCGCCCCTTCCCTAGGGAGGACGCGCGGCTGCGCAGACCTCACCCGGCCCTTGTGACGTCACAAACCAGCCAAACCAAGTCGGTGGCGGTCCTGCGACCCTGCGAGTCCGGTTCGCTTCCTTCAAGTACCCGCTTCCTTAAGCCCACCCCGGTCTAGTCTCCTTTTAGTTAAAGCGTAAGAATAAAATTGAAGTCCCCAAACAGCCACGCCCACATTCTCGCCCGGCCACCACCACATTCTCGCCAGGCCACCGCCATCCCCCCACCCCACCCCCTCGTGGCTTCGCCCGTCCCCATGGCAACAGGGGTTGCGAAAGCGGCTCACAAGCGCCCGGCAGGCAGACGGGGAAGACGGAGCCGGGCCTCAACAGCGCCGGGTCTCCCCGCCCCTGAGTGGGCCAGCCTCCCGGGGCGGGCCTTCGAGAGTGCGAATCTAGGATAGCCAGGCCCCAAAAGCCGGGGCCTAGGAGGAGGAGCTGAGGAGAGCAGAAAGTCACCTCCAACCCCGCCCCGCGCACTCCTAAACTATGAGTGCTGCCTCCTTGGGCAGCGGCAGCAGCCGCGGCGGTGGCAGCGGGAGTGGGCGAGAGACAGAGCAAGCGCCTGAAGCTGGGGCCTCCGCAGCCCAGATCCCGGACCCAGCCTCCACCTTGGGCGCGGCTCGGTCCTCTGTGTCCGGGTCGAACATCCATTCTGAGTCGCGGACCACCTCTCATCTGTTTTCCAGCCACCAGGTGAACATTTCCACACCCGATGCAGCTGACTTCTGGAACAACAGCGCGCCCTCCCAACTCAGTTCCAGTCCTGATCCGAGAATTGACATCGACTACGACATTGGCTTCTGGGGCTTTGCCGCCTACGGTCTGACCGACTGGATACCGGAGGCTGCCACCCAGTCGAGCACCTCCGAGGGAGCCGCCCCCAAGTCCAACCTGGACACCGACAACCCCCGGGTATCAGTACCAGAACCTTCTACATCCAATAACACCCTCCCAGAGTCGGTACAAGGATCCATCCAGCCTTTGATGCCCGGCTTCCTCAGAGTATCGGTACCACCAACACCTCTTACACCCAGTAACACTCCGGATCTGCCAGTACATGGGTTCGCCCCGCCCTCAGTGCCCAGCTCCTCTAGGGGTTCGTTCCAAGTACTTCCTACACCAAATGACACCCGCCAGGTGTCATTAGAAGGGTCCACCCAGCTCCCAACGACCAGCTCCCCCTGGGTACCTATACGAAGATCTGTCCCGCTCTCCAATTCCTCCCTATCATCGGTTTCCGGGCACCCCCGGTCCTCAGCGTTCAGCTCCTCCCGGAGTTCAGTACAAGAATCTGTCACGCTCTGGAGCTCCCCACGAGTGCCGGTACAGGGGTCCCCCCTGACCTCAGTGCGCAGCTCCCCCCAGAGTTCAGTACAAGAATCTGTCACGTTCTCAGACTCCTCCCTAGAGTCAATACAGGGGTCCCCTCCACCCTCAGTGCTCAGCTCCCAGAGTGCGGTACAAGGATCTGTCACGTTCTACGGCTCTTCCCAAGGGTCGGTACAAGAGTCCGCCCCGCCCTCAGTGCCCAACTCCCTCCCGGGTTCGGTACAAAGACCTCTTATGCGTACAAACTCCTCCCAAGTGTTGTTGGCACAAGGGTCCACCCAGCCCTCAGTGCCAGGTACCCTTCGAATATTGGTGGAAGGATCAACTCCGCCCCCGGACTCCCCCAGAGTATCAATACAAGGGTCCGCTCCGCCCTCAATGCCGGGCTCCGCCCGGCTATGGGTAGAAAAGTCGGCTCCTCCCCCGGGCTCCCCTCAAGAGTCGGTAGAAGAGTCCACCTCGCCCTTGGCCAGCCTCTCTCCTTTACTCACCCCGGGAGAGATTGTCAACCAGAGCATGGCGAGTCGGGAGAAGGCGAGTGTCGAGGGCCACATGTTCGACGTAGTCGTGATAGGAGGCGGCATCTCAGGTTAGTGTAAACCTTAGCGATAGCCTCAGGGCCTCTGAGGGCTCCTGCTGGCCCCGGGGTGGGGGATTTGCAGCAGCGCCGTGGCGTTTGGGGGTGGTCTATCTCCTGCATTGGAGAGTTCAGCAGTGGCCGGCCCTGCCGGGCAAGGCGGCAATGGGGGTTGGGCCAGCTTTGCTGGATGTGTGAACTGGGAAAGGCAGGAACAATAATCTATTACTACTACTAAATGTTGACATTTAATTAGCTGTTGCTGTGCAGTTATATTTAGCACTTGATGTTGATTTTCTCAATCCTCAGCAGTCCTGTGAGGTGGGTAATATATTCACCCCCATTTTTCAAAACCAAGAAACTGAGGTCTGGAGAGTTTCAGGTCAAATCACCTAGCGGGGAAGTGGCTAAATGATTTTCTCCCATTTATGACTCTCACTTCTAATTTCTGAGATGGCTGCTTTGCCTCACTAATTTCAAGTCCTCATGCCCTAAACTGGCAAAGGACATCAGTACGCGGATTTTTGTAATATTGAGGTAGTAATAGTGTTATTCCAGTCCTGCTCTTTTTAAAAGCACTTTTCCTTAGAAAATTTGGTAAGTGATGAGGAAGGAGGAAGAATCTAAGGAAAACGTTAAAATATATGGTGACAGATGGAAACTAGACTTTTGGTGGTGAGCATGCTATAATGTATACAGATATCAAATTATAATGTTGTATACCTGTAACTTATATAATGTTATTAACCTATGTTACCTGAATTTA
This sequence comes from Rhinolophus ferrumequinum, assembly GCF_004115265.2. Classification (NCBI taxonomy): domain Eukaryota; kingdom Metazoa; phylum Chordata; class Mammalia; order Chiroptera; family Rhinolophidae; genus Rhinolophus; species Rhinolophus ferrumequinum. The sequence continues at coordinate 89,991,532 of NC_046284.1, read as the reverse complement.
AAAGAAAAAAACAATAGAAAAAGAAAAAGAGAGAGGGGTGGGCTCTTAGTTTTAACCTATTCCCACTGTTTTTTAAGAACTTGCAGGGAGGTATAAGACATTTATTGCTCAAAGGGAATCCCTTTGTGAAGCAGGGGGCAAGTGCAGCTCAGCAAATACCCTGTCATGGCCTTTAATAAGAACTCCCACCCCCTGAATCTTGTCCTGTGTTGAGCAAGCTGGTGAGGCTGGGTTCCCCAGGTCTTGGCTGGGGTTTGTAGCTGACCAATGGAGTGTGCATGAGGCTTTTCAGTATCTTCCTGGAAACCTCATCATGACTGATATATTAAATTGTCACTTATGTTGTCATAACTGGTAAAAATGTTTAAAATTTACGAATTGTGTTTCAGCCCTAGCTAGAATCCCACACTAATCTGTCCATGACCAAGGACGGTGTTAATTTCTGAAGTGTACCTGCAGGATCTGATTTAGAAAAGGGGAGAAAGAAGGTGGAAGGGAGTAAGTAGGGTGGCCCCACAGTAGCCATTTAGGAGACTGCATATGCTTACAAATTAATTTTGGGTGAAGATAGCTTTTTACTTGACCTGTTGAGAATAAACAGTCTTAATTGTCAGGGAAGTGACTGGCATAAGCTGTTGCTTTGACAACTCCAGCCAGTGCCAGCAAAAACATGCATGTATGTTGGAGCATCAGAGGAAAGCAGAGCCTGGTGGAGAGTAAGAAAAAGAAGTATTTCCCTTGTTTACATTCAATCATTCATTCATTCAACAAACACTTGTTGAGTGCCTGCAATGAAGTGGATTGGTGTTTCCAAAAACCTAGAAGCAATACGTTTCTGGATCACTGGAAAATAAATACGATATGTGTTGTGTAAATTGATTTGGAGTTCTGCCTCCTATCTCCATACCATCCATATTTTACAATTCAGGGTTCTTTCTGGGATTTTATTCTTGTCTTTTTCTTGTTCTGTGTGCCACTATTTCTTCAGGATAGTTTTGTCTTTAATTTTTCCTTGCCTGATTACCTGCTCTTTCTCCCTTTCCACACTTTACTACAAATTCTTGGTGGTGAGCAGAGGTGGATGGTCCTTATGCTTTTTGGTCCCTCTCTCAGTTTTAAAGGCTTCTGGATGTTTCAGTCCCTTTTGGTTCTCATTCTAACTAAATAACCAGTGCCATACTGAATCTTGTACCTGTAATTTTGCATTGTGTTTTCTTAAAGGGGGCACCCAAATTCTATAAGCTTCAGGCCCCTCAAAACCTGGATCTGTCCATGGTTGCTGTTATTTATTAATTTGTTGATTTCCATTTGGGGGAAGTAAAGGGCATTTCTTGCACAGGAGTTGACACTCCTATTCCAGAAGCCAGCTTCTAGTCCATCAGTGACAGTGGAAAAGGCACTGGGCTTCCTCTGATATCGTCTTTATCAGTCAGATTTGAGTGATTTTAACACCAAAACTGACCAGAAACATTGCCTTATGGGGATGGTGCCTTCCCAGATGGTCACAGATGCAAGTCTGACTCTGGATAAACCCTGCACACAGACTGGGTGTTTCATGAGCAGATGAGAGGCATTACTTCCCAAGGATTCTTGAGAACTCAGGAAAACATCATCTTTGTCTGTGTTTAGCAGTATCCCATGAGTTACTTAATAGTCCCTATATCAGTTTTAAATGGTTTTGGATGTTTCTTATAAATTTTGTTAGGACTTGCACATTTTAATATGTTCCCCACAAACTTACATGGCCAATACTTAGCATCTGCTGTATTATTCCTGTTATATAACAAACTAGTTCACAGAAGAGTACGAATTCTAAACAACATTCCTCAAAATTAGTTCCATATTAACAAAATTATCTTTCATTTTGTATAAGTATTTTTGACTGCACAAAGAATACAAACATCTTAATGTATTTCTCTTTTGTCATTAAGATACATAAAATAGTATAGCTTGCAGTCACAAAATCCCTTTTTCTGTTCACTGACTAATTAAATAATTCTATATACTGCATGTCAGTAGTTGAGAGGAGAAAAAACCCCGTTCATTTGTAAGTAATATAATGGTGTCTTTTACATGCTCTGGCCCTTATCCATCATCCATCATCTATCATCATCAAGTCCTTTTTGAAACTCTTTTCATGTTTTCTGTAACACTATTGGATCCTGAATTTTTATCACACACAGCTTGCTCCTTTTCTATTCCTTTCATCGTGCCCATATTCTTGTGAACTTCTAGTTTTGAAATGGCCTTGAGGTTCAGCTGTTCATCACTTTTGTGCTCTTACGCATTCTCTCCCTCTCTCATTATTAATTTCAGAATTTCTGAGTTGACTCTCTTTAGGGAGAGAGAAACAAAGCCTACCTCCAGGGGACACTGCATATTTCAGATTCTTTGGGCCAGAGGGATTTTTAAATGGCAGTCTAGTCCAATCACCTAAGATTTTAATCCTCTCCATAGCATCTCCTTAGTGATTATCTGGCTATAGCTTTGAACACATCTAGGGAAGGGCAATGCTCTATCCCTCAAAGCAGCTCATTATGAGCAGAGGTGGCTCTGGTGCTTGGACTCAATCAAGCATTTTGGGGGCCTCTACCATATGCCAAGTACTGTCTAGATCATGGGAAAAGAGGCCCTGTCTTCTTGCAAGAAGCAATCAAGTGGGAAAATAATTGATATTAATACAATGAGAGAAATATTAATTTATGAATATGAGTAAAGTGCTGGGACCTTGAGAAGTAAGTAGGGCTTTAACAGGTAAGTAGGACTTTAAGAGGATATAAAAAAGACATATCAAACAGGAGAGAATGTAGGAGCACAGATACAGAGTCATGAGGCTGTGAGCCATACATGAGCAGTGTTTCATTGAAGCCAATGGCAAGAGTTCCAGGGAAGGAAAATAGTTGCCTACTGTGTCTCTAGGGATCCTGGTAGCCATTGAGGTGAGTCCAGTGTGCCACATCTGCCCATGGTTTTTGTGCCTGGGTGAGCTGTGAATGGTTAGCAAGTGCACAGTGAAAACACTTTAGCCATGACGCTAGACAGTCCCTGCTGATTAGAGAGTTTTATCATGTTTTCTTGAAATTAAGTTCCAAGTGTTATGTAGAAAGAGATATTTCCAAATAGTGTCTAAGCAGTACAGAACTCCCCTATAGTTTTATCCACGTGCTGAGCTCCACTAAAAGAAATGAGAGCATGAGCAGCCTTGAACTCGGTGCTGTATAAAATCAGCAGGGTTTGAATCTGTCATGAGACACAAAAGCCATTTTGCAAGAAGATTGACTAATAATGTTTTGAATTTCGACAATTGGGTCCACAACATACCACAATTTCCGTTTTTGTTAAAATACTTCACTCTGAGGAATCATTTCTGCTAAGAGCATTTTAACCCAGTATTTGGCAGCACATACTTGTGGTTTTGTAGTGATTAAGAAATGCTTACATTAAAAAAAATGCTGCTTATTTTTGATGTCTTAGTTATTTAGATACTCTTGAGATTCAATGCAGGCTGAGCTTTAACTTGGTGCCTTTTAGGATACTTCTCTGTGCCTATTTTATTTTTTTCTCAAAAATACACTAAGATACTTTATAAACTTTTTTACGTTGAATACAGAATACAAGAATTACATTTATTTGGGTTCTGATTTTTTGATATCTTCATAGTTTAATTAACTTTGGGGTTTATCTGACATTTAATGGGCAGTTTTAGCATTTTGCCAATACTAATTGATTTGTCTATATACATAATCATCAGCTAATGTGAAAAGTATATTTAGCAATAGATGTAAAGTATAATTGTATTAGAATAACTATAGTATAATTGGATCCCAGATACCAATTATTGAAAAAAAGAAATGTGGAAGCCTGTTATTGGAGAATATTAGGTCATACAGTTGTTGTGTAGGCATGACAAACATTTACATATGACAAATCTTGCCAGTATTTGGATTCAGGTGTACCCAGAAAGACTGAAGTTATATTATAGGTTTATATCATATACAGGGATTTGCAAGAGTGTAGACATCCAATCAGTACTTGTTTGAAGACTATGCTTGCATGTATATGAAATGGATAGATTTCATAATGATGGTTACTTTTCCTTTTAACTTTGATTACAGCTGCATAAAATGAATCAAAAGAAGGTTAGTTACATTTTTAAATGTAAAGTCTGAGACAAGATGATTATTAGGACTGTTTTGTCTTTTTATTTTCAAAAATATGCACCAGCAATTTGTATTTTCCTTGGATGCTCTATTCCTTATTATGTTGTCATCTAATATTATGGATCTGGGCAGCTTAAAATCTTTGAACCACAGTTTTGTCATCTTGTAAAATTAGAGATTGTATTAAGTTCCATATGACATATCTTCCAGTATATTTTTCAGTAATTAGTTGGCTTCCTAAAGGTCTATCTCTTCAGTTTTCTCTTTCAGACCCCACCCCCTCAGCATTTTTTTCTTCCATGTTTTAGTCTGACATTCTACACTAACTTAAATCAGCATCTGGATCTTTCTTACAGGTGCTCAATCATACTTTGCCCATGGCTCCTCTGAGACTTAGTTAAAAGCCCTTTTCTAGTTCTTGGTAGGCTAGAATAATTAAAACCCTACTTTGTAGCAATATTAATCGATTGATTAGATAACAGTATCAATAAGAACATAAAAACCAGATAATAAGCTTTGGGAGTTGACTTACATACTAACCATGTTCAAGGGTTACAGAATTGCAACCTGTAAGAGCTCAACAGGACCAAAATGGAGATTCACAGGGGTGAAGTGAATTACCACATGCCACAAAATTGTTAGCGGCATAATTTGACCTGGGACCCCTAAAATATTGACGGACAAGACAGTGCTCCTTCTATACCCTGCCTCACTGGGCTTGCTCTATAGGCTCATTCATAGAACTGCAGTAAACTTTATTGTTGCTTTACTTTGAGGCTTGATGCTCTAAAACCTAGGGACAGTTGTTTCACAGTAATTTATATTTTAGAATGTATTACATGTAATGTTTCTGCTTCATGAACATTTAAATTAAAAATACGGGGCACCCTATTAGGTCAAATGACTTTCACATAAAGAATGTATTTCCTTTTTGAAAAGTCATTCCTAGTGTGTTTAGGATAATGTGTAGTGATTGTTTGAATAGTTCAGATCAGTGGTTCTTAAACTTTGGATCAAAGGTCCCTTTGAATAGCTGATGAAAGATATTGGACCTTTTCACTAAAAAATATGCATCATTTATGCATAGACTTTTTTTCCTGCACCAGGCCAACATCCGATGTTATGGAAACCTCTTCAGTGTCACTGCCTTTATAGTGTAAATATTTTGGGCTCATACTAAGACTTTACTGAAGTGGTGAAAAATAAGAATTAAAAGGATTTATTACATTATTAGAGAGTTACTAATGAATTTGTAAATAGACAGTGATAAAAAGTCAAGATATCTTGGCTGAAAAGTAAGGCAACTGCATTTCTTACATTAAGACCATGGTAAATAGAACAGTGAACCTGACATGGTTTGAAAAGAAATCATTTGGGGAGAAAACATTGGTGAAGAAAATGGAAGGCTGTGGTGGTTGACATGATTTTTTTTTTCAGTAGTTTTCCAAGATTTGTATTTGCATATCTCACATATTGAAGTGAAGCCATTGATGTTAAATATAGCCGTGCACTGCTTAATGAGGGAATATGTTCTGAGAAATACATCATTAGGCGATTTCATCATTGTGCAAATATCAGAGTACATTTAAACAAACCTAGACGTTATAGCCTACTACACCCCTAGGCTCTATGGTAAACCACCGTCATATATGCCATTTGTCATTAACTGAAATGTCATTATACTATGCATGTCTATATATGTTTCTAATTTAATAAACATGTGTAATTAAGTTTTAAAGACCACTGGCAATTGAAGCATTTGACAAAATTCAGACCCAAATGGTTAAGTTCTCTAGTAAATTTGTCAATTCATTTGTCTCTCCAGTGACTGTGAAACATTGGACCCCTCTTATGTAGTGGTGGTTACAACTACGAGCCTGAAGTGCTCTTGGTGCTTGAGATTGGTTCAGGGGTTCAGTGGTGACACAGAAAAGGGAGCAGGAAATGAGTGACAAGGAAAAGATTTCATGGAGGAAGTAATGCTTGACAGAAGTACTGTGGATTTTGGATAAATTTGGAAATGTAACAAAGATGACCTTTAAAGTAACCATTTCCAGATCAAACGAGTTCACTGTGGGCTGTGGCATAGAGACTTTTTTGCATGTTTTCCTTTATTCATTCATTTGTTCATTCATTTAATAAATATTTCTTGATTGGGTGGTCACTATGTGCCTTGAGCAAAATTTTATGATTTTTGCTCTCTGTTTTCCTGCTTCGGGAATATTGCTTCTAAAACTTCAGTATGAGCTGATGTTTCACTCTGTTTTTTATTGTCCTCAGAGTATTCAGTCCAAGAGTCCAAACATGCAGTTACGTAAGAATTCTGTTGGCCAGATACCACTTCACTGAATAATAGATAATTAACTTTAAAAATTTAATATGTGATGTATACTATACACGTTACTAGGTGGTGACAGATGTCAAAGTTGAAGAACATGTCACTTTTAGGAATAAACAAGAAGAATTAGGAGAGTCAGCAGAGCATAAGCCAAGGCTACATTAAAGCTTTGCTTCAATACTCCTAGCTTGTGCTCTAGGCATTGTTCACCTGAGACCCTGCCCAGGGGAGTTTATTACAGTAAATATTTGAACAATCTTATAAGAGATGAAATCAGCTTTCCCAAAGTGTGTTTTGAGGTATAGTTTTTTGTTTGTTTGTTTGTTTGTTTGTTTTTATGGTAGAGAGTAGAGAAATGTTGTGTTAAACTGGTCTCTTCACTGTAGGACTTATCAGGGCCTTTAATGTGTCAGTATGCACCACACACTGGGAGAAAGAGCGTAAGATGACCCAACCTCCATGAATATTGGTAGTTTTCCCTGCAGCATCTTGAGGACCAGGTTTCCATAAAACATTTTGAAATCTACTGCTTTAAACCACAGTGCAACTTAGTGTGCAGAATCTGAGGACAGTGGTGTGGAGCGCCCTTGGTGTATTTTAAGTTTCAATGAAAGAATGGGGTGAATAATGAATTAAGGGGTAATTGCATTCCATAACTTGGGTGAGATCCATTTATCTAAAGTGAAGATGAATGCTGAACAATAATCAAATAAATTAGGACTGTCTAGACAACCAGTCTGTCTAATTCAGGGCAAATTGAAGTTAATTGTTAGCTTTCATCTGTTTATCATTTGAGACAACACTGTCTTTGAGCTTATCAAAGGAATTAGAAGATTTGGCATGTTCAAAAGCAGAGAATTATTTCTGAAAGGAAGCACAAAATACAGCTGAATGTTGGGATAGATAGAATAGCTGTATGTATCAGACAAACGTGTGTGTATATTGATATTCTCTGTTCTCTTTTGATAAAAAGTGCAATACTGGTTCAAAAACCAGAAAATGTACTAGTATTTAGAATCTGCTGACTATTAGTATTTATAATGTGCCAGGTAGCAATGTGTGCTAAGAAGAAAAATAAGACACGGTAACAGGGACAGAGTGTGGCAGATGGTTGTATCACTTGTCTATATTGACAGTAGGGTCACCAGACATTTTTTGTCAGGAATACACTATATTTCAAGGTTTGTTCTAGTGAAGAAGATGAGACTCTAGAGCATTTGTTGTAGAAGGAAAAACAGATATTGAACTGGAAAGGGTCACACGAGCAAAATGGACCAATTTCTTTCTTTCTGTTTTTTTCTGAAATACAGCATTGTGAATATGCTTAAAGAGGTAAGGTAAAGGAAAGGCCCTTGGTTCAGGGATAAATGTGAAGCTAGGTTCCACAGTGACAGGATACTTGATATTTACATCCCAGGAAGGGATGTAAATAGGACCATTTCCTTGAAAGCTTCATTGCAGATATTATTAACTCCTTCTCCAGGTACACTGTGTGGGTTAAGTCATTTCCTGTACCATTTCTATGGGGACAATAACCATCTCAGGACACTGGAAACACTGCAGAATCTGGGGGAATACAGTTTCCATGGACAGTGGCTTTAAGAAGCTAGAGCTTGGTTTGAGGTTGCCATGGCAACCCCAAAGCTGGCTGCATGCATCTCACCCAGGCTTTCCTGATCTAATGACTAGGATTTCCATTGTCTGAACTCTCAAAGGAGGTGTGCTTTTAGCAGACTTGCTTTTTTCTTAAAGCTCCCTAATAAATTCATTAAGCTATTTTGTTTTGGTCTCTGTAAAACCCAAATCATTGAAGAGAGAGAAATCAGGAGAGGAATTGTATTGTTTTAAAGTCATCATCCCTATTTAAATTGCAAAATTATTAAAGATTTGCCTTACCATGATCCGCTATTTTCCTGTTTTCAGGTTTTTGCATTTTGAATGTTGTCAGATTCTTTATGCGACACTACCTACATAATAGCCTCGAAATAACAATACTACTACTAGCACCAATGAAATGATTACCGAACAACGTGTTTATGGTTCTTTTTTGTCTTTTGGGTATATACCATTAGAAGTGAACTATCAAATTACTAGGCTTAAAAATCACTTAGAATATTTCCTCTCCTCAACCACTTGTATACATATTTTGATATCATTTGTATCATTTTACTAATTTTATCCCTGGTGTCATTCTTATTTCTCTTTCACCCTTATATTCTAACTAATGTTTTTTTTCTCCTTCAAGTGTGTTTATCTCTGTAGTCCACTTCATTTTTTTTTTGTATTAAGAGTATAAAGATAACTAGGTATGAAATAGCATTAGAAGTACAGAAAACGTAGATTTAAAAATAAGTGTGTACACACATATATTTCCTTATTCTGAGCTGACGGGACCTAGAAGCAATGATATCCCAGTAGCAATGGGCACACCTGGAGCCCTGATCTTAGTTTTTAATACTATTCTCCAATTAAAGGAACCAAGGCTCATTGGAGAAATGCCTGGTTCTAGGGCTAGGGCAGAGAAAGACAAGAAGAGGCTGGAATATCTTGTAATACCAGAAATTAAGGAAGTGCTCAAACACACACACACACACACACACACACACACACACACCCTCACTCACACTCACACACTGCACAATGATGGGTGCATGTCAAAGAAACACAGGAGCCAATTAAAAGAGCTCCCAGAGACCAAAGCTGGAACAATTTGAGGAACAAAATAAATAATATGGTATTAGATTATAACCCAAAGTATAAAACAACTATTGAGTCCATGCTGATATAAATAAATGACTAAATGAATGAATGAATGAATAAATAAATAAATAAATGGGGGAGAAGAGACAAATCTCTTGAGCAGAATTCTGAATAATTTATATCGATACTTCACCCTCAAGGAAGGTGACATAACTCCCCACTTCTTAAGTGTAGGCTGTGCATAGACTTCCTTCCAAAGAGTACAGCATGGAAAGGGGGATAAAAGAGTAGCTTTACACTGGAGAAACCTGGAAAACACTACCTCAGCCAGGTGATCAAGATTAACATACACGATAAAATGATAAGTCACGTTGATAGCATGCACACTTAATGTTAATCCACAATATTTTCTCTACTTTCCTGGTATTACCATACTGGTTTAAAATCAATCTTTTATGAAAGTTTTTATTTACAGGTAAAACCTGTTCTCATCTTTAAACCAATGAATAAAGTGTGAAGCATGTTTCCTACCTTTGGTAACTTTGAATCTAGTGAGGAAAACATGATGTAGCAAGCATGTAATACAGATATTAAACCATAGGAGGTGATTATAGGGAGTTTTTAAGTTGAGGAAAGCACAGATATACTGAGTGCTGGTGTAGCCAGGAGAAGTTTCCAGAAGAACATACTCTTCGGTTTATACAATCAGGATTTCTGGAAGAAGTGCACAATAAAGGTTGATTTAGGGATTCAACAAGTCCTCTTAAATATGATTCGATTATCATCCAAAACAAAAAATATATTTTAAAACTTACTACATTTTGTCACCCAACCTTATGATAGATAATAAAAGTATAATAGATAAGGTAATATATGATAGATTGTAAAATAGGTAGCTCAGTTAATCACAGTGTAATGAGAATTTATTAGAAAGAAAATAACATTAATGGATTGTGTACAATGCTCTGAATTCATTTTATGTGTAGACCTGGTTAAGTCTTAGGTGTTTCACATTTAGACATTAATATGTTCCTCGATTTTGTTTTCCTTTTTTTTTTTCCTTTTAGGATTGTCTGCTGCTAAACTTTTAGCTAAATATGAAGCTAATGTTTTGGTTTTAGAAGCCCGGGACAGAGTCGGAGGTAGAACATACACTGTAAGGGTAAGTGATTTAAATACTTACATATACTGTCTCACACAAACTAGAAGAGAGGTCATTGGAAGACAGAGCTAGAAGAGATCTTAAGAGTTCATGCAGGGAAGCCAGTTGTCCTCCATAGCCCTAAACTACTCCATCAAATAAGTGTGCCTTCTTTTCAATAAGCACTCGCCAAAGAGTGACAGCCTCTGACCTTCAGTAGCTTACATTCTAGTGAAAAAAACAAGCATGAACAAATAACTTCAGTGTAGTGTCTCAGGTGGGGTTGCACTTTGTTAGTACTTGAAGTGAATATATGCATACACCTACAACACACATACACACACACTGAGTATAGGTTCTTTATTTATCCAAGTTTACACAACTGAAAAGAAGTGTGGCTATAGTAAACAGAGATACGTGGAGCATATTTTTGTGCAACTTTTTACTTGGTCCTTGTTCCCTAAGAGTGCTGCTGCCAGAAACACTTTTTGCTCTAGTAGGATTGGCTAGACATGAGAAAGAAGCCCAGTTCTCGCTACATCACTCCTTTTTTATACAGGGACACCTTATTGTATTGTGCTTCACTTTATTGCACATTGCAAATGTTGCATTTTTTACAAATTGAAGGTAAGACCCTCCACCAGCAAAATGATTATGACTTGCTGAAGGCTCAGATGATGGTTAGCATATTTAGCAATAAAGAATTTTTAATTAAGGTGTGCACATTGTTTTTTTTTTAGACATAATGCTATTGCACACAGTAGACTACAGTATAGTGTAAACATAACTTTTCTATGCCCTGGGAAACCAAAAAAATTTACGTGACTCACCTTATTGGATGTTCACTTTATTGCAGTGGTCCATAACTGAACCCACAATATCACTGAGGTGTGCCTATACTTGGGCTTACGCCACCATTCTGGAAAAATGCATGCTAACTATTGTTTACCACTATTCAAGGAAATGGTTGCAGGTGGTCGAGTCTGTGGGAGCTGATGGAAGTACACAGAGGGAGGACATAGGGTTGGAGGGAAATAGGGCCAAAGATGGAAGTTTTGGGAGCATGCAGATTTAATGGGGGGCAGAGGCAGAAGAGCCAGAGAGAAGCAGTCAAGGCAGAGGAGGAGGACCAGACTAGAGCAGTTCCATGCAAATCAGTAGGGGAAAGAGGAAGGGATAATAAATAGAGTCAAATACCAGGACCATTTGACATAGAATGAAGCTTGAAAAGGTCCTTGTGTTTGGCAGCTAGAAGGTCATAAATGAGACCCTTTGCTAGAGCACACAAATAGAGTATTAAAATCTGGGGATTGGCAGTAAGGACAAAACTAAACTGTTGAAGTGACTGGAAGGAGAAGAAACATCTATCTAGTTAGAAGATGGATCAGACTTAAAAACAGAATGGCTTATGCAGTGATAATAACAATGGTTTAAGCAATACATTCATTTATTTTACACAGAAAGTCTGGTGGTAGGGTAGTCCAGGCTCGTGCAGGGGTTCAACTTTGTCATCAAGGCTTTAGGCTTTTTCTGTCTTCTCCACCCTTCTTCGAATGTTGCTTATTGCCTTGTGGTAACCAGATGGCTGCTGCATCTCTCAGGATCAAGTCCTCATTCAAGGCAGGAAGGAGCATGTAAAGGTTTCCCCAGTCTTATCTGCAACTATGATTTTTTCCTTTACCAGAAGACCCCAGCATATAGTTGCTTTAGTCTCATTGGTCAGAATTGGGATACATGATTACCTTTAGCTAATAGGGAGCCTGGAAAAGCAAGTATTTAATATTTCCAGGCTGCATAATAAGCAGGCATGGGAAAGGGAATATGAATGGATATGGAATAGCCAAACAACAACATGTAAACTAGGATATTGTACCAGCTGTTTCAGTCACACCCTTCTGTCATTTGCTTCCTACCTTTGTAAATGTACAGGGATGTATCCTGGGCCTGTTTTCACTTCGATCAACTCTAAAACTGCTCTCCAGCCTTGCTACTCAAAGTGTCCTGTAGAGCAGTAGCTTCAAAATCACCTGGGAGCTTGATAGAAATGCAGAGTCTCAGGCCCTGTCCCAGATCTGCTGAATCTGAATCTGCATTTTGACAAGATCCCCAGGGAGTACTACAGAAGTGCTGCTCTATAGTGTATGTTTGCTTGCTTGCTTGCTTTAAATTAATGTAAATCCAGATTAATTTTATTTGGAGAATTTCTGAGTACATTCTCAGATGTAGTCCACAGGGAGGACTACAGATGTAGTACTGGTCTGGGAGAGAGGAGACTGGGATTCTGGCCTCTGGACTGGCCTGACACACTGTCTTACCTTGGGTAAGTCCTATTAGCACTTTACATCTCAGTTTTCTCATCTGAGCAGTGAGATGCCCAGGAAGGCAAGGTTGAATAATACCATGTTTCCCCGAAAATAAGCCTTAGCCAAACAATCAGCTCTAATGCATCTTTTGGAGCAAAAATTAATATAAGATCTGGTATTATGTTATATTACCTTATATTATATTATATTATATTATATTATATTATATTATATTATATTATATCCGGTATTTATTATATTGTATTATATTAAAGACCCAGTCTTATAATAAAATAAGACCAAGTCTTATACTAATTTTTGCTCCAAAAGATGCATTAGAGCTGATTATCCAGCTAGGTCTTATTTTTGGGGAAACACGGTACTAGACAATACATTTTCTGGAAATAACAGATTTGGTAAATTGGTTCCACCCATCTACTAAATACAAAGAGATTAGACAAATTGCTCTGTGTACACACACAGACACACACACACACACACACACACACACACACACACGTCGTCAAAGCGTAAGAGAGCTAACAAGGTAGTGAAGAATCACTGGGCCAACATCCGGAAGGAAAAGATTGACCTACTTTTCCCCTGTGGGTGAGGGGGTTATGTGTGTGGGGGATGGAGTTTGCTGAGCACCGAAGAGGCAAGTGAGAGGCTGAGTAGTGCTTTCAAAAGTCTTACAAAGCTAGGGCAACTCTAATTCAAGTCCAGAGCCCAGCAAAGCGTGTGTATATGGAGGCAAGTGTTGGTAAAGTCCTTGTTTATTGGGTTGGACTGTGTCCTAGGACTAAGGGCAAACTGCAAGAGGACTGGGCCGTGTGTGCATTTCAGCCCAGCTTCTCAGGCACAGAAAATGCAATAAAGTTCTCTGGTATTGTTAGCACCCCCAGGTGCTTGGCAGAAGCAGACATAAATCCTCTCTGAGAAAGGTATCCTCCTAGTATTCAAATTATATCCATATTTTTTCAAATTCAATGAGTGGCATGCAATTAAAAGTAATCAGGCAAACAAGAAGAGGCAACATGAGTGAGAACTGGTATAAACAACAAAGTAGAAACAGATCTATAAGAAGTTATTACAAATACATAGAGGAATTATAACTCACCAATATTCAATTTATTGATTAAATCATTTGGGAATGTGTTAATAAAAATGCTGGGAAAAATGTAGAACTGCATTTACGAAGGGGAAAGTTAATTTGAGTTTTATAAAGGTTTACATATTTATAAACTAATTTGTTAGGTATATGAATCTTTTTATACCTTTTGTATTGTTTTCCTATGATGCATTCTTCTCTGCAAGTGTTTTAAAATTACATCAAGAGCGGGCTGATTTAAGATTTCATCTGTTGGAAATCAGAGAATGAGGCCTAATAAATCTGTGCATGGCTTCTCCAGCAACAACCCCAAAGAAAAGCATGGAAAATAACCTAAATGCTTTGAAAAAGATCTAGATCAGCAGGATGTACTACACAGTGTTCTTTACTGGGGGTGTCAAAAAAAATGTACACAGGTGGACACTTTGGTCATTGTTGCTCAAGCGGTAGTTTGCCGCAATCAGAAGGGTCTGGACGCTGATGGTAACCACTTTGAGCACCTCTTGTAATTTCAAAAGTCAGACATGACTTGTATTCATCCTTTGTTATCGGTATATATTGAATATTACAATTTTAATACAGTTTTCCTTTCTTAAAATGTGTATACATTTTTTTGGCACCCTCTATATTTTTTATTTAGTTGTCACTGAATCGGCCTCACTAATCATTATACAAGTGGGATTATTTGGTCATGAATGTCATATAGGGTTGTGCCCAGTTCTTGGGAGTGGAGGAGAAAGGATTGCTATTTTCAGTTGCAATTTATCAGAGAGATGTAAGGCACATGTAAGTTGTAAAAAATAAATGTTTTTTATAAGACAGAAACTTTTTTTTCAAGTTTTAACTAAAGTCTTCTCATCTCTTTTTCTCTTTCTACAGAATGAACATGTTGATTACGTAGATGTTGGTGGGGCTTATGTGGGACCAACCCAGAACAGAATCTTAAGGTTATCTAAGGAGCTGGGTTTAGAAACTTACAAAGTGAACGTAAATGAGCGTCTTGTACAATATGTCAAGGTAAGCCTGATATTTTACTCAAGGGACCAATGTAGGGCGTATTGTATTTGGGAAAGCATTTGGTTTTGTTTTCAGTTGTTTTGTTTTTTCTCAAAGCAATCCTAAAAATAGGCAGTTGGCTTTAAAATAGTACTCTGCCTCTTTGCTTCTTTACTTTCTCTTTAAAAAAAAATCCTTGTGGACTCCTGGAATCACTGCAAGGGGTCATGCCTCAGCTTGGCCTCCGCATCACTCACTGTGGCCCCTGAAAGTTACCCCCACACTCACAGTCCAACCTGAGTAAAAGTGGGAAGCTTTCAGTTTCCTTCCCTCCCCTCCCGGGGGGTGGGCACCTCTCTCTCTCTCTCTCTCTCTCTCTCTCTCTCTCTCTCTCTCTCTCTCTCACACACACACACACACACACAGCCCCAGGCAGACCCAGAAGCACCAATGAGGCAATTCTAAGGCCCCAAGAACACAATAGCTTGAGACCACTTTTTTCATCCTCCTTACCTGACATTTCTTTACATACTTTGATAATTTCCTCTGTCTCTATCCTTGACTCTGGGGAAGTCTGGCTTAGTTGTGCAGTTTCCTACTGTTGAAACAGGATTGTTTACACTCTTTTGATATCCACTCAAGAAACAGCAGCTGTTGCCAGTGTTTTTCTTTCTTACTGAAGCCAAACATGGAGCAGCTGGAATCTGGAAATGTGCCTTGAGAACTTAGGTTTCCAATCTGACATTGCAACCCACTTCCTGGAACTAGCATCATTTGGGCAGGGGTCGTTTACTCATTCTAATGCTAGAATTCCCATGCCAGTAAATGCATCACTTCTCAGTGGACACATCTACGCCCCACACTCCACCCCAGGCAATCATGTGAGTCTGGTGTCTCCCTGGCCTTTTGGAGCTGGGAATATAGGATACTTGTGATGTATGCACACCGATGCCCAACTGGGGAGATCCTGAACCTTGGGAAACTGATAACCAGGTGGTTTGGGATGCTTGGGGAGTTTGGCAGTGACACACAGGGAGGAAACAAACCAGTAGCCTTTAGAAAAAATGGAGTTCAGAGGTCAACGAAGGAATGAAGAAAGTATAAAACATTATATAAAGTATTTAGGAATGCTGGCTTCAGAAGGCCACAATCAAGAAGGAAAAACCTCCTTACTTCCCCACTTTATCTTTTCTGCACAGCATGGTCTTTTTCAGGACTAGTAAGCAATAACAATGGTAAGAATAATAGCAGCTAACATATTGAATACTTTTATGTGTATTAGCAAATTTAATACAGGAAGAGAGACCAAATCCTTTGTACTCAACTACTAATTAAGCAGTCATGTAATTCAGTCTCCAGTCCAACTGGGATGGAAATGAATCTGGTGATTATCAC
The DNA here is from genome assembly GCF_004115265.2 of Rhinolophus ferrumequinum. Classification (NCBI taxonomy): domain Eukaryota; kingdom Metazoa; phylum Chordata; class Mammalia; order Chiroptera; family Rhinolophidae; genus Rhinolophus; species Rhinolophus ferrumequinum. The sequence continues at coordinate 89,975,388 of NC_046284.1, read as the reverse complement.
AGAATCTGAGCAGACTCATGCTTATAATCTCTTCTTCCCTAACATTCAGGTGCTGAGAGATTTTTATTTTCCCTGGAACCTCACAATAAACAACTACCGTGTTTCCCCGAAAATAAGACCTAGCTGGACAATCAGCTCTAATGCGTCTTTTGGAGCAAAAATTAATATAAGACCCAGTCTTATTTTGCTATAAGGCTGGGTCTTTATAGTATATAATGTAATGTAATGTAATGAAATGTAATGTAATACCGGGTCTTATATAAGACCAGGTTTTATATTAATTTTTGCTCCAAAAGATGCATTAGAGCTGATTGTCCAGCTAGGTCTTATTTTCAGGGAAACACAGTAAGTGCTTTTTATGCATCAACTCATTAAATCCTTACATCCCCCTTGCTAGGCAGGCATGATTATCCCCATTTTACTGAGAAGAAAACTGAGGTTCGGAGAGGTCATAAAACTAGTAACGATCTGCTTACCCCGACTGCATGCTCTTTAAGATCCTAATATATGGCCTAAGAAACGAAAACTGAGGGTCTAGAAAAAGTGTGCTGGGCCTCCCATATTTGTTTGGCTGAGCACACATCCATTGTACAGTATCTCACCATGGATTTCACTGAGTCCCAGCTCAAAGGATGAATAGATACAGTTATTGAAAGAGCAGGTATCTTCACTTTCTTACTCTTCTTCTATTTTCATGTTCCTTTGTGTACATTTTGAAAAGGAAAACCTGAAAATGTGTAGCTATGTCCTCCAACTAAGTACCTGCTAGTCTCCCAGCTATGCCCTCTGTAAAACATGATGCAAAGATGAGATTTTGAAAGCAGCACCCAGCCAACTTTTGTGATAATTCCACTCCTCATTGTTCCTGATGGAGGTGGGGGTAGAGGAGAGTGTGGAGGGCTATAAAATGTGAAAATGTTGTTTGAGAATTTTGACTTTGCCTGAAAATTATCAACTGATCATGGCATGCTTTCCAGCCTTCCTGACAGGACCTTAATGAGTTAAGTATCTTTAGCTCGGTCATTCTGATGCCTCTGGAATTTTCTGGGCTTCATGTGAAGCCCTGCTTTCAGAAATCTACTTGTGATTATTCCATACTTTGAGAAGGTCCTGCTGCAAGCATTAGTAGAGGATGAATTTGAAAAGAATTAAGGAAATGCTACATCGAGTGCCTAAGTAAGGAAAGAGAAATGTTAACAGTAGCGTCCAGGGTCACTTGGTTGCTGCTGCTGAGTCCCTCTCTTTAAGGTCAGGGCCACACATCCCCAATAACCCTGTTTCTGAAAAACAACTTTCCATAAAGTAGAGCTACACAACTGCCACCGTATTTTTCTTTCCCAAAAATATAAATATGACTGAGCTGTCACATAACCAACTGGAAAAGGCATATCGTAGCATTAGACTCGGTAGTTTGAGGCTGCTTTCAAGAATGTAAGGCATTATTAACCTTGAACCTTTGCCATTGCATAGCCATGCACGTCAACACAATAGTAATTATATTCTGTCATAATTATTGAACACACAGCATGTGGCAGGCTTGGTGCTAAGACTCCTGCTTAACCTGCACTTTGGACAACAAAGAGCACACTGAAATTGGGGCCATAGTGGTTGATACCTCAAGGTCAGCAACACTCCTGTGGTAATGACAACCTTAGCTCTCCTTTACTGAGATCCTTGTTATGTTCCAGGTCCTATCCCAGGGTCTTCACCTCTATTATCTTAATCCTCACAAGGACCCTAAGGCAGGGGCTGTAGCCCCATTTCACAGAAACAGACTGAAGCTCAGGCCAAGAAACCTATTCAAGAGAGTAAGGGCCATAGAGCTAGAAAGGTCAAGGTCTTTCCACTTTTCTGTGCTGTGCCAGATTCCCATGTCAGGGATTTTGGTGTGTCTTTGAACTCCAGGAAGCTGCCTTACTGTTTGTGCTTGTCCTGGTTTTCTTTGAGGGCTTCTGCTAAGAGTCATTGTGTCCTTCACCATGTGGCTGAATGCAATGCTGGGGATCACTTTGCTCAGTCTTTTGGACTGTGAGTCTGGAGGAGCAGTGTAGCTATCTGCTATATATGATACAGTCATTGTGTCTTGATTGTTGTGATTGATGTAGTAACTGGAAAACAGTCATGTAAGGTCCAGACAGTGAGTACTGAAGCTCTAGATTGACTTTTAGTACTTACTTACAAATAGGCACATATTTAAGATGCTAAATGCTCTTTCTTTCATTTAAGATATAGTCTCATCTGACAAAAAGATGGAGAATATAAATACTGTTAAACCATCCTCTCACTTTAACCTGCCAAAGAACACATATTTTAACCCAATGTTAAGGTAAAACAATAACGCAGCAGGTTGGTTTGTGTTTATTTTATCTGAATGAGTGCCTCATTTCTGCTAGTGTTTCTAATTAAATCTTTTCTGCAATGAGAAATACTCAGTGCAGTGGATGTTTTTATGATAACCAGGAAACTTTAAAGGGAACAGGTCAGATTAGAGAAAAGCAGGAAGACAATCAGTTAAATATTCCAGGTAAGACTGTAAATAGACTGTATAGCAAAAAACAAGTCCACTTATTTAAAAATATCTAACTCTTACTGTTCTGTCCACTTCTAGGGAAAAAAAATGGACTTTTTCCCAACACGATAGTTTATTGGGTTAATAATGCAAATTGCATTATCTCTCATGACAACCCTGGCTTCTGTAGTATAATACAGTGCATTCTTTTCAGTAAATAACACCATAATGAAGTGGCAAATCACTGGAAGATTGCCACTGTCTAATTTAACAAAGCAGTATTCTTAATGATCCGGATTGCTTCAGCTCTTCTATTTCTCAACATGCAGCTTGAAGAATGCCTCAGTTGTTTCTTCTGTCAGCAAGCTGTAGTGCATCCAGTTTCAACCTACTCTAGGATGGTATACAGAGTATGCACCAAAGAACTAAACTTGACCTTTGCTAACTTGTGTTTACAGTGCAAGTTTTGACATGACCAGGTGGAGTCCGAAGCCTGAGCCTCTGAGCTGAGCTCTGGGCACAGATGTTTAGTGGTGTTTTCCACTCTGTCCCTTCCGCAAGAGGCTATGTCTATGTACTTTAGTCATAGAAGGTTCACATCATTGTGCTAAATGCATTCATCCATTCAATAAATGCTTACTGGGCAATCTACTCTGGACAGATACTGTTCTAGGCTGGAAATACAGTGGGGGGCCCATGATCAAACGTCTGCTTATATGGAGCTTGCCATCTAAAGGAAGGAGACAAGTAAACTATAATAATAAATAAATAATACTAGCTAACATGTCCTTCATGAATCTTGTGAATAGAATCCCTATTCTAATTCTAGTTAGTAGATCCTGATTCTTACATAATAGTTTCTTGACTGGTTTCGACAGTGAACAGGTTTTATGAATGTTGTGAATTTGATATGGCTTTATTTGGGAGATTATCTCTGATTTGTGAAATTAATATAAATTAATAACATGACTTTAACCTAAAAGGTGAATTTGAAGTGGCATCAGCTAGATATGTTTTAAAATGTCTTCTTAATTGGTTCTTTTTCTTTGGGTGGTGTAAGGGAAGCAGGTGGACTTGAATGCCTCTTGGATTGATTGAGCCATTACTTGAATTAGTAAATAAGATGCACCATCATTAGGATTGTTTTATGAGTGGGTTTCAGTGGGTTGTGGAGACTTTTTGTAAATTTTGCAGTGCAAGTCTTGGGTAAGGAAGGAAGAAATGCTTGAATATCTTTTCTCCTCCTCCTCCTCCTCCTCCTCCTCCTCCTCCTCCTCTTCCTCCTTCTCCTTTCTTCTTCTTCTTCTTTTTTGGTTTTCATCAGTTCCTCCAGATCATAATAATGCAGGTAGGATCTGGAGACAGAGAACACTGAATGAGGCATTTTGCAGGAGCTGCTTTGAAGGAGAAATTGGCATATTCACACATTCTCACTTTCTCCCTGCTTTTCACATCTTCTCTAAATCAAATTAGAGACTATAAATATATACCACACATTTGTTTTTAGAGAATGGTGTGATAAAGATTTATTTGAAACAACATAGGCTTCCCTGATAGTAACAGCTCAGCAAGCAACTTTCCTTGTATTTGTTCTAGTCTTCCTAGGTTCTATGCCAACGAGTGAAATCAAAGGCTTTACAGATTATGTGTGTTCTGGAATACTAAGTAATATTTTTGTTGTTGCTAAGAGGTGAACTTTGGTTGAGCCAGCAGGCTATGTTGAAAGCAGAGGATGTGTTTTTTTTGTTGTTTTGTTTTGTTTTGGTTGTTTGTCTTAATGTTTGCCAGGTATAACTATATCTTTGACCCCTTGCTTATAATAGTGTGTTTCTTTTGGATTAAGGATATTTGTTTTTAAGCTGCTTTTAACACCTTTCCATATCAGCTCACAGAGGTTGTTTCTTTTGTCTTCAAAGAAAGTTTTACTTTTAATCCCTCTCTGTAAGAAACTCTAGAAGCCAAAGGTGTTAGGCACTTGTAGGGATGCTACCTGTCATGTCTTTCTCTCCTTTCTGTTAGTCACCTAAATTCATTTCACCTGACTCCATGCGTTTCTATTGCATTCTATTTGTAATGTGCCTACACATGTTCTGCCTCATTTGAGCTTCCCAATGATCCTATAAAATAATAAGCATTATTTCCCCCCATCTTACAGATGAGAAAACTGAGCCTCTGAGAGTTTAGGAGCCAAAGTGAGGCTTTCTCTCTCTTAAGATCAGGGTTCTGTGGGCTACATCACATTGTTCCTTATTCCATGGGCAGAAAGTCAAATTGTGAACCCCTCTAATAAACTGCTCCAAAATGTGACAAGTTACCTGCCACTTTGTCAGGGGCTCCTGTGGACCTGGGGTGTGTGCTTGGGAGCCATATGATGCCATGCGCCACAGTGGCTTCTTTCTCGTACCCTGAGTTGTAGATCTGTAGTCACTCTGGCCTTCAGTGAGCGCCTGACACCTGAGCAACCCCCAAGGCACCCCAGTTAGGCTCAGCTGGCTGAAGACTACAGATAGATTCTATTATTGTGTCAAAATACTAAGTCCAAAGGCCTAGGGCATGGTTTGGAATTGTTGGCTATATATTCTTTCTGATAAATCATTTATGTAAACTTATTAGTCAAAGTATGATTGCAGTGAGTATTTTATTTTATGGCATTATACCCTGCCTGGTTTAAAAAAAGAAAGAAGAGAGGATTTAAAGTAATTTCTACAAATCAGGGTAGAAGACGATAAAAAGACAATTAGGTAAGGACAAGCAAGTGGTAATGGGCCTGTGCTTATGATAAGAAATTCTGTTTTGATAGTAGAAATGAGGTAATGCAAGAGGGATTATTCTTTTTTTTCTCTCTAAATTACAATTACACATAAGTTTTTAAAAGCAGAGAAATAAAATGTTTACATATATTTCCTTTGATCTACCAAGTATTCAGTATAAACATATATTGACGTAGCTTGTAAAACATAATTTTTAGTAATGTCCTTTCTTTTTCCCCCCTCCATTTTAGAAAGACTTAATCTACTTCTTGTGGGTCACAGGAAAGCTTAATGACAGAAATTGCTCTTAAAACCTTGTACTGTTTAGAAAGCTAGGTCAGCATTAGCCATTTTCTCTCAAAAAGCTCCTTTCTTTTCCCTATAAACTTTCAGGGCTAAGTCTCTGATTTAGTTTCTAAGAGAATAAAGTTTCTACTCAGTTGAAGTGGCACCCAATATGTAGCAAAGTTAGGTTAATTATTGGATATTTTCCTTCCATTTATTTTTTCTTTTAAAAAATTGTGGTAAAATACACATAACATAAAATTTGCCATCTTAACCATATTTAGGTATATAATTGAGTGACATTGAGTACATTCAGTGACATTAATTTCATTCACATTGTTGTGCTACCATCATCCATCCACAGAACTCTTTTTGTCTTCCTTCCATTAATTTTCAATGGAAGTTAATTACTACAAAAATTGTTTCCTAACCATTCATTGAGAAGTAGTCTATGGTCACCCTCCTGCTTTGGATTGACCTTCAGTGGCAGCATAAAAAGGGGTTTAGGTCACACACAAAGGATTTCTCTCACTAAGGCTATGGAACTTTGTAATCACCTCCTCAAATAGGGCCTCGACCTTTTGGCTAATGGCAAAAAGAAACTTGTGAATGGAATAAAACATTTCATAAGCAGCTTTCTCAAGACAAATTGCTCTAATCTTCATGACAACCCAACTCCTGGAGGTTTTGACCTTTCAGGTTAGAATGTAGTTGCCAATTTGAAGTTAAAATCTCCTCCTTCCTCCCCGCTCCTTGCTTTCTACTTCCTCCCTATTTCTTCCTTCTGGAGTCCCTCCCCCTATCCCAGAACATGCACCCATTTCCCCAACCAAAGGCTTAATCATTAGTCTGAATTATCAGACTTTTGTAGAGTAGCCTTCTAACAGTTGAAACCTTAAAAACCCTCTAATGTCCTATAAATCCCATACCTGGTCAATTCTGGGCACTTTGTTAAGAAGGAAGTTCCACAGTCCCATGAGCACACTGACCAGTGAGAAAATCTTTTCTGTTGTTGCCTTTTCTTGTCACTTAACAGGTCTGATGCTGCTATATAGCCCTCTGTCTCAGGTGTGTACTCCAAGCCTTTTCACTTTTGTGTCAAACTAAATGAACAAATACCTTTTGAAAACCTAGTAGACCTCAGAGTTTTAGTAATTGACAGTTATCCTTGCTTCAGAGATGGGAGAAAGTAGTTAGAATGCAAGTATTTGGTTCAGGGTCCTACAGAAGTGAAAGAGAGAGAGACACAGACAGACAGACAGACAGATAGATGTGAAAACCTAGTTGACAACTAACCTTAGCAAACACAGAACTTGAAACTGAAAAGAGACAAATAATGATAATAATGTTGATACCTGGTATTTTAGCAGTCCAGTACTGTTTTCATAGCATTTCATTGTATTTATTTATTTATTTTTTGCTTTGTGTTTGGGTTTAATGCAGCTAGGGAGAGAAAATTCTAGGTGGAATCACAGAAAATTTGAGTGTTAATTATAGTTAAATGTAATGAACACTTTGATCCTGAAAGCTGTGAAACTGAGTCCTTTTCATTTAAAAGACTTTTCGCATGTCAGGTTTTTCAAACAAACAACAATTACTGAAATGCTAGTCCATTTCTGTTCATTTCCATGTAGCAGAAATGTAATGTAATTTGTCAGGCTCAAATGATACACAGTGAACCTCAGGCTGAGATTTAATTTGGTGTGTTTGCCAAAGTACCCAGTGGGTACAGACATAGGTGCAGTTGCCAATCTACATAATTATTTGGGCACCCACCAAAGAAGTCCTGACTTTTTCTAATGTGTAGATTTTTAAAAAAAATACTTTTCTGATGTACAAATGTTGGGAAGGTGGTGCTAAGAATCTGATGGCTCCTAGTCCACCGTCCTTCCCACCATGTCTTCACCATTATATTTACAGGAGCCATCACTGAGGTAAATCCATCCAGTAAAGGGGCCTGGCTGCATCTGCCCAGTCACTAGGATACACTAGACGAATGCATTCAGTCAATAACTTATGTGGCAAGAAGTTCTGCTTTGCCTTTGACCCTCTTGACCTGTTCTGACGTAATCTCTCTGTACTGCCTAGTTCCAAGGGGTAGAGGCCCAGGCCCGAGACTCAGCACAGAGTACTTGCAGTTTTAGCTAGATGTGCAAGTGATTTCATTTTGTTTTCCTATTTAACTCAGTCTTGTGGGACGATGTACCCTGTTGTCCAGGAGAGGTACATGTGAGAATATATTTCCACTTGTAGCATTTGGAAAATAAAGCTAGTTATCGGAGCTCCTCTTTCTAGCCCATGTTTTCCCATGTTCTCTCTGACCCCTGCCAGTGTCAGCCAGAATACAAAGAAAGAATGTCTAAGGGAATATTTTCTAAGCAACATTAATCCTAAAAGTTCTTTGCCAAAGAGAAGGTTTGTCGATCAGATAAATTTTGGAAGTGCTCCATATTCTATCTTTGAGAGCCAAGATGTCCATTAGTAAATTACAAGTCTTATGACGACTGGCAGTAAAAAAGAAAAAAAAAAAGCTGTTTAACTATAAGCCAGGATTTCCCAGATTTATGACCATGGAACCCATTTTCATATAGCATCCATGAAGATCAGAATGAGAAATGCTAACATGGGAAATGTTTTTAGAGGTTTAGGTTTCCTAAGGGACTGAGTCTTCCGTCTATTTCTTTTCCATACAGTACCTTACAAATAGTGAGTTATAGTAAATTTGATGATATCGATTATGGCTATTTTAGAAAAGGTATGTTTGTGGGACTGATATTAATGTTAGTGTTAAATTGGCATTCATTAGAAAGTCTTGTCTGAGTTGGGAAAAGAGGGAGTCATTTGCATAGAAAAAGACTGGACCCTTTCAGGAGCTTGGGAGAGCTAGATGTGATACAAGATGGGCTATAAAAGCAAGAATTCCATCCCTCCTCTTATTTCTTTATTTAATGAACATTTCTTGGAACCTTGGTACTCACAAGGCAATATAGGAGATTAGAACCTATGTGAGGCATAATCCTTGTTTTCAGGTGTGTTGAAACTAAGTCAGGAAAGTAGGATATGTACATAAATCAGTTTAATACAGTATAGAAAATGGCAAAGTGCTATGGGCCACTATCTTGTGCTATGAGGATGAGCAACAATGTGTATAAACTACAAAATGAATGCTGCTTCACTTTTGCTCTCTGAATGTCCCATAAGAATCTCTCTTGTGACCTACCCTAACCAGAAATATATAGGAAACAAAGTTCTGGAAAATCCAGTTCAGCCTGAACAAGTTGACACATTACAAAGCTATCACACCATCTCTTTCCATTGTCACTTGCTCAGTGGGCCCACATGAAAAATGTCATGGCATCAAGGATGAGTTCAGCAACATGACCATCCACTCATCAATCCTGATTTAACTTTTGACCATCATTAGTCATTAGGGAAATGCAAGTTAAAACTACAAAGAGATACCACTTTACACCCACCAAGATGGCTATAAAAAACAAACAAAAAAACAAAAAATAGACAATAACAAGTGTTGGTGAGGATGTGGAGATATTGGAACCCTCATACATTGCTGGTGGGAATGTAAACTGGTGCAGCTGCTTTGAAAAATAGTTTGGCAGTTCTTCAAAATAGGGTAGGGGAGAATGGAGAGTGATTATTAATGAGTAAGGGTTTCTTCTTGGGGTGACAAAAGTGTTCTAAAATTAAATGTAGTGATGGTTGCACAACTCTGTGAATATACCAAAAACGATTGAATTTTACACTTTAAATGGATGGATTATAAAACATGTGAATATCTTAAAGCTGTTAAAGAAAAACAGCCACTCGTCCTGACGGTGTAGCATTTTCATCTTTTTCTTTTTAAATTGCCTATTTCTCCTGAGTCAATGGCATATGTGAAAGAGGAAAAATATTTTTTTTAATTCAAGTTATTGAGGTGACAATTGTTAGTAAAGTTAAATAGACTTCAGGTGTACAATTCTGTATTACATCATCTATAAATCACATTGTGTGTTCACCACCCAGAATCAGAAAAATATTTTTTAATGCCCTGTCAATTACCTTTACTTACCCAAGAGCCTCCAGAAGAACATACATTGTTTCTATCAAAATTGCTTTGTTTGTGATTTCTCTATATAACTAGAATCCCTTGGGAAAGATGGCATAACTATTTGAAACCTTTCGTTCTTGATGATGTGTCATCAATTATACCAGAGCTTAATAATTCTCTTTTTACAAAAATGGGACTGTATAATTCAAGTGCCTACTGTGTTAGCTGATGCTGTGCAAGTCCTGAGAGAGGGGGCTAAGAATAAGATGAAATATCAGGTCATGAACAAACACTCAGGAACATTCTGCTAGCCCTTGAAATTGTGTGAGAGGTTATAGATAACAATTTGGTAGTACTCATAAACATAGAGGGAGCAGAAGCATGAAAATGCAAACTATAAGACTATGCAAATATAATAACAAACCCAGATGACGGATGAGTTCCACAGGTAAATGGGTGGGCAGAGAGAAAAGGAAAAGGCTGGGGATCAGGCCCTAGGGGAGTCAGTAGGTGGGAGAAGACAGGGTCTTGCAAAGAATGGGAACTAGAGGAAGACTTGGGAGAACCAGCACATTCCAATGGATAGATTTTTCCATGTCGAGTATGATAGCTTTTCCTAGGTAGAGTAGAACTGTTTATGTTTGAAGAGAGTTTCGCTACCTGCATTTGCAAAGAGGAAGAAAATTGTTTTTCTTTTTTAACTACTAATACAACACAGTATTGCTATCCTATTTAATGGGTCTTTTTAAAGATGATTTCTTTAGTTAAAGCATTATTATGAACTATAGAAAAGAAACCACCAAAAGATTTCTCTTACAGGTTTGTCATAAAACAGTGGGACTAGAGGGGTGACATGGAATTCATATGGGTTGGACAGACATGTTGCTCAACCAATCCAGAACATGTCTGTTTATTTTTGAGATGATTAAAGAAAAATATTTGGCAGCTTTCCTCAGTGCCCCATTATATTCTTTAATAACACTCACTTCCTTTTGTTTAACTAAAATACAAAAATACAGAGAGAAGAAAGTCTCTAACATGCCTATCAGTAAGTACTACTTGCTTACTATAAACTTGGTTTATCTTATATGGCCAACAATGAAAAATTATGTGGGAGCCATAAACTGTCCTTATCTGGAATAGTCTCTCATTATTATGAACATTGGTAGATTGAGGATGTGGTTTCTAAAAGGGACTTAAGTATTTTGGGCACAGTTCCAGGGACATTGAGTTCTACTTGACATCAACAATTTCTGCTGTGTCAAAGATATTATCTTTTAAGATTAAAGGCTACTTTGGAAAGGTAGGAAGGTTTCAGAGTATAGGCATAAAATGAACTTGACCTTTACTCAAGGTTTCTTTCCTTTTATTTTTAAAGAGCAGTAACCATTTGGAAGTATTCCTAGAGTTCCTGCCTCACTCTTTTAAGTCATAAAGGCATTTCTGCTGATAAGTGATTTAGGATTGAGAAACTGCTGACACCTTTGTGAGGAAACTATGGGATTAGTACATTTAAGAGACTGAGGGGGTATGGTAAGCAGGCAGTTTTTCAGCCAAGAGACATCTATCTCCAGGCCTTCTCACTGCACTTCTTTGGGGGTTCACACACACAAAAGTAGTCCCGAGTTATCTACAAGTAGTTTAGAAGCAGCCCATGGAGGGAATAAGCCTTCCAGAGGCTTGTGAGAAAGGAAGAGATTACACGTACGTGCCTGTTTATATATATATATATATATATATATATACACACACACACACACACACACACACATTTCTTTAGCAGATTTAGGTTTTCTGTGGAATAAGTGCAGAGAAGCCAGAAAATGCTAAGAATGAAACTAATTAATGAAATCCCTTTATTAACTTGGTGCCTCTGTCAACAGGATAAAAATTAATATTTTTTAAATTTTTGAGTCTTTATGATCTTCTTAGAATATTTCATGGCTTCCATGACTAAAAAGATTACCAGGCTAGACTCTTCTCTCTCGCTGAACTTTTCACTTCTCGTGCCCCCTCTGTTTATCAAAGCTCAGATTATGGGGTCTTTAGGACCTTGTGTGAAATCATACTGTGGCTGGCATAGTCCTGAGAAGAGCTTCATTAGGAATGTGAGACACGTTGCTTTGAATTATGTTTATAATACTTTTCTTAATGCCCCCAGATGATGAGCATATTTAATTTTTTAAATATTTTTAAAGCAAAGATCAGTTTTGTATGAGACTATTACTTGAGTATAAACACAGGGGAAAATGTAGATTTTTCCCAGTTTCAATTAAGGTAAGGATTATAACAAGAACCAGCTGTTCTGAAGGCTGCCTGTGAGCTATTACTTAACCTCAGTCTCTCCCCTTTCCATGCTACTGTATTTTTGTGTTCTGGATAAAATGTCTCTGTCCGTTGCTCTCAGAACCTGTTTCAACATTTTCCAAAGTTGACCGTGTTTCCTCAGCAGTCACCTTACACCCCAGTGCTTTTTAGTCCCATTTTTACTCCTTAGAAAAATAAAAGATGTGAGTGGAAGTTTTATAAGTTTCACATTTCAAAATTCTGTCTCTTTTAGTTGGGAAGTTTAAGATGTTCCTAGAACAAACCTATCTCAGCTTTCCATCACAACCATATGACAGGCCAGAAAACTTAATGTTTATGAGCAAAGCCTTTAAAAGCAGGCAACTTCTGTTCTACTATTTTCTAGCTAATATCCCTGGATTTTAGTTTCCTCAAATACTTAATGGAAATATTTATAGTGCTTGCCTCCCAGGGTTGAGGTAAGCATTACATGAGATAACGCAAATGAAGAGCTTCGGCCAGTGCTAGGCATGAAGAAAGATCTTAATAAATATTAGTAACGTGGTGATGGTGGTGGTGATGATGATAAAGGATTTGGAGACTCAAAAAGTTGTATCACAATGTTACAACATAGCATTTTCAGGTAAGAAATCAGATCACATATTCTGTCAAGGTTATTTGAATTTGCTACTGTGGTAGGGAAAATTATTTCTTTGTCACTTAATGGTTGCCATATATTTGTACTCAGTTGGAATGTGTGTGTGTGCACATGCTTGCAAGTGTGCACACTTGAATGAAAATGCTGTTATGTCCTGTGCCCCTGCTTTGATGGTCAGGAGTTTTGCTTTAGCCATTTTGAAAAATCTAACACAGCTCTCAATGTCATGCAATGCACACAGTAGGCTTTCTACAAATATCAAATATGTTTTTATTTGATAAAAAACCAGAATCTCATGCAAAATTGTATTAGTAGACAGTATTGCAACCTTATGAAGATTTACAAGATGTTTTATTCTTAAAGAAAAAAGAATTAAACTAGGAAATAAGGCCTTAGAAACTACCCAGACCTGATCTCTTTTTCTAGGATTCACTCTCCCCTCATCCCTGGATTTGCATAGCACAGTTCCTGTCACACAACTGAAATGAAGTAAATGGTGGCTAATAATCAGCTCTCTCTGTGTTAGAGGTCTTGGTACCAAGCAATAGAAACCAACTCAGGCTAACAAAAGATTTACTGAAAGGATATCAGGGCCCACAAAATTGATGAGAGGCTGGAGGGCCACACTTGAGAACAGGCAGAGACCAGGGGAGATCTGGCAAGTTGGAGGCAAGAACCATAGCCATGATCTTTATAGCACAAAGCACCTGCTCAGCATGCTGCCATGGGGAAAGAGAACGAAGAGTCAACTTTCTTCTGTCCCTGGGTGACCTATTCCAGGGTCCGAGTCCTCTGAGTGTGTGATTGGCCAAATTCAAATCACTGGCTCACAGCCTGGCTGCACCAGGAGCCAGAGGGGAGACAAAGTATCTAGCCTATTACCTGCTGTAATGGGAGATGGTAAAAACACATCTATCTACAGAGGAGGAGAGGGAGTTTCCCAAGAAGAAACCAAGGTACTACTAGGAAAGGGGAATGGATGCTGGGCAACCAAAAATGGCAAATGCTCATTATACCATTTTTCTAATATTTTGATTCTTGACTTTGGGTACAGTCTGTCATCTAGCCAGTCTGTGTTTAGCCTGTGTGAACTTTAAAACACAGTCTGAGGTATTGTGCTTTGTTATTCTAGTCCTCTATGTGGGCCAAAGATAGTCATCATCTTGCTCTCATGTGAGTAGGAACATCCTTCAAAGAGGTTAATTAGGAATTCAGGAGTTGAAAATATTGTAGCATTAGACACTAAGATGAACTAAGTTTATATATTTTTTCTATATAAGCAGAATAAGTTCAAGTCTATTATGTCCTATAAATTAAAAGCAGGTAACAGATACCAGGGAAGTTTTGCCAATTTTTATTGAAATTTGGGGCCTGTATAGGTAAAATACATTGACTACATCAAAGGGGATACTTTTAACACAGTAGAGGATCCTGTTACTTTGAAAATTGCTCTTAGGTTGGTTGGTTTGGGATTCTTTAGAATGCCATCCTAATTTAAGGCATTATCCTTTATTTCTATGCTATAGGGGAGAACTTACCCATTTCGAGGTGCCTTCCCTCCAGTATGGAACCCCATTGCATATCTGGATTACAACAATCTCTGGCGGACAATGGATAACATGGGAAAGGAGGTAAAGTGTGTTCAGCTTTGCACATGACCTGTTTCTGAAATAACAATAGCAGCTGTTTACTAACCTTCCACAGTGCAGGGAACAGTGCTCCGAACAGTGCTGCATATCATTTCCAATGCACCCAACAACTCTGCCAAATTGGTAGTATTTCTGCTTTACAAATGAAGAAAACAAGTGCCAAGAGGTTATGTAATTTCCCCAAGACCACACATCAGGGGAACCAGGATTCAAACTCACATCTGTCTGATACTAATGCCTGTGTGCTTTCCAATCTATACCACTGAGAATTTATGTCACGTGTTTTTGCCAGGTCCCCTACTTATAGTTGTCTTACCCATATGAGATGCCACTTTAGCAGTAAAGGAAAGAAAGATTTGTTTTCACCAAGGTTTTTAATTTAGTCTCAGGCTCTGTAACATCACTTTCTTAGACTCAAATTGATGACTTAAAATGGGTGTTTGCTTTCAGTAATAATAATAATGATCATCATCATCAAAAATTACTGATTTAGGTCTCCATATTACATATTTATATGTTGCTGCTATTATTAGTATTATTATTACAACAGCATTGAGACATAGAATCCAAAGAACTATCCATATCCACCTTACCACTATCTATACATTGAATTGTATGCCAATCACACATTCCAACATGGACAGAAAGACCAGTTTTCCGAGGTTCTTCTTAGGGCATCTTGGCAGGGCAGTCGGCAGTGACCATCACACCTGGATATGGGCCCTTCTTTCTCTGCAGATTCCAGCTGATGCACCATGGGATGCCCCACATGCTGAAGAATGGGACCGGATGACAATGAAAGATCTCATTGATAAAATCTGCTGGACAAAGTAATCTTGACTATTTAACATTTACTTTTTATCTTCCCTTCTGATCCTTTCTATCCTATCTTGAACTATAAAATTTTTTTCTTTATAAGTTATAGGAAAAAAGTTAAGAGGAAACCTAATGGTCTTTCAGTCAGTAGCAACTTTGAGGGCACTTTAAAGATTTCAGACCAGGTTTGAACATAAAATTAATCTAAAACATAAGGAGAAAGTAGGTGAATGATGTAGAACTTTTTTCTAATGAAAGAGTCTTGTGATTTGCAATAAAACAAGTAACTGTGTTTTCAGATTATATAGAGTTCAGCTACAGAAACAGGTTGGAAAGATATTAAAGTAATTCTAAACACATGTAAAAATATGAGACTGGAGGTACACTAGTTTACTTTAACAAAAAATATAAATAATACATTTTCAGAGAGAATCTGTGTTATTAGCTGAGTTACTTACAGATATCATTCAGTCACTATTTTGGGGCTGCTATGTGAAGGCATTGTACTAAGCACTGAGGAATTGTGGTGAATTTGTTAAACAAGGCCCCTACCCTCAAGGAGTTTATATTCTTCTAGCAGGAGACTGGCATTACAGAAAAAAATATGTAATGCTGGGAAAGTGACTGTAACAGTGAACATGAAATGTCAGAAAATAAAAGAGATATTCTTTAATCTCTAAACAGAAACTAAAAACTTGGAGCATCAACTAAAAATAAGCTACAGAGGGTGGGAGGAGACAAAGAATGGTGGAAGGTCTGGGGGTATGGTATATTCCAGGAATGCTCCATAGTGGATAAGAATACAAGAAAGATGGATGATTTTAGAAAGCAGCATGTTCTGGGAATGAGTGACAGAGGATGGGGGGAGACAAGAAGGGTGCAGATGGTGTATTTTAGGAATGAGCCACAGTAGAAGGGGGGGTATGAGAGACGGATAGTGTGTGTGAATGGTACCTTCCAAGAATGAGCCACAGTGGATGGGGGAAGAAAGAAAAGAAGGATGAGGGGATACTATCTTCCAGGAATGAGCTAGTGGATAGGGGTGGGGGACATAAGAAAACTAGATGGTGTGCGAGGATGGTATCGTCCAGGAGTAAGCCACAGTAGAAGGGAGGGACAAAGAGAGGTTATATGAGGAGATGGTATCTTCGAAGAATGTACTAATGAATGGGATGGGGGATACAGGAAGACTGGATGGAGTGAGGGGGATGGTATCTTCCAGGAATGAAGCATAGTAGATGGGGGAGGACAGGAAAGATGGATGGTGTGGGGGAATACTATTTTCCAGGAATAAACCACAGTCCATGGGGAGAAAAGAAAGCTAGATGCTGTAGGGGATGGTAACTTCTAGGAATGAGCCACAGTGGTTAGGGGGAAACATAAGAGATGGAATATGTGTTTAAATGGTATTTGCAGCAATGAGCCACAGTGGGTGGGTCGAAACAAGAACAATAGATGGTGTAGGAAAATGGTATTTTCCAGTAATGAGCCAGTTGATGTGGAGGCAAGGAGTAGAGGGTGGATGCTATGGAGAGATGGTAACTTCCAGGAATGAATCATAGTTGATGGAAGACATAAAAGATGGATGGTGTGTGCAGATGGTATCTTCCAGTAATGAGCCACAGTGGATTGGGAGAGACAAAAAGGTTATGTGAGGGGATGGTATTATCTAGCCATGTGCTGCATTGACTTTGGGAGGGGGCGACAGGAAGGATAGATGGTGTGTTGGGCAGATGATATCTTCTAGGATTGAGCAACATTGTATTGTGGGAGACAGGAAAGATGGATTGTGTGTTCAGATGGTATCTTCCAGGAATGAGGCATACTGGATAAGGGGAGACAGGAACAATGGATAGTTGGGATAATGGTATCTTCCAGAAATGAGCAAGTTGATATGGAGACAAGAGTTGAGGATGAATGGTGCGGAGGGATGGTGTCTTGCAGGAGTCAGCCACAGTGGATATAGGGAGCCTAAGAGATGGCTAGTGTGTGGGGATAGTATCTTCCAAGAGTGTGTCACAGCACGTTGGGGGACACAGGAACGATGGTTGTTGTGGGAGCATGATATCTTCCATGAATGAGCCACAGGGTATGGGGACGTACAAAAGAGAATTTATGTGAGGGGATTGTATCATCCAGGAATGCTCTACAGTGACATCGGGAGGGGCAAGACAGAAATGATTGATGGTATGAGGGGATGGTATCTTCCAGGAATGAGCCACAGTGGTTAGGGGTAGACATAAGAGATGGAATATGTGTTTAGATGGTATTTGCAGCAATGGACCATAGTGGATGGGGTCGAGACAAGAAAAATGGATGGTGTGAGAGAATCCTATTTTCCAGAAATGAGCAAGTTGATACGGAGACAAGAAGAGTGGACAATGGATGGTATGAAGGGATGGGATCTTCCAGGAATGAATCATAGTGGATGGGGGAAGACTTAAAAGATAGATGTTGTGTGCAGATGGCATTTTCCAGGAATCAGCCACAGTCCATGGGGAGAGAGGAAGGCTAGATAGTAGAAGGGATGTTATCATCAAGGAATGAGCCACAGTGAATGGGAGGGATGAAAAGAGGTTTTGTGAGGAGATGGTATCTTCGAAGAATGTACTAATGAATGGCATGGAGTTATATAGGAAGACTGGATGGAGTGAGGAGATGGTATCTTCCAGGAATGAGGGAATGGTATGTTCCAGGATTGAGCTAGTGGATGGGGGGGAGAGAGAGGAAGACTCGATGGTATGGGTGCATGATATCTTCCAGGAGTGAGCCACAGTGGATATAGGGAGCTATAAGAGATGGATGGTGTGTGGGGATGGTATCTTCCAGTAATGAGCCACAGTGGATGGGGAGAGACAAAAAAGTTATGTGAGGGGATGGTATCATTCAGCCATGTGCTACATTGACTTTGAGGAGGAGACAAGAAGGATAGATGGTGGGTAGGGCAGATGATATCTTCTAGGATTGAGCAACATTGTATTGCGGGAGACAGGAAAGTTGGATGGTGCAGATGGTATCTTCCAGAAATGCGGCATAGTGGATGAGGGGAGACAGGAACAATGGATAGTTGGGATAATGGTATCTTCCAGAAATGAGCAAGTTGATATGGAGACATGAGTTGAGGATGAATGGTGTGGAGGGATGGTGTCTTGCAGGAGTCAGCCACAGTGGATATTGGGAGTCTAAGAGCTGGCTAGTGTGTGGGGATGGTATCTTCCAAGAGTGTGTCACAGTGGGTTGGGGGAGACAGGAATAATAGTTGTTGTGGGAGAATGGTATCTTCCAGGAATGATTCAGTTGATTGGCCGACAAGAAGAGTGGATGGTGTAAGAGGATGTTATCTTTTAAGAATGATCCACTGTGAATTTGGGAGACAGGAAAGATGGGTGGTGTGTGGGTATGGTACTTTCTAGGAATGAGGCATAGTGGATGGGGGGGACAAGAAAGATGGATGGTGTGGGGGAATTGTATCTTCCAGGAATGAGCTGTTGCATGGTGAGGGAAACGGGAAGATTGGATGGTGTGGGTGATGGTAACTTTTAGGAATAAACCATAGTCCATGTGGATAGGTGAAGGGTAGATGGTACAGGGAATGGTATCTTCCAGGAATGAGCCACAGTACTTGGGAGGTACAAAAAGAGAGTTTATGTGAGGGAATGGTATCATCCAGGAGTGCCCCACAGTGACTATTGGGGGAGAGGGACGGTTGACAGAAGGGATTGATTGTGTGGGGGGATAGTATCTTCTAGGAATGAGCAGCAGTGGATGGGGCGAGACAGGAACAATGGATGGTATGTGCATATGGTATCTTCCATATAAAACACAGTGAACGGTCTGAGTTATCAACAGTGGATGGTTTGGGGGAAGTTATTTTCTAGGTAGAGAGAATAGGGAACAGCTCTTATAAAGGACCTGACATTAGAAGATTGGCAATTTTTTTTCAATGTATGGATGGTATTCCTAGATCATATAGATGCCATGACAAAGTGATGTAATGGGATTTTGGAGAAGTGGTTGAGATGCAGATGATGCAAGATAAATTTGGCCGTATTTATGACTTTTGTCTTTTACCATTAAGACCATTGAAGGGTTTTACACAGAGTGGGTTTTTGTTTGTTTTGTTTTTGAGTTTTGGACTGTTTAATGTCTTCATTGGCTATAATATAGAGAAACATCAAGAGGAAATATAGGATGACTAGGTAGGGATGACCATGAAGAGCCATAATTGTAACCCAGGTGACGGGCAGTGGTAACCTTGACAAGGGTGGGGCAGTGGAGGTGGAGAATATAGGATGGTTATCCAAATTAATGGGAACAAATATCCTTAATTATCCCTGAGATTCACATTGACCCTTTAAACTGTACCAGGATTAGAATATTTGGAGCTAACCCATAATTTTCTAAAAGCAAGAGGAAACTTTATTTTTCCCAAGAGTTAAAATAGGCATTACTTCAGAAATTGAGCTAGCTCATGGGTTTCTTTGAAAAGCCATAGAAGTGTTTTCTAACCATACTAAATTGTGTTTTAAAAAGATGATGTTCTGTGAAGCACGTATGTGTTTGCCTCTGACATCTGCTCTTGTTCTGTGACCAGCTCTGCTAAGCAGTTTGCATCTCTTTTTGTGAATATCAATGTGACCTCTGAGCCCCACGAGGTGTCTGCCCTGTGGTTCTTGTGGTATGTGAAGCAGTGTGGTGGCACCACTCGGATATTCTCGGTTACCAACGGGGGCCAGGTATGGAGGGTGCATTCTCAAATGTAACTTCATTTGTGGTTTTTGCCCTCACCCATATCAGCATCTTAATAATTGCTTCCATATTTTGAAACATGAATAATTAGCAGCTTGAAATGATCTCAAAAAACGTCTGAAAACAAAATTTCTCATTCCTGAAAATAAGTTGACAGCTAAAGAATGGTTCATTTTGAATTATTTCGATTTTGGAATTTCAGTTCTTTCCTTTTGGAGGTAGGTAAAATAAATCATTTATATAGGAGGAGCTAAATTACTGAAATAACTCATTTCCAAAAATTCCTAGTTCAGTTGCCCATGACCCCGATCCACGGTTTCTCTTTCAGTGGTTTCAGTTACCTGTGGTCAATCATGGTCAGAAGATATTAAATGGAAAATTCTAGAAATAACCAATTTATAAGTTTAAATTGTGTACCGTTCTGAGAAGTGAGATGAAATCTCGTACCCTCCCGCTCTGTCCTTCCTGGGACATGAGTCGTCCTTTTGTCCAGTGTATCCACACTGTAGATGCTCCCTGCCCATGAGTCACTAATAGCCATCAGTTATCAAATCAACTGTCACAGTATCACAGTGCTTGTGTTCAAGTAAGTCTGTTTTACTTCACATGGCACTAAAGTGATGCTGGCAATTCAGATATGCCAAAGAGAAGCCATAAAGTGTATGTATAGAAAAAAACATAGTATATACAGAGGGTGCCAAAAAACTGTATACACATTTTAAGAAAGGAAAACACTGCATTAAAATTACGCTGATGGTAACGTAACAGCTTTGAGTACCTCTTGTAATTGCAGAAGTCAAACGTGACTTGTATTCATCTTTTGTTATCGGTATATATTGAGTATTACAATTTTAATACAGTTTTTTCCTTTCTTAAAATGTGTATACAGTTTTTTGGCACCCTCTGTATAGAGTTGGTACTATCTGAAGTTTCAGGTATCCACTGGGTGTCTTGGAACATATCCCCCGCAGATAAGGAGGTGCCTACTGTACTTGTAAAATTATTGTACTTAGTCATCCTCTGTTCCAGACGTAAGAATTTTTTGTCACATTCTGTGTTTGTTATTCTTTTATGTTAACTGTTACAGAATGGAAGTGACTCTTCTTTCCTCTAACTCACATAGTAATTTATGACCACTATTTCAATAGTAAATTTTACATTTTGGATTCTGAATTTTTGCTGCTAACTAGCATTTGCCCAGCTCCATACCACTAGGCGATCTCTATAAAAACCCAAGTTGTTCTTGTGGCCCCAAGAGTTATTGCCCATTTGACCCTTAGCTTAGCAAATGTAGGACAGTTACATTTTTTGTGTCTTTACTTATAGGCAGAAATTACACAGTACTCTTTTTAACCTTTATTTTACTTTCTGAGGTATCTCGCTTCATATTTTGTGTTTATATTCCTCATTCAGAGGAGGCAAGATACTTCTAGCCAAACCCTACATGACCTTTTGGAAAGCACAGTTCAGATTATGAATTTCAAACAATTATCACAATATCTTTGTAAAGAACTTAGATTTATCCTTTAATAATTTAATTCAATCAATACTAGACATGGAGGGGTGGACAGTGAACAAGATAGAAATGGTCCATGATCTCTCTACTATACTAAAAGGCAAAATAAGTCTTGGGAAACAGAAGGCAAATTATAAATTAAATGGTCCCAGTTTCTTGAAGAAAGACACATCATGAATGTAGGTCTGAACTAGTATGATAATATTTTTATAAAGAACTTTGGCGGTGTAATTAGAACAATAGCCAGTTATAAAGGCATAAAAAGTCACTGCATGACTGTCAAATGTTGGGCTGTGCCTCAGTCTATCTGCATGTATTTCTAACCATTCAGAGAATCTTATGCAATGAGCTGAATATATCCCCTGGTTCTGATGCAATGCATTGTATTAAGGGCTTACCTTCTTAGATTAAGCCAGGACCATTTCCATGGTGAATACATCAGATTGCAGTGGGATCGAGTGCTCATAGTCTTACATGGTTGTTCAAGGGAATTATTTAACAATGTCTGGAGGAACCTGCAGGTGCTTAGCTTTCACCCTTATGCCCCCTATTGAAACTTCCAGACATTTTTGTAAAAATTTACTCAATATCTGAGATTTAGATTCTTAGAACATCATTTGCTAATGACCAGATGATTTCTAAGAGCACCATGAGCCTATTCTCTTAGAGAACATTTTAATCTGCCTGGAAACCCATTGGCTGGAGCTTTAAGAAACCAAGCGGAGTTAGAAACTGAATCCCCATTTCAACACAACTAGAAAAAAATAATTAATTAAAAAAGAGCAAACCCCACATCCCCTGGGAGAGATGTACAGTTCCTTCTGTTTCCCATGCACTTCACTCTTAGGCGTTTAAAGCCCACAGATTGGTGATATTTGCATTCAGTCAAGGGAACACTGGTATAGGGGAACATTTCTTCTGATTCTGTCACTTTATAACCTAGTAATGCCTTATCTTTGCCAGAAACTGTGCAGAGCATAATGGTCAAGGTCTCTTGGTAGACTTTGCCTCTGTTCTAATGAGTTCTTCCAACACTTAAGTTTGCAGAGAGTCAAGATATGGCCTGTGACTTTCCAATCAGTGGCAAATATGGTATTTGTTCCTTGGGCTTTTATAATGTTTCCTTTCCTGCCTGCCGTCTCCTATAGGAACGGAAGTTTGTAGGTGGATCTGGTCAAGTGAGCGAACGGATAATGAGCCTCCTCGGAGACAGAGTGAAGTTGAGGTGTCCTGTCACCTATGTTGACCAGTCAGGTGACAATATCATCATAGAGACATTGAATCATGAAGTTTATGAGGTAATTCAGTTTAGTTAAAAGGAGCATGTATTAAATAGGCCTCGTATCTTCTGCAATTTCTAACCAAGTATAATCCAAGCAGTGGCATAATTAATGCTGGCATGTTTCCAACTCAGTCTTCCAAATTATTAGACTTGGTTGACCTGCCTTATTGTTTTGTTGCCTCCCAGTGGCCTCATTTTGTATGTTTGTACTGCTCAGTGTCATTCAAAATGACAGATATGCTGTTTCATGCCCTCTGCAAACGCAGTGACTCACATTTGAGGTGGTATTTTGTGTTTGTTGTGTTTTAGTGCAGATACGTAATTTGTGCCATCCCTCCAACTTTGACGGCCAAGATCCACTTCAGACCCGAGCTGCCATCTGAGAGAAACCAGTTAATCCAGCGTCTTCCAATGGGTGCTATCATTAAATGCATGATGTATTACAAGGAGGCCTTTTGGAAGAAGAAGGGTAGGTTACATTTACTCATGTTTAAATTGTATTAAGTGGAGGAACCACACTTTTTTTTTTTTTAGGAACATTATACTAGACACTGAACAGAATAAAATATAAGTGCTTTCAAATTGGTAGTGAAAGGATCAGAAATTTGAGTCTGTCTTGGTTGACCTCCTCATAGCCCCTGGCAACACAAAACGACCTCAAGAGCACTTGCTGACAGTGAAAGGGAAGGAAGAGATCCCATCTGTTGCAGGGCCACCATTATCCTGGCTCCTGGAATATGTTCTGCTACTTACTCTTTATGAACAGAGTGAGACAAAGGAGCACCGTGAAAAAGTACTGCTTTGAAGTCACACATTCCTGGGCTTCACTTGCTTACTAGCTGTGTGGCCTGTGGTGTGACACTTCACCTTTCTTAGCATCAGTCTCTTTGTGTCAAATGGTAAGTAACAATGAGACCTACTGCAGGGATATTGTGAGGATTAAATGAGGCAGGGTCTGGGCAGATATGGTGGCTATTGTTGATAAGCCTTGTGCTCATACTCAAAGTATTTCTTCTATGGGTTCATAGGGGTGATTCCTTCTAATATACCCCTCTCTTTCCCTATGGATTCTAGGACTCCAGGGCCATCTTACAATTTTAGCCATGCATTGGTCATACATGACCTTTATGTAAGGGTCATTGAGATGCATCATTTCCCATGTGTCTGGGTGAACAGATGTCTTGGATAGTCACTGTGTGTATCTATAGGAAATAGCTTCTAGGATTGGGGCCAAGACTAATAGTTTAAGCTGTCTTCCTCTTAGCAAAATAGTTTTTTATATATGTATAATTTTCCACCTAAATCTCTACTGAAGTCAGTCTCAATTTCCTATTGATTTTCTCCTGGTTAAGATTACTGTGGCTGTATGATCATTGAAGATGAGGAGGCCCCAATTTCAATAACCCTGGATGACACCAAGCCAGATGGTTCGCTGCCCGCCATCATGGGGTAAGTTAGAACCGGGAGTTTTGTATTTTCCAAATTGTGTTGTATTGGTGTGGATGCTGGCAGAGCATACTGTTTTGGAATCAAGCTCAAGCAATGATAAATAGCCCTACAGAAATATATCATGGTTCCATGTATTAAAATATTAATGTTTTGTATGTGACACAAAAGCACTGGAAAGCTTAGTAATCTTGACACCATTTTGAATTTGTGCCCATATATTTCTTTCCACCATAAAACTTATATATTAAGGGCAGCAAAAGAAGAAGCTAGACAGGCGATATGGTAGACAATCCTACCTAGAGGCAGAATGTCCATAATCATTCTGGAATGAGAACTGTTTTACCCTGTAAAACTTTCCAAAGTTAGGGTTTCTGGACTTTATACTTTTCTCCATTCCAAATATCACTACATTGCAAATGTTAATGTGTTCATTGTTACCCTGGGATATAAGATGGATGACCAATTAGGAAGTGCAGTTGGAAGCAGAGCCAGGCCTCAAGTGGATGACACTTTTTCCAGTAGGTCACTTTGTGGCTGTCATTCACCAGGGATGGTCCAGGGTGAGGTTCTGTGCCTGGAAAAGGTGAGCACTTTTCCTCTCCTCCTAATCTGGCACACAACTGCTCTTCCCTTGGAGGACTAGGGATCCAGAGAAGGATGTGGGACCCTCACAAAGGAATTGCTAAGGAGTACTACAGCCTCCCAGTTGCCGTGCCTTTTAGCCCTCCTCAAAGCTATATGAACAAAAGGGCTATTTATTCTACCATATGGCAACAGAAGAGCACAGCTTCTATACCGTTCAAGTGACTTTCAGAGCCCAGTGGTTTCCTTCTTCACCCCTGGGATAGTCTAGCTCATGCGCATTGCGTCATTGAGGGGAAATTACAAAACCAAAAGGAGCAGACCTATGACCCAACAGACTTAGAAAACAGGCTGTGCTACCAGACTGCCAACAAAACATTTTATAATCACTTCTCTGGCTGTAAAATATGAGAAGCAGCACCAGCCTCCCTGAGAAGGGCAGGTGCTCACAACATAATGACCACAGGAATAATAAATCCGCTTCATCTCTAACCTCTCTGGGCAGGAAAAGGTACAAATTGTGCAGTTTGCCATCACCTTCTATATGCCAAAGGAAAGCAGGAGACTGAAGTAGAGTTTTTAGGAGACTCATTCAAGACCAGTCCAACTGTGGATGGAAGAACGCTGGTGTTCTTCTTGCCCTGAGAGTTAGATATTGTGGCATCTGCCCTTCTTGGCTTTCTTCAGCTTTTTAAACAAGAACATGTATGGTAGAAGCCTTCCAGATGGTAACGGAATTATTTAGGCAGTTTCTAAAAGGTGATATCCCATCTCTTTTATCTGGACAATTGCCTCCACCCTGTTCTTGCCTTGAAACTATATTGCCTCCACCCTGTTCTTTGCTCTGGGCAAGGAAAGCCTTGAAGATAGGGATGTTACTTGCCCAGCACTGTTTGTGATAACTATAACTAATGCCTTTTGGAAACTAGAGAGGAACTTGTACTTTAGAGCCATGAAATGTTCCCAACCCAAAACCAGCAGGTTTGATTTCCTCAATAAAACACCAAGTGAACTTAAAGGATAGTTGTGCACAGTTAGACTTAGATCAAAGAGGTTATTTCATTCTTGACTGGAGATTTGGCAGAAATAGTCAACACTCACTGCCCTTTAGAAAAGGAACTATAAAAAGCATCCAAAATCTAGAAAGGTTTTCAGATAAAGAATTTACTCTTTCATCAGATACTGGTGATTTTCATTGAAATACTGCATGAGTCTAAGATGATTGATTCTTACATAAACATAAAGTTTAACTAAAATCATTCCTAGCACGTGATAACATAAGCAAAATTATGACTATATCCCATAAAGTTCAGTAGTTCAAAATTTTTAAACAGTCCAGAACTTCCTCTGAAATACTATTCTCTGGAGTAGCACAAATATGTTTTGTATCTTTGCTTCCCAGAATGATTTCGAATAACAGCTCTAAAGGAGTTGTCAATCAAATTGAGAATAAGTTTAATTTGGGGATGAGGGAGAGGATGAAATATCTGTTTTCATCCCCTGCATTTTCAGTCCTGATCTACTTGTCTTTTTTGTCTAGAACAAAAGAAATACAATTTTTAAACTTTTTTAAATGAAGAAATAATTTCATTGTCCCTTAGCTTATTTGGAGTTTTGAAAGCTTTCTAGTAACAGTTTACTATAACTAAGGACTTATTCTCACAAATCAATTCTTTAAAATATACATGCTATTAGTAGTATCAGTATAATAAATAGACTCTATTTGATTAAAGGGGAGCAGACAGATTATAACTGAATTTTACTGAGTTACTAAATTTGGGAATTGTGCTAGGCCCGTTTCCAAGGAAGCCAACTCAGAGATGGAGATTTGGGTGCAGGAGGTTTACTGCGAAGTGCTCTGTGGATCACTGCCTGTGGGGAAGGGAAAGAATCAGGATCCGGCAGAGGGAGAGGTTGGGCTCCAATGTTGTCCCAATGGAGTCCTAAGCCATCCCATAGTGAACTCTCGAGCGGGATGGTCCTTCAGAGGTACCTTGCACTGAGGCAAGAGGGTGGGCTTTGGTACCCACCGCACCCCCCAGCCAGTCATTGTGAGGAGAGTGGGGGATCTTGAGTCAGTCAGTTTTCTGCTGCAGAGTGAGATTGCTGGGGAAGGGTTCAGCTATGAGCTGAGGGAATGAGTGCTTGGTTCTGAAGAGGGATCAGGGTGGCCCATCATGGACTCCACTATAGGCACTTATTTATATTTGGTTTTTCAGCTTTTATCAAGTATGAAATGAATATCCTGGTAATGACTGTTGCCTGTGTCAGAAGGCAACAGTCATTACCAGGATAATCACTTAATCCAACATTAATTCATCTGACATTTGATTTCCTACTGTATGCCAAGAACTGTGCTAAACTTTGGGGGTAAAATATTAAGTAGGAGGTCACCTGTCACTTAGGAGCCCACAGCCTAGCAGGGGTTTTGGACACAGAGGTAGACTGAAGACAGCATGGCCTTTGCTCTGGTAAAGGGAAATAATGGGAGGGTGTGGGTGATTTTAATGCTGAGCAGGTGGAGTCAAGAACACTTCAAAAAGAGGCAACTCTTAAAGTTGCACAAAATGGATGGATCTTGAGATTATTATGCTAAGCGAAGTAAGTCACACAGAAAAAGTCAAGAACAGGGGCGGCCAGATGGCTCAGTTGGTTAGACTGCAAGCTCTCAACCACAAGGTTGCCGGTTCAATTCTCCCATGGGATGGTGGGCTGTGCCCTCTACAACTAAAAATTGAAAACGACAACCGGACTTGGAGCTGAGCTGTGCCCTCCACAACTAGATTGAAGGACAATGACTTGGAGCTGATGGGCCCTGGAGAAACACACTGTTCCCCAATGTTCCCCAATAAAAATTTAATATATATATATATTGAAATGTAACATACAGAAAAGTGCATGTATCATAAGAGTAAAGTTGGTTGCATTTTTTTTAAAAAAAGAAAAAGTCAAGAACCATATGATTTCACTAATATGTGCGATATAAAACTGAAAACAACAAAGGAACAAGACAAACAAAGAAACAAAAACTCATAGACACAGACAATAGTTTAGTGGTTACCAGAGGGTAAGGGGGGAGGAGGGTCGTAGATGAGGGTAAAGGGGATCCAATATATGGTGATGGAAGGAGAACTGACTCTGGGTGGTAAACACACAATGTGATATATATAGATGATGTATTATAGAAATGCACACTTAAAACCTATGTAATTTTACTAACCAGTTGTCACCCCAATAAATTTTAATTAAAAAAAATAAACCACTGTCACCTAATCATTCAAATGTAACCTCTCTCTCCAGTTTCATCCTTGCTCGAAAAGCTATCCACCTTGCTAAACTCCATAAAGACGTAAGGTAAGAATTTACTTCTGAAACATATGTAACAGGTTAGCTTTATATTGTGCTTTTTGCACTAACAACAATATAATAGCATTATGAAAAACACAGTAGTTCAATAATATTCTCAAAATCCCAAAAAATCAACCATTTTGTATTTTGCTACAGCCTTCTCGACTCAGTCCTTGTCTATGTGCATATATTAATTTAGTTTTACATATTTGTGTTTATTTTACAGTGGTTGAGAGGTAGGGTTTTCATGTAAGATGGATGGATAAAAATCATGGAAGACGTTAGCCGTAAAAAAAGCTTTAGAGGCTGAGTCCCAATCACCTTGCAAGACCATTAGTCCTTTTCCAAGGTTCTCTGACATGTTTTCTGAAAATCAAATCCATACATTTGTGTTTCAACTTATGTATGTAAAAGTATTTCCCTTATATTAGGGGAATTACCTAGATTATCTAGGACACAGCTATGATGTCCCCTTCTCCCAAGAGCTTCCTAGTATAGAACAGTTTTAGGACAATGACTTTTTTTCTCTTTCTCCTTTTCTCTCTTTCTGTCTTGTTGTATTTTTCTTGTTTTGTTTTGCCTTTGAATCATTTGTTCAAATAAAATCTTACCTGGAAACAGTTATTTGGCTGTTGGAGGAGCTGCTTCTGGGAACTTCTCTGCTTCCCTTCTTTAGGGTAGCCCTAAATCCTTTGTTAGCTTTTTAAGAGAACTAATACACACCAATGTGTACTTCTCTCCACATTTAATTTAAAAATTAACAGCAAATCCACTAGCAGCCCTTGCTTTCAGAGTTACTTTGATGACCTTGGAAATCAGGGATAGACTATAGAAGTTCCCACATTTGCACACAGATTTGTTTATTTGAGCTACCATGAGATTTGATGTCAGGAAGGGAACTATTTTTGTGTCCACCTACTCACTCAGTAGAGGAAGAATTTAGGGTCCACTGACAGGGAATGATTTGGCCAAGGCTCCACAACTAGCTTGTGACAAATTCAGTAATATCATCTAATGTATATTTTCTTTCATTACACCACACTAAGCTTGACATTTTCTTTTGGATTTCCTGCTTTCCCTCTTTATTAATAGTAAACTAAATACCAGCCTGTATGTAGACATTTGGTTATGATTCCACATGGTGGCTGAAATTCTCAAAAATTTTTATAAGACAAAACCCTTAGAACTCTGAATATGTCATTGACTGAAGCAACAGTTCCCAGACCAGACTGCATCAAAATCTCCCAAAGGATCTTTGATGTGTGTGTGTGTGTGTGTGTGTGTGTGTGTGTGTGTGATAGGATATTATATAGCAATAAAAAAGAATGCAGTCCTGCCATTTGGGACAGACAACATGGATGGACCTAGAGGGTATTATGTCAAGCGAAATAGGCCAGAGAGAGAAAGACAAATATCATATAGTTTCACTTATATGTGAGATCCAAAAAAGAAGAAGAAAAAGAAGAGGAGGAGGAGGAAGAAGAGGAGGAGAAGAAGAAGAAGAAGAAACAAGTGAACAAACAAAACAAAAACAGACTCAGAAATAGAGACCAAAAGGATGTTTGCTAGAGGGGAGGGAGTGGGAGGATGGGTGAAAAGGTGAAAGGAAATATAGTCAATATTGTGATTAGTTTGCATATTAACAAATGATTACTACAATTAGTGGGGTAATCACATTGTAAGATATAAAAATGTCCAATCACTATACTGTACACCTGAAACTATTATAACTAATGTAATACTGTATACGAACCATGCTTAAATTTTAAAAAATAATGTTTGGAAAATATATTTTTCTGAGGCTGGTAGATTATGATTTGGTAGGTTAGGGGTGGGGCCTGAGTATTTGTATTTTTTAATAAGCGTTTCAAATGATTATGATGAGCAGCCAGATTTAGAAACCAGTGGGTTAATTCAACTACAAGATGATTCATACAATGGCCTTTTGGGCTGTCATTATAATATGTTCTATTATTTTTAGAGCCCAACTAGTCATTCATTGTATTGCTCCAACATCCTTGTCTTACATAACTTTTCCAAGCAGTTTTAATTTTAATGGGAGGAAAGCAAGGGATGGGGAAGATAATTTCTTGAAGTGTTTGCATGAACTCATCCTTGACTCATCTAATCATATGAAATGCAGTAAATAATGACATATTTCTTTTATTACTGATTTATCATTTATGAATGAAAAATTAGCTGTAACGTCAGTTGATTGGATTTTAGGTTTCCCTCTGTTTTAATAAAGATTTTATTACATGTCCCCCAAATAAGTTAAGCCTCATTGCCAATAGTTTTTTTGTTTTCTAATTGACTTAAAATGTTGGAATTATTCCTTGTAACACTCGTGTGAAGTAGGTAAGAATCAGTCATCTATCTCATAGAGTGGGAAAGAGGATACCGTACGAAGCTGAGGATGGATTTTGATTCAATAAATTTTTATTGAGCACTTGCTACAGGCAGGATGCTTAGGAGAGTTGAGCCTCAGTCCTACCATTAATTAGTTGAATGATATTGAACAGTTCTAGTGAGTGCACTGAACCTCAGCCTCCTCATCTCTGAAATGAGGGGCTTGGGTTAGACAGAGACAGACAGGAGGATAGTAGTTTTGAGATTTTCAGTCCTTCTTTTCCTTTATGATTATTGATCTGTAGTGTGAACAGCTTCTTGAAGGGAAACCAAACTATTCCTTTCTGTACTGGAACTTACATAGCTACGTAAATGTTGTGCGACATCACCTCAGGAGTGGCATATGTCTCTCCCTTAAAATTTTCCATGGTAAAATGGTGGCAATAAGCAGTGTTTATAATTCCACCTCCTCTTCCTGATTTAATACTGTATATCCACAAGATAGACGTTCTGAGAGTTATATAAATGGTGTAAACATGAGCATTCAGATAAATTTATAAGGTTACATTTTGTCCAACATTATTCAGGGAAATTGGGGACACGTTTTAAAAATGTTTTCTAATGTAATTGGCAATATAACGTCATCTTTTAAAATCTGTTTCTTTTATTACTAGTAAGTATAACCTTTTCCTTCCCTCCCATGCCCCCCATTTTGGCTATTTGTCTCTTCAGCTTTCAATGCTTGCCTTACAGATTTGAATTAAACCCTTTGCCACATTTTTCAGCAAATATTTTTCCTGTTGCTTGTTAGCCTATAACAAATATTTCAGAGCACTTTCAATGTTTAAACTATATAAAGACTAAGAAGGTAAATACCAAAAATATATATTAATAATGGCATGAGTGTGAACCTATTCAAACAAATCCCTACATAGAACCATTCATTTCTAAAATAGGTGATTTTAGTAAATTAGAACTTTTTAATTTCACTGAGTGTTTGTGAGTTTAAAATATATCTTTCTTCAAGAGGACCTTAGATAAATTAAGCTACTGAATTTTACAACATAATCTGTGCCATGTCATTTACATAAGGAATTAGGAGCATAACTAGCAACTGTTGAAGGTAACGTCACTTCCTTAAAGCATCATGCCCACTTCCCAGATGGCCTTTGGAATACTATGTCCACAGACCATTCTCTCAAGTGGCAGATTACTAGACTGCAACAACTAAAGGCCTCTCCTGGCATAGCATATTTTATGTTATGCTTAAAAGATTAAATGAGCTTTATATGTTCATAGGATCTGTGAAACATAAATATAGGATGGTTAAGAGATACTGTCATACATACTATAGACTTACAAAAGAGATTATTCTAGAATTCTACATATTCCAGAAAAGTGATTTAGAATCAATTCCTAAAATGACTGAATTTAATTTAAAATCATTTCCCCATTTTAATCTTGAATAGATATGGTATTGGGTAGTAAAAGAGATTAAGATGTTTTAAAAAAGGAAAGTGCTGTTGAATCTTTAAATCAAATGGCTGTATCAAGGCATAGACTTAATTTGAATGCAGACATTCACAGAAGTGTTTATTTTGTGTAGCTGCAGAAGGCCACTGATTTTAACTTTTCCTTGATAAATCTGGTTCATTGGCAAGAACCTGAAACTCACTGTGTTTATTCTATACTCATCAATTAATTACTTCCTTAACATTTTTTTTTTGGTTCTATTTTTTAGGAAGAGAAAAATCTGTGAGCTGTACTCCAAAGTTCTGGGATCCGAAGAAGCTTTACATGTAAGAATCCCCAGTTTTAATACCTAGCAGATTCTGCTCTATGTGCTCTAAATTGTAAAGCAAAGCAGATTCCGGTTTCCTGAAAGTCTTAGGAAGAGAGTATAAAGGAATATGCTTACTGGAGGATTAACTTCAGCAATCACTAAAGGCCATTGAAAACTGTTGTCAGGTACAAGCAATTTCTGATGCACTGGGTCCTCGGGCTCTTTAAATGTTCACTGGATGACTGGCAGCCAATTGGAATAAGAGCCTGGAGCTGCAGGTATTACCTCCAGGGTGGATGAAATCTGTTCCCAGAACTGAGGTCCTGCCCTCCTGTCAGTGTCAACTGGCTGCTGTGAAATGAAATCCCAGAGATGTCATCATTTGTTGGCAACAGCACCGGAGTATATACTTGACAATATAACTGAATCTAGACTCTCTGCCCAGGCCAAAGTCATACTAATTTATTTTTCCATCTGTAGACTCAATTCACAGCTCATTTAGGAATTTCAGTGCTTTCAATCCACCACTGAAAGCAATTATAAAAATGAAATGCTTTCTGAAGATCCTACTAAATATCTAGGGGCTCTTTTAGGGGATTATCTCTGAACTGTTCAAATAATAAACTTGCAAAATGTGTTAGGGAAAGAAATCAGAGAAGGTTCTCTCATGCCCTTTGAGAAAAATTTTTATCTTTAATTCTCCCCCTTTTTAGCAGGATTCCTATCATTCACTTT
Source organism: Rhinolophus ferrumequinum (assembly GCF_004115265.2). Lineage (NCBI taxonomy): Eukaryota > Metazoa > Chordata > Mammalia > Chiroptera > Rhinolophidae > Rhinolophus > Rhinolophus ferrumequinum. The sequence goes on along the minus strand of NC_046284.1, from coordinate 89,942,594 downwards.
TCTAGCTTAGAGAAGTGTTCCGGGAAAAAAATCTTTCTTATATACTGCGCTTATCTTCTACCTCCTTAGTAGATGGAGAAGTAAAGTCTGTTATTTAGAGAATCCAGAGATTTGAACACACCTTTCCAGAACCCAATTGTTGATGGGGTTTCCTGTAGACTTGGGTCTAAAGACTTCAGAATCTGTGTGGAGATGCCCTCCTTTCCATATATTGAAATACTTCGTGTCTCTCGTAGTGAAGAAGTTGAGAAAGTCAAAGTATACATGTTTTGTAACTTGGTACCTCATAAAAGGTCATTACTTGGTACTGTCATGTTTCCCCTTAAATTAGAAAAACAGGACCACCTTTTTAAAAAAAGTGTAAACTTTTTGTTAAAGTAAAATACACAAGAGCATTCATTGTTGACTGGCAGCATTTCCGCTTTGTCTTTCCTTTGGAATTTTCTCCCCACTGAACTGCAGCCAGTGCACTATGAAGAAAAGAACTGGTGCGAAGAGCAGTACTCCGGGGGCTGCTACACCGCCTACTTCCCCCCTGGGATCATGACTCAATATGGAAGGTACTACCGAGACACTATACCAATTAATACAAGACATGCACCAAACTTAAAAAGATAAGTTCAATAGCAACTTTAGAAATAGTAGCCAGTCTTCCTATTTCTAATGTCCCAGGTAATTAGTTTGTATATTTCTGGATGTCCATAGGAAAATAAGTATGTAGGTACGTAGAACAATAACTGTCAGCACATGGAACGATAGCAGAACACTGGTGAGGATTTCAGATATCAGCAGTACATGTGAAAATTCTAGAAGCTACAGTATCCTCCAAGGGGCCTTTTTGAGCTCAATTAGATATTTAGTTTCACACGATTACCCTAGGCTCCTGGGCACCAATCTACTCAGAAGGACATGGGCTAAACACGTCTTGTCAACAGGGCAGCATCATATATTCCTCTTTGGGGTGGGGAGGTGCGTCCCCACTGTATGCATCTAACGTGTGAGGAGGTGATAACCACATGGGGTGGGGTAGTCTGCCTTGACTTAGAAGCCTCATGCCCCATAGGAGCCATTGTCTCTTATAACAGCCTCATAGGCATAGTGTCCCGGGTCCCTGCAAGGGACATGCCCAGTTATAAGAGGCACAACACTCAACAAAGCCCAAAGTGATAACCTCCTACTATGGTATTTACAATTCATACCAGTCCTCCCGGCCCAGATGCAATTTACCATTGTGAGGCTGAGGAGGCATTTTTAGCATAAGCAATACTGTCTGGTAATATGGTTGACATTATACCTTCATCACGTTTCCAAAGAGCTAGAAAGTTAACTCAAGGTCACATTTGTCCAGAGAAGGAAGAATTTGTTAACCTTTTCCTTACATAAGATTTTTGTTTATTTATTTGTTGTTTTATTCATTGAATCAAATACCCTTTGTGAGTGATAAGAGACTTGATTAAGTGGAGTAATTCTGAAGTCAAAGTAGAAGTCTGTAAGATGGGACTAGGAGCAAGAATAGATGAAGCCAAACATTCCTGAATTGGAAAAAGGCATGACAGTGGGTTGAGGTGAAGGCCTTTGGAGTGGAGATGTGCAGCTTAGGAGATTTCATGAAAGTGGCTGCAGATGAGGTAGGCATCAAAGCCAACAAGGTAGGGGGGAGAGTTGCCCATTCAGCCCAGTCCTTCCATGGTTCTCTTCGCCAAGACCTCTTTGTAAGACAAGGCCCATTTCCCTGCCCCCATCCAACTCCAGATAAATTTACAGACACTAACTGTACAGAGGATTTTTTTTAATTAGTTTCAGGTGTACAAAACAACAACGTGATTAGACATTTACACACCTCACAAAGTGATAACCCCAAAAAGTGTACTACCCATCTGACACCATACATAGCTATTACAATACCATTGACTATATTCCCTATGCTGTACTTTACATCTTGTGACTGAGATAGACGTATAATCCCTCAGGTCTCTCCTTTGCCAGAAATCATTTAATCTCCCTGTCTTCCCACTCACCACTACAGTTCCTCCTGACACCCTGAGAGTACCCATGGCTGGGGTCTGCCATCAGATGTGATCTCATAAAGAAAGCACCCCTTTGAAAAGGCAGTGTAGGGAGCAGAATGGACTGCAAACAGGAAACATACAGCAAAATAAATCCAATTGTGTATTAAATGCATGTACTTATATTCTAATTCTGGATGGCTAGGAAAAGGTCAACAACACCTTAGTAATATATGATCTGACAGCCTGATTCTGTCTGGCTTGAAAGTTCAGAACCTTGGGTGCAGGCCCAGGAAACAAGGAGGAGCCTTTCACCTTTGGCTGACTCTCACAGGAGCTTTTGAAACAATTTGAGTTACCCTGTCTTCTGTGGGGTAAATGAGGGCAGCGATTGGCCCATTAACCCTCAGTGCCTTCTCAGGTAACTCTGTGTGACTCTGTTCCCTTGAAGGGTGATTCGCCAACCAGTAGGCAGGATTTACTTTGCTGGAACGGAGACAGCCACACACTGGAGCGGTTACATGGAGGGAGCAGTAGAAGCAGGAGAACGGGCAGCTAGAGAGGTAAGAGAGGAAGCCAAGTCATTCTCCTTCCTGAATCCAGTAGTGTTTTTTGTCATCTGGTCTTTCTAGATCTTGACACTGATAAATCTACATGTCTACTTCTCTGCCCTCTCACTCCACTTATGGGGCTCATCTGTGGCCAGCAGGACCTTGAATCTGTCAAAATTACAGAACCTCATTTCATAATACCATTGCCACTTTCTTTCAGATCTTGAATGCTTGGGGCAAGGTTGCAAAGCAAGACGTATGCATTCAAGAACCCGAATCAGAGGTAAGTTTAGCAGCTTCATCTTCATAGAGCAGTAACTGCACATAAAACTCTTACCTTTCATCTCCTAGCCTCTGGTGTAATTTTAGGTGCCACTCTCCAGGGCATATCTGTGCACTCATTTTACAGATATATTTTTCCCTTCCTTGTCAGTGCAAGAGTTTTCTGCTAATGATCTATGTTCATTCACCTAGGACGTTCCAGCTATTGAAATCACCCACACCTTCTGGGAGAGGAACCTGCCTTCAGTGCCAGGCCTGCTGAAGATCGTTGGATTTTCCACATCAGCAACTGTCTTATGTTTTCTGGTGTACAAATTTAGGCCCTTGACACGATCCTGAAATTCCAGGCTCATACTTTCTGCTTACTCTTTTCCTGTACCATCAGAAGCAAAATGTCGACAAATTAATGGCAATGTCATTAGACTGTCTTTAAGTGCACTGGATTTAACCCTCAGTTTAGTCCTAGTGTTAATGTAAGAACAACTTACAGAATCGCCTCATTAAAATCAGTAAGATCAAGCTCCATCTTATTTGTCTGTGTAGACTGATTTGTGTGGATTGATAGTATAAAAAAACCTTGTGATCAATTTCTTAATTTCAAGTTACAGTGCTCATCAGAAACAATGTCTGTGTCCTCTTTTTCTCCCCTTTAACATAAAGTACCTGATTGCAGAAATGAAACATTTGACTTTCTGTAGAGGTTGAGTAGGTGAAGGCCCAGCCTGCAACTGATCTTTTCAGTCCTTAGGAAATGGTGAGGTGTAGGTCCACAGCCCACAGGCTCACAGCTTCCTGGAGTGAACAGCTCCCACTTTGGATGAGGGTGTAATACATGAAAGCAGTGAAAGCAGACCAATAGAGGAACATTTTGTGGGCTGTTGCCTCAGGAATCTCTTGACCACTTCTAATTCCTGTGAAATTTCTAGACATCTAGTCTCAGCACTAGCTTGTTTGTATATTTTTCCCTTTTACTTCTTAGAGAGCACAGTGTTTACCAAGGCATAAATGATTAAATTGACTTGCTGTGACTTTTGTGCAGCTCCCCAGGTGAGCAGAGTAAACTAATGGCAGGACTGTGCCCATGAGGCCTCCCTGACTAGCTCTGCATGAGGCATCTTCTCTTCCTCCTGGAAGATGGCTAGACATAACTTCACTCATCATCAATGGTAACATTCTCTACCGATTTCAGGAAAGCAATATTTTCCCTTTTTTTCAAGTAGACCCTGGCTGTTTACTGGCATATACTTTTTTTCGTTTTTCCTATGACCATAGTAGAATGAGGCATATCTGTTAACTTAAATGTATCTTCAAAATGGTTACCTTTGAGTAAATATTAGCATGCCAATTTCTCTCAAATAACTGAAATACACATTATAAATTTCATATTGTTATTTGTTGAGACTATCAATACAGAAAGGATATTGGGGCTGTACATTATAAATTCACTTACTTTAGTTATTAAGTTCTATTAAAAAAATTGAGTGATTTCACATATGAAGACTAAGTTCTCTAAGGAGTAATGTGAGCCAGGAACAGTGCCCACCTCTTTTCTTTCCCATTTTAAAAACTGTCAGATTTTTAAAAGCCCATTCCAAAGGTTTTGGCCATAAAACATTTGTTTTCTTAATATAAGTACATGGGAAAAAATAAACACAGATGCGATCAAATAAAGCAGTTGAGAAGACTCAATAGACTCAGGTACACAGGTGGTAGATACACAGTAATACCTTATTCTGTATCATCGATAAATGAGCATTTCATTTTAAATGAAGTTTCTAAATAGCTAAAGCTTACTCTCATGTGCCACAAATTATCAATAAAAATTTTGATGGACATATTTCAACACATTATTAAACAAGCTAAGATTCAAATTTATCTTTTATTAATCAGGTCAATCATATGCCTCAATTATACTTTTATAATAGAGTGATACCATTGTGTTTGCCCCTCTACAAAATGTCACATGATTGTTTTTTAGCTGTTGGGTCTACTGCTTCTTTTATCTTCTCCCATATTCAATATTTTATTTCATATTCTGTTTATCTCCTAAAACCTCTTCACATAATCTATTTTTATATATTTTTTATTATTAGTTTCAGATGTATAAAACAACAGTGATTAGACATTTACACACTTCACAGGGTGATAACCTAATCTGTTTTTTATTGAATGAGAATTAAAGACTGCCAGAGGAAACTAACCCAGGTTTATTTCATAATCAACCTTATCATAAACCCAAAATTAAGTCATGGCCCTACTGTCAGGACTTAAGTATTTGTTTTGCCTATCCTAAGAGCAAAGAGCAGGATTTTTCTGCCACTCCTTACCTTTCAATTGAAAGCATTTTAGCTAACTTAGGAGTTTTGATAATGTCTTGGATATGCTCCAGTACACAAGGAGTTATCACATATTATATCTAACTGCTTTGATAAATCACATCTCTGATCTATTTCAGTTGTTTCTGTTCACCTACTGATTAACTTGGTTCTGACACACCTTTTGGGGAAAATTTCTTAACTGCCAACAGTTTTAATAGTAATCAGGTTGTTAATATAGCCAAGTCTTGAATATTGACGAACTCAGTTTGAGGTTTACCCTTAAATTTTTAGACAACCAATTAATTTATACTAATTAGATCAGCCCTATTAAGCTGTAGATTGAGTATCAAAATGAATGCCAGTCCAGATGTGCATGGACATGAAATCGGAGCTGAGAACTCCCACCATATAGGAGATTGTCCAACACCAAGATACCATAGGTTTTTTCTCCAACCCAGAGAAACTAGTCAGTTTTAAGCAGCAGATAGAGCATGGCCCTGTTAAGGCATCTGCTTCACAGTTTTGGAGGCTGAGTTGGCCTCACTCCATAGTAAGATCGAGAGTTATATTTTAAAAGTTAACCTTTTTGCCAATTGTTAAATAAGGACTTGTACTACACTGAGGAAAAAATATCAAAGTATTTTGAACTACATTAAGTTTGTTTGTGAACTCAATGCCTAATGTTCTGTCTAAAATGTGCCCCAGTGCTACACGTGGGAGTATTCATATGTGTGTGTTTTGCCATTGAAGTACAATTTTGCCTGTATGGTAGTTTTGTTTGTTAATAAAGTGCACTACCACCCCTGACTCAGACATGTCTCCTCTATTTAGTTGATAGTCCCAAGGTTAAATTGCTTTTTATAGCAGGAGGTCACAATGAGGTATTGTCCATGGATGATGGGCTTAAAAGGCCACTTTGTATTGATTCCAAATTCTCATAGTTCGGTTTAACTCATATTTTATCAAGGTTTCCTGGTTGCTGATTAAGTGCTCAAATATTGTCTACCTGGGCAACAATCAGTGTGGAGTCTAATCAAAGCTTTTTCACCTAATTAGCTTATAATACCTTGAGCAAATCACTTTGGTTCTCTGCCTCAGTCTCCCCATCTGTAAAAGGGTGAGTTACACTTGATAGCACCTAAGGATTCTTTTATGACAACATTATGTGATTTATGCATTTGTTGCCAGCACTCTATGAGGTGTGATAAAAAAAAATATGGTGAGTGTTTAAATTAAAAAATATGCATATTACAGTGAAGGACACATTGTCATTAATCCCCTTCAAAATAGCCGCCTCACTTCGAACACCCTTATCCCATCATTCTTGCCACTTTCTGAAGCAGTTCTGGAAGTCCTCTTTCATGAGTGTCTTCAGTTGTGCTGTCGTGGCTGCCTCAATGTCCTGAATCAATTCAAAACGTTTACCTTTCATGGTCATTTTGACTTAAGGAAGAGCCAGAAGTCTCACAGTGTCAGATCTGGTGAATAAGGTGGATGAGGACACACCATACTGTTTTTATTTGGCAGAAATTGCTGTATCAGAAGTGATGTGTGACATGGAGCCTTTCCATTGTGATTGGAAAATACAGTGAATGCCTCTGCCAAGTACCATCCAACGGAAAGGCAGGGATCTTCAATATAGGAAGTGGCATGTTGAACCTTAGTAACAGTGTATGACAAGTTTCAACTTGTTCAGTGCAGTCAGTCAGGTGTGAGCTTTGGTTGAGAGATGCTGTCTTTTAAAGTGTACCGTAATTCATGGATCACAACGCATTAACATGAAATGGGCAAACAGTTTCATTCTCCATCATGATAGCGCTCCGTGTCACATCGCTTCTGATACGGCAATTTCTGTCAAAAACTTCATGGTGTGTCCTCATCCATCCTACTCACTGGATCTGGCACCGTGTGACTTCTGACTCTTCCCCAAAGTCAAAATGACCATGAAAGGTAAATATTTTGAATTGATTAAGGACATCGAGGCAGCCACAATAGCGCAAATAAAGACACTCGCAAAAAAGGACTTCCAGAACTGCTTCAGAAAGTGGCAAGAACAATGGGATAAGAGTGTTTGAAGTGAGGGGGGTACTATTTTGAGGGGGATTAATGGCAATGAGTCTTTTGCTGTAATAATTTTTTAATTGAAACATTCATGGTATGTTTTGATCACACCTCGTATGTTTGCTTGTCAATATGGCAGTGACAAGTCACTCTGCCTTTCTCTATCTTGGTTCACTCCTTTGTCTTAGGTTGGGTTTTCTGACATGAGTCAAGGCAGAAAGCTTATTGGGGACAGCTCTCAGGAAATACAATCTCGGGGTAAGGAAAGCAGGATTGGGCAGGAGTTGACCTCAGTTGCAACTGAGGCCTCAGTATATCCTAAGGAGGAGCTGAGAAAGCCCTTCAGAATTATCTTCCATTGAGGAAAAGGGGTCTGGCCTCTGTATCTCTTCATTAGCTTCCCTCTGGGAGGGGGTGTTACCTTGAGTGAGAAACTGCAGCTGTGAACTGAGATCAGCCAGCATTCCCAGCAGCTGGGGGACCCAGGAAGGGGAACCCACAGTATCCACTTTACTCTCCCCGAAAATATAGAGTTGCCCTTTGTCACATAAAAGATGTTGTGGACTTGAGCTTTGGTTTTTACAGATAGAATGGAGCTATCTCTGTGAACCTGTCCCTGTTAGGTAAGGGAACTGCTTTAGAAGGTTGTATTTCTGCACTATTATTTATGTGGGAGAAAAAAATCAGATTTGGAAGGAACTCTGGAAGTATTTCAACCTCTGTCTCAATGAAGGAGCCCTCTCTACAGGTTAATAATAGGAAGATCAAAGTGAGGGGGGAGTGTGCATTTATAAGCATAAGTCCAAAATCTAATGTCTTCAGGAGTCAGGTGGCCAAAAATGAGAAGGCATGAGACATTAGGGAGCATTGGGGACAGTGGTTGACCTGGGGAGTTTCTGCCCCAGGTCATATATTTATAATATAATATAAATATATTCAAAATATATATCTTGAATATAAATATAAAGATGAGTATTTATATTCAAATTCCTTTTAAAGATTGCTAACCAATCAAGACACATATGAAGGCTGTGTTCACATGTTCAAATTGTTCTCAAGTCTCTGATAAATAAATGCAAGGTTTGGTATTACATCACGTAAATGACAAATTCTTTTTGGATGCTTTTGATTTTCTGAGAAATGAGCACCAAGACCAGCAACTTTTTTGTAAAACTACCTGGAGCAGGTAAGAAAAGTCCGGTACAGGGCAAAAAGACAAGAAGAAGGGAAAGATAGAAAAACTCTCTTAAATCAGAAAGAAATCTCCCTCAAGAAATAACCCTCCCTGCAGTCCATCCTGAGGCAATGCTTATCTCCTGCAGTGTTAATGTCGTGAATGACAAGAGCAGTGCCTAATTTTATTGGAAACACCACATACTCACTATGAGATAGAAATCGCAGCTCTTTTGTCAGCATTTAATCTCTGCTGATTATGATATAATTCCAGTAAGCAGGATATCAACATTGAATAAATTAAGAATTTTTTAAAAATCTATACTGATCACTTTACACCAAGGTTGTGATAAAAATGCAAGGCATGTCCCTTAGCCCAGAAATATTGGAGGAAAAGGACAGAAACAAAACAAGGTATTGGGTAACAGTAACAATTCTTTTTCCTCTATCATAGCTCAGGGCTTGGTTCCCTTCCTTGACCAAGGCTATTCTCTTCAGAATTCGAAGACAGGTCTCAAAGTGACAGGTGGTATGAAGTCACTAAGACAAAGTGACTAGTTGTCTTAGTAGCCCGGAGCCAAGTTTCTAAAGGCAGCTTTGGGGGCTCATGAAAAAGTTGGAATTCCTTCAAGGTAGGTGGCGGACCACTCAAGCAAGACTCCACTCTATGCATATATGACCCATACAAGACTAATATTTATTTACACTCATTTATAGCCACACCTCAGAGGGAACCAAGTTTTCCTATTAACCAGCCTCAGATATTTTCCAAGAACCACAGAGATCCATAGGTGAAATGTTGGTAGACTGTAGTGGTATGGGTGTGTGCTTGGGTGGTGGGGTGGGTGCAAGAAAAAGAGAAGATAAATAGGTTGCTTAAAGGTCCACAGAGCAATACGGTGAGAATTTTGATGGGTTGATACCACCAAAGTGAATAGGGCACCACTGAACCTTGTGTCATTTACTCTATGATTCAGAGTACCTGCCTTATAGAGTTGATGGGGAAAGTGAGGTAATATAGGTAAGGGCTTAGTATAGCAAACTCTCTATAAGTATTAGCTATTATCCATAGACTTTTTTTTTTAATTTATTGGGGTGACAATTGTTATTAAAATTACATAGATTTCAGGTGTGCAATTCTATATCACATCATCTATAAATTACATTGTGTGTTCACCACCCAGAGTCAGTTCTCCTTCCATCACCGTATATTTGATCCCCCTTACACTCATCTCCCACCCCCCAACCCCCTTACCCTCTGGTAACCGCTAAATTACGTTCCCCAGATTAATTTTCAAACCCCGTGGCCATCCTGTGGTCACCGACTGCCCTTCAATCCCTTCACCCGCCCCCCCCCCCCCGCCCATCTAGCAATCCTCAGTTTTTCCTCTTTGTCTCCAACACTGTTTCTGGTTAGTTCATTCACTTATTCTTTTCTTTAGATTCCGCAAATAAGTGAGATCATATGGTACTTATCTTTCTCTGTCTGACTTATTTCACTTAACATAGACTTTTTAGGATAGAAGCAGAAATAAGGTACTTTTTAAAATTTTGTGAGTACTTATTACCTTGTATTTTTACCATCATTCAACACATACTAATTGAGCACCTACTATGTGTTGGTAGGCACCATGTTGGGATTCAGCAGTGAACGAGAGAGCCCACCTCATGGAGCACATAGTCTACTGTAGGTGCCAAGCAACACATTTGACTCTGGCCAGTGCTATGACAGAAAAACATAAGAAACTATGAATGAATGCAGGGGAAGTTTCCAGAAGGACATGAGATTTAAGGGGAGGTTTCTAGGATCTGTCCTCAAGCCTCCGTAAATGTCGCTGTGTAGCACGTCAGTAAAGACACTGCATAGGGCAGAGAAAGGAAATAAAAAATAATGAAATGGTGTCTTAGTCCATTCAGGCTCCTATAACAAAACACCATATAATGGGCGGCTTGTGAACAGCAGAAATTTATTTCTCACAGTCCAGGCGCCAGCAAATTTCATGTCTGGTAAGGGCCTGCTTTCAGATTCATAGACTTCTAAGCTGTATCCTCACATGGTGGAAGGGGCAAGGGAACTCCATGGGGTCTCTTTTATAAAGGCACTGATCCCGTTCATGAAAGCTCCACCCTCATTACTTAATCACCTTCCAAAGACTCCACCTTTTAATACCATCAACTTTGGGGGTAGAACTTCAACATACAAATTTTGAGGGAACACAAATATTCAGATCATATCAGATGGCATGACTCAATGGTAAAGAAAATAACAAGCATCATCAATAAATGCTGAATGATTTTTTCATTTTTTTCACTTCCCATTTGCTCCATTGGCCATTGTTCACCCCTTTAGTCTTTTACTACCTAGTCCTTCTCTGCACTCTGAGATCTTTATCAACTGAGGGTATCCTCCCAACTCCTAAATTTGTTTTAAAAGAGTGCCATCTACTGGTGAAACACTGTTCTTTCCTTCCAACGAAAATCCTAAAATATTCAAGACAATTTAGTCCTTGGGGAAACTAAGAGGTGTCACCTCCACCAGAATTTCCTGCAAACACATTTGCTTGGGCTCTCTTACTTTCCAGCTAAAACATGGATCAAAAATATAAATGTCTAATATCCGCAGCCTTTCCTCTGCACTAGTCTCCGAGGAAGATTTTTTTTTTAATTTATTGGGGTGGCAATTGTTAGTAAAATTACATAGATTTCAGGTATACAATTCTGTATTACATCATCTATAAATCCCATTGTGTGTTCACCACCCAGAGTCAGTTCTCTTTCCATCACCATATATTTGATCCCCCTTACCCTCATCTCCCACCCCCCACCCCCTTACACTCTGGTAAACAATAACCTATTGTCTGTGTCTATGAGTTTTTGTTTCACATTTGTTTGTCTTGTTCTTTTGTTGTTATTCGTTTATATACCACATATCAGTGAAATCATATGGTTCTCTACTTTTTCTGTCTGACTAATTTCGCTTAGCATTATACTCTCAAGATCCATCCATGTTGTCACAAATGGTCCTAAATCATCTATTCTTACCGCCGAATAGTATTCCATTGTGTATATATACCACAACTTCTTTATCCATTCATCTATCAAAGGACATTTTGGTTGTTTACATGTCTTGGCCACTGTAAACAAAGCTGCAATGAACATTGGAGCACACGAGTCTTTATGTATAAATGTTTTCATATTTTTGGGTTATATACACAGGAGAGGGATTGCTGGGTCATATGGTAATTCTATTCGTAATTTTTTGAGGAACCTCCACACTGCCTTCCATAACAGCTACACCAGTCTGCTTTCCCACCAACAGTGTATGAGGGTTCCTTTTTCTCCACAGCCTCTCAAACACTTGTCATTGTTTCTCTTGTTGATGATAGCCATTCTGACTGGGGAGAGGTGATATCTCATTGTGGTTTTTATTTGCATTTCTCTGATGATTAGTGATGTTGAGCATTTTTTCATATGTCTATTTGCCATCTGTATGTCCTCTTTGGAGAAATGTCTCTTCAGGTCCTCTGCCCATTTTTCAATAGTGTTGTTTGTTTTTTGTTGATGAGTTGCATGAGTTCCTTGTATATTTTGGATATTAGCCCCTTATCGGAGGCACTGTTTGCAAAAACCTTCTCCCATTCAGTTGGTTGCCTCTTTATTTTGTCAATGTTTTCTTTTGCTGTGCAGAAGCTTTTAAGTTTCATACAGTCCCAACCGTTTATTTTAGCTTTTACTTCCATTGCCTTTGGAGTCAAATTCATAAAATGCTCTTTGAACACAAGGTCCATAGGTTTAGTACCTATGTTTTCTTCTATGCAGTTTATTGTGTCAGGTTTTATGCTTAAGTCTTTGATCCATTTTGAATTAATTTTGGTACATGGAGACAGATAGCAGTCCAGTTTCATTCTTTTGCACGTGGGTATCCAATTCTCCTAGCACCATTTATTGAAGAGGCTGTCTTTCCTTAATTGTATGTTTTTAGCTACTTTGTCAAAAATTATCAGTCCATATTTATGTGGTTTTATTTCTGGGTTCTCAATTCTATTCCATTGGTCTATGTGTCTGTTTTTCTGCCAATACCATGCTGTTTTGATTATTGTAGCCCTGCAGTACAAGCTAAAGTCAGGGAGTGTGATACTTCCAGTATTGTTCCTTTTTCTTAAGATTGCTTTGGCTTTTCGGGGTCTTTTGTAGTTCCAAACAAATCTGATGATATTTAGTTCTATCTCTTTAAAAAATGCCATTGGGATTTTGATAGAGATTGCATTAAATCTGTATATTGCTTTGGGTAATATGGCCATTTTAACTATGTTGATTCTTCCAATCCATGAGCACGGAATGTCTTTCCATTTCTTTGTGTCTTCTTCAATTTCTTTCAAAAATGTCTTATAGTTTTCAGCATATAGGTCCTTCACATCCTTGGTTAAGTTTATGCCTAGGTATTTTATTCTTTTTGTCACAATTGCAAAAGGAATTGTTTTTTGTATTTCTTTTTCTGAGATTTCATTGTTAGTACATAGGAATGCAATGGACTTTTGTACGTTGATTTTGTAGCCAGCAAATTTACCGTATTCATTGATTGTTTCTAATAGCTTTTGGGTGGAATCTTTAGGGTTTTCTATATATAGCATCATGTCATCTGCAAAGAGTGATAATTTAACTTCTTCATTCCCAATGTGGATGCCTTTTATTTCTTTCTCTTGCCTGATTGCTCTGGCAAGGACTTCCCACACTATGTTGAAAAGCAGAGGTGATAGGGGACAGCCCTGTCGTGTTCCTGAACGTAGAGCAAAGGGCTTCAGTTTTTCACCATTAATTATGAGATTAGCTGAGGGCTTGTCATATATGGCCTTTATTATGTTAAGGTATTTTCCTTCTATACCTATTTTATTAAGTGTTTTAATGATAAATGGATGTTGTGTCTTCTCCAATGCTTTTTCTGCATCAATTGATATAATCATATGATTTTTGTCCTTTATTTTGTTTATATGATGTATATCACATTGATGGATTTCTGGATGTTGAACCATCCTTGTGCCCCTGGAATGAACCTCATTTGGTCGTGAGGAATCATATTTTTAATGCATTGTTGTATTTGATTTGCTAGAATTTTGTTTAAGATTTGTGCATCTGTATTCATCAGAGACATTGGTCTGTAGTTCTCTTTTTTTGTGTTGTCTTTGCCAGGTTTTGGTATCAGGGTAATGTTGGCCTCATAAAATGAGTTAGTGAGTTAGGGAGTACTGTCTCTTCTTCAATTTTTTCGAAGAGCTCGAGCAGGATTGGTATTAGATCCTCTTTGAAGGTTTGGTGGAATTCACTATTGAAGCCATCTTGTCCCAGACTTTTGCTTTTGGGAAGGTTTTGGATGACTGATTCAATTTCGTTACTGGTGATTGGTCTGTTTAGATATTCTGTTCTTCATGGTTCAGCCTAGGAAGGCTATATGTTTCTAAGAATTTGTCCATTTCTTCTAGGTTATTCAATTTGGTGGCATGTAGCCCTCCATAGTATTCTTGGATGATCCTTTGTATTTCTGTGGCAACTGTGATAATTTCCCCTTTTTCATTTCTGATTTTGTTAATTAGTGTCTTCTCTCTTTTTATCTTAGTGAGCCTAGACAAGGGTTTCTCAATTGTGTTAGTCTTTTCTAGAACCACCTCTTTGTCAGATTAATTTTATCTATTGTCTTTTTGTTCTCTATTTCATTTAGTTCTGCTCTGGTTTTTGTGATTTCCTGTCTTCTACTGACCTTAGGTTTCATTTCTTCTTCTTTTTCTAGTTCTTTAAGGTATAACATGAGGTTATTTATTTGGGATTTTTCTTGTTTCTCGATATAGGCCTGTAATGATATAAATTTCCCTCTTAAAACTGCTTTTGCTGCATCCCCAAAATTTTGGTGGGATGTATTTTCATTGTCATTTGTTTCTATGTATCTTTTGATCTCTCCTCTAATTTCTTCTTTGACCCTGTCGTTCTTTAAAAGTATGTTGTTTAATCTCCAAAGTATGTTGTTTAACCTCCATATATTTTCCTGCTTTCTTTTTGCAGTTGATATCCAATTTCAAAGCCTTGTGATCAGAGAATATGCTTGGTATGATTTCAATCTTCTTAAATTTGCTGAGGCTGATTTTATGTCCCAATATATGGTCTATCCTTGAGAATGTTCCATGTACACTAGAAAAGAATGTATAGTCTGATGTTTTAGGATGAAGTGCTCTATATACGTCGATTATGTCCATTTCATCTAATGTGTCCTTTAGGGCTGCTATTTCGTTATTTATTTTCTGTTTGGATGATCTATTCATAGCTGTCAGTGATGTATTTAGGTCCCCTAGTATAATTGTGTTCTGGTCAATTTCTCCCTTTAGTTCTGTTAGTAGTTGCTTGGTATATTTCGGGGCTCCCTGATTGGGGGCATAAATATTGGTGTCTCTTATGCCTTCTTGTTGTATTGTCCCCTTTACCATTATGAAGTGTCCGTCTTTTTCTCTTGTTATCTTTTTCACCCTGAAGTCTGTTTCATCTGATATCGTTACGGCTACACCTGATTTTCTCTGGGTACCATTTTCTTGGAGTGTCAATTTCCACCCTTTCACTTTGAGTCTATGTTTGTCCTTGTAGCTGAGATGTGTCTCTTGGAGACAGTATATGGTTGGGTTTAGTTTTTTGGTCCAATCTGCTACTCTTTGCCTTTTTATTGGTGAGTTCAGGCCATTTACATTTAGAGTGATTGTTGATATGTGAGGATTTCCTATCATTCTATCTTTTGTTTTCTGGTAAGGCTGTGTCTCCATTGTTTCTTTGCCTTTTTGTTGTTGTCTATTATTTCTGTATGGTGGTATTCTATGATGTTTCCCTCTGTTTCTTCTTTTATTACCGTATGTATTTCAGTTCTGGATTTTTCTTGAGTGGTTACCCTTAAGTTTAAGTAAAAGAAAGTTTGATATTTAGAGTATTCCATTTTGTTTAGCACGCTTGCTTTCTTCATTCCCGTATTCTGGTTCAGGCCTTTACTCTCCCCCTTTTTATGTTTTGGTTGCCACAAATTGTCCCTGTTGATGGTGGCCGAATAGCCTCCTTTAGTATTTCTTCTAGTGCAGGTCGTGTATTAGAAAATTCCCTCAGCTTCTGTATGTCTGGAAAGGTCTTTATTCCTCCTTCATATCTAAAGGATATCTTTGCTGGATATATTATTCTTGGCTCATAATTTCTCTCTTTCAATAGTTTGAATATTTGTTTCCACTCCCTCCTGGCTTGTAGAGTTTCTGCTGAAAAATCTGATGATAATCTAATGGGCTTTCCTTTGTAGGTTACCATCTTCTTTTCCCTGGCTGCCTTGAGGATTCTTTCTTTGTCGTTAATGTTAGACAGCTTCAATACAATGTGCCTTGGAGAAGGCCTGTTGGGATTGAGGTAATTAGGTGTTCTATTATGCTTCTTGGATTCGAGGATCCAGTTCTGTCCACAAGTTTGGGAAGTTCTTATCGACAATTTGTTTGAATATATTCTCTGTTCCCTTCTCTTTCTTCTCCTTCTGGTATGCCCTTTATTCTTATATTGCTCTTTCTGATGGAGTCAGAAAGTTCTTGTAGAGTTCTTTCATTTCTTTTAAGTCTCAAGTCTCTTTCTTCTTCCATCTGTGTAATTTCTAGGTTTCTATCTTCGATGTCACTGATTCTTTCCTCCATCTGGTCAACTCTACTACCTAAGCTGGTTATTTCATTCTTAATTTCTTCTATTGAGTTCTTAATCTCCAGACATTCCTTTGGTTCTTTTTTAAAATTTCAGTCTCTTTTGTAAAATGCTCATGTTGTGCTTTGATTGTGTTTCTGAGTTCATTAAACTGCCTTTGTGTGTTTTCTTGCATCTCGTTGAGTTTTTTCAGAACTGCAATCTTGAATTCTCTGTCATTTAAGTCACATATTTCCATATATTTAAGTTCCTTTTCTGGAGACTTTTCACTTTCTTTCTGAGCTGTCTTGTTGCCTTGGTTATTCATGGCTATTATTGATTTATTATTTCTCTTCCTAGACATCTACAGGAGTGGCTTCTGCAACAGGTTGATAGGAAGAGGTCTTTCTTTTGTTTTCCAGTACTCATTGGTAGAATGTCCTATTTTCTCTCCGACTGCAGCCTTTTATTTCTCTCACACGGTAGTGCTATGTTTTCTCTGCACTATTCCAGCTTCTCACACAATGGGGGGATTCCCTGGGAGATGGGCTTCTCCTCTGTTAATAGTTCGCCTGGGTCACAGGGCGCAGTGTCCATGTGGGTATGCAGAGAGCTTTTGAACTTCCAAAGCTCTTCCTGCAGCAGATTCAGAGCCCGTATGTTTCAGCAGTTCTGTTTACTCCTGCAGGGTCCGCCCAGATAGGTGTGGCCAGGGGTGGGGTGAGTTGTGAGAGGTGGCCCAGAGCAATGGGGGCGACCACCACCACAGCCGTCCTGCTTCCACAGCTCCCTCCCCTTTGCCGGAACTAGTTGGGCTGCGAATCTGTGTCTGCGGTCCACAGTTCTCAGAACAGCAAATATTCTGTTCTTTTGATCTGACACTGCTACTGTTCCGCTTCTAGCACCAGGCAGGTGGCAGCAGAGTGAGCTCTGGGAGGGTAGGGAGGGGGCGGATTGTCTCAGTGCCTAAGGCTTCTGTTCTCTGCTCAGCAGTGAGGGCTTAAACCACTGTTTTCAGCCTTCTTCCCTCAGTCTTTGCTCCGAGGTCTCTGCCCTGAGCGTTGGGTTCAGCTGTGTTATATGCTGCCCCCTCAACCCTGTGGGCCATAAGCAGAGCCCTAGCAGTCCGAGTTCTTCCCTCTCCCACAGCTCCAGTAGTTTCGGGATGCAGTGAGCTCGGAGGTCTCAGCTAGGTCTGCGTCCTGTGACCGTGCGGCTCCGTCTCTGCACTTCTCCCTTCTCACCTCCCCAGCTCACGCGATTCGCCCACCTTTTGGTGAATTCAGTAGTGGCCCTCTTTGTCTTGCCTGTCCGCTGTGCAGGAAGTCCTTTGTGGAGTTATTGTTGTTCAATTAGTTGTAAATTCCAGGGGAGATTTCAAGAGGCTCCCCTCGCTCTGCCATTTTTATGACGTCACCCTATGTATTTTCATTGGAGCATTTAATCAGATTACATATAAACCAATTGTTGATAGATATCAACAATTATTGTCATTGTTGTAGTTATTGTCATTTTGTTATTCATTGATTCATTCTTCTTCTCCTTCTTCTCTTCCTCCTCCTCCTCCTTAAAGAATTCCCTCTAACATTTCCTGTAATACCGTTTTGGTGGTGATGAACTCCTTACCTTTTTCTTGTCTGAGATCTTTATCTCTTTATCTGCCCTTCGATTCTAAATGATAGGTTTGCTGGGTAGAATAATCCTGGTCATAGGTCCTTGCTTTTCATCACTTTGAATATTTCGTGCCAATCCCTTCTGGCCTGCAAGTTTTCTGTTGAGAAATCAGCTGACAGTTTTATGGGAGCTCTCCTGTAGGTCACTAAATGCTTTTCTCTTGCTACTTTTAAGATTCTTTCTTTGTCTTTAACCTTTGGCATGTTAAGTGTAATGTGTCTTGGTATGGGCCTCTTTGGTTCATCTTATTTGGGACTCTCTGTGCTCCATGCATTTGTGTGTCTATTTCTTACACCAGGTTAAGGAAGTTTTCTGTCATTATTTCTTCAAACAGGTTTTCAATTCCTTGCTCTCTCTCTCTCTCTCTCTCTCTCTCTCTCTCTCTCTCTCTCTCTCTCTCTCTCTTTCTCTCTCTCTCTCCTACTTCTGGTACCCCAATGATGTAAATGTTGGTATGCTTGATGTTGTCTCAGAGACTCCTTTAACTGTCTTCATTTTTTGGGATTCTTTCCTTGTTTTGCTGTTTAATTAGGTGTTTTCTACTACTTTAACTTCTAAAATGCAGATTTGATCTTCTGCTCCATCTAATCTATGGTTGATCCCCTATAATGTATTCTTTATTTCAGTTATTGTATTCTTTATTTCTGACTGGTTCTTTTTTATGTTTTCTATCTTCATTTTTATGTTTCCTGTCTCTTTGTTACAGTTCTCACTGAGTTCATCTAATCTTTCCCTAAGTTTATTCATCATCTTTATAACCAGTGTTTTGAACTCTTCATCTGGTACATTACTTCTCTCCATTTTGTTTAGTTTTTTTTCTGGAGCTTTTTTCTGTTCTTTCATTTGAAACATATTTCTTTGTCTTCCTATTTTGACTGCCTCCTTGTGTTTGTTTCTATGTATTAGGTAGGGCTGCTATGTCTCCCAATCTTACTAGAGTGACCTTATGTAGTAGGTGTTGTGTGGGGTGCCACTGGTGCAGTCTCCCTGGTCACCTGAGCTGGGTGCTCCAGGTGCGCCCCTTGTGTGAGTTTTGTGTGCCCTCCTATTGTAGTTGAGCCTTCATTTCTGTTTGTATGTCAATGTCAGCCTGATTGTTTTGTGAGGGCTGGCCGTGACTACAGTGGAGAAGTTGTCATGCAGGGGTTGATCCTGTAGAGCAAGATTCACTTTAGCAGGGCTCTGGTGTCTGCTCAGTCTGCCCTTTGGGTGTGTTGCCAGCAGAGGCAGCTGGGTGGTGCTCCAGCGACTTCAAAACTGGCCACTGGTTGTGCCAGCCCAGCGGGCATCCTGTGAGGGCCTCTGCCACAGACCAAGTTCACCCATAGCTTGTGCCCTGCCCAAGGCTATCTGGCGTGAGCCACAAAACAATCCGCAGATGGCAGCCATGCGTGCTGGGTTTGGAGGTGCCTGGAAGAAGACATGCCACCAATTGAGGCTGGCTGTCACTAGTGCCAGGCTTCGGGCTGCTCAGAAAGAGGTACAGTGCATGCAGAGGTCAGATGCTGCTTGTTTGGGTTTGTGAACCTTTGAGTGATCTTAGGAAAGTCCACAGCATGACCAATACAGGCTGTTTGTATGGAAATGTCACTGGAAGCTGCTTGGTTGGGTCAACAAGTTGG
The DNA here is from genome assembly GCF_004115265.2 of Rhinolophus ferrumequinum. Taxonomy (NCBI): domain Eukaryota; kingdom Metazoa; phylum Chordata; class Mammalia; order Chiroptera; family Rhinolophidae; genus Rhinolophus; species Rhinolophus ferrumequinum. The sequence goes on along the minus strand of NC_046284.1, from coordinate 89,923,233 downwards.
GTGGGGCAGAGTGTCAGGGAATCACCAAGGTCAAGTGAAGAGTGTTAGCCAGGTTGATGGAGGATCAGATACAGTGGCCACCTGAGTCTGCATGCCAGGAGAGAGGAGGGCTCAATGAAGAAATAATGGATTTTGCCAGCATTTCTATCTGGGAGAAAGTTGTCCCTCCAGCCCATGCCCTGCAGTCAGACACTTCAATTCTTGCCCATATGTCCCTGGAAGCTTTCAAGCTGCTGCCCCAGAACTGGAGCTTATAGTGTCTGTCAGCAAGTAAATCCATGCATGGGCCCTTTAAGAGGAATGCCTGGGACTCCAGCAGCTCTGTCTCACTCAGCTGCAATCTCCACTGGTGTTCAAGTTATGGGGAGTTTGCTTCCCAGCGCTGGAATCTTGGGCTGGGAAGCCTTGTGTGGGGCTGGGACTCCTCACTCGTCCAGGGAGGACCTCTGTAGTCAAGATATCTCTCCCGAATTTTAACCATCACATGTGAGTATGGGACCAGTTTGTTTTACATCTCTGCCCACCTTACTAGTCTTGAGGTAGCTTCTTTGATATGTCCTTCGTTGTAGAATTTCTGTTCAGTTAGACTTCAGGTGATTCTCCATGATGGTTGTTCTGTAGTTTAGTTGTGATTTTGATGTAGTCTTGAGAGGAGGCAAGCACAATGTTTATGTACTCCACCATCTTGACCAGAAATCTTGTTACATTTTCTTGATAACATTTCTCTCCACTGATAGTATTTATTTATTTGTTTATTTATTTATTTATTTGCTGTCTATTGTTCTTTAATCTATATAGTAGAATAGGCAAAATAATATGATTAACAAGATGCTGTGGTTAAACTGAGTGGTAAGAGGGTAAGGAAAAGTTCTTTTGAAAATCAGATACAGCTAACCCCCTTATAACACGGCACTTCTATAACATGGTTTTGTTCTAACACGGTTTGAGAATTGGGGAAAACCATTGTACAACATGGCATCCTAGAACACAGTTTCACTCTAACACGGTTTGAGAATTAGAGAATTCCCCAAACAACACGGAGCGTAATAAGAGCTTTTAAGAGCAAAATATATCTCATTTGAAATTTTTCATTTGAACATGTATGTCATATCAGATTTGACTGCAGAATTTCCTAAATGTAGATCCTTCCACTGAAAGAAGCACAAAGGTTAAGAGAGAACTTCACAAGTACTTAGCACCATATAATGAAATCTATAAAGATCTCTCAGCTAAAAGCAAGCAATCTAAAATAACAGATTTTTTGCAAAAAGTACAAAATAGAAGTCAAGATAGTGCTGAAGAAAGTTCAGAGGATGAAGATATCTTGTCAAAAAGAAAACACCCTCGGTTAATGGTGCTTAGCAGTGATGATGAAGAAAACATTATTTAATACATATTAAGATGTTATACTTTGGGTGAAATTGCTTTAATAAAGGTATTTCTCTTAGTTATAAAAAATATAATGTTATGTTTTTTTTTAACCTAACCCCATTTTTTTTTTTTTTTTGGTACTAGTTCTTTGTTTCGTATAACACAGATTTGCATAACACGGCTTTTTAGGAACCTGACAACCGTGTTATACGGGGGTTACCTGTAGCTTTGGTAATACCAGAAATTCAGAAAAGTCAGGTTCTTGGTATTCTGAATAAGTGGCCCAGGGAATAGAGACAGTGCAGAGAACACTCACAGGTTTAGAACAACTCCCAGGTGGGTTTGAAGCCCATGTACATCTCTCACTAGTTTTGAGACCTTTACCTCATAGCTTCTCTGAGACTCAAATTTCTCATCTGTAAAATGGAAATGATGGGAGTGATTTCAGGATAAAATGAGATGATGTACAGTGTCATGTAAATAATACATGTTTAATAAAAGATAGTTATCATTATAATTAATAATAAACATGATACTAGCCAAAGACAGCCTTGTAAAGAGGTCTTAAATCTTGTCAAGTCAGGTGGATCTTTTTGGATACTTTGGACTGTAAGTACCAAAAAACTCATATTTAAACTTGTTGAATTTCTCATATGACCAGCCATCCCAAGACAGGGCAAGCTGTAAACAGGGTGCATCAGGGCTCCAATTTGCTTTCTGTGACTTTTTTGGCCCCAACCTATTCTGTGTATGGACCTCATCCTTAGCCTGAAAGTTAGATGGCTGCAGTGATTACCAGTGTCATATCCAGGCATTTGTAATGTCCAGAGGAAGGATAGGATAGAACTTTTTATTTCATAGGCCTGTTTCTAAGAATGAGGGGCCCTTTCCCAGAAGCTCCCTCCCGCACACCAAGAAGACTTCTCCTTTTGTGCTATTAGCCAGAATGCATAACATACCCAGGCTTAAGTCAATCATTGACAAAGGAAACAGGCCCACCATGACTGGCTTAGACTATCCAGTACCTGTCTCTTGGGACTGAGGGTGTGGCCAGCCTACCTACTCTGAAGCATAGAAGTAGATAAATAGCTGAACAAAATCAATATATTATCAAAGAGGTAGAAGGATGGAGATTGAGTAAGTCTAACACTCAACATCCTGTCCTCACTTGTATTTCAAAAAGAAATGACCAACAACTGGCAGTGGGAATGGCCTGTAAAACTTAGAGCCCTCACTGTGGACCCTCTTCCTATACTTCTCCTCTCTATGGTAGGTTTCATTGCCTACATTGTCCTTTGCTTAAGTAGTGTCTGTGGCATTGGGCACCTAAAATAAAGGGGGCTGAAGGATGCATGGAGTTGGCAGGGACACTCTTATATTACTTAAGGACACATAATTTATTTCCTGGTTTTAACATTTCAAGTAACATTTAGAAAATATTATTTTGAAGACAATCCTGTCCTTGCAGTGCTTCCACAACATAGAGATGTATTGTCCAAGGGGCCAATATCACCAGTCAATCTTGGGCTCCAAAAGGCATTATATTTATTCAAACCCAGCTTAGACCAGTGGACTATGGGCCCATGCATTTGGTAGCACTGGTGGTAGAGCAGTAGAAGAGAAGAGTAGGTAGAGGACAACATGAGGTCAGAAAAGAGAGATGGGGAGATGGGTCATGGGGATGAAGGGCTTGTAGTCCATGCCAGTTCTATCTCCTAAATAGCTGGTGGACTTCCCACTGTCTCCACATAACTCCAGAACTTTCTCCTTGATTTTCTGTAACCTAGGGAAGATTCTGGTATTAAAAAGATTTTTACAGCAGGTTAGGAAAAATAAAAATAGAATATAATGAAATAGCCTAGAGGTAAGACAGATATGTCAAACTCAAGAGCAAAAGCTCAGAGCCACTCAACATTTTTCCTTGCAGGAAATGGATTTTCAAGGAGAATAAACTGAACCAGAATACTTAGGGAAGAAATTGTTGATTGTTAGAGATGTAAAGAAAGGTGAAACAAGAGGTCAAATAGATCATGGATGGAGGCCAGAGTTTGAAATGCCATTCTGCTAAAGTGGTATATGACTTTTCACTGACTCATTGCATAGTCTCAGCAGTAATGACAAGAGCAATCACACCAAAAAGTAGCAGCCCAAGATAAGTTAAGGGTTTAATTAGATCAGTTATTTCCAATACAGGAGTGTGGCTTCTAGCATCCACAGGCTAAAATGTCAGTAAGATCACTCTCCAGGAGAATTTTCAACTTAGATGAGTCTTCTTCAGCACTTGAAAATCAAACTTACAGGAAATAAACAAACCACAAAAGCAAACACATGACAATATTACACCTAGTTGTCTACACAGTCCCCAAGAATCCAGAGCATTCTGGACTATTCTATTTCATTATAAGGTTTACTCTACTGTTGAAATGAGGACTTGTCCTTCTTAGTTTTGAGCCAAGGCTAAGAAAGAAGTAAAAGGATCCTAACAGATTGTCCAAGAAACAAGATCCTATAGGGTGTGCAGTGGCAGAAGACTTGATAATTGGAGATAAGCAGAGTTGAAGTTTGAAAGGAAGCAGATAAGAGGGAGGTGACTGTTAGCAGAGGAAAGACATCTCTATCAGTTAACTAAACTCAGTTCCCATAGAAACACTAGGAGCAGTGAGGAAGTAGGGGAGATTAGCCTACTGTGGTTCAGTCAAGTCTCATGATGTCCTGGAATGTTGGTCACTGCTTTTGAGATGCCTCTGTAGGTCAAGTGACACAGCTGCCCTCTACTGTCACACCCACAAAATTGGGCATCATTATCCCATTCCAGTGACTTAGTCTGCCCTCTCTTTGTATCCACTTTGTCTTCACTACTGCCACAGAAATGTTTTGGGCCAGGTGAAATCTTTGACTACTGACCACTAATAGAAGGCTGTCCTTGACTCAGAAATCAACCCTAGTCCAATCAATTGTAACCAGGGTAACATATCAGAAAAGCAGATGATCTATCTGCAAGGATCCACTTCTGACCACTTTTTTACAAAGGAGACCACAGGCATGGCAAGCACTCAATATTTCATAAATACCCTTCTTGCATGAGACCTTGCCAATAGATGGCAATTTTCTCAGCTGTCCAGCCTTGAAGATCTCAAATTGAGATGTACTTTGATAACTAAAATATCCACAAGGGTGTCACATAAACAGATCCCTCCCCCAACGATTCAGAATTTCTCTCTTGAACAAAAACAAGCAAGCAAACAAACCAACCCCTTACCATACTGAGCTTCTCTTAACTTCTCTTTTAAGTTGTATATTGGCCCCTATATCTAGGACAGCTCTTGGGCATGACCACATCCTCTCAGCCTATCTTTTCACTCCAGCCATTGCTGTAGTAACCAGCAACCAGATGTGCAACTTACTGACATCACCTTCCTTAGTGACCATTCTGATACATGGGCAAACCTGGAAATGTAAAGGAGTTAACATTCCAAGGGATATTTTGACTAATGGAAGATAAATACTACCTTCTTTAGTTACCTCAGGTGATATATTCTGAGATGTATTATGCACATCTCTTCAGAGGGTCCCTGGCAAGACTGAGCCCCAGTAGCCCACAGCAGTGACCAATTCGTCAACACACCCTTGGATTGTCTTTCCATCCTTCCTTGTTTCACTCATTCCAGTTCCATTTCTTCTTTCTGAGCTCACTTCCCAAAGTGACCTATATATATAAGAGCCCTTGTTTGAAGCTCTGAGTTTGGGGAGGACCCAGCTTAAGACAACCATGCCTTCCAATCAAGATAGACTTCCTTTAGCCAATTAGTTCCTATGATCCAGGAAATATGTCTTACTTTTTAATTTGTTGAATTAATGCTTAACTTTCAGAGAGTAACACTGTTTCCTTTTATTCCAGTTTTTTATAAGCATCTTCTTCTCACCCCAATGTAGCTGGGTAACTGAAAAAGAATGGAGACAGAACAGCAGTCCCATGATTAGGCTCAACTCCAGATGTCCAAGCCCTACTGTACATTTGAACTAGTGATTTTTAGCCTTTGGCTGAGAGCTTCATAGAGAAGGCCTATAAAGACACTTGGCCAACTTGCTAAATTAATCTCTCCAAGCTTAGGCATGTGGGTCTTTCCAAAGCACCCCAGTAATTCTGGAGTGTACCATCAGTTAAGAATCATTGCTTTAGACTCATCAGTCTACCCAAGGAGGAAACTGAATCCAACCAGTCATTAGTGCTACCTCAAGTAAAATATAGTCAAGACAATTGATAGTTTCAAAATGAGTGTGAAAATTATCTCTCTGCAAAAGAGGGCACAGAAGCACTCACTTTACAAATAGTGGGTATGACAGGATTGTCAAACCCAGAATTACAATGAAAATTACAGGAATTAATTCATTTATATTTTTGAGACACTATGATGACTTAGGCACCATAGGAGATACAAAAGATGAAAAGATGAATAGAAAACAGTCTCTGCTCTAAAAAATAAATGAGAACACCAATGCATTGAATAGAATGTAAAGAAATCACAACTTTGTCTTCCACTATTCATTTAAGCCTGCTCAGTGAGGGAAGCTTCTCCCCTTTTTCTGTTTGAAAATCCTGGCAGGTTGATGACTCTACCAATCACTCTTAAATTAGAAGAAATTCTAAAGTTTCTTTAAGTCACAAACTAAAGGTTCAATTCAATAAATTGAATTTTGAAAATTGTGGAACAATCAAATCTCTGAACTTGATTTAGAGTTCGATTTTTCTCCCCTCTTCCATTTAGGACCAGCTTCAGGGGCTGGTGTGCCATCTTGAAGGAGTCTGTAGTCAAATTTCCCTCTCCTTCTCTATTCCTTGCTTAACTTGTCAACTGTTGATTCTGGGTTGGGCATGGAAAGGGAGCGGGGAAAGGGGCTTACTGAACATTCCTAGTTGACTGGTAGTCTTGTACAAGTTTCATATGTTCGGGGTCTGGTTTTTATGAGAATTAACTCTTATAGGACCTCTTGTCGGTTTTTCTTTGTGTGTGTGTGTGTGTGTGTGCGTGTGTGTGTATGTGTGTGTTTCAAAGACTTCTGAGATAGCTTTCTCTGACTTTGATAACCACAACACAGGCAGTACCTCTCCTTTGGTTAGTTAATTTTGATCTCCATTCAGCTTCTGTTTTCCTGAAGTATCTGTGGCTTTCCTTCACTCTGGTCAAAAGCATTTTAAGCAAGATCCAGGGCTTTACGCTATGGAAGGCAGTGTGGAGGTTCCTCAAAAAATTACGAATAGAATTACCATATGACCCAGCAATCCCACTCCTGGGTATCAACCCAAAAAATCTGAAAACACTTACCTATAAAGACACGTGTGCTCCAATGTTCATTGCAGCTTTGTTTACAGTGGCCAAGACATGGAAACAACCAAAATGGCCTTCGATAGATGAATGGATAAAGAAGTTGTGGTATATATACATAGTATTCCATTGAATACTATTCGGCAGTAAGAAAAGATGAAATAGGACCATTTGTGACAACATGGATAGATATTGAGATTATAATGCTAAGCAAAATAAGTCAGACAGTAAAAGCAGAGAACCATATGATTTCACTGATAAGTGGTATATAAACCAAAAACAAGAAAAGAACAAGACAAACAAATGAGAAACAAAAACTCATAGACACAGACAGTAGTTTAGTAGTTACTAGAGGGTAAGGGGGGAGGGGGTGGTAGATGAGGGTAAAGGGAATCAAATATATGGTGATGGAAAGAGAACTGACTCTGGGTGGTGACCACACAATGGGATTTATAGATGATGTAATACAGAATTGTACACCTGAAATCTATGTAATTTTACTAACAATTGTCACCCCAATAAACTTTAATTAAAAAAAAAAGATCCAGGGCTTTAATCTCTTCAGGGGTGTGTCAAGCTCTCAAATAGGTCTCTTGCAACTCCTCTCACTAGACTTGAGATGAGAAGGTAGCAAGCACTCTGTCCTTCTCCTTTGGGGTAAATTGGACCCTAAGCTTGGCAGCTCTCTCTAAAGAGATTTTTTTCACAAATCTACCCCCTTTAGAAATACACTCTTTTTATACTCTCAAAACTGGTGAGGAGTTTCAACAAAAAAGAAACTGGTTTTGATGTTTTTTTCCTTTAAAGTTTCCAATGTATGTCTATCTCAGCATTACCTTGGTAACTGATATCTAATGTGACTTGGAACCTCAGTCAAATCATATGATTTAACAAGATGGCACAATTGCATTATAATGTATAAGTGAAGGACATGAGATCTATGCATGTAGCACTGGGAAAACAAAAGGCCACCTCTCTCAACTGGAGGATGAATGGTCCAGGAGATTCCTGGAGAAGGTAATTCCTTAATTGACCTTTTCTTTCACTCAATAAATGTGTTTTTTTTTTTTAGTTGTATTGAGATATAATTGACATACAGCATTGTATAAGCTGTATTACATAATGATTTGACTTACATATATTGAGAATTGATTACCACAATAAGTTTGGTTAACATTCAATATCTCATATAGATTAAAAATATATATATATAATTTTCCTTGTGATGAGAACTCTTAGGATTTACGCTCTTAACAACTTTCATATATACCATACAGCAGTAAACTATAATCATCATGTTGTACATTACATCCTTAGTACTTATTTATTTTATAACTGGAAGTTTGTAGTTTTTGACCATCTTCATCCAATTCCCCCTTCCCTATGCTGATAACTACAAATCTGACATTTTTTTCCAAGAGTTTTTTTTTTTTTTAGATTACACATATAAGAGAGATTATACCATATTTGTCTTTCTCTGTCTGACTTATTTCACTTAGCATAGTGCCCTCAAGGTCCATCCATGTTGTCACAAATGGCAAATTTCCCCCTTTTTATGGTTGAATATTCTGGTGTGTGCGCGCGCGCGCGCGCGCGCGCGTGTGTGTGTGTGTGTGTGTGTGAGAGAGAGAGAGAGAGAGAGAGAGAGAGAGAGAGAGAGAGAGAGAGAATAAATTACAACTCTTTTATCCATTGATCTGTTGATGGATCCTATGGTTGCTTCCATACCTTGGATATTATAAATAATGCTGTAATGCACATAGGGGTATAAATCATTTCTTAGACAGAGGGTTTTTGTTTCCTTTGGATAAATACCCAGAAGTAGAATTGCTGGATCATATGGTAGTTCTATTTTTAGTTTTTTGAGGAACCTCCATACTGTTTTCCATAGTGGCTGCACCAATTTACAATCCCACCAACAGTGCACAGTGTCTTTTTCTCCACATCTTTGCCAACATGTGTCTTCTTTTGTCTTTTGGATGCAAACCATTCTAATAGGCATGAGGTTATATCTCATTGTGGTTTTGATTTAATGGATGTGTCTACTAGGGGAAGGTATCTCTTTGGAGGGGAACATGCTCAAGAAGACATTGTTATGTCAAGTATATTACATTTTTAGACAGATTCAAAGCACAAAATTTACAAAGAAAGTCTTAGTGGGTTCTCTAATTCCCTCATTTGGTGTCCAAAGTTCCTATAAATTCATAAATGTAAATGTCACAGTAAAATCAGAAATTCTATACTGTTATTGATTAATCCTAGGGAATTTCTTAAATTCCATTTATGCTAAGAATAAGCTTCATTTTCTAAGGGAGCATGTGAGAATGGTTATTTATGGATTTAAAATATATCCTGATAAAAAACTGACCTTAGGAGTTGAGAGGTATGAGTCCTTTGAAATGATGAGACTATTTGAAGAGTAGTTCAAATAGAATTTAATGGACTGTGAAACTGTAGTTTTAAAGTAATTAGTGTACCTAATAAAAAGCTTTGCACTAGTAAGGAATATGAGAGGTCAGATAAAATATTGCAATTATCTTAATAGTTAAAGAATCTTGCTTATTAATATGTCAATTATTTTGACAGTATTTTTTGGGGGGTGAAAGCAAGGAGCTGTCTTTTAGCATCCTTATCATATCATTGTACATCATTTACCAAGTGTTCACACACACACCACCCATGATGGACAGCACAATCAAAATGCATGCATCACCTGTGTTTCAAGGAAATTTTTGACTAAATGCTTTAAAGCCACAATTTTATTTATATATATATATACGCACACACACACACACACCCCCTAATGCTGGATCTTAAATTGATCTGTCAAAACCTTGAAAGTCATTACCCCAAAAGAAAAAAACAACAGACATCTGGTGAATCAACTTTATTGCATAACAGCAGCAGAAGTACTATAGTTGTAGTACTTAACAACTTAGTACAGAATAAACTCATACAAAGAGACACCATCAGCAACCATGGCAGAGAGTAGAGGTGGATCATTGGGGCATACATCCCAGGAGGTGGGAAAAGCAATGGACCTGTGTTCTAGTCTCCAAAATATCAGTGGCTTATTGTGGACCTTGGACAATTCAGTTCTACCTCTCTCAGCTTTAGTTGGCTCAACTGTAAAACAGAAGATAAGGACTAGATGGTCTCTAAGGTCTTCCAGCTATAACAATACAGGATTCTAAGGACAAATGCAGAGAACTTGGAAGATGATAAGATAAGAGGAAGAGGGTGTGGTTACAGATGCCTTCTCTTTAGACCCGGACAAGTAGCCCCCTTTTGTGAGCCAGGAAGCCAAGAGCAGTTGCTGAAAAGATGGTAGTCAATCCAATCAGCCTCAGCAGGCCTGGCACAGAGGGCAAATGTCTCTCCAAGAAAGTCGTGGTAATGGGCTGCGCAGGGACATCCTGGGTTCAGAGAACATTTGGTGTCAGTATAAGGCTTGTGTACTTTACTCCAATAAGTCTGTATTTCCTCCAGTTCTCTGAACATGATACCCTCTTGCCAAACTCTGGGCCATTAAACATAGCATTCCCTCTAGTCATAACACTCATCCCCATACCTGACTGAGCCCTTTCCTTAACTAATTCTGACTCATCCTTCAAGTCTCAGTTTATATATCACCTCCTCAGGAAGCCTTTCCTGTGCCTCCAGGCTAAGATGATCCCTCTTTTTACATTCTCAGCATGTCTTCTTCATCACACTTGCACAGTTTGGTTATCATCTGTTTTCCCAACTGCATGTTGAGCTCTGTGAAAGCACTGCTATACCCTTATCACAGCAACTCGTGCAGAGTAGGTGCACAATAAATAGCTGTGGAGTTGAATGAATCTATGGCCAACTCAGTCCTCAATTCCACATCTGACAGAAGCACTAAGAGAATGACTTGGATTGACAGGGTTATACTTTTTGACTTCATACTTGATAGAGGAATAACTTTGACTTTTTTTGACCCTTGTCCTATATAATGCATTTCACTCTATCCTGTATGTGTCCTTCTGTCTATTCAGGAAGACTTCCTGGTGTTATATGCACTATTATTTTTGTAATAAATCAAAAATGCATTTTTAATCTAAATCTGCTCCATTTCTTTCCATCCCTTTGCCGCTGGACAGGGTTATGTTGACGTATCTTCCTTTAATTTCCTACCTCCTGCTGAGAATCACCAGGTTACACATTTATTAAACAGGTATGTGTTGAGTTCTTAATATGTCCAGAGCTTAGTATGTCTAGAGGTATATATATATATATACACACACCGGGGGTGCCAAAAAATGTATATGAGTGGACACTTTGTTCAACATTACTCAAACAGTAGTTCACCATAATCAGAAGTGTCTGGACGCTGATGGTAACCACTTGGAGCACCTCTTGTAATTGCAGAAGTCAAACGTGATTTACATTCATCTTTTGTTATCAGTATATATTGAGTATTACAATTTTAATACAGTTTTCTTTTCTTAAAATATATATACATTTTTTGGCACGATGTGTGTGTGTGTGTGTGTGTTTGTGTGTGTGTTGTGTGTGTGTATCCTAACAATCTGCAATGAATGTGGCAGCTACAATTGTATGAAAATACTTCTAAATCTCTCACCTCTGCCCTAACTCTTTAAACATTCATGGGTTGAATCACTTAGGGAAAGGTATATGAATATATACTAGTGTGTTGTTTTTGCAAATAATTGCTTTTAGAGGAAAGAGATTTAAATTCATGAAATAAAATATAACCTACTACAAACTCTGGTTCAGACTGCCAGATTTCATCCTCTGGGATCTTCCTCATAGCATACAGAATCTGAAAAGAAAGAGTATCCTGATGAATACTCTTAAGAGAAAGTGGCACCATCTTTCTCTTAATCTGCTCTTTAAATAAAGGATTAACTGAGTCTCAGGACATCCATCAAAAACGCCATGGTAAAAGCTAACACAGTCCACTGAACCATTAAAAGACTCCAAAAAGTCTTTTATTGAGGGCATAAGAGGCTCTGATCATTAGGCTCACCATAAATTATAATAGTTTGAACATGGCTTAATGGGATGATATCAGAGGAATTGTCGGGAAATATATAAATGAATTCTGAGTCCCAATAGCAACATGTTTGGTTCTATAATGTTAGACCTAGGTTATCTTTCAAATATAGCCATAGTGATCTTTTAGTCCCATGAGCTCTTTTTACCTTGGGTGACATGATAGATATTTTCATTGTTATTTTTGGGTTAAGGTGTTTGCTTTACCTAAGACTATTGTTAAAATTGTGTTTCATGGGTCTTCAGATGGAAGTTACTGGTGAGTTGGCCTCCAGGATATCAGACATCTTTGACCTGTGTCAGGCCCATGAATTGTCACCTTCCCCACATTCATGACCCCAGACCCTACCTCTCGGGCTGCTCTCTCCCCAGCTTCCACAGCCCCCTCCATGTAGCCACTCCAGTGTGTCGCAGTCTCAGTGCCTGCAAAATAAATTCTGCCCACTGGCTGGCGTAGAACTCTTGAAACAAAAGCAGAGAGGTAAAGTGGTCAGTCTCAGAGAACCAGAGAAGAACCTTCCCACAAAGCTGGTCGGTTTCCTCAGATTCTAAACATCAGGAGTACGTTGTCAATTTTGAAATAATGTTCACAGGTTCCTCCAGTTCTTGCATGATCCTTGTCATAGACAAAATGGAATAAAAGTGTAAGTCTACTCCTGTACCAACAGCTTATATGTAAAGGGACTGATATCAATGGGACATGTATGTTTCACTTACATGAAGTGAGAGACTATGAGTGCCCAGTCACTTGTAGCTCCTTCAATGGCTCACTAACTCTTTACAAGCTGACACAGGTGCCCCGTTCCCTACCTGGCTATTCCACCAATGAACTTGGCAAATCACTTTCTCTCACTGAGCTCTGACTTCCCCATATCTTAAAGGGCATGGTCCAATGATTTCTAAGTTCTTTTCCATCAGTAACATGTAACAAATCTGTAAGTTTGACTGTGGCTCTGAAACTACCATTCATTGAGCACTTACCTCTACTAGTGTTAAGAGTTTTATTGCATTAAATTACAACAGTTAATATTTGTTGGGTGCCAAGCACTCTCCTAAGGGCATTAATCCTCACCACAACTCTATGAGGTTGTTACAATTATTATCTCTATTTTGCAGAAGAGAATATAGAGGTAGGGAGACTGTGGTGGACATTGTGATGCATTCCTCAAACCGCCTTCGAGAATGAAAGGCTTATTTTCAGCTGCTGGAAGTGCTGCCAGAAGATTGCCCTTTTTTTTTCTTTGTTTCTTTTTTTTTTTTTTAAATTAAAGTTTATTGGGGTGACAATTGTTAGTCAAGTTACATAGATTTCAGGTGTACAATTCTGTAATATATTATATCTCACAGTGTGTTCACCACCCAGAATCAATTTTCAGAAGATTGCCTTTTAATGCCAGCCCTCTTTGGAGATTGCCGCTGCTTAAGAAAATTGCCTTGCTTAAGGTCATGCCTCCTTCCAGCAGCAGCTGCATCCAGTGACTGATCATCATGGGGCTACAAAGACCTGACCCCCTTGTCTCACTTGGAACAACTCTTAAAAGCTCCAGAGCACCCTGTGGGGGACAGCTGAGGCCTTCACTGGAACTGCATCACAGCCCAACTTCTCCCTCTGCTCACTTCTGCGTCTTTCCTTTCTCACAGGTATTGATACCAAGGGATCTCCCTAGTACATATCCTGTATGCTAATCTTTGTTTCAGAGTCTGCTTCCTGGGGAATTTAACCAGCAACAAAGACAAAGTAATTTACTGTACTTCACAGCTAGTAAGTGGCAGAGGTGATATTTGAACCTAGGCCATCTGACTCCAAAACCCACAGACTTAACTTGGTTATACTTCTTCCCTCTATTGAATTACTTCTTAAATATTCTATTTATTTATTAAATTTATTGGGGTGACATTGATTATTAAAATTATATAGGTTTCAAATGTTCATTTCCATAATACATCATCTATATATTGCATTCTGCGTTCACCATCCAGAGTCAGTTCTCCTTCCAGCACCATATATTTGATCTGTACCTTCTTCTACCACACCCCCTCTGGTAACCACTAAACTGTTGTCTGTGTCTATGAGTTTTTATTTCTTCATTTGTCTTGTTTCTTTGTTGCTTTCAGTCTTATATCTTACACATGAGTGAAGTCATATGGTTCTTGACTTTTTCTGTGACTTATTTTCCTTAGCATAATAATATCAAGATCCATCCACGTTGTCACAAATGGCAGTATTTCTTTTTTTATTATTTATTTTTATTTATTTTTTAATTAAAGTCTTTTCTTATGGCCAAGTACTATTCCACTGTGTATACAGAGGGTACCAAATATATATATAAACATTTTAAGACAGGAAAAAACTATTAATATTGTAATACTCAATATATACCGATAACAAAAGATGAACACAAGTCACGTTTGACTTCTGTAATTACAAGAGGTGCTCAAAGCGGTTATCATCAGCGTCCAGACACTTCTGATTACAGAGAACGACTGCTTGACCAAAGTGTCCAATTGCATACATTTCTTTGGCACCCCCGGTATATACCACATCTTCTTTATCCAATCATTTATCGAAGGACACTTTGGTTGTCTCCATGTCTTGGCCACCGTGAACAATGCTACAATGAACATGGGGGTACATATATCTTTATGGATAAATGTTTTCAGATATTTTGGGTGGATACCCAAAAGAGGGATTGCTGGGTCATATGGTAATTCTATTCTTAATTTATTGAAGAACCTCCATGCTGTTTTCAATAGTGGCTATGCCAATTTACAGTCCCACCAGCAGTGTATAAGGGTTGATTTTTCTCTACAGCGTCTCCAACACTTGTTGTTACTTGTCTTGTTGATCATAGCCATTCTAATAGGTGTGAGGTGTTATCTCATTATGGTTTTCATTTGCATTTCCCTAATAGCTAATGAAGTTGACCATTTTTTCATATATCTGTTGGCCGTTTGTATGTCTTCTTGGGAGAAGTGTCTGTTCAGGTCCTCTGCCCATTTTTTAATGGGATTGTTTGTGGTTTTTGTTGTTGTTGTTGAGTTTTATGAGTTCTTTATATATTTTAGATATTAGCCCCTTATAGGAGGCATTGTTTGCAAATAGCTTCTCCCATTTGGTTGGTTGCCTCTTTGTTTTGGTGATGGTTACTTTTGCTGTGCAGAAGCTTTTTAGTTTGATATAGTCCCATTCATTTATTTTTGCTTTTACTTCCCTTGCCTTTGAGGCCAAATTCATGAAATCCTCACTGAACCCAATGTCCATAACTTTAGTACTTAATGCTTTTTTCAATGTAATTTATTATGTTAGGTCTTATGTTTAGGATTTTGACCCATTTTGAGTTAATTTTGGTATATGATGACAGACAGTAGTCTAGTTTTATTGCTTTGCATGTGGCTTTCCAATTTTCCCAGCACCATTTTTTAAAGAGGTTTTCTTTTCTCCATTGTATGTTTTTGGCTCCTTTGTCGAAATTATCTGACCACATATACGTGGGTTTATTTCTGGGCTCTCAATTCTATTCCTTTGGTCTGTGTGTCTGTTTTTCTGCCAATACCAGACTGTTTTGATTATTGTCACTTTGTAGTACAAATTGAAGTTTGGGAGTGTGATACCTCCAGCCTTGTTCTTTTTCTTAGGATTGCTTTGGCTATTCAGGATCTTTTGTGATTCCATACAAATCTGGTGATTTCTTGTTCTATTTCTTGAAAAAAATGCCACTGGCTATTTATAGGGATTGCATTAAATGTGTACATTGCTTTGGGTAATGTGGCCATTTTAACTCTGTTGATTCTTCCAATCCATGAACACAGAATATCTTTCCATTTCTTTGTGTCTTCTTCAATTTCTTTTAATAATGTCTTAAAGCTTTCAGTGTATAGGTCCTTCATATCCTTTATTCCTAGGTATTTTATTCTTTTTGTTGCAATTGCAAAATGATTTTTTTTTCCATTTCTTTTTCTGAAATTTCATTGTTAGTATATAGGAATGCAATGGATTTTTGTACACTGATTTTGTATCCTGCAACTATACTGTATTCGTTTATTGTTTCTTATATTATTTTTGGTGGAGTCTTTAGGGTTTTCTATATAAATAATCATGTCATCTGCAAAAAGTGACAATTTAACCTTTTCATTCCCAATTTAGATGCCTTTTATTTCTTTTTCTTGCCTGACTGTTCTGGCTAGGACTTCCAATACTATGTTGAATAATAGTGGTGACAAGGGGCCTCCCTGTGTTGTTCCTGATTTTAGAGGAAAAGCTTTCAGTTTTTCACCATTAAGTAGGATATTAGTTGAGGGTTTGTCATGTATGGCCTTTGTTATGTTGAGGTATACCCTTTCTACACCAATTTTATTAAGCGTTTTAATCATAAATGGATGTTGTATCTTGTCAAATGCCTTTTCTGTATCTATTGATATAATCATATGTTTTTATCCTCTATTTTGTTTATGTGGTGTATCACATTGATCAAGTTATGTATGTTGAACCATCCTTGTGCCCCTGGGATGAGCCCCACTTGGTCGTGATGCATAATCTTTTTAATGTATTTTTGTATTCGATTTGCTAGTATTTTGCTTAGGATTTCTGCAGCTGTATTCATTAGAGATATCGGTCTGTAGTTTTCTTTTTTGTGCTATTTTTTACCAGGTTTTGCTATCAGGGTAATATTGGCCCCAAAATGAGTTAGGAGGTTTCGCCTCTTCTTTGGAAATTTTTGGAAGAGTTTGAGGAGGACAGGTATTAAATCATCTTTGAATGCTTGGTAGAATTCATTAGTGAGGCAATCTGG
Source organism: Rhinolophus ferrumequinum (assembly GCF_004115265.2). Lineage (NCBI taxonomy): Eukaryota > Metazoa > Chordata > Mammalia > Chiroptera > Rhinolophidae > Rhinolophus > Rhinolophus ferrumequinum. Next base: position 89,906,708 of record NC_046284.1, on the reverse strand, counting down.
TCCTGGACTTTTGCTTTTGGGAAGGTTTTGGATGATTGTTTCAGTTTCCTTACTGTTGATCAGTCTGTTTAGATTTCCAGCTCTTCATGATTCAGTCTAGGAAGTCTATATATTTTTAAGAAATTGTCCATTTCTTCTAGGCTATTAAATTTGGTGGCATATAGTGCTTCATATTATTCTCATATGATCCTTTGTATTTCTCTGGTATCCATGGTAACTGCTCCTTTTTCATTTCTGATTTTGCTTATTTGTATCTTTTCTTCTTTCCTTAGTGAGTCTAGTCAAGGGTTTTTCAATTTTATTAACCTTTTCAAAGAACCAGCTCTTTGTTGCATTAATGTTTTTCTATTGTCTTTTTTTCTGCTTTGTTTAATTTGCTCAAATTTTTATTACTTCCTTCCTTCTGCTGACTTTGAGTTTCACGTGTTCTTCTGTTTCTAATTCTTTAAGATGTAATGTTAGATTGTTTATTTGGAATTTTTGTTTGTTTGTTTCTTGATATAGGCCTGTAATGATATAAATTTCCCTCTTAAAACTGCTTTCGTCACATCCCAATAATTTTGACAAAATGTATTTTCATTCTCATTTGTTTCTATGCATCTTTTGATGTCTCCTTTTATTTCTTCTTTGACCCAGTCATTCTTTAATAGCATAGTGTTTAATCTCCACGTTATCTGTGGTTTTTCCCACTTTCTTTTTTCAGTTGATCTTCAATTTGAAAGCTTTGTGTTTGGAGAATATGCTTGGTATGATTTCAATCTTCTTAAATTTTCTGAGGCTAGTTTTATGTCCCGACAAATGGTCTATACTCAACAATGTTTCATGTGCACTAGAAAAGAATGTAGTCTGGTGCGCTAGGATGAAATGCTCTGTAAATGTCAATTATGTCCATTTGGTCTAATATGTCATTTAAGGCTGGTATTTCCTTACTGATTTGCTGTTTGGATGATCTATCCATAGCTGTCAATGGTGTATTTAGGTCCCCTACTATAATTGTGTTTTTGTTAGTTTCTCCCTTTAGTTCTGTTAGTAGTTGCTTTATATATTTAGGTGCTTACTGATTGGGGGCTGATATGTTGGTAAGTGTTACGTCTTCTTGTTGTATTGTCCCCTTTATAATTATGAAATGTCCATCTTTCTTTCTTGTTACCTTTTTTATCCTGAAGTCTGTTTCATTTGACCTAAGTATGGTTACACCCACTTCTCTGGATACCATTTGTTTGGAGGATCGATTTCCACCCTTTTACTTTGAGTCTATATTTGTCCTTGTAGCTGAGATGTGTCTCTTGGAGGCAGAATATGGTTGGGTTTTGTTTTTTGATGCAATCTGCTACTCTGTGTCTTTTTATTGGTGAGTTCAGTCCATTTACATTTAGGGTGATTACTGATATATGAGATTTTCCTATCACCATTCTATCTTCTGTTTTCTGGTAGCTTGGTTTCTCCATTGTTTCTTTGCCGTTGTGTTTCTGTCTGTTATTTTAGTTTGGTGGTATTCTATGATTTTTTTCCCTCTGTTTTCTCTTTTTTTATGTTATGTGTCTCAGTTCTGGATTTTTTTTTTTTTTGAGTGGTTACCATTTAGCTTATGGAAAAGAAAGTTTCATATGAGGTGTGATCACAAAATATGGTGAATGTTTAAATAAAAAAATATAGTAAAAGATACATTGCCATTAACCCCCCTCGAAACACTTCAAACACACTTATCCCATCATTCTTGCCATTTTCTGAAGCAGTTCTGGAAGTTCTCTTTCGTGCATGTCTTTACGAGTGTTTAAGAAACAATGTGTGTAGGAAACAGCCTGAGAAATAGGCAAATGGTTTCATCCTCCGTCATGACAATGCTCTGTGTCACACATTGCTTCTGGTATGGCAATTTCTGTCAAATAAAAACATTATCATGTGTCCTCATCCACCTTATTCACCAGATCTGACACTGTGAGACTTCTGGCTCTTCCCCGAAGTAAAAATGACCATGAAAGGTAAACATTTTGAATTGATTCAGGACATTGAGGCAGCCACAACAGCACAACCAAAGACACTCATGAAAGAGGACTTCCAGAACTGTTTCAGAAAGTGGCAAGAACGATGGGAAAAGTGTGTTAGAAGCAAGGTAGCTTATTGGCAATGTGTCTTTTAATATAATGATTTCTTAATTTAAAAATTCACTGTACTTTTTATCACACCTCGTATATACAGTAGTCTTTGTTCTTCAGCATGCAATTTATCTCCATTCCTCTTTGCAAATTCAGACCTTAACTCTCTCCCCTTTTATGTTTTTGTTGTCACAAATTATCCCTATTTATGTTGTTAGTTCATTTCTGAGTTGCAGTACAAATTGCCTTCTTCTGTTTTTCTTTTTTTATCTTTTTATCTTCTTTACTTTTTATGTTATGTTTAAATGTATAATGCCATTTTCTGTGTGGGGGTTGCCATTTCCTGCTTCTATCTGTCTGTTAGTAATTTTGCTCATAGTTTTGTATCCTGTTGTCTTTTTGTTTCAGGTTGAATAGCCTCCTTCAGTATTTCCTGTCATGCAGGGCTTCTGGTGGAAAATTCTCTCAGTTTCTGTGTATCTGGAAAGGTCTTTATTCCTCCTTCATATCTAAAGGATAATTTTTCGGCATATATTATTCTTGGCTGGTAATTTCTCTCTTTCAATAGTTTTAATATTTGATTCTACTCCCTCCTGGCTTGTAGAGTTTCTACTGAAAAAATCTGATGATAATCTAATGGGTTTTCCTCTGTAGGTTACCCTCTTCTTTTCCCTGGCTTCCTTGAGAATTCTTTATTTGTTATTTTTTTTTGTAATATTCTGGGAAACTATTCTTTTTTAAAAAAAATTATTGTGGAATATTGGGGAACAGTGTGTTTCTCCCGAGCCCATCAGCTCCAAGTCATTGTCCTTCAATCTAGTTGTGGAGGGCACAGTTCAGCTCCAAGTCCAGTCGTCATTTTCAATCTTAGCTGCAGGGGGTACAGCCCACCATCCCATGCAAGAATTGAACCAGCAACCTTGTTGTTGGGAGCTCACGCTCTAACCAACTGAACCATCTGGCCACCGTTATTTGTTATTAATTTTTGATAGCTTCAATATAATGTGCTTTAGAGAAGGCCTGTTAGGATTGAGGTAATTAGGTGTTCTGTTTGCTTCTTGGATTCAAGGATCCAGTTCTTTCCATAGGTTTGGGAAGTTCTGATCAACTATTTGTTTGAATAGACTCTCTGTGCCCTTCTTCTTCTCTTCTTCTCTGGTATACCCATTATTCTTATATTGCTCTTTCTGATGGAGTCAGTTAGTTCTTGTAGAGTTCTTTCATTTCTTGTAACTCTCATGTCTCTCTCTTGTTCTATCTGTTTCATTCCCAGATTTCTACATTCAATCTCACTAATACTTCCTTCCATCTGTTTAGTTCTATTGCCTAAGCTGGCTATTTGATTTTTCATCTCTTATTGAGTTTTTCAGCTCCAGAATTTCTATTTCTTTTTAGTTTCAATCTCTTTGGTAAAATATTTATTTTGTTCATTGATTTTATTTTTGAGTTCATTAAATTGCCTGAGTTTTCTTGCAGCTCGATGAGTTTTTCAGAGCTGCAATTTTGAATTCTCTGTCATTTAAGTCACATATTTCCGTGTCTTTAAGTTTACAAGTATTTTCTGGAGATTTCAAAATTTTCTTTATGAGCTGCCTTGTTACCTTGGTTATTCATGACAATTAATGGATTTTTTCTCTTCCTGGGCATCTATGGAAGTGAATTTTGCAGCGGGTTGATATGAAGAGACTTTCCCAATAGGTAGTGCAGGAGCATTTTATTTCCTCTTGTGCTGTTGTGGTTTCTCACATGGTAGGAGATTTCCTGGGGTAGATGGGCTTCTCCTCTGTGACCAGGTGGCCTTGGTTTCAGGGCACCACCCTCATGGGAGGATGTGGTGGGTAATTGGGTTCTGATCCTCTGAAATCCCAGTGCTGCCCCTGTAGCTAGATGCAGAGCTGTGAGTCTCAGCATCCCTGAGTGTCCTTGCTGTGATCAGCTGGGAAAGGTGGGGGCAGGGTGGGCTGGGAAAGGCAGCAAGTGTGTTTGTGGCTTTGTACTCTTCCAAGTAATAGTGACTGCCAGACCACAACTGCCTCATCCCTATAGATCCTCCCTTGTCTCTGAAATTAGCCACACTGTGTATCTACCACTCAGGAACTGTCTGTCCAGTTCTCAGGGCAATAGATATTTTGCTCTTTAATTTGACACTGCTACTGTTTTTCTGTGGCTCACTGCATACACTGGGAGGGTGTGGGGGAGGTGTGCTCTGAGAGGTTGGGTGGAGTTGGCCAGGCTCCGTGGCTTTGTTTTCTGCCTGGCAGTGAGGGCTGGTAGACTGCAGTTGTTCCACTTCTGTATTTTGTCTTTTCCCTGAGGTTTCTGCCCTGATCATTGGGTTCAGCCATATTATATGCCAGTCCTTCAGGCAGAATTTCTTGGGCCACAGAGAGTGCACCTGCAGTCTCAATTCTCCCCTCTCCCAGGATCGCAGTGAGCTTCAGGCTGTGTCCCGCAGCCCCCGTCTCTGCACTTCACTCTTCCCTCATCCCCTGTTTGCCCTGATTTGCCCACTTCAGATGTTTGGATCTGATCTCTCAGATGTATTTGTGTGTTGCATAGGGAATCCTCTGTTGAATTATAGCTGTTCTATTTGTTGTAACTTCACGGGGAGATATGAAGGAGCACCCCTTATGCTGCCATATTTCTGATATCACCTGTTTAATATTTTTAAAGAACTCTATGACATAGCTACTAATTATCATTATCTCATTGTATGTATGAGGAAATGGAGGCTTGGAGAAATGTATGGTGACTTGCAAGAGCCACATTGTTAGAAAATAGCAGAGCTAGGATTTGAACTAAGTCTATCATATGTCAAGACCTCTGTTTTTATCTTCTACGCTTTGCCCAGTATATCATCATCACTGGTTAAGAAAGAGTGCTCATATGCTACGCAAAAAGACAGAAGTGTCACTGCACTTGGCTTCTAAGAGGGGCAGTTTGTTGTTACCCTGACAAAAATGCCATAAGGGAAGCACTGTCAACATGTCATTATTCATCCTATCCCAGGTTTCCATTATATTAAGTAAGGGATGTGAATGTCCAGAGCTAACACCCATGCTCTCTATCTTAGTTAACACTATACACCACCAGGCTTTTTATCAGAAAGCCAAACGGGCTGGCTTGAATTTGTGTGTTTCCCTTCACTGGCCCTTACTGTAGCCATAATATAGCCATAAAAAAGGAATAGAAAATAGAAGGGAAGATATTATAGAATATTATAATACTGATGATAATACATGGAATAATCTGGAGTGATCCATAGCCAGCATGGGCTGGAGAACATAAGGGTATTCAGGAAGGGTTCCCTAAAAAAGAAAGTAAATTTGCTTTTTCCATGTTCATTAAACAATGCTGTTTTCGGGGAGGATGAGGGGATTGGAGGGCAGTCGGTGACCACAGGATGGCCACGGGGTTTGAAAATTAATCTGGGGAACGTAATTTGGTGGTTACCAGAGCGTAAGGGGGTTGGGGGGTGGGGGATGAGGGTGAGGGGGATCAAATGTACGGTGATGGAAGGGGAGCTGACTCTGGGTGGTGAACACACAGTGTGATTTATGGATGATGTGATACAGAATTGCAAAACTGAAATCTATGTAATTCTACTAACAATTGTCACCCCAATAAATTAAAAATAAATAAAAAAAAAATAAATAAATAAAAAAAAAGAGTAAATTGTGCTAAGTAAATCGATTAAAGAGATTACTTTGTGAAGGAGGTCTCCATAGATGATGCATTGAATGATGCTACTGAGCTAAATTATGTACTGAAACTGGAGGCTCAAATAAAGTAACAAAGAGAAAAAAAAAAAAAAACAATGCTGTTTTCACCACAGGTTGGCTTTTTTCAAACAAAGGGTACTAACTCCAAATTGGAAACCTCTTGGACAGAGACCTGGCCAAATCCTAGAATTAAATATTGGAAGAGAGAATAAAGGCCTAGAGAATTAATTGTGCTAACAATTAGAATGTAAAAATGTAAAAACCAAGAATTAATTTCAAACAGAGATATTTTTTCCTCCACTTTTCATTTGGAAATCTTCCATTGAGAGTAGGGAGGGAAGCCCAACAGCTAGAGCAGGAAAATCCCTGCTCCTTCTTTTGCAGGTGAGATAATACACATTCATGGAAAAACATATTTTCCACGTGTATTTCTCATGGCTTGGTAGAGTAAAGCATCGCCTTATGTGTTTTTCTGCTTTACTGCTACAATCAGTTTTTCAGTGTATCCGGAAGGAAAATTCTTTAAGAAATGTGTTTATTCTACACTAAAGTTGTACTGTCAATACTGTTCTCTGTCTTCCATGTGGAAATGGAACATTTTCTGTATATTTCCAGGGCCATGATGATAAAATTCTTTGCAGTATCCCAAATGTAATAGATCTGAAGGGTCAAGGGAAGCCTTGCGGGCAGGTAGTTCTTGCACAGGCTGGGAGTTATGTCACTAAGATATTCTGTGCTTTAGTTTCTACCCTACAAATTGTAGCTAATGATAAGAAGCTTGACACGTGTCCCTGGGAAGGAATAAAGATGAAAAAGGGTGTTACCATGTCACCACTAATGCCTGATACAATGAGGTTTATCTTGCTTCTCTCATGTGGTCAGGGGCAGGTGAGTGTCCTTTTCCTCCCCACACTCCATTGCCTAAAGGCATTTTCCTGACACACCTTATGGGATTGAGCATGAAATTTACCACTCTGTGGTCAGAAATCTAATCACATCACAAACCAAAAACAAAAGCAATGCTCTGATAAGCTTTACTCTGTTGAAAAGTTAAGTTTTATATTCCTGAAATGTGTTATGTGAGGCAAAGAATCCTATCTACCATTCTGATTCTCCATTCCTTCAATATCACCCAGAGCCCAGCCATGCAGAACTTTTCCCAGACATTCCATGAACTTGTAGGATTTTAAGCATTTACTCATATAGTTCCATCTGCCTGGAGTGCATCACTCAATAGCTTTTCTTTGCCTCTACAATCCTCAGGTGGTATTGGTATTATGAAGCCTTTTCGGATTTCTTTCTAGGTAAGGACAGCCTGTCCTTCCCTGGGTCCCCATGGTATTTGTATGCCCCTTTATTAGAGTACTCACCATAGCACAGTAGAGTCAGTGTTTGATATTCTCTTCTCTCTCCATTCCCACCCCAACTCCCAACACTATCAGCTCTTTCACATCAGAGAGGGCTTTTCTCATATCAAAGTTTTCAGCACAAGTCTTGGCAAACGGTTGGCACTTAGCCAAAATACGCTGAATGAAACCATTACTATTGACATGTTCTACACTCACCACATCCAAAAATTAACTTAATGACCCAGTAGCTAATCAGGTGGTGCCCTTTGGCCCCATAATATTCTCATAGATGATATTTTGCTATCTTCAAGAATATGAGGAAAGTACTACCCAAAGTCGTTATGTATCTTCTCACAGGTAGGTTTTAATCCTTCTTTGACTAGTTTTCAAGGACAGATTGATTGGTTATTTACATTTACTCACACCCTCTCTTAATTACACTCTCAAAAGCCTTTTACTAACTACTCTACATTTGCTATTTTGTTTAGATTGAGCTCTTGGCATTAAATTATTGCTTGGTTTAGCATTACTTCCATAGTCATAATAATTACTGCTATACCATTAATTCACACCTTGCTGTTATCATCAAATACAATTAACTAAACACCAATGAGTCAGTCATACTTGGATGCAAAACACTGTTAATGCTAAAAATCATTGAATTATGCATTTTGAATGGGTCAATTGAAAGGTATGTGAATTATAAAGCTATTAAAAATTACACACTGATTATTAACATACTGATTATTGTTGATTATGTGCCATCTTGTGCTTTCTTATACACCTGCTAAGAAAACTGAGGTCCAGAGAGGTAAAATAACCTATCCAGGATGACAAAGTTGGTTATTGGTAGAATCAGGAGTGGAACCCAAGCCTCTTCACATTCAGTCTAGAGCTCCCTTTGCTTTCTAATACTATACCCATGTTGGCACTTACACAGATCCATTTGAGGAAGTTTTACTGAGCTCTAAACTCAGTATAAAGATACTTTTTCTGACAATATGAGTGAACCCTCTGACTATCTAAATTCCTATTGTAATGCTGCAACCTTCTTTGGTTACATTGATTGGGATTGCTTCCTGAAAGGAATTAAGAGTGACAGGTACCCTCATGATGCAGAATTATAACTTCATTCATGAGATTCACAAGATAAAAAAAAAGTGGGGATTTTTTTTTTTTTTTTTTTTTTTTTTAGCATTTCCAAGAAACAGGAGTGCTACATGATGAACCTGTTTAGAGTTTGGATTCAGGCTCAGGGCATTTCAGTCAGAGCTTAGCACACTTTTACTATACCTTCCATATTGAGTCATGATCCCAGGGGGGAAGTAGGTCGTGTAGCAGCCTCCTGAGTACTGCTCCTCACACCAGTTCATCTCTTCATAGTGCACTGGCTGCAAGGCAGAGTGACAAAAGCCTGAAGGAAACTATCTATTCTAGAATAAATCAAACACAGTCCAGTAAGCTTCTGGATGAAGTAGAGCCTTATAATCCAGATGTTTTTAGATATATGTCTTTGGGCAGATAAATGCCCTGGTAATACACTTTTAAGAAATTCTGACTTCAGAAAGTTTTCTCAGTTGGTGCACTCACGTCTCAGGTACTGTTTATAAACTGCAATTGTCTAGTTCCATTTTTAAATTGGTTTTAACTATTAATAAGTTTTAGTGCCTAATGGTTTCAAGACAAGTTTAAAAAAGAATTTATGCTTCTGGAGTAGTTGGAGCAGGAAAAAGCAGAAAAACATGTCTGTCAAGGAAAAGGGATGAGAAGATTCATGTTTTTGGTGAAATTGAGCTTTGTTGAAGGAAGCTAAACAGACAAATTAATGTTTTCATGAGATGAAGACAATTCTGTTGATATTACTGGTAAACAACTATTGGTCTGAAAAATATGTTTTTTGCCATGAACAGACAAAGCATTATATGAGATTTTTGTAAAGCTTGAGCTCTTTGTTAAAATAACTAAACATAAACATTATCCTTACACATGATTTTGAAAAGATAAAATCAACATGACAAGTTTTGAGAGGAAAAAATATTAGTTTAAAAATAGATTTTGAAAAAATGTTTTGTGTAAAAAACTTGCAATCACATAGGACTTTTGGATAGTCACTTGTAATGCATCCTATTTACAAAGCACTAGACCCTGCCTGAGGGGTGTAAGTTGCTCCAGGCCTCTAGTATTCCCAAATCTCATAGCCAGCCGTCTTCCCTCTTTGCATCTGAGGGGACAACCACCTCATGAGCACTCTTTTCTGGTTGTTTCCTGCTAATCAGAAGGTTGGACTTCATTTTTCACCTTTTCTTGCTCCCAGGACTTGCTTCTTTTCAGACAATAGATAACAAAGCAGGAGTACAGCAAGTGTCCACAAGGATAGGACCAGCTCATTTTTATCATCAGCAATTAATCATCCACATCCTTGTTAGGAAAAAGAGACTTTCTCAAATTAAAAATGATCAATTTTTTTGGAAATTTGAGAACAACTTCTTTCCTCTCCAACTAAGGTTCAACAAACAACTACCTTATAAGTTGTCATAAGAATTTCTATTATAAATTGCTTCAGCCTGAGAGTATCTCAAAACATAACTTCAAAAAAGCTGGAGTATCTACCAGGGTAAAATTGCTTGAACCACATTTTTAAACAGAAAACCCAGTAATTTTTAACAGATGTTAAATAAGTTTCCTTAGTGTATATATAATTTTGGTTTTGCTACTTCACTCACACTACTCTTGAACTTAGAGGCTATACTTATATTTAAACTTGCTAAATGGTATATGAATGCAAAAAAATGAAACAAAACACATTTCTCATTATTATTGTTTTTCTCCAAACCAATAAATTATTTATTCTTGTTCATTTGCTGAGAAAGAACTTCAAAAATCCTTAAAAGCATATATTTCACCTATATCAATGAGTAGCAACAAATTTTTACTTGAAAAGAATGAACAAAAATGACAAATTCAAAATTCAAAAGCCACAACTTGACTAGGAGAAAGCAAGTCACTGCAAAGTTGAGCAAGATAAGTGTTAGAATAAAGATTAAGCCATGTAGCTGCTCAACTAGGTCATGGTGCACACTGCAGAAATTTGGATTTAAGAGGCTTAACAAGTTAAACATTCTTAGATCCCTCATTAGATTTTTCTCACGCTTTAACTGCTCATTTGTACAGCAGTCTCCATTGCCTTCAAATACTTCATGGACAACTGGATTTAATAATCACTTTCAAAAGATGATTTAATCCATGTCAAAACATAAAAAACCCAGCAGTCTGGTAAATGTAATGAGAACACCAATTTATTGCTTTAAATATTGATGAGGGAGGCAGTTATGGCTACTGGTTATGAGCACATTGGGCCCTCTACCATCAAACGTCCTAACTCACTGCCTCCCTACTCCACCTTCACCCCTCCTTTGACCATCTGTGGGGTACTACTAATGTAACTTGAAGATCAGTTTCCTTAGGCTGCTTCCAATGGTGTCTAGGATACTCAGCTGACAGGGCTCACTTTGAGTCAATCAGCATGTCTTCCCTGCACCCCTAATGTTCAAGGGTAAAACAAGGCAAAAAGGGATGTGCAGAAGTGGGGCAGGCCACCCTGTGTTTACTCTCAATGCAGTGGGGAGTGGGATGGGTGTTAGGAAATTCTTGTATGCTTGTATGCTTGTTTATGAATACAAATGAGGCTCTGGTTTCTACAAGATCAACAGAGAAGTAGAAAACTCTTTTCATCCCCATCCTGGCTGTTAGGATGTAGAATCCCACTATGGGTAGCAGAAGCTCCCCTCTTTTTGCACCTGACAGAGCTGAGAGCAAAATGGTCCAATGTCCTGCTCCAGGAAGAGTTGTGAACTCAAAGACAAACAGGGTACCACCTGAAACACAGCAGTGTTGCAGGGTTCCTGAGCTGCCTCCAGCACATCTGGGGTCCATACTCTTTGGGAAAACTTATAAGTTGACCAACCCTGTGCAGACCCCTTCAAGAATATATCAGGGGAAACATGAGATCTAGGGCCCTACTTATGAGCCTATTCCTGCTAGCTCCTTGAGGACAAAGCAAGATCTCTCTCCCTTAGGATAGGGTTGTGAGCAGTCTTACCTGCAAAGCTTCTTTGGAGCCTAAAACTTTTGCGTAGAGCTCACAAAGTTTATTCAACCTATGGGAGAAGGGGGCGGGGAACAAAAGTAAATATGAAGGAAGTGAAAGAAAAAGTGAAAGAGGAACCTATCCTCTCATTCAAAAACACTCTGTGAGCCATTGCTTCCACTGGACATTTCATTTCAGTTTTTCAAAACAAGCCACTTTGTTCTATTTCAAATGTCTTAAATCTATGGGGTCATAAATAAATTTAAAGAAAATAAAGTGATGCATTTCTTGAATCACTGGGGTCACCCGGCAATTTGTCCATTTACTTAAAAACAATTGTGTATCTCTTAAGTGTCAGTCAATCTGCTCAGCACTGGAGATTTTGGGAGGGTTAAGACCTAATTATAGCTCACCCTTTCCTTCTCCTACCCCACTACAAAGCAATGGCCAGAGTGGAAAGAGGAAGGAGCAGGAAGAGCTTTGAATTCTGCTTCTGCCTCTTAACTACCGTAAGGTCTTGAGCAGGTTACTTAAGCTCTCAGAGCTTTAGTTTTATCAACAAACTCACATGATTTTTTTCATTAATGATGTAAAACAGTGTGGTCCCAGCAGCACACTGGAACTTGTTATAATTGCACCCGTCCCCAAGTAAATTGTCAGCTCCTGAGCTATATCCATTTTTGTGTTCTCAGGTGGTATGTGTATTATGTATTCTCCCATAGCCCCTTGCATGGTATCTTCTGTACAATAAACTCAATAAATGTTAATTTTAATATTTGGTTCTTAAGTTATAAGCACTGTGCCTTTATACAAGACACTTATAATTAATATAACAGACACGTAGTATTGGGAACACTCATATTATTAGGCAATATCTATCTTAAAAAAGTTAAGTAAAACTGACAGGCAAGCAGGCAGAAAATTTTTTAAAAAGGAGGAAAAGAAGAGAAGGAGGGGAAAGGGTTTGGGAGGGGACGGGAAGGAGGACAGAAGTAGAGGACGGAAGTAAGGGAGGATGGGAGGGAGGGAAGAAAAAAGAGGCACTTTTTTTCTTACCTTTCCTCTTTGGTAAGACGTGCCAGTTTTCTGGCTTTGTTGGCAAGGATAAATCTAAAATATACAAACACGAAAAAGAGGGGAAATTAGTTGCTGCTTTCATCTTGGCTTTATTTCTATAGCTGCATTTGTGCACAAATTAAAAGTCAACCCAAAGAAACAAATTATACACCAGCTTGTTTATGTTCAATGTTTTACTATTTACATGTTACATTCCTGACACTAAAAGGCATCTTCTACCTTTAGAGATTCAAGGGACTAAAGACAGAAGACTGGCCATAATTTCTGCCTAGGGCAATACTATGACTGGCCCACCTCCCCCTATATGGCTGGTGACTGATAGGAATGAACCCTGAGCCTTTCAAATTTCATCCACCCCCTGCCCTTTGGTTGTATCTCCACAATGGCATCTCCCTAGTGCTCAGCCTTCTAGAATCCACCTCTATTCCTAGCCCTGTGATTGCCTTCAACTTCACAAAACTGTCTTTGATCTCCTCCAAGACACTCCCCATCTGTGCTGGTCTTCCTTGCCAAGCTGAGGATTGGGCTGGTCTTGGCTCCTCTCTAGTGGAACTTGGAAAATCTCAACATCCCACATAAATACCATTGATGTCCACACAAGCCTCCTCAAGAAGCCCTCTCACTAAAACACTCTAAGTCAATTCTTCATATCATGGTTTCACAAAAGACAGCTTACCAAAAGTTTTCAACCCCTAGCACTAAATATAAAGCAAAAACTTAATATAACAAATTTAAAAATGTTATTGGTGTTCTAATTCCTTTCTAAATATTTATTCACTGAAAGACACTATTTAAAAGAATTTTCCTACTATTGGATTTAGAGAATAATGCCATTGGGTAAAAAATTATTTTAAAAATGTTTGGGGCACATTTATTAATAGTTTGGGAATACATAGCCAACACTAAATAGCATTCACACCACTATAACTGTGCTTTACCCCATTATGGCGGCATAGCTGCCATCAGGTTTAGTATCATCCAATGTGTAGGCAACTGGAGCTTCCTCTTCTTCAATAATCATGGTTCCACAGTAATCTGGAAAACAGCAAAATGGTAGAAGATATTCATCACCCTACCAAGCTATCCATAGTGGTTACAATGAGCACACATTTTTCAACTTGAGAAGCCCAAAGGCCAAATATAAGATATTATATTCTAAATATATGAAGGCAAAACAAACTGATGTCAAAAGGAAGGCTAAGTAGCCAATATTTTGTGAAAAAAAATCAAACTGTAAGCCCCTCTCTGCAAAAAAATAAAGCAATGTGATACTATACACTATGCATTAATCCAGGCCACCATTTAGTGAAATCTTATTTCCCTTGCCGCTAATAGTTGCCTCTTCTATTTCTTCCTTTATATAAAAAAAAATCAGATAAAATCCAAAAATGTGTAAAAGAAATACGAGTCCATAACTGTAAAATAGAAGAAAATGAACGTTCACATTTTATGGGGAGCCACCTAGTCTATATTAACTAGTTCTTGATTATCTGGAGACATGGGCAGAGAGGACATGGTGCTATTGGGTAAAAAAATATTTTAAAATCTACAGAGTTCCAAACTCTCACTTCAAAGATGACCTCCAGAACAACTTGGGAAACAATTTCAGCTTATTCTGGACAAAAAGCTTCTCTAATTCCCCTCCTGAACAAAATACATGCAATTTCAACAAAAGACTGACAAAGCAATGGTGACAATGTCAGGGCAGAATCTGAAATGTTATAATATCCCATTACAGTGCACCACTCCTCTTCCTCTATCACTTACTTGCAAATTGAGGTTGTTTGAACAAAGTTATGGTAGAAGACTTTGGAACAAACATTGTAAAGAAAATCCAAAAAGAGGGTTTCAAAATGAGGGAGAAAGAACTTTGAGGGTATGGACTGCCCCAAACTGTGTAGTAGCAAACATCTCTGTAAGCCTTTTTTACCTGCACTTGCATCTGTCTCTCCTCCCATGCTCCTCCCCACTGCACATCCACGAGAGTCAAAGTCCCAGTAAGCCACTGGGTTGAGGGGTGCTTGCATGCCCCTCAACTGTGTTGGGGCAGGAAAAACATTGAGAAAAACTGAAATGTGGGAAGGAGAAATGTTTAAAGTTCATCCAAGAACTCAAGAAGATTTAATAATATAAGAGAAACAGCTAAGGAATCACCTGTTAGAAGACAAGAAAGAGAGGAGACAAACGGGACAGGATGTGATAAGAGAAAAGAGAAAGTGCACACTAATTATGTGGGGGTCAGCTGGATCGGATGGAGAGATAGCAGAGGATACCAGGCTGTCCAGGGCAGAGGCCCTGCTTTTTGGGTAGCGGGATTCCTTGGACACATCTTTCCCAATGCAAAGCTGGCCTCTGAGCCAGCTAGGTGCACTGGGCAAAAGTGAAAGCGCAAGTGGAAGAGAGGAGTCATGTTCATGCTAGGACAAACCATGTGGCACCAGTGGCATTTCTATTATTTGTAGGTAGAGAGCTCAGGAGCCCCGCCTATGCACACAGGACTTCTGTGACCTCCAGTTAGCTTGGTCCTGCCTCACTCTTAAAAGAAGAAGGAGCATTCAAGGACATCTGGACATTTAACAAAGTCCTTAACAAGAGCAGCAAAGACAAAAACAGTAACAAACAAGAAGGAACTCTCAGTAAAAAAAGACAAGGAGTAGAAGAAATTTCCCTCAAAGTAGCAAGTAACATCCTCAGGGAGAAAAGAGAAGGCACTGTAGCTGTGGGAGGTGATAAAGAGGAATATTAAGAATATTATTTGGTGAGAATGCAGATTGGTACAGCTGCTAGGGAAGGCAGTGTGGAGGTTCCTCAAAAAATTAAGAATAGAATTACCATATGACCCAGCAATCCCTCTACTGGGTATATACCCCCAAAATTTGAAAACATTTATCCATAAAGATATATGTGCTCCGATGTTCATTGCAGCTTTATTTACGGTGGCCAAGACATGGAAACAACCAAAGTGTCCTTTGGTAGATGATTGGATAAAGAAGTTGTGGTATATATACACAATAGAATATTATCCTGCCATAAGAAAAGACGAAATAGTGCCATTTGTGACAACATGGATGGATCTTGAGATGATTATGCTGAGCGAAATAAGTCAGAAAAAGTCAAGAACCATATGATTTCACTGATATGTAGTATATAAAACTGAAAACAACAAACGAACAAGACAAACAAATGAAAAAAAACCTCATAGACACAGACAATAGTTTAGTGGCTACCAGAGGGTAAGGGGGAAAGGGGGGGGGGTAGATGAGGGTAAAGGCAATCATATATATGGTGATGGAAGGAGAACTGACTCTGGGTGGTGAACACACAATATGATATATAGATGATGTATTACAGAATTGTACACCTGAAATCTATGTAACTTTGTTAACAATTGTCACCCTAATACACTTAAATATATATATATATATATATTTGGAGCCCAGTGACAAAGACCAGTGGAATAGAATTGCTCCAGAAGAACCCCATGTATATATGAGAATTTAGTAGGGTGAAATCATCATAAACACATTTTTTTTAATTAAAGTTTATTGGGGTGAAAATTGTTAGTAAAGTTACATAGATTTCAGGTTTAAAATTCTGTATTACATCATCTATACATCCCATTGTGTGTTCACCACCCAGAGTCAGTTCTCCTTCCATCACCATATATTTGATCCCCTTTACCCTCATCTACCACCCCGCTTCCCATTTACCCTCTGGTCGTAAACGCATTTTTAAAAACTGATACACCAGGAGAAAATATTTGCAACATATACAGAAAAAAAATTAACAAGCAAGAGATAAACAGGTAGTTTACAAAATGATTTCATATAGCCCCTATGCTTTGCTAATGATAAAACTTACAAATTACAGATAAATGAAATATTTTTCCCTACTGATTGGCATAAACATATTATTAGCTGGATCTACACAAGTCAATTGACTTCATAATTCCACTTTTATAAATTTAACAAAAAGAAATGTTCCTATACAAATCAGAACTATATGAAGTCAGTGGTTTATTGCAGCATAGTGTGTAATAGCAAAAACTTGGAAATAAATCAAAATACCTATCAACAGCATACCTATTGGGTACATTTTGATAGAGCCATAAAGTGAAATTATGTTTATTCAGTTGTTGAAATGAGGTAGATTTCAATGTACTGATGTGGAAAAATGTCTATGGAATACTGCTAACAGCAGAATGCAAATTTCAGTATAATATGTATCATACTTTTAAAACATAATGGTTTTGGGGAAATATATAACATTTATTAATATATATGTCTTTAAATACATATTAAAGAATATGTATAACATTTATATCCAAATGTAATTTTTATAAAAATGTTATATATGTCTAACTACTATGCTATACACCTGAAACTAATATAAAATAATACTGGATGTCAACTGTAATTGAAAAATAAAAAAATAAATGAAAAAAAATATATATATATATGTCGGTATACATGTACACATGTATTTAAAGTATTACCTATATATACAATAACTCTCTAAGGATAAACAAATTTTTAACAGTGGTTCCCTAAAGGTAGGGACAATAAGAGAGGGACATTTTTCTTACAGTTTTATTTTTTTGAAAGTTTTGTAGTGAACAAGTTTACTTCTGTAATTTTTGTAAAAAGCAGGTATTGCATCTGTCATTTTTAACAGAAATTTATATAAATTAGATTTAAGAGAAAGTATAAGCAGTGCAGATGAGCAAAAGCAAGGAAGACTGAAAGGATTCAAGACATTGGTCGCAGCCTGCTCTCTCCAAGTAAGTGGGGAAGGGAGAAAGGGCTGAGGTGGCCATGATGCTCCCCCCATCCCTGCAGGGACCCCAGGAGGGTGGGATACAGATGGTGAAAGTGCTGGACTTAGGATGGCTTGGTGAAAGGCCAGCAAAGAAGAGGGGTCCCTCTTTGCAAATTCACAAAAATGTTACACACCAAGAGACTGGGAAGCATTTCCTGGGATAATCAATCTACAAGCAATAAGAACTGGCTAGGGCTGTCTGTATGAAAATGCAAAAAGTTACCTTCTCTTTAATAACCTAAACCATACTGCACTTATAAAACAAAGCAAAGCAAAGCAAAGCAAACAAACAAAAACACTGAATGATTGGCTGCTGAGTGCCCAATATGTGCTAGTCACTGTGCTAGGCTGTTTGGGCTGCAAAATTCACCCCCTTTTGTCTGGTTAGCTCAATACCCCCTGAGCTTTTGTGTTACTCGTTAATCACAGTGTCTTCAGTAGTGGCAATGACAGTCTGACACGATACAAAGACCCTGTTATAAGAGTCAGCTTCATTAGATTTTATTCCCTTATTGAATCCTTCAAGATATTGTTATTGAATCACCTATCAATGTAATAGGAATCACTGGATATGAGTTTTGCTACAAGCTGTACAAGCTGTAGCCTCCCCCCTGTTGCTACAAGAGCCTCGGGAACCCCAATACTGAACTGAATACACTGTCATGCAATTATCAGTTTACATGACTGTCTTCCTCCTGAATCTGAATTTTCTGGGGGAAGGAAATGTGCCTTTGAATTCCCAGTGCCTCGCGTGGCACCTGACATACAATAGGTGCCCAATAGTGGTCAGTTACTGAAATACATTTATATAGTAACTCAGAGAAATTGAAAATGCTTTAGTGAGGCTTTCATGTCTACAATCATCAGCCTCTTCTTAAAGGTGGAGAACTTGGGTTTTCCTTTTGACACTAGTACCCAACAATGAACTTGCCTGGCACATAGCAGGCCTAAGATAAATGTTTGCAGACACAAATGGAAAGTTACAGATTCCGTCCACAAATAAAGGCATTCAAGTCATTAGGAGAAAATTCTCTATTCCATGGTCCTAAACACTATCTACTTGCCATCAGCCAGCTACCTAAAATGGATCACCTGGGTCATGAGAGGAAACAGTTTAGCAGCAGCAGGCTCTTCATGGTGGGTCACTACACTCATTACACTGTCCTTTGCAAAAGGTTGATTACTTGGTTCAACTGATGCAACAATCCAATAATAGTTCTAAATAGCATTTCTTGCAAAGGTAGAGAATTAGGAGGCTGAGATGTGACTGAAAAAAGGTAGATACAGAAAGAACTGCCCTAAGGTAAAACTATGAAACTTTCCCCCTTTGCCTCCAGCATAACCTCTTCTCTTTTCTGCAGTCTAGTTCCTCATTTCAGTCCATCCTTCCTTTTGCCCTTAGTCCCAGGTACTGATTTTTCATACATAGCCTCCTCTTGGAAGAGAGTAGATGTGATAAGAGTAAATGTGGTAAGACTCTAATATTGTGCTATCCAATACAGTAGCTACTAGTTGCATGTGGCTTTTTACATTTGAATTTGAAGCAATTAAAACAAAATAAAATAGAGAAAATTTGTTTCTCAGTTTCACTAGCTACATTTCAAGTGTTCAACATTCCGGAATCTAGCTCTTTAGTGAATATCCCTGTAATGTTCTACTCAATACAGTAACACACTTGTTGAATACATACGAATTAACAAATTGATTTAATTTAATATAGTAGAATCTTGACATAAATAAGAAATTGCCTGGACATTTTCAGAATCCTCACCTTTGTGAATAGCTTTATAAACTCATACTTTTGAAAACTGTATTAGAAAATATTAATAAACTATGTTCACAAGATTTTGTGGAAGGATTAAATAAACTTCGTGTTGAATTATAAAATGAGTTGGTCATATTCCAAGGGAAGTCAATTCCATGAGCTTGTGCCAATATATTTTATTTGATAGAATTGTACTTGGAACTTGGACTAATGTTTTATGTCCAGTATTCTAATAAAAACAGTTACATGTAAATTCATGTCTTTACACCAAGTTTCTTTGACCTTCTCCCAAAGATCTTTATTTAAGGAGAGTACTTACTCTTTTTCCTCCAGAAGGGCTCTTTATAATAAACCATACACTTGATGACTGAACCCAAAGGCACACGAGTGATCAGCTGGTTTCTCATCATTGGCAGAGGGGGATTGAAATGAATCTTCATGCCCAGAGTAGGAGGAACAGCACTAATTACATACTTAGCCTGAAAGAAAACAATGTGGTTAAACATTGTTCACAGCTTGTTTTTGCTTATTTCCTAATGTTTTTCCTTCATTTTACCCTTGTCACCTCCTTCAGTCTCTTCTTAACAGAAAAAGTGGAAGGATCTTGTTAAAACCAAAATAAGCCCTTATTGTTCCCTAGTTCAAAACCTCCAATGACTTCCCATCACACATAGAATCAAAACCAAGTTCCACAGTCACTTCCAAGACCATACATGAAATGTATCCCTGTTATATCTTTGATCTCACCTCCTATTACTCTTCCCCTCAATCCTTAGTTCTGCCACTTTGACCATCTTGCTGTTCTTTTATCATGTCAGGATTCCTTCAACCTCAGGGTCTTTGCACTGGCTATTCTGTCTACCTGGAATACTCTTCCATCAGATAGCCACATGGATCAATTCCTCATCTCTTTTGGTGCTGTGCTCAAACATCAGTGAGACCTTCATTGATGACCTGTTTAAAATTTCATGACCAGTTGTCTCACCCCACCTTCTGCCACATGCTCTCCCCCTTCCCTGTTTGATTTTTTCCATGGTACTTATCACTATCTGGCATACTCTATATTTTAACTATACATTTGGTTATGGCCTTTTTTCTTCACTAGAATGTAAGCCACATGAAGGTAGAGAATTTTATCTGTTTTGTTCACTGTTATATTCCCAACTCCTAGAATAATGCCAGGCAAATAGGAGGCTCTTGATATTTATTATTAAATAAACATTTTCTTTGTTTTTCTAATTATGTAGGAGTTCAATACAGAAGATTAATAATATGTTTTTATAGCCCTCCCCCTCCCAAATATTCTGGCTCTCTTTTCCTTTTTTTTTCAGATAGAGTTGGCCTTTTCACTTTTGGCAAAAGTATTATCTATGAAGTCTGGAATATTCTTGGCTTTATTTGAGCTTTGGTTATTATGGGACTCTGGTCTTGTCCCTCTAGTTTCAGGCTCTTGGTTACCTCATACACCTCATGATTTAGGGTCTCCACAAGGACATTTTCTCCTGTCTGGTCAATGTGGGTCACAGGCCTCTCCAGCTTCACTCGGTCCCCAAGGAGGTCCATTATCCGCTCACTCACTTGACCAGATCCTCCCACAAATTTCCTCTCCTGAAGAAGAAAAACGGACTCAAGAGCTAGGTAGGAAATATAGGAATGCGTATAAATTATTAAACTGGTAGTTTTCTTTGTAAATCTTCATGTGAGATACATAAAATTTCATTTTGCTGTTGTGAATAGTGTATTTCACCATTGTTTTCTAACTAGTTATTGCTGGCTTTTGACAAAGTTACAGGTTTTCTAACGGTCACCTTCCAGGCTATGCTTTTGAAGATTTCCAGGCTCCAACCTCAGCTCAACAACCTCAGCCTGACCCCATACCCCACCTGTCTGGTCACTACCCCTGCTCTATGTCACATCTGCCGCCTTTTGTTGGATTGCTGGGTCTGGTGAAGTTCTACCTACAGCTGGGCCACCAGTTGCCTGAGCTTGTTTTCCCCATCCTTATTACTCAGGCTCAGAACCTTTTTAGCCGACCCATCCCCAGGCCAGCCTACTCCCTGTTGCCGGCTGCCCATCTCATCCTGGGTCAGGTGCCTGCTGCTTCTGGGGTCAGTGAGGTCATTTTTACCTCACTGCACCCACCTGTCCAAGCCCTGCTAAAGCTTCCAAAGGTTCTTCATGATCATGCATACAGTTGAGCTCACTGCCTCCTCCTAAATTTTCAGTCCAGTTAATTTTTGAAAGACTATTTCAAATGGGTTTAGAAAGAAGGAAAAAGAGAAGGAGAAGAGGAAGAAAAGGAGGAGAGGAGAAGGAGAAAAGAGGGAAATGAGGAGGAATGGGGGAGGAAGAAGAAAGAGAGGAAAGGAAAATGACTACCAACCTGACTATATAAGAACTCTAATCCACTTCCCACTGTGCCAAGCGTAGTGCCTTACATAATGTTGGGGGTCAGGAAATAGGCAATGAATGAATGAATGAATTCCATTTGCTGTGTGTGCTTTAAATTGAAAATGTGTTTCTGACTTTCCAAAAAGTGCTCAAGTTATGTTCATCAGATGATCTACAAACTTATGAAATAATAACCAAATGTATACCTAATTGGAAAATTGCAAAAGTACATATAAAGAGACAAGCCTAATCTTAAAATTACATTGGCTGATGGGTTCTCATATTGAATACCTAACAACAGACTGTTCCTCACAAAAGCCACTTTGAGCGCTCAAGAGAAAGCTCTAAAAGCCGCAAGCCTGCCTCCTGTTTCATTTGTTCATGATTGAAGGATGATGCCAAACTTTCATTTAGGCAGTGGTAGTTTTCTGTTGGAATGGTGGGGGTATGGATGGGTACCTGCCCTCCATTGGTTGTTGAGATGATCCTCGTAGTGCCCCCACACTGCTTCACATACCACAGGAACCAGAGAGCAGAGACCTCATGGGTCTCGGCAGTGACACACAGGTTCACAAAGAGAGTAGCAAGCTTCTTTGCAGATCTGCTCAGGAAGAAAAAAGAGTAAAATTGCCAAATGCAAGAGAACATCATTGTCATTCTCTGGAAATTATTCAAGCAATAATTTTACTTGGCTGAATTTGGCACAATTTGACAAGTCACAGAAAATTGTCACTAGAATCCTGTATTATACAACAAGACAGCAGAAATTTGGGGAGTATGAGATTTATTTCCCCTTAACCAAAATACCTTACTCAGAGTCAGCTTGCATTCCATATTCTATTCTGTCATGACTTCTCCCCACATACTTGCTACTCTTCCAGTGATCCCTACCTCAGTAAAAGGCATCAACATTCATCCAATTGCTAAGGCCAGCACTCTAGAAATCAACCTTAATTTCTCTCTTTCCATCACTCTCCCCCATCCAATCTATCAGTAAGTCCTGTTGTCTTTCACCACATGACTCCACCTTCACCACCACCAATTTAGCATCATCTCTTGCCAGAAGCATTGCAATTATCTCTTACAGACTGGTGTCTACCTCCACTTTCCTCAATTCGTATCTATTCAGTACACTCAAATTCAGAATATTTTTACCTCCCTCTCCTCAATGGTGCTCTTTCTAAAGTGTAAATCAAATCCTGTCTTTCCTGCTGAAAAACCTCCAGTGGCATCCTATCAAAACCATAATAAGATTTAGAGATTTGGATGTCATCAAAATGGCGGCGTGAGGTGAGCCTCTGTAAATCTTCCCCGGAATTTACAACTAATCAAACAACTATAACTCCACAAAGGACTCCCTGAACAGCAGAGAGACAAGATGAAGAGGCGCACTACTGAATTCATCTAACGGTGGGCAAATCAAAAGCGCAGGGGAGGAGGGAAGGGAGAAGTGCGGAGACAAAGCCGCCTGGGCACAGGGCGCAGACCTAGCTCAGTGCTCCGAGCTGGCTGCATCCCAGAACTACCTCAGCTGCTGGAGAGGGAAGAATTCAGACTGCAAGGGCTCAGCTTATGGCCCACAGGGCTGAGGGGGCAGCATATAACACGGCTGAACCCAATGCTCAGGGCAGAGAGACCTCTGACAAGGGACAGTGGGAAGACGGCTGAAAAGAGTGGTTTACGCCCTCACTGCCAAGCAGAGAATGGAAGCCTTAGGCACAGAGATTAGCCGCCCCTTCCCTACCCTACCATAACTCTCCCCGTGCCCACCTGCCTGGTGATAGAAGCCGAACAGGAGCAGCATAAGATCAAAAGAACAGAATATTTGCCGTTCTGAGAACTGTGGAATGCAGACACAGATTCGCAGCCCAACTAGTTCCAGCAAAGGGGAGGGAGGGGCGGAAGAAGGATCGGCTGTGGTGGTGGACGCTGCCATTGCTCTGGGCCACCTCTCACAACTCACCCCGCCCTTGGCCCCACCTACCTGGGCAGACCCCTGCAGGAGTAAACAGATCTGCTGAAACATACGGGCTCTGAATCTAGTGCAGAAGAGCTTTGGAACTTCAAAAGCTCTCCCCATCCCACACGGACACTGCGCCCTGTGACCCAGGTGAACTATTAACAGAGGAGAAGCCCGTCTCCCAGGGAATCCCCCCATTGTGTGAGAAGCTGGAATAGTGCAGAGAAAACACAGCACTACCATGTGAGAGAGAAAAAAAGGCTGCAGTCAGAGAGAAAATAAAACATTCCACCAACAAGTACAGGAAAAGAAAAGAAAGACCTGTTCCTATAAAGCTGTTGCAGAAGCCACACCTGCAGATGTCTAGGAAGAGAAATAATAAATCAGTACTTGTCATGAATAACCAAGGCAATCAGAAAGCTCAGAAAGAAAGTGAAAACTCTCCAGCAAAGGAACTTAAAGATATGTAAATAGGTGACTTAAATGACAGAGAATTCAAGATTGCAATTCTGAAAAAAATCAACGACATGCAAGAAAACACAGAAAGGCAATTTAATGAACTCAGAAACACAATCAAAGAACAACACAGCATTATACGAAAGAGATTGAAATTTTTAAAAAGAACCAAATAGAATTTCTGGAGATTAAGAACTCAATAGAAGAAATTAAGAAAGAAATAGCCAGCTTAGGTAGTAGAGTTGACCAGATGTAGGAAAGATTCAGTGACATCGAAAATAGAAACCTGGAAAAGACATGGATGGAAGAAGAAAGAGACTCAAGACTTAAAAGAAATGAAAGAACTCTACAAGAACTTTCTGACTCCATCAGAAAGAGCAATATAAGAATAAAGGGCATACCAGAAGGAGAAGAAAGAGAAGGGAAGAAGAATATATTCAAACAAGTTGCCAATGACAACTTCCCAAACTTGTGGACAGAACTGGATCCTCGAATCCAAGAAGCAAATAGAACACCTAACTACCTCAATCCCAACAGGCCTTCTCCAAGGCACATTGTATTGAAGCTGTCTAAAATCAACGACAAAGAAAGAATCCTCAAGGCAGCCAGGGAAAAGAAGATGGTAACCTACAAAGGAAAGCCCATTAGATTATCATCAGATTTTTCAGCAGAAACTCTACAAGCCAGGAGGGCGTGGAACCAAATACTCACACTATTGAAAGAGAGAAATTATGAGCCAAGAATAATGTACCCAGCAAAGATGTCCTTTAGATATGAAGGAGGAATAACGACCATTCCAGACATATAGAAGCTGAGGGAATTTTCTAATACATGACCTGCACTAGAAGAAATACTAAAGGAGGCTATTCGGCCACCATCAACAGGGACAATTTGTGGCAAACAAAACATAAAAAGGGGAGAATAAAGGCCTGAACTGGAATATGGGAATGGAGAAAGTAAGCGTGTTGAAGAAAATGGAATACTCTAAATATCAAACTTTCTTTTCCATAAAATTCAGGGTAACCATTCAAAAAAAATCCAGAACTGAAATATATACTGTAATAAAAGAAGAAACACAGGGAAACATCATTGAATACCATCACACAGAAATCATAGACAACAACAAAAAGGCAAAGAAACAATGGAGACACAGCCTTACCAGAAAACTAAAGATAGAATGACAGGAAATCGTCACATATCAATAATCACCCTACATGTAAATGGACTGAACTCACCAATAAAAAGGCACAGAGTAGCAGATTGGATCAAAAAACTAAACCCAACCATATGCTGTCTCCAAGAGACACGTCTCAGCTACAAGGACAAGCATAGACTCAAAGTGAAAGGGTAGAAATTGACACTCCAAGCAAATGCTATCCAGAGAAAATCAAGGGTAGCCATAATGATATCAGATGAAGCAGACTTCAGGGTGAAAAAGGCAATAAGAGACAAAGATGGACATTGCATAATGGTGAAGCAGACTATACAACAAGAAGACATAACAGTCATCAATATTTATGCCCCCATTCAGGGAGTACCTAAATATACCAAGCAACTACTAACAGACGTAAAGGGAGAAATTGACCAAAACACAATTATATTAGGGGACATAAATACATCGTTGACAGCTATGGATAGATCATCCAAACAGAAAATAAATAATGAAATAACAGTCCTAAATGAGACATCAACTGAAATGGACATAATTCACACATATAGAGCACTTCATCCTAAAACATCAGACTATACATTTTTTTCTAGTGTACAGGGAACATTCTCAAGGATAGACCATATATTGGGAAATAAAAGCAGCCTCAGCAAATATAAGAAGATTGAAATCATACCAAGCATATTCTCTGATCACAAGGCTTTGAAATTGGATATCAACTGCAAAAAGAAAGCAGGAAAAAGTACAAACACTTGGAGATAAAACAATATAATTTTAAAGAACGACAGGGTCAAAGAAGAAATTAGAGGAGAGATCAAAAGATACATAGAAACACATAACAATGAAAATACATCCTACCAAAATTTTTGGGATGCAGCGAAAGCAGTTTTAAGAGGGAAATTTATATCATTACAGATCTATCTCAAGAAACAAGAAAAATCCCAAATAAATAACCTCATGTTACACTTTAAAGAACTAGAAAAAGAAGAACAAATGAAACCCAAGGTCACAGAAGAAAGGAAATAACAAAAATCTGAGCAGAACTAAATGAAATAGAGAACAAAAAGACAATAGAAAAAATTAATGTGACAAAGAGCTGGTTCTTTGAAAAGATTAACAAAATTAACAAACCCTTGGCTAGACTCGCTAAGATAAAAAGAGAGAAGACACTAATTAACAAAATCAGAAATGAAAAAAGGGAAGTTATCACGGACACCACAGAAATACAAAGGATCATCCAAGAATACTATGAAGGACTATATGCCATCAAATTCAATTACCTAGAAGAAATGAACAAGTTCTGAGAAACATATAGCCCTCCTAGGCTGAACCATAAAGAACTGGAAAATCTAAACAGACCGATCACCAGTAACGAAAGTGAATCATTCATCAAAAACCTTCCCAAAAGCAAAAGTCCGGGACCAGATGGTTTCACTAGTGAATTCTACCAAACCTTCATAGAGGATCTAATACCAATCCTGCTCAAATTCTTCCAAAAATTTGAAGAAGAGACAGTAGTCCCTAATTCATTTTATGAGGCCAACATTACCCTGATGCCAACACCTGGTAAGGACAACACAAAAAAAGAAAACTACAGATCAATATCTCTGATGAATATAGAGGCAAAAATCTTAAACAAAATTCTAGCAAATCGAATACAACAATGCATTAAAAAGACTATTCATCACGATCAAGTGGGGTTCATCCTCGGGGCACAAGGATGGTTCAACATCCGCAAATCCATCAATGTGATACATCACATAAACAAAATAAGGACAAAAATCATATGATTATATCAATTGATGCAGAAAAAGCATTTGACAAGATACCGCATCCATTTATGATTGAAACACTTAATAAAATATGTATAGAAGGAAAATACCGTAGCATAATAAAGGCCATATATGACAAGCCCTCAGCTAATCTCATAATTAATGGTGAAAAACTGAAGCCCTTTGCTCTACGTTCAGGAACACGACAGGGCTGTCCTCTAGCACCTCTGCTTTTCAACATAGTGTTGGAAGTCCTTGCCAGAGCAATTAGGCAAGAGAAACAAATAAAAAATCCAAATTGGGAATGAAGAAGTTAAATTGTCACTCTTTGCAGATGACATGATGCTATATATAGTAAACCCTAAAGACTACACCAAAAACTATGAGAAACAATCAACGAATACCGTGAAGTTGCTGGCTAAAAAATCAATGTACAGAAGTCCATTGCATTCCTATATACTAACAATGAAATCTCAGAAAAAGAAATACAAAAAAACAATTCCTTTTGCAATTGCAGCAAAAAGAATAAAATACCTAAGAATAAACTTAACCAAGGATGTGAAAGACCTATATGCTGAAAACTATAGGACATTTTTGAAAGAAATTGAAGAAGATGCAAAGAAATGGAAAGACATTCTGTGCTCATGGATTGCAAGAATCAACATAGTTAAAATGGCCATATTACCCAGAGCAATATACAGATTTAATGCAATCCCCATGAAAATCCCAATGGCATTTTTTAAAGAAATAGAACAAAAAATCATCAGATTTGTTTGGAACCACAAAAGACCCCGAATAGCCAAGGCAATCTTAAGAAAAGAGAACAATACTGGAGTTATCATACTCCCTGACTTTAGCTTGTACTACAGGGCTACAATAATCAAAACAGCATGGTATTGGCAGAAAAACAGACACATAGACCAATGGAATACAATTGAGAATCCAGAAATAAAACCACATAAATATGGACAGATAATTTTTGATAAAGAAGCAAAAAACATACAATGGAGAAAAGACAGCCTCTTAAATAAATGGTGCTGGGAGTATTGGATAGCCACTTGCAAAAGAATGAAACTGGACTGCTATCTGTCACCACGTACCAAAATTAATTCAAAATGGATCAAAGAGTTAAGTATAAGACCTGACACAATAAACTGCATAGAAGAAAACATAGGTACTAAACTTATGGACCTTGGGTTCAAAGAGCATTTTATGAATTTGACTCCAAAGGCAAGGGACGTAAAAGCTAAAATTAACGAATGGGACTATATGAAACTTAAAAGCTTCTGCACAGCAAAAGAAACCATCGACAAAATAAAGAGGAAACCGATTGAATGGGAGAAAATCTTTGCAAACAGTGCCTCCGATAAGGGGCTAATATCCAAAATATACAAGGAGTACATGCAACTCAACAACAAAAAAACAAACAACCCAATTGAAAAATGGGCAGAGAATCTGAAGAGACATTTCTCCAAAGAGGACATACAAATGGCAAATAGACATATGGAAAAATGCTGAACATCACTAATCATCAGAGAAATGCAAATAAAAACCACAATGAGATATCACCTCACCCCAGTCAGAATGGGTACCATCAACAAGACAAATAATAACAAGTTTTTGAGAGGCTGTGGAGAAAAAGGAACCCTCATACACTGTTGGTGGGAATGCAGAACGGTGCAGCCACTATTGAAGGCAGTGTGGAGGTTCCTCAAAAAATTACGAATAGAATTACCATATGACCCAGCAATCCCTCTCCTGGGTATCTACCCAAAACATCTGAAAACATTTGTACATAAAGACACGTGTGCTCCAATGTTCATTGCAGCTTTGTTTACGGTGGCCAAGACATGGGAACAACCAAAATGTCCTTCGATAGATGAATGGATAAAGAAGTTGTGGTGTATATACACAATGGAATACTATTCGGCAGTAAGAAAAAATGATATAGGGACATTTGTGACAACATGGATGGATGTTGAGAGTAAGATGCTAAGCGAAATAAGTCAGATGGAAAAAGCAGAGAACCATATGATTTCACTGATATGTGGTATATAAACCAAAAACAACAAAAGAACAAGACAAACAAATGAGACACAACAACTCACAGACACAGACAATAGTTTACTTGTTACCAGAGTGTAAGAGGTGTGGGGGGTGGGAGATGAGGGTAAGGGGGATCAAATATATGGTGATGGAAGGAGAACTGACTCTGGGTGGTGAACACACAATGTAATTTATAGATTATGTGATACAGAATTGTACACCTGAAATCTATGTAATTTTACTAACAATTGTCACCCCAATAAATTAAAAAAAAAAAAGATTCAGAGACTTTACTATGGCCTCCAAAGTCCCAAGTCATTTAGCCCATGCCTACCTTCTCTATATCATCCTGTACCCTCTCTACTAATTGTAATGTCTCCTCAGAGGTGAATTCTTATATGTCTATGAAAATGAGCACTGGCTTCCACACTCCCAGCACTTTGTCATTCTCTATCTTTTTATCATAGTATAGTATCTTTAGAAATTCTTTTACTGTCTTATTTTATCTTCATTATTATTAGTTTTGTTGCTGTCTCCCCCTCTAGAATATCAAAAAATGAGAACAGGAATCTTAACTTTCTTGCTTACCATAGTGTCCCCTTTAATAAAAGTGCCTGGGACATAGTAAGCACTCAATAATTACTTTTTGGAAAATTAATGAATGTTTGATGAGAAATATCAATTAAATATTTTTAAAATTATCTATAATGCACAAAGAATACACTAGGTGCTGTACCAAACAAAGAATTAGTCAGTTATCTATTCAGATATTTTACTTCCTAATGGGAGACAAGCTCAAAGGATGGATGAGGGGAAAAGCAATTAATAGAGCATAGATAGGTCAACTTTTACTTGGAGTTGTCAGGTAAATGGTGAGAAGTTATATCCTACCTACAGGCACACCAGAAAGTGAATTATTTCATGCCATTCCAATGACTCAGTTATATCTAACACACCTGAAAATTCACCAGTAGTAATGTGTACTCTGGGATATATTTAATAAGCACCAATCCCCCTTCTGACTTTGACATAAAGTTTGTGTGTTGTTAATATGGTTAGGTCTGAGGCAGAATTTGCCACCACGTAGTGCTGACAATGGGTGGAATAAATAATACTGTCTTCCATTTATTGAACTCTTTCACACTCTATGGTTTTTTTTTTCCACACTCTATGGTTTTTAAATTTATTGTCTTATTGAATTGTCACAATAACTGTAAGAGAGCTATTATTTTTCCCCAGTTCACAAGCCCCAAAACAATCTCAAAGAGGTTAGTAATATGTAATATACAGCTCATTAAATGGTACAACTTCAAACTACATCATATCTGATTCAAACCTCATGTTTTTAATACCTCGAAATGCTTTATTATTAGTCAACTGACAAGTTGATTCAGGCCACCTCTCTACTCTAGTGTACCTTGACTCTGGAAGTTTGTAGAATCACAACTAACACATATACCAGTTACTGACAGTGTTTGCATTAGATTTTCAACCTGTATTAGATTTTCAGTCATAATAACCTGACAGAACTTTTATGAAAGCCCCATAATTTAGCCAGCAAATAGTGTAATATATATGTTCAAGTGATTTAGAGTTAGTTTTATAAGGTTCCTCATGATAACTGAAGGAATGGAAATTGCTGACTCAAGATTTCTTTGCAGAAGCAATTTGTGGCATCTATCGAAAGCAAATATCCAAACATTGGTTTAAAACGGTTTCACTTCTAAGTGAACACATCCTTTGCTGTTTCCTGATGTCTTATTTCTTTTATTCCTTCTTTTATAGGTGAATTGGGGCAGCAAAAGGTAAAGGGAGTAATAAATAACTAAAACTTAACGTTGCCCTAGCCAGACAGCCAATATTAAACAAAAATATTGCTACAATTGCAGTTGTTATTGCTGCAAATTTAGTGAGAAAGATATAATCCTAGTTTGAAATGGAGGGAGATCTAAAAGCAATTTTCTCTGGAGGACCAGGCTATTCCTAATCCATTATTTGATTTACTCTGGGAGTTTCAGTGAGAAAAGAAATGAGAAGAACAATATCTGAGGGAATGGAAGGTCAAGGAAGATAGTGCAATGATATTTTTGTATTCTTTGCCCCATTGACTTTTTAAAAGATAAATATCATTATATTTTCTACATGAAAAATAGATACACATATAAAATTTGGAAAGTTCATAAAATAAAAAGGTAAGAGAATGAGTATCTTCCATATTTCTGCTCCCCAAAAGATAGTCACTAGTATCATTTTGATGCAGTATTTTTAGTTATAGGTTATAAAAAGGGTATTTACAAAGCTATGACAATATTGTGAATTTAATTTGTGTTTCTGTAAAGTACTTTATAAATAATAACTGAAAGAGTAATCAATAGTAGTCTTTTAATGTATGATTATGCTTTAGTTTGAATTATGATAGATTGAATAATCTGGGGATTAATTCCTTTAAAACCAGGAAATATATATCTTGCCTAGGAAAAGTTACAAAATTACCTTGTGTTCATATATTCTTTGAATGCTTTATATTGTCAGCCAACAACTAGAATTTCACTAAGGAGAGAACTAGGCCAAGGACTATGATAGAAAAATTCAGATTTCTGTGACCCCAAAGTAATATAATTAGTCCTATCTTCAAGGAGTTTTAAAGTTCTCTGGCGAGAAAACACCTAACTGAATTTATTAAAAGCTGTTCATGATCAAAATGGCAGCGTGAGGTGAACCTCTGTAAATCTCCCCAGGAATTTACAACTAATTGAACAACTATAACTCCACAAAGGACTCCCTGCACAGCAGACAGGGAAGACGAAGAGGTCCACTACTGAATTCACCTAAAAGTGGGCGAATCACGCCAGCGGGGGAGGAGGGAAGGGAGAAGTGCAGAGACGGAGCCGCACGGGCACAGGACGCAGACCTAAATCAGTGCTCTGAACTCTCTGTATCCCCAAACTACCACTGCGGGAGAGGGAAGAACTCGGACTGCTAGGGCTCCGCTTATGGCTCACAGGGCTGAAGAGGCAGCATATAACACGGCTGAACCCAACACTCACGGCAGAGACCTCGGAGAAAACACTGAGAGAAGAAGGCTGAAAACGGTGGTTTAAGCCCTCACTGACAAGCAGAGAATGGAAGCCTTAGGCACTGAGACTAGCCGCCCAATCCCTACCCTCCCAGAGATCGCAGTGCCGCGACATGCCCAGTGCTAGAAGTGGAACAGTAGCAGTGTCAGTTCAAAAGAACAGAATATTTGCTGTTCTGAGAACTGTGGACCACAGACACAGATTCACAGCCCACCTTGCTCCGGCAAAGGGGAGGGAGCTGAGGAAGCAGGACCGGCTATGGTGGTGGTAGCCACCATTGTTCTGGGCCACCTCTCACAACTCACCCCGCCCCGGGCCCCAACTATCTGGGTGGATCCCTGCAGGAGGAAACAGAACTGCTGAAACATACGGGCTCTGAATCTGGTGCAGGAAGAGCTTTGGAACTTCAAAAGCTCTCCACATCCCACATGGACACTACATGTGGGTCACAGTGCCCTGTGACCCACGAGAACTATTAACAGAGGAGAAGCCCATCTCCCAGGTAAACCCCCTATTGTGTGAGAAACTGGAATAGGGCAGAGAAAACATAGCACTACCGTGTGAGAGAGAAAAAAAGGCTGCAGTCGGAGAGAAAATAAAACAGTCTGCCAACAAGTACTGGAAAACAAAAGAAAGACATCTCCCTATCAACCTGTTGCAGAAGTCAAAACTGTAGGTGTCTATGAAGAGAAATAATAAATCAGTAATTGCCATAAATAACCAAGGCAACAAGACAGCTCAGAAAGAAAGTGAAAAGTCTCCAGAAAAGGAACTTAAAGATATGTAAATAGGTGACTTAAATGACAGAGAATTCAAGATTGCAATTCTGAAAAATCTCAATGAGATTCAAGAAAACACAGAAAGGCAGTTTAATGAACTCAGAAACACAACAAAGAACAACACAAGCATTTTAAGAAAGAGATTGAAATTTTAAAAAAGAACCAAATAGAATTTCTGGAGATTAAGAACTCAATAGAATAAATTAAGAAAGAAATAGCCAGCTTAGGTAGTACACCTGACCAGATGGAGGAAAGAATCAGTGACATCGAAATAGAAACCTGGAAAAGACATGGATGGAAGAAGAAAGAGACTCGAGACTTAAAAGAAATGAAAGAACTCTACAAGAACTTTCTGACTCCATCAGAAAGAGCAATATAAGAATAATGGGCATACCAGAAGGAGAAGAAAGAGAAAGGAAGAGAGAATATATTCAAAAAAATTGCCAATGACAACTTCCCAAACTTGTGGACAGAACTGGATCCTCAAATCCAAGAAGCAAATAGAACACCTAACTACCTCAATCCCAACAGGCCTTCTCCAAGGCACATTGTATTGAAGCTGTCTAAAATCAACGACAAAGAAAGAATCCTCAAGGCAGCCAGGGAAAAGATGACGGTAACCTACAATGGAAAGCCCATTAGATTATCATCAGATTTTTCAGCAGAAACTCTACAAGCCAGGAGGGAGTGGAACCAAATATTCAAACTATTGAAAGAGAGAAATTATGAGCCAAGAATAATGTACCCAGCAAAGATGTCCTTTAGATATGAAGGACGAATAATGACCTTTCCAGACATACAGAAGCTGAGGGAATTTTCTAATACACGACCTGCAATAGAAGAAATACTAAAGGAGGCTATTTGGCCACCATCAACAGGGACAATTTGTGGCAAACAAAACATAAAAAGGGGAGAATAAAGGCCTGAACCGGAATATGGGAATGGAGAAAGTAAGCGTGCTGAAGAAAATGGAATACTCTAAATATCAAACTTTCTTTTACATAAACTTCAGGGTAACCACTCAAAAAAAATCCAGAACTGAAATACATACTGTAATAAAAGAAGACACAGAGGGAAACATCATAGAATACCACCACACAGAAATCATAGACAACAACAAAAAGGCAAAGAAACAATGGAGACACAGCCTTACCAGAAAACTAAAGATAGAATGACAGGAAATCGTCACATATCAATAATCACCCTACATGTGAATGGACTGAACTCACCAATAAAAAGGCACAGAGTAGCAGATTGGATCAAAAAACTAAACCCAACCATATGCTGTCTCCAAGAGACACCTCTCAGATACAAGGACAAGCATAGACTCAAAGTGAAAGGGTGGAAATTGAAACTCCAAGCAAATGGTATCCAGGGAAAATCAGGTGTAGCCATAATAATATCAGATGAAGCAGACTTCAGGGTGAAAAAGGTAACAAGAGACAAAGGTGGACATTTCATAATGGTAAGAATCATACAACAAGAAGACATAACAGTCATCAATATTTATGCCCCCAATCAGGGAGCACCGAAATATACCAAGCAACTACTAACAGAACTAAAGGGAGGAATTGACCAAAACACAACTATACTAGGGGGACTTAAATACATCGTTGACATCTATGGATAGATCATCCAAAGAGAAAATAAATAATGAAATAACAGCCCTAAATGACACATCAACTGAAATGGACATAATTGACATATATAGAGCACTTCATCCTAAAACATCAGACTATACATTTTTTTCTAGTGTACAGGGAACATTCTCAAGGATAGACCATATATTGGGACATAAAATCAGCCTCAGCAAATATAAGAAGGTTGAAATCCTACCAAGCATATTCTCTGATCACAAGACTTCGAAATTGGATATCAACTGCAAAAAGAAAGCAGGAAAGAATACAAGTACGTGGAGATTAAACAACGTACTTTTAAAGAATGACCGGGTCAAAGAAGAAATTAGAGGAGAGATCAAAAGATACACGGAAACAAATGACAATGAAAATACATCCTACCAAATTTTTTGGGATGCAGCGAAAGCAGTTTTAAGAGGGAAATTTATATCATTACAGGCCTATCTCAAGAAACAAGAAAAATCCCAAATAAATAACCTCATGTTACACCTTAAAGAACTAGAAAAAGAAGAACAAATGAAACCCAAGGTCAGCAGAAGAAAGGAAATAACAAAAATCAGAGCAGAACTAAATGAAACAGAAAACAAAAAGACAATAGAAAAAATCAATGTGACAAAGAGCTGGTTCTTTGAAAAGATTAACAAAATTGACAAACCCTTGGCTAGACTCACTAAGATAAAAAGAGAGAAGACACTAACTAACAAAATCAGAAATGAAAAAGGGGAAGTTATCACGGACACTACAGAAATGCAAAGGATCATCCAAGAATACTATGAAGGACTATATGCCACCAAATTCAATAACCTAGAAGAAATGGACAAGTTCTGAGAAACATATAGCTTTCCTAAGCTGAACCATGAAGAACTGGAAAATCTAAACAGACTGATCACCAGTAAAGAAATTGAATCAGTCCTCCAAAATCTTCCCAAAAGCAAAAGTCCTGGACCAGATTGCTCCACTAGTGAATTCTACCAAACCTTCAAAGAGGATCTAATACCAATCCTGTTCAAACTCTTCCAAAAAATTGAAGAAGAGATAGTACACCCTAACTCATTTTATGAGGCCAATATTACCCTGATACCAAAATCTGGTAAGGAGAACAGAAAGAAAATTACAGACCAACATCTCTGAGAAATACAGATGCAAAAATCCTAAACAAAATTCTAACAAATCAAATACAACAATGCATTAAAAATATTACTCATCACGACCAAGTGGGGTTCATCCCGGGGCACAAGGATGGTTCAGAATGCCCAAATCTATCAATGCGATACATCACATAAACAAAATGAAGGACAAAAATCATATGATTATATCAATTGATGCAGAAAAAGCATTTGACATGATACAACATCCAGTTATGATTAAAACACTTCACAAAGTAGGTATAGAAGGAAAATACCTTAACATAATAAAGGCCATATATGACAAACCCTCAGCTAATCTTATAATTAATGGTGAAAAACTGAAGCCCTTTGCTCTATGTTCAGGAACACGACAGGGCTGTCCCCTATCACCTATGCTTTTCAACATAGTGTTAGAAGTCCTTGCCAGAGCAATCAGGCAAGAGAAAGAAATAAAAGGCATCCAAATTGGGCATGAAGAAGTTAAATTGTCACTCTTTGCAGATGACGTGATGCTTTACATAGAAAACCCTAAAGACTCCACCAAAAAGCGATGAGAAACAATCAACGAATACAGTAAAGTTGCTGGCTACAAAATCAACGTACAAAAGTCCATTGCATTCCTATATACTAACAATGAAATCTCAGAAAACGAAATACAAAAAAACAATTCCTTTTGCAATTGCAGCAAAAAGAATAAAATACCTAGGAATAAACTTAACCAAGGATGTGAAAGACTTATATGCTGAAAACTATAGGACATTTTTGAAAGAAATCGAAGAAGACACATAGAAATGGAAAGACATTCCATGCTCATGGATTGGAAGAATCAGCATAGTTAAAGTGGCCATGTTACCCAAAGCAATATACAGATTTAATGCAATCCCTATCAAAATCCCAAGGGCATTTTTTAAAGAAATAGAACAAAAAATCATCAGATTTGTTTGGAACCACAAAAGAGTCTGAATAGCCAAAGCAATCTTAAGAAAAAGAACAATACTGGAGGAATCACACTCCTTGACTTCAGCTTGTACTACAGGGCTACCAAAATCAAAACAGCATGGTATTGGCAGAAAAACAGACACATAGACCAATGCAATAGAATTGAGAACCCAGAAATAAAAGCACGTAAATATGGACAGATAATTTTGACAAAGAAGCAAAAACATACAATGGAGAAAAGACAGCCTCTTCAATAAATGGTGCTGGAGAATTGGATAGTCACGTGGAAAGAATGAAACTGGACTGCTATCTGTCACCACGTACCAAAATTAATTCAAAATGGATCAAAGACTTAAGCATAAGACCTAACACAATAAACTGCATAGAAGAAAACATAAGTACTAAACTTATGGACCTTGGGTTCAAAGAGCATTTTATGAATTTTACCCAAAGGCAAGGGAAGTAAAAGCTAATATTAACGAATGGGACTATCTGAAACTTAAAAGCTTCTGCACAGCAAAAGAAACCATCGACAAAATAAATTAGCAACCAACTGAATGGGAGATCTTTGCAAACAGTGCTTCTGATAAGGGGCTAATATCAAAATATACAAGGAACACATGCAACTCAACAACAAAAAAAACAAACAACCCAATGGAAAAATGGACAGACGACCTGAAGAGACATTTCTCCAAAGAGGACATACAAATGGCAAATAGACATATGGAAAAATGCTCAACATCACTAATCATCAGAGAAATGCAAATAAAAACCACAATGAGATATCACCTCATCCCAGTCAGAATGGCTATCATCACAAGACAAATAGTAACAAGTGTTGGAGAGGCTGTGGAGAAAAAGCAAACTTTATACACTGTTGGTGGGAATACCGACGGGTGCAACCGTTATGGAAGGCAGTGTGGAGGTTCCTCAAAAAATTATGAATAGAATTACCAAATGACCCAGCAATCCCTCTCCTGGGTATCTACCCAAAAAATCTGAAAACATCTACATGTAAAGAGACGTGTACTCCAATGTTCATTGTAGCTTTGTTTACGGTGGCCAAGACATGGAAACAACCAAAATGTCCTTCCATAGACGAATGGATAAAGAAGTTGTGTTGTATATACACAATGGAATACTATTTGGCGGTAAGAAAAGATGATATAAAAACATTTGTGACAACATGGATGGATCTTGAGAGTATGATGCTAAGCGAAATAAGTCAGACAGAAAAAGCAGAGAACCATATGATTTCACTGATATGGGGTATATAAACCAAAAACAACAAAAGAACATGACAAACAAATGAGAAACAAAAACTCATAGACACGGACAATAGTTTAGTGGTTACCAGAGTGTAAGGGGGGTGGGGGGATGGGGGGTGGGAGATGAGGGTAAGGGGGATCAAATATATGGTGATGGAAGGAGAACTGACTCTGAGTGGTGAACACACAATGGGATTTATAGATGATATGATACAGAATTGTACACCTGAAATCTATGTAATTTTACTAACAATTGTCACCCCAATGAAATTTAAAAAATAGTGTATATTTTTGCCACCCTCTGTATGCCAAGTAATATATAAATTTTATGTCTTTTGATTATTTCCATATCTTAAATTGAGATATTCCTAAAATCTTGTTTTTTACTTTTAGTTGTCGGTGCTCCAGCTTCCCTCCCCAGTGCCTTGGGAATGAAGACATCAACCCCTGAGCCAAACATATTCCCAACTCATGCTATTTAGCATGAAAGGACAATCTCCTGGAAGTTACCTTCCATTTCTCTTACTTTGTTTACCACAAATTCACCATGTTCTTCTTCCCTCTACAGTTGTGAATTATCCAGAGAACTTTTCTAGAAGTTCCTCTTCAAATCCTTGAAGATTTGCACCCATAAGGTGTTTCAAATGTATATGCTAATGCACCATCTCTACACTTGACGACCAGTGAGGAGCACAAAAGTATTCCTACGTCAACAACTTGATAAATTAGATCTTTAAGCAAATGGTCTTTAAGCTGTTCTAAGTTAAGGAGTTGGCACATTCTGGTGTGTTCCGAGGACTTTATGGGATAATACCAGCTTTGTGGTGCAAAACTATTCCAAAGATGTAGGTTTAATGTGTAGGCACCTTTATGACATGACCCATTTCCAATATTTTTCAGCATTTCACCTTGCCAAATGGCATGGGTTTAGACACAAAGCAGCTACTTACCCCTTCCATGTTGAATGATATTGCTAAATAAACCTAAAAGAGTCACAATAAATGTCTGTGTCTAATGGAGAGTCTTACTCAGTCCAGCAGATCTTGTCTAGCAGCTCCTTCATCGTCATGCGGTCCCAGTCTTCTGCAAGGGGTGCCTTCCATGGAGCATCACTGGGGATCTACATTCAGATAAGGATTTGGGGTGGGGGGCATGTAATTTTCTACTTAAAAAAAAACTATTTCAAGAGTACATATTAAAAACTCTAACTTAAAGACGGAAAGTGTAAGTTTTCCAAATCCTCCAATGTTGACTTACTGCACAGCCAATGCTGTCTGTGTAGCTTACCTATTATAGACCTATAGCACGTGATCAATATTTAATTTACGATAACAGTTCCTGCATAATAAATGGAGGCTATATTGTAATTGGTCTGTTCCCAAATATCAATGACTAAGTTACCGTGTTTCCCCGAAAATAAGACCTAACCGAAAAATAAGCCCTAGCATGATTTTTCAGGATGACATCCCCTGAACATAAGCCCTAACGTGTCTTTTGGAGCAAAAATTAACATAAGACCCGGTCTTATTTTTGGGGAAACATGGTACTTACTTAGAGAGAGAATATTCATAAATTTAACTCCTTAACACGGATCAGACAGCTGTACCAAATCATGTCTAAATTGGAGTTTCAGGTCAGGTTCTGTGTGTTTTTACTTATGGGCTGCAGGTTTGGGCATGGTGGCGACTCAAAGACCCAGAGTCTTAATTTACTATGTTCTGAGGATTTTCTAGATTAGAACATCATCCAGGAAGGCTGAGTAACATATGATCTTCTCCCCCCTCATTAGTAGTATACAGCAGTCTGTTGGACCTCTCATTCTTTAGGAGTTAGAAACAAGTTCATTCATTCATTTCATAAATCATTACTGAAAGTTACTCTGTGCTACAAATGTGTTACACATTGGTGATATGTTGCATCTTCTTTCTTTAAATGTATTATGAAAAATGCAAATGTAGTCAAAGAAGCTTTAAGAAGCTTTACCTCTTGTCCCATGTCATCCATTGTCCTCCAAAGGTTGTTATGATCTAGGTAGGTAATTGGATTCCACACAGATGGGAATGGGCCCCTGAACTGGTATGATTTGCCCTGTGAGATACAAAATATTTTTAAAAGGAAACATTACTACAGTGTAAAAGTACTTAAATCTGCCAAGTAGGTAAATGCCTGCAAGCAAAATCATGTTAGTTATCAATATGTAATATACACTCAAGTGTTTCAGTTCCTTGTGGCCTCAGAGCCCTACTTAACTTTTTGGAATAGATATTTCAAACAAAATTCTGTTACCTAAATAAATTTGGTGCTACAACAAACACAATTAAAAAAGTTTCTTTCTGAATTGAAAACCTTACCATGTAAAATTTAAATGCAAGTACAGATGTGGGTTTACCTAAATAATCTCATTTGCAACAATGCTTGCTAATATCTCAGTGTCAGGAGACCTGTATACCTGGAGCATCAGAAAATTACAACTATAACATTACACAAGGTTAGAAGTGGAAGAAAATCAATCACAGAAATGCAACCATCTGTAGAAAGAGCCACAAAACAGGGCCCAGAAAAGCTTTCCCAAGGAATCAGAAGCCCTACGTCAACTAAGAAGTTCTCAGAGATCAGCAAGGTCAAAGCAGAAAGAAGAGACTACTTCCATCTCTCCTTGGGACACGTTTATTCTACATGGCTCTCCCAGCAGGGCAGGGACACCTTGACACAGAGATGAAGGAAACACATTCTCCAAGGGTAAATAATAAGACAACCTTTTAGTCATCTCTGGGAGGCTTAATTCATTGATGACAGTTAAGGGACATGCACAAAAACACTTTAGGTCCATTTGAAAACCTGAGTCAGAAACCAGGCTGTGCATTCTGACATCAACTTTCAACTGAATTGAAAAAACTCAAGGTCCACAGTTAACCAAAATCTCACAACTCTCAGTCATTCAGCAAAGATTTATCTCATATTGATTTTGCAGACAGAGAAACTGGAGTTGTGAATGAGATTTCATGTTTGTTTGTTTTTTGAGGGAAAACCATGTTTCTTTCTTTATTTTAAAATTTGTTTTCAATTACAGTTGATATACAATATTTTTTAGTTTCAGTGTACAACATAGTGACTAGACATTATATAACTTATGAAGTAATCTCGATAAGTCTATACCCATCTGACACCATACATAATTATTACAATATTTTTTACTGTATTCTCTTCTCTATGCTGTACTTTATATCCCCAAGACTATTTTTATAACTAGAAATTTGTACTTCTTAATCATGTTCATTCTTGTAGTAATTCTGTGATCTTGTTCCTCTCTCTCCAACAAGGCCATAAGATTCT
This sequence comes from Rhinolophus ferrumequinum, assembly GCF_004115265.2. NCBI lineage: Eukaryota > Metazoa > Chordata > Mammalia > Chiroptera > Rhinolophidae > Rhinolophus > Rhinolophus ferrumequinum. The sequence goes on along the minus strand of NC_046284.1, from coordinate 89,865,841 downwards.
CAGGGAAGAGTTATTATACAGGCTTCCATTTATTCTTATATTAGGTTCTCCAGAGAAACAAAACCAATAAGATTGTGTGTGGGGGGGAAGTGGGGAAAGGAAGGTTAATTTTAAGGAATTGGTTCAGGCAATTGTGGAGGCTTGGCAAGTCTAAAATCTGTAGGATAGGCTGGCAGATTAGAGACCCAGGGAATAGTTGCTGTTCAAGTTCAAAGGCAGTCTGCTGTCAGAATTCCCTTGGGTGAAACCCACTCACATTATGGAGGGTAATCTGCTTTATTCAAAGTCTACTGATTTAAATGTTAATCTCATCTAAAAAATACCTCACAGAAATAACTAGAATGGTGTTTGACGAAATGTCTAACTATTGTGGCCTAGTCAATCGACATAAAATTAACCATCACACCACTTAATAAACTTTATTGAGGTGTAATTTACACACAATGAAATGATTTTAAATGTATGATTTGGGGAGTTTTGACTCATGCATGCACCTGTGTAACCATCATCACAACCAAGACATAAAACAATCCCATCACCCCAGAAAGTTCTCTCTTGCCCCTTCCCAGTCAATGCCTGCCAGCTTTCTAGCCCCAGATAACCACTAATTAGCGTTCTGTCATTATAGATTGGTTTTGCCTGTTCTCGTTTTTTCTTAAAAACAGAATCATGCAATATGTATGATTCTAGGTTTATCTGTCTTCTTTTGCTTGGCATAATGTTCTTGATGTCTGTCCATGTTGCAGTTTGTTCCCTTTTATTGCTGAGTAGTATTCCATTATATGTATGTACCATGGTTTGTTTATCCATTCCCCTGTTGATAACTATTTCTAGTTTTGATCTACTGTGAATAAGCTACTATGAACATTCTTGTACAGGTCATTTTGTACATGTTTTCCTTTCTTTTGGGTAAATGCCTAGGAATGGAATGGCTGAGCTGTATTGTTGGTGTATGTGTAACTTTTTAAGTTTCCCAAGGTGGTTGTACCACTTCACATTCTGACCAACAATGTATGTGTTCTACTTGCTCCACATCCTGACCAACACTGTGGACTTTTCTTTTATGCTTTATGTTTTAAATACACTTTTTATCTTAAATAATATTATATTTACCAGAGAAGTTGCAGAGACAGTAGAGAAAGTGTCCGTATATATCTCAACTAATCTTCTCTAATGTTAACATTGTATATTACCATTGTATATTTATCAAAACCAGGAGATTGACACTGGTACATCATTATTTATGAAACTTCAGACTTCATTTGGACTTCACCAGTTTGTAGACTAGTGTACTTCTTGTGTTCCAAGATCCCATGCAAGATAGCACATTACATTTAGTCATCAAGTCTCTTTGGTCTCCTCGGGTCTGTGACAGTTTCTCAGTCTTTCCTTGTTTTTCATGACCTTGACACTGGTCAGGTATTTTGTAGAATGTCCCTCTATTTGGATATGTGAAGGTTTTTCTCATTTTTAGATGGGGGTTTGGGGTTTGGAGGAAGAATACAACAGGGCCAAAGTACCCTTCTCATCACATCATGATAGCCTTTTGACTTATCATTAGGGATGTTAACTTGATTCCTTGGTTAAGGTAGTGCGTATCAGGTTTCTCAACTGCAAAGTTACTATTTTCCCCTTTCCATGCTTGGTTCTTTGGAAAAGAGTCACTAAGTTCATCTCATCCTCAAGAGGAGATAGTGGGAAGTAAGTTCTACTTCCTAGATGGAGAGTATCCACATATTTTTTAAAAAATTCTTCTCTAAGGAAGATTTGTCTCTTTCCCCTGTTATCTATTTATTCACTCTTTTATTTATATCAGTATGGACATACATATATTTACTTTATACTTTGGGTTATAATCCAATACTACAATTATTTAATTTTTTGCTCAAGTTGTTCCACCAGTGGCCATTGTGAACTCCTGTGTCCTTTTGACATTCCCCCATCCTTTTGTTTCTTGAGCACTTGCTTCATTTTTGGCACTAGAAGATTCCTCAGGCTCATCTCTGCCCCAGCCCTAGGATCTGCCATTTCTCCAAGAAGTCTTCTGAATTCTAAAATAATCCTTTATATTTAGGTTTTCTCTTAGTCCATTCAGACTGCTATAACAAAATACCATAGACTGAGTGCCTTATAAACAAAAGAAATGTATTCTGTTTTTGAGGTTGAGAAGTCCAAGGTCAAGGCACCAACAGATTTAATGTCTGGTGAGGACCAACTTCCTGGTTCATAGATGGCCATCTTCTCACTGTGTCCTCACGTATTGGAAGAGACAAGAGCATTCTGGAGTCTGTTATATAAGGGCACTGATCTCAATTAGCAGGACTCCACCCTCATGACCTAATCATCTCCCAAAGGTCCCATCTCCTAATATCATCTCGTTGTCATTATATGCAGATCACATGATACTATATATAGAGAACACCAAAGATTCCACCAAAAAACTATTATAACTGATAAATGAATTTAGTAAAGTAGCAGGATATACCATGATGATGAAGAAGAAGACAACCTTTACCCTTTTATGTATTCATTTACTGACCGTGCTTGAGGTAACAGCTTACTCAAATTTATAAAAGTGATTATTCTTTTATAATATTAGGGAAAGCTTCTGATAAACACAGGAAAGAGCTATTATTAGACCCATAAAAACTCAAATCTTCAAGCTTCGGGGAATAAGTAAAGAGGGAATATCTAAATTTATTTTACATAACCAAAGGCACTGTAAGAGCTCTGTGCCTCAGATTTGGCACTTGTAGAAAAACAGTCCAGTGATTGTTACTATTTAGAACACTGTCCAAGGAGGCCTGTTTTCCTGAAGAAGTCATCAGAAGACATCAGAGTAAGTCAGTCCCCAGTTCAGGGTGCTCCTGTGTTACAAAGTCTAAATACATACAGCATTTTTGTTTTAACTTCACTACAGAGCCCTTTGAGGTAGGCCCAGCAGAAGTTATTTCTTCCTTTTATAGGAAAAAAAAAATAAAGCTCACATAAATTTAAAGGACTAGTTCGTGACCTCACAGCTCATGAGTGGAAACTACTGGAAGTTCAATTTTATTTACGGTAGTTGCCAAGGTCACAAGTGGGTGGGTGGGGGATGGGAATGTCTGGCAAATCAGCACAAACCATCCATTAGAGCTGTTAAGCATATACTGGTGAATAATATTAAAATCTCTGTGATATAAATTAAGTGTCCATAGCAAGCACCATGAGAAAGAGACACCACCCCAGGGATTCTGGGATTTGAGAGCAAGGTACGTTATCCTATAGGCTCTCTAAAAGAATAGTGGAAGGAATTTAGGGGCAAACAGATGGTACACAGGAGTTCAAAGCAGCTCCAAGCTCTTCAGGGCTCATTTCAGGGAGGGTGGGCACTTGTGGAGAGGTAAGGATGAAAGGCATACATCCCTGCTGGTGGGGAGAAAGCAAAACCTGGAAGTTATTCTTCATATAAATGTTATATATCACATCATACATATATACATATACACATGTATGTATGTGTTTATCCTTATAGAAATTTTAGATGACAAAGAAAACTAGAAAGAAACAATAAGCATTCATAATCCCACCAAGTAGAACTGTATCATGGCCATTAACATTTCAGCATGTTTCATTCATCTTTTCATATATTTTATACATTCTACAGTTGAGGTCTTATTGTATACACTATTATTGTCCTGCTAGTTTCCAGTGAATGTTGCATCCTAAAACATTTCCCATGTCATTCATTTATTTATTAGGGATACTTTCCTTATTATTACATACAATTCCATAATGTGCACAGAACAGTAGTTCTCCAACTGTGGTCCGAGGACCCCTTAGGGTACCCTAAACACATTCAGGGTGTTTATGAGGGCCTCCCCTTTCCAACCACACGTGAGGGAAGATTTTCTTCATGTATTTCAACCAAAACAACACTTTGCAACAGCTTGAAGGCCAACGCAGATATGAGAATCCAGCTGTCTCCTATCAAGTCAGATGTGAAATAGATATGCAGAAATGTAAATTAATGCCACTCACTAATTATTTTTTTAGAAACTTTTTTTTCATAAAAATATGTTAACTTGCAATAGGGTTTCTGTTATTTTAGGAGAATTAATAGATATTGTTAACAATTCTCAGTTCCAATTCTTAATAAGGGAAATACAATGAGCAAAAGCTCATTGAGGTTCTCAATAATTTTTAAGGATGAGAAGCACTGGAATAGAACTGCAGAAGGAATGTAGGATGGCTTTTAAGAGGCCAACAGAATTGATTCAAACGGGCTCTGAAAATTGATAGCTGTGTGAGTACAGGCAAGTTGCTCAACATCTGTGTATTCTTATATTTAGATTTGGAATAATGGTACCCATCTCACAAGGTTATTGTAGAAATTAACTGAGATTATACAGGGCAAACAGGATGTGCTCACTAAATGGATGTTGCTGACAGTTCTGTAATCATGATGAATGTCCCATCATTTATATACCACTTATTACCCATAAACCATGTCCACATTTTTTATTAATCCTCTTTGGATACATTCCTAGAATCAGAATTCCTGCCATGAAGATTTATGTTTGATTTTTTAAAGCAGACTTGCTGAAAACAGCAACCAACTTGATCATCACACAGCCTTATTTTATACCTCGTGAGCCTCAGCAGGCTCAGTAAAAATTAATCTGAAATCTGCCTTCTGGATTCCCCACCTAGTAAGTGGGCAAGCAGCCCTCAGAAACAGGCTGGCTTGGAGACATGCACATCACTAATGTCAACTTCAATGCTCCAGATTTCCTGCTCTTCTCCTGACCACTGTTCTCTGGAGCCAGGCCCCACACACTAATTTATGTCCCATATGGTAAGCCCCTTTGCCAACTTAGTCCCAATACTGACCCTTGTCTCTACCAATAGAAAAAAGTAGTCTGGCCCTTCTTAGCTCTGGCTCCTCAATAGTGACCTTTTCCTCTCAGGTTTTTCCTCTGCTATTCAAGGAAATCATGCTTTCCTCACTGTGTGGGGCTGGAGTAGGCCGTCCAGACCTAGAACGCAATCATTTTTACAGCTATCAGCAAGGACTATGCTTGGGCCATAAAGATTTACTTTTGATCTCTAGTTCTAGTTTGGAAGAAAAGAAACTTAGTCCTTCCCATGGATGAGGAGGGAAGGCAGTCCAGCAAGCTGTACTTAAGCAAATGTTTTTCTTTCTCTGTGTTCACATTTCTAAACACCCAGAGCTGGCATTGATACTGTCTTCTGTTTGCATCATCACATGGGTGAAGCTGGAGGGAGGGTCAGGCAACAGTGGCAATGTTTTCGGAACTGGCCAGTAGCACTGAAGCACATGAAAGACTGGAATTGTCCATGTAGGAAAACATAGGGAAAATGGGGGTGGTAGTGGCTAAGAAACTAGGCAAAGCCCTGCAGGAATAATAACAAACAAAACAACAACAGCTAACATTGAGTGTTTAGTCTGTTCAGGCCTTGTTCTGTGAACTCTACTTGTGTTGATTTATTAATCTTCACAACAACTTTTTCAGATGGAGAAATTGAGGCATAGAGAGATGAAATAAGTATTTGCCCAACTAATAAGTGGCAGCAGGATTTAAATTCAGACATTCAAAGGCCTATGCTCTTGATCATGAAGCTTCCCAGCTTCTTAATTATAATTATCAATATTGAACATCATTTGTTGAATACTATGCTAAAAGTTTTAATTATTTAATTTTTACAACAACCCAGTCAGTAAACTGCTAATTGTGTGTTTCATTTTACAGATGAGTTCTGAAGCACAGAGAGGTTGAGTACTTTATTCAAGGTCACACAGCTCGTATGCAGTGGAAACAGAATTTGACCTCATGTTTGTGTATTCAGAGTTCAAGTTCCTACTTAGGTCTCTGCTCTATGAGCCACTAATCAGTTGGTTTAAAGATGGTCTCTGGAAGGTATTTAAGATCAAGTAACCACTTGAGATTCTTAAAAAACAGGTAGAAGCTAAGGATGGGTTTAATGACCAGCCAGATATTTTCTGTGGCTGTCCCTCCTATTCCCAGGCAAGGACCAGTCCAGCTCATCTTCAGATGGCTGCCACATTAGTTCATTCACTCATTCATTCATTCAACAAATATTCTTGAGCATCTCCTATGTACCTGTCACTCTTCCAGGCTCTGGAGACACAGTAGTGAGTGACAACAGACAAAAGTTTCTGCTGTTAGGTGTAAAACAAAATACACTAACAAGACAAGCACGACACAAAATAAATAAGGAAATCATGTAGTATATTAGAAGGTGATAAGTGCTATTAAAAAAGAAGGCAAAGAAGTGTTGGCGGTTTAGAGTTGATTGCAATTTTTAGTAAGTGGTCAGAGAAGACCTCACTCAGAGGTGATATTTGAGTGAAAAGATAAAAGAGGAGAGAAAAGAAACCATGTGACTATCTAGGGGGAGAGCCTTCAGGCAGAGGCCCCAGCAAGTGGTCTGAGATGGGAGTATAAATAGACTGTACAAGGCATGGGAAGGAGGCAGCTTCATCCTATTTCTACTTCTACAGTAATGTCCCCTTGCTCACTGGAATACATCTAGGCTCTGACCCTGGTTCTCAAGGTTTCCAGAGAAGGTGGTTGCCAAGAGATGGCCTCTGTGCTCTGGTCAGGCAGTTTCCCTGATCTCAGCAAGTCAGCTTCACCACTGCATTATTGCTGCATATTCCCTCGAAGGCTCTTTGCCTTTTAATTTCCATCAGTGCAAAGCTTAAACCATTTCCTATGCCCAGCTCAAGATTCAGCTTCTTCAAGAAGCCTTCCAAAATTCACCTCACCCTTGGTCAGTGCTCTAAACATAAAGTTCACTCATTTTGAGTCCCTACCATATTAGCTTGTACTTGCCCAGGTTATCTTGATACTATTCTCTACGTATTCCACTCGTGTTTCTCTTCTCTCTCCAGCTCTTCAGGAAAGGAATCAATCATGTGCATCTTTCCATAATGCTTAAGAGTGTTATATATTTGATTGGTGTCTGACAAGTATTGGATGACTGGATGGATGGACAGATAGATGGGTGATTGAATGAACAGTGCTATAGACTAAATGTTTGTGTCCCCCCCCAAAATTCATATGTTGAAACCCAACACCCAGTGTGATGGTATTTGGAGGTGGGGTCTTTGGGAAGTGATTAGGTCATGAGAGCTTCCTCATGAATGAGATCAGTGCCCTTATAAAAGAGACTCTAAAGAGCTTCCGTCATATGAGGACACAGCAAGAAGACGGCAACACCAAATCTATTGGCACCTTGATCTTGGACTTCCCAGCCTCCAGAACTGTGAGGAATAAATGTCTGTTGTTTATAAGTCACCCAGTCTATGATATTTTGTTATAGCACCCCAAACTGACTAAGGAAAATAGTATTTAAATAAGAAGAGGAATTCTTCTGGGCCTGAAATAGAGTCTCACTTAATGATTTCTAAACACAATCAAAATAAATTTCTTCTGAAAAAATTTAAATACGTGTTTAAACTAGGAAGCTGAAAATTGTAACTCTTTCCCCAAAAGACCTCATCAGTGTCGTTGTCCTCTTTATTATCATAATATGTTGTAAATACACCTGCCAAGAGAGACAGACCTGAATTTCACAGGGGAAAGTCTCCAAAATTAGCCCATACAGTTTCTTCAAAGAATAAGAGTGTGTTGAAAAGGATGCAGGGTTCTGTGTCCCTAATCCTCTGCTGCTTACATCAGCCATTTCCAGTCATACCACATTGCAAGCCATCAGGACACACCATTGATGCCAAGAGGTTGTTTTCAAAGCCAAATAATGCCCACAGCTAAAATCCATTTTCCTATGCCAATTTTTTCATTCTTTCAATTTGTAGACACATCAGTGTTTATTTGATCAAATAGCACAGGCATCTAAAATATCCCAATAAATATCATCTCTTTATTTAGAGGAGGTAACTTTGAACATCCCCAACATATTGCCCAACATGCACCAGCACTAGTAAAATTCCAGAGAGCTCTGGCCTTGAATAACGCACTTTTCAAAAATAGAGACAGCTACCCGGCAGCTATAGCTTTTTCAAGAGAAATTTTGGCTCAAACAGAAGGCTGTACTATCACAATGCTAGAGATTATAAGAAAGCCGAAATCTTAAAGCAGTGGTTCTTGCCCTTCTCTGGTACAAGCACCCCTCTGATAATCTGTTGAAAACCATGGAGTCTCTCCAATAAAGTGCACACATACAAACAACTCTGTACATAAAACCGGGGAGTGTACCTGAAGCTTATCTTGGGCCCTTACCTAAGAGTCCAGGGATTTGAGGTTGGGAAAGTTTGATGACAATACCAAGTGTTGGTGATATTAAAGAGCAAACAGTACTCTCATACCCCACTAATGGGAGCATAATGCAGTATAACCACCTTGGGAAACTGTCAGTATCTACCAAAGCTGCACGTGCACATAGCTTATGACCCACTTCTAAGTATGTGCCCAAGAAAATGTTCTCCAAACACATACACAAGAATGTGAAATTTTCATTAACATTAGTATGCATAAATAGAGTTATAGTCCCACAATGTAACATTATACAGCAATGAGAGTGATCTGCAACCACTCATAAATAAAAATTTGATACTGTGTTCATCTGAAACCATGTTTAGAGGCCAGAGGAGATTCATAGCAAAGAGTAATGATGCCAAGAGGGTAGCTATGCCTTAATCACATATCTGGAAGATGTTCGTGGTAAATTCTTTATTTGTGAAGTCAGGTCACTGTCCCATGGTGATTAACTGAAACACCACCAAGTGTTTCTTGACAACACTTATCACTGACCACATGGAGTTTCAGGCTAGTGAGAGGGAAGGGACCAGTGTAAAACAGGTGCTCTTCTTCTTTTAGGCTAGGGCCATGTGCCGTGGGGCAGCATAAATGTTCTGGGAAAGGACTGCGCTCACCCAAGTGTGTATACAGATGATTATTAGAGAAGACTCTTGTACCCATGTAGAGGCCAGAGAAAGAACTTAAGCATCAGTGCCTTTAAGAATTATGGGGTCTTTGGCATAAAGCACTGCTTAATTTCTAGGCCATGCCTAATACAACTACATTTTAGTAGCACCGACCATGTGCATTGTACTTCTCATATATCATACTTAACCCTCACAAGTCTTTTGTGGGATAGGTGCTGTTATTAGCCTATCTTATAATAACAGCTTTATTGAGACATAATTCATATACCATAAACTTAATCTGTTTTTTATTGCAGCAAAATATACATAACATAAAATTACCATTTTAACCATCTTTAAGTGTATAATTCAGTGCCATTAAGTACATTCATAATGTTGTACAATCATCACTACTATCCATTTTCAGAACTTTTCATGATCCTAAATAAAAACTTTCGTACCCATTAAACACTAACTCCTCATTTCCCCCTCCCATTAGCCCCTGGTAAACTCTATTCTATTTTCTGTCTCTATGAGTCCTATTATGTCCCTATTCTAGTACCTCATCTAAGTGAATTTTGTGTCTTATTACACTTAGAATAATGTTTTCCAGGTTCATCTATGTTGCAGCACATACCAGAATTTCATTTTTAGGGCTGAATAATATTTCATTTTATGGGTAGACCACATTTTACTTATCCATCCATCTGTTCATGAACATTTGGGTTTCTTCACTTTTTGGCTATTAGAATATGGTACATGAATATTTGTGTTTTAATTCATTTTACAGATGAGGAGAGTGAGTCTTAGGATAACAACTTTTCCAGGATCACACAGCTAATAAGGGGGGGTTCAAATTCAGCCCTGCTTAAAGTCAAGCTAGTTCCCCAGCTCATGTCACCTCTCATGCAGCAGGAGATCCAAGATCTGAATAGTCACTGGTGCATGGGCACCAACATGGCCACCTGATGGCCATTCTATTCTGTCTTCTTAAAGTCCTACGGACTTTAAAATCCGTAGGCAGCGACACAAAGCAAAAGATAACTATCGAATTAGCACCAAAACTGTATTTAGCTAAACAATGAAGAGAATCAAAATGGTCTTACTGATAGGCTTGGATAGACCCAGGAAAAAATCTCTAGGCATCATGCTACTAGCACTTGGACAATTTTTTCTTTCATTCAGTAAAACTGTATAACAACAAGGTATGAAACAGGTACCATGTAATACTCTGAAGTTACAAAAATAAAATAAGACATAGTCCCAGGTTCAAAGAGCTCCAAAGTCTAGTTGGAGAGGCAGGTCCATAGAAACAGAGAATTACAGCACCATAATTATAACATGGCACATGGCTGGTTTCATGGCATCACCTGGCTACATGGCTGTGTATTGCAAAGCCCCTTAATAGAAGCCCCATCTTTGGGTATAAGGGAGCTATTTCATGGAGAGCACAGTCAGCAAGATCCATGACTGCATCTATCTTATCCCAGACACCCCTACACTTCTCTATCCAGAGCCATTCTGTTAGGCAGGTGGTAAGGTCTACAGAAACCTCAATAAGTAAAACTTGGCCTAAAACCACTAAAGAGTGGACTATCCAAGTGGTCGATGTGGTGGACGCTGTGATAAGCTTGCCCATATCCCCATTCAGAACAAAGGAGTTATTTCTTCAGCTGCTAGGAGTGTTCCTGGCAGTCAGCCCTTGATTTTTAGCCCCCTTCAGGAATTACCCTAGCAGCAGAAAAACCATTTTGCCCAAGGTCAGGCTGCCTTCTCCAGGCAACCCACTTCCAATGACTGATTGATGTGAGGGGACATTCCATCTTCAGAATCCCTTGCAACGTTGTCTAAGGCTACCAATGAAATTACATTACAGTTTGACTACTCCCTCTGTTGGCTCCTCCCCATTTCCCCTCTTATCCACAGCTGTTGATCCTCAGAGCACCCCCTAATAACCCTCTTGAATGGTAATCTCCATCTCAGAGTCAGCTTCTTGGGGAATTCCACCACAATAGCCGTTCATTGGAATGGGCACACCAGACTGTAGCAATGTCTAAAGAATCTCAATCCCAGGGCTCTGGAGTGGTCCAAACCTCACGAAAATCTTGCAGACCCAGGCATAATAGGACCTCAAATGAAAATAGGGTGTTTTCTTTTGGGAGGATTGGTGGGGAGTTCCCAATCTTCTTCTTCTCCACAATCTTCACCAACAACTTGCTAAAGGAAATGAGAAATACAGCAATAGCTGCTACAAATATACTCAGACTGAAAGGGAGAAATTGAGAGAAAAATATTTTGTAATCAAATCTAAGGCCTACAAGGCAAAGCTCATTTTTACATCTTAGGTGATAATTTTAAAATCCCATTAATGTTCATAAAAAGGTTTCTGCCAGGAGCAAGAGTGAATTTACCATCTTAAAAATGTCTCCAGGGACCTTAAAAATAAAAACAACACCAATAAAAAAAACCTCATATTATATGTTTTTGAGTTATTTAGGAAAGGACCTTGGATTTCAAATTCACATGATTTCCAAATTCTGATGAATAAGTCTAAATATTGAAATCTTCTCCTCCATGCATTTAAACAAGCTCTGCTAGCTACATTAGCTTACATGTAATTTTAAATTAGAGAAAAGAACACTTTAGTTTCACTAAAACACTTCATAAAATCCTCCATAATTTACACAAAAGATAGTTTCCCCAGTTCTAATATTCTAGTTTAATTAATAAATTTGATGTGGCTTTTCACAGACAAAAATATAAAGTGCTTGTTAAAATACCCATTATTAAAAAGTTGTAAAATTTCATGCTCCTACAGATATGTTACGGTTTGGAAAATTTTACTACAGAAGTGTGATACTGTGATAATATATATAATTAGTCTTTGTCCCCAGTTCCTGGCACAGGATTTTCTAAAACCTTTACAATTTTCTCAGTGATAGGGGTGGGAGGAGTATCTTTTATTATTTATAACAAGCCCCTTTTAACCCTACCTGAGTTTATAATAAAGTGACTCTTTTGGGGCCCCTAGGTGACTTCAAGATGGGAGTTGATTGCCAGAGGAACCAACCATGTGATTAGAAGCTTGGAACTTTCAGCCCTACCCCTGGACCTATTTATGCCAACATAGTCAAACCTCCATAAAAACCCCTAAACAGGAGAGTTCAGAGAGCTTCCAAACTGGTGACCAAGAACACATCCACATGCCTGGAGGGTAGTATACCCCAAACTCCATCGGGACAGAAGCTCCTGTGCTCAGGACCCTTCTGAAGCTTGTGTTATGTACCTCGTCATCTGGCTGTTCATCTGTCTCCTTTATAATAAAGCAGTAGTAGTAAGTAAACTGTTTTCTCTGAGTTCTGTAAGCTGTTTTAGAAAATTTTCTAACCTGAGGAGGGTGTCCTAGGAACATCCGATTTATAGCCAGTCAGTCAGAACAGGAGACCTGGAATTTGCTACTGGCATCTGAAGTGGGGGCAGTTTTGTGAGACTGAGTCCTTAACCTGTGGGGTCTACACTAACTTTGGGTAGTTAGTGTCAGAATTCAATTGAATTGTAGGGTACCTAGTTGGTGTCCAGACGGTTAATGAATTAATGGATTGTTGTGGGGGAAAAACCCCACACATTTGGTGTCAGAAGTGTTGTAAGTAAGAAATAGATCATATTAAGATGTAAAGTGGATGGGTGAAAAGGGGAAGGGATTAATTAAGATGTACAAATTGCCAGTTATAGAAACAATCATGGGGATGTAAAGTACAACACGGGGAATACAGTCGATAATATTGTAATAACGAAGCATGCTGTCAGAAGGGCACTACACTTAAGGAAGTGATCACTTCCTAAGTTATATAAATGTATAATAATCACTATTTGTACACCCGAAACTAATATAATGTTGTAAGTCAACTGTAAAAAGAAGATGTAAGTGATATTTAGGTGATTGAATTGTGGGGAAGGAAAGAAATAAAACCAAACACAATCGTCTTAGCAAAAACTGGACACTCGGCTTAACCATAACATTGAAAATCCTTATTTTGGATTATTCAAACATCAGAAAATACTTGAAAAAGATACATTTTTATGCTGACATGCATACTATTAGAGGTAAGAGCACAGCTTGTCATGTTCAACACACCACCAGGTAATCATGTGAACTCAGGCAAACAACTTCAACTACTGGGCCTCTGTATAAGGTAGATGTAAATAGAATCACTATCATGGTGTTATTGCTGGCAATCAGTGAGATGATACATACATATCTCCTATCAGAGTGCTTTGCACATAGTAAATGTGTAAATACTGACTAATATCATTACTCTTCCTATACTTTTTTTTTCTACAAAAGGTATTGCCAACTCTCATTGAGAGGTTCAGAGCATTGGCTCAAGACACAGACTAAGTGTATGACCTTAGGTAGAGTTATTTTACATCTCTGACACTTTCATTATCTGTAAAATCTGGGGGAAGGCACAGGGCTGGGGTGAGGATTAATTAAGATAATATATATAAAGTGCTTAGAAAGATTCTATTGTTATTATTTTAACAGATACCTCAAAGCCCCTTTATGAACACATCGAGAGCTCTCTAAGTCCTCTAGGGAAATTCCACTGTATGAGCCCAAGGATGACTCTGTAGGCAGAAGGTGCAAAGCTTTTGCCCTTACAGCATCACTCAAGCATGCTGGTATTTACCAGCAGAAAACTCAATCTCCAACTGCTCACCCCTGCATCCCCTTGTCAGGGAAGGTGTTCATCCAGTCACCTTTATCAAGCCCTCTCTGAACCTCCAGGCTGGACCCTGAACTCCAGCCTCAGAGAGCAGCTCAGCTAATCCCAAACAACTGCACCATTTTCCTAGCACAACTGTAGTTTCACTGGGGTCACAGGGCCAGACGACATGTGTGTCCCTAGTCTTTCAAAGATATTATACAAATGCTTTTGATGTCCCTAAACTATATAGAGTAATGAGAAGATGAAAAAGTTTGTGTAACCTGGGTACAAACATAGTACAATATAAAGAGGAGAAGAGGATATTAAGACTTCTAAAATAAATGACTTTTCTCAAATGGGTTTCTCCTCAGCTGTCAATTATTATAATCTTTGGGTTACCAGTCTACCACTTTGAAATTTGAGAATATGTGATGATCTGAGTCTGCAAACAATTGTATCTATAAAAAGTAATTTATCAAAAAAAAAAAAAATCCCCTCCTAAGGGGTTGCTCTACCACATAAGACTTTTAAAATGGTGAAAGTACTTTATATTTATAAAGTCATTTTATATATTGTCATATTTAATTTCCATGGCAACACTAAGAGATAAAAAACTAATCATCCCACTTTACAGACTAGAATTGAGGCTTATATGAAGCAGTAAATTACATGCCCAGGGTCCACACTGATGTATCGAAAGCCCAGGACTTCAACAGAGACCTGTGACTCCAGAGTTAGTCTGCCTAACTCTACAGAGAGGTCCTCACAAGATGAAAATTCATATCCTTGAATGTATCCAACACAACATGTATTCTACTCTGCACTGAATAACTCACCCAGTTCCAAAGTTGGCCTCTGATTAATGGTGGTACAGATACAACTTTTCACTCCATAATTGCTTGGGGAAAATATTTACTTTCTGTAATGGTACAAACCAAATGATAATTCACTTAAATGAGTGAGAAGATTCCTCCCAAAGAAATTCAATACTTTGAAATAAGAACTCCACTTTGAAATAAATTAAAGGAGACTTTATGCATAAATAGAAAGGTTTCCTTGGGCCTCAGAAGGAGCTTTGCTGCTATGAACATTAATCCTTAGTGGTGAAATCTGTTGATTTAGGGACAGTCACTTGCTGACATGGTGAGTGGGTGCTGGGTGGATCTTGATTGGAAAAATATTCTGGGGTGTAGTAGAGAAATGACATGGTAGGAGAAATCTGGAGTGAGATTCAGATAAAGGAAAAGGCAAGACTGGCAAAGAGGAAACTTGTGAATTTTACATGCTAGGCACCCTGGAGACACATTAGAGAATTAAAACTTTGCCAACTGGACTAAGATAAAAGGGATATCCCAGAGGCCTCTGCATATTTGAAATAATTAATTTTCACAAAAAAGAGTTTTCAAAGAAGTCACTTAAGGGTACTTTTCTTGTTTTAAAGTTTATTGGGGTGACAATTATAGTAAAGTTACATAGATTCAGGTGTACAAATCTGTAATACATCATCTATATATATCACATTGTGTGTTCACCACCCAGAGTCAATTCTCCTTCCATCACCATATATTTGACCCCCTTTACCCTCATCTACCACCCTCTTCCCCTTTCTCTCTGGTAACCACTAAGCTATTGTCTGTGTCTATTAGTTTTGTTTCTTCATTTGTTTTGTCTTGTTCTTTTGTTGCTTTCAGTTTTATACACCACATATTAGTGAAATTATATGGTTCTTGATTTTTTTTCTATCTGACTTATTTCGCTCAGCATAAACATCTCAAGATCCATCCATGTTGTCGCAAATGGTGCTATTTTCTATATTTTCTTACGGCAGGATAGTATTCCATTGTGTATATATACCACAACTTCTTTATCCAATCATCTGTTGAAGGGACACTTTGGTTGTTTCCATGTCATGGCAACCGTTAAATAAGCTGCAGTGAACATTGGAACACATATATCTTTACAGATAATGTTTTCAGATTTTTTGAATAGATACCCAGGACAGGGATTGCTGGTTAGTATGGTAATTTTATTCTTGGAATTCTATTCTTAATTTCTTGAAGAAACCTCCACCATGGCCTTCCATAGCAGCTTGCACCAGTCTGCATTCCCACCAACAGTGTATGAGGGTTCCTTTTTCTCCACAACCTCTCCAACACTTGCTACTATTTGTCTTGTTGATGATAGCCGTTCTGACTGGGGTGAGGTGATATCTCATTATGGTTTTTATTTGCATTTCGCTGATGATTAGTGATGTTGAGCATTTTTTCATATGTCTAATTTGCCATTTGTATGTCCTCTTTGGAGAAATGTCTCTTCAGGTCCTCTGCCCATTTTTCAATTGGGTTGTTGTTTTTTTGTTGTCGAGTTTCATGAGTTCCTTGTATGTTTGGATATTATCGGAGGCACTGTTGCAAAAATCTTCTCCCATTCAGTTGGTTGCCTCTTTATTTTGTCGATGGTTTCTTTGCTGTGCAGAAGCTTTTAAGTTTGATATAGTCCCATTCGTTTATTTTAGCTTTTACTTCTCTTTGACTTTGAGGTCAAATTCATAAAATGATCTTTGAAACCAAGGTCCATAAGTTTAGTATCTATGTTTTCTTCTATGCAGTTTATTATTTCAGGTCTTATGTTAAGGTCTTTGATCCATTTTGAGTTAATTTTGGTACATGGTGACAGATAGCAGTCTAGTTTCATTCTTTTGCACATGGCCTTCCAATTCTCCCAGCACCATTTATTGAAGAGGCTGATTTTTCTCCATTGTATGTTTTTGGCTTTTTTGTCGAAAATTATCTGTCCATATTCATGTGGTTTATTTTGGGTTCTCACTTCTATTCCATTGGTCTGTGTGACTGTTTTTCTGCCAATACCATACTGTTTTGATTATTGTTGCCCTAGTATAAGCTGAAGACAGGAAGCATGAAACCTCCAGCACTGCTCTTTTTTCTTAGGATTGCTTTGGCTATTCAGGGTCTTTTGTGGATCCATGCAAATATGATGACTTTTTGTTCTATTTCTTAAAAAATGCCATTGGGATTTTGATGGGGATTGCATTAAATCTGTATATTGCTTTGGGTAATATGGCCATTTTAACTATGTTGATTCTTCCAATACATGAACATGGAATGTCTTCCCATTTCTTTGTGTCTTCTTCAATTTCTTTTAAAAATGTCTTATAGTTTTCAGTGTGTAGGTCTTTCACATCCTAAGTTAAGTTTTTTCCTAGGTAGTTATTATTTTTGTTGCAATTGCAAAGGAATTGTTTTTTTATTTATTTCTTTTCTAAGATTTCATTGTTAGTATATAAGAATGCAATGGACTTTTGTACGTTGATTTTGTAGCCGGATAACTTTACTGTATTCATTTATTGTTTCTTTTTTTTTTTTTTTTTTTTTTTAGAGGAAAAACAAATTCATTTTATTTAGAATTAAACTATTTTCTTTGTCCTTGCTTATCATATCAAAATTAGTGTAAGTGATGACATTTAACGGTGAAGATAAGATATACAAACCAAGCAGGAAACAATGAAACTGTGATAAGAGGGCACAATTAATAATGTTATCTTTTGAGAAAAAAGTGAAAATAAGCTACAATTTTAGATAATGGCAAATTCATGACAGTATTCACCCTGTTACAATTCCTGAAACAGTTGTTTGACTAGGTGTTCAGGGCAAAAAGATCCCACCGCAGTCGGAAACACAGTTCCAAGAGGCTTTGTACAAAAATTGCCCCACAGTAAACAACTTAAATATTTTCTAACAGGTGATCATGACCATATTGTTTTGAGTAAACAGACATTTTGTGCCTGGTATTACCAATGATTCTTAGTTGAATGAAGAGAGCTTAATGATCGAACTATGCAGCAAGAAGATTTGCACCTACACTTACTGTTAAGGACATACATACTTTGGTTTTTGCTTGATGATACCTATGAAAAACCAGGCCCATATTTTTCAAGAGGTACAAATAGGGCAATTAGAGGGGTGGTAGATGAGGGTAAAAGGGATCAACTATACGGTGATGGAAAGAGAACTGACTCCGGGTGGCGAACACACAATGCGATACATAGATGATGTGTTACGGCATTATATACCAGAAACCCATGTAACTCTACTAACAATTGTCACCCCAATAACTTCTAAATAAAAAAAATAAAAAAAGATATAGGGCAATTAGGTTAGCTGAAAAAACAATGCTGAGCAATAAAACACATTTGAATTTAAAGTGATATTCTTCTACCTGAGGATTAGGATTCCATTAGCAATGACAAAATAAATAAATTGATTAATTAAGCATAATCCATATTTACTATCTCCTAAAATTCAGTGGTCAAATTAGACAATACTTTTTTTTTTTTTTTTAATTTATTGGGGTGACAATTGTCAGCAGAATTACATAGATTTCAGTTGTGCAATTCTGAATCACATCATCCATAAATCACACCGTGCGTTCACCACCCAGAGCCAGCTCCCCCTCCATCACCGTACACTTGATCCCCCTCACCCTCATCCCCCACCCCCCAACCCCCCTTACGCTCTGGTAACCACCAAATTACGTTCCCAGATTAATTTTCAAACCCCCTGGCCATCCTGTGGTCACCGACTGCCCTCCAATCCCCTCACCCCCCCCCCCCCCCCCCCACTCCCCCCGCCCATCTAGCAACCCTCAGTTTTTCCTCATTGTCTCCCAAACAGTTTCTGATTAGTTCATTCACTTATTCTTTTCTTTAGAATCCGCAAATAAGTGAGATCATATGGAACTTATCTTTCTCTGTCTGACTTATTTCACTTAACATAATGTTCTCTAGATCCATCCATGTTGTTGCAAATGGTAAGATTTCTTTCTTCCTTATGGCTGCATAATACTCCCTTGTATAAATGTACCACAGTTTCTTAATCCAGTCATCTACCGATGGCATTTTGGTTGTTTCCATGTCTTAGCTATTGTGTATGGTGCTGCAATAAACATAGGAGTGCATAGAGATTTTTGAATTGAAGTTCTGGATTTCTCCGGATAGATACCTAGGAGTGGAATTACTGGATCATAAGGTAGTTCCATTTTCAGAATTTTGAGATACCTCCATACTGTTTTCCATAGCGGCTGCACCAGTCTGCAATCCCACCAACAGTGCACAAGCGTTCCTTTTCTCCACATCCGCGCCAGCACTTGTTGTTTGTTGATTATTGATGATAGCCATTCTGACTGGGGTGAGGTGGTATCTCATTGTGGTTTTTATTTGCATTTCTCTGATTGTTAGTGAGGTTGAGCATTTCTTCATATGTCTGTTTGCCATCTGTATGTCCTTTTCAGAAAAATGTCTCTTCAAGTCCTCTGCCCATTTTTTAATTGGATCGTTTGTTTTTTTTGGAGTTGGGTTGAGTAAGTTTTCCATATTTTTGTGATATTAATCCCTATCAGATATATCACTGGCAAATATCTTTTCCCATTCAGTAGGATCCCTTCTTGTTTATTGATGGTTTCCTTGCTGTGAAAAAACTTTTTAGTTTGATATAATCCCACATGTTTATTCTTTCTCTTAGTTCCCTCGCGCGAGGGTGGTATATCAGTAAAAATCTTACTCCGGGTAATGTCTGAGAAATTTCTTCCTATGTTTTCTTCTAGGTATTTTATGGTTTCAGACCTTACATTTAAGTCTTTAAGCCATTTTGAATTTATTTTGTATATGGTGTAAGGAGGTGGTCCAACTTCATTTTTTTGCATGTGTCTGTCCAGGTTTCCCAGCACCATTTATTGAATAGACTGTCATTACTCCATCGTACATTTCTTGCTTCCATTGTCGTAGATTAAATGGCCATATAGGCGTGGATTTATTTCTGGACTCTCTATTCTGTTCCATTGATCTATGTGTCTGTTTTTATGCCAGTACCATGCTGTTTTGATTACTGTAGCCTTGTAGTATAATCTGAAGTCAGGTATTGTTATACCTCCCACTTTGTTCTTATTTCTCAAGATTGCCTTTGCTATTCGGGGTCTTTTATGGTCCCATATAAATTTTAGGATTATATGTTCTATTTCTGTGAAAAACGACGTTGGCAGTTTGATAGGAATTGCATTGAATATGTATATTGCCTTAGGCAGTATGGACATTTTAACTATATTAATTCTTCCTATCCAATGAACATGATATGTGTTTCCATCTATTTATATCTTCCTTCATTCCTTTCATCAGTGTCTTATAATTTTCTGAGTATAGATCTTTTACTTCTTTGGTTAAATTTATTCCCAGGTATTTTATAGTCTTTGGAGCGATTGTAAATGGGATTGTTTTTTTAATTCTCCTTCTGATGTTTATTATTGGTATATACAAATGCAACTGATTTCTGAATATTAATTTTGTATCCTGCCACTTTACTAAATTCATCTATCAGCTCTATAGCTTCTTGGTGGAGTCTTAGGGTTCTCTATATATAGTATCATATCATCTGCATACAATGATAACTTTACTTCCTCCTTACCAATCTGGATGCCTTTTATTTCTTTTTCTTGTCTGATTGCTGTGGCAAGAAACTTCCAGAACTATGTTGAATAGAAGCGGAGATAATGGGCATCCTTGCCTTGTTCCTGATCTTAGGGGGAATGGTTTTAGCTTTTCCCCATTGAGTATGATGTTAGCTGTGGGTTTGTCATATATGGCCTTTATTATGTTGAGATAAGATCCCTCTATTCCCACTTTCTTAAGGGTTTTTATCATAAATGGCTGTTGGATTTTATCAAATGCTTTTTCTGCATCTATTGATATGATCATGTGATTTTTATTTTTCATTTTGTTAATGTGGTGTAATCACATTAATAGATTTGCGGATGTTGAACCACCCCTGCATACCAGGGATGAATCCCACTTGATCGTGGTGAATGATCTTTTTAATGTATTGCTGAATTCTGTTTGCTAATATTTTGTTGAGGATTTTTGCATCTATGTTCATTAAAGATATCGGCCTGTAGTTTTCTTTTTTTGTGGTGTCTTTGTCTAATTTTGGGATCAGGGTGATAGTGGCTTCGTAAAAGTGTTTGGGAGTCTTCCCTCCTTCTGGATTTTTTGGAAAGAGCTTGAGGAGAATTGGTGATAATTCTTTTTTGAACGCTTTGTAAAATTCACCTGTAAAGCCATCTGGTCCAGGGCTTTTGTTTGTTGGGAGACTGTTGATTACTGATTCAATTTCCGTGGTGGTAATCAGTCTATTCAGGTTTTCTGTTTCTCTTGAGTTAGCCTTGGAAGGTTGTACGCCTCTAGAAAATTGTCCATTTCTTCCAAATTGTCAAATTTGTTGGCATATAGTTGCTCATAGTAACTTCTTAAAACTCTTTGTATTTCTGCAGTGTCCGTTGTCACTTCTCCTCTTTCGTTTCTGATTTTATTAATTTGGGTCCTCTCTCTCTTTTTTTAATGAGTCTGGCTAATGGTTTGTCGATTTTGTTTATCTTCTCTAAGAACCAACTCTTGGATTCATTGATCTTTTGTATTGTTTTTCTGGTTTCTATTTCATTTAATTCTGCTCTGATCTTTATTATCTCCTTCCTTGTGTTCCCTTTGGGCTTATTTTGCTGTTCTTTTTCCAGATCCCTTAAATGTGAAGATAAACTGTTGATTAGTGATGTTCTTGTTTCTTTAGGTAGGCCTGCAAAGCTATGAATTTCCCTCTTAGGACTGCTTTCGCGGCATCCCAAAGATTTTGGGTCGTCGTGTTTTCATTTTCATTTATCTCGAAATATCTTTTGATTTCTTCCTTGATCTCCTGCTTGACCCATTCATTATTTAGTAATAAGTTATTCAGCCTCCATGAATTGGTGTGTCTTCCCGTTTTTTTCCTGTAGTTCATTTCTAATTTCATAGCATTGTGATCAGAGAAGACAATTGGTATGATTTCAATTTTCTTAAATTTATCAAGACTTGTTTTGTGGCCTAACATATGATCTATCTTGGAAAATGTTCCATGTGCGCTTGAGAAGAAGGTGTATTTTGCAGCATTGGGGTGAAATGTTCTGAAAATATCGATTAAATCCAAGTGGTCCAATGTATCATTAAGGCTGTTGTTTCCATATTGATTTCTGTCTGGAAGACTGTCCCTTGTGGTCAGAGGTGTGTTGAAGTCCCCGACTATAATAGTGTTACTGTTGATCTCTGCCTTTATGTCAGTCAGTACCTGTTTTATATATTTAGGTGCTCCTATGTTGGGTGCATAGATGTTTACTAGGGTTATGTCCTCTTGTCGGATCGATCCCTTTATTATTATATAGTGCCCATCTTTATCTTTTAGTATGTTCTCATTTTAAAGTCTATTTTGTCAGAAATAAGTATTGCAACTCCAGCTTTTTTCTCGTTTCCATTTGCATGAAATATCTTACTCCAACCCTTCACTTTCAGCCTGTGTGTGTCTTTTGTTCTGAGGTGAGTCTCTTGTATACAGCATATACAAGGGTCTTGCTGTCTTATCCAGTCAGCCACCCTATGTCTTTTGATTGGAGCATTTAATCCATTTACATTTAAAGTGATTATTGATAGGTACATAGATATTGCCATTTTTAAATTTGTAGTTAGGTTGTTTTGATCTTTCTTCTATTTACAGAAGACCTTTTAGTATATCTTGCAATGCTGGCTTGGTGGTAATAAATTCCTTTAGCTTATTTTTTTCTGGAAAGCTCTTTATCTCTCCATCAACTTTAAATGATAGCCTTGCTGGATAAAGCAATCTAGGTTGTAGGCCTTTGTTTTCCATCACTTTAAGTATCTCCTGCCACTCCCTCCTGGCCTTCAATGTTTCTGTAGAAAAATCATTTGATAGTCTTATGGGAGTTCCCTTGTATGTAACCCTCCGTCTTTCTCTTGCTGCTTTTAGGATTCTCTCTTTGTCTTTAAGCTTTGCCATTTTAACTATAATGTGTCTTGGTGTGGACCTGTTTGGGTTAATCCTGGTTGGAACTCTCTGCACTTCCTGGACTTGTATGTTGGTTTCCTTCATCAGGTTGGGGAAGTTTTCAGACATTATTACTTCAAATATGTTCTCAATCCCTTGCTTGCTCTCTTCACCTTCTGGTATTCCTATGATGCGCATGTTGTTGCGCTTGATGTTATCCCAGAGGTCTCTTAGGCCATCTTCATTGTTTTTTATTCTTTTTTCTTTTTGTTGTTCCGTTTGGGTGATCTCTGCTACCTTGTCTTCTAAGTCGCTGATTCGATCCTCTGCTTCATCTAGCCTGCTGGTAATTCCTTCAAGTGAGTTCTTAATTTCGGTAATTGTGTTCTTTAGTTCCAACTGGTTTTTCGTTATGATTTCTACATCCTTCTTTATGTTTTCTCTAAGCTCGTTTGTTATGATTTCTACATCCTTCTTTATGTCTTCTCTAAGCTCCTTAAACATTCTTATCACCAGTGTTCTGAACTCTGTCTCTGAGAGGTTGGTTACGTCTGCTTCATTTGGTTCCAGTTGTGGAAGCTTCTTCTGTTCTTTTATTTGGGACGTGTATCTTTGTTTCCCCATTCTGGCTGACTGTGTTTATTTTGATATATTAGGTAGATCCCCTAGAGTTCTTAGTTCTTGCTAGGTTATCTTGTGTAGTATGTGTCCTTTATATTTGACTCGCACCACGTCGTCCTCCTCTGCGTGTGCTCCAAAGGTGAGTCTTGTGTTGTGTACACTGTCCCGTTCAAGAAGATCTTTAATTGCTTCCCGCTAATGAGCAGGTGGGGTCAACTCCTGGGCTGACCTGCCGTGAGACTTGGCTCTGCCCCCCGCAGGGCACTCTGCTGCGTGAGGGTTGACCACCCCAATGTGGTTTGGCCTCTATGGGCTCCAGAGCCTGCCGAGAACCCCCTCTAGGTATGTGACCTGCAGGTCAACCCCGGCTGCACTCCGATTTGGTCTGGAGTTGGCCCCCAGATATGCCGAGTCCCGTGCCACCCAAGCTGGGCCCCGGCAGGGAAGTCCCAGAACAAGGCAAATCACCAAGCACAGCAGCAACGACAACAGCAAAGAAGAAGAAAAAAAAAAAAAAAAAAAAAAACAGCCGATAACCCCCGCTCGACACAGGCAAAGATATCAAAGATACAAGATAAAGCAAAACAAAACCAAGCAAAGCAAAACAAAGCAAAACAAAAAGCAGCGACCGTCTCGGCCTGAGCCCATCAAGCAATGACCAGGTTGTCCTCTGCTGTACCAAAGAGCCCCCTGCTTATTGCGCAGGCAGAGCCGGTCACCTGGTGCTCAGAGAGACTTTGGGACTGCAGACTTAAAAGCGTGGGCCTGAGGGGTCTGGATGATAGTCTCCACAAAGTCAGTGCAGCTTCTGCCCTTGTCCGCACGTATGCACACCGAGAGGAGCACCACCAGTCCTTTGTCCAGAGCTCGTGAGTCCTAGGGCACTCCTTCAGTGTGTGTGTATGGGTGCGGGCGGGAGATTTCTGATCTGCTGACCGTGCCTCACAAGCTGGGCCCCGGCAGGGCAGTTTCAGAACAAAGCAAATCACCAAGCACAACAACAACAACAACAACAAAGAAAAATATCAAATACGTTCACATGCAAAAACCACCTGATAACCCCACTCGACAGAGGCAAAGATATCAAAGATATAAAGACAAAGCAAAACAAGACAAAACAAAGCAATACAAAAAGCAGCGACAGTCTCGGCCTAAGCCCACCAAGCAATGTCCAGGTTGTTCTCTGCTGTACCAAGGAGCCCCCCTGCTTATTGCGCAGGCAGAGCCGGTCACCTGGTGCCCAGAGAGACTTTGGGACTGCAGACTTAAAAGCGTGGGCCTGAGGGGTCTGGATGATAGTTTTTACAATATCAGTGCAGTTTCTGCCCTTGCCTGCACAAATGCACACTGAGAGTGGCACCACCAGATATGTGACCAAAACTCTTGAGTCTTAAGGCACCTCTTCAGTGTGTGTGTGTGAGTGCGGGCAGGAGATTTCTGATCTGCTGAAAGCCCAGAGCTGCGCCTGCCTCACTGCTGATCTCCGGGTGTGTCTCGGCCGCTGCACCCACCCCACCCTAGGCAGGCCAGGAAGGGTGGGGGCTGGAGATGGAGGGGTCTTCACTCTCCCAGCCCAGCCGTGCGTCGCCCTCTTCCCGCAGGCCAGAAAAGGTGGTGGCTGGGGGTGGAGGCGTCTCTTCTCTCCTAGCGAAGCCAAAATCACGCACACTGCCCCGTCTGCCTGGGTCAGGGCTGCCCGTCAGGCTTCCCAAAACGTGAGCTTTAGATACCACTTCTCGGTTCAGGGGCCGGTTTAAGTCTCTGGAAGGGCGGGGTAAGATTGGAGGAGGGGGCGGGGGAGGGGCCTAGGTATGGAGACTGCGCCCCCCCGTCCGCTGCAGGGCGCGCCGCCTTCCCGGCGGGAGAAATCAGCCGCGGGACGCAGGGAAAGAGCCGCCTCCCGGTCTCTGCGCTCTCCGCTCCGCCTGGGCCGCTGTGCGCGCCCGGCACAGCGGGGCTGCACCGCGGTTTCCAGTCCCAGTCTCTGGAAGGGCGGGGGTAGGATTGGAGAGCAGGGGGGGGAGGGGCCCAGGTATGGAGACTGCGCCCCCGACCGCCGCAGGGCGCGCCGCCTTCCCGGCGGGGGAAATCAGCCGTGGGAGCAGGGAAAGGGCCTACCCCCGGTCTCTGCGCTCTCCGCTCTGCCTGGGATCCCGCGCCTGCCCGGCTCTGTGGTTTTCGGTCCTCGCCCCCGCCAGCTGAGGCTCCGCTGGGGGCTGGGCTCTCCCGCCACTGCCGGCCGGGCGCTCCCACGCTGCTTCTCCTCCTCCTCTCCTTGCTCCGTCCAGTTAGCTTACCCCCAAGAATTTCTTAGCTTCAAGCAATCCACGAATCTCTCCACTATATTGTGTGGTGAGCGAAAATTTCCTCGATGGGTTATAGTTCCCGTTTGCAACAAGATCTGGAGGAGAACTCAGAAAGTGCGCCCTGCTGCCGCCATTCCTATGACGTCACTCATCATTTATTGTTTCTAATAGCTTTTTGGTGGAGTCTTCAGGGTTTTCTATATATAGCATCATGTCATCGGCAAAAAGTGACAATTTAACTTCTTCATTCTCAGGGGTACTTTTGATTGATATCCATATGCTAAAAATAATTTTTAAAAAACACCACTGCAAAGGAGAAGTCATGATCAGGAAGAAAGTAGGTAAGAGAAATAAGGACTGTGATAAGCAAGCATCGTAATTACCATCTTCACCACTACTATCCCCCACCACAATCATCATCATCATCATCATTTTCATCATCATCATTAACAGTTTCTGAACATTTGCTCTGAACCAAGCACTCTTTCAAAGATTTTACAAATTTAATTCATTTATTTCTGTCAACACACTATGAGGAAGGTTTATTATTATCTTCATTTTTCAGATTAAGAAATAGAAGTCCAGATTGGTTAAGAAATGTGCTCAAATCACACAGCTAATAAGAAGAAAGTTGGAAATTCAAATCTAGGCCTTCTAGATTCTAAGCCTATGATCCCAATTTCTATAATACTACAGATGGACCGGTCATTTTATCTTTTGACTTTACCCCCAAAATACACTTGATAATATATATTTTTCAAGAGGAACTTTGATATGATAATACCAACATGTCTTCTAGCTGCTGAAAGATATTAGCAAAAGACTATTGGGACAAAAGCTATTTCTGTCATAGCGAGGAGAGACACTCTTTAAGATGTACTATTAAATTTATAAGCATTTACTTCTTTCTCCTTCTTGACGTTATTTTCAACTCTCTCACCTTTTCCATTTTCAAGCCTATTATTTATGCCCAGGAAGTCTGTCACTGTACAAGCATTTTCTTTTTCTTTGAGCTGTTTCATTCAGACTCATTTGAAATTAATCTATTAACTTAGAAGGTTCTTAAAATACCCCCAACACCATTCTTATGCATAGCTTGAATTTTAAAATTCCATTCAGGGATATTGTTTCTTATGGTTAATTTAAATTCCAAAGCAGGCCACAAGGTGCTATCTAACTTATACTGAGCTAATGTAAGTTTAAACAATGACCATGGTAATAAGAAACGCAGGGTGGTCTAAGTGTAGTTTCAAAATGTTCCTCTTCAAAATTATTGAATGTCTGCTGACATCCCTTATGTTTCCCATAGGTACATACATCAGTTTGAATAGAATGCTATGATCTTCAGAGTTAGAAATAAAGCAGGGCTCTAACAATACT
This sequence comes from Rhinolophus ferrumequinum, assembly GCF_004115265.2. Classification (NCBI taxonomy): domain Eukaryota; kingdom Metazoa; phylum Chordata; class Mammalia; order Chiroptera; family Rhinolophidae; genus Rhinolophus; species Rhinolophus ferrumequinum. Next base: position 89,839,044 of record NC_046284.1, on the reverse strand, counting down.
GTCATCACCAATTAATGAAATGAAGTAATATAACTAATTGTAATGACAACTTAAGGCTTAACAATGTGTGCTGAATTTCACTTTTATGAGAAGCTCTAGGGTTGAATGAGCCACATATTCTTAAAAATCATGATAATATAGGGCATTTGTATTTCAAAAGGTTCTTGGTTAAATGTCTGAATGAAGAAAGAGGATCAGCCCTTCACAGGAATAGATGTGTATTCTTCTTTTGTATCTGCCCAAAAGAAAGAGCAGAGTGGTAGCTGGGGTGACATGACTTCTATGAAGAAGAAATATACACATATGCAAGCATTTGTGTGCACGTGTGCATGCACAAGCACAGAGTATTTATTTGTTCGTGAGCAAACTTCTGTAGAATATTACTTTTAAAACAAAAGTCAGATCATGTTACTTCTCTACTTAAAATATTCCAATGGCTTCCCATATCACCCAGAATGAAAACCAATGTTATAACTGCCTATAGACCCTCTGCCATCTGGTGTTGGATGTTACCTCTCTGACCTTCCAGTGTTGTGTTGGGGCTCACGCATACTGGCTTACAAGACCAACTGATTGTGCTCATCTCTTCTCGTCTCTGCATTAACTGATGACAAGTAGGTAGGTTGACTGACATGAGCCATTCTGAAGTATTTACACCATACAAACCCTTTAAATGAGATTTAGGATTTGGGTGAAATGTAACCCTCTTCAGTGAGGCCCTACCTGCCTATTCTATTTGAATTCGGATCCCAATCTCTCACACCACCACTCCACCCCCCCCTTTCCATAGCACTCAGGACTTCTGATAATTGCTTCTTTTTTTTCAAATATTGCTGAGAAGATGTTTTACTGCACATTGCTTTAATGTATATGGGTGATTTAACAGATGTGGTTCAAAAATTCAAACCCTTTGCAGAGGTGGGAAAGTAACAGATTTTGAAAGCCAAAGCTTTTTGCACAATTCACCAAATTGGTGGTTAATGAAATTATAACTCCAAAATATATTTGAATATCAACCCATATACCCATTAGAGTTGAGAGTGTTAAATTAAAAATTAACATTTTAAAAATTTTCAGACAAAGCAGTATATGGATTTTTGGTATATCTGAATTAACTTCATTTTAAGAAAATCCATATTTTATACCATTTTTATTTTGCATTTTACATATTTCTTGATTGTGCTTGTTATTGCAAGGCAAAGCAACATAAAATCAAACATGGTCATTTCCAATTTTATTTTAGGTATACAAATAGTTTTTTCCTATATATTTTATTTGTTTGTTTATTGCCCATCCTCCCCAGCTACCACATAAGCTCTATAAAGACAAGGATTTTTGTATGTTTTGTTTGCTTCCATATTTGTAAGTTGATTTGTAACTTAACTGTGAACAAAGAAAATAGATTTCAGTTGTAGAATTTTGGTGGGAGCTGGTGGTGCATGTGTTGAAATGGGGCAGGGCGGGGGATTTCATGATTTCTTGACATCATATGAGGTAGGCACTTTTTTTCCCGTAGTACTATATTACTTGTAATGAAAATATTTCAGTTTTGCCCCTAAAAGCAATACCAAATCAAGGTCTGCCCAATTGTGCTCTAAATGGGACAGGCTAACATAGGGGCACCCATTATTTCAGTCATTAATGCAAGAAACATTTACCTAAAGCCTACTATATGCGAGATCCTTATCCAAATGCTGGAGATACCACAATGGACAAAATAGAAAAAAAATTCTGCCCTCATGGAGTTTACATTGTACCAGTAGAAGGCAGAAAATAAATACATATATGATATGATGCTAGGCATTTGTAAATGCTATGAAAAAAACAATGAAGCAGGGAAGGGATAAATTAGGGATAAAGAATACCAGGTTATAGGGGTGGAGGGCTACTCCTTAAGATATCAGGTTATTAGGGAAGGCCTCTCTGAGGAGGAGATATTTGAGCTGAAACCCAAGAAAGAACATTCCAAGAGGAGGGAACAGCAAGCGTACTTTGGTTATCTCTATTGCTACATAAAGAAATAACCCTATGTCTTAAAATATTAATCTATTATTATCCCTTATAGTTCTATGGGTTGACTGGGCTCAGCTGGGCAGTTCTTACTTGAGGTCACTTGAGGTATGTGGCTGCATCAGAGAGTTGCTAGAGCTGGAGTCACTTAAAGACTTTACTGTGCTGGAGGTCCAAGACAAATTTCCCAAGTCTAGTGTCCTGGTAGGGATGGCTGGAAGGCTAGATTTAGTTGGGACAGGTGACCAGAGTGCCTACTACATGTGGCCTCTCCAGTATGGTGGTCTCAGGGTATTTGAACTTCTTACATAGTGGAACTCAAGGCTCCAAGAGTGATTGTTTCAAGAGAGAAATGGAGCCTGCCTGTTTCTTAAGGCCTGTGCCCCCAAACTGAAATAGCATCACTTCTGTCATAGTCTACTGGTCAAAGCAGTGACAGATACCTCCTAGATTCAGAGGAAGGAGGCATAGAACCAACCTCTTCTTTATAGAAAGAGTGTCAAAAATAAGTGGCTATCTTTAATCTACCTCAAAGTGCAAAAGCCCTGGGATAGGAATAAACTTGGCATACTAGAAGTCAGAGTGGTGGGACAAGAGTAAGCTGGGTCAAGGTTGGTAGGAGTATATCGCATAGATACGTGTGGGCCATGATAAAAATTTAATTTCATTCATTTTTCTAAGTTATTTCTTATTACTTTTTCCTCCAGGGTTCTCTAGTCAAGAAACCTTAGCTCCAGCCTGGATACATAGACAAGATGTCAACAATGATCTGGGAGACATGCCTAAAAGCAATAACGGAGAAATATAAGGCCCCTAAAATAGCAGCAATACAACTATCTTGGCCTTAGAAAGACAGGTAGCAGCTTAAAAACAATCTGTTGCTTTTAGATGGACTCTCATCTTTTCTAATCCAAAGGATTGATGTCATTAGGTATCATAACGATACCCTTCAACTGCCAAAACATCTGTTCTACATAGGTCACTTTATAATATATGGTTTTGTCTTCTCTAAGAAGGAAGTTGTACATAACAGCAATGCTTCCTTTAACCTTCTTATGTTTACAACTTGCAATGAAAAAATGAAATGAATATGAGATACATGTATGGATGTCTACTCTTATATTTATCTAGTATGACAGAGTTCTAGCAGTCTTACCAGAATGAGCAGCTTTAATACTTTTTTAAATTCTTGGACTAAGAATGAAATGAGATTTTTTTTAAACAAAAGAATGAAGTGAGGCATTTCAGTGTCTCTCCATAGCCCTTGATTTAACCAAATAGAAACAGTTCAGGTCAGTGTCATCCATGAACTCCTAATGCCACTAGGAAATCAGGTGTGGCTCAGGAGGTCAAATGGGGATTTACAAAAATCAGCAATGGGGCATAAGACAGAAAAAGGTAGCATTAGGGAGTAAGTACCTGAGCAAAAAAGAGAGAGTTGAGGCCCTGCCCCACAGTTTAATCTTCAACACCCCACCCTTTTCCTTGTCTTTCTTGAGACTTCCCCCACTTTTAAGTATAATTTCTGTGTAGGTCAGTACCTCAGCTAAGGATTCAAGTACATGAATTCTGGAGTAAGATGAATCAGTGTTGGAATCCCCACTCCATCACTTACCAACTGGAGGATCTTGGGCAAATCACCCAGATGCTTTGTGCTTCAATGCCCTCATTTGTAAATAAGGGATAATGATAACCATAGGGCTTTCTGAGTATTAATGAGATAATCCATATCAAATGCTTAGAATGGTGCTTTACATATACTGAAATCTCAAAAGGTGTTGGCTGTTTTTTATTATTAATTCGATTTTGAACTGAATCTCCAGTAGCCACAATGCACATGGATGTTTGGTTCAACGTGAGAGCCTAAATTATAGGTTATTATGAGTTGAGATTTTTTTCTTTGTTTGCACGTGACTGACTAGACGCTATCTGTAGCAGCTGCCCTTAACATTTGCCAACTTAACAAAGGGGAAACAGTAAATGTCAGCAGTAAAAGGCTCCAGATCACTCTGCAGCCCTTTTGTTCAGGGTTCTGCATGGAGCATGTGTGCTGAAAAGATGAAATGAGTAAATAAACTTTTTCCACTGAACTATAGGCTTATCTTCTCTACAGATCATTACTGTGGGAATTTTCCCAAACTATATTTTAAGACAATCATAATTTATAGCACTTTGGGCCAGTTCCTATGGTTTCCCTTAAGTTAAGTCATAGTCAGGGACAATTTAATAACTTTAATGATGCTATATGAGAAGTATTTACCGTCTCCATAAAGTTACCCCTTTAAATTTATTTAGCAATGCCCTTCAAGGTTTTGAGAAGTGTTCAAAGCATTCTCTATAGAAGCATCTCTGAACATCTCAACCTCATTTAGTTCCAACTTGCTGGCTGCCTCATTCATGAAAATCTTAAGGACATGAAATCTCCCTATGCACTTAGGAGAGTTTTTTTTTTTTTTTTTTACTTTTTTTTTATTAGTTTCAGGTGCACAGAACAATGTAATAGTTAAACATTTATCATTTATATCCCTTTCACAGTGATAACCCCTCTCCCCCCATCTACTACCCCTCTGACATCGCACACAGCCATTACATTTCCACTGCCTCTATTCCTAATGCTGTACTCCAATTCTTGTAAATTTATATATATATATGTAAATTTATATATATATATGTAAATTTATATATATGTAAATTTATATATATATATATGTATGTATGTATAAAATTGTTGTTGACATTCATTATTGTTCAGCTTCAGCTTCAGGTGTACAGGAGAGTTTTTAAAAAGTGATTCAAAGCTGGTTTGCCCTTAGGAAGCAATAGGCATATAAAGAATTTCACTCTTTGTTTACTTCTAAGTTCTCTGTGAGGCCAGATATTTAGAAAATGTCAGAATAAGTGAAGTTAATCTGCCATAATGTAGGGCTTATGTTTCAGATCTAGGCATATGTTTTGTACAGGATTTTCAAAATTGAAGATGGATTAAAATTTTTGCAAAAACACATGGAATCTGCTAATCTTTTAAACCTGTGCTGTCCGATACAGTAGCTAGTAGCCATATGTGGCTATTGAACACCTAGTACGTGGCTAGTCCAAATTGAGATGTTTTATAAGTATAAAATACATACCAAATTTCAAAAGCTTAGTACAAAAAAAAGAATGTAAAATATCTTATTAATAATGTTTTATATTGACTACATGTTCAGATGATAATATTTTAGATATATTGGATTAAATAAAATATATATTAAAATTAATCACCTTTTCTTTTTCCTTTTCAATATGGTTACTAGATAATTTAAAATGAAATATGTGGCATATGTTATATTTCTATTGAACAGTGCTATTTTAAACTATTTCAATGAGTATCCCCAGATTTCATGCGTGGGTCAAAAGGGGAGAGAAATGAACGTATTTTGATTCTCTGAACTTAGGTTATTTAGAGGTTAGTAAACTTTGTCTCCTGACAACCCTACAAGAGTGCCAGCACTGCCACGTAGAAACCCAGAGGAAAAGGTCCCAACTGGGCAAATAATAACCACTGCCCCACATGCAGGATCTAAAGACATCAGAGTAGAGCTGAAAGAAACTTAGAAGGTAACACAATCTTCTAAGGAGATTTTAATTTCTCTTTTCTATTATCTATTTACTTTGTCTGAGCATGTGAGCTCCTTTGCAGCCAAATGCTGATGCCATAGCCTACTAATAATATGGGGAAAAAATAAAAACGAGAAGACTGGATTTAAAAGTGGGAGAAGTTATAGTTCAGTGTATAAGAAGCCTATGAAAGTATTTTCAGCGTAAATTTATTGACCTGGTTCTGTTTTGAAAAGAATTTGTAAAGGTTTATCCTATTTGGTGTCTAACGATTTAAATTCTTACTTGGTAGTAAGAATCCCCAGAGCCTATGGAAAAGTTTGTTTTCAAAAGGAAAGTAAACAGACTCTAGCCTTACTATCAAAACATTCTTAGTATCTTTGGTGTATCATAGCAGCCTCGTTGGTGAGAGTAATGTTAATCAATGTCTTCCATTATCATTTTTTTCTTTAAAAGCTCAAAGCACTAAGCAGCACAGGTACAAATAACTTTCTTTTGCAAGGGAAGAAATCAAGGCACAAAAGCATAAATAACATGGCCAAGGTCGCACAAAAGTTCAACAATGAAGTGTAGTGTGTGTGTGTGTGTGTGTGTGTGTGTGTGTGTGTGTGTGTATGTGTGTTGTATCAGGCACTGGGAAAATTCTGCAGCCTAGTAATACCAGGCTAAGAGCCTTTGAGGTTCTGCATTCAAACAGCTGCTATGGGTCTAAACTCCAAGGGTCGAAGCTCAGTCATTAAGCCTGGCTGGAAGCAGTTTGGTTATTGTTAATAAATATGCAACCTGGGAGACTGCTGCCTAGGCAGGTGAGAATCACAGATATCTACTGATAACACTGAGCCTAACCTCTTCTCATACACCATGAGCTTTCAAAAGTAGTGTCTGTGTCTAATTACACTTTAAAAATAAAAAGGAGAGGAGCTCTTTATAAAAAGTTTGAGCAGTACTGAAAAATACAAAGAAGGCAATCAAATACCTCAAATCACACCATCCAGGTTAAAAAAAAATAGCTATAACAATTGTTGCATGACAATCCAGACCCCTTTATAAGCATCTATAAGATAGAAAAATGGATGGATGGATGGATGGATGGATGGATGGATGGATGGATGGACGACATGGATGGACAAATGAACAAATGGATGACTGAAAGAGGGAGGAAGGAAACAAAAAAGTAAGGAATAAGAAAGGAAGGAGGGAGGAAAGGACAAAGAAAGAAATACTAATCTTTGAAAATCAAATGATATTATACTTTCTATTTTTAAATGACATAAATGTACTTGAATTTAATGGAAGAAACACAAACTGAAGTGAAGTGCTAAACTTCAAATAAATGTTGCAAAACTCCAAGAAATATTCCTGAAAGAGCCCTGTAACATAAAGTCAAAAGATCATAAAAATCATTAAGAGATTTGAATCTTTTTTTTATTAGCTACAAGTTTAATTTTGGTATAAAATGATTCCATGCTATGAAAGATTTCAGTAGCACTCGCCTTTCTTATATTTCTTCCCTTCTCACCTTCCCCACATTCTGATTTTATAGATTATACAATTTTTTACCATATAAGTTTTTTTAAAAAAAAATACAGTCTGTAGTACATTCTGTATTATAATCATAATTCTCCCAATTCTTAATATTTAAATCTTTATTTAAATGCATTTAATGTTTAACACCAATTTCACCGAAGCTTATCTATTCCTTAATTCTTTATTTTGAGTCATCATTTGATGATCCCTTGAAGTGGAGTGCTACCATGACAAAATTTTAAGTTGCGTGCCATTAGCTTAGAGTGAACAGGATGCAGGTGGCCACAAAAGAGGTGTCGCAGGATTGAAAGGTAGAGAAAGTGGTAAAGCATTGGTAAAACTATTGCCTGGAAAATTTGAAAGGCAGACCAAGTACTTACCAACCTTGAAGCGCTAAGAAAAATTGTTGGGATGCTAGTGATTGTTGGTTTTTACTTGTAATATGTTTGTTTTCAGCAGTGGTATAGCTCTGGAATTGAGAAGCCAGGATTAGAAACCTTAAATTTTCCATGCACATCAATTATCAAATTTTATGAGGGTGCTGACTTTTCTTAGTTTAATTGCAGCATGGGAATCTTTTTTTTTTTTTTTTTATTTCACTCAGTCATTTCTTTAATTTTTTTTTTTTTGTTCATTGCCTTTTATATTGAGAAGAGAATCTGTGATCCCATAAATTCCACACTATTGTACCTCAAATTGTTTCAAATTAAATTATTAAGCCCAGAGTCTTGAATAGTAATAACCTATATTAGATGTACAATACATGCTGAATTATTTGAATAGAGGGTAGATGCTTAATTAATAGTAACTAATTGGCAAAATATCCACTATATTACATAGTGTTCTTATGACAGGATATTATTTATCCATTTAAAATGATATCTACAAAGAACTTTTAATGATATTGGAAAATATTTGTGAAATATTCATAACTGAAAAAGCAGACCTAAAAACTTTCTTTATGTGAAAGTATAAAAATGGAAATCCAAGAATGTTAAATGTAAAGAAAATATGCTGTATATGTATATGTGTGTATAATGTTGAAGTACAAATAACAGAACATTATTCATTTTACTTCCAAACAGGTTTTTACAAAGTATAATTAGGAAAATGAGGAAGGTACAGGGCTTGGGAAAGAGCCAGTGGAATAACTATAGTCAATTATGGAAAATTTTAAAGAAAGTTTGGCAGGAAGGTAGGCAGGCAAGCCAATTGCTGGGGCTCAGAAGGAAATAACAGAAAGCCTCCCATCCAAGGGACATTAGCTCTTTATGGTAATTTCTTGGAACCCGAAGACCTCAATTCATGCTCTGACCCAATCGCTTCCTGCCATATACAATTAATCTCTGTATAGCCTTTATGTTCTCATCTGTTAAATGGGGATACAAATTCTAGTTCACAACCAAATAACTTTCAGTTACTTGGAACTTACATTTGTGAGGCCCGAATAAGATACCATGTGTGAAAGCATTTGGTAGGTTCTAGATATCCATACCAGAGTGATGGTACCATTGTTATTATTTTCTGGTTGCGGCAGAGGACAAGAGAAAGGCATGGGCTCTGTGGTCAACAGACTAGAAATCATGTCTAAGCCTTTCTGCAGGCAGGGGGTGGAAAGGTGGGCTAACACATTTCAGGCCATCTTGTACCTCCTACCAATCCTTCGGTACTGCAGGCCGCTGATGTTCTTTGACCTGTTACATGGTCGCCTTTATTAGTCACCGTCCTTTTGTGAGCTGGGTCCCTCTCATTGCATCTCCTTTGGACTACTTGGCAACACCCCATAATAACACAGTATAGATGCTGTAAAATGTTGCACAAGATTTAACAGGCCTATTTCCTTTAGTGAATTTCACCATTGTAACTGAATTCTATACATTCTTTCTCTACCCTCCACTTCCAGCATAATTTAAAATTAACTCTGTGTTACCTACAACTCTATTCACTGTTTATCCAGATGTGTGCATATATTTGTACAGAAGATATGTTTACAGATTTTATCATATTTAAAGTTTCAAATGGAAACCTTGGAGACTTAGAATTTCTAAGTTTATCTCATATCCCAAAATATTGCTCCAAATCCAGCTGTTGAAGGCATAATTTTCAGCAAATTATTACATGCCAAAAATCTGCCTTATTTTCTAAAGAACACAAATGAGTACGTTGGTTTCCAGAATAACTTGACATAAGTTTCAGAATGATTACTAGACAAATGGGTTTCACTTTTTAAAGAGGAAATTACTGTCCTCCATATTTTTTCAAAAAAAATCTCCCATGATGATAAGACATATTTGTTTCCAACAAATAAGAAATGAAATGGGTGGGGGTGGAAGAGAAGGTTCATGAAGCTCACTAATCTCAACTAGGGCAGACTGTTGGAGCTAGTGAGCTCTGTGTGGCATGTGTGAAGTTCATGTGAAATGGGCAGCTGTTCCTGGGTGCAATACAAGCATTTGTCTAACCTGTTCCTGGAGATTTCTGTCATCATGAAGGAAGCAAGTGCACCCTGGACTTTAAGCCAGGCTTCCCTGGATTAATAACATTGGAGGTAGAGTCATAGAAAAGGGGTTTAGAGCCTTAAGAAGACTGGACATTCTGGTCTGCTGATTTCGGGAGATGTTGGGGTCCTGCATGACAGGACAGTTTCCATTTAATGTAATGATAATTCTAATATTTTATTTCTCAATATTTTGGCTCCAATTTTGTTGCTGTTCCCCAATACTGAGAAACACTTTAATGCTTGTGATCTCTTCCAAGAAATTCACTGAACTGATCTTGTAGATGGAGATCTAGTTTCCACCACTCTCTGCCTCTATGTGCTCTTTCTTTTCTTTTCTTTCTTTCATTTGTTTTTTTTTAAGATTTTTATTAAAAATATAGCTAACACACAATATTATATTAGTTTCGGGGATACACAACAGTTATTCAACATTGATATACCTAAAGAAGTGATCACCATGATAAGTCCAGCAACCATCTGACACCGTACAAGGCTATCACAATATCATTGATTACATTCCTTATGCTGTATATTACATCCCCATGACTTACTTGTTTTATACTGGAAATTTGGACCTCTTATTCCCCTTCACCTTTTCTTCCCTTTTTAGTTTTTTTCAATTACAGTTGGCATTCAATATTATTTTATATTAATTTCAGGTGTACAGCATAGTGGTTAGACATTTATATAATTTAAGAAGTGATTCCCCCTGACTAGTCTAGTAATAACTATGTATAGTGCTAGGTGGGTAACATATCATTGACTATATTCCCTATGCTTTATTTTACATCCCCATGACTATTCTGTAACTACCAATTTGCAATTCTTAATCCCTTCACCATTTTCACCTTGCACCCAACCCCCTCCCATCTATCATCCAAAAAAATCTAGTACCCATCTAACACCATACATAGTTATTACAATATTATTGACTATATTCCTTATGCTATACCCCATATCCCTATAACTACTTTGTAACAACCAATTTGTACTTCTTAATCTCTTTCCCTTTTTTCACCCATACCCCTAACCCCTTCCCATCTGGCAACTATCAAAATGTTCTCTGTATCTATGAGTTTGTTCCTGTTTTGTTTGTTAATTTTGTTCTGGGATTCCACATATAAGCAAAATCACATTGCATATGTCTTTGTCTGATATACGCCACTCAATACAACAGCCTCCAGGTCCATCCATGTCACTGCAGGTAGCAAGAACCCATTTCCTTCCATGGCCGAGCGTTATTCCTTGTATATATATACCACCTCTTCTTTATCCATTCATCCATTGATGGACACCCAGGCTGCCTCCAAATCTTGGCCATTGTAAACAATGCTGCAATAAACATATGGATGCACACGACCCCTCGAAGCAGCATTGTGGGTTTCTTCAGATAAATATCCAGAAGTGGGATTACTGGGTCCTTCATTGTCTCTTCTTACAGCCTTTGTTTTAAAGTCTATTTTGTCTGGTATAAGTATTGCTATTCCAGATATTTGGGTTTTGGTTTTTGTTTCCATTATCATGAAATATCTTTTTCTATCCCTTTACTTTCTGTCTGTGTGTGTCTTTCAATCTGAAGTGAGTCTCTTACAGGCAGCATATGTAAGGGTTTTGCTTTCTTATCCATTCAGCCATTCTATGTCTTCTGATTGGAGCATTTAATCCATTTACATTGAAAGGAATTGTTGATAGATATGTAGCTATTGCCATTTTATACATAATTTTGATTTTTTTTCATCTTAAAGAAGTCCCTCTAACATTCCTTGTAATACTGGTTTGGTGGTGATTAACTCTTTTAGCTTTTTCTTGCCGGGGAAGGTCTTTATCTGTCCTTCGATTTTAAATGACGGCTTTGCTGGATAGAGTGGTCTTGGTTGTAGGTCCTTGCTTTTCATCACATTGAATATTTTGTGCCAATCCCTTCTGGCCTGCAAAGTTTCTGTTGAGAAATCAGCTAACAGTCTGTGGGAGCTCCCTTGTAGGTAACTAACCACTTTTCTCTTGCTGCTTTTAGGATTCTTTGTCTTTAACCTTTACCATTTTAATTATAATGTGTCTAGGTGTGGGCCTGTTTGGGTTCATCTTGTTTGGGACTCTCTGCATTTCCTGGGCTTGTATGTCTATTTCCTTCACCAGGTTAGGAAAGTTGTCAGTCAGTTCTTCAAATAGCTTCTCAATTATTTGCTTTCTCTCTTCTCCTTCTGGCACCCCTATGATGTGAATGTTGTTACACTTGATGTTGTCCCAGAGGTCTCTTAAACTATCCTCATTTTGGGGGGATTTTTTTTATTTTTACTGATCTACTTGGATGTTTTCTACTACCTTGTCCTCCAAATTGCTGATTTGATCCTCTGCTTCATCTAGTCTGCTGGTGATTCCTTCTAGTGCATTCTTCATTTCAGTTATTGTATTCTTCACTTCTGACTGGCTCTTTTTTGTGGTTTCTGTGTCTTTTTTTATACTTGCTATCTCTTTGTTGAAGTTCTCACTAAGTTCCTTGAGCATCCTTATAACCATTGTTTTGAACTCTGTCTCTGGTAGGTTGCTTGCCTCCATTTTATTTAGTTCTTTTTCTGGAGTTTCTTCCTGTTCTTTTATTTGGAACACATTTCTTTGAGTCCTTATTTTGGCTGCCTCTCTGTGCTTGTTTCTATGTATTAGTTACCTCAGCTCTGTCTACCAGTATTGGCTGGGTGACCTTATGTAGTAGATTTCCTGTGGGGCCGAGTGGCACAGTCTCCTTGGTCACCTGCTCCGGTGCTCCAGGAATGTCCCTTGTGTGAGTTGTGGGTGCCCTCCTGTTATAGTTGAGCCTCGATTGCTATTGGCATGTCAATGGGTGGGATTCATGCTCAGGCTTACTGGCTGTGGGGTTTGGCCCCATCTACAGCTTAC